>NC_142394.1:440000-1713333 GCF_059441095.1 Idiotropiscis lumnitzeri | reverse complement strand
GACTGCCTCAGCCTCTTTGGATTCAATGTATGTACACATAACCTTGACCACCAAAATAAAAGCAGCTCATCCTTTGGCCAACTGTTAATGTGAATATATTTATTTAAGGCACTGAATCTATGCGTTCATGGGAATGAGATGGGTCCTAGTTCAAGCAAACAATGATCTTATGACCCTTGATCACCTGCGTGGACATCGAAGCACTTATTCTGGGTCTTTCCGGAATATGCATTTTGCTTTAGTAATTATCATGCTTAGTGCCTCCTTCTTAGCCTCTTCAGTGAAAACACTACTTGTTAGTGAGGTTGTTTATTTTTAACCACAGAGAAGAGGATCCCCGTCACGCAGCTCGTTGCTGCTGCGACACACGGATTTTTACTTATAGTACAAATAAAGTCCATACTGCCACGGCGCAAGCTATTTTAGACCTAGCAATCAAGGCGCCGTAGTTCCGGCAAGATGGCAGATTGAGCAGCAGTGTTTGATTGTAGCTCCTACGTTAAGTCCCAAAATTAAGTTAAAACTTGTTGACATTCCACTTTGAAGTGTCGGAATGCAAGATAAGAGAATTATGAAGCCGGCCAAACTTGTGCTTCAGGCTAAAAGCTCGAAAGCCTCTCCGAATGTCGCTCGACAGGAGGAGGGCGAATTAATGGAGCACGACTATGCTACGGAGACCCCGACGGTGAATAAGCGCTTCCGCGGGAGCGCCTCGCGCCACACGACACCAGTGAAGAATCCTGCAGAGGAAGAAAATAGAAGTCTGGTGAGGAATGTATTGAAGTTTCTAACAACGCTATATTGGAGGCTATACAGAGACTTGAAAGCCGAGTGGAGGCGCAGCTGGTGGATTTGAGAGACCAAACAAAGCAATGCCGGGAGATGTGGGCTAATTTATCCAAGGTGGTTGAATTTAACACACAATGTAAGAAGAAAGTTGAGGATCTGCAAAAGCAAAACACCCTGCTTGAAAATGAAATGACAGAGAGTTAAAGGACAGAGTGAGAGAACAAGAACGGTACAGAATGAGATGTTCTCTCCGCATTAAAGGCATGGAGGAGAAAGGAGGGGAGAACATTTGAATGCAAGTTGTTGAAATGCTTCAAGAAATTGCTCCAGACTTGCAAATGAAGATGGATGATGCAGTTGACATTGTCCGCACAGTGGGAAGAAATATGGACAACAAAATCAGATGAAAGAAGAGATCTGGCGTCGGACCAAGAATTCTCCTGTGTACAAGGCGAAAAAGATTCATTTTGCCGAGCTGTAGCCGCAGAAAGACTGGGAGGAGAGGAGACATCTCTGGCCACAAATTGAAGAGGCAAGAAGAGCTGGGAAGGTGGCCTTCTTCCGGGGACCACACGGATTCATTGAAGGACGGCGGATTAATGGAAAATAAATGAAAAAAAAAAGATATCAAGACCAAAGTGGAAACTTGGTTTAAAACCTAATGCAGATTACTAGTCCAGAATTGATTATTGGTTAGGAAGTGATAAGGTTTTAAACAACACTTCACATTCCAAGATTTCGAAAGCTCCCCTGTCGGATCATTGTTTTATTGATTTAGTATTAGAATCCACACGAAAGGTAAACAGAAATGAGGGATACTGGAAATTTAATGCTAGTATGCTGCAAAACGAAGAGTACTGTTCTAAGATTAGAGAATTAATAAAGGAAATAAGCGGTAATGCCATAAAATGCATTAAAAGCAATATAAGCAATTGGGAATTTGCTAAATTAAAAATGAGACAACTGTCCATTCAATTCAGCTAAGAACTTAACAAAAAGAGAAGGGACTGTGTTGTCTGTTCTCGTGTTGACATTTGTGTTTCTCTGAGTTACGTTGTGTCCGATTTCTGTGAATGCATCGCGAAACTCACTGGACGAGGAGTGAGTGAGTGAGTGAGTGAGTGAGTGAGTGAGTGAGAGAGAGAGAAAGAAAGAGAGAGACAGAGAGAGAGAGAGAGAGAGAGACAGAGAGAATCGCACCGAGCCCGCCCCACTATGTGAGAACCACTGTATTAGTCCAAAATTAATCCAGCCATTGGGCTCCCTTTCATTTTAAGGTAGAAAAGCCAAATGACTGCCCTTCAGGCGTTCTAGTGTTCAATGCGGTCGTTTGCTGGCAAAAGCAAGAGTGTAAAGCAGGGGTGCTCATTACGTCGATCGCAATCGACCAGTTGATCGCAAAGGTAGTATGGGTAGATCGCATGACATTAAAAAATAGATGTCAGCCTATCATTATCCGTCATGTGATTGATACAGGGCACCCAGTCAGATGACACCTGATTTTAATTTTTTTTTGTGACACATAGGTCACCACGCATGCGCAAACAACGGTGCTAAGTGCAGCACAACTAACAAGCTAGTGAGTTGGTTACCTCCAATTTTAAACCCTCATTTTATTCTCTTGAACTCAAGGGGGGTATAAACATGAGTGGGGGTGCTGGACCAAGTAAGAAGACAAAAACGTATCACTTTATTACGGAATGGGAGGAGGAGTTGTTTTTCACGATGACATTTTCGAAGTGCGTTTGCCTCATTTGCTAGTCGACCATTGCAATACCAAAGCAGGGAAATGTGGAGCGGCATTTTCGGACTGTTTATGGAAAATATGATACCGACTTTCCGTCGAAAAGCGAGCTGAGGCGGAGATGATAAATATTTACTATACATTTTTGCTTTTTAAACTTTATTAACATGGACAAACCAAACAGTTATTAAAACGTACATAATATAGAAAAGACAAAAAGAGCCAGGGGGTTTTAAACAAAAATTCTATATAAATAACATAAAGCAACAGTTTTAATGTTTACTATAGTTTTTTTTATGTTTACAATACATTTGATGTCAAACCTCTTTGTTGTGATGACGTCTGCCATTTCCGAGTTCCAGGATACGCAATGGCTGCAATACAACATTTCTGTTAAAAGCTGCTGGCTCTCGGCCCAAACGCAGTTCGAGTCAGACTTCTGTTAAAAGTCCAGCATACATCAAAGCAATTAATTTTAGCGATTAGCGTGCTTAGCACCTCCTTGCTCGCCTCCTCGTTTAGAACGCTACTTGTTTGCGGAGTGGTTTACCGTATTTTTACGGCCAAAAGACGCGCCGTGTCAAAGGGCGCAGTACCAGTTGAGGGTGCTATTTCTGTATTTGATACATAGATAGAACGCACCGTATCATTGGGCGCAAACAGAACCGAGCAGTCGCGCTGGCTGCTCAGTCGCGCTAGAGTGTTTTAAAAATGGCAGCGGGAGTTCGGTGGTACTTTATTTTAGCTTTTAACAACGTGCTGAAGTTGTCCGCATCCAAAAATGCACCGAGTCCTTCTGTATCCAAGATAAACAGCTGTCATTATCAGTCTGCCTCGCCGTCTGGTTGCCGCGCAGCCCCTCAGATGGGATGCCGGCACAATGCCGGTGTGAGCAAGTCACTAATCAACAAACAATGTGCGGTCACTGTGTTACATCAAAACTAAAACTATCACCCCAAATCAACTGAATAGGATAAGAGTGTAGGCCCAGCAAAATTCCGCCTCCCAGCCTACCATACAATACCTTAGTTTACATGCATGCACACTAAAACAGAAGATAGCATGGCTAGCGTGGCTAGCTGTTTTTAAAAAGGCAACAGGAGCAAAACTGAGTTTGGTTGTATTTTATTGAACTATTGAACAATGTACTCACATTATTATTAATCAGTCATCATCCACAAATCCATCAAAATTGTGTTCTGTATCAGAAATAAACAGCTGGGCAAGTTCTCCCACAAACACGCCAGGTTCCCTCTCGTCATTGTCAGATTCCCCATGTCGCTGCTGCGTGAGGCTCCTCAAGATGCCTGCTTCTGCGAAAGCCCTAACAACAGAGCTAGCAGACACGTTTGCCCATATAGGGGCATTGGGGGCTGCTTTGCACTGGGGGCGTGCCTTTGCGTTGTCATTCACACCCATCTCCCCTCTCACGTCCGCCTGCTGTCGTTAGCCACGCCCGCCCTCTCTCTATAAAAGCAGTGTGCAGGCAGTTAATGTTCGCAATCAGCCCAGCGGTGCACTTGGTCCACGTAATGGGTGCTCCGCCTCAAAAGGCGCCCTGGCTTTTTTGAATGAGTTTCAGGGCTTTAAAGTGCGCCTTATGACTGCGAAAATACGGTATTTGCCATCAACCTAGCTTGTTGCTTCTGCTGTGCGCGGACTTACATATAGTTCAAATAAAGTCCGTTCTGCTGCGACGCAAGATAGCTTGGCCGGGGTATTAAAGGAGCGGCGAAAAATATCTCTTACGAGTCAACGAGCGACAGGGCGACGCTTTTCTTTAATCAGTACTGCATGACAGGGCGACACTTTTTTAAAAAAAACAGTACAGAGTGACCTAGGGCAGAGGTATTCAATTAAAAGTCACAGAAGTCCACGACAAAAGTTTCTTCCAATTAAAGTCCAACTTTCCTTAATGTCTAGCCGATGTTTACATTTTTAGTTTCAATATTTAGTAATTTTCAACAGAGCGCACTTATATACTAAATATTTAGTAATGTTCACATTAAACACCTTTGCCAGTCAAACAAATATAAGGCGTGTTTTTCACATTCAAGAAAATGTGGCTCCAGGAACTTAAGTTTGCCACTTCCAGAAAAAAAACAGTCAAATATCTCCTGCAGAAATATGTCAAGTGCTAAGCATTGAGTTAACATCTTTTACCTTTTTTTTTCTCAAATCAAAGAGTTATCAGCCTAAAAAAAATGGAAAGCCTAATTATCCGAATAAAACCAGGTCAACATGTTCAGTACACAATCAATAAAAATGGCTGTCCTCATGAAAAAATAATTCAAAATGAGCTTTGACACCACCTTTTCTTTTGAATGTTTTTTTAACATCTCTTAATGAGAAAAATTAGTTTGTGACTGCCCTGCCAGTGACTTAATTCTGGGTTGGAACGGAGTCAGGGCCATTGGGATTTGTGTTTTCCTTTAAATCATGTTTGTCCAACCGTATTTAAGCACTCCTTCACAACTTCCCCATCACTGGATGTTTTTTTATGTTTCCCCAAAATCCATGATACTTTTAGTGGACATTTGTTTGCATGCCGCTGGGCTGTAAACGAAAATGTAAAAATCAGTTATACTGCACTCGAAGTTCGATGTTTTTGCGTGCGCTCACCTCAAACTTCACCGGATAACTTTGCAAAAAAGGGCGGTGCTTTGTTTCGTAGTGGCGCTTCGAATGTTGCGACGGTTTCGGAGCATATGATGCACGCTGGTTTTGAATCAACTGCAGCCAGAACGAGACTAAATTTCTCAGTCCATTCATTTAAAACACCACGCATCGAACTTGCTAACTTTTTAGCAAGGCATACTGTCAGCAGCACTTTCTTCTGGTCTGCTGCGCAATTGGCAGTGGATCGTAAACAAAAGATTTGATTGGTTCAAATCAGTGACACCTTTTCCGTATTAACTAGAATTGCAGCGCCAACGTTTGCGAATGCGCCCTGAAAAAAATTCATCTAGAGTGGTCATGGGTCCGGTCCGCCATTTGGTGATGCCTGACCTAGGGGCACAAACAGCTTTGACGAGCTCAAACTCGCGTTGTCTGAGATCGGCTTTTACAGTCCCAAAACCATGCAAAAAAACATGTTCCCCAGGCGCCCCCTCAGCATCGCCCCACTATTTGAGAATCACTGCCTTAACTACAGATGCTTCTGGTATAGCTGTTGGGGCAGTGGTTGAGCAGCATGTGGCGAATGTTTGGCAGCCTCCTGTGTTTTTCAGTCGTGAGCTGCGGGATAACGAACACAAGTATAGTGTTTTTGACTGGGAGTTGTTGGCATTGTACCTTGCGACGTGCCACTTTCGTTTCCTTCTTGAAGGACACCGTTTCACGGCTTATGTGGATCATAAGCCACTTAAATTTGCGATGTCAAAGGTTACTGAACCATGGTCGGCCCGTCAGCAGCGGCACTTGGCGGCCATTTCCGAGTCTACAACAGACGTTCGGTACGTGGCCGGAAAGTGTAACCCTGTTGCTGACTGTTTATCGCGCGTGATCGTGTGTCCAGTCCAGCTCGGGGTTGATTTTTCAGAAATGGCTGCCGACCTGTCCGATGATCCTGACATCTGCAACCTCAAGGCAGGTAGTACGGCTCTTAAGCTTGAGGATGTGGTGTTGCGTGACGGTGGCCCTGCTCTCCTCTGCGATGTGTCCACAAGCCGCCCTCGTCCTGTGGTTCAGTTGGAATGGCGTTTTTGATTCGATCCACTCCCTGTCACACCCTGGCGTCCGTGCATCAGTCAAGCTGTTTGGGGCCAAGTTTGTCTGGCCCGGGCTTCGTAAGGACATCAGGTTGTGGGCAGCGGCCTGTGTAGCATGTCAGCGCGCCAAAGTGAACCAGAACCTTGAACCTTTACCGATTCCGGCCAGGAGGTTCGACCATGTGCATGTAGACTTGGTAGGTCCCCTTCCCCCTTCGCAGGGTTTTACTCATCTACTCACTATGGTGGACCGGACGACTAGGTGGCCAGAGGCGGTTCCTCTGTCCTCCACAACCTCGGTAGACATAGCCCGTGCGTTTCTGTCCTCCTGGGTCGCGCGTTTTGGCACGCCGTCCGATATCATCTCAGACAGGGGCCCCCAGTTTGTATCCGAGCTCTGGTCAGCCTTGGCAGTATCCTTGGTTGTGTGGCGGACATTAGGACCATGCCTCTCACCCAGCAGGCAACCCGTTTGGGGGCGTATTCATGTAAATGTTAATTTGTGATTGTGCATTATTCTTTTGTTGGCAGTCTTGACGTGTTTACAGTCAGTCGTGTGGGCTCATTTCGACTGCCACAATATCAGGGGTTTCATGTACATTCAAAAAATAACAAAGAAAATAAAAATTTAAAATATAAAGCCACGAGTTTCACATACATTCAAATAAATTAATAGTTTTACAATTGTTTATAGTTTTCAGAGCCTTTGTGTGACTAGAGTCATTTAAAAGTTTAATAAAGGAAATGGTATCAATGAGAAAGTGTGAAAAGGACGGTTTCTTAAATTTATGAATAAAATACTTACTCCCAAGTATTAGCAAATTAATTATAAAAAAAGCATCTTTAGCAATACACTTCTGAAAAAAAACATAAAACAACATTTTCCCACTTTAAAGAAAAGTCTTATAAAAAAATAAATTGACAAATTTACTCCAAATACTACCAAATTTAAGTTCTTCCAAAATGTATGAGCGTATGAGCAGATCCAAAACATGTGTTGAATTGTCTGTCTTGAATTGTGGGTTCCACGAAAAGAGCAACTTGCATCAATGTCCCTTTTAAATGTAGTCATGTAATATTTTTTGCAATATTTTAAAAGTCACTTCCTTCACCTTGTTAGTGAGGAGATATTTATTTGGGATGGACCATACCCTTTTCCAAACAATATCAGTTACAAAGCGGTTCCAATATGACACAACATGTCGAATCGAGACATTTTTTGAAACAGAGCATGAATCTTCTTGTTACATTTTTTTTGTTGCGTCAACGAAGGTTGCATTTATGTAGGCTTCACTCAGGGCCCGTCTCCATGGAAACTCCATGGAAACGAGGCCAGATTTTCGGAGGCTACGTGAATTTGTCAAACCGGAAGTGACATCTTGTGGCCGCCATATTGGATATTGAAGGACGCAGCCTATTAATTTGTACGTAGCTATTGGGCCTGTCCAAATTTACCACAGGTTATTCAGTCCACATAGGCTACATGGGGAGGAGCCTTCTTAAACTTCGGAGGTCGCAGCCAGTTAATTTGGACTCGGTAAAAATTTGTACGTATACACACACGGAAACAATGATTGGATACCTAGTTCTTTATACTAAAAAAATATGTTTTTGTTTATTGAGGCAGTTTTTGAGTAAATTAAAAAAAATAATCATGCAAATGGCTCATACCTTGTTTAAAGTCAAGCTAAGAAATGTGAATATCATAATTTTTTTCCTGAAGTCTTAAGTATACACAAGTGTGAAACTATGTTATGCTAAGAAACCACGACTCGTATGTTCACACGCTAAAGTATAAAAATTTCCACGTACACAAAGTAACAAAAACTATGGCACAGGTAAAGTATATGCATTTTCATTTAAGAATATTATTTTTGCATAGTGTTTGGATTTAGATGGTTTCTTTTTAGGGTTTACTAGACTTCATTTCGAGAATGAAACAGTTATTGCTTTCCTCCTGACTGAATGGAGCGTCGGAATAGTGTTCCGTCATTTGGTGATGCCTGGTCTAGGCGCTGCAATTAACTGGAGCCTATTTGGCCTCCCAGGCGTTTGATTGCCATCACTGACAAATGCTGGAGCTGTAAATCAGAGAGAAAGAAAACATAATAAAACGACATTTGAGTTTTGCTGTAGTTTGATGTGATTTTTTTTTTTTTTTACCGCTCAGTGCTTTACCTGCAGGAGTGACCTTACAGCTTGATGAACACTGTAAATCAGGGGTGCTCACACTTTTTCAGCATGCGAGCTACTTTCAAAATGACCGAGTCAAAATGATCTACCCACTACAAAAATGCAAAACATCTATTTATTTTCAAATGTATTAAGGATTATTTGTACGTACAATGTATGTTGATTTACCTTACATAACCAAATGAGCCAATATTGCAAAACACACATAATTAACTATGAACATTTTTTAAATTAACTGAGTTTAATTTGATGACTTGCACTGAATTGAATCAGCCAGGGATGCATAGTCCGGACAGTAGCTGCTGATAGCCAGCCTCAAACACACTTCCAAATGTTCATCAGTCATGGTGGAACGGTATTTGGACTTAAATCCTCGGCCATGGCATCACAGCGACGTGTAACTGTATGTCTTGACAACTGCAGAGCTTTGATTGAAGATAATATCTCTGCCTTATTTTTAAAGTCCCGGAACAATGAGTCAGCTGCTTCAACGAATGCCTCTTTTACCATCTCTCCGTCTTGGAAGGACTTCTTGTTTTTAACAATGGCGTGACACACCCGGAACGATGCTTCGGTGGCCGCCTTCGCTTTTGAAGTATGTTGTGTGAAAAATGACTGCTGTCTTGTCAACTGGGATTTTAGTTCATTCACCTTTCTCTTTCTTAGCTCGCTTTTCGGCGGGAAGTCGTTTTCGTATCTTTCATGAACAGTCCGAAAATGCCGCTCCACATTTCCCTTCTTTGGTACTGCGATGATAGAATGGCATATGAGGCAAACGCACTTCGAAAATGACATTGTGAAAAAAAAGTCCACCTCCCATTCCGTATGGAAGTGATATGTTTTTGCCTTTTTACTTGGTCCAGCTCCTTCACTCATTTTAGTGACCATAAACTTTAGCGAGGGCTTCAAATCTGACACAATTCGCCGACTAGCTTAGCACTTTGCGTCGTTGTTTACGCATGAGCGGTGACCTAAAGGTCAAAGTTCAGTTGTTATCTGACTGGTTGTCCTGTATGTCAATCAAGTAACGGGGATGGATGATAGGCTGACATCGTAAATTCTGCTGCACTTAGAGCCGTTGTTTGATTTGATTGGTCACCAGAATGGCAACATTCAGTTGTCATCTGAATGGCTGCCTTGTATATTAATCAAGTGACAGCATTGATGCTAGGATGATATTTTTTTAATGTCACGCAGCGATCGACCAGTACCACCTCCGCGATCGACCGGTAGATCGCGATCGACTTAATGAGCACCCCTGCTGTAAATTAAAGAAATAAAAGATTATCCGAATTGTTTTAATTCCCTTGTGAGAAAAATCATTTTTACGTATCCAACCGGAATGAACAGGACTGGTGGATGCACAACCTGTAAATAGATGTACAGTGAACCCCCGGTTATCGCGGTTAATGGGGACCGAGACCACCCGCGAAATCTGAAAATCCGCGAAGTAGCGTCGCACCTTCAAAAAAAAAACACTGTGTATATATATACTTCGCACCTATATATATATATATATATATATATATATATATATATATACATATATATATATATATACTGGTAGAGAGAGAGAGAGTGAAATTCATGTTATAACAAAAAAACAAATTATTATTAAAACTTATTATTTTTTTATTCCCCAGCCATTATTTTTGTATTTATTCAATTACTTCTTTTTGTATTTATTTAATTACTTCGACTTTTACCTGCTGGTACGCCGTCCGGTGTGCCCTGTGAATGTTATGATCCTCCAGCAGAACTGGAGGGTTGAACAGGACTCTCCAAACGCAGACACGGGAAAAAAGGTGGTGATACAAAGATAGTGTAGCGACTTTGTAAATAGTTCAAGGGTTCTGTGTTTTCCTCTTTTCTGTGGAGGCTGTGAAGGCAGCAGGGGAGTGAACGTTATGTTGTTGTCGTTGTGTTGCTCTCTCTCTGATCGGCGTGGTTGCGGCCAACAGCAGCCGTTTTTGGCTTAATAATAAAAGCGTTCGCTGATGGACAAATTGGCCTGATTTATTATACAACGTTACAATATTTATTATAATCACAATATAGTCAGTGTAATCAGCGCGTCTCGCAGCAGCTGATGGCATGGCGCGAGACGATCGCTGGAGGAACGCCCACACAGCTGAAAAAACAAAAACACACGCGGCATGACAGGCACGGATCATGACAGTGAAATGAAAGGTGGCATTCTTCATTTATTTGTTTATTTATTTATTCATTCATAACTGACAGCCTCGCTCTCCGCCGTTGCCCGGGCGGAAGGTGCTCCGATTCGGCTTAAGTACCACGCACGCCGGCCGGTCTCCTTCGGAGCTCACCCACGGTCCCGAACGAAGCCAAATGTCGCCGCGCGAGTGCCCGGGCGGAAGTTGTTTATCTTCGGCTTGACAGCCACACACGCCTGCCGGTCTCCTTCGGAGCTCACGCACGGTGTCCGATCGTGTCCGTCGCCACCAATCGTGTCCGGGGGAACCTGCTCTTCTTCGGCCACTCTCCTCTTCGGCGCACGCCGGCCGTCTAACCGCTTCAGCGCCCCCTTGTGCCGCTCGGCGAAACTACAATGCTCCCGAATATTTTTTAGACCCGCGAAGCACTGAACCCGCGAAAGGTGAACCGCGAAGTAGCGGGGGTTCACTGTATATACAATTATTGTCCTGCCTCTGCTAGGCAGACGATCTCCTCTTATTCAGACTTCCTGTTTATAGTCTGTTACTCTCTCTAACTTTACTTATTTGGTTCTGTAAAGTATGCTGACGCTTTTAAGAGCAACGTAGTCAGTCACATGGTTAAATATCCCGGAAGTAGTGCCGTCGTGCGAACGTTGCCTCGTTTCTTTCCGCCAGTTCTGTGGGTCATTCCAAACAACTTGCTACATCTTGAGCAGCCGTGGCATCGTCGGTACGTCTTCTTCTTTTCCTTTAAGTTTAGCAGTTCATTATATCTCATTTTAGTAGTGAAACGTGCGTGTTATAAGACGTGAGTCGATCTGCTTAAAGCGCGCAATTGGCGTCATACTGTCTAGCAGTTAGGTCGCTTGCTTGCAGTTCATTTGTTGTTTAACATTGCCCTCTAGTGTCCATTTTGTGTCATGATTCTTGCCGTGTAAAATATAACGGTGTGTCAAGTTCAAGGATGTTTATTGTTTACAATAAATATACACTAATTTGAAACGCAGAAATTTAGACTGTTAAAATCAGTTTATTTTCACATTTGATAACAAATGCTATAATTGTCTTTTAATTAAGTTATCCATTTGTTTCATATTGCTGATTACACAATGTATTTTGTGATTGTCAGTTTCACCCTTTCAATTGTCAATAAACCTGGAGTCGACTGGTCAAGCTGGTGTCCAGAGTCTTGATGAGCGGAAGGTGTTGAGCTTACTGCCTTCGTGTTTAGGGAACTTAAGGAAGGCAGGACAATTATTATTTAAAACGTTTCGTGCGGTTCGTTCCGTACCAGAGCTCCGGCCGGCGTGCGTGGCAGTTAAGCCGTAGAGGAGCACCTTCCCCGGGCACGGGCGGTGCCAAGCGGCCCCTAAGTGTAACCGAATGGAAGCTCCGGAGGAGGAGGGCGGGCGTGCGTCACAGTTAAGCCGAATAGGAGCACCTTCCGCCCGGGCACGAGTGGGGCGACAATTCGTACGAGAGCTCCGGAGGAGGCTGGCCGGCCGGCCGGCGTGCATGGCAGTGAAGCCGAAGAGGAGCACCTTCCACCCGGGCACGAGCGGGGCGACATTTCGCTCCGTTCGGGACCGTACGAGAGCTCCGGTGTCACGATCGCCGTACGGCGAGGAGGAGGTGGAGTTGCGATCGCCGTACGGCGAGGAGGAGGTAGGACCCAAAATGCGAGGAAGCAGGGAAATGGGTAACGTAAGGGGAATTTATCAAAGGAATCAAACAAGGAAAAACAACGTGGCCGGGAGCAAGATAATAAAGGGTAACCAAAACGAAACTAGCAGGATCGGAGGGCGAGGAACAAAGACAGGGACCAATACTGGGGGAATGTAAACGGGAACGAGAACGAGAACATGAACAAGCACAGGGACGAGAACAAAATGCGGTCGTGATAGTCCGTAATGAGCGGCAATGACCCGACACTGTGTTGTCGGCATGGGAAGCTTAAATAGTCCAGTAATTAGGCGGCAGATGGGGATCAGGTGTGTGATGGTTCACGTGAAACAGGTGCGTGGCTGGTGAGGACGAATGCTGAGGGGGAACGCCCCCACTCAGCTGACAAAACAATAACACAAAAACATGAAAACGTAAAAATAAAAACAAAAACCCTGCCATGCCCGACACGGATCATGACATCCGGAGGAGGCTGGCCGGCGTGCGTGGCAATTACGCCGAAGAGGAGCACCTTCCGCCCGGGTCACGAGCGGGGCGAAATGAAACCGAGTTCAACCGAACGGAGACACGCTTCGGGGGAGCAGGTCCGGCGTGCGTGACAATTAAGTCGAAGAGGAGCACCTCTTCCGCCCGGGCACCACCGGAGCGCGAGGCTGTCAGTTATGAATGAATAAATGAATAAATAAATAAATGAAGAATGCCACCTTTCATTTCACAGGGCACACCGGACGGCGTACCAGCAGGTAAAAGTCGAAGTAATTAAATAAATACAAAAAGAAGTAATTGAATAAATACAAAAATAATGGCTGGGGAATAAAAAAATAATACATTTTAAAAATAATTTGTTTTTTTTTGTTATAACATGAATTTCACTCTCTCTCGCTCTCTCTCCACCCGTATTCTATATGGTGTATAGTTTTTTTTTTTTAAGCATTTTTGAAGCGGCGCCGCTACTTCGCGGATTTTCAGTTTTCGCGGGTGGTCTCGGTCCCCATTAACCGCGATAACCGGGGTTTCACTGTAGTTAAAGAAAAGCACAAACAGGCTTGTGGTACGCATGAGTGCGAATGCACGCGTGGCTTTAGGTTGGTGGCAGCGACCTCCCTGCAGAACTGGAAGGAGCCCCTCTGTCATATGCAGTATTATGTGCAAAAAATTAATGAATAACAACAAACGATTCACACCAAAGGAATTATCATTAATGTATGCGATATGGCCCTTTTCCAGACAGATAATGACTTTGTCGGAATTTGACCTTCAGGCCTTTGTGATTCAGTATATTAATTTATATATAACGAAGGGCAAAGGTTATATTGGAATCCCTGATTTATTTGCTTTTTTTTAATTGACCAGCATTCTAATGTTTGTACTGACATCTGTGGCAGTTGTTAATTCAAAATTTTCAATTGAGAAGCAGAACGTCCCATCGTTCATAATAAGTACAGCAAAAGAATGGGACACATCCTGAGAGGGCATTTGATGTACTTTGGAAGTATTGAGTTAAGACTGTTTTAAATTCTGGCAAGGCGAAGCGGTAACAAGTTGTCTGAGGTTTATTTGAAGTCACAGGCAGCTTCTGACAAGAGAGAGCAAAGAAGTCACATCCTGTGACTTAAATCCAAATCATCTGTCATTGCACACATGCTGGACTCAGATTAGCACATGTTCTTTCTGATCGTAACTCTTTAAGCCTGTTATTAAATCCCTGTTTAATTTGCCAAGTTCTACTCCTTCAGAACTGATGAGGCAATGATTTCCCAGCATGATCAGGGTCTCATCTCCTCATTGAAACTGGGCTAATTAATCAAAAGGCTACCACAATGGTGTAATTATTCTCGACAAATGCTGTGAGGCTTTTCACATAAGCAATCACAAGTGAGGAATAATAAAGAGGAGGAACATAAAAAAGCAAGCAAAAAAGCAAAGACTGCTGTTTGTGTATGCAGTGGTCCTGTTGTAAGGGTTGTAAGGAGATGAAGTGTATTGTAACTGACTTTATTTTAACAGCGGTCATTTAGGGCGGCCATGTGGTGATGCCCGGCTCCCAAAGCGTTTCCTTTGGTGTGACTTCCGGGTTGCTGATTGGCTCGCTGGTTGTGCTCTGCTTTCAAGGTGCGGAGATGTGGAGAAACAAATCGCACAGGGACAGCTTCTGTGCGGCTGCAAGTGTACAGTTGATATCACAATATTTCCAAAAAGTTATGCAGTACAACTTTGAGTATGACCAAATCCAATTCTCTATAAAGTTGACCACAGAAATTCTTATTTATGATGTCCATGGCATTTTAAGAGTAAGTATAATTTTCAATGATAATTAACAATTTAATTTTGGAAAATCAAAATAGTTTTTTTTTTTTATTAGATTTTTTTTAGATTATCTACAGTATGCTCGATGTTGTGTTGTATACATGTCAGCCTCAGTCCCGCAGTGTTAGGGTTCGCCGTTCGGCGAAGAGGAGGTGGACCCAAAAGGCGAGGAGGCAGAGAGGTGAGTCGCGTGAAGGGAATTTATTGACTGAACAAACAAGGACAGACAACATGGCACGGGGCTAGGGAGCAAGGGGAACCAAAACGTGACTTTAACGGAAAACGAGGACGTGGACGTGGACAAGGGCGTCAACAGGAACAACACGTGGTCGTAGCAGTCCGTAATTTGCGGCAACAAGGAAAAATGACCCGACCACGTGTTGTGGGTCTGGGAGGCTTAAATAGTCTGAGTCATTAGGGGAGCAGATAGGAATCAGGTGTGTGATGAGGGTAACGGGGAACAGGTGCGTGGCTGGTGAGGACGAGTGCTGAGGGGAGGCGCTACCACAGCTGACCAAAACAAAAACAAAGTGCACATGGCAGGGAGGTGACGAAAACAATAACAAAACCGCATGACAAGAAAACAATACAAAACCCCTGTCATGCCTGACGTGGATCATGACAGTACCCCCCCCTCAAGGGACGGATTCCAGACGTCCCACAAAAAGAACAAAAAGAAAAACCATGTCCAAAAACGAGGGTGGGCGGAAGGGGTCGGGCGGTGGGTCAACGACCCGTGATCGAAGCCGGTCTGGCGGATGTCCGGGAGGCCAGACCAGTGAGTCCTTTCGTGGCCATTCAGGCGGCCGTCCGGGTGGCCAAACCCGCAAGTCCAGTCGTGGCCATTCGGGCGGGCGTCCGGGAGGCCAAACCAGGGAGTCCGACTGTGGCCATTCAGGCGGGCGTCCGGGAGGCCCAGATCGCCACATCGAGTGCGCCGCCGAGGCTGAGACGAGAAGCGGCGGCGGGTCGAGGGGCTCAGCCGAGGCAGAGGCTTGGAGCGGCGGCGGACCGGGCGCAGCCGAGACAGGAACTTGGAGCGACGGCTGGTCGTCCAGCCCCGCCGAGTCAGGAACGTGGAGCGGCGGCTGGTCGTCGAGCGTCGATGAGACCGGAACGTGGATCAGCGGCTGGTCGTCGAGCGTCGACGAGACAGGAACGTGGATCGGCGGCTGGTCGTCGAGCGTCGACGAGACAGGAACGTGGATCGGCGGCTGGTCGTCGAACGTCGACGAGACAGGAACGTGGATCGGCGGCTGGTCGTCGAACGTCGACGAGACAGGAACGTGGATCGGCGGCGGGTCGTCGAATCGCGCCGAGGCAGGAACGTGGAGCGGCGCCTGGTCGTCGACCCCCGCCGAGGCAGGAAGGTGGAGCGGCGGCTGGTCCTCGAGCTCCGCCGAGACAGGAACGTGGAGCGGCGGCTGGTCCTCGAGCCCCGCCGAGACAGGAACGTGGAGCGGCGGCTGGTCGTCGAGCCCCGCCGAGACAGGAACGTGGAGCGGCAGTGGACCGTCGGACGCCGCCGAGGCCGTGACGAGAAGCGGCGGCGCGTCGTCGAAGGCCACAGAGGCAGAGTCGAGAGGCGGCGGCGTGTCGTCGAAGGCCGCTGAGGCAGGAGCCAGGAGCGACCGTGGGTCGTCGAGCGCTGCCGGGGCAGGCACTTGCGACGGGCGCAGGACAGGCGCCGTCGGATCCTGGGCCGGAGGCGGACGCGGGACGGGCTCCGCCGGAACGTGAGCTTGGGGCGGACGCACAATGTGCTCCGCCTGAACATGAACTGGGGACGGACGCACAACGTGCTCCGCCTGAACATGAACTGGGAACAGACGCACAACGTGCTCCGCCTGAACGTGAACCTGGGACGGACGCACAACGTGCTCCGCCGGGACATGGACTTGGGGCGGACGCGGGACGTGCTCCGCCGCAACATGGACTTGGGGCGGACGCAGGACACGCACCACCGGAACATGGACTTGGGGTGAACGGACGACGTGCACCGCCGGAACATAGACTTGGGGCGGACGCCGGACGGGCTCCGCTGAAACGTGAGCTTGGGACGGACGCACAATGTGCTCTGCCTGAACGTGAACTTGGGACGGACGCACGACGTGCTCCGCCGGAACGTGAACCTGGGACGGACGCCCGACGTGCTCCGCCGGAACGTGAACTTGGGACGGACGCACGACGTGCTCCGCCGGAACGTGAACTTGGGACGGACGCACGACGTGCTCCGCCGGAACGTGAACTTGGGACGGACGCACGACGTGCTCCGCCGGAACATGAACTTGGGACGGACGCACGACGTGCTCCGCCGGAACGTGAACTTGGGGCGGACGCAGGGTCTGCTCCGCCAGAATGTGGACTTGGAGCGGACGCGGGACATGCGCCGCCGGAACAGGGACTTGAAGCGCCGGAACGGGGCTCAGCAGCTGGCGAGGAGCCGGAACGGGGCTCAGCAGCTGGCGAGGAGCCGGGACGGGGCTCAGCAGCTGGCGAGGAGCCGGAACGGGACTCAGCAGCTGGCGAGGAGCCGGGACGGGGCTCAGCAGCTGGCGAGGAGCCGGGACGGGGCTCAGCAGCTGGCGAGGAGCCGGGACGGGGCTCAGCAGCTGGCGGGGAGCCGGGACGGGGCTCAGCAGCTGGCGGGGAGCCGGGACGGGGCTCAGCAGCTGGCGGGGAGCCGGGACGGGGCTCAGCAGCTGGCGGGGAGCCGGGACGGGGCTCAGCAGCTGGCGGGGAGCCGGGACGGGGCTCAGCAGCTGGCGGGGAGCCGGGACGGGGCTCAGCAGCTGGCGGGGAGGCGGCGTGGGTGGCAGCAGCTGACGTGGAGGCGGCGTGGGTTGCTGCAGCTGACGTGGAGGCGGCGTGGGTTGCTGCAGCTGACGTGGAGGCGGCATGGTCTGTGCCGCTGACGGGGAGGCTGCGGCGGGCCGGGCGCAGCAGGCGGGCCGGGCGCAGCCGAGACGGGGGAACTGATCCCTATCAGCCTGCCGCCATAGGGAATCAGGGGAATGGGAGACACGAGGGACCGAGACTATGGGTGCTGGTGAACGTGAGTTATGATGCGCAAGGGGAACGTGATCCGGTGCGGAAAGCGACGGTGGACGAGGGGAGCGACGGGACCGTGACTTACGTGACTTTGGACGTGGTGAACAACGCGAGGTAACGTGGGAGGTGGTCTCAAAAAACTCAAATGACGAAGGTGACAGAAATGGTTGGGGGGGAGGAAGGTGACGGTTCAAAAATAACTCCGCGTTGCGCTGAGCGACTAAGAGCGCGGCAATATATTCAAAATCATATTCGTGATCTGGATCAACGAAAATGTGAGGTGCAAGGTGCTCAAAATCATACTCGTAACCGGACTTACTTGAATCGTGAGGGGGTGAAAAGGCTTGGTGCTCAAAATCGTCTTCATAGTCAGAATCAATAATAAGGTGAGGGGGTATGACAGGCAGGTAGTAGTCGTCGTTACCGTGACACGTGGGGGAAGAAACAAACGAGGCACGGGGCTGGTCGGCAGGCTGATGGGGGTGGTTGTCCGAGCGGCGGCGTCCATGACGCCGCCGTGAGCCCCTCGCTGGGTCCTTCCTTGGTCGGGTCATTCTGTTAGGGTTCGCCGTTCGGCGAAGAGGAGGTGGACCCAAAAGGCGAGGAGGCAGAGAGGTGAGTCGCGTGAAGGGAATTTATTGACTGAACAAACAAGGACAGACAACATGGCACGGGGCTAGGGAGCAAGGGGAACCAAAACGTGACTTTAACGGAAAACGAGGACGTGGACGTGGACAAGGGCGTCAACAGGAACAACACGTGGTCGTAGCAGTCCGTAATTTGCGGCAACAAGGAAAAATGACCCGACCACGTGTTGTGGGTCTGGGAGGCTTAAATAGTCTGAGTCATTAGGGGAGCAGATAGGAATCAGGTGTGTAATGAGGGTAACGGGGAACAGGTGCGTGGCTGGTGAGGACGAGTGCTGAGGGGAGGCGCTATCACAGCTGACCAAAACAAAAACAAAGTGCACATGGCAGGGAGGTGACGAAAACAATAACAAAACCGCATGACAAGAAAACAATACAAAACCCCTGTCATGCCTGACGTGGATCATGACACGCAGACCATATTTGGCCCGTTGTATAATTATATTTGGCCCGTGAGAGCCTATCAAATTTGTATTACATCTGGTCCTCTGGCCATTGCACATGTATTGCACATGTACTCAGAATACGAGAAATCGCAGAATGCTTTCCAAATGAGTTGGAAAGCTGGTTCGTCAGCCCCACTCCTTCTGTTTATTAGCATCTGGGACCTGCTTCCACTCTCAGATGTAAGAAACCCCTGACGAAGACTGGCCCAACAAAAGACAGAAATCTGGAGCTTCAAGACAGGTGTGAGAGAGAGATTATGTTTATCATACATAAAGACAAAATTTGTCTTGTATATGGACCCACTCTGTCTATAAAGTAAAGAATATGATATATGGCAATACTATGAAACGAAACACCAGGATAAGTATAATGAACAAATAAGTGAAAATCAAAAGTGACAGAATGTGGAGGAGATGAAAACAAATTTGATTTCACAGCAAATTTGTTCACCAAAGCAAAATCCGTGAGTGAAGCCGCTGCAAAAGCAAAAGTCTTATTGTGGCAACTTTGATAACCAAACATTCAGGGTGTCCCCCGCCTACTGCCCGAAGATAGCTGGGTTTGGCTCCAGCACCTCCACGATCCTCGTGAGGACAAGCTGTGCAGATGATGGACGGATGGATGGATATTTACTTGAAAAATCCTAATAAATTCTGTAAATTTTACAAGAAGAGTACCCCACAAGAAGAGTACAAGCTCATTAAATTTAAAAAGTCGAACCCACTATATGTTTTTGTACACCCATTTCATACACTAAGGAGCTCAATGCGGCAGAGGATCGAACCCATAACCTCAAGGTTGGGAGACAGCCACTGACACCTGAGCCATGCCATTGCTATGGCCCATTAGTATATTATTGGTGTCATGAGCAAACCTCCGAATCCTACCGAAGCTGTTTTTGGCCTTCTTTTGGAGACACCAGTAATATACTCGCCCTGAATCCCAGAGCTGTAGCTCCGGTGTAGAGCACCTGTCTCCAAATCTGGAGGTTGTCGATTCAAGCCTCCATCACGTTGAGTAACCTTGTGGATGAAATAAGCTATGCGAAAAAGTAAAGCTAACTTCCCTTGTGTGGCTTTTTTAAAATTCAATAAACTAGTGAAATCTACTCAAAAACACTTCTTGTAAAATTTGCTTAGAATTTCTGAGTGAAAAAACTAGGTTTTTTCAAGTAAATATCAATCCCCATTTTTTTACACTGTACCTGGACTGAGTAACATTTAACAAACAAAATTCTGACCCTCAATGCAATCAGCACTTTTCTGTCCTCTGATTGGTTGATCAGAGCAAAACTTTTGACAACTAATGATAAAAATAGAATAAGCCCTGGAGCAAATCTTAACAAATACATACATTAAAAATTCAGCATCCCTGGTGGGTATGATGTATTTTTTGGTCATGTTTTTTGATAATTATGGACTCTTAACTGCACCAAATGATGTAAGTGACAAAATGATGAGTGTTATGTTGCATTTTTGAGGCCCCATTGAAATCTGAGGAACCAAATGCCAAGCACTAATAACAATGAATAATTTAGGACTTTGGTCAGAAACTCCATTAGTTAGTTCCATAACAATTGTAACTATGTACATAATAACATGGTTATTTACTGCATTAAACAAACCGTTTGCAAATATCATCTATGTTCTTGCTGGGAATAAAATGCATTAAATGTGTTCTCTGTGCCTTCGCTTCATTAATCTGTCACATGGGACATCCGTCACTAACCAGCTTTCACAATCTAATGGGAATGGAAGGGCAAATTAATAATAAAACAATCATGCTAGCCTACTATTTAATAATTACATTGACTGTAATGGCGGCACTGAGTGCAATGGTAATTGGTGCAATGTTTTATTCAAGAAAAAACACTTGATAGAGCCATCCATTATGTATCGCCAATACAAATTAAGTGATGACAATAATTGAGCTCAGCGATAACCCTCAATCCCTATTCAATACAAACACTCGAAAGTAGAGGACAAAAAACAACAGACACAAAAAAACAAACAATCGGCAGTTAGTGAATCAACTCATATTGATTGCATAAGGGGTCACAGACAAGGTCCAATTTTGTCTTCATCCGCACCGCTTACCCTGTCCAGCTGGGGTGGGCAAACTTTTTGATTGGTGGGCCACAATGGGTTCCAAAATTTGACAGAGGGGCCGGACCAGGAGTAGCTGGATGGAGTGTTTTGGTTACCTCACCTCATCGCAAAAAAAAAAAAAAATTAAATGAAAGTGAACAAAAGCATTGCAACCAAATATCTGTGTTTGACACACCAGAGTATTTAGAAAATAAAACATGACCAAGGTTTATTCATTTAATTTTTTTCAAGTTTGGCGGGCCATCCGTTTAACGGGCCGCATGTGGCCCCCGGGCCGTAGTTTGACCACACCTGCTGTACAGTGTCACGGGGATGCTGGAGCCAATCCCAGCTGACTATGGGCAAAAGGCGCACGGCAACCTGAACTGATCGCCAGTCATTTGCAGGGCACAAACCGACACCATTACTGAGCGGGAACCAACGCCATGCTGCCCGCACACAAGTCAGGCGAGTGTAACACTACACCAGGCATCACCAAATGGCGGACCGCGGTCTGGATCCGGACCGACAGATGGTTCGGACCGGACCCATGACCAATCTATGATGAATTTTTTTCAGGGCGCATTCGCAAACGTTGACGCTGCAATTCTAGTTAATACGGAAAAGGCGTCACTGATTTGAGCCAATCAAATCTTTTGCTTTCGATCCACTGCCAATTGCGCAGCAGACCGGGAGAGAGTGCAGCTGACTGTATGCCTTGCTAAAAAGTTAGCAAGGTCAATGCGTGTTGTTTTAAATGAATGGACGGAGAAATTTAGTTGCGTTCTGGCTGCAGCCGATTCAAAACCATCATATGTGCATCATATGCTCCGAAACCGACGCAACATTGCGAAGCACCACTACGAAACAAAGCACCACCCTTTTGTGCAAAATTATCCGCTGAAGTTTGACGTAAGCGCAGGCAAAAACATCAAACTTTGAGTGCAGTATAACAGATTTTTCCATTTTCGTTCACAGCCCAGCGGCATGCAAACGAATGTCACTAAAAGTAAACTAAAACATTCAGTGATTGGGCAGTTGTGAAGGAGTGATTAAATGCGGTTGCACAAACATTATTTAAAGGAAAACACAAAGCCAAGATGTGTGAAATAATGTACCAAATCCCAATGGCCCTGACTCCGTTCACAAACTCATTTTTCTCATTAAGAGAAGTTAAAAATAAAATATTCAAAAGAAAAGGTGGTGTCAAAGCTAATTTTGAATTAGTTTTTCATGAGGATAGCCATTTTTATTGATTGTGTACTGAACATGTTGACCTGTTTTACTTGGATAATTAGGCCTTCCGTTTTTTTAGGCTGATAACTCTTTGATTTGATAGCCTGTTTTTTTTCAGGAAGTGGCACCCTTAAGTTCCTGGAGCCACATTTTCTTGAACGTGAAATAAATGCCTTATATTTGTTTGACTGGCAAAGGTGTTTAATGGGAACATTGCTAAATATTTAGTATATAAGTGCGCTGTGTTGAAAATGACTAAATATTGTAACTATATAAAAATGTGAACATAGGCTCGACATTAAGGGAAGTTGGACTTTGGTTCGGACCTTTTAATTGAAAGAAATTTTAGTCGTGGACCTCTGTGACTTTTAATT
Organism: Idiotropiscis lumnitzeri; assembly: GCF_059441095.1. Lineage (NCBI taxonomy): Eukaryota > Metazoa > Chordata > Actinopteri > Syngnathiformes > Syngnathidae > Idiotropiscis > Idiotropiscis lumnitzeri. Next base: position 1,690,888 of record NC_142394.1, on the reverse strand, counting down.
GAATACCTCTGCACTATACCACCAGTGACTATACTGGTCCAATTTTATTTGTGGCTTTATTTTTGCAAAACAAGAAGAAAATCCATCCATCCATTTTCTGAGCCGCTCATCCTCACGAGGGTCGGAGCATGCTGCAACCTGTCCCAGCCGTCTTCAGAAAGTAGGGCACACAAAGACTAAAAAACAGTCACACTCACACCTAGGGCCAATTAAGATACCATGCATGTTTTTTGAATGTGGGAGGAAACCGGTGTACCCGGAGGAAACCCACGCAGGCCCGGGGAGAACATTCAAACTCCACACAGGAAGGCCAGAATTGAACCCTGCACTAGTGATGGGAGAATGAAGCTTAACATTTTGCTTCATGAACCAGTTGTTGTATTCTTGAGTCCTGTAGATGGCACTGTTGGCTTATATAAAGGGTTTAGAAAATGGTAAGCCAGTGTGCTTTCAGCCCAGAGAGTGCCATCTACTGGAGTCCAAAACAACTACAACTGGTTCATGAAGCTGATTAGAAGCTTTATTTACCCATCACTACCCTGCACCTCTGAACTATGAGGCGGACATGCTAACCAGTCACCCACTGTGCCGCCCAAAAATAAAATGCCCGGATACGATAGTCAAAATGGCATGCAGGACAACATACATGATCTGACATCAAATGTAGATAAGAAACAGCTGAGTAGTGATATGACTTGCAACTAAAAAGATGATGAGATGGAGAAGATCTCAGTCTCGGTGGAAGGAGACAAAGAAAAGTCCAAAGTCATCTTGTAGTAAAATTCTGCAGTGAGCCTCCCATGTCATCTTTCCACAGTACTAATGCATATCACAATGTCACTTGCCATTTAGTCTGACTGTATTTGCTTTGTCCCCAAGAAACCTACCATTGAATGAATGACAAATTGCATATTTGATCATGAAGTCCTTTGAACAAATGTCTTGGACTAGATGAATGGCATTAAGGGACACGTTCTGGACCCCCTTTAATTTGCAACCAGGAAAGCAGGTCTGTGGATGATGCATTCAACACAGGGCTGCTCTTAATTAATCTTAGCAAGGATCCTTTTAGTGGAATTCAGCTCTGCATTCAATGCCAATGGAGTGATCTCTTCTCCTTCAAGGTCACCCAGCTCAAGGTTTCTTTTGTGATCTGCCCATGGATTAACAGCTTCTTGCCAGGCAAAGGAACAGCAGGTGAGTCTGGGGGAAAACACCTCATCCACATACTAAATCAACACCAGTGTCTCCCAAAAGATGTGTCCTCTCTCCACTGCTTTGTTCACAAATCAACTGCACCTCAGTGCACCCAGCTGTCAAGCTCTTGAATTCTTCAGACAATACCACATTACAGCAGTAATTGGCCACATCGAAGACGACAAATCTACATATTGTTGCTGGGTGGAGCGGCTGAACTTATTTAAATGGCTCAAGAAGTGACTGCGATGGAAAAATCTATATAATTATCACATGTGTGGGAACAATTTGAATTTATGTCACCAAATAGGGTAATTTACATTTTGAAGAGCCAACCCTTGTAATAAAGTTTCTCATTCACGCAAGTAAACGTTACACTCCGAATAAACACAGGAAGAATACATCACACACACAAATCATGCCATTTCTGATTTCATTTGTATAGTTATGACTGAAAACAGTCAACCTGTTCAAGCTACCAATTAAGGTACACTAGGGAGAGAAGAACGACTGCTTGATGGACATTAACGGCTGATGGTTAATTGCAGGCAATTTTATTTAAGCGTGCAGTACTATGTTCTTATTGGCAGAACAGACAAAAATACAAAGCAAGCCAACCACTGTAACCTCAGAACTGTTCTCCCAAAAATACAACCAGATAAACACAGCAGAGAAACCAAGAGGCAGTACAGAAATAGAAATAGAAATAGAAATACCTTTATTGTCATTGTACTCAAGTGTGCAACGAGATTAGAGGGCTCCCCTCTCCAGTGCAATACAACAATAATACAGACAAATATATAAATTAGATAAATAAAGAAGACAGTGCAATGGAATTCAGTACTGAATAGGGCATATAGAAACACATCACAATGCTGTTTTGCAAGGTTAGGGTGGTCTCGTGTGTGTGTGAGAGTTCAGTATGGAGATGGCTCTCGGAAAGAAACTGTTTCTCAGTCTATTGGTCCTTAATTTGATGCATCTGTAGCGCCTGCCAGAGGGCAACAGGTCGAACAAGTGTGAGTTTGGGTGGGTATTGTCATTGACGATGTTGAGAGCCCTTCTGAGGCACCGGGCGGTGTAGATGTCCGACAGTGAGGGGAGAGGGCAGCCAATAATCCTTTGCGCTGTTTTGACTGTCTTCTGGAGCCTCACTCTGTCCGCCTCAGTGCAGCCGCTGTACCAGGTGGTGACACAGTACGTCAGCAGGCTCTCGATGGACGAGTGGTAGAAGGCTAGCAGCAGCTTCCTGTCCAGGTTGAATTTCCTGAGGACTCTCAGGAAGTGCAGACGTTGGCGGACCTTCTTTACCACTGCTGTGGTGTTGTGACTCCAAGAAAGGTCATCGGAGATCTGTACTCCCAGGAACTTGAACGTGTGGACCCTCTCCACACACACAGGCTGAAGCTTGAGTGATACCACAGCACTGCATGTGACAGGGCCTCCATCACATTACAGACATTTGACAGAAACGAGCAACATCCCGACCTGCATGAACAACAACGCACTGCCAGATTCTATGCCTGCTTTGTCAGTCAACACTGACTGACACAGAGATATTGTGCCAACACAGGCATCAAAAAGCCCTCCTCTCAATATATCACCAGGTGAGTGCGAGTGTGCAAAATTGTGAGGGCTACCCCTTGAAAAGCAGCAGGCCCCAATAATCCTGGAATTCTGATGAACTGCTCTTCCGAGTTGGTGAGGGTACAATTTTTTAATTCCCTCAAAACGCTCAACAACCTTTACAGATCCACAATGAAGGACATGCTGACCAACTCCAGTAGTCAAGTATTGGAATTGCACCGACACAAGTCATTTAAACTAACCACACCACTACACCGCATATATAACAGATATACCACAGAGGGGACACAGAACATGATCCCAGGATATTTATGGCTTGCTAATGTGAATTTTAGAGCATTATCGTCTCATTACTTGCGACAGTGACTGTTATGCTTTTCTGTGTGGCTGGGACACACCAAGATAATGTCGGCCCAGATGGCAGGTTGCAACATCACCTACGTCTGGCCCGGTTGCCCCTGAAAAGTGACACCCCAACATACCCTCTGTGTATGAGAATGAGAAATATTACTCCTCCATACCATTGGGTGGCTATTGTCAGTGTTCCTTGATGAACTCATTCACTACCAGCCGAGAAAAAAAAAAAAAAGGATCTTGTACCTCTTTAGCTGTCAATGGTAGTAAATTAGTTAAAAAGACAAAGTTAATGGATAGTTTTGCTACTGCGGGCATTCATGGTAGTCCCTCCCGATTAAAGCTGATGAGTTGGTCTTCACTTTCTTGCGCCAATGTGGCCATGTCATCAATGACATAGAAGGTTCTAAATGAGCAAAACTGTTTGACATGTCCTTGCCTTTGTAAGTTTTCCGTTTGCTTCCTTTTGTCACTTTCATTTCTCTTCTCATGTACTGGTTTGCTAGGCAACAGCCTGTGTCACTGTCGCCCTTCAACGGCCAACATCGTCGGCCAAAAACTGCCCGAGTGCTAAAAGTAGAGGCTGATGGGGGTCATCAATGCTCACCGATTGCCCAATGAGGGCCGGCAGCAAACTATTATGAACAGGTGTGTTTTGGCTCTTTAAAAATGTTCAGCTGAACCCTGCTATTTGTGGGGTTATGGGGACTGGGTCGGCCCGCGAGAGTGTGCGGGTGTTGAATTCAAAGAAGACGTACCTATTCTATACAGAATGTGCATTCACTGAAGATATTTGGGGATGAACCGTTTTTTGAAAACTGACCAAACTGACAATCTCGGTTCAGTTCCTATTTAGACTGAAGGAAACATACAGGCACACGCCCCTCTTTTTACTGGGAGCGGCAGATTGCTCTGTGACTGTGATTACTCGGAAGAGAGAGCACTAGCAGTGTGGCAAGCAGGATGAGCGAGGGGAGAAGGGAGGGAAAGTGGAGGTGGGGGATGTGGGGGACTTCATATGTAAATTCACAGAAAGGGAGCCCAGCACGGAAGCGCGCCTGTCACTCACACAAGCAATGGTAGAGTAGCACATATGCGATTTTGTTTGTGGGGCTTCTGGTTATTGCTCTTTTTGTATATTTCTTTGCTTGTTTTTGTACTAGAGATTGTGCGAACATTTATTCCACCTGCCAGGAACTTCAAGATACTGGCAAAGGGCACCAGATACCCGTCTCAAGTGTCTTTCATTACTCGCATAACAGACCAGACGATAGGGAGAGCTGCGTACATGCATAAGACAGACTTCCTTTTGGTCCGTTTTATGTAGCGTGACCATATTTTGAGTTCCAAAAAAAGAGCACAATTGTCCCGGCCTTGTCTGAAATCATACGCAAAGATGCAAAACACAAGTCTACTATAATTGAAGTTGGGTTGCACGATCTTGGCAAAACATGCAATAGGCGTGTTGCATATTGCGATTTTGATATTATTGTGATATTTAACATCTTTATTATCTAATGAAATAAAAATACAAATGTATTATTGCCTAGTTCTGTTCCTTAGTGTGCTTAATGTTCCTAGATACTGTTAAGGTACTTTCCAGCGACCACTGGAAAGTAGTAGCGGGACTCTTCAAACACAGACACAGAAAGGTATAATTTAACAAAGGTATTTATAATTACAAATGAAAAAACAAAAGTTACTTATATAGCTATATCAATTATTAAATGCAACACCGACAAAGACCAAACGAAAACCGCTGGTGGACGAACTCACACCAGGAAAAGAAAACTGACGACGGAAGAAAAAGCGCTTGCAAAAGGCAAGGAATATAGCGAACATAAATTGCTTACCGCAGAAGGGCAAGAGAAACCAATTAGAGCGAACGAGAACAAAAACGACCAGAGCCTTAGCAGAAAACGGAGAAACACAAAAATACAAAATGCAAAAAGCAGGGCGAGGAGTCTATACAATTCAATACTTGGGATCATGAACGTGAGCGATGCAGGAGAATATTCCGACGCTGAGTAGTCAGCGTAGGAGGCTTATGTAGTGGCATAATCAATGGGTTGACGAGAGTCAGGTGTGCGGCTGGTGGGCGCGTCTCTCCAGCCATGACGACATGAACCAGGGACGGGTGCTGGAGGGAACGCCCCCACTCAGCTGAGAAAACAAAACAAAAAACATGGCATGACAGAACGGATCATGACAGATACTGATCTCCTATGCAGATACACAACAGCAACGTGATGTGTTTGTATATATCCTATTCAGTATTATTTTCCATTGCACTAACTATTCTCTTATTTATCTAATTTATATATTTATCTGAAGTATTGTTGTATTGCACTGGAGAGGGGAGCTCTCTAATCTCGTTGCACACTTGAGTACAATGACAATAAAAGGATTTCTGATTCTGATTCTGACATCTTGTTGGTCAAAGTTATACTATAGCATGTCAGTATTTATCCGTTTTGGAGTTTTAGCAGTTTGATATATTAGTAGCTGTAAACACTCATGCAAACATTAATAAAAAGGAACATGCATTCTTGAAATAATATACACATGCAAACATTTCACACAAGTTGTTTGATTTTTAATGGTGTATATGAATCAGCTTCCCGCCATGCTTACAGTTCCTTGAAATACAAATCGGGCTCTATACAACGTTATTACTATTAATGCGTTTGATATTATGTAATGTTGTGAAATAAATATAGAACTATTATAATATATAAATATGTAACTGTATATGTTTGTACTTGTATTGATATTTGTTTGTCTGTTTTCTGCTGCCATTTTAGTCTTGCAAATGTGAATCTGTTCTCAGTTGTTTTATCTGGAAAAACAAAGACCGAAGAAAGCGTCGCTCTACGCCTACTTGAGCTTTTTGGATGACTTTTCTGAAATTTGTTGCTGACCTGGACATCCACACCGAAAATGTGTTAATCAAGGGTGACTTTAATATTCTCTTAGCACAACATTTTGTGCAATAAATCAAACTTTTCAAGCATTTTAATTGCCAATAAACAGTCACATTTTAACTCAAACGTTTTAGTTTGCATTGTGATCGCATCCATGGAGATGTGATTTCAGTGATTGAATGGCTGCAGCCCAGGAATATTTTTTTGACACGTGCGAGACAGGCACATATAGGGATTTGAAATATATGAGCTGTGAAGTGGGCAGTTGGAGAATGCCATCGTGCCTCAGTGTAACTTTGTTCTGAAATTTATAATCTGGCACACACACACTGCCAACCTAGTTGCACGCTCTGCAACTAGCCGCTCTGGCATCACTTTGTCGTGCACAAGCCATGTGAACTGGCCATCTCAAATAACAAATATACAAATGAACACAAAAGTAGCAAAAACTACATTATAGAGATGAATATATAACATACATATATGATAAACATATGTCTTTTACCAGCAGCATGTGAATAGCCCCTGATCACAGTAAGCTTTTAACTCAACATCCCGCATGAACAGAGGAAGAAAAGATGGCGGGCCGGAGCAAAATGTTGAAAAAAGAGAAGATGATATGAATCCGTCCTCTCGTCTCTTATCATAGGGAATGTTAGATGTAGGTCGTGGAATTGGACGGCTTCCAACTCTTACGAGCAGACAGGACGATGCAAATTCCAAAGAGCGATGGAGGAGGATTTGCTTGTGTAATCTGGCGCACATCACCATGAAGGTGCAAACTGAAAGAAGGACATTGAGCTGCTAGCAATTAGCATAAGACCCGATTATACATCTTATCGGAGGTCAATCACATGGTCGGAGTGACATAAATGCCCCCACATCCGCACCGCCTAAAAGAAATGCAGCATGTGATGTTGCACTCTCAGCTGTTAACAGACTGCAGTCAAGACATCCCAATGCTCTATTCTTCATCTTTATTTCTTCCTCTTTGACCTCATTTGTGTGGTATGTGACTTAAATAGTCAACCTCTATTATGCCTATTATGCCAACACCAAAGATGCATAGACTGCATCGCTCCTTCCCCTGATGAACAGAGCTGATCACAACCAGACTTTTCTACGGCCTATTTATAAACCCCTGGTCCACAGACAACCAGTTTTGACTCACACAGTTCAGAGGTGGTTTGAAGAGCTTTAATTAGGAGTCTGCCTCATCTCACATTCAGTCTCCTATGCCGCAGTCACCACCGACTGTTCCAGCGGTGTCTGATCCAGCATCTATCCCTCCCCCCAACAGGACTCTGCTTGGCTCTTACAACCACCCAGGTGAGAAGGATGAGAAAGGAAGAAAGCAACAGGTCGGATAGCATTAGCTCCAGGCTCCTCAAATCCTGCGTGGACCAGCTGTGTGGAATTGTACAGTAAATGCTCATAAAGTTGGGTAAAATCCCTCCTGTGGAACAAAGCTTGCTTGATTCCATTACACTTTGGTAACCCCCTCGCCCTAACCAACTTAACAACTAAAATATAGGCCAGTGGCGCTGATACGGGGCCATTTTTGTAGCAAGACCATTTACAAATGTGTATTTCAATCCACAAATGTGTAAAAAGAATCCGTACCTGTAACCACAGTCACAAATATGTAACTGATGCGTAATTGAAGTCACGAATGTGTCACGAGAATCTACAAACGTGTACATTGATTTGTATGCACAAACATATTAAATGCATACAGATATCCGTAAGCGCACGATCTGTAAACACTGGGCCTCTTGATTGGTTACGTTCTTACGTTTGACTGTCCTGCCGTGGACGAGTCACGAATGCGTGTGGCGATTTGCAAATGCGTATCTGGAGACTTTTGTGTGGCTCAATACATATCTTAGTTCAAAACAGTTTATATGTTCAAAGGGAGTAGGAAGAAGTCAAGACTTATTCATTCATGATGTTTACATTGAAGTTCAGAGATTTGATATTAATATTGGATCAAATTAGCCCTAGCACGGCCGCCTCACAGTGCAGATGTCAAGCGTTTGATTGCAGCTTCGGCCTTTCTGTGAGGAGTTTGCATGTTTTCCCCGTTTTTTTTTCAAGCACTCCAGTTTCCTCCCTCCAAAAACATGCATGGCAGGTTAATGAACAATCTAAATTGTCCTTCACTGTGATTGTGGGTTTAATGGTTGTTTGTCTATGTATGCCCTGCGATTGGCTGGCAACCAATCCAGAGTGTACTCCGTCAACTGCCGGACAACCGTTGGGATAAGCTCCAGCTCCCTAGTGAGAAGAAGCGGTTTAGATAATGGATGGATGAAAATTAGCCCTGTAAAAAATTCATTGCAAAGTGCATAAAACATAAAATGTTGATGGAATGTAAACGAGTCCACACTTTTTTCTAAACCAGTGTTGTACAAACTTTCTCTTCCAATGGGGCAATCTTTCTACATCTAGTGTTTTTTTGTACTGTATATTGAAAATAAATGATTTTTCGGGATTGTGGAGTGACTTGTGGTTTTGAACCATGGTATGAGCATGATGTACTTAACTGTTCTTGGCGTCTCATGAATGATGGTGATTGATTGAAATAAGGCAGAGATGAGAACAAAGTTATTCTTCTCTTCTCCTGTCTTGCTACCCAGTGCTCAGGCCGTGTCAAACGTTTTAGTCTATGCCACGGGCCCCGAAAAATGGATGACCATAATCTGGACATCGCTGCGTAAACCACGCAAACTTTTTTTGATCTTGCTCACTAAAAGAATTGGAATTGAGAAATACTGTGGAACTGCAATCGACACAAGGGTTCAAAACAAACCTCACCGCTTCTCTTTGCTCAATTTAAATTTGAAAATATCATTTGCCAACAAAATGCCAGGAAAGAGGGTTATTTTTTCCTTCTCTGGAATTAAGTAAAAGGTTTTAGAAAACTAATGGAAAACTATTTCTAAAAATGAGTCCAAAACCTGCAGAATGCGGTCATCTAGAGTAAAACTACATGTAGCCAATCTTATAATAGTCGGAAATATACAGTAACATGACAGTATTTGTGTTTTTAATTTTTATACAACCTTATTTCATGTCACTGAAAGTTGATTTGATTAGTAAAACATAGTAGTTGTGTGGTTTGGGCCCTCTCTTTCCACACCACTTGGTGGCACTGGTGCTTCGAGAAAAAGCAAACCAGAAGCAGTAAAGGCAAACCATGCAATCACTGCCTCACTGAAGAGTAAAACAGAGGGATGTTAGGAGCAAACAACACAGGAAAAAGATGACAGCTCAAAGGCAGATGAAACAGAAAAACAAGACCCTTTGTCAAACGTTATATTCATAGGCTGCATAGAGGCTCTGCAAATTAGAGGAGACAAAACTGTGGGACCACAGTGGAAAGGAAGGCCAATGGTACAATCACCAGGACAGGATTATAGAGGAACACAATGCATTGCTTCAAGGTGTGACACTCTGCACTGAACAGGTGTGCAGAGATGCAGAAGATTATGTTGTACAGTATTCTGACAAAATGCATAAAGACATACACAAACACACACGCATTCCTGCAAGCACACACACGCACGCATACACACTACCCTGGATTCCATTTAAAGAACTGCTGTCACAGTGTAATCCCATCTGCTGAAAGCCTCATCAACTGGCAACCAAATGAATAAATGAAGGAACTCCTGCTTCATTCAGCGCTCTTCTGGGACAATATAAAGGGAAAGGTTTGTTTAATAAAATATATAGGGTCCCACTCTCTATTTATTTCTTTATTTTCAAGGTGACCTATTTTGCTTTTATATGGACTGATTTTAAGGTCATTTAACCTTAATCATGTGTCCTTTTGAGATCATGTTTTCTCAACCAATTGCATTAATTTTAGAGGTCAGTCAAAATCAGTTTATGGCTTATGTATGCAGCGCATATTGGGAAAGTGCTACATAAATAAAATTGTATTACAGCAGGTTGTATTACACGTTCACCGCATCGGTTGACCTGATCGTTATTGATCACCCCAAATTTTCCTCCACTAAATCAAAAGTGTATAAAATGTCATTCATACATTTTATTGTCATGCCAAAGAAACAGGCAACACAAACTTGAATTTAAGGTATGCATCTCAGAGACCCGTTGTTGGACAATCATGGAGGAATTTTGAGGTCTCTTTGGCTGCAACGGTGGTTACCACCTCAGCACCCCAATGTTGTTCTCCGAGAATATAAGAGTGACATTTTGACAAGGACCTTTCCTACTCGGTCTAGGGAAATTTATGTCATTTACGACCATTTTAGAGACCCTTAGCGGGCTGCTAGAAGGTGTTCTATGGTTTTGGTAATTCAACACCCACGTTGGAAGCACTGCACTAGTTGTCTGTCCCATAGATCTATCTCATTCAGAAGGAGGTTGGGGTAGGGTGACCATATTATGACGTCCAAAAAAAGAGGTCTGGCCTCAAAATACTGAAATTATAATGAAAAAATGCCATACATTATATCTGCACTATATTTAAAGTAGGGCTGCACGGTCTTGGTCAAACATGCAATTTATGAAATGGGTGTTGCATATTGCAATATTGACATTATTGCGATATTTAAAAACGTAACTAAAGAAATACATTTTTATTATCTAATAAAAAAAGCATTAAAAAAATATGCATTTATTCTTATTTAAGGTAAGTAGATACTGCTTTGTTATTGGATGGCGATGCACATATAAGGTTGCATCTCATTGGCCCAAGTAAAATCATGCTGATTAAAATTATGCCTCCTCTGTATGGAACGAAAATTAAACAAAAAACATAATAGTTCCTCTCTTTTGAATTCTTACTTAAAAATGAAAAAGTTCTAAAATCTAAATATTACCGCCTCTGCAGAATATCCAGCTTTAACAAAATATTTCTTATATCTTCAGTGGAGATTGGCTGGCAACCAGTTCAGGGTGTCCCCCGCCTACTGCCCGAAGATAGCTAGGATAGGCCCCAGCACCCCCCGCCACCCTAGTGAGGAGAAGTGGAACAGATAATGGATGGATGGATGGATGGATTTTCAGTGTAATAATAATAAAACAGTAGGCTCACAAGGACATTAATTTACCAAAGAAAAAAAATTAACTCGAGCTAGTATTCTTTCTCATAATTGTTTTCTTGTCCATCCCATGTTCCCGTGTCTAACAAGAAAGTCAGTCAACTTTAGAATTGAACTCTCTCCTGTCAGGACATTTTTGTGTTTTTTTGTGTATGTATGAGCTTTGAGATCTCCAACCAGCACCTTTATTAGACATTGAAACACACACGCAAGCTTTGCACACTGTTACCCTTATCGTGCGTCTCAACTCCGAACTGTAATCCTAACACACATCTCGGTCCAGTGACTTCAACCACAGCGGTAAAACAACACAAATGAATGGGATGTGATATTGTATGCTTTTTCAACTGGGGCTTCATTCCATTCCATTTCAGCAGCAATCATTTTTCTGCACTTGCACACTCGTAACTGGGCACACCTGGACACCACACCACAGGCTCATATTTAAAAGTCTGTGCCCCACACGCACTCGTCCTCACTGCCGCTACTTGTCTTCTCTTCCGCATTCTCACCCCACCACGTTCCACGTCAGACACGCCGATAACTGTGCACTATGCCTCCCATGCAGAGCAAGAGGCAACCTGGTCCTCTGGAGGCCCAAAGCAAAGTTTGCTTTGTGGGCCCTGTAACTGATCAGCAGCACCAATGGTGCCGCTATTGATGACTCTAAAGCTCATCATGTCAATGTAACTGCAGCAATCTCTTGATTTATACTTTTTGTCATTGCAAAAGAGCACCACTAAAGCATTGGATCCTTCCTAATAAGCTACCACAGCACAAGTAAAGTCAAGACTACACCCCATAAAAATAGACATTTTCCTCCCTTCTAATGCATTTTAATTTGGTTCAGTTGAGTTAAGTCGTTGAATTTACACTTCAATGCAATAGATTGATGATTATTATTTATACACAAACCAAATAGTTTTAACCTGATATCAGAAAAGAAGAGTGAGAATTAATGCATTTATGAATTATATGATAAAAGAGCCCAAGCTAAGTATCTGATGTAAATTATTATTAAGGTATCATATTGAGTACCTACCTAATTCCGTTGATTTTTTTTTTCTTTTTTCGTCATGGAATAAGATCAAATGTACTATGTAGCATTGGAGTTGTATTATTATTAGAATTATTGTTGCTGTCAAATTATTTAATACATCATATTGTAAGCACATTAGTGCCAACCCAATTTTAAATAAAACAATAAATGCATCAATAAATAAGACAAACATGGCCAAAAAAGCCTAATGCAAGATCTAATGTTGAGTGTGGGACATCTTTAGTTAATGCTAGTGAACTATAATGTTCCTGCCAATAAAATGAATGGGCACGGTTCATAGACACAATTCTTTTTTTTCTTCCTCCTTTTAAAATATAAGTTAATATAAATAAAGTTCCCTTGTGTGATGATCAGTCATTTTGACATTTTGCATGGTGCCATTGTATACACATAATTGCACGTTGCCTCGCGGACCAATCATTATAATGCAGTGCTTCTCAAATAGTGGGGCGGGCCCTCCTGCAGTGCGATGCTCAGGGGGTCGCGTGCGACTCAGTGGAACATGCTTTTTTTCCATTGTACTACAATAATGTGTAATTGCACATACACTCCAGTGGTTTGCAGTGGTGCTCTCATTGTCCATTGTGCGCAGCGAGTATTCACTCTACGGTGTAGGTTTGTTTTGCGAAGAAAATACAATTATTTATGATTGCGGCGGAGAATGGGTTGTGGTGGGTGGGGCGAGGGCGCAAATTGTTTTTATTCTTGCTAGGGGGGCGTGATACAGAAAATGATTGAGAAGCACTGTCGTAAAGTGAGATGTAGCATCATTAATTGGTTTGCCGTAAATGGAGCGCACGTTATGCATGCACCTTAGTGATGGGATGTGTCGGCGATGGGTTGCCAGATCAGCAGATCGGGGCCCTTTGGTGAAGTCAGGGCCCTACGCGGCAGCGTAATTGGCACAGGCCTGCTTTCATGAAAAAAAATAAATAAAAAAGGACTTTGCCGCTTGTTGCACAAAATGTCAGTCAAAATAAACACATGCTAATAGGTTTTTTGGAAAAATAATTCAAGCTTGACATTTTCATTACATTATAAAATGACACCGGGACAGAAACATGTCCGGACAAATGAGGTCATTTTGTCATCCTAGGTAGGGGATATTAATTCTGAATATACTGTTACTCATCTCTACAGCTGAGACTACGATGAGGTGTGCCTGTCGCCATGACAACCAGTGAACCCAACAACGGCCAGAGGTAAAGGAGCCCATCAAGAAGAATAGAGATTCCTACCAAGCAGGGATTGCAAGTGGGATTTCTCCAGCAGCTGAAATGTACCAAAAGACCAAGCAACGCATGGCTTTGATGTTTGATCAAGCAAAATACTGAGAGAGCGAAACCACCTAACACAGAGGGTCAGTTGGAGGAATAACAAGGCCTTTTGACTGTTATCCATGCAAATGGAAACTTCTGGACTGCAACTGAGTGTAGTTAGGCAATATAAGAAACACTTCCAGGATCTCCACAATCCCACTGAAACACTATCTGCAAAGGCAGAGGTTTGGGAAACAAACCTGTATCACTGAGGCCATAGTTGTACAATAATCAAACAGCAGTTGAGACGGCATTGTTCAAGGCGTTCAACCCCTAGTTTCTTGAGGTGAGTCTGTGTGCATACCCTTCATTCTGGCCTGTCCATTAGTGGGTAGATATCCTTGAAATCATTCCACGTGCAAAAAAAAAAAAAAAGCCTCCGCAATGTTCAAAGTTCAAGCAATAAAGAAGATAATTTCATAATTATCATTTATACAGATCAGGTCATTGAACAGATTTGAATTTCAACATCCTACATTTGCAACCATTAAAATAATTGGCGCCTTGATTGTTTTCAAACCGTACAATCAATTTATTGTCAAGATCAATACATATCCTGTTTTTTAATGCTGCCTTGCCATGGAGTCACTTCTGTTCTTCTCTAATTGGAAGCAAGGCAGGCACCGCAGGCATTTTAAAGGTTGTTCTTGGAAAGAATGACTTGGACTGAACTTCATTCAGGTAATACAGTACATATTTAGTACATGGAAGAAACAAATACCTTGAATTCTTAGATCCACTGTAATCCAACAGGAAAATATACCGACCACATGTTTTCCATAAGTGATGCAAAGGTTAAAGTAGATAATAGTTTTATGAATACACACTGTATGCTTCTACAGTATTTTAGATCTTAAAGCTATTCTTGCAAAGGCAACACTAAAATCTAAAGATCAAAAAATGAGCACTTTACCCTATTTTGCCGCTCCATCCTCCATCTGCGAACTGGTCACCCTTCGATCATCGTCTCGCCATCTACAAAATAAAATTATATATATATATATATATATATATACATTAGGGCTGTCAAAATTAAAGCATTAACTCAGGTGATTAATCCAAATTTTTAGCTCAGTTAACTATTTTAACTCAGTTTAATTTACTTCAAAAATAATTTGCATACTTTGCCAATATTGTGCCATAGCTGTATATCTTTAGCACATCTCAGAACAAAACACAGTGTTCAAGATACCAATGGATCTCATGCTGTTACCACACTGCTGGAGTGTGGTGCTTGTGGGCAGTTTTGAAAAATGTTTCGTAGAAAAATACCTGCAAAAATGTCTCCATTTATATCGTATTCAAGAATCAAAGTAATCTATTAGAACAGTCTTTGAATTAAATGTACTTAATATTTGGTGATTTTGCATGAATTCCAAGATATTATTCAAGTAAATATCTGTTACAAGCCTCGCAAAAAATAGTAGTTGAAAAATGTGATTAATTGCAATTAATCATGGAATTTTTGTGATTAATTAGTTAAAAAAAATTGGCAGTTGGCAGCACTAATATATATATATATATATATATATATATATATATATATATATATATAATTAATAAAAATGCTGCACTTGTGTCCGTTGATACTTATTTTAGCTCTCAATTGCTTCTTTACGGCGACTTTGAGTCAGTCTCTCTCTCTCTCGCTCTCTCTCTCTCTCTCTCACACACACACACACACGCACGCACACCCCCACACACGCACGCGCACGCTCTCTCAGTTGAAATCTCAGTTAAAGGGCCAGTACACCTAACAGAGTTACAAGATTTCAATCTGTTCTGAGTGCAAATATTTAAATTCATTACTTGCCGGTACTTCAGCTGGTTGGGGATGATAAAGGGATGCATGAAAACCAACTTTCATTCTTGCTTAGTACTTCCTTTTTAAAAAACTTCTCGTCCTCCGTCTCCAAACTGGGTGTCCAAATGGACGGTGTGTTCCATCCTGGTGAGGAATGCCCATCTCTGCTAAAGGAACACCATATATCTGAGCATTTTATTAGTTAGTGGAGGAAAAACTCTATCCTACCTTGGGTGCAGAAGCGGTCTCAGCATTTATGAAAACTGGTGCTATCAGATGTTATATGAGAGATTATATACTGTACTATTAAAAATACACTATCAGGTCATATCTAAATGATGGGATAAGGAAAAAAATACTCACTCTCACTTTTTCCGAAGGAAAGTCATTCAAAGCATCCGGTGTGGGGCCCTTCATGGTTGCTGCACTCTACCAGATGTGATGGATGAAAGGAAGTGGGTGTGCAGTGTACTGTTGTCAAGCTTCAGGCTGTTACAAGTGCAGCAAGATGATAGCTATGCCACTACTTGTCAGGTTGGAGACTTGTCCTCGTGATGGGGATGCCATCTGCAAACTTGGGGGGGAACGTCAAGTGAGAGAGTACAGTCTGGAGAGGAAAGTGGAATGAGTTGTTGTTTTTCTCAAGGTATTTTGTAAGTACAAGCATACAAATTCAAACAGAGCCATCTGAGAGAACTTGATGGCTGCATTCCCATGCTAAATGTTTTACATAGCGCTTGGATACAGTGGTTTTGTCTGAGCTGAGTTTTGTTTCCATTGCTGGTGTGAAGACAGCGAGTTATGGGAGTCCCTTGGAAGAGGGATAATCTTTGTTCAAATCACTACTGACTAACCTCAAAGTGCCTTACTTGCGATTGTGACGTTTGGACTTCTGCTGTCACAGCTGAGTCTTCTCCATCTCAAAAAAGCTTGCATTGTGAGAATTGTCTTTGCAAAACTGTGATAAATCTGTAGATTTACTCAACATTGTTGTGACATAGGCCCGAGTAACATGTTGATTTTTTTCTTAATTAATTTACTTTTTTGTTGTTACAGAAGCTGACTCTAGGACCCTTGATTCCACCGAAATACCTTCCCTTTGAGGAAACAGAATCTGGCGAGTGTGAGGTGGCCTCTCTCTCTGGTGTTGAGATCGGTGGTAAGGCCTCCACGAGTGTATGATAACTGCCCAAAGTTCCTCAAGGCTTTAGCTGTTGTGGGGCTGTCCTAAATGACACTCAAATCGGGGGTGGCGGTCCCCTTGTTAAGAAGGGGAACCAGCATTTGTATTCTTGTGATGGGAAAATGAAGCTTCAAGTTTTGTTTCATGAACCATTTGTTGTATTTTTGAGTCCTGTAGATGACACAGTTGGTTTCCATAAAGGGTTTAAAAAATGGCAAGTCAGTGTGCTTTCAGCACAATGTTGAACAGAAAGTGCCATCTACTGGAGTCCAAAACAACTACAACTGGTTAATGAAGCTGAATTGAAGCTTTATTTACCCATCACTAGCGTATTCAAACTACAGATGGTTTGGTCGCCTCAGGACTGCATCACCACTTTTTTTGCAGATGATGTTGTTCTGTTGCCTTCATCCAGTTGCATCCTTCAACTCTCACTGGAGTGGTGATCAGCTCATCAGCAAGCTTTGCAGAAGCTGGATAACAATCCTTATCATTTGAATCATGTGTGTTGGAGGAGGACGACATCAAAAACAGGCATGACAGCAGCGCTCTGGGACTGGAGTTGCCAACGTCTGCCCTACAGTGATAAACTACAAACAAGTTTACAAAAAGAAAATGGTAAACGAGTAAAAACCCTGCAGCCAGTATTTTGTTTTTATTTCAAAGGTTCATTTGTTACAGTGTCACATACTCATGGAGTGAAGCTTATGATGATCATTAGAGCGAGGGAGATTAAGGGATGAAATAAGTTCAGCAGATGATGATAGATATGACAATTAAGCCAAACAGCATCGAACAATTACGATGAGCCAAGCCTTGAAACTACTGAGAGAAATTTGTCTTACATTTTGGCATTCAAACCAAATCAATCACACGCACAGCAAGATATCACAGAATATTAATCAACATAATATTTGCTTTGACATAATCAAGACTGATTGTGCTGTTATATCATACAAAGCATCAAATCATATTATCTAATAGCAACACAAACGGTCCTTTAGTGTCCTTGGACATTTTTTTCCCATATTTAAATAAAAACACACATTATCAGTAGCCTATTAATGGACATGCACAAAAGTATAAACGTGAAGGTGATACATTTTCCACATGTGCTTGGAATATTTTGTAATGGTCCAATGAAACCAAGATTGAACATTGTCGACAATCTCCCCACAAGCAAACCCAACACTGCTCATCACCAAAGCAACACTATACTTACAGTGAAGCATTGAGGATGAAGCATCATGCTTCAGGGCTATTTTTCTTCATCCGAAACTATAGTCTTAGACAAGGTGGGTGGAATTATGAACACTGCCAAATAGCAGTCAGTGTTATCACAAAATATTCTCACTTCTACTAGAAAGCAAAATGAAAAATGTCAGGCAAGGCCTACTAAAAGCGCTATATAAATCTGATGGATTATTATTATTAGTACAACTTCTGACCTTCAGTTGGGGTTCATCAGAGTCCCTTTAAACAGTGACAGAGCATGCTTACTCCAAATATGAGTTTGAATGTGATTGGTTGATTCAGAACATGCAATGAGATCCCAAGACGCACATCTTTAAAAACTTTAAATCAAATAGAGTGATGATGGACATTTTAAACTTTCACTTAAGTAATATGCGACAAGGTGACTCACTTCTAACAAAGTTAAAAGATAAAATGTAGATTTTTACTCACATATCTCTTTCAGGTATTCCATACATGACTAATAATAAGACATACAAATCATAACCAAAAGCATTCATCGGGGAACGGAGATGCATGATCTTGTAATAGCCTCACTGGAACACTGTTGAAATATGCCAGTGGATTTAGAGCCTGGCACACGAAATAGAACTTTGTTTTCTTGCCAAAGGCTTCACTTTGTCAGACTTCTCCAAATAGTCATGACTCAGAATCTATGCCCACACTTTACTGGTTCAGCACATTCTATGTAGGTCAGCAGGCTGAGCCACTTGGCTTCACAGTAACTGGGGAGCTCAGAACTCTGAAAATTACTTTCTATATGCAGCTGGCATTTCTTGGTGCAACAGTTTAAGCACAAAATAAATAAAAAAGAAGTATAGTAAATAGTAAGTAAAGTAGAGTATGTAATCTAAGCACACCAAAACAACTTTGAAGAAATGACTGAACCAAAATTGGTCTGCCAGTCATTTCTTTCTATTTACGTCACCAACAAAAATGCTGTTCGTGTTCTTTCGAAGCATTCCCACTATAGTTTGTTGACTATAATTCAGTCAGATTTTGTATTATTATTTTTTAATTCCATCTGTCCATGCAGATTGATGACTGCACGATCCCCATGCATGGCAGCAAGTCAGGACAAAAACTTTTGGAGAGGCCATGTCTCTCGCATTGTTTTGTTCTTTTCATGGTTCAGTGAATGTCCCTCGTGAATGAATAAAGTATCTTTTGATGTATCTTCCCAGTAGTGCTTTCCATATTGTTCTGGGGCTTCTTCCCTTATTTCTCTGTTCCTCATTGTCCAAATGGGTCAGCAAAAGAGTTCTAGCAACATAAATCCAAATGAGTGGCAACTCCGAAAAATCAGGAGAAGTATGGGGGTGAACATCCAACTAAGAGAGGCTACCATGAAATCGAGGAGTCTTCAGGGGAAAATCTGGAAAGTTGGATAGCGGGGACGATTCGAGGATCAAAGGTTTTGGGGTGCTACAAAGAGGTCTATGGGCACGGCAAAGACCGGGAAGGCAAGGGGCTTTATGTGGAGGTTGGGGTCATGGAGGTGTGAGGGTTCGTTGGCAGCTGTGCATCGACCGGTGAGTGGTGGGGTGGAGTAGCACTTACTACGTCAAAAAAACAAAACAAGGAAACATAAAGACAGAATAAACGACTGTAGAAGAGTGGATGACATTTATATTATGGAAAAGTTAACGTACAACCTCAGGGTCGAACTGGATAAATTCTATTGGATATGTGAAACTGCTTAGGTCTGACGAAGATCGGTAGTGCTCCTTACTTTTACAAGTGGTCCGATATGCTCCCAAACAGTTTTATTTTATTTCACTATTATTAATTATTCCTTTTTGGGGTTTTTTCCTCTTTGACAACACTTTAGTTTTTTCTCACTTAGTCTGATTGTTTGTGGAATGAAAATGTTGCTCTTCTAGGAAAAAAAAAGTCCATTAGTAAACCAAATACGATGGGAAAAAAAACAAAGCAGCCAATTTAGACTTGTTCAATTACCAACCATGGGGACGTCACTGCGGCTATTCCAAGTGCAATTTGCCTTTAAACTCGCCAAACACATTGTTTGAAAAATGTGTTGCAGTTTCTCTCCAAGTCGGAGGGTGTCGCTATCGATAAAATTGGCTAGTGGCGATGGAATGTCCCTTTTCTGGACAATTCCGGTCCACCTTTTTACTTTGCCAAACAATGAATGAAAGCAACAGTGGCAAAAATGTAGATCATCCCAAGAACAAAGGGACACATGACAAGAAAATGCATAAAAGGGAATTCTCATGAATGTAAACTGAATAAAGGGGGAGCCAAGGCATATCTACATTTCTTTTACAGAACGTGTGCATGCAGTTCAGTTCCTATGTGCAGTAAATATAAATGCAGACATTGGAAATATGCCAGTTGAAAATGCATGTAAATTACCACAGAAATACAGCTAGGCTTGTCATCTCCAGAACAGCCATGCATTGTTCTGTTATCTTACAGGGGAGCAGGATATTATCCCTTTGGGAAGAGGGAGGCAGGGAGGGAGAGAGAGAGCGAGAGCGAGAGTGAGAGAGAGAGAGAGAGAGAGAGGAGAGAGAGAGAGAGAGGAAGGGAGAGAGAGAGAGAGAGAGAGAGAGAGGCAGGGGAAATGCTGGCCAACAGTCAATCACAGGGTACAATCCTTCACACTCATATATGGACAATTTATAGCCATCAATTAAGCTAGAATGCACGTTTTTAGTAAGTGGCAGAATCTTTCACCAGCCACAAACTGTTTTTTTTTTCTTTTTTGTATTTAAACTTTAATGACACTGCTTGTGCTGAACGTTTTGATAGGAGAGATGGTAGAGCTTGGAAATTGGATGGCACTTCCATGGACACCCTTTTCCAACCCTCGCAAATCTTGCAATTCTGGAATGATATTTACCTAGGCTAGGTAACTGGATCCATGAATGGGAGGCAAGGTTTTAGTGAACCATGGCATGTCTAACACATCCAGGACTATTCGTTTGCTTCCACAAGGCTGCAAAATATCCATCCATCCACTATAACGCTTCTCCTCACTAGCATCGCGGGGGCGATGGAGCCTATCCCAGCTGTCTTCGGGCAGATGGCGGGGTACACCCTGGACTGGTTGCCAGCCAATCGCAGGGCACACAAAGACAAACAACCATTCGCGCTCACACTCACGGGAAATTTAGAGTGTTCAATTGACCTGCCCTGCATATTTTTGGAATGTGGGAGGAAACCGGAGTACCCGGAGGAAAACCACGCTGGCACGTGGAGAACATGCAAACTCCACACAGAAAGGTCGGAGCCGGAATCGAACCCATGACCTCCATATTGTGAGGCCATTGTGCTAACCAGTCGGGCCACCGTGCCTACTGCAGAATATATTGAACCAAATGTGTTCCTGTTTAATAATCTCCATACTTGCTTCAGTGACTTATTTATTTTACACACTAATTTGCTCCAAATTTAGTGAAGACCAACCATAGCCTTTAAATTTTGGCTACTTTAAACCATTAAACGGACGAAGCAATGACCAATACAAATTGGACTATCAATACAGTAGCCACTTAAAGAAACACATTCACAGCGTGCACTAAAGAAAGCATACCTGCAAAGTTTGGCTGAGGTAATACGGTATGTGGTAGTTTATTAATTAAATATCTTCTGTCTTTCATCTTTTAAAGCAATTATATCGGAGCTTTTTAAATGACTTTGTTGTAACTGGTTATCAAAGCCCCTCAGGTTTAATATGTTTAGAAAACAAATATTTTGAGATCCTTAATCCTTACATGTGGCCCATAAAAGAGATACATTATGACTTTTTTCTCACAATTTAAAACTGCTCATTTGGGTCTTGATAACACATAGTAATCCCCTGTGAACAGCAATCTTAACTGCAAATAAGAGAATAAGTCCCACATTGACTCTTTTAAAAAGAACTGTCTCTATTAATCATTTGAACCATAAATATAGCACACAGGTAGTGCCTTGATTCCGTTTGGTTCTTCCCATTTATCTGTACTTCAATTCAGTTCGGAAGCATCATTTTAAGAGGGACAGGACAATTCAGTAAAGTCTGTGAAATAATGTGATACACAGTCTTAGCATTGTTTAACAGGTTCAACAGTACACATTCTGTTGTCTGTATCCACACATGAACGATTTGGTGCAGTTGACAGGGTAATTTCACACTATTTACCTCCTAGCTTTTGTTCTGTTACAGAAACTGATTCCATCTGCCTCACTTTCTCCTACTCCAAAAACTCATGTCAGTGTTGATGTTTGAATAAATAACAAAGAAGAAATAAACATCAACCAACAGAAAGCTCTCTGTTTGCTGAAGATTAAATTAGATGTTATCGCCGGAGAGCTCAGCTATTTTAACGCTGCGACAAAGGGTATGAGTGCGTATCAGGGGAGCACATTTTAATAGGAATTCTTGGATCAAAACAACAACTGCGTGTACGTTATATAATTTACCACTTTATATAATTCAGCGCTCACTCAGTCTTGAGAAAAGTGGAGGAGGGAGTGTCTATATGTTATCTGTTTTTCCACCAATGCAACTAGTCAACTTAAATGACTCCCCTCCCTTCCGTCCTTACGCCTCTGTCCTTATTCATAAAAGTAATCGCCCTCTGACTTTGTCCATTTAATACGCTTCTGTACATGCATTAAAAAGCATGGCCTAAACAAGGATAGAAGTGGGGTTTTATGCATTACTTTAATCATCCCTAACCGGTTCAAGTACCGCGTGTATAAAATTCAATGCAGAATGACATCTTGTCATGCTATTGTGTATACTGGCTGTCTAACTGAGAGTTCAACTGCAAGCGAGTGAGACTCCTAACAAGTGTGAAAAAACACGGAAATGATATGCACGCCTGTGTGAAGAAGCAATTGAGAGCCAAAATACGCATCTTAAATTGTGTTTAATTTGAGCACAGGGTTTAATTGCAATATATAAAGCCATCTCAACAGTGCGAACCTGGTCCGAGCTCATTAATATAATACAATACAATAACTTTATTTATATAGCCCATTTCACAACAGCTGGAGCTGTAATAAAGTGTTTTTCATTCTTGTGTAATATAAATTTGGTGAATTTGCCTCGTGTGACAAGAGTTCGAGAAAGGTTCCAGTACACCCTGCAATTATATCTGCATTTGGCATTATTTGGGGGGGGGCATCTATTGGTGTTTTACAATATAGATAGCCGTGGGTCACCATATTATCAAATGGGGTATTATGAGCCTGCTATATTCAAGTCCGTTTTATGGCTGAATTTAGCTATTGTGGACCACCAGGATTTTGAAGCTATCAGACCTACCAGAGCCGTCATTTTGACAGAATGTGCTCTGTTGCACTCAGGCAATGACATCATTGACTAAAATGATTAATAAAAGTATTTTGCTTGAATCAAGGAAACGAAAAAAAAAATAATCTCAATGCGTGCTCTCTCTCACGATGGAATGTCAATGATTGAATAAACTTGAAAATTATGGGGTCCCCTAAAATGATATTTTTGAGGTAGAAAGTAGAAAGCCACTAATGTTCAATATATGTTAATGATCACGTTAGGCAATCTGTAATCAAGAGCCATAACATCAACTTGTATTCATTTCAGCGGAAACTGCTGTTCCTGCAACTCTTTTTCACTGCTGTGTTCAAGTGGGTCTCAACAACTGATAATCAAAGAGACAAACCCATTCTGCAGGGACAGAACTGATATTCATTATTTGAGAATGCTGCTCGTCCTCCTGGCTCCAGATTATTAAGTAGTGGAAAATGACACTTTTCCTCTGAGATGTTTGGGAAATGGTGCATAAATTGCACTTTCCTTTGAGATGTTTAAGATCCATGTGAGTATCAGACAGCTGTCAAATTTCTGTTTCAAAGCTTTCATTTCACATATTCTCTGTGCTATTCTTCTCTCACCATCTCTGCCCAACCAACTGCCATTGTTTAGGTACGTGACGTGTGTTTGACTGCATGGATCTAAATGTGTCTCGGGGGTTGAAATGTGCTTGTCAACCATTACAGCAGCATCTGGCGTCGCAACAGTGTCTCCCACAGAGAGTGTGTTACTGTGTGTGTGTTCCACAATTTCTGAAGACAGTCAGAATGACCTGAGACTGACACCTCTACCTTACTGATAAATAATTTGTGCACAAGTGAATTCCTGACTGTTTTAGATTAATAGCAAAAATAATAAACATTAGAATAAAATTTGTGCATGAAACAATTCCACTTGGGTTTTCACCACATGTACAAGAATTAAACATACACAATCCGTGTTAACTTTTTTAAAATCCTCCTGACATAATTTCGGTGTGGTTCTCATTTGAGCACCAGAGGTTATTGTTTGGTGATTTACAGCACATTTGGGCAAAGTAGGGTCACTGGGCACATCCCGGCCTGTCCACAGTCTCTGCAGCCATTAGGGTTTCAAATTAAAACGTCAAGTGAATGTGTGTCGACCGTGCAAGCCAAGAAGAGCATTGACTTGGCTTCACTGTTGCCAACTTAAATTTATTGTTGCTGTAATCAATGAATTCGCCGATCATTCTAGCAACTATTTTTAAAAAACAGAATAGCGGCAACAAATACTTTTTTTTCGCTCAAGTGTTCTATTAGCTTCCTTTATTGAGGTTAATGGGGACCAGAACTCAACGTGAACGTTGAAAAACCGCAAAGTAGAAGTTGACTTCTTTTATTATATTCATTATTTTAAATTTATATTTTAAGGGGACTTTACACCACTGTTGCTGTTTTTTTTTTTTAACACCAGTTGGTCGACGCTCAATACAATAAACTCCCTTTCATTTCCTGATAATTACCTGACTGGTACCAAAGGATGTCTTCCATCTAACTAGCCTTTGGGTGGCTTCACTTTGACGATTCCACACCTCCCAGAACATAACAGAGCCTTTAGATACTTTAATTGAATCATCCCCACTTTCTTCATAGTTAAGAGAAGAGACCTAATGCAATATTAAAATTAGTCTACAGTCAAATATACCTCAGAACGCAAATGTGCTGTGAGGCAATTGAATCCGGCACACACATGACTATTTTCAGTATGCATGCACTCCTTCGCACCATTTATGTGAAACCCTGGTTATATAGTTTTGTCATACCACATAGTACAGAGGCTAGTTTATTTTTACTCTTGCAGGGTTTAAGAATTGCAAAATGATACTCAAAAAACTGACTTTATAATAATTGGAGGTTTTATGATGGCAAGGTGCGACATCTGACCAGTGATACTGTATGTAATGTATCAAGACATTTTTCTTTATTGTGAATTGTAATTTGGGATTAATGGTAATATCCAAATGCATATGAATTAAACGTCCATCCATCCATTATCTGAACCGCTTATACTCATGAGGGTCGCGGGTGTGTTCAAGCCTATCCCAGCTCACCAGTTGATAGGGTACACCCTGAACTGTTTGCCAGCCAATCGCAGGGCACACAGTGAGCCGCTCTGACAATCCATTTTCACCTGGACAAGACACGAGTGGCTGAGGGAGCTGATTGGAAGACACAAGGGACTGAGTTAACGAGCACTGATGGCAACAAACACCTAATGAGCAAGAAAACAAGTCATAATAGGACACAAACCTAAATATAGATGAGAAAAACACAAACCATGACAGTAACCTCAGAAAATCCAGAAAAGAACAGTTAAAACTTGCAATCTCAATGCAGAAAAGTTGACTAGAGATTGAAACCCAAAATATTTGACTGTGAGGTAGATGTATTACCCACATGCTCAACAAAGCTGACCCCGATAAATAAAATGGTTATCATTTTTAGTCAAACCATGAGCAGCATCATGGATTTGATTATCCCTGGTTGTTAAGGGGCCACTAGTTATTTTTTTAAATGTGATATGCACCACATGCTGACACATCACACATGTACCATGAACAACAATTTATTTGATTTTGTAGGAGTTATGCAACATAAACACAATAACACAAAACATCAATAACGGACAAGAGAATGTTCACTTGCTAAGCATTCTTATGTATTTATTTTTGCTGTACAGTATAACCATTTCTGCCGTATTAGTTGTGTATCTGTCTTGGAGTTAAAACCCCTAAAGAGGTACTACACTTGGATGAAGCTTTTGTGAAAGGGTTTAGAAAACAATAAGTCTACCCAGGGACCACAAAAGCAATGTTATTTCTGCTAACTGCAGCAGCCACAGCAATTATTGCTTACCGTCACCTGTCACAACCAAACAATCCCTTCCCTGTTTTCTCGAGAGTATATTCTTTTCTGTATGGCCAAGAGAAGTTGTCGGAAATTCAACTCCAAGTAACAGTATAATGTTGCTGCAACGCAATATGAAAAGTTAATCATTAAAGTGAACTCCTGCATATTCGCGGGTTAAAGATTTTCTGAACCTCAAGACTTTTATTAACTAAAAATCCAATAAAATACAATACAATACATTATTACTATTAGCGTCATCTTGTCCACTTTTGAGTTTTCCTGGTTGATGGCGGTCATTGAATGCACAACATGTACAGGTTGGAGGTGAATCGAGCAAATAAAATGGAAGTAATCCCACTATAATTTTATTGTATGAATATGTGCAAGAATATGCAAATTTGAGGAATTTGTAAAGCGCTTTGGGGACCATATGGTCTTGTCAAAGCACTTTATAAATGCACACCATTGAAGGGTTGCGTATTGTAGTTTGTCTAATTGGAGCTGCCGTAGTATGCCATCAACACCCACCGGATTTCTGGGAGGCAGACATTTTGCATTTTGATTGCTAACAGCCAATCAGAATGACCACTATTTTACATACTGCAATTGAGAGCACAAAATTCATTAAAATCACATCTAAAAGGCACAATGACGAGCAATTTAGTTTCTGCATTTTACGTAGGTTTGTTCCTGCTTGCATTTTGAGTACATGTTTTGCATTTGATTTCATGACGCCCTGACAGTGATTGGAGTCATAAACAATCGCTTCTAAACCATAAAAAGTGACAACCATTTAGTGGCATTAAATGAAGTGATTGGAAATAAAATTAAATGAGCATTCCATTCAACCCTGATGCCTTCCCAGTGAATTTAGAATATCGTTTTTATGGTAATAGTGCAGTAAATACTGTTGCTCTCCTGTATAAATTATGTAATTTAATGTGTGTTATGGTCCTGAATTTGTAACGTGTTACTAGACACAGCAACTGTAATAATATTAGAAAAATATTAAGAGTAACTCATTAGATTACTTTGTTTCAGCTTAAATGTTAATATTTTGGTGTCCCACATTAATTTTGGAATGCGATACCCACTTACACTGCACATCTACGCATATTACAGCTCCAGCTGTTGTGAAATCCGCTATATAGATAAAATTGTATTGTATTGTATTACATGGCACAGTTGCTTACTTAATTAGGTCACTAATTATAGTCCTTTTTTATTCAGTGATTGTATGCATCCTGGTACAAGAGGATAAAAAAAATCCACAAATGGTTGATAATCAATTCCTGAAAAATCTTAAATCCACATCTTGCGATTAACACGTCACAATTCTGGATTGTTCTGCCAATCAAGACAAGTTTTGCCGTCACTCCTGTTAGAAACGTTAGAAACACACTTATCTTGCAGGAAACACAAATGAAACTGCATAACTGGCATCTGGCAGCATGAAGTGGAAGCCACATGGGGGCCTGCATTTTATCCCTGATTTAGGATGAGGTGGGGTGCACGAATCATCAGTCAATCGAGAGACTGACAACCATTTACACTCACATTTGCACCTTCAGGCAGTATAGATTTTCCATTGGACTGTGGGATGATTCACAGAGAACCTGGAGAGAACACCTGCAAGGGCAAAAAGACACAAACACTAAGCCAAGCCAAGATTTAGCTGACAGCCTGATTACGTAGGTTTGGATTGTGTGTACTATTCTTGACCTGTTTTCCCTGCCAAGTTACCTTGAGCATCTCTGTAAATTCATCAAGCGCGGCTCTCCCTCAAAAAAAAAAAGAATGCCTCTGATTAACAGGGTTCATCTGACTTTACTGACATGCTGTTGCACACCCAACATTAGTTGCGGTTGTCTCATGACGGGAAAGCAGCAGGTGGTTCAACACCCTGTGTGACAGATATAAGCAAAAGGTGTGGGAGGAAGGAAAAGTAGAGGAAGATCACAGACATGCAGTGTGAGACTTCAAATCCTTTGCAAAGGCATGGCTCTATATATTTAGTGCAGTTAAATTCATTCATTTTTTAGGAATTTGTATTCACCTTGACGTATGGCAGCATAATTAAAAGAAATGTCAAGTTATGGATATTTGTCCTTTGGTACTACTTCCTAATCCATATTAGAATATGATACTAGACTTTGGGAAAAAGGTAATGGTAAATGTTATAAGAAAGGGGTAGTCACTTTCATGTATAACAAAAGTAACCATCAATTAGCTCTAGAGATCTCTAGCAAGGCTCATTTCTTTCATTTAGTCTTTCCTCAGCTCTGTTGATAGCCCAGACACGTTTCATATTGAAAAATTAGCCAAGCCCCTTTGGCGCTCCATCCATCTGAGTATGTGGAATGATGAAAATACATATAGGGCCTGATTTTCTACAAGTAAGATACCAAACAGCGGGCACTAAATTGCATGTTCACTATGAACAGATTGCACGAGTTGTTGACAACAGGTGTAACAGTGGGGCAGAGCACATATTTAAGAGGCTTTCAGTAGTCATGATTATTTTCACAATGACAATTCCGGGTAGACATTTCGAGGGGAAAATTCGAAAGAATAGGAAATGTGAAAGGGGAAAAAAACATCAAGAAATATGTCACTCCGATAATTGTGGGGAAGCCAACAACTGCATACAAGCTATGTTTTGTTTGATTTTACTTCCCAGAGTGATAGGAAATTCCAATGTCAGTGCCCAAGATGAGTAAGACTGTGTTTAAATGTTGGTACAACACACAAAAAAAGAAAAAAGAAAAAAAGCCAGCACCGATGAAATGAGCCAGATGCTTCGAAATGCAGATAGACGGAGTTTAGTTATACAGGAGCACAGCAGGATTGGCCATTTGGCAAACACGGCAGATGCCCAGGGGAGCAGACTAACGTGGTAGCCGTGGGTGGTCAGCAGTCAAAATTTTATAAAACTCTATCTTTAGAATAGACAATGTCAATGTAAAGCGACCCACGAGGCATCCCGTCCTGTCTCCCTTTGTTGGTCCCTGTTATTTTCTTTTTTTTTTTTTGGGGGTTGTGGCTTTTGAAGCAATTTTGTTTCTCCCCTGCCTGAGTGGGTTTTCTCCGGGTACTCTGGTTTCCTCCTACTTTTTCAAAACATGCATAGGAGGTTAATTGAACACTCTAAATTGTCACTTGGTGTGATTGTGAGTGTGAATAGTTGTTCGTTTATGTGCATCCTGTGATTGGCTGACAACCAGTTCAGGGTGTACGCCTACTGTCGGACGGCAACTGAGATAGGATCCAGCATGTCCGCAACCCTCGTGAGGAGAAATGGCTTGGATAATGGTGGATGGATGGACAGCAGAATATCAGAAACACATTTTTAAAATACAGAGGATCTGTCATATAATTGTGAAAATAAAGTTTCGGGAACATAGGAAAGCATAGCATATGCATATAAGACATGCATTGTAAAGCATACAACCATTCACTTTATTATTACTTTAGCTGTCACTTTTTAAGAAGAAAATATTTTCTGCCTTTTTCAAAAGAATAATTCCCAATAATCTCCATTCACCTAAATCTACCATGCACTCAAAGCTTAGTTTCTCTCAGATGTTATTTTATTTATTCATCTTTACTCATTGCTTAGGTTTGTTTTGGTCCTGAGACATTTATTTTATGCACCTTGTGAGTCACTAGTTCCCCTGGTCTTAACACTCATTACTTCTTGTCTGTCAATCAGCTACTCAACTGTTATCGCACTCTGACAGCTGTGAGTTTATAGCAATTGTATTTTATTCCTAGCTCAGTTCAGTCTTTGTTGCCTAGTTTGTTGTCTCCGTTTATAACTCTCCTGTGTCACTTTATTGTGTCAGTGATTGTCATTGAAATTGCACTTTTGTATGCCCCTCCTGGTGGCATCTGCTCCCAGAACCTCTCTGGGAATGAGAATGTTTTTTTTTTTTTAACATGACACTAATTTTTGAAGATAAAGATTGAAAAAGACACTACTGAAAACAAAAACAACAAAATCATTCACTATAAATAATGTATGTATCAATTGCAGAGTAATTCACGATACATCCATCCATCATCTGTACCGCTTCTCCTCACTAGGGTCGCGGGGGGTGCGATACAATACGGCAAAATGTTGCTAACAATAATAAGCATGTTTGGGATCGCTACTTTAAAAATATATTCTGCTATAGTTATTGGGTACCTGTTTAAAAATATAGTTTGTAACATAATCCAAGGGCCATATTATTAAAGTAATGTAACTTGATTACTTTTAATAACTTTGGGATGACGCCAATGGATGGTTTTGGAATGAAAGAGGAAACCGAAGCTCCAAATTAACTTTGAAATTCCAATTTTAATATCATACAAAATATTGTGAGTTTGGTTCTAATACAGCCCCAGATGTTGTGAAATTCTCTTTGAAATTGTATTGCATTGTATTTTCAGTCTCTATTAGTGTATTTTAAACTTAAAATCACTTAAAATCTCATGCTTTCTGAAAACTTGACAGCGAGTCCTATAATATATATTTTTATATATATATATATATATATATATATATATATTATATATATATATATATATATATAAAATACTTTCTTGATATAATAATAATATATATATTATTATTATTATTATATATTGATATATTATCCCAAAAATACCGTATCTCCACAAAAACGGCCGGCTAAGGTTTGGGGGCACAGCGGCTTCTAGATAATTATTGCGAAACTCCATTCTAAAGTCTGCCGCCCTGTCTGGATGTCAGAACGTGAGTGTCCCTCACCACACACTAAATATTTTTGTTTTTATTAGTGTACATGTGTGCACATATGCATCAATAAGTAGAAGACAAGTACTACATATGCATTTCATAGGTTAGAATAGAATAGAAATAGAATAGAATAGAATAGAAATCCCTTTATTGTCATTGTACTCAAGTGTGCAACGAGATTAGAGGGCTCCCCTCTCCAGTGCAATACAACAATAATACAGACAAATATATAAATTAGATAAATAAAGAAGACAGTGCAATGGAATTCAGTACTGAATAGGGCATATAAAAACACATCACGTTGCTGTTTTGCAAGGTTAGGGTGGTCTCGTGTGTGTGTGAGAGTTCAGTATGGAGATGGCTCTCGGAAAGAAACTGTTTCTCAGTCTATTGGTCCTTGATTTGATGCATCTGTAGCGCCTGCCAGAGGGCAACAGGTCGAACAAGTGTGAGTTTGGGTGGGTATTGTCATTGACGATGTTGAGAGCCCTACTGAGGCACCGGGCGGTGTAGATGTCCGACAGTGAGGGGAGAGGGCAGCCAATAATCCTTTGCGCTGTTTTGACTGCCCTCTGGAGCCTCACTCTGTCCGCCTCAGTGCAGCCGCTGTACCAGGTGGAGACACAGTACGTCAGCAGGCTCTCAATGGACGAGTGGTAGAAGGCCAGCAGCAGCTCCCTGTCCAGGTTGAATTTCCTGAGGACTCTCAGGAAGTGCAGACGTTGGCGGACCTTCTTTACCACTGCTGTGGTGTTGTGACTCCAAGAAAGGTCATCGGAGATCTGTACTCCCAGGAACTTGAACGTGTGGACCCTCTCCACACACACGCCTTCGATGCAGAGGGGGGGCGGCAGCGTCTTGTTCCTCCTGAAGTCGACGACAATCTCCTTTGTTTTAGCAGTGTTAAGGTGCAGTCTGTTGTCCTTGCACCAAGCTGCCAGTCTCTTTACCTCCTCTCTGTAGGCTGTCTCGTCACCTTCCGAGATCAGACCGACCACTGTCGTGTCGTCAGCAAACTTGACGATGGTGTTGTTGCCGTGGGCCGGGCTGCAGTCGTAGGTGTAGAGGGCGTACAGGAGAGGGCTCAGCACGCATCCTTGGGGGGAACCGGTGCTCAGCATGAGGGTGGAGGACGTGTAGGGGCCGAGCAACACAGTCTGGGGTCTGTTGGTCAGAAAGTCCTTAATCCAGATGCGTGTGAGGGCAGGGAGGCCGAGAGTGTCCAGTTTGGCGACGAGGATGTCTGGGATGATCGTGTTGAATGCCGAGCTGTAGTCCACAAAGAGCATCCTTGCATAGCTCTGCTGTCGTTCCAGGTGGCCCAGCACAACATGCAGAGCAGTGTCGATGGCGTCCTCAGTGGATCTGTTAGCCCGGTATGCAAACTGGTAGGGGTCCAGAGTGGGAGGAAGGCAGTCCCTGATGTGCTGGAGAACCAGCCTCTCGAAGCACTTCATAATGACTGGTGTGAGAGCAACAGGACGGTAGTCATTCAGGTGGACGGCTGGTGACTTTTTGGGGACAGGAATAATGGTGGAAGTTTTCAAGCAGGAGGGGATGACTGCCTGAGCCAGGGAGCGGTTGAAGATCCTGCAGAAAACATGTGACAGTTGGTGGGCACATGCTCTGAGGACCTTGCCTGGTATTCCGTCGGGTCCAGTAGCTTTCCTGGGGTTGACCGCCAGGAGCGCGCGCCTCACATCGTGTTCCTCTACGATTAGTGGGGGGGAGATGGAGCTTGAAGTGCGGGGGTGTGACGGTTGGGGCGAGTCAAAGCGAGCGAAGAAGCAGTTAAGCTCCTCTGCCAGCGATGCACTCGGGTCTACAGAGGTCGTGCTGCTGCCACGGAAGTTGGTGATGCTCCGTAGACCCTGCCACACCTCCCGTGGTCTGTTACTGGCAAGGTGGGCCTCCAGCCTCCCCTTGTAGGTTGCCTTGGCTAGCTTGATGCCTTTGCTCAGGTCAGCACGAGCCACCCTGTACTGGGCTTTGTCGCCTGACCTGAAGGCAGCGTCACGGGCCTTGAGGAGAGAGCGAACCCTGCTGGACATCCAGGGCTTCGCATTTGGGAAGGTCCGTATAGTCTTATGTTGGGACACAGTTTCCATGCAGAACTTGATGTAGTCCAGTACACAATGCGTGTAGACATCAAGGTCCTGATGATCAAAGAGGTCCCAGTTTGTGTCATGAAAGCAGTCCTGTAATTCACTCATGGCGTCGTCACGCCAGGTTTTCACAGTCTTTGTGGTAGGCCTGAATCTGCGCCTGAGAGGGGTGTACGCAGGTGCGAGCTGCAAGGACAGGTGGTCTGACTGGCCGAGAGGGGCGAGTGGGAGGGCTCTGTATGCGTGCTTGATGTTCGAGTACACATGGTCGAGAGTGTTGTCTCCCCTCGTTGGGCACTTGACATGCTGGTGAAACTCTGGGAGTACAGTCTTTAAATTGGCCTTATTAAAGTCTCCCGCTACTACGTGAACGCCATCAGGGTGGGCCCGCTGATGTTTATTGATGACGCACGCGAGTAGCGAGAGCGCCGTGCTAGTGCTAGCGTCGGGAGGGATGTAAACAGCTGTGACAATCACTACCGTTAGCTCCCTCGGGAGAAAATAAGGCCGGCATTTAACGGACATGAACTCGATGTCGGGGGAAGAGTGCTTCTCGACGATCGTGCTATCGCCGCACCAGTTCTCATGCACGTAAACACAGAGCCCCCCGCCCCTCCTCTTACCGGTGTCCCTCGTCCGATCCGCGCGATGTAGCGAGCGCCCGGCCAGCTGGATGCTAGCGTCGGGGACGTCTGCGTGCAGCCAGGTTTCCGTGACGACGATCACACTGCTATCGCGCACATAGCGGTTTCCCAGGATTTGTAATCCCAGGTCGTCGATTTTGTGGACCACGGATCTGGCGTTGGTGAGGTGCAGACTCGGTAGTGGCTGCCTATGGGGCTGCCGTCGCAGCCGTTGCAAGACACCGGACCTGCAGCCTCGCTTCTGCTTCCTCTCTCTGCGTCGCCTGCGCCGCCTCCCGGCCCCGATGACAAGCCACGGTGAGCCGGGCAGCCTCGCCAGTTCGTTCGGAATTTTGCGATCATAGCAAAATTCCTCTGTGATGGTTATTTTGCATCGATATCCAATGTTCACGATGTCCTGGCGGGTATATCGATGTTGTGCCTCAGTTGATGCCAATAAGAGCAAGCAAACACTAATAAAAAGTAAAAAGGAGCACTGTGAGGGGGAGCTGTTAGCCGCTGCGTCCATGCGCGCCGCCATCTTGGAAGATAAGATGTGATTTTGAATTTTTACTTAAAAGGTGAGTGCTACACAAAGATTTGTCCTCGTCATGTTGTCAGAAGCATCAACAATGAAATGAAAGCAAAGCCCATTGGGACAAAATTTGCAATGTCAGCCTAACCTACATCAAACCCAAATGCACTACTTTGAATGCTCAATGCAAACAGTGAAGCACATTCTTTTCATCATGCCACTGTGAGCTGTGTTGATTGCTACCAGTACACATGTGGCAAATGCAGAAAGGAGACTGTGTGGCATTGCCAATTATCTTCAAACAAATGCCATGATTCTTGGTAAAATCTACGAAAATTTAAAATTGTAGTAACTAAAAACATTGCAATACTGTAAGCAGTTTCCTGTTTCCAAACCCTTTTTTAGAATAACTTGAATATTTGAACAAAATATTAATAGTCATAATTCTTTTAATCCTAAATGCATTGGGTGTTCTGTATCACTCTTTCCACATGCTGCACAAATTTGTGTTTGTATGTTTCATTGCAGCAATTTCTAAGAAAAGAGGTCTTATTTGAGTCTTGTACACCAGAAATAAATCTCAGCAAGCAACTCTATAAAGCAGGGGTCGGGAATTAATAGCTCGTGAGCCAAGTATGTCTCTATTGATTATTGCATCTGGCTAGCAGATAAAACAAAAATATTCTCACGTGTTTTAATGCATCCATGGATTTTTCACTGCTCATGTCCTGTTTGGGGCTTCTATTCGCTGCAGGAGCAAGCGTCCATATTTTTAATTGATGATACCGGCCTATGTTGGCTGTTGCTGGTTAAACAGCTAAACGCCCCCTTTTTAATCAGTCTGCTTGGTCATTGGCTCAAAGCTAACCCTCCGACAAAGAAGATGGCGAAAAGAAAATAAGGTGACGAGTATCGTACATTTCAGAATAAATGGAATGAAAAATTTTGCCTGTGTGGAGAGAGCAGGTTCTGCGGTGTGTCTAATTTGAGAAAATTGCCTCGATGAAACAGTCAAATGAAGCTGGGTTTGGTCTGGCAAAAAGCAACAAAGAGTCTCAAGTGCATAAAACCAGCTTTTGTTTTTATTTAGTTTTAACAGATAGCAGGTTACAATCCAATTTGCTATATAACAAAAACATCCCCTGTTATAAACTCACAAAACAAAAAAACCCTGCAACTACCCACGAGGATCAAGCTCTGGTACAACAATGAGTATGAATTTTGAGGCTTTATCATTTGCCCAATTACGTCTACGGGGCGACTCCCTCAGCTGGCTAACTTTAAATAAGCACCGCCAGCCGCATCCTTGGCTCTCTTGCTTCACCGCCACAACAACCTGTGAGATGGTTGAGAAATGAAAACAGTTTCGGGCAGTAAACTGGATTCCCCAATGTAAGGCAGTTAATTGTAAGGTAAAAGGTCCAGCATTCCAAATAAACATTTTTGACTCTCTAAAGTTAATCCGAATTTCCACAAGCCATTTTTTTTGTTTAATTGGAGCCCCACCTTTTGTAGCGCTAGATGCACTCTAAACTTTAGTGTGAAATATTCACTTTGCCAATGGACGTATTAAACGTCACTATTTAGCATTTTGGCATAGTATTTATTGGAAATATAGGAGTCACTGCTAAGGATAAAAAGGACCGATAACAAAAGGATTGGGCATTGTTTGAATTTGAACGATCCCAGTTACAAACATTTCGGAAATGATTTTGTTTCTTTTTGGTGTGCCCAAAAATGGGCATTCATTTTTTGAGGCTTGCAGCACCGACCAAAACATGTGACACAGCCTGTCATTTGCTGGTCTAGCACTTGTTTATTTTTTTTTTTTGTAAAAGCAGAGCATTTTGTTAACCCAGTTCAGAATTAAGATGGTGCAGTGTGTAAACAATGACCACTGTGCCACCTAGCCTGAATTTATCCACTCTGTAATTCTGCACCGGTTGACCTTTGTGCATTCAATCTGTCACATCATGGGATGCACGATTGTTGAAACCATTGAACTGTCTTTTTCATTTGAAAGCAAACGTTTTCAGTTGATTCACTGAGGTGGGTTTCCACACATTTTCTCATTTGAATGGCAGTTTGCTGGGTTGTTATGCAGGAAAGTTTGTAGCAAAGAAGTTGAGGTCGGATCAACAATATGTGGTAGCAGCTCATCTGTCAGAAACAGCTTCAAGAATTTGGCTGGCTGAGAGGCTGGTCAGAATGCAGCTTTGGTAGCTGTGGTGCAGGGGTAGTCATAAAGAGGTCTTTGGTTTCCAGTTATCACGGCACCAGCCAGATTATCCAGACGTCTGCCCCCTGCATGACCTGTAGAATAGAGGGGAAAATATACAGTAAAATGTATTTGTTACAATGTCAAATAAAGAAAAGTATATATTCACCTTGCCCTGCCCTGCCAACAGCACGAGTGGGAACGTGCTGCTAGATCCACAATCCAATGCGTGAAAATATGTATATTGCCAAAAAAGACTGTTTTGCTATTTTTGCAGACATGCACGTCACAGTTTGTGCACTTCAGAAACTCCAATTTACATTAATGCTTATATTTACTCCAGGCATATGTTCCTGCACAGCATCCAATATATACCGCTCATTTCATTTATTTGGTGGCTTTAGCTCTAATGTACGCTGCTATCTGGAACTACAGATTTACACAATTCATCCTGGCACTAGATGTTATAGTATAGGCAGTTTAGTATGTGCATGTGCCATGGCCTGTTGGAAGGTGAAAGGGGTAATCTTCAAGTTAGCATGGGAGATCTTACATCTTTTCTTAATTATTTTTTTTTTATATTAAGGTTGTGGTGACGAGTCTCTGCTGCGCTCAGCCAATCTTGAGGGGATATATTCCTCTTCATAGCAAGGTTATTTTATTTAACTAAAACTAACAATGTAAAATTAAGAAAACATTTTAGTTAAAGAAATAAAATCAAATAAAATGGAAAAAAAAACAAAACGAAAACTAACTGAAATTAAAATTAACTATAACTATTGCAAGAATGTCCTTAGTCTTCATCATTGACAATTAATTTAATGCAAGAGCCTTTGGGGTTGATTTTGAGTATTCCCACAGAAGTGACGTCATTAAGAAGCAGACAATAAAAAAAAGCCAGCAGATGATGTCGCTCCTAGGAGACAAGTTTGTGTGCCTCTTTGGGTCAAATGGCTCAGCTGCTCACACCCTGAAATGCAAATCTAGGTAAAAAGTGCTTACCATTCCATATATGAAAAAAATGTATACAGTATAGAAAAAAATAGTATACTGTAAACAGTGTTTAATACTTCAAAAATAATTCAATCCACAAATACACATGAGAAGATGGCAACTTGGCGAACAAGACATCCTAGATTCATTTAATTAGAGCACATGCATTCATGCATGTAACTTTAGATGGGGTATCATGCACTGCACATATTGTAATTCAAAGTCCGTTAATATTAAACT
Source organism: Idiotropiscis lumnitzeri (assembly GCF_059441095.1). Lineage (NCBI taxonomy): Eukaryota > Metazoa > Chordata > Actinopteri > Syngnathiformes > Syngnathidae > Idiotropiscis > Idiotropiscis lumnitzeri. The sequence goes on along the minus strand of NC_142394.1, from coordinate 1,653,477 downwards.
GTACCCTGTATTATCGTTTTGTTTTTTTTCATATACATTTTTGTAGAATTTTTACCAAGTGAAACATCAATTTCTTTAAAAAAAAAAACTAAAATTAAGAAAAATCTATTTAAACTATCAAAGCCATCCTGAAAACCAATTAAAACCAAAAAAACATAAAAACTAAATAAAAACTAACTATATTTAAAATTCCAAAACTACAATAACCCTTTTTTAGAGTAAAAATCAGTGTCACAAAAACAAGCAGTGTCGCTAAACAATCTAACCTGAGTGGAAAAGCACAGGGAGGAAAAGGGAGAGAGGAAAATGGATGCTCACTGCAAGTCGCCGTGGTTGTCCCCCAACACCACATGCCCTCGAAAAGGACCAACTCCAATTCTGTTCGGTGCGTAAATGTTACCTTTGGGTCAAATGCCTCAGAACGCCAATATTGGGTATTACAGTTATGCAGTTCAATTACCTTATTTTGTGACTGTCTTGAGCTAAAAAAAGACATACAATTAACACAAAACCTGTATCTCTCATGACATTCATATCCCAAGTGCTGCAATGTTGTTGATGTCTCAGCCAATCAGGTGGCTGGTAGGAGAGCTGTCATGAGTGGTGTGGGAATTCGAGTTGAACATCAGCAGAGTAACGTAGAGAAGCAAGTCACCCTCTCTCTCGTTCGTTACTAAATTATGCAACAATGTAACCGCGTCTTTCTCTTAAAAATCACCAAAGACAACAGTTTCTCTCCACAACCATGGCAACCAAACACAACAGTAAAAGACAATTTACGACCAGGATGTCAAAAGGGAGTGGCCCCTCGTCCATGTTGGTGATGTTGTTGAGCAGGATCTGTTTGGCGATCTTTTGACTGCAGTACAAGAGGAAGATGACCAGTTTTTTTCTTTGTAATCCGCCGGAAGTCGCTGCGCTACGGTCATCTTTACGCAAATGGCGAAACGGCGCCCTTTCATTATATAACCAAAGCACCTCCTTGAAAATTTTAATTCCTTTTGAAAGCGTTATTGCCCTTTGTCGAATAGTGTCTGTAGAGACGCTTCTCCCGGTTGTTCTTTGATCATTAATCCATTGCTCCAGTTGGTCTTCCAACTCAGGCCAACTCAACTTGTTTCCACGGAAACTCAGCTCTGTCGCCTTGATTTGGAGATTCCATATTATTATTTTTTTCTTAAACTTGTGAATCGCCTTTGTTTTAGTTGTTATACGGTTACCAAATGTGTATTATTCTCAGTGAGTGTTCATAATTTTCAATGCTCAAAAAAGTTAATCGTCTTCCTGCTTCCTCCACTTGCAAACCACGGATTAGTTCATCTTGAATTCTCTCGCTGCTCGATTTCAATTAAACTTTGCTTCGAGGGTATTTCTCTTCAGAGGTGCCATTTGCGGGGAACCTTAGCCAAACCAATGTTTTGCACAATGCACATACCAGATTTACATATCGGCACCTACTGGGGTGTGCCTTTTGTCTTTCTCACCCACCCCTCACCCTTTAACATCTGCATGTTGTCGTCAGTAATGTCCACCTATTTCCTGTATATAAGTGGCATGTTGCCTGGAAATAATCTCAGTAAGTCCAGCGGAGTGCTCATGAAAGTCACACAACAGTAACAGATTTTTTTAATCAGACCACACATAAGGCGCTCAGCATTATAGAAAATGGCGCCCCGTCCATTTTGGAGAAAATGTAGGACTTTTAGTTGCGCCTCATGGTCGTGAAATACAGTAATTGACATGCTTTTGGTTAGAATAGCCAATGCTAGTTGCCAGACTGAATTTGGTGAGTGATGATTTCACTATCTGTTGTATTTAAGTTACAAAGAACCTCTGTTAACTTAATTGTATCATTATCTACAGGTAACGTATCACTAGAATCTAATCACAGGTTAATAACGTTAGTGAATGCGGCAGAAGACGTAACACAACTATCTCAACAATCCTCCGGTGTAAGATTTTTTTATTGTTAGTGCTCGCTAGCTTCTAAAGTTGACAGCAAATCCATCCACCATCTGTACCGCTTCTCCTCACAAGGTTCGCGGGGACGCTGGATCCTATCCCAGCTATCTTCGTGCAGTAGGCGGGGGGACACTCTGAACTGGTTGCCAGCCAACGCAGGGCACACAAAGACGAACAACCATCCGCGCTCACACTCATACCTAGGGGCAATTTAGAGTTGTCCAATCAACCTACCATGCATGTTTTTGGAATGTGGGAGAAAACCGGAGTTCCTGGAGGAGACCCACGCAGACACGGGGAGAACATGCAAACTCCACACAGAAAGGCCGGAGCCGGAATCAAACCCACAACCTCTGCACTGTGAGGCCATCGTGCTAACCAGTCGTCCATCATGCGGCCAATTAAAAGCAATTCACAAAATATAAACACTGATGACTGCTCACACTTCTACAACTGATTTTCAGGATGTGAGAGTAGGACACCCCTGCTAAAAATTCATGCATCGACTAGCATGGATTTGTTCTTGCTGGTGAAAGATGGTTAATGCTGTTTTGTGCTGGTCTGATGCAGTGGACCAACACAGGATGCTGACGGCTCAGCATAGGCTTCCGGTGGATAGCATGGGATGCCGGCAGACCAGTATTACATGCCAATGGACTTGCACGGGATGCTGATAGTCAGCGCTGTATGTTGGAGGGCGAGTATGAGATGAGCCCTTGAGGCAGTCGTACGAGTGTGCATTATTCTTTTCAAATCCTCACACTGCTCTTACTAGAGCAACAATCCTCTCTCATTTATACAATTAGATTTCCCTTCCCGCTACTGATGCAACGCTGTAATTTCTTTTCCTCCATTTTGGAATACTTTCATTGCATAAATCTTAGGGATAGTTGAATGTTACAGTGTTTATTTGAATTCTTGTCACTTTATTGCATTTCTAGTTTACCTCCAGATGAATAGCACTTCATATATTTGGTGTCTGTGATTTGTTGTTATTCATTCAATTGTGTGGTCCATTCAAAATAGGTATTTTATAAAAACAGAAAAGATTACAAAATTGCCTAACATTTCATATCATTTTAAGGGAAAGTATTATGTCAGTTTATATATTATTGGGATGTAAAAATAACTAAATTTTGTCGATATCGCACAGTATTAACCCCACTGTCCCTCATATAAGATGGTCAGACTCTCATTTTGCCACTCATACCATCATAAAGCCCCTCATACCATCTTACCAAACTTTTTATGCTCAACATGCCCCTAGCAATATTATCTAACTTGTAATTTAAGGTCATCCGGGAATGAGGATTCCCCCATCTGCGGCCTCTTCTCAAGGTTTCTCATTTTTCCCCGAAATTTTTTTTTTTAGTTTGTCCTGGCCCTCCCGTCCCTTCTGTGATTAAAGACTACTCAAATAAATCAGACTTGACTAGAGGGCGTCCTATCAGATTACTATTACAATAGTCAAGTCTATTGGAGATACTGCAGAGATTAATTTCTCCTGGTTTCTTCGGAACACGCAACCCTTCACTGTGGATATGTTCTTCAGCTGTTAGAAGGCCGTATTTTTCGATTGGATTAATATGACTGCTGAGAGTCAGATAGTTTTACTAATAATATTTATTTTATCCACCCATTATCTGTACCGCTTCTCCACACTAGGGTCCCGGGGGGTGCTGGAGCCTATCCCAGCTATCTTTGGGCAGTCGGCGGGGGGGACACCTTGAACCAGCCAATCGCAGGGCACACAGAAACGAACAACCATCTGCGCTCACGCTCATACCTAGGGGCAATTTAGAGTGTCCAATCAACCTACCTTGCATGTTTTTGGAATGTGGGAGAAAACTGGAGTACCCGGAGGAAACCCACGCAGGCATGGGGAGAACATGCAAACTCCACACAGGAAGGCCGGAACCGGGATCGAACCCATGACCGCTGCTGTCTCTCACTGTGAGGCCATCGTGCTAACCAGTCGGGCCACCGTGCCGCCAGTATTCATTTAATTTAATTATTAATAATGATGAAAAATGCTGTTTTACTCACTAAACATTGGCATTACTCTCCTGTGGTCTAGGGGGTGCATGTTCACAGTCTGGCCCTCGGGAGGTATGGGATTAGATCCTTTATATATTTCGTATTCTAAAGAGTAAATACAATTGAGCTCCCTATACCTATATTAGTATATTTTCATATACACCCCATAAATCTTTTGGAGTTTCCAACTTTAGAAAGGCTAGAGAAAGAAATAACAGACAGGCTGTCATCTAAAAAAGTGACAGTTACAAAGTACATTATAGAGAGAGCGCTCCAGCAAATTGAGGTCTGAAAAAGTTTTCCGTCACAGATGACTGAATAAATGGGCTAGTCTTAATGAATATTTTAATTGAAGTGTGTGGGTGTGGGTGTGTGCGTGTTTTTTAACTCTTCAAATGTATTCATTGTTTCCCACCAAATTTATTAGGCAATTGTAAAAAGGCCTCTTGTGTGGATTTTCCATGCAAACCCCAAATGCTTGGGATCACTAAATGCCAGGGGCTGGACTCGCTCCTGAAATTTTGATTTGCTAATCATACCGACATCAGCAAACGAATTACAGTTGGATTCGTAGGTACGAGTTGCAAAGTTGAAAAAAAAAGGGACGCAAATTTCACTGACCGACTTCAATGTGAGATCACTCATCAACGGCGCGACCCGCTATGGAGACACAGACCGTTAATGGCAAAACATAATTTACAAGATTATAAACATATATATCTTTATTATTACAATAATTTACGCCATGAAAAACATTATTTGTACAGGCTGCATATAAATGCTCTCCTTGCATTGAGTTATTTGGGGAAATAAATGAAATGCTTTGAAGATAATTATATATATATATATATATAAACTAAAGAAATTATAAAGAAGGTTTGCTGGGGTCAAAATGTGTTGTGATGAAACAGAACAATTAATTTAGCGGTATCCGCAATGTTTGTTGTTTACATTCACCTAGAACGTTTTGAGTTCGGAAGTGGGATAATCCAAGTGGGATAAATCTGACTTCCCACTTACCTCAAATGCAGCATTAATATGAGATATTTCACTGTGGTCATCTTCCACATGGGAAAACAAAGTCAGGCTAGTTACCCCAGCGAGGCTTAATGCAGTAACACGGTAACACAACACCAACGACCTTCAAAATAAAAGCTGAACAACTAATGCCTGGACTTCAGCACTTTGGATATAAAATATTGTAAAAATAATCTCTCTAGCGGTCAGGCAACCAGTTCACCTTTGGGGAATGCAAGCTGTCTCAGGACTGCACCCAGAAAACTTCAGAAGTTGAATTAGAAAGAGAAGTTGTGTTAAATTTGTATACATGACTGATTTAAAAAGAAATCATGAAAAACTCAAATTTTGTTATCCTTCAAGCAGACCTCTTCATCGGGACATGGCACCATGCCAGGTATTCAACCAAAGTACTTTTACATTAACGTTTAAAACTAAAACTGAAATCCATTTTTATTTCATTATCCCACAACCAGACCATTTCTAAGGCACACTAGATGACCTCCATTAGATTCTCTGAATTCTGCAATTTTGACCATTATCCCTTATGAAAAAAAAAAGAAACCTTATATCATTTGAAATTTGGTTATCCCAAGACCAGACCAGTTATACGGGACATGAGACCACCCCAAGACTCCAACCAAATTACTATCATTCAAATCTAGGGTTGGATGAAAAAAATGCTTCTGAAATCTACAATTTTAACCATTGATGATATCAATAAATGATAGTAAATAACTGTTATCTTACAACCAGTATAGTTCTGGGGGGACAGATCTGTTATTATATTGTTTATAAGCTTGGAGATCAAGCTCCTGTAGAATTATATAAAAAAAGGTGTGAAGATGGTTACTGTAGCTGCATTACTGGTCAGGGCACCATCCGCAGCAGGGGCGAAGGTGGCGTGGGTTTGGGAAGCAGTTGGTCAGGTAGTCGACTTTCTTTTTCTCTTTTTCCTTTCGCAAAGTGCCCCCCCCCTGAAAAAAAATTGCAAAAATTGCATGGATGATTATGTAATGTAATGTAGTGCGGCTTCTTCAGCAGTGGCCTTGACACTGATGTTATTTGTCGCCTTAAATATATCCAAGTCAATTGGGTGAAACCATTACAACATCTCAGGTGTAAACCTCTCAGCAGTGTCTGGTCTTCAGGTTTTCTTTTTGCCACCCTGAACACACAAGGAGAACACAAGCATGCTCACACCTCACTCTCACCAACACAAAACACTAAAAATATTCACTGCATGCACCCAACACCCAAATAAAAAAAGCCAATTTAAACATAGCACAATGCACGATGCTCAATCAAGTTGACTCCGCAGGCTGGCCACACTGACTGAACCTATGGTTTGTTATACTTCCATCTACCTGTCTACTGGAAATCTGTCACAAACATAAACACACACACACCCACCCCCACGCACCCCCCCACCCCCACGCACACACACACACGAACCCATTACTTAACTAGAGAATTGCTGCACTATAGGCTTGAATATTTACACATACACACTGTCTTGCAACTTGATTGAACAATAAATGCAGTAATGAAAGTGGGTGTGTTGATATGAAAGGTATTTTGGCTGTTAAAATATTACATGTCAACCAAGCACTAAATATATTTTTACAATTTTCTATTTTGATAAATGAATCACCATAAATGAATTTTGCCTGTTCAAGCCAACGACTTGAAAAAAAAAAAACCAACTAACCTAATAATTGTATCTTTTGTTTCCTTTCAAGGGTAGCAAATAGTTGAAAGGAATGTTTTGTAAATACAAAGAGGATAAAACAGCGAGGAAGGAAGTAGAGGTAGCCCCAGGCCAAAGGCGAGATGTGTTTAGAATATTGCATCACATTGCTTCCCGTCTACTAGCCTTTCTTTGACTCCACTCAGGAGACATGAGCAATTACTTTGCTATTTTTGTGTATTCAAGACCCTGCACGTATCCTTCATCAAAGTGAAATGTGTGTCTGGTTATCTGTATGACAGGATATAGCAAATGCCAAGGAATTGTTATCAGTTACTTATATAAATCATTTTCGATAGCTGGGAGTTTTGTGTTGCATGAAGCGGATTTTGTCCCTTCAGAAAAGCTGGCTTAAAAGGATGTCATTTACCATTTTGATGAGTTGGCGCTATACTTTAAAAGTTCATGTCGTTCAAAAGTAGTGCACCGGGGAAATTATTAATTAATGTTATTTTATTGCACGCCATTCATAGTTAATATTTCCAAGTTTCTGCAAATGTCAAACAAACTACACTCATATTTATTATAATGTGTATAAAATGTTATTGTAAGACTATCATGATAGGAACTGGAATTAAGATAGAAAAATCAGTGAAGTAATTTAATATGAGCTATTGACTATTATGGTGGAAAAAGTAAGGACTGGATCCTGGATGTAGTTATTGTTTGGATTTTGGGGGGAAAAAAATCAAGCTATAACTTAAGAAGTCAACAAATAATTTTAAAATACAAAACATTAAATCACAACAGTTATATTGGGAAAGTTATATAAGTGTACGTTTTTTTGTTGTTTTTTTTTTAGTAAAAAGATACTGTGATCAAATGTGGAGTAAATGAAGGTCGACACTGCAACTCAACATCAGAGAACAGACATGGCGGGAGTATGCCACTGATCTACTGTGAATGTCAGAGCTGTTCTAGTGTCAAGGGAAAGTGGGAGTAGATTAAAAGTGACGCTTCGTAGCTTTAATGGAAGGCATCAGATGATGAAAAAGGCAAAACCAAAGCACAACGCATTGTACTATGTTGTCGGAAGCTTCCTTTCCAAATGACTATATTGGTCCCTTGGTGTGATGCAAACGTTTTTTGAAACATCTTCTGATGCACTGACACATATCGTCAGTGATGTAACCCACGACCATTTGATGTTTTGGGTCGCAAACATCATACACCCTCCCCCAGGCAACCCAACCGGAGCTGACTTGTGTCTAAGTATCACTACTTCGTGGTCTGCTCCTTTTTAGCGTAACCTTGAAGCCTTTTCTACTGCCTCAGTGTCCTGCCTTTATTAGGCACCTGTAATGCCCAACAAATTTCAAAGTAGGCGGTTTTGCTTTGCTATTTGTAACGTAAAATGTTTATTTTGCACATGAAACAAAGCAATTCAAACACAAAACTGTGAAATGGGCCTGCGTTTATTTAAAAAAAAATCTGAATCAGTGAGTGAACACTAACCTGCATGTGTACACCTGTCTCATATCTGGATCTGCATATTAAAAAAAGTAATAAATCTTGACTAATTTACAGAGCATCAGATTGCCAACTTGGGTGGAAAGCATTCGATTTTACTGTTCATTTGATCACAAAACACGCTTCTCGGCTGCTACTAAAATGATGCACTGCTGCTGCGTCATAGGGTGTTACAATGTCGAATGAGAAAAAGTTTGTGGTTTCTTTCGGATTCCAAAGATAATTAAGCACCAGGGCCTGGGCAGAGAAGAGAAAGCGGCTAGTGAAGAGGCTGAGCAACATCTCCTGTGCGGATCACCATGGCCAATCCATAGAATGGGCTTGTGTGTGCAGTGATCACTTTTTGAAAGCTGAGTTTATTTACCATTGAAATTGTAGTGATGAAACGTTAATTTATATAGACTACAATTTAAAACTATGTGCCATATGAAATACTGACTTTACTGACGGAAGCGATGACTGAAGCGTGGTTCAAATAACATGACAGACTGACAGGAAATTACAGTTTGGTTTGCCTTGAGAAATATTACGGACTGACGATGACGGACGGGTGCTCAGGCAGATAAAGAATGACGGACCACCAACATTTTTTTTGCCTACCTCTGACAATGACAGTTGTCACCATTTCAGCATGCAGTCCAAGATGTAGGTTGCTTTATCCCTGTGCAAGACATTATGCCGTGTTGGGACAAGGAGGGTGTTAAAACATTGGAAAGTGTGAGAGGTGTCTTTGAGTTGTCCTGGATGAATGCTACTGCGAATAGACAGAAGTCTCATGTTAAGTCACAAATGACGCAGAAATAAAATTCTAATATTTATAATAGAGCAAGATCAACTTCAAAATAACATCTAGCCTTACCATTTAGATAGTATTGTGGATGGCAGCTTAGCTGAGATAGATATATAGAAATGTATAACCCTCAGTGTCTTTGCAGACAGGTGAAAGAACACAAAAAGACAAGAAAGTAAATATATATATACACTGGCAGAGGGAATTTCTTGCAGGAGAAATCAGGGCTCTACAAGAGATGGCAAGTGTCAGCATGTACGTGACTAAGAAGGACTTGTAAAACACCTCTTGAAATGTGCCATATGTTGCGCTGGCAGGTGTGATGAAACCATCTGCCCCGACCGTGTTCCGTGTCATATGCTGCTCATGAGAGAGACTGTCTTTCTTTTTTTTAAGCATCATCTCAACATGTGCACTGTTCTGTCCCCCAGTCATCTTCATTTACTTCCTTCTTTTTCCTCTTACTGCCGTCGGCGAAAGGAAGAAAGGGGTCTTGTTTTGTTGTTTTAGACACAATTCACATTTAAAACACCTGTTTGATTTGATGGGCACTTTATCACGTCCCAACTCCAACTGTGGAATAATAATAGGTTTGACCTCACAGGCTCATGGCTATAGATTGCATGCGAATGACGGGTTTTTAATGTAGGAATAGCAGGTGGCTAATGCTAGTTAGCACTGGAATGCAAACACATCTCGGTCGTTGCCACAAACCTCAAGAAATCAGTGGCGGCTACTGTTGCTTCTTGCAGCGCACGCAGAGAAGCGCCTTGCTGCCAGACCAGCTGATATTTTTGAAGAAGAATATGGAAATTAATTAACGTTACACACAGATGTTCTTTGAACAGAACAATCACAGCAGCAGGTTCATATAATATGAACATATACAAGTTTAATTCTTTGTACTTGTATATGTATTTTTTTATTTCACAAAAGGAGGATATTGAATATTGTCCGAATGAAGCACTTTATCCAAAGGGTTCATTTACATTTATGTTTTAATGCAGAAAAAGAACCAGCTTATTCTGATAAGAAGGTAAGTCAGAGTATAAACAGAGACATAAATTGTTCTGCTTCACTTTGTTTATGGTAGAATATTAAGTCATGTTCTCATATAATTTGGATTCGGTTACACTATGTTGGTTTTAAAACAAAATTAATTGGTATTTTATTGTGTTTATTTGGAGTCACCTTTAATTAGTAATGGTATATTTACAGAAAAGTCATTGTTAACGAATCAAATGGCACCGTTTCAAAATAAGCGTTATATCGCTTTGAGTTGAATCCTTAGGACTTACATCCAGAGGTGGTCAAATAACAAAATGTTGCCATACATCAGTGACCTGTGCACCTGTCCATCAATGTCAGTTTCATTTTTTCAAGCCAAACTAAACTCTGTCAGTCCGTCATGTTATTTTAACCGCGCTTCTGTCATCCCTTCCATCAGTTGATTTCACACGTCTGCCAGTCCATATCGTCAGTCCATCAGTCCATGCACAAAAAAACAATTTATAGTCTGATGAAAAATCCATTGTGATTAAAATGAAGTGGACTATATATCAGCCAATCTACATCATACGATTCCTGTCGGTCAAACAACCATCCGTCAGTATATATATATATATATATATATATATATATTTATATATATATATGTACACTCATACATACATCCATTTTCTAAAATGCTTCCCTTCACAAGGGTACTGTGCTGGAGCCTATCCCAGCTATCTTCGGGCAGTAGGCGGGGGGACACCTTGAACCAGCCAATTGCAGGGCACAGATAGTCGAACAACCAGCCGCTCTCACACTCACACCTTGGAGGAATTTAGAGTGTTCAATCAACCTGCCATGCATAGTTTTTTAAATGTGGGAGGAAACCGGAGTATCTGGAATAAACCCACGCAGGCACCGGAGAGAACATGCAAACTCCACACAGGAAGGAGCTGGAATCGAACCCTGCACCTCCACATTGTCAGGCCATCGTGCTAAAGAGTACTATTTTAACATGCATCTGCTTCATAAACACCTCCACTAGAAACTAAGAATGCATTTGTTTTTTTTAAATGCCGAAGTCAACTATATATATATATATATATATATATATATATATATATATAGAGAGAGAGAGAGAGAGAGAGAGCTATTCTGCACTGAATAGCTGTTCTTTGACTTCATCCTTAATTTGGATGTACAACTCTGGCCCAAACTTGTTAGTGAAATGCTGTCGAGTCGGTATGGCGTAACAGGGCTCTAATGTTTTTATCTCATCCCGAAAGCCCTCCACAACAGAGTATGGCTGTAAATCTTTCACAATAAACCGGGTTATAAAGGCTGTTATTACCTTTCCTCTCACTGAATTGTGGGCAAGTTTTGGTAGGAAGAAATCCTGTGGCTTTGTGTCTTTTTCTGTATGTGTATTAGTGTAAGCTGTGCTCAACTCCCCATCAAATCCATGCCTCCACATCAAGTGAGTGCGTAGATTTGTCGTACAACTAGTGTACTTTTGCGCCGTTTTAAAGTCTTTGCATATGGCGACACTTTTCTACAGAACTCCCTTCTTTTAATAAAATCCGAATTTCTTCCAAACTTTGGTCTTTAAACTTGCCGAAGCGTTGTGAACCTTGTCCGAGTGTGCCATTACTCAACGCATTCCCTCGCAAACTTGAAGCGCTATCGGACGTAACCGCGACAAGTCTAGCGTGACTTTGAAAGAAGGATAGGATCTGTAGTGATGGGAAAATGAAGCTTCAAATTTTGCTTCATGAACCATTTGTTGTATTTTTGATTCCTGTCGAGGGCACTGTTGGTTTACATAAAGGGTTTAAAAAAACGGCAAGTCAGTGTGCTTTCAGCCCAATGTTGAACACAGAGTGCCATCTACTGGAGTCCAAAACAACTACAACTGGTTCATGAAACTGATTTGAAGCTTTATTTACCCATCACTATAGTAATCTGTTCAATTAACAGATAACATCAAGTTCAAGGTCCTCACTGAACAGTCCATGGGCAACACCTTTCGCTATACATTAGTGCTGTAAAAAAAAAAGAACTAATTCATGAAAATGATATTAGCATAGATCTGACACAGCAGAGGACAACATTGGCGAAAAGATGTGTGGAACGAGTCGATCTTTGTCCCTCAGCTACACTAATGTCTGTCTCAGTGCAATGTTTTGGAATCCAAGTTCAATTGGACTTTTTCCACAGCCAACATAGCACATGTGCAGTTTGTTCCTAAGCTGTCAGGCAGGTGTCATTCAACATCTTTTCGTATGAAACGTATATCCATTATTGACAGTGGCTTTGATTTAATTGCCATTTACCACAATCTGAAAAGCAGAAATGTGTGATAGTACTATAAAAATACAAGTGAGTTACTTCTAACTTCTTTCTTCATTGTAAACCCTGTCACATTTTAGCGACCATCATGTCTATCTGATCTTCCTGACTTATTTCTGCTCCCACACCTCAATTTTAGATTCTCAGAGGACGACTGAACTTCACAAGGGAAAGACGATAACGCAGCCCCAAAGTTTCTTCATTTTCACCCTAACTGACTTTCATGTATTTCGTCACTCATTTTTTTTCCAATTACACTTCCATTTCGCTTCCTCCTCGTCCTCATTAGAGGCGAGTGTAACAATGTTTTTGAAAAATATTCCACTCCACTGAAATAAGGAAAAGATAATAACTTTCTTTTCCTGTCACTGCCTACTTTGATAGCAGAAATGACCGTAACTTGAATGAAGGTTACATACGTGTGATCAAAGTAAAACCGTTAATAGACATTTGCATTGATTGCATTTGATATTATTGCTACGCAGATGATGTAACCATGACAAGATTCTTTTTTAATTCTCATAACATATTATATAGTGAGAGTGATAATCGAGGTATGTTTATCTTTTAACCAAGTTAGAATGGGTCACTAATTGTACTTTAGCTGAAAAACACATTACAGTAAAAAAAAAAAAAAAACAACAAAAAGAAACTAAAATATCAGAAAAAAGCAGAACAACAGGGACCAACGATCTCAATAACGTGACTAAACTTAACTTAACTTGACTGGGTGAGACAGGATGGTAGAAAACAGATATAGACATTGACAGGGGCAACTGACAAGAACAATGCACCAACAAAAACTGAAAGAAAACAGGGAACTAAATACAAACAAATTAACGAGACAACGAGGAGCACCTGGACAAGACACGAAGGGTTGGAAGGAGGTGATAAGTTAACACTGGGGCTTGGGTAGACGAACCCAGGTGGTCACAATGAACATGATCAGACACACCAAACACAAGGAAAAAAACATGAAACTAAATACTAAACCAAAAACAACAAATACATATCATGACAGTTGTATGATTTGGATGAATGCTCCGCTTGATTTACTGGGAGCACTTAGTGCAGTCACGCTGCAAAGAGAGAGGACAACATTAAAGGGTGAATGGCGGGAGGTGAAAGACGCTGGTAGCAGGATGACTTCAAGTTTCATCGACAGTGCTCGTGTTTGCAGCGCACGCTTCATATAGATTTAGTAGTGGCTGAAATTATTTCAGGTTAGTTATTAATTGGGATTGTTAATATTTTTGCAAATCGCGACATCTCCCGAGGACACCTTGAATTGCAGGCGCAAGCAGCTGCCATGTCCATGGACGTATATATCCATCGATCCATCCATCATCTGTACCGCGTCTCCTCACTAGGGTCACGGGGGGTGCTGGAGACTATCCCAGCTATCTTTGGGCTGTAGGCAGGGGACACCCTGAACTGGTTGCCAGCCAATCGCAGGGCACACAGAGACGAACAACCATCCGCGCTCACACTCATACCTAGGGGAAATTTAGAGTGTACAAGTGACCTGCCATGCATGTTTTTGGAATGTGGGAGGAAATCGGAGTAGCCGGAGGAAACCCACACAGGCACGGGGAGAACATACAAACTCCACATAGGATGGCCGGAGCCGGGATTGAACCCACGACCGATGCGGTCTCTCACTTAGGGGCAACACACGCATATATATATATATATATATATATATATATATATATATATATATATGTATTTGCAGGTGAACAAATATTAAATAGATAATTAAACAGTACGCGGCTCCATTCCCAGGTAAAGACACACAGCAAACTGCACAATATAGAATACATAAAAACAGCCTGAGGTAAAGCATTCTGGGACTCCATAATTTAGCATTCTGTCCGGGGAAAGTGGCGTCACGTATGTGCAATGTTGCATTTCTACTACATGAAATATAACAATACCATATAGAAACAGCTAGAAATCCAGTCACTATTTTCAGTTTGGATGAGATAAAGAAAAAAAACAAGGTACAATGTTGGTACACTCTCTGTTTCTGTGGGAATAAAATAAGCCATATTTTTAAATGTTAAATGTAATTCATTATTTATGCTGTTCTCATGCTCTTTTTCATTACTGATATTTCAGGGCAGGATATTTGATCAGAGTCCAAAGTATTTAATTACAAAACATGCTCTGTCTGGTTGCTGTTTGACCTCATTCTTGAAGTGCACATTTGAAGTGCACATTTATTTTTTATTATTCAAATAGCTATTAAAATTTCACAATCTTTTTTGTTCCATCTGCTCATGGCTCCACTTTTAAACTTAGGAGTTAAAGAAAAAAGAGTCTGTGTCATGGGTAAAGACTTGATTTGATTATTTTTTTAATCATTACATTCTTGAAATTTAGCTACTCATGGTAGCCACTATTTGCAAGAGCATCATATACCTCATTAGACTGTAATTTTGTGTGCCCCTCTCATCTGAATGAGGAATAACAATTAACTGAGAACTAAGTAACAAATATGGTCATATTGAAAATAAAATATTAAATTACTTTCAAATGTAAGTACAGTAACTAGTATTATGTAATACATTGTTGAATTTGTGGCGTGAGCCGTTCTTTATTGAAGTGCGCAACAGCCAGCAACATAACAGCAGCGCAGAGAAAACCGGAAGTAAACAGTCTTCTTCGCGATACACAAAGTCACAGCATTAAGCAACAGCACCACCCATTGACAAATTACCGTACTACAACACTCCCACTTAATTTTACAATGGTATCTCAAGGTTTTAAACAATTTTACAGAGCTGTGCTCCCTTTTTCAAAAAATGTCAAGACAGGCAAACCAAAAGCACATTTCTCTTTTACAGTGAACTTCAGGAACTCTTTTTCACATTTCTTCAGGAACTCTTTTTTCACGTTTCACACATTTTAACCAATTCAACTGTCAGACACCAACATATATTTAGACTGGAAATAGTCCAATTGCCCTTCTAAGATTTTCAAATCTTTGTTTCGTAAGTGGCTTGGTCAATATATCCGCTTTCATGTCATTTGTTGGACAATATTTTATCTCAATTTGTCCATTCTGTACACATTCACGGATGTAGTGGTATCGAATGTCAATGTGTTTAGTTCTGGAGTGGTCCACAGGATTCTTTGCAATTGCGATTGCTCCTTGGTTGTCCTCCAAAATTCTTATGGACACATCCTTCATCCCAAGATCACTCAGTAATCGTCTCAACCAAACACCTTCTTGTGCAGCTTGACTCTGCGACATATTCAGCTTCAGCTGTTGAAAGTGCAACTGTCGCCTGTTTCTTGCTAAGCCAGCTCACGGCTCCTCCACTTCCTAGGAATATATTGCCTGTTGTTGAGCGGCGGTCATCTTGATCACCAGCCCAATCAGCATCAGAGAATCCAATCAAAGTATCTTTGTTTGACTGCTCATACTTGAGAGAAAGGTTTGCTGTCCCTTTCAAGTATCGGAATATCCTCTTCACAGCAGTCAGATGTGCAGCGTCTGGATTTGCGTTGAACTTTGACACAGTGCTCACTGCATGAGCTATGTCTGGTCGTGTGGCCATTGCAGCATACAGCAAACTTCCTACCATTGATTGATAGATTTGTTGATTTACTGGCTTACTGACACCATCGCTTTTCCTTAATTTGACATTGTCATCAGCAGGAGTTGCCGCAGGGTTTGCATTTTCCATTCCATATCTCTTGAGTATAGCCTCGATATAATGCTTCTGACTAAGAAAGACACAGTTCTTATCTTTGTCTTGGACCACAGAGATGCCCAGTATGTAAGACAACTCACCCATGTCTTTCATCTTGTAGCGCTCACCGAGGGTCGTTTTCAGCAGGTTCATGTTCTCCTTTGACTGTGTTATCAGAATGAAATCATCCACATACACAGCAAGTATCTCAAGCTCTTCTCTTGATCTAACAAACACACATGAATCAGCTGTACTCTGTTTAAATCCTATTTCCGTCATGAACTCGGTGAAGGCTTTGCTCCAGCAGCGAGGTGACTGCTTCAGTCCATAAATTGATTTTTTCAACTTACATACCAAGTGTTCTTGCCCAGGTTTGACGTATCTCTCTGGTTGCTCCATGTAGATTTCTTCTTCTAAGTGTCCATTGAGGAATGCAGTTACAACGTCCATCTGGTGTACATGTAAATTGTTTTGGATAGCAAAGGACAGTAACGTACGAATTGAGTTGAATCGTACCACTGGTGAAAAGGTTTCATAATAGTCAGTACCAAACAACTGTGAGTTACCTTTGGCGACAAGTCGACACTTGTATCGCTCCAGTTGTCCATCACTAAGATACTTGACTTTGAAAACCCATCTTGATCCGACTGCATTTCTTTCCTTTGGTAAATCCACCAGGTCCCACGTTTCATTTTCCAACAGCCACTCATATTCCAAATCATGCCTCCTGCCATTCCTTTGCATTTGGACTCATCATTGCTTCTTTCATCGTGACTGGTTCCGTCACACAGCATATTTTGGCATGATGATCAACAATAACTGTATCAGCAAACTCATCATATCCATATCTCTTTGGAGCTTTTTTCAGTCGGTCACTTGTTCTAACAGGTGTATCAACAATGACCTCTTGTGTTTCACTCTCATCTTCTTCCATGCTGATTTCAGTCTCTGAGCAGGTTACTTCCACTTGTTCTTTCCAATCAAAGTTGGATTCGTTGAAGATGACATCACGACGAATCAGAATCCTTTTTCGTTCTTCATCATACATACGGTAGCCCTTTGCATTGTTTGCATATCCCACAAAACGAAGTTTTACAGCCTTTTTGTCCAGTTTGCGTCTATCTTCGTCAGGAATATGTGCATAAGCAATACAGCCAAAAACCCTTATGTGTCTCATGTCAGGTTTTTTTCCATACCATCTCTTGTAGGGTGTTTCTTGCTTCAAGACAGATGTGGGCAGCCTGTTCTGAATGTAAGCTGCCGTGGCTACAGCCTCTGCCCAGTACATCTTTGGTAACTTTGCATGAGATAGCATGCTTCTAGCAGCTTCAACTAGTGTCCTATTTTTTCTTTCTGCAACACCGTTTTGCTGCGGTGAGTGAGGAACAGTCATTTCATGATGGATGCCTTGATCCTTCAAATATTCTTGAAACTCCTTTGATGTGTACTCACCACCATTGTCAGTTCTCAGTCTTGTGATATTTTGCCCACATTCATTCGAGAATGTTTTCTCAAATTCCTTAAATTTGTAAAGAACTTAATTCTTCTGTTTCATGAAGTATACCTTGCAGCATCTCGAGTAGTCATCAATGAATGTCACAAAATATTTTGCTCCACCAATAGATTCAGTCTGCATGGGACCACAGACATCACTATGAATGAGCTGCATTCTGCGTTTGGACCGTATTCCTCCAATCGACTTGTATGGCCGTTTGGACAGTTTGCCTTCCACACATCCTTCACAGAATGGAATCTCTGTTTCTGCAGAAAAGTCCACCCCTTTTACTAGATCCTTCAGTTCCTTCAGCTTGGTGGTGTGTCCCAGGCGCTGGTGCCACAGACTAGCTGCGAGTGATGCACCGTGACAGGCGGGTGAATTTCCTTCAACATCCAGCTGATAAAGTCCATCAGCTCTTTGAGTTCCTATTCCATGGAGGATTCCATTTTTTCCACGAATGTAGCAGTGAAATTTCCTGAACTGTACTGTATTTCCCTTTTTGGTAGCAGCTCCCACTGAGAAAAGATTTCCAGATAGCTTAGGAACATACAGAACATCATACATTGTAATCCGTTTTGAATCCCTGTGTTTGAAAGTCATTTCCAAACCGACATTTCCTACTCCAAGGGCATCAACCACCCTGCCGTCACCTAGTTTTACAGTCTGTGCCTTTAAGAACTGGTGGTATTCTTGAAGTATATCTTTATGACATGTCATGTGCTTTGATGCTCCTGAATCAATCAACCATTCACCTTGTTGCGATTTGTCAGTTGAATGTACTTCTTTTGTGACAAAAGTAACTTCTGTCGCATCTTCTTCATCTTCACACATCATGCTTTTAGCCTTGTGAGTTTTCTGCTTATAGTTGCGTTTCCAGCTTGGACAATCACGCTTGATATGACCTTCTTTGCCACATTTGTAACACCTCCACTTGCTCCGTCCTTCTGCTCCCACTGCATTGGAGCTATCGTCCACAGTTGCTTGAAATTGTGTGGACATGGCTGATGCACCACCTGTTACAGCACTAGCATTAACTCGTTTTTGCTCCTCATTTATCAATGCTTGCTGAACAAACTGCAGTGTCAGATTGTCAATCTTGGTTTCTAGTGCAGTGACAACTGTGGCATAACTTGGTGGCAAGCTTCCCAAAAGTGTTACAATTTGGTCTTCCTCTTCAATTACAGCTCCTATTGCTGATAGCTGATCAGTAAGCTCCTTCATTTGTTTTAAATGCTGAGTCAAACGTTCTCCTTCCTTCATTTCACATCGGAAATATGTTTTCTTCAAAAACAGTTTATTTGCCAAGGTATCTCTCTCAAAATGGCCTTTCAGCGTAGTCCACGCCTCTTTGGGAGTCTGACAACTTATCAAATACAACTGGGTTGTACTCACATTCATGGAGAACGCCTTCTCACTCCGTTTAGTGAATTCAGCCTGTTCGTGGGCGTTAGCATCGGCGGCTAGCATGTCTGTCTCTGTTAGCATGCCCCACAGTCCTTTAGCCTTTAGCAAGTGCTCCATCTGAAACTTCCACGTTGCCCAATTCTCCGGTCCGCTCAGCTTGTCAATAAACAGCTTCTCATCCATCGTGAAATCCCACGGTACTGTTTATCTCTTACAAATAATTCGAGTAAGCAGCCTTTTTAGCGCCGTTCTGGGCCCATAACCTGTTGAATTTGTGGCGTGAGCCGATCTTTATTGAAGTGCGCAACAGCCAGCAACATAACAGCAGCGCAGAGAAAACCGGAAGTAAACAGTCTTCTTCGCGATACACAAAGTCACAGCATTAAGCAACAGCACCACCCATTGACAAATTACCGTACTACAACATACATTACATTTCGGAAGTTATGGCCTTTACAAAAGAGGTGAATGATTTATCATTGGCGTTCGATTCAGACTAAACATCTGTTCTCGTGTTTTTGGACCTGAGTGTTGCATGTGAAACTGTGTACAAATGTATATACAGACGATCCCCAACTTACGAACGAGATACGTTCCGAACGGTCGTTCGTTAGCTGAATTTGTTCCTAAGTTGTTTCAGTGCTATATTTTGCATGGAATGTATGTTTAAGGCTGAGGAATACGCCGCTGCTGCTGATCCTTGAGCCAAATGGTGAGAAGTTTCTCCATCTCTTCCAAGACTCCCTCTTTTCTTACTAATGATTGTGGATTGCATCGCCACTGCACCTTTCACATGTTCCATTATGCGATCTTTCTGTTTGTAAATAATACCGATGGTCG
This sequence comes from Idiotropiscis lumnitzeri, assembly GCF_059441095.1. NCBI lineage: Eukaryota > Metazoa > Chordata > Actinopteri > Syngnathiformes > Syngnathidae > Idiotropiscis > Idiotropiscis lumnitzeri. The sequence goes on along the minus strand of NC_142394.1, from coordinate 1,633,666 downwards.
AACAATTCATGTTGTATGCATGTGCAACGCTCACCATTTTCTCACCAGCATCAAGCTTCTTTATTATTGCCACTTTCGTTTCAAATGAAATGGCTTGCCTCTTCTTTACATTTCCATTCTCACTAGAAGCCTTTCGCTTTTCACCAACCAGATTGAATAATGTATGCACGAGATATTTAACAATAAAAATGTCAAAATTCTTAGCGCGCTGGAGATGCGTCTGCACACTTGGGCACTGCGACGAACTGGGCAGAGGAAGCTGGATGTGGGGTGGATGCTGGGCGAGCTCTCGCAGCGCCTTGTGTCGGTATCAGCGGCGGAAAGAAGCACTACTCAGAAAAAGGCTGTCCGAACATTTTTTGACATACGCAAAAAAAATGTTCGTATGTACCGTTGTTCGTAACTCAAATGTTTGTAAGTAGGGGAGCGTCTGTACTGTCCAGAAACATTTTCGTATCGCTGGTCAGCTATCAGTTTCTGCCTATGAACAAACACCTTTTTCTTGGATCAGATAAACCAATGATGACTGCTTTTGAACTGTCAAAATGTAGTCACCAGTTTGGTAATTTCACCCTCTCTCTTGATGATTCAATTATTCATTGCAAAGACAGAGTATTATAATAGAACCTTGTGTCATGACCCGTGTCGGTCATGGCAGGGTTTTTGTTGTTGTTTTCGCGTCTCCCATGCCTTTTGTTGTTGTTTTGGTTTCTGTCAGCTGAGTGGGGGTGTTTCCCCTCAGCGCTCCGTCCCCACCAGCCACGCACCTGTTCCCCGTTAGCCTCACACACCTGATGCCCATTTGCACTCCTAGTTCTGGACTATTTAACCATCCCATGCCGACTACTCCGGGTGGTGACCAATCAGGTGTTTTCTTTAATCAGCACCTTTCATTTGATTCGCATGTAAAAGAGGTAGTAACCCATGGCCCTTTCCCACATCAGACAAAATTGCAAAGATCAGACCAATCCTTTTAGTAAAAAAAAAAATGACATTCATGCTTTTGTGACATCAGACTAGATTATTTATATACGTTCTTTTATCATGGTTGCCCCCCAAAACTTTTTCTGGTCTGCACCATGTCCAGAATGTGGTGACTTGTTTTTGAATCTTTGTATTACAGCTGTATTGGCCTTTCTGCAGTGGCTCCCTGTTCACGTTCGAGGAAATTTTAAGGTGCTGTTGGTAAACTATACAATTGTAAATGTTTAAAAATCTGTATATTTGACTGAATTTGGGAACATTTGTTTTCATGCAGCATTTGCGATAAGGTGGAGAGTGGCCGCCTAATTGTCTGCAAGTTCATAAAGATATTCAATGAACAAGCCTTTTCCTTCCCAATACCGACACTGACACCGACATTCTGACTGAAATGAAGCTTGACATACTGACGTGTCACTATGAGTAACGCGAGTTTATATACAATGAACACATCAGGCCAATATGACAGAATAAAGTAGAAAAATAAAATAAAAAATGTGTTATTAAAGTATGATTTGTGGTATATAGTAAAAAGTGTTGTTACTTTTTCAGTGCAATGAATGCATCTATCAAAATGAGAAAAGGACCATTATTTGCAGACTACCTTATATGATGTGTATTCTTGAGTAATTTAAACTGTAATTTACTCTTACTGATCTGAGTCAAGCAGGCATTGCAAGCATACAAGAAACATACCGTTCCTATTTTCCACACTTGGTCTAATTTCTGCCTGAGAGTAATTTATACACCTTTTGTTATTTGTTAAACGTTTTACTGTAACCAAACACATTGACCACAGATCCTTTTGCCTGTATGTGTGATTGATGAAGGTGATTATGACGAGAACTATCGTGTTTTTAAATTATTGTTTGTTGTTTAAAGTTAACTATTATAGTATATCGCTAAATTATACTCTAATGTATAATATAATATAATATAATGTAATATAATATAATGTAATTTCTACACAAAAAACAGAAACACAAAACTTTAAGGAATGTATGCGTCCGATATTAGAGGGCATATTTTCTCCTTGGGTGAGGGGGGCGGGGTGTAATCAAAGATTGCTATCATCTATCTCTATGCTTGGGCTGTGAGGTACACAAACTCACAGGTCCTCTGTGTGGCTCCTCATTGACAACAGATCAGCAGGGCTCAGAGGATCTCATGAGCTCAGAAATGTCAAAAGTACCACTGTGAATCAATACATATCATCAAGTCTTAACATCAGGAAGACTACAGCTTTGAGCCACGGTGAAATAGTTCAATTTATTTGAAGGAATGTAAATACTCCCGAGAAAAGTCAAGAAATATTCTGTCTAACAACTAAACTGTACAACGGGAGAGCTGATGAAAATGAAAGGAATTTACCTCGGAATGTTCTTTAAATTGCTGTATGTTTTTTTTTTTTTAATACACTACATGGAAAATTCCTTTGAAGGTTGATGAGGCCCAGTTTCGTGAAAGTTACCCAGACCAGTAATTGATATGGGAGTGACAGTTAGAGTATAGCAGGTGTGGGCAAACTACGGCCCATGGGCTACATACGTTTTAATCCGGCCCGCCGGACTTGAAAAAAATTCAATTAATAAAGCTTGTTCATGTTTTATTTTCTAAATACTTTGGTTTTTCTAATACATATATATTATTGTAATGCTTTTGTTCACTTTCATTTAAAATCAAATGTATTTTTTTTCTCGGATGAGGTGAGGTTACCAAAACACTCCGTCCATCTGCTCCTGGTCCGGCCCCTCTGTCAAATTTTAGAACCCATTGTGGCCCGACAATCAAAATGTTTGCCCACCCCTGGAGTAGAGCATCGCTGTGGGTGAATATCAGGCATTTTGTTGTTACATTTAATAAGTAACGCATTTTCATGCCTTTATTAAACAAAACAAAACCATTAAAAGCTATTCTGTAAATAAAAAGGTAACAAAACTAAAGAAAGGCATTATTATAAATTGAATTCCAGTTTTGTTTTTCTACATGTAGATCCAACTTGAGAGCAGTGATGCCTTTTTGTGTGCTCGGTCTTATAAATGCTGCTATGTGAGTTTTTTTTATCAAAATAATTTGGAAAGATTGCAAAAATTGGGAGCTGGTCGGTTTGATGAGGAGTGTCAGGTTCGGTCGCCGGTGGGCGATGAGGAGTCGGACCCAGAAGGCGAGGAGGCAAGGAGGTGAGTAACGTAAAGGGAATTTAATTAAACAATAACCGAAGGGCAACAAAGGTACACAGACAAACCGACGGGGCAGGGAGCACAAAGGCAATGACAAGCACGTGAACGTAAACTAGAACAAGAACGAAGCGCGAGTCGTGAGAGTCCGTAGTGACGCGGCAACAGGGGGCAAACAGGGTAATGACCCGACACTGGGTTGAGGGCATGGAAGGCATAAGTAGTCCGGTAATCAGGGGAGCAGATGGGGAGCAGGTGTGTGATCGTTGATGAGGAGCAGGTGCGTGGCTGGTGAGGGCGAGGTGCTGAGGGGAAACGCCCCTGCTAAGCTGATCAAAACAAACAGGAAAAAGCACATGGCAGGAAGGAGGGGAGAAAATGACACAGAAAACAATAACAAAAACCGCATGCATACAAAAACAATAACAAAAGGCTGTCATGCCCGACGCGGATCATGACAGTACCCCCCCTCAAGGGACGGATTCCAGACGTCCCCAAGAATAACAAAAAAGAAAAAACCATGTCCCAAAAACAAGGGTGGGCGGAAGGGGTCGGGAGGTGGAACAACGACCCGTAATCGAGGCCGGTCTGGCGGATGCCCGGGGGGCCAGACCAGCGAGTCCTTTCGTGGCCCTTCAGGGGGCCGTGCGGGTGGCCAGACCAGTGCGTCCCGATGGGGCCATTCAGGCGGACGTCCGGGACGACCCGAACGCCACATGTAGTCCGCTGATGGGGCTGAGACGAGGGGCGGCGGCGGGACGCTGGGTGCTGCAGAGGACGGAGCTTGGACCGGCGTTGAGGCGGGCGCAGCCGAGGCAGGAACTTGGAGCGATGGCGGGACGTCGGACGCCGCCGAGACGGAGACGAGGCACGGTGGAACGCCGGACCCCGCCGGAGCCGGGACGAGACGCGGCGGTGGGACGTCGACCGCCGTCGAGGCAGGCACTTGGGGCGGCGGCTGGTCGTCGAACCCCGCCGAGACCGGAACGTGGAGCGGCGGCCGGTCGTCGAACCCCGCCGAGACAGGAACGTGGAGCGGCGGCTGGTCGTCGAACCCCGCCGAGACAGGAACGTGGAGCGGCGGCTGGTCGTCTAACCCCGCCGAGACAGGAACGTGGAGCGGCGGCTGGTCGTCGAACCCCGCTGAGACAGGAACGTGGAGCGGCGGCTGGTCGTTGAACTCCGCCGAGACTGGAACGTGGAGCGGCGGCCGGTCGTCGGGCGCCGCTGAGGCAGAGACGAGATGCGGCGGTGGTTCGTCGAGCGCCGCCGAGGCAGAGACGAGAAGTGATGGCGAGCCGTCGTCCACCACCGAGGCAGGAACCAGGAGCAGTAGCGGATCGTCAGAAGTCGCCGAGACAGAGGCGAGGAGTAGCGGTGGTTCCTCTGGCACCGCCGGGCCAGAGGCGAGGAGTGGCGGTGGTTCCTCTGGCACCGCCGGGCCAAAGGCGAGAGGCGACGGCGGGTCGTCGTTCACTGCCGAAGTAGGGAACTGGAGCGCCTGCGGATCGTCGAGCACCGCCGAAACCGGAGCTTGGGGTGACGGCGGATCGTCGAGCACCGCCGAGGCAGGGATTTGGAGCGGCGGCGGGCCGGGCGCACCCGAGGCAGGGACTTGGAGCCGCGGCGGGCCGGGCGCAGCGGGGACCGGGACTGGTAGCGGACGCAGGGCGTGCTCCGCCGCAACAGGGACTTGTGACGGACGCGAGGCGTGCTCCGCCAGAACTGGGACTGGTAGCGGACGCAGGGCGTGCTCCGCCGCAACAGGGACTTGTGACGGACGCGAGGCGTGCTCCGCCAGAACTGGGACTTGTGGCGGACGCGGGGCCTGCTCCGCCGGAACAGGGACTGGGGGCGGACGCAGAACGTGCTCCGCCGGGATAGGGTCTTGTGGCGGACGCATGACGTGCTCCACCGGAACAGGGACTTGTGGCGGACGCAGGACGTGCTTCGCCAGAACGGGGACTTGTGGCGGAGGCATGGCGTGCTCCGCCGGAACAGGGACTTGGGGCGGACGCCTGGAGTGCTCCGCCGGAACAGGGGCTGGTGGCGGACGCAGGACGTGCTCCGCCAGAACAGGGACTTGTGGCGGACGCAGGACGTGCTCCGCCGGAACAGGGACTGGTGGCGGACGCAGGGTGTGCTCCGCCGGACCAGGGACTTGTGGCGGACGCAGGGCGTGCTCCGCCGGACCAGGGACTTGTGGCGGACGCAGGGCGTGCTCTGCCGGAACAGGGACTTGTGGCGGACGCAGGACGTGCTCCGCCGGAACAGGGACTGGTGGCGGAAGCAGGACGTGCTCCGCCGGAACAGGGACTTGAAGCGCTGGCGAGGCGCCGGAACGGGGGTCAGCAGCTCTCGGGAGGCCAGAACGGACCCCAGCATCTCGGGGGGAACCTGGACGGGGCTTATCAGCTGGCGGGGAGCCGGGACGGGACTCAGCAGCTGGCAGGGAGTCGGGACGGGACTCAACAGCTGGCGGGAAGCCGGGACAGGGCTCAGCAGCTGGTGGGGAGCCGGAACGGGGCTCATCGGCTGGCGGGGAGTCGGGACGGGACTCAACCGCTGGCGGGGAGCCGGAACAGGGTTCAGCAGCTGGCGGGGAGCCGGGACAGAGTTCAGCAGCTGTCAGGGAGCCGGGACGGGGCTCCGCAGCGGGCGGGGAGCCGGGACGGGGCTCGGCCGCTGGGGATGAGCCGGAACAGGGCTCAGCAGCTGGCGCGGAGCCGTAACGGGGCTCAGCAGCTGGCGGGGAGTCGGAGTGGGGCTCTGGAGACTGCGTCTGATGAGGGACCGGCACTGGAGGCTGCATGGTGTGGGCAGCTGACGGGGAGGCTGCATGGGCTGCTGCAGCTGGCGTGGAGGCGACGTGGGTTGCGGCAGCTGACGTGGAGGCGACGTGGGTTGTTGCAGCTGACATGGAGGCGTGAACCCTTTCAGCCTGCTTTCTGTCAGCCAACTGGGCCTGCAGCGAGGAAAACTGCCTCATGCTCTCCACCGCCTTGACCTCCAGCGCCGCGATCTGAGCTGTCAGCTCCTGGAGAGTCTCCCGGGGTGGTGCCTCGGCGGCGCCCTTCTCCGCTATCGAGGCCACCCGCTCAGCTATCTGGGCCAGTTGTGCTCTCAGCTCAGTGCGGCGGGAGTCCAGAAGGTAGACGACACTTGCGAGCTCGTCCTCGTAATCGGGGTAAGCGGGTAGCGTGGCAGACGTGGCGCTGAGCTGATCGGCGGGTTGGTGGGGGGGGTCCGTGCGGCGGTGTCCATGACGCCGTCGCGAGCCCCTCGCTGGGTCCTTCTTTCGTGGTCGGGTCATTCTGTCAGGTTCGGTCGCCAGTGGGCGATGAGGAGTCGGACCCAGAAGGCGAGGAGGCAAGGAGGTGGGTAACGTAAAGGGAATTTAATTAAACAATAACCGAAGGGCAACAAAGGTACACAGACAAACCGACGGGGCAGGGAGCACAAAGGCAATGACAAGCACGTGAACGTAAACTAGAACAAGAACGAAGCGCGAGTCGTGAGAGTCCGTAGTGACGCGGCAACAGGGGACAAACAGGGTAATGACCCGACACTGGGTTGAGGGCATGGAAGGCATAAGTAGTCCGGTAATCAGGGGAGCAGATGGGGAGCAGGTGTGTGATCGTTGATGAGGAGCAGGTGCGTGGCTGGTGAGGGCGAGGTGCTGAGGGGAAACGCCCCTGCTAAGCTGATCAAAACAAACAGGAAAAAGCGCATGGCAGGAAGGAGGGGAGAAAATGACAACGAAAACAATAACAAAAACCGCATGCATACAAAAACAATAACAAAAGGCTGTCATGCCCGACGCGGATCATGACAAGGAGTCCCCTAACTATTTTGCTTTTCAATTTTATTTGTGAATATATTAACCATGGATGTGACTGTACTGTTTATTATTGTAGTTGTATTAATTTAGTTGTATTAGGATGACGTGTCCCCACAAATATTTGTACTTTTTTTGTCATTTAGATTACCAACAAGTGGTCAAACAAAGTTGCTAAATCCTAAATCTTTTAAGACAAAACTATGGTGCTCTGTAGACAAAGCTTATCATTTTGCTACTTTCTCTTTCAATGTGCATTTCAGGTGTTAAAATTTTCCAAAACATTGTCTTTCATGTTTGTCATGTATTTGTCATGACTCGCTTCTGTAATGTTTTCAGGCCCAATTGGCGTGGATGGCATTCCCTCGAGTGACATGTCTCGCATCAGGCTCATCAGGAGTGGACGGCGTTCCTTCCAGCAGCACACCTGCCATGACTTGTAATTAGCTTAGTATAAAAGGACTGTCAACCAGACAACCGGTGTCGGATTATTCCTTCATCATTCACATGGCTTTGTCTCAAGTATTGAATTTCCTCGACGTTTTCTCTTGTCCGTACCACGTCGTATCTCATCTCGTTTTGCATTTTGCATTGAAGTATTCTTGGTCTATTTAAGGGTTAGTGTCGGATTTTTTTTCGGACGCATTTTGGCTCTTGTCTTGTCCTTTCACAGCATGCAATTTTCGTCAGATTTTTTTCCTTGCCTCTTTTTAAGTACCAGCGTCCTTTGTTGGCCTTGAGTATTTTTGTATTATATAAAGTATTTTTTTGTTCACATTCCCTCGAGTCCGATTTTGTTGACTCTTTCGTAACCGTGACTGCATTAAAGTTTGTTGCATTTCAGAGTTTCATCTACATATGTACAGTTTGGCACTCCTCCCCAACTTTTCTATTTTCCCTGTCTTTGTCAATAATTCCTATCCCTCCAACCCTTTTTCATTTCTATCAAGACAGGTTTCTATAATAGGAATTTCCGTTTTCAAAATTTGTTGAATTTACAGCGACCCTCATGAGGATAAGCGGCTCGGATAATGGATGGCTGAATGGATGAATTTATCCAAGTATTTGCTTTTAATAACCTTTTTATAGCGCCTTCTGTGAGCTCCTACAAATGTGGATGTCCTTGGGTTTATGGGTTCATTAGGATGATGTTTAAATACGCAAATGTCCAAAGCAGCGCTTTAAGGTAAGCAGGTGGGAGAAGGAAGAAACAGGCTACAGAGCCTCTAACCAGTCCATGGGCTCTGGTTAAAAAGTTGACTGACAGAGGGTGTCTTTAGGTCCCTGGCATTCATTCGTGGCTCACCATTCCTTCGTATTGGAGTACCAAAGCAGGGCACCTGGCCTGCATTTCAAGATTAAACTAACAATATGCTAGCAATAGGCTAGCATTAGTATTGCAAAGTTCACATTAATAACCATTAGGTTTCTCATTTTAAGCACAAGGGCATGTTCTGAGGCATGTTCGCATCCTAACATTAGTATTTTAGCATGATTAAATACATAAACAAGCTAATCTACGTACTCTGCCAAAAGGGATGAATGAACTTCTCCTCACAAGGCCCAATAAAACCTTAGCACATTCTACCGTGTTGTGCTTCACCGAAACGTAGCAAATGCTGGGAACTGGGAACAGCTAAGATCCTGCTAAGATCCAGACCTCTCAAACTCCCAGGCCTATGGTAGAGGACATAAATATTTTTTCACAAACCTATATGCTGGATTTTCTCCCAAAATGTAGTTGTCTTATCCTGTTCTAAGAAAAAAAAGTTATATAGGGCTGTTGACATGCACCTTTTTGGTGACTGTTGTTTATTCTGTGCAGTATGTTAAACAAACAAATAAAGAAATCAGTGTATCGTATGCCTTTCTGGATGTGTGACTGATTAGTGCGGAATTATTTAATTCTTGTATATTGCTGCAGGATGACACAATTTTTGCCATGATCGTTTTAACTGTTCAACCTTTTTTGTTTCAATTACAGCTTCTCTTTCTGCATCCAGGTGAGAGATATTGAAAAAAGACAACATATTATTTGTCAATGCAAAGCCCATATTGAAACATTTACATGACCTTTTAGTAAACTGTTTAATAAAAAACAGATGAGGGATAGTTCCAAGGAACAAATTGTTCTTATTCTCCTCCAATTTATCTCCGTGCTCATGGATAAAACAATCTAATCCAGTGATTCGTAACCAGGGTGCCATGGCACCCGATAAAGATCATCAGGGGTGCTGTGGCAAACCATCCAATTTCACAATACTGAGGCAAAAAATATTAACTCTAAATATGTGTTTTCATCTATCTGTGCTAGTTATATGCTGTGACAGGAAGAACAATAAATAAATAGTCTACCATCAGATGGCAGGAAGTACAATAACCCATAGTACCAGTTACCAAGTCATGGCTTCCCTAGAATATCACCTTTGGGTTCAATTAAACAGGGCCACAATTCACACAGATAAGGTCAATTTGTGAATACATTGAGGTAAAATTATAATTATTTTTCTTGAAATTTCTAATGTAGTATGGGTTCCATGGCTCAATAAAGGTTTGGAACACCGATCTAATCAATCAGTTTTCAATCAATCCGTCATAAATTCAATGCAATAGAATTAACCTTATACAACTAATTCCGGCAGTTCATTTTGCAATTTGTGGAATTTAAAAGAAGTGTCTGATTCAGATGCCACATGGTTGAAAAAGCTCAACATGTGTTCTATAGTACCCTGCCAGGCATTACAATTTCAACTGCCTGACCCTTTCATTTTTTTCTGGTGCTGACCTTTTCATCTAACAATGAATTAAAATTCCTCGTTTCAGTTCTTAAGTTTCAGTGAGCATATTATTAGACCTCCACTCTGACTACTATTTTTAGTTTAAAGTCAGGATGTCTATAGTTTATAAAAAGATTTTGACCAGTTTTAGTGTTCTTTTATCCATCGCTTCTCTTCAAAGGTGAGCTGGAACCGAGCGCAGATGATGTTGTGTGAGATGGGAGTACACCCTGGATTGATTGCCAGTCAATCACATCGCTTATTTTGACAAACGGACATTTTTTGGCAAGCTCGCAGAAACCTGATGCATTTGGAAAAAAAACAACACATGCACAAGGATAACAAGCAAGCGCCACAGAGAGGTCAGAACTGAACAGTAGTAGTCTCATAATTCTCTTCCACTTATAGAATTGCAGGTCATGGGGGCTGTAGCTTTAGCAGAGAAGTCGTGACTTCGCTCTTCCCCAGGGACCTAACGCTGACCTCTTCACCTTATTGCAGACATGTGTCATTTTGTGTTGAAAATTTTAACTTTGTGCCTGAAAGATGTTTAATTCCGTAAACCTAGTCAAAATTTACCATCCATTTTAAAATTTCCAATTCTGATTTGTACGAACTTCCGATGTTCTTCTCTAACCAACGGCTGCTCGCTCACACGTAACATTCTCTGGTGTCTTGTGCTTGAACTATGATTGGTGGAGGTCAGCTGTTCTCCGTCCATGGTAATATAGAAAAATAAAATAAAATAAAAATCTGTCTCAAATAAGTTCTCGAGCAGGGGTGGGCAAACTTTTTGATTGGTGGGCCACAATGAGTTAAAAAATTTGACAGAGGGGTCGGACAGGAGCAGATGGATGGAGTGTTTTGGTAACTTCACCTCATTGGAGAGAAAAACTACATTTAATTTTAAATGAAAGTGAACAAAAGCATGACAACAATTTATATGTCTTTAAAAAAACCACAGTATTTAGAAAATGAAACAAGGTTTATTTTTTTTTAATGTTTTCTAGTTTGGCGGGCCGCATGTGGCCCCCGGGCCGTATTTGCCCACGCCTGTTCTAGAGGATGGACATGCGGTGAGCAGGCTCGGTTGGCCAGCGCAGCTTCTTTAGAGATGAAAATGAATGCAGTATTGTATTGTCTGAATGCCATCAGTTAAACTTCCCATAATGCTGTGCAAATAGCAACTTTTTACCACAAATTAAATTTACAGACGGCACATGGTCAACCGGTTAGCAGGTCACAGTGCAGAGGTTGTTGATTTGAATCTGACCCCGTGGCATTTGCATGTTCTCCCCATGCCTGTGTGGGTTTTCTCCGGGTACTCCGGTCTCTTCCCACATTAGTCGTATTAATAGTATTAATTGAACACTCTGAATTGGCCCTTGGTGCGATTGTTTGTGAATGGTAGTTTGTCAACATGTGTCCTGCGATTGGCTGGCAACCAGTTCAGGGTGTAACCAGCCCACTACCCGTTGTTGAAAGGAGTAGTCTCCAGCACGCCCCGACCCGAGCGAAGATAAGCAGCTTGGATGATGGATGGCTGGATATATTTACACTGTCATACTGGATAAAAAGTGACAAATTACTGCTGATTTGACAGTCTTGTTTAGCAGTGAACTCTCTGTTTTCAAATGCTTCTGAATACAAAAGATTGTGACTCAGTGAATTAGTTTGTGTTTTGAACATTATTCAGTTTTAAATTTTACAAAAAAATATACTTTCCGGGTATTTAAATTGATTATTATGCATTAGGTGATTTAGTGTATTTAGCTCAGCTGCTCTTTCATGTAACTTGAAAGTATCTTCTAGAATGAGACATTTGCCAAGAAAGCCAGATAAATTACTTTTAGGTAAGAAACAAGGTGGCTATTTTATAGCCTGTGGGATCTGAACAGACAGCTTGTGAGGATTGCAAACAATAATGCCAAAGCAGGCTCACACAGGTAACACAGAAGGACAATAACAATGGCCAGTAGGCTCAAATGCTTGACAGCGGATTCAGTGATTTCATATGTGTGCCTTTTACTGGGACATGGACACAAAGCCTTAACACTAATGGTCCATTCAATTTTGTATTGATTTCTAAAAGACAATTATGTGACAGGTTTCGCAGACATATGTCATTCTAGCACCAAATATAAATGTGTTACACTAACTCAAAATATAATAATTGATCAGTGTAGACATCGGGTTGGTTTTTGTAACTCCATCCGTCTTCCCCTGGACTCTGACCATCTTCAGCATAGCATGATGTTGCCAACATTGTTTTTCACAGTGGGATGGTGTGTTCATGGTGATGAGCAGGATTAGTTTTTCACCACACATGACGCTGTTTTTAGACAAAAAAAATCAACTTTGGTCTGATTTGACCAAAACATCTTTTACGGTTGCGGTCCCCTACATGGCAAATGGGACTTCTTATGCATTTCTTTCTACGATGTCTTTCTTTTTGCCATTCTTTCTTAAAGGCCATATTTGTGGAGTACATTACTTCTAGTTGTCCAATGAACAGATTCTGCCACCTGAGCTGCTTCTCCAGATTGACCATGGGCCGCTTGGCTGTGGACAGACATGACTTGGTTTGTTTGCACTTTCCCCATTTACCGCTGATGGATTTGAACAACGGACCTTGCAATGTTCAAAGCTTCTTGTTGTTATTCTTTCTTTCTAACCATACTTTAAACTTCTCCACAACTACCCTTTTATAATTTTACTCTCTGTAAAGCGCTTTGTTACAGCTGCAACTGTTATGAAATGCGCGATACAAATAAAGTTGTATTGTATTGTATTAAAGGAAAGTCTAATTATCATTTACCCTTTTGTCTGATGAGTTTGCTAGTCATCATGATGCTGTTGTTTACTAGTGTTCCCTAACAAACTCATGTGGCTTTCACAAAAGTGTATTTACACTGAGGGTAAATTACATTGTCTGACAGACTGTGACAAATCACAGTGTATGTTCATTCACATATTCAATTTGTCTTTCTCTACAGACATCAGCAAATTTGAAGAGGTCCCAACTTGAGGTGATGCTCCAACATGCACTGCGTCCACCTCTGGCTTGAATATTCAAAATAGTTGGACTCTGTGTAATGTTAAGATAGGCAGTTGGCAAAAAGTGGATGACAGCATCTTGCAAACAGGGCAGGGGGTTTACATTGCATCATGGTCTGAGTGGCAGAAACAAGCCATGACTATGTCGGGGGTCTATTCAAAAGCTGCCAATGCATCATTGGTCAACGTCTTAAACAGGAAGCACAAAATGCAAGCCCCAGCAAATAGGGTATACATAATAGGGGAAATACTATGACTTCATGCCACTGCAAACATGGCTCAAAGAGGTCACAATGTGTTTGTCTTCCATTTATAATGCAAAATATTAAATAACATACTTAAACATTAGAGCTATCCTGGAAAGTTTTTGCCATTCCCAATCCATAGAAAAGCTTGATAGCAGGGTTTAGTGCAAAAACAATCACAACCCCCCTGTTGGAAACTCATATTCTCGAGTGCAAATAGAACCATGTTGGCTAAGAATATGATAGGGCTTAGCTGCCAATTTTTTATGAAAAACGCCGGAGGGTCGAGGCCGGAACAATACCTAGGTCACGGCCGGAGGGCAAGGGTCTGACTGGCAAAAAAGTGTCAAGTGCCCAGCTCTGCAGTTCTATAAATGTTGAATAGGCTGCCTGCCTTTGTGAGACTATTGCCGATAGCCCAAGAATATAACGGTGAAATATCTGTTGAGAAACAAGGATTGCTGGCATCGATAGATCTTAAATGCACAGTGCATCTTGTGAGAGTCCATTAAGTGTTTGGACAAACAAAACATCTCTCGGGTATTCAACAGTCTTCAACACTTTAAAAGCTGTAGATTTACTTCAAGCTTTGGTTCAGACAATGATTTCAGGCAGGAGTTGTTTTTTAATTGTGTGTGGGATGAAGACAAAGGCGTGAACTTCAAATGCTTAGCAAAAAAAAAAAAGTAAAGTGATACTAAATGAAGTGCAAACAAAAACAGAGACTACCTCATTTTACGATTCGCAACAATTCATAATAAAATAAATAAACAATGAAATAATGCCTAACCGGAAACTGAATAGAAACCAGCAAATTAAAAACACAGATACATCGAGACACAACTGGACAAAGAGGGACAACAAGTGGAGTGAGGGAGATTGGAGGAGACGCGATGAGCAGGCCAAACGCAGGGGCACAAAGACAAGACTATAGGGTCAGAGACCAGAGATAGCTTAGGTCCTTCCTGGGGCCAACCAGGATGACAGGAACAAAGAGCCCTTCCGGGCCTTTCAAGAGGACAGCCGGGACGCCAGGCTGCATGGGTAGGGTAGGAGGTCTTGGCCGACAAGCCAGGAAGGATGACGACTGCGGGGTGTGTGTCACTGAAGCAGAGGAGTCAGTGACTGATGAGACGTGCAATGCAATTAAATTATTGTTGAGGTCTCTTTTCATTGACTACCCTACTAAGCATTAACTGATCTTAGGTGGAGTTTTTTTTTTTTTAACTCAAATCAACTTCATACAGTATGCTTCTACCAGCTTGCACATCTCTCGAAAAGTGAATTCTGCTTGATATTTAAACTACTGCTTTGATTCTGCTGTTGTCAAATCCCGTGTGATGTCATTTTGGATCAAGTGCAATCAAACTAGATATTTCAAGAAATATTGTGAAGCTTAATATGTCCTTGTATAATTGAACGTAGAATACAGTGCATGGTTCTCCTGCAGAAAGGTGTAGAATTGCTTATTGCCACAAGATGGCAGCAAAGCACAACATGAAGCTCCTAAGCTCACTTCAACAAGCTACAAGATCGTGCCAAAGCAATACTTTTATATTGGCCATGGCTTTGGCATGAACACAAAAACAGTGAATCGCACGCTTGAAAATAATAGGGGATAGGTTTTCAAACAAAGACATCTGGTGCGCTACAATATTTACAAGAAGCAATTTATTTACTGAAGAGGCTCATATCAGTCAGTGTCGCGAAATGAATGCATTATTTTTATCATTTATATGATAGCAAGATTTACTTTGCTATTGTCTTTACTACCTGGGATGCTAACCTGTTTGATCAACTCATTGAAAAGGCTGATGACATCATGTAACTGAAGAGGGAGTCTCTTAAGAGAGGCCAAACAGCTCACCATTTTGGACAAACCTTTTGTCCCTTGTCATAATGTTCAGCAGAGACTGATGATCATTTTCTTCAGCTCCACAATCATGAACAGTTTTGGTCAACCCTCACCCATTTATATTTGGTGCTATCAAGAAGGCATGTGTTGTGGATGAGAGCAAGCGCCCCGCCTCCTATATACCGAATTTACATCTAGTTGCATATTATGGGGAACAATAATACCTTTCAAACATCAACAATTAAAAATGACAATTCAATGTTGCAATAGAGACATCGGTAAGAATAAGATTATCAAATTTAATATCAGTTTATATATAAAATGGCATGACTTTTGATGTTTCTAAATGTGTTTTCAAACATGAAATTGAAATTATCCAAGCAGAGGACTACGTGCTGATGAGAGTTGCACCCAAGGTGGAACTAATAAGCTAGGTAATTCATTTAGTAGGTGATTTAAGTTTCGATTCACCCTTAGAGTTATAATGTAATGATCAATTTGGATGTCAATTACTTACAGCGCTGCAGATGAGCTGGACTTTAGTGATGCTTGCTAAGTGGTATCACTGCGTTACAAATTTTGCTCTTTGTTATGCAGCACTTTGAAAAAATGGAATTCGCTTTTCTACTTGCACTTCGGCGGTTTAGACTGTTGATTAAATGTGGATTTTTGAATTATTGAAGGATTTTCCTACTTGTATATGTAAATTGTCTGTTTCAACTTTCCTGCCACGGGACTTGAATAGAAATTAGTTGTATGATAACTTCCGTACATTTACACAAGTATTGTACAAATGTATACATTTTTGAGACAGCCTATCTATATATGGGGCTTTTGAACAATAAATTTTTTGCTTATGACAAACCAAGAGAATTGTCATTTATTCATTCATTAGCTCAGGGCAGTGGGGTAATAAATTTTTCCCACCACAATCTTGGACTCAAAGCTTCCCATAGTGCTTCATAACATCAAAACAGCACTTTTGTTTTACATTAGTGATCTGAGCGCCCCAAGTCCGAACCCAGTATTTGTCCTGTCGTCTCTCACAGTGCTGTCTTCTGTGATTGACAAAGTGTTTCTGACCCAGCATTGCCTTCTGAAAACCTGACTTCCCTTTGAGCTGGGGATAACTTTTCCTTTCTGTGTCTTACGGTTACTTCCTTTAAATTTCCGCTCTCTTTCTTTTTGCTGTGGGGTATCATTTTTGTATGTGTCACTTCAATGCTCCCTCTCGCTCCAGCTACAGGCTAAAGCATTCCTTCACTCCCTCTAAACTCCTCTCCATGTCGAGGGTCACGTCTCCCTCTCTCGTTATACCCCTCTACGTCTGTCGGGAGGTGACTGCTCTGGATGACTTTTTGTTAATTCAACATCCTAAAGACAATGCTGCCACACGCTCTGCCAGCACTGAGTCATGACTGATGGCAACCCTCAGGATGAAGTCACACAACAAAACGTCATCAGGTCACTGCTCATTCTACATTTACTTTTGGAACTCAAATCCAAACAATCTGTACAATTTCCTTTGAAAATACACAGCAGTAGCCTCATTATGCCCAGTTGTAACATGCAATAAACTACCAGTTTATAAACGACAGCACTCAAGAGATACTCTGTGCTGGGGATGGGAAACTTAATTGCTGGAAGGAGCCACAATTTTTCTATCAGTGCTACCGGGAGGCCGAATAGCACCACACACTTCCAAACCAGATGTATGAGAAAAATGCTATTTTAAGTATGACATGCAAAATACACATGCTTAATATATTTCATTTTTCATAATACATTTTTCAATGCATGTATAAAAGATCCACTATCCTAACCCAACAACAAAGGGTATGGAGCAAACAACCATTTAAAACAATTCATCCAAGGATGGCACATTACATCCAACGGACTCATTCAATACATTTTTTCACCTCAATCAACTTCCACTAATTATTATTTTCACCAATGTTTAATGCTGCTCATTTAATTGTAAATACATCACTCAAATTGGGTCCGAATTGTATAAATGGATGTTGGTAGTGCTTCACTGCAAGTCAATAATGACTCATTTTAAGTTTTGCTTCCTGTTTGCGTAGTGTGTAGACGCCAGCTGTTCAGCTCCTGCTTTTCTTTAGTTGATAACTGCTTTGCTTTTTGTCTTGTTTTTTGTCATGTCTTTATCCACACCGCTTATACTGTACAGGTTCACGGGAAGGTGCTGGAGCCCAGCACAGCTGCCTATGGGCGAAAGGCACACTACACCCTGAACTGGTCGCCAGCCAGTCACAGGGCAGACAGAGACACTGTCACCAAGTGGGAACAGATCCCATGCTGCCCGCACACAAGTCAGGCGAATGTACCACTACACCATCAATGACTGTTTAGTTTTTTCTCTCTGGAAAATCTCCTGCATACTTTTTATGTTGGTGCGGCTACTTTTTCTTTTTAATACAGTGGCAGGGGCAATTAATTCAACATTTTTCATTGCCCCCTCACAATAACGTCAGCACGGTCTGCTATTTAGCACAAAACTGCAAGTAGCACCAATGCTAGACACAAGATGCCTCCCATCGCCACAGAAGACAACCAAAAACACCTTCAGAAGACGGCAGTGCTGGAGACAAAAACACATTGTCTTCAAGTGTTTGTGGAGGTAAATGGGCAAATCAGGCAATGAGACCATGGTACCAGTGTCTCCAAACAGTGGACATGAGCATGCCAACAGACAGCTAGCTATCCACCAGCCCTCCCTGGAATTTGCAGGGAGCAAAGACAAAAGTGAGGAGTTTTTGCATGAACGCGAACAAATTGTTCTCATGCAAGAGGTCGCATCAACACCAAGAAATCAGTCTTGGACTTTGGCACCATCAAGTAGAAGGAAACTTTCTTATCGACAACAAAAACAGAACACGAGCATTGAACTGAGAAACAGGTTTTCCCTACCCTCATCAGTCCAGCAAGCTTCGGTGGATCACAACACCAGTGAAAGGTATGAAAGTGGACCAGATCAGCTCCATGGCCACACTCACTGATAATAGGCGACAAAGCCTTATTTGGCATCAAACGACTATCAATCAGGAACAAGATGGCAGACATGTTCAAAGGTGGCTGAGAACAAATAGGATAAAATCCAGGAGGACTTCCAAATCAGGACTGAGAAACTGGTGATTGCCACTCAGCTTGACAGAGTGGTTGTTTATAATCATCAGAAAACAGCAGTCATGATAGATGTAGCAATCCCAAATGATAGCAACATCCAGAAAAAGGAACATCAATAGCTGGAGAAGTACAGAGGGCTGAAGGAAGAACTAGAGAAAATGTGGAGGGTAAAGACAACAGTGATGCCACCAGTGATCAGCAGTCACCAGAAAGGTGGATGGATGGCTCCAACAGATACCGGGAACAGTATCTGACATCTGCTGAAGAGTGTAATACAGAGAACAGCTAAGATGCTGCACAGAACCCCCAAGCTCCCAGGCTTCTGGTAGAGGACTCAAGATGGAAGGAGATACCGCTCTGATAGGTGAGGGAATGCATGTTCCCTCCTCCCAAATCAATGACAATTAGTCCCTTATTTATTTTTATTTTAGCCCATAGGCATTTTATTCCCATTTAATTCCTATTATAAATTCAAATAAATATGGCTCCGCATTGTCCACTATTAAGTAATGCTCTAACATGTGTATCTATTAAAGTAATTTCCAGTCACTTGACGCGTAAAAAGTATTTAAACTATGCGGAAGCTACCCCCTTCCTTGGATTTCATCGATGGTGTCTGTCGTCTGAAGCGTCTTGTAATTAGTGAGTCTTAAATTGGTCGTGCGCGTGCGGGTGTAAGTGCACGTCAATGTATGCTACAAACCACAGTCCACAGGTCCATTGGAGCAGGGGTTTGGATTCTAGATGTCAAACCCCTGCTCCATTTGAGCTAAAATTTCAAATTTACACAACTAAGCAAAAGCTTTGTTATCTCGACTGACCTTAGCAAAAAATAAATTAAAAAAAATCCTTATTTATGCATTAAAAAAAACGTATTACCTAAATATACATATACTTCCAGAGGTTGCACTGAGAGGGTTGACATGGACACAATGACTTAGAAAAGTGCGTGCCTTGGTATCTGTGATTTGTATCGGCTACCATCATGAGGAGTTGATACATCAAAATAATGCCTGTATTGGCCTCATACAACATACATACTGTGGGTTCTCGCCAATCCCTAATTTTACGGTTTTAAATATCATCAAAAATCACACTCAGATATTTAAGTTAAACTTTAAGAATTAAATCATTTACTTATTAATAGCATCTTCAAATGTTTAATTAAGTAGTAATATTAAACCATTACTTATGTGATGTCCTGTGCTTTTAATGTTTGGTGGAGTCTATGACTTGTCTTTCAGGGCTTGGGCAGCGTCCTTGTTCTACGCTCAGGCACGCCCCTGCACTTTCTGGCGCCGGCCCCTGCGCACCTGCAGCTCATCAGCACAATCAGCAACAGCATAAAAACTCAGCGCAGCCAGGAGTCAGGCGCCGGATTATCCCGTTATACCCGTGGTACTTTGGCCGCAGTTGCAAGAAGCAGACTACCATTGCTGGCGCTGTCCTTGGTGCTTGTAATAATTCCGTTCTCTTGTGTGCTTCCTCAAGCCTTCTTCCTTCCCGCCCAAGCCCGTGACACCACCGCCTGCCCGAGAAGACCAGACCGCGTCTCCCACTCCATCGCCTGACCTGCGCACTTCGGACCCGCCGTCTTCACTTGCTTCCCACCGCGCCGCCTAACCAGCGCACTCCGGACCCGCTGCCTGCGTTTGCTTCCTGCCGCGTCTACCACTATGGGCTGATATTTGTGCCACTAGAAACTGAATATTTGAATTGAAGACTGAATATTTGAATTGCAGTCTGGATATTTGAATTGAAGACTGAATATTTGAATTGAAGACTGGATATTTGAATTAAAAACTGAATTATTGAATTGAAAACTGAATTATTAATTATTCAAATATCCAGTCTTCAATTCAAATATTCAGTCTTCAATTCAAATATTCAGTCTCCAATTCAAATATTCAGTTTCTAGTGGCACAAATATCAGCCCATACTACCACTCCCTCGCCTGCCCTGCTGAACTCCGGACCCGCTGCCTCTACTTGCTTCCCCACAAATAAATCCCATCTCATATCCAGGTTGCTCTTGGGTTCTTTTTCTCTCACCATTACGTTTCCCCAACCCGTGACAATTTAGCTGTTCTTTATTTGCTGAGGATGTACCTTACAACATAACTATTAATTTAAATTAAATATAAAGGTCCGATGCAACATTTTTAAACTGGCTTAAGTAGTAACAATTTATTTTCCCTCTTATATCACCCAATCAATGTTGGACTGCAAAGACTATGGTACCTCTGTGTCACAAAGGTTTGAGCTTCTGAAACATTATAAGCTCAAACACGGACGGACATTATGGATGCCACCATTCCTATCCATGTGAGCATTTCAACTGTCCATGTGCCTGCAAGACTTGGAAGGCATTGTTGACACACTTGTCAAGATGTCAACAGGCATCATCATCACCAACTGACGAAACACATTTAAATGTCTCTTATGCAATAGCAATCAACATTCAAATTTAAAAGACAAATTTCAACATTTACCTGAAACAGTTTGTGTGTTTCAAGGGTTTTCGCAAAGGACAAATATTTATGTCTCCTTTCAAAATCACGAAAGCAGATATCATAAAAATTGTTCAGCTGATGACGTAAAAGAAGTAATACTTGAGAAACTGGGATCACGCTCAGGTCCTTCAACTGAAAATCATTGTGAGAGTATCCTGAGTGATAGTGATTCTGCGCATTCGGGTGACTTTGGCACAGATGATTTGGGTAACTCGAGTCTTGATGTTAAAGATTTAAATGACTTGCAAAATTGTGTTAAACTAACCACTGTTGTCTCTCTTACTGAAGCTTGAACAAATGCATCTTGTTTCTAGTGTGGCTGTTGATGAGCTTTTGCAAGCGTTTGACTATTTGATAAGCTTCTGTCCTTCTTGTCCATCAAATTTAGCTCTACCCAGTGATGGGTAAATGAAGCTTCAAATCCGCTTCATGAACCAGTTGTAGTCGTTTTGGACTCCAGTAGATGGCACTGTCTGTTCAACATTGGGCTGAAAGCATACCAACTTGCCATTTTTTAAACCCTTTATTTAAACTAACAGTGCCATCTACACAAAAATACAACAAATGGTTCATGAAGCAAATTTGAAGCTTCATTTTCCCATCACTAGCTCTACCTTTACAAAATGTCAACTGCCAGATGATACAAGTGTTTGTGCCTCCAACCCGGGCTACAGCTTCTTGAGAGTGAAAGATATACTACAAAAAGTTTTTTTTTAATATTGTTGAACCTATGGAATTTGTGCTTCACCCCCAGAACAGAAATTATTTTCAATATATTTCAGAACTACAATCTTTACAGCAGAGTAAGTTGTCAAACAATCAATCTGAAAACTCACCATCAAAATCAATCTGAGATTTTTCAATGTAGCTCATTTTGTGGCGGTACAAATTCCAAAAATAATTTGCAATTTTCAAAGGTGGGCGTTATTTCACCAATTTTGCATGAAGATGATTTTGATAACTACAATCCTTTCTGCACAGCTAGAAAAAAAAGCATATACTGTGGAGCATCTTGGGCATTGGGGAACTTAAATGCAAGCTGTTAATCATCATTGTCTAATACATATTTAGTTGCACTTATTTCTAGAGGGGAGTATTTATTATTATTGCGACAATAAGAATTGATTATTGCCAATTTGGGGAAAACTGCAATAGCCTTTGTTCATTGTGTTGTAAGACTATCAAGCGAAAAGGTGAGTGCTGTCCTACAATCTTTTATATGTCAGTGTAAGCAGTTTTTATGATGATATAGCTCACAATCTCATTGAAGAAATAATCCCTATTTAAATTACTCTTTGTCTGGGTTGATATCTAAAAATATTTTACATTAGCCAATTTGAACAAGGCAGTAATTTCCATCTAAGTGGACTGATAAACCAAACCATTCCCATGTTGATTCCCCAATTTACACTGTAAAGAGAACAATTGGAGGAAAAGGCACATGAGAATTGGAGCCTTCTGAGATTTCTTCCTATTTTGATCTCAAACGAACCAGCGTGGTAATTTATCTGTGATTTAAAGGACATTGTAGAACTTGTTGTTGCACCTTTCTACATGGAAGACTATTTCTTACCTTTACTTCAAGATAGCCAAACACCAGGCAGTATTCAACTGACCTAATAGTTACACGTGAATAGAAGCAACAGTGATCATTTGGTAAATTGTGTTTTAGTAAATGGACTTGGTCTTATTCTATGCGTTACGAGTATTCTGATAACTCAACGCACTTGGTAATAAAAAACAGGTAGTTGTTAAGCTTTTCCAGAATCTCTGGAAAAAGGTCAGGACTCTCAAAGCGCAGACACAGAAAATGAATTTTACAAAGATATTTACTTTACAAAAATATAATTCGTACGCGAGACTGACAAAGTGCAACAAATGACGCTGGTGGAAAACACACTAGGAAAATAACGACGGGAAGGGAAAACGCTTGCAAAAGGCAAGACAAAAATCGCTTGCCGCTGAAGGACAAGGAGAACCAATTCACCAAAGAGTACAAACGAGGTAATCAATAAACCAAGAAATTACTTACAAACGAATAAGGACATAAATTACGGAAGGAAAAAGCGAGACGTTTAGTAATTTCACAGCTTCATGAGCAAGAGGAATATTCCGACAATGAGTTGTCGGCATGGAGTCCTTAAGTAGTCTAGTAATCAAGAATGTGACGAGTGACAGGTGCGTGGCTGGTGGGCGCGTCTCTCCAGCCATGACGCCCCCACTCCAGCTGGACAAAAACAAACATAAACATGACTGGACAAAAACGGACCATGACAGTGGTATGTCCGAGTCCATGCGATTCGCAACCTCATTGAAATGGTAACAACACAAAATTTTGCCTGTGCCAAAAAACGAAAAGTGGATGTTGAATGCTGTGGTTTAAAGAAAATATGGACTATGAAATGTTTATTTTCTGAAGTCAAGGGTAAACTCGTTTGTGGTGAGCGGGGTGCTGTCAGGGAGTGTGGAGGGGCGAGAGTCGGACTCAAATAAAGAGAGAGAGAATGAAGGATTGCAGTCTGAAGGTTTATTTGAGTGTCCAGTGAAATGTTGGTAAGTTTGGATTCGGAGGTAAGCAGGTCTCTGGTATGAAGCTCAAACAGATTGTACGCAGGCAGGCAGGCAGGGAGGCAGGTTGCTTGAATCTGGGAGATTTTCCAACTTCACAGCATCGGTCGAAGTTTTGACGTTTTTTTCCTGCCTTGTGCAAATTAACTACTAAAAAATGAGCAGAGTCATGTAAATATACCCCATGTATATATGAAAATGTAATGGCTTATAACGTCATAAACCTCAGGAGGAATTAATCCCAATTGTCAGTCTCTTCAGCAGCGTTGCCATCATGGGCCTCAGGCTCCTTGTGTGCTGTGTTTCACTCTTTGATCCCTTGTTTTATGTCTTTCCTCTTTTTCTTCCTCTGTTTCAGGGTCCCCAGATGTGAAGCATGAAATCAGGTAATTCAGCAACACAAAAGCCTTTGAAATGTAAATTTGAGTGTATGTGTCTGCATAACTGAGCGAGTTAGAGAGTGTTAAAACCTTCGGATTGGAAGTCAGCCAATGATTTAAGGAAGTAAAGGTGGCAGGCACATTATTTGTTGAGATCTCATTTTTTTTATGAGTTCAATGTATGTTTTTAATCAATTCAGTATCGGAGAAGTCCTCACCAGGTACACGGGAATTGGACAATTATGAATTTGGCAATAGAGTTTCACCTAAATGAAGGAGGGCATACGCACATACATTTGACATTCTATTGAAGTGTCGTCACTCCCTGCAATTGAACCAAAATCCAGCTCCGCATTGTAGCCAACGGTCAAATACAATCCGAGTAGCTTGCACTCCTACTCCTGTCTAGCCACCTTATTTCGAAGCCTCTCGTTGGAAACAATGATGCCAGCGACTTCTGGTAAGAATTTGCTACTTGTTACAATGGGTTTTGTGGTGTCCCCGTGTTTTTACCCTGTGTTGGAGCCTCTGGTTTTCCCTACAGACCTTGGGCAGCTCCCTGTCTCCCTTCCTGGTCAAGCCCCTGCAGCTCGCCAGCCTCATCAATTCCCAGATAAAAGCTCAGTGCAGCCAGGAGTCAGGCGCCAGATTATTCCCGTTTGGATCTTGGCACTATGGCCCATACCAGTGCTTTAAGAATTTTGTGTTTTTAGCCGTGTTTGAGCTAACCCTGTGTTTTTGTCCTTCTCCTGTGCCTCTCCGAAACTTCCTGCCTTCCAACCCAATCCCTGCTGCCTTCATTCTCTAGACTTTGGATTGCCTCACAGACTCAACCCTCCATTCCAAGATCCTCTGATGCATCCATTGCCTCACCTCCATCCACACTGAAATAAATTATTTCTTACTGCCATCTCTGACTCCGGTTGCTCTTGGGTCCTCTTTTCACCTCCTCAGTTAATTCCAACCATAACAGGTTTTGTTTCACGGAAATTATTTGAATGTTTTTTCACACCTTTCTTGAAGCCACCATTGCATTGAAAAATGTCTTGCACGGCTTGGAAACTGGTACAAGCAAGCAGAAGAAGTATCTATGACGACAAAGCAATGTTTTGAACTGACAGCCCGGATGAAGACGAAAGAATGTTGTGACAAACACTTGTTTCCTGATCCTGCTAGGAAATGAGGATAAAAGAAAATAGTCTGAGAGTCTTTTTTTGAAAAGACCACAACCGCAACGTTGTGCCTGTTCTCCTTTTCATTTTGTGGAGAAAGGGAACGGCTCTGCAACACACATTGAACTTTGTGCTATTGCATTTGAAACAAGCCACCGGATACGATTCGCCTGGGTGCGATTAAGCCCCACAGGTACATAAAGGTATTGTTTTTGGATTTAATGAAAAGTAAAGCGGTATAGTCATTAAGCTGTAGTGAGTGCTTATGCTCATAAAATCACAATTATTAGGGTGATTGTTATATTTACACTGGTTGAAGTGGTTTTGGTGGAGATGGATTTCAGTTTTACAATATTGAGCGACGTGAAGTTTGTGTACATGAAAAATCCCTGTCAGATGGTTCCCATACCATAGAGGGAAGTAGCAAGATTTTCTGTTTCCCATGTCTGCTTTTCGCTAAATCATAACTTCTTAATAAAATTCGACCAAGTTTATTACCTTGTTGGGACTGACATGCCTCAGAGCCAGGGCTGGGCGATATGGTTACAAACTATATTGTGATCTAAGTATTTCATATTGGTCGATATAGATGTATATTGAATTTTAATTTATTTAACTGATGAACCCATGGACAAATATGTTGAATTTATTTAATTTTATTTTCCAATATTTTCTGTCCTGGGAAAAAATGGCAATGTTTTTTATTTTTATGTTAATAATGTGTTTCCGCGTTGCAGATATCCCATTAACATAAACATTTTTTAAAAATTATGGCAAAATTCGACATGCATGTTTTTCACAGTACAGCAATGATATTAAACTTAAAGAAGTGAACACAAACTGGTCAATACAAATATTAAATAAACCAATTTTTTGCATTTCATATCAGTCAATGTCACAGTGTTGATTTTATTTTTCCTGATTGGTGCCTTAATCCATTCATATTTTACTGCCTTATTTATACTTACGAGTGGGATGTCGAGTGTCGGACATGGCTATCACTGGCGCTAGCACATTGAGACAGGGAATTTTACTTGCACACAATGTCGCCATTCTGGGGTGTTGAATTGGGTTAATGGACATAATATCATCGTCAGCGTATTGTACAGAGTCGACTAGTCATTTATTTGAACTAAGTTACGCCACTCTCTTGTATGACATAAACTCACGCTGTTGGTTTGGCTGGGTCTTCTTCAATGGTTTAGCAGCTTCTTCTTTGATGGTTTAAATGACTATTCATGTTCGGACGCCGCTGCGCGCTGCCTACAACACACTCAATGTCACGGTATGCAATGGCGTTTGATTTATGCCACAATTATGTAAGCGTACAAAAATGAGTTTCGCATATACATAATGTGAAATACCACGTACAAAAGCATGTTTTGTGTGCACAAGACCCTCCACGTGTACGCCTAAAATAGGTTTTACGCTTGCGGTTTCTCTCCGCTATGCGTACGAAACGCGGATCACACTTGCGATGCAGGCGTGATTACTGTGCCACAATCTTAATCAAACCAAGAGGGCTAATTCTGATGTGTATAATTATACAATCTATAGAGCTGTAACTATTAGATTTATAAGAAATTTGCTACAAATAATCAGTTATTATTCACAAAGAAAATTAAAAAGATACAATTCAATAAAATTCTGTGTGTGCGTGTATAGGGGGGGGGGGGGGGGCTTTTGTATTTCAGTTCATCAGTACTGCGGTGGTTGGATAGCTCACCATCAAATTGTTGCAGAATTCCTTCCAGAAAGAATCCTGACCTTAAACGAGGCAATAATTAGGAGAATAAATTCACTTAGTTTAAACAGAGTGTCTTAAAAATAATAAACCACAATATATGTAAAAATTCATTGCAATAATACTTTTTACACAATTCACAAAATAAATTATTCTATCGATAAATCATTTATTTGATATGATGTTATGTATTTGTTGTGCATAGTACATGAATTAATGTGCTACAAACAAAAGTAATGTTGAGTGGACCAATGAGGTCTTAACAACTCACTGGTGAGTAGAGCCTTTCCGATTACAGCACAGTGACTGTGAAGTGGCTTGAATGCAAATCGATCCACTTTCCTGGTAGTTTTAGTGCTTTTACATTTTCACCAAACGCAAGCCAAGCCACTGTGAGGAGAGCGTCAAGCCAGCGGCTGAGGAGCAAGAGAGAGAAGCGATGGGGGCAGAGGGCTCTTAGAGACAAACCTGTGAATTAAAATGAGAAAAACACAGCTGGCTCCAATTAACATGATCACTGACTCAGCTGGCTCCCGTTTATCTGATTACATGTGCAGAATGCTCAAAGCGTTTCCATATATAGTCAACAGAAGCAACCCTGCTTCTATTCACACCCACAAACAAACACATGAGGTGGGCGGGGCATGTTTCTATCAATCGTCAACAAAATGGGCAACCGTCGCCAATTGACCTGGTTAGTGACGATTACACTGACAAACTAAAACCTACCTCCGTCAGTGCTTAATTTGTCATTTTATTAAAGTGATATGTGATATTTTTCAATAATCAGTAAAATGAAGACAAGCAGTCACTCGCATTAGAGAAAAGTGTCGGAAAGGACTCAAGTTTAGAGGAAGCAAGCATCTCCTAAAGCTCATCTGTGAAGCAGAGAGCAAGTAATGCCACGGCCTGGGCTTGCAAAGTTTCTTCTTAGATGGGCGCTAATATCTTAACGTGACATCAACTGCTAAATTTTGTCGGCCATTTAATGGATATTGTGTAATAAGATAACAATCCCAAGCACAAAACAAAAACAACAAAGGTGTTTAGCAAGGGCAAGGAGTAGAAGGTTTAAGAATGGCCAGATTTGAACCAAACAAATCCTGAATTAACGAAGAGATTGAAAGGACTAACCCAAAAACAAGCAGCTGCAATGTGTTGCTGTGAAAGACTGGAAAAATATTAAATAAAAAATAAAAAATCCACACATTTTATTATGTCCCTGAGTCATGGGTCACAGGTTTCATGCAGTTATTGAACACACACACGCACACACCGTATGCTCTGGCTAGAGATGAAAGAGTCACCCCATGTGCCCACTTGCTGGACCGCATTCCCAGGGCCTCAAATACTGCCATGTAACCCTTAAAGGCCCTAAACTAGGCATGTCCACTGTGCTGCGTCTGTTATGTGCCTCCCTACTCCAATATATCTTATTCAATATATCAGCTCATCAGCAAGCTCTGAAGAAGCCTGATTACGATCATTGCCCACGACAAACTCAGGTGGAGAAATCTTCCTTGCAAAAGGATTAAGTAAGTAGTAATAGTTATTTGAAGTTTTTCTTTTTCTCAGACAAAAAATGTTTCTCGTGAAGAGCAAAAAACTCTTACCTTGCTGATAGTTTCAGCTGTCACTTCAGCCTTTGTCAGATCTGACAGCTGAAAATGTCAGCGAGGTAAGTGTTTTTTGCTCTTCACTAGAAACAATTTTTCGTCTGGAAAAAAGAAAAACTTAAATCCTATTTCAAAGAAGACACGGTGAACACAACAACGCCATTAATAGTTATTTTAGTTTGTGAAAAGGTAGAATAGTCCCATTAGAACATATTAAGATACATATTAAGAATGATTCTGGTCCTGGGCTATTTGTTATTCAGTCACTGATGATGTAGTAGTGCATCTTTCAGTGCTGGTTCTTTTCGCTCCCTGGGATGGTGCACATGGAATGTTTCTATGTGTCCTACCAGTCGAACGTGGAGTCCATCTTTTGCCAGAAGTCAGCTCTGATAGACTCTTGCTCCCCACAACCCTGAACAGGCTAAACAGTTTAGAAAATGTATGGAGGGATGGAGAGAGGAATGGATGATAGATAGGTGGATGGGTTCTTCGGGCATTTTAGCCTTTGTGTGATATGTTATGAAATACTGTTAATTTTTCATGCACCCATGTTATGTTCAGGGTCAATTTTTACCAGGCCAAGAATACTCATGATTATATAAATAAAACTACAGATCTAATATTACCCCGCCAGGCATAAATGGTTGACCAATCCTTCATGTTGAAAAGAAAATGGCAAGTGTATTTGTATTCGCTCAATTGCTTTGGCATATACAGAGGGGTGAAAGAATGGCTCTTTTCATTTAGTTTTTTTGCTGTTGAATTTCAAAACAGGTCATATTTAACCCAAACAGAATGCAAGGGGAAAGTAAAAGTCATACTACAACTGAAAGTATAACCAAAAACCATTCATTCTATAAGTTGTGCCTGATGGGTCTTAGGTGAGAAACGGCTCTCTTGTGAATATCCTAATGAACTTATCGTGACTGCTGGCAGAAGAACTTCCTGAAATTCACTCACTCACATGCAAGACTGATGATTAGTTGTGGAGTTGCCATTATTGAAGATGACCTTTACACATCCAAAGGTTGGGACCATTAAGTTGAGGATGTCTGGACAGGTAGGGTTTGCCAGAAGGAAAAGCGCCATTAATAGCAGAAAATGTATTCCCATTTTGTGGCATTTGCCTCTTGCTACCGTATATGAGAAGATTAAGCAGCAATAGTAGGACAGCGCCAGTAAGGGTGATGGATGAAACAACTCGTGAGTGAAGATGAAGAGAGGATGGGGGACAAAACCTGGTAGCCATAATCTGTATACTGAATATGAGAGAGGAAGAATGGGGGAGAGGAGTATGAAGACAAAGAATATTACATTCCCTTCCTGCACAGAGGCAAAGACTGGAAGTCATCAGTGTGAGCCACTGAGAGAGAGAGAGAGAGAGAGCAAAAGAAAGAAAGAAAGAGAGAGAGAAAAAAAGAGACAGAATGTTTCTCCCATCCAGATTTCCAGTGCAGCAGCTACTGAAAGAGGAGCTGCAGATTTCTCGGGTACAGATAATCCTTTCATGAAATGACAGGAGGAGATCGAAAAGGCAGAAAAACAATGCATGAAGACGACCCAACGCAGCAATGCAAGTGTGAAATACAAGTTGAACAAAAGCCTGAGGAATAACAAAGTACGGAAACGTAAAAATACTGTTCTGCATTTTTTACATGAGAAAGAGCAGCAAAGAGTTATGGCAAGCAAACAAAAGCGATTACTGGTTTGTCAGTTTGAATTCCTAACGACCTCACATCATCTGTCTCCTCCCATAAATTCTTCTCCAGTAAAGTGTGACGCTGCCTGGGTCGACTTCAGTCCTACATAAACTGACAATCCCGGCCTGAAGGAACACATGACTGTTAAGATGAGGCTTTATATTACTTCACTAGAATGTTTTACTTAAACTTCAGGCTCAGAGAAACGGCACAGCAAAACCACTTGTGCACTCCTGAAATGGTGATCTTTTTTTTTTTAAACTCAAGGTGCATGTTGGTTACATTAGTGTTCTTTTTCCAGGGGCTGCCTTTAATTCAGATCAAGTTTGACATTCTCATTCTGCACACTTAAGTAGCAAGTGCTGTTTGTAACTGTCAATGTTGCTCCAGGAGTTTTAAGCAGCAGTTGTTTCTTTTTATGCAAGAGGGCCCCAGAAACACTCGAATGGGCCAAGCTTGTACAATATCAGGAAGTAGGTAAATACAGTTGCGAACATATTACTTATTTTTTTAAAGATTGCCCTGCTTTTACCCCGTTTGACACAATGTGCAAAATTGTCCATCTACTCGAGTTAGAAAGGAAAACATCAAACAAAAAAATGTTTAAAAAAAACAAACTTTATTGACATATTGTAACAACGCCGAAATAATGCAGGAGATTTTGGATTATTTTATTTCTCATTGCCATTGAAAACCCTAATCTTGAACATCAAGTGACTTCACGGTTCCTTCCTCCGTTTTTCAGCTATAGGACAAAACATGTGAGAGAGAAGATGATACGTCTGTTTCTCTGTCCAGCAGTGGGCGTTCCCTCCACGCGCTCCCTGTCGCACGTCACCGGGCAGACGCGCCCAGCCGCGCAGCTGACGCTCATCACCTGCTGATTACCGTGACTACATAAGCCGTCGCCGAGGATCGCTCGGCGTCGGATAATTATCCCACAATGCTCACGCTCATAGTTGATGCTCACGTTTGCTCCATGTTGTTCCGTGTCTTGATTTTCTCGTTCATAGTGTTTCTTGATTCAGCTACTTTTCGGCTCGCCCTTGGTTCTCGTTTTCGTTATTTGGATTCATCTTTCCCTTCTGTGGTAAGACCATTATCTAGTGATGGGTAGATGAGGCATCCTGTATCGTTTCGACACAGTGACACAATGTATTGACACTGTGTTGACACTGTGTTGCTGAATACTGACACCTGGTGGACTTGCAGGAAACATTTGACAGGGTCATCTGACACTGATCTGTCAAACTAATTTTATCCAATTCCATTGATTAGCGACGTGATGTGTTTTTATATATCCTATTTCGTATTACTTTCTATCGCACTAATTATTCTCTTATTTATCCAATTTATATATTTAACTGAATTATTGTTGTATTGCACTGGAGAGGGGAGCTCTCTAATCTCGTTGCACACTTGAGTACAATGACAAAGGGATTTCTGATTCTGATTAGGCATTTGCTTTCACATTATTTTTACATACATGCAATTTCATAAAAAAAATCTTTGATATTCGAGACGCAGTTGATAAATTAAGAGAACATCTGTCTGAATGCCCAAGTAAAAGTGTTGTGAATGACAATGGACTCATTGTAATTAAAGATTTTTATTCCAAAAAATTAGTTTCTCCAGCGTTTTGTTATTCAGTCTATTTCTTTTTTTGAGGCAATTTCCCCCGCCTTTGAGAAAATCCTCTCACAAGGCACTGAAGAGGCCGGTGTGCACAACGCCTGTGTGGCTAATATAAATAGATGAGGGAACGTTGCCTCCATGGACTTCCAGTATAAGAGCGGGTCTTCCTTACGTGCAACGTGACCTGCGGACATATAGCGCTGCACCTCTGAGTGCGCATCAACAGTGACGTCTTCCATCTTGCGGATATTTAATGCAAAGTAACGCGCCAATAACTCGATGCTTGTTTTGAGCGTCCATCCTGTTGACAGATGCGCTTCCTTATGAACACAGTTTGGCGCGCGACCGCTGTGTCGACACGATTCTGGTAGTGGTCACGTGACTTTCTCAAAGCAGTACGCGCACCGACACGGGGTTTGCCCTGGAAGCTCGGCGCGCGCATCGACGCCTCGGTGTCGTTGGACCCATCACTACCATTATCGCTTTAAGTTAAATCTCGTTTTTGGTTCCTGGTGCGACCCGGTCCACCAGCGTTTTCTGTTCTCGTCACTCGCGACGCTTGTAATTGTATATATACTCCTAAATCTATGTTTGTCACTAGTCCATATCCTAGTGAGGATATGGATTGATTGTTCTCTGTCGGCCCCAATAAACACCTGGTCTGAAACTCTTCTTGTGGTCAGCGTTTGTGGAGTTCACTCTTTGCTTCCGGCCTCGGCCGGACAGCGACCCTATCAGAATTATCCGACCATGAACTCCGCTGACCGCGAAAAGATTTTTTCGGCCGTGGCCAGTCAGGGACATATGGTAGGGCAGCAGGGATTCGAGCTCGCCTCCCTGCGCGACGCGGTTGGACATTTGGTCCAGCGTCTCGACGAGTATGACACTCGCTTAGGCCCCCTGTTCATTCCCGGTGCGGTTCCGGTCGCTACCGCGACCGGCGCACCTTACCCGGCACTCGCCGCCAGGGAACCCAGCCTGCCTCATCCCGCCCGGTACGGGGGGAGCCCGGACTATGCGGCCCCTTCGTACACCACTGCAGACTGATTTTTGACCAGCAGCCCCTCACTTACTCCCACGATAGCTCTAAAGTGGCTTTTATGATGAGCCTCCTGACTGGTCCAGCCAGCGCGTGGGCTATGGCCGTGAGCATTGCTCGCCCAGAAATTCGCTCCTCTTTTCCCGGTTTTCTTTCCGAGTTCGAGCGAGTTTTTCACCACCCGGTCCGGGGAAAAGAGGCGGTAGCCGAGTTGCTGGACTGTACCCAGGGCTCCCGATCGGTCGCGGATTACTCCATTGCCTTCCGCATCAAGGCCGCGGAGAGCGGCTTTGACGACTGCGCCCTGAGGACCGTCTTCCGCCGAGGGTTGAGCTCCGCCCTGAAGGACGAGCTGGCCATGAGGGAGGACGCCCAGTCGCTGGAGGAGCTCATCAACCTGGCGATCCGGCTGGTCGAGAACGTCGCAGAGAACGGGACCTCGAGCAGCAGCGGGACGAGCCACTCGCCTTCCGGGTTCCGGAGCCACACCTCGCCGACGAGCCGATGCAGGGAGCGGGTCGGCTGGATTCTCTCGAGCGGGAGCGACGACGTCGGACGGGGTCCTGTTTCTACTGCGGTCTCCAAGGTCATCGCGTGGGCTCCTGCCCCCGGAGAACCACCCACCGTCGGCCGCCGCGGCGACCGTTGTGAGTCCCTCCTTGACACGCCTCTGATCGACTCCTCCGGGCCGAAGCAGCCGGCTCCCGCGTGGCCTGAACATCGGCACGGTCGACCCAGGAGCACGCTGAGACTGGAGGTAGAGGGGGAGATAGCGTCCCAGGCCACCTCCATCCCGATTCGTGCGTTGATTGACTCAGGAGCGGACGATTGCTTCATCGACGCGGGGCTAGTGGCCCGGCTGGGCTGCGCAGTAATAGAACTGGCCCAAGCCGAACCGTTATACGATCTCGATGGACAGCTGTTAGCCGACATACGACGGCAGACCGAGCCCCTGACCTTAAAGATTTCCGGGAATCACATCGAGCAGCGCTCGTTTTTTTGTCATGCCGTCCAGGGCGGCTCCGGTCGTTCTCGGAATTCCCTGGTTGCGAGCGCACAACCCAGTGATAGACTGGGAGCGGCTGTCTATCCAAAATTGGGGGACTCTGTGCTACGCGCACTGCTTGCGTTCCGCCGAGGAGGGGTTACGGGCTAGGGTCACCCCCGCAAAAGAAATAAACTTAGAGAACGTGCCACCAGCCTACCACGACCTCCGGGCGGTTTTCTGTAAGGAGCGCGCCAAGTCACTGCCTCCTCACCGACCTTACGACTGTGCGATCGACTTGCTTCCGGGCGCGGCGCTCCCTTCGGTTCGGTTGTACAAGGTCTCCCAGCCCGAACAGTCCGCGATGAAGGATTACATCACGGAGAGCTTAACCGCGGGGTTGATCAGACCGTCCACGTCCCCCGTCGGTGCGGGGTTGTTCTTCATAGAGAAGAAAGATAAAACACTTCGGCCTTGCGTGGACTATAAGGAACTGAACGCAATTACTGTTAAGAATCGCTACCCGTTACCGTTGCTAGATTCCGCTTTCGCCCCCTTGCAAGCGGCCACGGTGTTCTCGAAACTAGATTTGCGCAGCGCTTATCATTTGGTCCGCATAAGGGAGGGGGATGAGTGGAAAACGGCCTTCAAGACGCCGCTAGGGTATTTTGAGTATCTAGTAATGCCTTTTGGGTTGTCAAACGCGCCCGCGGTCTTCCAGGCCCTTATAAACGACGTGTTGAGGGATATGCTTAATGTTTATTGTTTTGTCTACTTGGATGACATCCTCATTTTCTCCCGCTCCATTCAAGAGCACGAGCAGCACGTTCGGGCCGTGCTGCAGCGCCTGCTGGAAAATAAGCTCTACGTGAAAGCCGAAAAATGCGATTTTCACAAAACTTCCGTGCAGTTTCTAGGGTTCCTAGTGGAAAACGGTCAGCTTCGGGCCGATCCGGAAAAAGCACGCGCGGTAGTAGACTGGCCCACACCCACGACACGGAAGCAGCTGCAGCGCTTCCTGGGCTTCGCGAACTTTTACCGCCAGTTCATCAAGGACTACAGCCGCCAGGCACTGCCCCTCACTCGCCTTACGTCCACTAAAACTCGCTTTGCGTGGGATAGCCAGGCTGAGGCCGCGTTCGCTAGACTTAAGAAAGCCTTCACCAACCCGCCGGTCCTGCACCACCCTAACCCTGATCTCTCTTTTATTGTAGAGGTGGACGCATCCGATTCGGGAGTGGGGGCCGTGCTGTCCCAGCGTTCCCCGGTCGACCAGAAACCCCACCCCTGCGCCTTCTTCTCTCGTCGACTCTCCCCGGCGGAGGCCAACTACGATGTGGGCAACCGGGAACTCCTGGCCGTGGTCTTGGCGCTGCAGGAGTGGCGTCACTGGCTCGAAGGCACTACTGAGCCCTTCACGGTATTCACTGACCACAAGAACCTCGCCTACATACGAACCTTGAAGAGACTGAATCCCCGCCAAGCACGCTGGGCGCTCATGCTCAGCCGTTTCAATTACACCCTAACCTACCGTCCCGGCTCGAGGAACACCAAACCCGACGCCCTCTCCCGCATCCACGACCCGTGGGAGGAGGAGGAGGAGGGGCCGGCCAACGTGGTTCCGAGTCATCGCCTGGTGGGGGGCCTCCAGTGGAAAATCGAGCGACAGATCCGGGAGGCGCAATCGGAGACCGACGCCCCGCCCGGGTGCCCCGCGGGCCGCCTGTATGTCCCCCTCCAACACCGCGCAGAGGTGATCCAATGGGGCCATGCGTCCAAACTCGCCTGCCACCCGGGAATTCGCCGCACCCTGGGACTGATCGGCCAACGCTTCTGGTGGCCATCCCTCAAGGCCGACGTCACGGATTACATTCGGGCTTGCCCCGCTTGCGCCACCGGCAAGTCGTCCCACCAGCCGCCGGCCGGCCTCCTACGGCCGCTACCGATTCCGGCGCGGCCCTGGTCCAACATCGCCCTGGACTTCGTCACCGGTCTTCGCGCTTCCAAGGGGAAGACGGTCATCTTGACCATCGTAGACCGTTTCTCCAAGTCCGCCCATTTTGTAGCTCTCCCCAAGCTACCCTCCGCCCTGGAGACGGCCAACCTGCTGGTGCAGCACGTCGTCAGGCTGCACGGCATCCCGGACGACCTGGTGTCCGACCGGGGTCCACAGTTCATCTCGCGTGTCTGGAAGCGCTTTTGCCAGTCGCTGGGGGCCACGCCGAGCCTGTCTTCAGGGTATCACCCACAGTCAAACGGCCAGTCTGAAAGGGCAAACCAGGACCTCGAAGCGGCCTTGCGATGCGTGTGTCTCGACCAGCAGTCATCCTGGGCCGACCACCTACCCTGGATCGAGTACGCCCACAACACCCTGGTCTCGTCAGCAACCGGGCGGTCCCCCTTCATGACGGCGTACGGCTACCAGCCACCACTGTTCCCGACCCAGGTGGGGGCCGCGGAGGTCCCGTCGGTCCAGCACCATCTCAAGAGGGCTCACCGGGTGTGGAGGGAGACCAGGGCGGTGCTCTCCCGCACCACGCAACGCAACCAGCAAATCGCGGACCGTCGCCGGCGACCGGCACCCGCCTACCAGGCCGGGGATCAAGTCTGGCTGTCGACTCGGGACCTCAACCTCGCGGCCTCCTCCCGGAAACTGGGCCCGAGATTCGTGGGTCCGTTCGAGATTGAGGCAATCATCAACCCGGTCTCCGTGCGCCTGAAGCTGCCCCCCGCCATGAAAATACACCCGGTGTTCCACGTCTCCCTGATCAAGCCGGCACCTACCTGCTCCATGGTCCCTCCATCCGCCCCACCTCCTCCTCCTGAGATCATCGACGGTGGCCCAGCGTACAAGGTTCGGGAGATTCTGGACTCCAGGCGCAGGGGAAGGGGCTTCCAGTACTTGGTCGACTGGGAAGGCTACGGTCCGGAGGAGCATCAGTGGGTCCCCCGCTCCTGGATCCTGAGTCCATCTCTCATCCGCGACTTCCACATCACCCATCCGTCAAAACCAGGTGGGCCGCCGAGAGGCGTCCGTTAGAGGGGGGGTACTGTCATGATCCGTCTGTTTCTCTGTCCAACAGTGGGCGTTCCCTCCGCACGCTCCCCGTCGCACGTCACTGGGCAGACGCGCCCAGCCGCGCAGCTGACGCTCATCACCTGGGAAGGCTACGGTCCGGAGGAGCATCAGTGGGTCCCCCGCTCCTGGATCCTGAGTCCATCTCTCATCCGCGACTTCCACATCACCCATCCGTCAAAACCAGGTGGGCCGCCGAGAGGCGTCCGTTAGAGGGGGGGTACTGTCATGATCCGTCTGTTTCTCTGTCCAACAGTGGGCGTTCCCTCCGCACGCTCCCCGTCGCACATCACTGGGCAGACGCGCCCAGCCGCGCAGCTGACGCTCATCACCTGCTGATTACCGTGACTACATAAGCCGTCGCCGAGGATCGCTCGGCGTCGGATAATTATAAATAATAATAATAATTAATAATAATAATAATTTGCCCTTTATTAGTCCCACAATGGGGAAATTCGAGATTTGAACCCAGGCCTCCTGGGGAGACTGGGTCCTGAACGCGGCGCCTTAGACCACTCAACCATCCCGCAATGCTCACGCTCATAGTTGATGCTCACGTTTGCTCCATGTTGTTCCGTGTCTTGATTTTCTCGTTCATAGTGTTTCTTGATTCAGCTACTTTTCGGCTCGCCCTTGGTTCTCGTTTTCGTTATTTGGATTCATCTTTCCCTTCTGTGGTAAGACCATTATCGTTTTGTAGTTTATCCTTGCTATGCAAGCGCTTTAAGTTAAATCTCGTTTTTGGTTCCTGGTGCGACCCGGTCCACCAGCGTTTTCTGTTCTCGTCACTCGCGACGCTTGTAATTGTATATATACTCCTAAATCTATGTTTGTCACTAGTCCATATCCTAGTGAGGATTGATTGTTCTCTGTCGGCCCCAATAAACACCTGGTCTGAAACTCTTCTTGTGGTCAGTGTTTGTGGAGTTCACTCTTCGCTTCCGGCCTCGGCCGGACAGCGACCCTATCATACATCAGGTTAATTTGGGTGCCGCAGTATGTTCAGCAAGAGCACAGTTCAGGTTTAAGTCATGTCAGTTATTTAGATGTTACTGGATTGCCCAGTTTAATTACTGTAGTTTTTTTGTGCATTCTTAAAACTATTGGCCTTGGATTTTGGATGACTAAACAAAATAAGCCATAAAGTCTATTATTATCATTGCCCATGTCTAAGAACACAAATTATATTGAGTTGAGATGTGGTCCCCTTCCTTTTTTAAGAGTTGTTCTTCAGGAGAGAAAAAAGGAGAGCTGATGCTACTTGTTTCTGCTTTCTTGTTGTATTCACTTCTTTCTGCACCATCATGCAATCTTGAACATATTATTCTCCAAAGACCTGCTCCAACCAGACCTTATAATATTCCCAAAACAATTTACAGAGACTTCAGTTAATACTCTGCTTCAGGCGCAGCTCCTCAGTAGCCTACGGACAATAACTGTAAGCCCCCAATTCCCTAAACTTCAAAGTATTGATCGAAACGCAAGGCTAATGGGGTGAGAAGGTCGTCTTTGCTGTACTTTGTCAGCCACTTCTGTGTACTGCATGTGATTAACTGAACCAAAATCAATTAAGTGACTCAGTGCTTCTATGTTCTGCTATAAAATTGGGTTATTTTCCATAGCAATCAGTTCAAGGTGTGTGTGAGTGAATGTTCCTCAGGCTTTTCTTGAACTTGTATTTCAGACAGACAACCGCATGCACAAAAATTATTATGAATATTGACAGCGATCTTGTCTTTTAAGGAAATGAAAGATGACTGAATCAACTAAAAGTTTTACAGTCTTTATTATGCGATATGAATACACCAAGGGTGTCTTGTAAAGGTTATTTTAATGCTGCTGGAAGTTGTGTTTACATTCCAATTGATTAATGTTTTTGATGCATGCCTGTAAAATGTTATTTCCAAAGGCAAGTCATGGATATTCATTTAATATTTCACTGCTCCTAGGGTATGACATAGACTGAATTTCTGAATTTATACACAAAGTGGTAATGTCCTTGTTCTTTCAATAACCTATGGCAGTACAGGCCTAAATTTATTCAAGTAAAACTTCTCGGCCGAAAATACAATGAGTAAATAGAGAGCCACCTGAGCATGCCTTCGATAAAAACTTACTTTTAGGCCATCCAAAACCTTAACGTCGTTATTTATGTTGGCACCCAAAGGTGCACATTTCGTCAGACTGAATGGTTGCCCATTTTGCTGATGATAAATGGGAAACAAACCAAAAAAAAAGAGCTAGTGATAACTGACAGAAGTGGGTTTTTATCCGTATGTGCGGACATCTCTCTCCATCCCTGATAGACGTCCGTTTGCAGGACGACTGACAGAAACACGCTCTGCTGTCTCATGTGTTTGTTCGCAAGCGAGTTTTTTCCACAGGACGCCATTGACTATATATTTGTGAGAGTGAGTGATCTTGTTTTTAATAGGATCTCTGTGGGGACTGTGATGGCCTGTTGTGAATGGCTAAGGAGGCGAAACCAGAAAATTTGACTTCACTTTGCTATGACAACAAATCTACAATGATTGTGTGAGTCTAATATTTTATGTAAGTGTACTTTTTTTCCCATATAAACCACTATGGTAGTGGTTTTATGTTAAATCTTGGTTAAATTGTTTATAGTCAACAGTCTCGTGTGTTTGATCGTGGGGCGTTGACTAACTATGGAAACGCTTTGCGCTTCCTGCACAGTTTGCGGAGAACAGACAACCCTGTTTCTGTTATTCCAAAAGTTAAAGAATTCGAATTCAAAGATTTTTTTTTTGTTTTGAACCATGAGTATGTGTTGCGGCGATCTGTGAGGAGGTCTACTTGTGGGCGTGTGCTGATGACACACGACTGCATGCGCATGCAGGTACAAGTGCACACGCCTCCACAGAGCAGAGCACAGGTGGACTTAATCACCTAATTGGCAGCTCAAGCAGCACTGAAATACTATCTGCTTTGTTCAGAGCGGAGCAGAAAAGCATGGGGAAATAGGAAGGACAAAAGAGGCTACCGCTAAACTCGTGGAAAGTTTAAGGTTTGATTTGAATTGATTATGATTTTAGCGTGTAAAGTCTTCCTCCGGGCACTCCGGTTTCCTCTCCCATTCCAAAAACATGCATGGCAGGTTCTAGTGATGGGTAGATGAGGCATCCTGTATCGTTTCGACACAGTGACACAATGTATTGACACTGTGTTGACACTGTGTTGCTGAATACTGACACCTGGTGGACTTGCAGGAAACATTTGACAGGGTCATCTGACACTGATCTGTCAAACTAATTTTATCCAATTCCATTGATTAGCGAAGTGATGTGTTTTTATATATCCTATTTCGTATTACTTTCCATCGCACTAATTATTCTCTTATCTAATTTATATATTTAACTGAATTATTGTTGTATTGCACTGGAGAGGGGAGCTCTCTAATCTCGTTGCACACTTGAGTACAATGACAAAGGGATTTCTGATTCTGATTAGGCATTTGCTTTCACATTATTTTTACATACACGCAATTTCATAAAAAAAATCTTTGATATTCGAGACGCAGTTGATAAATTAAGAGAACATCTGTCTGAATGCCCAAGTAAAAGTGTTCTGAATGACAATGGACTCATTGTAATTAAATATTTTTATTAAAAAAAATTAGTTTCTCCACCGTTTTGTTATTCAGTCTGTTTCTTTTTTTTTTAGGCAATTTCCACTGCCTTTGAGAAGATTCTCTCACAAGGCACTGAAGAGGCCGGTGTGCACAACGCCTGTGTGGCTAATATAAATAGGAGAGGGAACGTTGCCTCCATGGACTTCCAGTATAAGAGCGGGTCTTCCGTACCTGCAACGTGTCCTGCTGACATATAGCGCAGCACCTCTGAGTGCGCATCAACAGTGACGTCTTCCATCTTGCGGATATTTAATGCAAAGTAACGCGCCAATAACTCGATGTTTGTTTTGAGCGTCCATCCTGTTGACAGATGCGCTTCCTTATGAACACAGTTTGGCGCGCGACCGCTGTGTCGACACGATTCTGGTAGTGGTCACGTGACTTTCTCAAAGCAGTACGCGCACCGACACGGGATTTGCCCTGGAAACTCGGCGCGCGCATCGACGCCTCAGTGTCGCTGGACCCATCACTAGCAGGTTCATTGGGCACTCTAAATTGTCCCTACATATGAGTGTGAACGCAGATTGTTGTTCGTCTTCATGTGCCCTGCGATTGGCTGGCAACCAGTTCATGGTGTCCCCCGCCTACTGCCCGAAGATAGCTGGGATAGGCTCCAGCGACCCCCGTGACCCTTGTGAGGAGAAGCGGTTAATGTTATACATTAACGGCTACATTACGCCGCCGACTCTGTGTGATCTATATCTTTGCTGCTGTAACACTTCAAATTTCCCCATTGTGGGACTAATAAAGGACATCTTTATCTTTATCTTTATCTTTAAGATAATGGATGGATTAGTTGTTAACTCTCGAAGCTAGCGAGCACTAACAATAAATCTTACACCGAAGGATTGTTGAGATAGTTGCGGTAAAGATAATGGATGGATGATTTAGGGCGAGAGGATCTTAGTTAAACACTGGCTATGTTTGATGTTTTTTCTTCCCTTGTACATGTGCTGTTTTGTTAGCGCAAACACTGTCTTTTGTACAGTTAAAGGTTTTTCAACTTCCGGTTTTTGGTCAATAAAAAAAACAAAAACCCAAAGTCCTGAGTCTTGTCAAATCCTTCCCTTTTCAAGTGTGGGAATCCCTACAATTAACGTTACACTTGCCAGGATGTTTTAAGGTAATTGACACTTTAATTGCCTTGTATTTTCTGTATTTTGTTAACTTACTTTCCAACAGTGAACATGTGAAATACAAATATTTACTGTTCAGTTTTTTGGGGTTTATTTTTAAATTAAAATGATAAACACAGACCCTCGAATCACTCTGACCCTAAGCAGGGCAAATGTTTCATAAACTGGTTGGGTGGGTGGACATCGCGTTACTTTTTTTACTTGAACAGTATTGGATATTTTATTAACAGGTCATGGAAAGGCTCAGTGCGGTCACTTTCATCTGGTGAGTTTTCTTAGCTCTGAGTACAGCATTAAGTCATATAATGAATAGGTTCCAATAGGTCTTTTGTCAATTCCCCTTCTAGGTGACCTTGCTGATAGACAACTCTGTGTCCCTTTCAATTACACTGTCATTAATATCAAAAGAAATCAGTGTGAGTAAATATTCAAATGTTAATGAATCTTTCTCCAGATTCTTCTTCTTGACATCTCATCAACAGGCAAGTGATGAGAGAAGTCAGAAGAAAAAAAAAAACATTGTACACCCCAATTCATTCACAGAAACTCTTTGCAAGATCAACTCAGAATGGACACACACTGACTGCTTCCAGGACATTCTTCAAATGGATCCCTGGATACCAATTGTGGGATGTTCCCATCACTGTTGTTTATTGCCTAAGCTTTTTCAGCTCAGTGACTTTCCATTCTTCACCACATTCACTCATCTATGCAGAAAGACATTTGAATTTGACTCCCTCTAATTTCTCTCTCCATTCAACCTTGAACATGTATGTGTGCATATGTTGGAAAAGTTTTATTTTGTGACATTGCAATCACAAATTTGAGTTACATTTTGTTGACCTTATGTGAATGGCCAACCCAAAGTCGCACATAACTGTAAAGTGTCATACCTTCTGTAAGTTTTTTAACATTTTTAGCAAATCTGAAAACCATGGTGTGCAATTCTATTCAGTCCCCTGTACTATGATAAATAAAATCCAGTGCAACCGATTGCCTTCAAAAGTTACAGAATTGCTAAATAAAGTGCCCTTTTGTGTAACTTACACTCTGTATAAACACACTTGTTCTGTGATGACATGATGCATCTTGAACACCAATCACTAGTGATGGGAAAATGAAGCTTCAAATTTGCTTCATGAATCATTTGTTGTATTTTTTTTAGTCCTGTAGATGGCACTGTTAGTTTAAATAAAGGGTTTAAAAAATGGCAAGTCAGTGTGCTTTCAGGCCAATGTTGAACAGAGAGTGCCATCTACTGGAGTCCAAAAATACTACAACTGGTTCATGAAGCAAATTTGAAGCTTCATTTACCCATCACTACAAATCAAAGGGAGCGCTCAAGTTACAGAGAAAATTCTATTTTTTTTTATACTTTTTTAATATTTTAAACTGGTTTGTGGATATATAAATACAAACTATATACATAAAATATTTTTCTTGCCCACCTGGGCGGTGTCACCTTCAAGGTCAGGTCTTCTACCAGAAGACTGGGCGCTTGAGTGTTGTACAGAATCTTAGCTGTTCCCACTATTACTCTTCTTTAGGGAATGACACTAATACTAATGACGTAGTTTCCCGCCTTCAAAACGAAGGGGATGATTGGCTGACGAGGAGATCTTTGTACCTGAAATCCATTGCTCATCCTAGAGGCACCCAAAATTCACATATATCTGTCACTGAGGTGTGAATTTTTACTTGGTGAACTGAATGTGAGCATTTGCACTATTGAATTTTTAGTGAGGTGCACTCTTTTTTTAGAGGAATTAAAAACGCATTTTACAGTCTTAAATTCATTTTCAAGTTTATTGGGATCCAGTTCCTAAAAAAAAAAAAATTCAGATGGAAAAATTCTGATTCAAATTATTCAAAAATTCAATTTTCAATCCAAGTATTCATGTTAAGCAATTCACATTCAAATCGATAATATTGAGATTCGGTTTCGAGTGGCACAAATATCAGCCCATACTTGTGGCCGCAGCAGGAAAGAGTAGTTTTTGGAATGAAGGATCGAAAATGTCACTCAGCAATGCTAACAATGCGGACACAGAGGAGAAATGCATTAAAAGCATGTTTCCCTTAAAAAGGGTGCGAAACAACAGTTACAATATACAGTGTCTACTTTGTTTGACAAAACAAACAACAACGTTCAACGTTAAACTTGAGGAATCATGTAACTAATTTCGTTTTATCTTTGGGGGTAGGCAAATGTTACTTTCAGATTACATTTGTTTAAAAAAGAAAATATGCGGTCTGAAATTTTGTCCTACTGAATTTATTTCTTTAATTTATACAGTTATTTATTAAAGCACTTGGATTTACCTAACTCTTATTTTAAGGTGTTTTTTTTTTATTAAATTTAATTTCTTCTTTTGACTGGATGGTCATTAGTTTGCCTGAGGATGATTATTTTGTAATTTTGTCTCAATGAATGGTTGTTTAAAAAATATACAAAAATAAACCAGTACTTGAGTATTTTTTTTCACCAAGTGCTTTTTAGCATTTACCAAAGTAATTATTTGGATGACTACTTTTTACTTCTCCTTGAATTATTAAACTGAAGTAACAGTACTTTTACTTGAGTAAAGATTTTGGCTACACTACCCACCACTGTTCAGATCAAAGGATGTTCATGTGTTAGAGACTATAATCCCATTTGAGCATTTGTGGCAAGACTTGAACATTCCCATATTTGCAGGTGGTGAGAAAGGTGTTGATGCAGGGAGGACTAAATACAAATGTAAAC
The DNA here is from genome assembly GCF_059441095.1 of Idiotropiscis lumnitzeri. NCBI lineage: Eukaryota > Metazoa > Chordata > Actinopteri > Syngnathiformes > Syngnathidae > Idiotropiscis > Idiotropiscis lumnitzeri. Next base: position 1,589,625 of record NC_142394.1, on the reverse strand, counting down.
CGCATTTTCTTTTCATTTTAATGTTCCTAAAGTTTTGAAAGCAATCTGTTTCACTTCACATTCATGTTACCTGGTTAAAAAAACAAACAAACATTGAAGTTTGTGGATTTAAGGTGGTAAAATTTGAAAAAGTTCAAGAGGTATCTTTTTAAGCCACTGTAAATAGAGTGGGTTTGCTTTCTTTTTTTTTCTTTTTTACTTTGCTTGACATTGAAAAGACCAATAAGGTTTACCTTTTCCTGAAATGTGTAGACACATTCACATTCATTGTGAATTGTTAACCTGTCATACTATTGTTGCAAAAGTAGCAGCTCTATAGAAGACTGAATCTTTTTTTTTTTTTCAGTTCACATGTTTTAGGTTTAAGACACAAGAAAGCTTGCCAGGGAACAGAAGAGCACATTTTTTTCCCCCTCTCTGCCTTTGTTCAAATTTACCTCAGTCTCTTTCATCACACCCTCTCAATTATTGCTTCCTTAGACTTAGACTTCTTTAGACTTTAAATATAGTTGCTGGTCCACTTCAGCTTCAAAGAATAAAGGAATGTTTTTCAATCTAACAGAAGTTGTCTTCAATACTATTCAGAACACGAGTTCCTTTTCAATTGGAGGCAGCCTGTCTGCAACACTGTGGGAAAGAGACGGATACCATTTACAAAGCCATTTTATAAGGTTTTGTTCAAGAGAGCCTCCCTTTTCGTTTTCGTACTCCTTCACTTTCCTTCGTTCCACTTCTCTTCATGCTGCTCATTCATTCAGTGCAGCCTTTTACAGGGTCCATCACTTGCCTTCTCCCAAATTCCCTCAATCTGAAAAGGGGGCCACCCTTCTCTTCCCCTTTTCTTAGTCAATGATCTACTTTTATTCTCAACTTCTCAGAATCTGATGCCTCTTATGTTTGATGTTTAAACTGTTTTGAAGCAAAATGAAAAGTGGCAGAGTAATTCACTGAAATAGATCTGTTGATGAAGGTATTCCTAAATACAGCGTATAATATTTTTAATACAACTTGCGTAATGTGTGAGATTCTGTATAAACGATAATTCTAAATACAATCACTATATTCAATAGCGTTACCATACTTAAGAACACTAAACAGAATGAAATCTGTATGTCAGGGGTGCACGTAAAGTGTATGGAGGATGCCCCAAAAAGCAAACTACTAAATTAAGTGAAAGACACTGGATTAACAAACAGGTGAGAACAAAAAAACGACCATGACAAAACATGCGAAAATTAATGCAACACAAAAGATAGTAGTCATATGAACGTGATAACCACAAGCAAAACAATAATTCGACGACACCTCTTTGCCATCTCTGATTTGATACAAATTGCCAGCAGGTGAGTAACGGAAGGACCCGCCTACTAGTGATGGGAAAACAAAGCTTCAAATTTTGCTTTATGAAGCATTTGTTGTATTTTTAAGTCCTGTAGAGGGCACTGTTGGTTTAAATAAAGGATTTAAAATGGCAAGTCAGTGTGCTTTCAGCCCAAGGTTGAACAGAGAGTGCCATTCACTGGAATCCACCTCCACGACCGAGATTCCCACGTTGCCGTCGTGTGGAGGCTTGAGCGGCTCCCTGGAGTGCAGCTAGCACTCTGGGGGCCTGACTAAGAGGAATCTCACCCTGGTGGTCGAACCAAGCGTTAAAACTTGCTCTCGACTACACACCTCAAAAATGGCATGGCTTTCAGGGATGAGACAGGAGGTGTGAAAAACCACACGAAACTACTACTACTGGAATCCAAAACCACTACAACTGGTTCATGAAGCTGATTAGAAGCTTCATTTACCCATCACTACCGCCGTCCTCCAGCGACCGAGGCCACTGATAAAACAGGAAGCACAGCACAGAACCAAAACATGACACTCCATGTGCTTTGAGTTATATTTGCAGCTGATTTATTATATTTGAATGTATTGATTGGGTGATTGATTAAGATTAGTGGTCCAACATTTTGACATGTTCTCATATTAAAATGTGAGGATGGGTGTGGGGAGCTGTTTTGGGGATTGTGTACCACGAAGCAAAGTGGAGGTTTGGTGTCTTGTTCAAGAGCTGTGACGTGGTGAGTTACTCCAATTTACATGTTGCAAAGGTTGCAGAGTATATTGACTGATCAACAGCAAATCTTGATCAGATATGGCTTTATGTGTTCAGAAACTTATTTTTTATACGGATTTCAAAATTGTCATAACGTTTTGTAGAGATTTAATTTTTTTTTTGTTTTACAGTTTGACCTAAAAAAGCTGCCTAATACGGATTTTGCCATGTGTTGTAATTTACAGCAGTGATGTTTCAGACAAAATTTTTATCTGTTGCGGAACCTAACCCTTAATTAAAAAAATACATCTTTATTACTATTATGAAAACCTGAAACGTGGGCGACCCTGAATCAGCGTGAAATAAATAATTTAGAAAAGTATACTCGCATTTATGATTTAAAATTAAATTGTGGACCTCTATAATGTGTAGTGGTTTACACAGACAGACAACTGGCTTTTTTTTATTTATGTGGATATGGATTTTCTTTATTCCCCATTTGCAACAACAAAGTAAAATATCACAAATATGCGGATAAACTTCACAGTGACCTATAAGTTTTCCAATTTGAAACACATCACTGCAGAAATATATATTCATATTTTAATCCCACGCTGAAGGCGCAAAAGAACTGTAGTTGAATTAAAAAACAAACTAACCTAAATCTCATTATCAAGTTTGAGCTGTTTAAACTTGAATGGAACTCACTTTGCCGTGGGCTAACAGTTGAATCTCACAGAATGATTTGCACTCTACTATTTTTTTTATTTATTTTTATTTTTTTTACCTATTTACACTACACTGTTTTGACCTTTTTTTGCATTTGGCTTATGTCAGGCGCACTAAGGCAAGATGTTTTGATCTTACATAGTGGAAGATTTTGAAAACCTTTAATTACTTTTCGTTTTACAAATTACGCCTACTAATGTTCCAGTTTTCCCAAGAAACTAACTGAGCAACAGTTGGATTGTAATTGTTTCTAAGGACAGCGCAAGTACTCCAACTCCGTGCGTCTGTCAGTCTGCACGTAGCGTGTGGAACTCGAAGTTTAAGTCTTTACTGAATAAATAAATATCCAAGTTGTGATCCAACGGCCATCTAACTTCACGATCTGTATTTGCTTTATAAAGCATGGTTTTCCATTCAGCTCGCTCCCGTTCACTAAGATGCTCATGAGCCACATTTTGGCAACAGAGACAGTGTGCTTGTCTATATTTAGTGGTACATGTGGACCTATAAATACTCCCGGTCATATTGTGGCAAAAAAGATTATGTAAAGGGATGGTTGATTTTTTTATTTGAAGGCATACTAATTAGGATCTCTATACTATTTAGTCGAACTCATACAAACAAAAATGCTCAGTCGTACACATGGCTCCTTAATATATTTATTTGCATTATATGTCTACTAGATGTGATCATTTTAATGGGCATACATGCAACTGAAAAAGGGAGCCTTCAATGTAATTTTAAAAAATATCACATGCTAATCATTACTTTTAGAAAAAAATGGGGTAAACTGAAAGTCTTTTTAAATCCTAATAGCTACACTTCTACGAATATATTTTTGATACATCTGATGACAGGTGAATGTTAACTCCCATTTCACATGATTTAAACACGACCTGTTAATTCAGAGCCCAGCCATATCCACCGTTTTACAATGTTATGCACACCTGTGGAACAATTTCTTTTTTGTTTATTTTTGCATCACCTCTTAAAACAAATTCCTTATTTCTTACAATTGAGTTGTACCAGTTATAGTTTGTATGTATGTCATAGACAGATGTGTGCCTTTGCAAATCATGTTCAATGGGTTTAACTCGGGTAGACTTCAATAAAAGGTGGACAAGGATGATCAAGGCAGTAGCTCAGTCTGTAAGGACTTCGGCTTTTTCGACTGTTGGCCAGGAATGCACCCATGGGGGTAACCACCTGTGGGAGGGGCCAAAAGGTTTGGGTGCCCTCTGAGCTGAGCGGCGGCAAAAGGCAAGTACCTTAGTGGTCCGAACTCCAGCTGCATAAACTGTCTTGGAACATGGGATGTCACCTCTGGAAGGGAAGGAGCCTGAGCTGGTGTTTCAAACTAGATATAGTCGGAATCGGCATTCTATTATCATAAGATTATTTCCATATTCAACAAATAAAGAGTGGTCAACAATTTACTATTGTCTGTGGGCAAACGTGGCCCCAAAAGTAAAACGTGACGGAAATATTTGAGGATTGAATGGCAGAGCTGAAAACCACAAACTTGCATTTCAATCTTGCATGGGTTCTTGAGGCTAAATTTTTATAGAATAGATTAACTCAAAAGGCGGCATAGTGACTGACTGGTTAGCACACCCGCCTCACAGTATAAAGGTTGTGGTTTCAAATCCCTGCTCTGGCCTTCCAGTGTGGAGTTTTCATGTTCTCCCTGTGTCTGCACGGGTTTACTCTGGTAATTGATGACTCTAAATTGTCTGTTGGTCTGATTGCGAGTGTGGATGGTTGTTTGTCTCTGTATGCCCTGCGATTGGCCGGCACCCAGTTCAGGGTGTACCCCACCCACTGCCTGAAGACGGCTGGGATAGGTTCCAGCACCCCCGCAATCTTAGTGAAGAGAAGTGGTTTGGATAATGATAACGACTGATAGATTATCACAAACATTTGCCCCCCCCCCCAAAAAAAAAAAAACTATAACAAATATAGTCCTGCTATTACATGAAACTTGATCCCCTGAGTAGAAGTACAAGCCCACTTACCAAGCAGATTTGCGTCTTAGAAGCAAGGGAGAATTTTAAAGCGGATGTTATTTTAAAATTGTCAACCCGTTATTCTGTTGTCATCAGAGATATCCTTAACCAAGAGGGAGACTCGTAGCAAACACAGACATAGACCGTCTGAGTTGTGAAGTGTTGAAAAGTACTCGGAGAACGTCCCAATTGAGAAGTGGAATCTCCTGAAGAGTTTGAAAACATTTGTCTGCACCATTATCTCCACCCATTGTGTCCACAGAGACATTGTAAACATATTGCAACTTTGAATAAGTAGGTAAATTATGCAAAAGATTTGGGGCAAACTTTTTGATTTTGAAGCCAATTTTAAATTTCAATTTTCAACTCCAAATAAAACGGGAGCATTTTTGGGATTCTGGCCATTAAACGTTTAAACTAACTACTAAACTAATGTACATTGTAGCAGTGATTCACAACCAGTGTGCTCGGGTACATCAGTGTGCGAGACCTCTTACTATGTGTCGTGAGAAAATCGTCAGAAAATTATTTCTTCATCACAAATAATGTAGCTTATAGTGACAGACAGAACAAATGTATGATCTTTTATTTAATGGCAGAAAGTAATAATTGACAAGGTATCATTTATTTATTTATTATTTTTCAAACTCATGTGCCTTGGCTCAAAAATCGTTCAAAATCATTGCATTATAGTAATCTTTTGCCTCGAACTATTGAACGCCCCCCTCCCACAAAACAATTAACAATTCGATCTAACCAACGTGTGACGCGGAAATCTTAATCCATGCGTTTGTTACGTCTCGCCTCGACTATTGTAACGTTTTGCTCTCGGGTCTCCCCATGTCTAGTATTAAAAGTCTGCAGTTAGTTCAAAATGCAGCAGCTAGACTCTTAACTAAGACGAGAAAGTTTGATCATATTACCCCGATATTAGCCAATTTGCATTGGCTTCCGGTCCACTTGAGATGTGATTTTAAAGTTCTGCTACTTACTTTTAAAATATTGCACGGCTTAGCACCTTCCTATCTCATTGACCTCGTGGTACCATATGTTCCGTCCCGAAACCTTCGCTCACAAAATGCTGGTCTTTTAGTGATCCCGCGAGCCAAAAAGAAGTCCGCAGGTTCTAGAGCGTTCTCTATTCGGGCACCAATGCTTTGGAATGCACTACCCTCAGATATTAGAGGTGCCACCTCAGTAGAAATGTTCAAAACACTATTAAAGACGCAGTTATACTCTTGTGCATTTAGCTGAAATATTTGTTGGCCTGTTTACTGCCGCTTTTTTTTCTCTTTTCTTTTCTTTTCTGCCCCCTTTTCCCCCGACTGGGGATTAGGTGACGGTGACCCACTAGGAAGTTTAAGGCATTGACCAACTGGTCATGCACCTGTTCCATTGATGTCGTCTTCCTGCAGCGCGACATTTGATCAATTTATTTATATACTTTAGCATCTAATTTAATTATTTGTTGGCCTGTTTACTGCCGCTTCTTCTCTTTTCTGCCCCCTCTTCCCCTGCTTGGGAATTAGGTGATGGGGACATGCTTTGAAGATTACGGCACTGACGAACCGGGAAGGGACCTGCTCTGCCGAAGTCGTCTTCATGCAGCGCCTCTTCTGATTTCCTTATATTTCAGCACTTCGTTGAACTACTTGTTGGCCTGTTTTTCTGTTCTTTTTTTTCTGTTCCCAATTCCCCGATTTGGGAATTAGGTGATGGTGATTCACATGAAAGTGGCTGTTCTGAATTTACACCAACTGACCGGTACAAGATCGAAGGCTCATTCTCGGATATGCTGCCATGGATATTACGGCCCTGGATGAGGACCCACTCCACTGAAGTCATCTTCCGGCAGCATTTCATTCAATTAACTCTCACATTATCTCATCTATTATTGCATAGCATCATTGTATGTGTCAAATGTTGCCCAGTTGGCATCCATTGCAGCCTGGTCATCCTGGAAGGGGGATTCCCCCATCTGTGGTCCCTTCTCAAGGTTTCTCACTTTTCTCCTAATGAGGTTTTTTGAGTTTTTCCTTGCCCTCCTGGGGGTTAAGATCGGGGATGTCGATTGTGGTTATGTGAAGCCCTTTGAGCTATACAAATAAAAATTTACTTGACTTGACTTGACTGTCTTTCATGTTGATCATCCGATTTAGACTTTAAATAAATAACCAGCTCTCTAATCCCACATCTTCAGTGACGTTGTTTTTCCAAGTGGTGGTACCAGAAATTAAACTGCTTTTTAATTCAAAGAAAGTGGACGTGTGGGACAATATATGTGTGTGCTTGACACGAACTGTGCAACATCCATCCATCCTCTGTACCGATACTCCTCACTAGGGTCACGGGGGGGTGCTGGAGCCTATCCCAGCTATCTTCGGGCAGTAGGCGGGGGACACCCTGAACTGGTTTCCAGCCAATTGCAGGGCACAGAGAGACGAACAACCATCCGCACTCACACCAAGGGGCAATTTAGAGTGTTCGATCGGCCTGCCATGCATGTTTTTGGAATGTGGGAGGAAACCGGAGTACCCGGCGAAAACCCACGCAGGCACAGGGAGATCATGCAAACTCCACACAGGATGGCCGGAGCTGGGATCGAACCCACGCCCGATGCTGTCTCTCACTATGAGGCCATCGTGCTAACCAGTCGGCCACCGTGCCGCACTTTGCAACAGTTCTGGATTAATTGCTGAAGAGAAGAGGGACTAATAAAACACTGGTACAAATTCTTACCTCAGGTGATAATGTGTTGCTCACCTGGGGAATTTGTATAAAACAGTAGCAGGAGCTTATCTCAGCAACCCTTAGCTGATTATGGGTGAAAAAGAAAGACACTGTTTGTGCCTAGAACATCCCAAAATGAGGCCAGCTGACTGCTGACACATTGTACTGAATGTTTTGGCCCTCGGCACGCGGCTGTGACCCTTGTCATCTGCACTTCAGCCAGGGCATGGAAGTCTAAAGGAACATGAATAAACTTCACTGACAGTCTGTTACTGAAATCACACATTCACCACCCTTGAATGTGAAATTCTTTTTCCAAGACCTATGTCCCATTTCATGTTAACAATTGCAAGCAGCAGTGAGGTCATGATGGAAGCACTTCCCAGTGCACTATTATTGAACAATCTTTGCACATTCAGTGGAACATTTTGTGCCTTTCTCGTAGGGCTTGGTAATTATGGAAAAAATAATAATCACAATTATTTTTGTAATGATATGCGAGTCAATATCTAAATCATAATTAATAAAGACAATTATTTATTGATTTCAACATTTTTTTTGTTAAAAAGGAGGCTGTTGTGTCAGGGGCTCTGGTTGGTTGTATTTAATGTCAGTTAAGAGGTCAGTTAGATTGCCTATTAGTAGTGATGGGGAAAAGAAGCTTCATATTTGCTTCATGAACCAGTTGTTGTAGTTTTGAGTCCTGTGGATGGCACTGTTGGTTTAAATAAAGGGTTTGAAAAATGGCAAGTCAGTGTGCTTTCAGCCAATGTTGAACAGAGAGTGCCATCTACCGGAGTCCAAAACAACAACTGGTTCATGAAGCTGATTTGAAGCTTCATTTACTCATCACTACCTATTAGTGCCGTGCCCTAGACCTGTGACAAGTTTTGTTCTAAACAGTTGTTAAATACAAACACATTAGATCACTAAGGTCCCGATACCTTAAAACGCTGGTATCAGATCGGCGAGTACCAACCAATATGGTCCCAATACCAGCAATCGACATTGGTATCATCGACTTTTAACAAAAATCTGATAAGAATCGCGTTAGGGTGGAGGGTGGCCAACAGTTATCAACAGAAATGTTGTTTTTCCAATCAATACGTATTTAGACATAAAATAAGACAGGTAGGTTAGCAATTTAGCAGATGCTCATTTTTTTTATGTAGACGCTCTCAGACTGGAACATGGAAATGTCTGACATCATCATCTTGACGAAGAGGATCGATGTTAAACATATATTAAATATTTATAGCAGGTGTGGGCAAACTACAGCCCGGGGGCCACATACGGCCCATTAAAATTTTAATCCGGCCTGCCGAACTTGAAAAAAATTGAATGACGAAAACGTGTTAATGTTTTATTTTCTAAATACTGCTTTTATCTCATTGTTGCAACTTTTGTTCACTTTTATTTAAAATTAAATGTATTTTCTTTCTCCGATGAGGTGAGGTTACCAAAACATTCCATCCATCTGCTCCTGCTCCGGCCCCTCTGTCAGATTTTAGAACCCATTGTGGCCTGCCAATCAAAAAGTTTGCTCACCCCTGATTTATAGCCTCATCAATAATATTTGCACTATTTTGCACCACAGAGTACTGTTTTGAACTCTACACAATAATAGGTCTCAAAATGATATTTTTAATCAATTTAGTTTCGCTGAGGGACAATAATTTTATTGACATAATCTTATATTTATATACAAAGAAAATGCACATTAGTACAAAATGTATGCATTTTCATATACGCAATTACAATAAATATGCGTCAAATTTAAATCAAACGTAATTTTATGACCCAATGTGCATTAAAAAAACAAAAACTAACAGATATAAAGTGATCAGGGCACGTATGTTGTGATGGCGTTAGGTGGTCATGTTGAAGATTTGACATCCTTTGTGCGCATGGGGAATGAATAATTTTACATCCAAGTGAGAATTACAAGAAAAATCGTGCTTATATTTAGATTTTTCAAAAGTATTGATACAGTATCGGTATCGGCCGATACTGCACAGCTATTTAGCGGAATCTGTATCGGGGCCAAAAAGTCGAATCGGAACAACACTCATGGTTACCCCCTAAAAAGTCATTCCGTGGGCATTTTGCGTGACTTAGCATGCCTGACTGGGAGCACTGATCATTACACAGTTCTTTTTTTTACTTGAAGTCAGAGTTCAGCAAAAGTACTTCAAGTTGATGCCGGCTGAACCAGTTTTTCATTTTGGCCTTGTGACAACAAATTGTGTCATATGTGTAGCAATAATAACAGTGTAACATCCCTCCTTGGACAACCTGCGTTAATAGGCTGGTGTGACTCACTCACATGCACTAACACCCGCAGTCAAGCAGAGTAACTTCGTATTTTCTTCTCTACCATTTTCTGGGATCCATATCCTTTTCAAATGACTATTATTTAGAGGTGTCACAAATAAAGAGGACTAGATAACTGCACACCAAGATGACGGACAGCCAGACTTTTTGCAGTTCACGTTTTACCATGACAGCATCGTCCCTGTGACAATTTTTTTTTTTTTATCGTGCCCTGGTGAAAGATCTCGAGTTTCTTTTACGATCTGAGGATTTGATTGAAACCACTTTGACTTGTGTATGTGACAGGCAAGGCCAAATGCTCAAAATGGTGCTCTCTGTCAAGTTATTTCCAATTACCTGTGAGCTCAGATAGAGCCAAAGATTCCGAAGCCCTCAGACAGCAAAATATCAACAGTTGAAGCAATTTGCAAGTTTTTGCTCTATAGTTTTCTTTTTCAAACGTTCCTTCTGCTACCTTTTTACTCTTTGGAATTATTTACAGAATAATCTTTCCTAACTTATCCGATCTTTAATGAAACTTGTATTCTGCTTTTTGTGTTACATTTTAAAATGGTATCATATCGATAGTTCTACAGAAGGAAATAAATGACGGTTCATTTGTGTGCATCAAGTGGAAACAAATAGAAACATTTTTGAATGGAGAAATAATAAGTTGGAAGTAAGGTGTTTTTTGTCTTTCAAGCAATTCATTGAGGACTTCATTTTTGTCTGTCCATCCTTTTCTCCAGGGTCATCTGGTTATAGATGGAAGGGGCTCACAGTTTTTGATCGATGCTTTCCCAGAAGGGTTAAGAGGGAGTTTGCAGTTTAAAATCTGTTATCAATATTTAAATGAAGCCTCACCTCCCTCCACCTCCCAAGTCTTTGACCAAATTCACTTACCTCACAAACGTGAATATGCTCAAGACGTGCACTGTGAACAACCGTTGCTGGCACATTGCAAGCATGGTTTGAGTCTGAGAGCCACATTCCCTGGATTCCCTAAAGACAGCCGCGAACTTGGGTCTTAACCGATGTGGTGCCTGTTATGGCTGCCAAACTGTGGCTGGACTGCGCAAACCGTGGATCTCAATGTTTTGGGCTCCTGGACCACCTCATACTTTTGATCAACGCTGAGGATGACCTCCCCAACTCCCAATTAAAAACATGCTCAGTGGGGAAAAAAAAGGAAATCAAATTAAACATACTTAAAGACACCATATGGCGTTTTTACAGCACTACCTGAAAAAAAAATCCAAAATTAACGGTCTAGTCACTTTATGGATTGAATTTATCGCAGGAATTTTGGGGCCTTTTTGTTAACCGGAGCAAACAAACATGCAGGAGGCCTGGGGTGCGTGAGTCCGTCAGTAGTCAGCAAGTCAGACGTCCTTCGTGACGGACTGAGAGCTCCATTGATGCTTCAATCGGTTAGTGATGATTGTAAATCCACTTCCATAGGTACACAGTATGTCACTTTTGAAAAGTCTCACCATTCGACAATCTTCAGAAAAACAGGCAATCCGTCGGTGACGGACTGAGGTTTTGGCTCTTACAACTTCCAAAGTTGGCTCAAGTGTACTATTAAAAAATGTCAAGAGTTACGGAGAAAGGTTTCATTTTCAAACAATATTCTTTATTCATCAAACAATAATATCGAAGCTGATATTCCTTTTCATTCATGCATTTAATCTGAAGATGTGTGCACACTTACTGATGTTGGCAAGAGGCATTTCAATTATTTGTGCAGAGGCGTCATAGAATGAGTTCCAACGAGTTACTGTGGGAACATTTGGCTTTTTTGACTGACCTCTTTGAGGTACTCTGATGCAACAGTCGAGCGGCTGGCCCTTCCACAGTGCTGATTATTTTTCTGGAGCGCTACTATACACACCCCTTGAGTTTTGATTAGTTGCCGACCCGACGTCAACTTCATTGGTTGTAATTAGATTCAGTGCATGGGCTGCACATTTATGATGGGGATGCTTTGACCACCATTATCATGAGCAGTGGTAATCACATTGTGCCGGTCTGTAAAGGTTACTTCAGTAGACTCTTCAAGCTGCTCCTCATCAGACCCAGGCGGAGCTTGCTGCTGTTGAAACTCTGAACTCTTTCACAAACTCTCATTTTATGTCACACACGCAGTAATTTTGTTGGTTCGTCTACATCTGGAAAATATATCCTCCAGTTCTGTTGTCACTACATTGTATGTATCTGCCCCTAAATCTTTTTCTCTCTTATTTAATGTACCTTCAAAATCCAATGTCACGGCCATTTGTTATTGACATAAACTTGGGCAATGTTTTTATTTATTTATTTTGTTTATTCAGCACACTGACAAAGCTGGATGACATGCATTTGGAAGCCATTTCCCACAATCCTTATTTGACGGTATAATATCAAAACTGTCTAGACCTTTGAAAGTTGTTTTTTACGAGTCACAATTACAAAACGCGTAAAATCCTGCACATTCATGTTCAATAGTTTGATGGTTATTACTAGTGATGGGTCCAGCGACACTGAGGCGTCGATGCGCGCGCCGAGCTTCCAGGGCAAACCCCGTGTCGGTGCGCGTACTGCTTTGAGAAAGTCACGTGACCACTACCAGAATCGTGTCGACACAGCGGTCGCGCGCCAAACTGTGTTCATAAGGAAGCGCATCTGTCAACAGGATGGACGCTCAAAACAAGCATCGAGTTATTGCCGTGTTACTTTGCATTAAATATCCGCAAGATGGAAGACGTCACTGTTGATGCGCACTCAGAGGTTCAGCGCTATATGTCAGCAGGACACGTTGCACGTACGGAAGACCCGCTCTTATACTGGAAGTCCATGGAGGCAACGTTCCCTCACCTATTCATATTAGCCACACAGGCGTTGTGCACACCGGCCTCTTCAGTGCCTTGTGAAAGGTTCTTCTCAAAGGCGGGGGAAATTGCCTCAAAAAAAAGAAATAGACTGAATAACAAAACGCTGGAGAAACTAATTTTTTTTTAATAAAAATCTTTAATTACAATGAGTCCATTGTCATTCACAACACTTTTACTTGGGCATTCAGACAGATGTTCTCTTAATTTATCAACTGCGTCTCGAATATCAAAGATTTTTTTTATGAAATTGCGTGTATGTAAAAATAATGTGAAAACAAATGCCTAATCAGAATCAGAAATCCCTTTGTCATTGTACTCAAGTGTGCAACGAGATTAGAGAGCTCCCCTCTCCAGTGCAATACGTACAACAATAATTCAGTTAAATATATAAATTAGATAAATAAGAGAATAATTAGTGCGATGGAAAGTAATACGAAATAGGATATATAAAAACACATCACGTCGCTAATCAATGGAATTGGATAAAATTAGTTTGACAGATCAGTGTCAGATGACCCTGTCAAATGTTTCCTGCAAGTCCACCAGGTGTCAGTATTCAGCAACACAGTGTCAACACAGTGTCAATACATTGTGTCACTGTGTCGAAACGATACAGGAGGCCTCATCTACCCATCACTAGTTATTACACAAGTCGAGCCATCCGTGACATATGATGCCTCAATTGTACCTGTAATCAGTCATGTGATTTTAGCAGAACAATACATGCGCCGAAGCACTATTTTGAAACAATGTGAATTAGTGGACACAAGCTTTCAGGTTTGGGGTTTATTTGAACCTCTAGTTATCCTCCATTGGTGTTGTCAATGTCAATGGTGCCACGAGAACTGGGGCGACACATCATCAAACTACGACATGTCATTGACCCGTGACACCTGGTCCAGCAACACAGACACGACGGCACATGTGTCGACCTCAAGAGTGAAGCCTTTTGTTGGCGCACATATCCGTTTAAGAAAAGGTCACGTGACCGATTAATCCGTCGCGTCACTCATCACTACTTGTCATGTGCCAATTTTTTGAAGGAAGCGATCTGTTAACAGGTTGAATCACACATCTTTCTCCTTCGAGCCACTGTGATCGGGAGCCTGAAAGAACAAGAAAGGATTCCATGGTTTGCTTGCATTTTCTTGTTTCATCCTGTTTCTCACTGTTTCCACTTGATCCATCAGAAATAAAATCCATTTCAAAGTTCATCTCACAAGGCAGGAAAAGAAGTTACAAATACATTCTGATCTCAAATAAACAGGTGGAGACTAGGGGTGGGCGATATTGGATAAAAAAAAAAATAATAATAAAAAAGCTCTAACGATATCCTACATAACATATTCTTGCTTCCCTGAACAATTATGGATAGACTGTTTGTGGACAGCTCATGTTTATATTTTACATTTCTTCAAATATCTGCAAAACATTGTACAATGATATCCTATGGTAATATTTCACAATGAAGAACTTCAAAATAGTTTTCCGCGGTGACCATTTTGGCACCTGTATCAATTTTATCCTCAACGACATCAGTCTTGTCAACCCCAAATCATCTACAGAAGCGGGACGTGAACTTGCGTCTTGCAGTTAATTTACCCGCTGAAACGGGACACTCCTCCTTATTTAAAACTTTTGCGAGGTTGCAATCACAGAGTCACGTGAATGGTTCCTGCCCGCTGATTTGCAGAACTAAGGTTTATCACTTCTACCTCCTTTGCCGTCATTGTGCACTGATTTGCTGAATGAGTGTTTCATTACGTCCTCCTACTTTGCAGCCATTAACGGACTGGTCTTTCCTTTTCAAGACAGTACAAATACTTCATAATGTAAAATTGAAACGAGCACACATGACTGACTGTGAACACGTCTTTATTCCAAGACTGCCAACAACAGAAAAATGCACAATCACAAATTCGCGCCAACAAACATTCACATGAATACGCCCCCAAACGGGATGCCTGCTGGGTGAGAGGCATGGTCCTAATGTCCGCCACACAGCCCCCCCCCGAACACCCAGAAGGTTGCTCAGAACAAAAACCTCACAGGGGGCTTCACCGGCCTGCCACAATGACTACGCAGGCCATCCTTTAGCGGTGCAGTTGAAACCCGGTGGGCAGGGGGGTCAGGCGAGACAGGAGCGGGAGCACGACACACAACGTCGTCGCGCGGAAGTGAGGCCGTGGACTTTGGAGGGCTACCGCGGCGAGGGACGTGGGCCGGCAACAGCACATCGCCTGCAACCAAATGAGCTGGTTTTAGCCTATCTAACGAGACGCACTCCCTTCGCCCACCCATATCAAGCACAAAACTCTTATCGCCGCGCTCCAGCACCCTAAACGGGCCGTCATACAGTGGCTGCAAGGGCGAGCGGTGGGCATCGTGGCGCACAAAAACAAAACGGGCTGACATAAGCGCGGACGGCACGAATACCTTGGGAACACAGTGGTGAACCGGTGCGGGGCTCAGGGGCCCCCCGACAAAAAGGAAAAGGGCGGAGCGTCCGAACCGTCTGGCAGAAATTCACCAGGTACGCGAAGCGGCTGACCGAGCACCAACTCAGCAGGAGCGGCGTTAAGATCTTCCTTCGGCGCTGAACGTAAGCCGAGCAAAATCCATGGCAGACGGTCGACCCAGTTACCGTCCGATAACGCAGCTCGCAGCGCAGCTTTAAGTGACCGGTGAAAACGTTCGCACAAACCGTTAGCCTGCGGATGGTAGGCAGTAGTGCGGTGCACGCGCACACCCAACGATACTGCCAAGGCTGACCAGAGCTCAGATACAAACTGGAGGCCCCTGTCCGAGGTGATATCGGACGGCGTGCCAAAACGCGCGACCCAGGACGACAGAAACGCACGGGCTATATCCATCGAGGTTGTGGAGGACAGAGGAACCGCCTCTGGCCACCTAGTCGTCCGGTCCACCATAGTGAGTAGGTGAGTAAAACCTTGCGAAGGGGGAAGGGGACCTACCAAGTCCACATGCACATGGTCGAACCTCATGGCCGGAATCGGAAAAGGTTCAAGGCTCGACCTGGTGTGTCGGTGGACTTTGGCACGCTGACATGCTACACAGGCCACTGCCCACATCCTGACGTCCTTACGAAGCCCGGGCCAGACAAACTTGGTCCCAACCAGCTTGACCGATGCACGGACGCCAGGGTGTGACAGGGAGTGGATCGAATCAAAAATCCGGCGACGCCATTCCAACGGAACCACAGGACGAGGGCGGGCCGTGGACACATCGCAGAGGAGAGCAGTGCCACCGCCCCGCAACACCACCTCCTCAAGCTTAAGAGCCGTACTCACTGCCTTATGGTTGCGGATGTCAGGATCAACGGACTGGTCGGCAGCAATTTCCGAAAAATCAACCCCGAGCTGGACTGGACACACGATCGCGCGCGATAAACAATCAGCTACAAGGTTACACTTACCGGCCACGTGCCGAACGTCCGTCGTAAACTCTGAAACGGCCGCCAAGTGCTGCTGCTGACGGGCCGACCATGGTTCAGTAACCTTTGACATCACAAACGTAAGTGGCTTATGAGCCACGTAAGCCATGAAACGGCGTCCTTCAAGAAGGAAGCGAAAGTGGCGCGTCGCAAGGTACAAAGCCAACAACTCTCGGTCGAAAACACTATACTTGCGTTCGTTATCCCGCAGCTTACGACTGAAAAACGCAAGAGGCTGCCACACATTTGCCACGAGCTGCTTAACCACTGCCCCAACAGCTATATCAGAAGCATCTGTAGTTAAGGCAACTTGCGCAGTCGCAATCGGGTGGACCAGGAGAGTCGCACGCGCCAGGGCGTCCTTAGTTTGTCGAAAAGCCTGTTCCCGCAGCGCAGACCACTTGACAGTATCATTAGCTTTCTTATTTTTCAAGGCATTGTAAAGAGGATGCAGGAGGTGGGCCGCACGCGGGAGAAACCGGTTATAAAAATTAACAATGGCCAAAAACTCCTGCAGCGCCTTAACTGAGGCCGGGCGGGGGAAATCCACCACTGCCTTCACCTTGGCGGGCAAGGGGACCGCGCCCTGTGCTGAAATCCGGTGGCCGAAGAAATCGATCTCAGCCAGACCAAATTGACATTTCGCAGGGTTAACGATCAGACCATGCGAATCAAGACGCTTGAAAACCTCTGTTAAGTGCGACAGATGTTCCTCTGGTGAAGGACTGGCCACCAGAATATTGTCGAGATATACAAACACAAAGTCGAGGTTGCGCAACACAGAGTCCATCAATCTTTGAAAAGTCTGTGCTGCCCCCTTCAGTCCAAAAGGCATGCGCAGGAATTCAAAAAGACCGAACGGGGTTATCACCGCGGTTTTGGGCACATCTTCCGCCTGCACAGGCACCTGGTGGTAACCACGGACCAAGTCCACTTTTGAAAAAATGGTGGTGCCCGCCAAACGGGTTGAAAAGTCTTGAATGTGTGGAATGGGGTAACGGTCATGCGTAGTCACATTGTTAAAGCGACGAAAATCACCACAAGGCCGCCAGGAACCATCCCTTTTAGGCACCATGTGTAAAGGCGAGGCCCACGGACTGTCAGAACGCCTCACAATCCCCAAACGCTCCATTGTAGCAAACTCCCCTTTTGCTATCGCCAATTTGGCCGCGTCAAGGCGACGCGCGCGAGCAAAAACTGGCGGGCCGACCGTGGGTATGAAATGCTCCACCCCGTGTTTAGTGCATGCGGTGGAAAAAGGCTGGAGTCGTTAGGGAGGGAAAATCTGTCAGCAGGCGCTGATAAATGTCACCCGATGCCAAATAATTCGCATGCGTTAATGGCCCGAGTCCCCCAGCCTCACACGGAAAAGTAGCGAAAGAAACAGCGTCAATCAAACGGCGGTTTGCGACATCAACGAGCAGTCCATGTGCACACAAAAAATCTGCGCCGATAATGGGAACCGTGATTGCGGCAACAAGAAAGTTCCACTGGAAATCACGTCCATGGAAGCACACAGTCACCAACCTGGAACCAAAGTTGATGATGGGCGAGCCGTTAGCTGCACACAGGGGTGGTCCGCAAACACCGGCCACCTTGTCGGCGGCAGAGAGTGTAAGCAGGCTGACTTGCGACCCGCAGTCCACCAGGAAACGTCTTCCAGAGGACGAGTCTGTAATGAAAAGCAGCTCGCTCTCTTTGCCGGCGCCCACAGCCACTACTGAACGCCGTCGTTGGAGTTTCCCGGAGCTTCGTAGGTGCAGGGGGGAACACAACGCCGAGCCTTGGCGCCAAACCGCTGATGGAAGAAGCAGAGAACCTTCTCACGACGCTTTCGAACGACCACTGCGGCCACCGTTGACGGATCCACGTCTGGTGTCGTCCCAAGGGTGGAATCGGCCGCCACAATTTGCACGGCGAACCGTCTCGTAGCCAGCAGAACTCAATCCGCTTCCTCAGCCAAACCTCGATAATCGCCGGTCGCCAGACAAGCGGAGTTAGCCAACACTGCGCGCACCGGAGATGGTAGCTGTCGCAGGAAAATGTGCGGGAAAATAAAACCGCCCTCATCCGAACCCAAGAGCGACAGCATATTGTCCATGAGATCCACCGCCGTGCCATCGCCCAAACCGGGCAGGGAAAGGAGCCTATCTGCCCTCTCTGAGTCCGACAAACAGAACCTCCTCAGCAGAAGCTGTTTGAGCGCGTCGTATTTCCCGCCATGTGGAGGTGCTCGCAATCGCTGCATAACACAACGTGTAGTCAGTTGGTCGAGGGACGCCACGACTATGTAGTACTTCGGGTCATCGGTGGTGATTCCACGAAGGTGGAAAAGCGCTTCAACATGCTGGAACCACGAAGCCGGATCGCTCTGCCAGAACTCTGGTAGCCTCACGGTAGTGGTGGCGGCTGTAAGATGAGGGAGTTGGGGCGGCATGGCCGAGGAAGACACCTCTTCATCTACTACTTGAAACATACTCAGCGTCGGGGTCACCAATGTGGCAGTTGAAATGAGCACCCACGACTGACTGTGAACACGTCTTTATTCCAAGACTGCCAACAACAGAATAATGCACAATCACAAATTCGCGCCAACAAACATTCACATGAATACGCCCCCAAACGGGATGCCTGCTGGGTGAGAGGCATGGTTCTAATGTCCGCCACAATGGTATATATAGTATATCTAGTGGTGACGTTTTACCACTTCCTCATGGTCGCTTTATCAATGATGAATACATACATTTATAAATATTTTCATTAGGCGGTTTCATTTTTGAACGTCAAGCTTCAAAATTTTATTATGAGCAATCATATGTTTTGCCAAAGAGATTTTCCATAGAAAATGTTTTAAAACATACTTGATTATATATTTTATTACTTTACCATTTAATGTCAGTATATATAAACCTCTTTTGGGTGTCTTCACTGTTTTTTCTCACACCAGCCTCATCAGTGTCTTGTGAAAGAGTGTTTTCTAAAGAAAAAAAAATCAGGACTACATTGAATTCAAACACTGGAAAAACCTTGATTTTAAATCAAGAAGTATCCATCCATTATCTAAACGGCTTATGTCCATGAGAATTGCTGGCTTGCTGGAGCCTATTCCAGCTGTACCAACCTTGTCCATAAGAAATTGCAAAAATCTATTGCACATTTCAGGGGACGAGTCTGTGCAAATCGACTGACAGGGTAAAATCAATAGTTTTAAATAGACACGCGGAATGAATATTAAGAAACTCGTTTGAAGGCACGTTTTTCTTCTTTAGCTTCTGACTCAACATGGGACTGTCAGTGTTCTGCTGTTCTTCTGGTATCTACTGTATATGTGTTTATGTACTTTAATTTGTGTTCTGATTTCTTGCTAATTTATGTTACACCATGGAAAGTGCTTTGTTACAGCTCCTCCTGTTATGAAATGCGCTATATAAATAAAGTTGTATTGTATTGCATTGTATTGTATTGTATAGTAATCAATTGTATGCATTGTAAAGTCCGTGCTTCAAAGACAAGTACATAAGCAAAATCACAATCACAACCATGACACTTTTACTCTGATTTTCTCATGATGTTCATATTATGAACTATTTATTCCAGAAAAATTTGAACCCAACATTACGACAAAACTAATACAAACTACAATACAATACAAATATATTTAAATAATATTGTATATAAGTTGCGGCACGGTGGCCGACTGGTTAGCACGATGGCCTCACAGTGAGAGACAGCATCGGGCGTGGGTTCGATCCCGGCTCCAGCCGTCCTGTGTGGAGTTTGCATGTTCTCCCCGTGCTTGCGTGGGTTTCCTCCGGGTACTCCGGTTTCCTCCCACATTCCAAAAACATGCATGGCAGGCCGACTGAACACTCTAAATTGCCCCTAGGTATGAGTGTGAGCGCGGATGGTTGTTCGTCTCCGTGTGCCCTGCAATTGGCTGGCAACCAGTTCACGGTGTCTCCCGCCTACTGCCCGAAGATGGCTGGGATAGGCTCCAGCACCCCCCGCGACCCTAGTGAGGAGAAGCGGTACAGAAGATGGATGGATATTAGTTGCCTGCAATGCAATGATGTGTAAGATCCAGCATGCATCCGCATTGAGCAACAGAGTAACAGTGCCGACACGTCGTTGCAGTTTGCCCAATGAGCTGGTACGCTACTCAAGGACTCATCCACCCATCATTTCAGGAACTGACCACACTAAAACGTTGGCATCTTGACATCGATACACTCTGTGGCCCGGTTCTAAAAGTAATTGTTTTCTGGCTTCTAAACGCTGCCTCAGCGTGGACGAAAGGCACAAACGGTAAATAACATACAAACATATATAAACTGAAAAGCATTTTTGTGGCCTGTGACGCGGCACGTTGGACGACTGGTTAGCACGATGGCCTCGCCGTGCAGAGGTCGTGGGTTCGATTCCGGCCCCGGCCTTCCTGTGTGGAGTTTGCATGTTCTCCCCGTGCCTGTGTGGGTTTCCTCCGGGTACTCCAGTTTCCTTCCACATTCCAAAAACATGCATGGCAGGCCGACTGAACACTCTAAATTGCCCCTAGGTATGAGTGTGAGCGCGGATGGTTGTTCGTCTCCGTGTGCCCTGCAATTGGCTGGCAACCAGTTCACGGTGTCTCCCGCCTACTGCCCGAAGATGGCTGGGATAGGCTCCAGCACCCCCCGCGACCCTAGTGAGGAGAAGCGGTACAGAAGATGGATGGATATTAGTTGCCTGCAATGCAATGATGTGTAAGATCCAGCATGCATCCGCATTGAGCAACAGAGTAACAGTGCCGACACGTCGTTGCAGTTTGCCCAATGAGCTGGTACGCTACTCAAGGACTCATCCACCCATCATTTCAGGAACTGACCACACTAAAACGTTGGCATCTTGACATCGATACACTCTGTGGCCCGGTTCTAAAAGTAATTGTTTTCTGGCTTCTAAACGCTGCCTCAGCGTGGACAAAAGGCACAAACGGTAAATAACATACAAACATATATAAACTGAAAAGCATTTTTGTGGCCTGTGACGCGGCACGTTGGACGACTGGTTAGCACGATGGCCTCGCCGTGCAGAGGTCGTGGGTTCGATTCCGGCCCCGGCCTTCCTGTGTGGAGTTTGCATGTTCTCCCCGTGCCTGTGTGGGTTTCCTCCGGGTACTCCAGTTTCCTTCCACATTCCAAAAACATGTATGGCAGGTTGATTGAACACTCTAAATTGCCTTAGGTATGAGTGTGAGTGTCAGGTTCAACTGCCCTGACGCTTTGTGGGAGAGCTGTTACTAAAGGTGGCTGAGGCCAGAAAGAACCAGGCAACATTATTCTTTTTACCAGCCGCGGCAGGGAGAGAGAGAGAGGGAGAGAGGGCAAGCAGTTGACCTGGTCGCGGCTCGGCTCCGTAGACTCTCTCTCTGCCCCTCTCGCCCCACCGCCTCTGCTTTTATTAAAACCGCAACTTACTCATCTCGAAACAGAAACCAACTCATCAGGGCTTATCACGAAACAGAAACTCACTCATCATAGAAAAATACTGGTAAAATGAAAGTAAGACGGCCTTCACCCTACATGAGTTGTGTCTATAAGACAGGGCGTAGGCCACAGTTTTTGTTAACTTTAGATTGTGTGTTCTTAGCAAAAATATAGGCGTGTATGCGTGTGCAATCATTAATGCAATTAGCGTATAAAAACATAATTAGAAATACACAAACTGATTATATCAGGTTACTTGAGGTTATTATGATCTTCAGCTTATCTTACAGTGAGCGCGGATGGTTGTTAGTCTATATGTGCCCTGCGATTGGCTGGCAACCAGTTCAAAGTGTACCCCGCCTACTGCCCGAAGATAGCTGGGATAAGGCTCCAGCACACCCCACCACTCTTGTGAGGAGAAGCGGGACAGATAATGAATGGATGGGTGGCCTTTGACCTGGCATTAGATGTATGAGTTGAATAGAGAAAATGGGGCACAGGTGAGGGAAGGCACAATCAAGTGAGAACAAGACAGGTGGGAGAGCAGGACACGTGCACATGCAGAAACTTGACATTTTGTGTCTTGATAATGTATTTATGAATGCAGATGCTTGTTTCTTGTCTTTGTTCTGTCTGTGTGTGTGCCCACCCAGAGCTATCCATTGCTGTGCACATTACAGAGTGTCCTCACACTACCTTTGAGACAAAAAAACCTGTGAACTATTCTCCCCGCTGCTCTCTTTCATGACCATCTGAATTCTAAAGTCAGGTTCAATGCACTTTGCTCGATTTCACAAAGTGCCACCAAATCTCATTGAAACAAGAAAAGGTTCTGCTGATGGAAAATGTATGCTTGATGAAAATGGAATAGTGGAAATGATTTTGTCATATACTTAATGACTGATATATAAGCCTACCAACGTGTGAGGCTATATCAAAGTGTTACTAAGTTGTACTTACAAAAAGAGTCACATTATGTATGCAATGGCAGCAATTTTGATATACTAACATTCTTTTTTTGCATCAATACTCAAAAATAAAACTCAATAACTTTTTTTTCAAGATGATTGTTCTAAAATGAATATTTAAATCTAGACTTTTTCTGAAAATCTTAAATTCAACATCAATGGTAGTGTTCACGCTATACGTGCTGTCCAGTGACAACTCTGTCATGCCCAGTTTCTGCAGATAAATGTGCGATGATCTGTGGGCAGAATGGTGGAGAAAAGTAATAATTGTATTTATACAACACTTCTCACGTAGCGTCGAGGTTGTGGGTTTGAATCTGGCCCCGGCCTTCCCGAATGAAGTTTGCATGTTCTCCTTGTGCCTGCGTGAGTTTTCTCCTGGTACTCCGGTTTCCTCACATATTCCAGAAACATGCACGGTAGGTTGATTAGAATTAGAATGCCCTTATTGTCATTGTGCTCGGTGTACAACGAGATTCGAGAGCGCCCCTCTCCAGTGCAATATAACAAATAATTTAATTAAATATTTCAATTAAATTAATTAAATATTAAATAAAAAATAATTATGAAATTAAATGATTTAGAGGCTCTGAATTGTCCCGAGGTGTGATTGCGAGTGGTTCTTCGTCTTTGTGTGACCTGCAATTGGCTGGCGACCAGTTCAGGGTGTCCCACGCCTTCTGTCCGAAGATGGCTGGGTTAGGATCCAGCACTCCCGCGACCTTTGTGAGGATGAGCGGATCAGCTGGGTGGATAGCTCTTCTCACAGAGTGAACTCATCACTTGATTCACAAGGTTAAAATACAGAATCACAAAATATTATACAATTTTTCCAAGCAAAAACTAATCAAAATAATAAAGTCTTTCTGGAATGCATGAACAAACCAAAACAAAAAAATCACTAAAATGTTAATACATTCAATAATTTGGGAGCAATAAACTGCAATATTCAATCACCTTTAGTTTCAAATATGTGAGGGACGTGAATAAAATCAGTCAGACCTTACAGGACAATAAGATGGCACCAAGTAACCAAGTATAGAGGAGTCTGACTATGGTGTACCCTCAAACTATTTTAATTTTGTGTTGAATTTTAAAATTAACATGGAGCCAGTGCAAGCACTACAGAATATTAGTGATGTGGCCTGAGTTATGGGGCTGTACAAAAGCCCGAGGGTGGTGTTCTGAACCATATAGAGATGGTCAAATGATCCAATATAAAGTCCATCCATCCATTATCTGAGTCGCTTATCCTCACAAGGGTCGCAGGTGTGCTGCAGCCTACCCCATCTGTCTCCAGGCACTAGGCAGGGTACACCTTGAACCGGTTGCTAGCCAATTGTGGTCATATGTGAAGTCAATATTTCTCAAGCACATTTTTAGAACGTTTCATAAACAGGTGGCAAGTTGAGGTGGTAGGATGTCAGCGCAATGATGAATAATTCCGTTATCAAAGAATTCACCAAAGTGCAGTCAACAATCATGTACTGCATTTATTTGTACTATCATGAACTGCAAGCAATCTTCATTGTAAGCACAAGAGCTGCTTATTCTCGAAGGGAGACTGGAGGAAAAAATATCTAATTTACGCTGCTGTTTGGGAGAAGGTTGAAGACATTTTACGGGCCTTCACAGTGGTGACAAGGGATGGGTCGTAAATTGTCTCAAGGCTGAATTTTTTTAAATTGCATTATCAATATGTTTCACCCTTATGGGTTATGTTAATTGCCTTAGAGAAATTACTGAAATTAATTTTGGATTGATTTAGGCTGTATGAATGTTATTTTGCACCTCGTACCTCTCTGATTTAATTTCTAACTAACAATAAAATTTATATGTTTGTTCCCAATCAGAGGTAAGCCATCTCGCACGCGGCAAAGCACCAGTGACCTGGTCCGCCTGTACCTACTCATAGGCCCATAATCATAACACACACCCCTCCCACCCATAATAAGATGCTCAACACGATTTTCATTTGGAAAAAACAACACACAATTTGTATAGTTTAAAAAAGGGAGCAAACCAGAGTAATTCTATGGAGTTTATGAACGTTTTATCTTTTAACCAATAAATCAAATCTACGAATGTGAATTTTTCACAAGTGAGCTTCATTTTTGGGAACATCAAGAAAATAAAATACAATATTGCAGCAGGCACTTTGTGCATGCTACTGAACACCCAATGATTGGCTAACCTAAGATTGTTTTTCCTATAGAAAGAAAACTATATATTGTATGACATGTCCAGATGCTGCATTTTCAGAGGATGCCAGGAAAATGTAGTTGTCGTCTAAGCAGTGTATGAAAACCAAAGCTGTATGTATCTATGTATATGCTGTTTGTGCTATAAGCTAAACATTAGCTGGCCATTTGCATTTGTGGGTTGACCCAGTTTAACATTTGCTCAACGTTGACATAAGACAATGTATCCTTCAGACCGTTTTTGTAATTGCTAGTGTTGATTTTTAAGACAAGAGGCCACCTTTGGCTGCTCTGCTTCTACTAGCTTACGAGAATGACAGAAACGCATAAACTGACATCACAAACATGCGTGGTAAAGACCGGTTTTATCTGAAATGTCAGAATAAGTGTTTCAATGCCTGCCAATCGGATTATCAATCAAGATCACCACCCCTGAATAACATTCAGCATTAACATTCAACAATGACGTTCTGAATAAAATTTTGATCAGAATGTGTCAGAATATTCCGAATGGGGTGCGTACATCAAGCTTTTTTATTCCGTCTTTTCATCCGAATAAATGTGTTCATGTAAACGTAGCCATTGTACTGAAAGCATTGGCAAAAGAAAAGGACGTCGGCACTAAAGTTAGGTTCACTTGTACATCATCAGGTTTTCGCAGGCATTTATTTATGATGCCTTTGAAGCGTCCCAAGCTACTGATGTATTCAACACCCCGTTGTTATGGTCATAGAGTGTGTCTTACCAGTGGTCTCAGATTGCTGCTTTGCTTGCATGTGCATCATAATTGACAAAGCGCAAATAACCCAGATTCTTATGCTCAGCCTCCATTTACCCCGGTTGTTATCTTCCGAGCACACCACCTCAGCTCTTGTCTATTTTCCAACTTGGTTCTTTCTCCTGCAAAACTCCTCTTGTCCCCCCCCAACCCCCTCTTCCCTTTCTAATCCTGACCTCTCAAAATTCCAAAGCATGCCTGCTTCCTGCCACCATGCTGGGGGGATTTGGAGGGATCATCAAGGGAAGATGATGTGCTTTGCAGCTTTTTTTAAATATATATTTTTGAACCTGCCTCTGTAATGCTTTATCTCTAACAGTTTAGACGAAGCACTGGTGTTCCTTAGGGCTTGTTTAGTGGCTGACAGCGTTAAAAAAAAAAAAAAACGCACAGAAAAACAGTAACATCATTTCTCGGCGCGCAAAAGTCAAACAACAAAGCCATGTTTCTGAGGGAAATGAGGGTGTGGGTAGAAGAGGAAGAGTGCGTGTGTTGGGGCGGTTGCAAGGTAAAAACATCAGATTGAAGGTGTGCTTTGAACATGAATGAGGGGAGGAAAAGACAGAGCCAAGCAAAAAAATAAATTAAAAAAAAAGCGAGGATTGCAACAGAAGGAGAACGCATTTCTGGGTGAGTGTAGACTTGAGGCAATGGCTGTGATCCTTCTTCTCTCTCCTCAACACTTTATGAGTTGCCAAATTAGAGGCACAACTTGTGAAATCCACTTGAACAGGCAATTATTCCCCCCCCATAAATCCCGTGTAAGTGTCATCTTATTAACAGAAGAATATGACTGGCATTTTAGCTTGTTATACAAATGAATGAAGAGAAACTGGTGTCAGGGGAGAGAGTTGATTAGAAATTGCAAACACACACATACAAAACAGATTAAAGGCTGTAAAAAGCCCAAGGATAACTGAGAAGAGAAAAAAATAATACAGAATAATAAAAGAACAATGAAACATGTGCGTACTTGTCAGATATACTGCATTCAATTTGTCAACCACGCATCATTTCACAAGAGAAATAAAAACGCTTATGGATTCCACTTGGTGCACGTTAACAATCAATTCCAAATTCATCTACAACATTCGACTGTAAACAGTCATTTCTTTGTACAAAGCCCAATTCCAATCAAGTTGTGACATTATGTAAAATGTAAATAAAAACAGAATACAAGGATTTGCAAATCCTCCAAATTTCCCACCTATATTCGAATTGATTACAAAGACAAGATATGTAAAGTTATTTCTTTACTTTTTTTTTATTCCGAGAATGTTGCGATCACCTCTGTGCTCTTGGGACTTCTAGGGTCTACTACTACTAGTGTTTGGTCTGCTGCCCAGAGAGCAATTGAGAGTGCAAGTGGAACATTTCTTAATTACAAGGAGGTGAAAAGATTTAAAAATGAACAGTGTCATGAGATGAGCCTAAAAGCACAAGAGGTAGTTTGAAGTCAGTTCTGGAACTTGAAAGAGGAAATCTATTTAAAAAAACATTTTTGTAGCTTGTTGGGTTACATAACATAAGTGAAGCCTGTAGAATAAGTTTTCCTTCCAGCAACAGTGAAGTCGTGATGGGAAAATGAAGCTTCAAATTTTGTTGTTGTATTTTTGAGTCCTGTAGTTGGCACTGTTGGTTTAAATAAAGGGTTTAAAAAATGGCAAGTAATTGTGCTTTCAGCCCAATGTTGAACAGAGAGTGCCATCTACTGGAGTCCAAAACAACTACAACTGGTTCATGAAGCTGATTTGAAGCTTTATTTACCCATCACTACTTCAATCCATTTTCAATTTGGCAATCAAAAACTTGTCTCAAGTTCAAAGTTTGAATTTAAAATTGAATCGTCCTTGTTAATTAGGAAGTTTGGTACAGAGCATTATTAACACAATTAGTCCAGACCACAAGCACGATGCATCATATGATCCACCTGCCCTATTGTACGAGGGCAAATATTGTTGCAACCAGCATCATGTATTGTGTCTGCCACCACAGTAATTACTCTCTGGTGCCACGCCCCCCCAACCGATACATACTGTATATAAATGGTATGGTGGGCGACTGGTTAACACGATGGCCTCACATTAGAAATTAGAAATCCCTTTATTGTCATTGTACTCAAGTGTGCAACGAGATTAGAGGGCTCCCCTCTCCAGTGCAATACAACAATAATACAGACAAATATATAAATTAGATAAATAAATAAGAGAGTGCAATGGAATTTAGTACTGAATAGGGTATATAAAAACACATCACGATGCTGTTCTGCAAGGTAAGGGTGTTCTCGTGTGTGTGTGAGAGTTCAGAATGGAGATGGCTCTCGGAAAGAAACTGTTTCTCAGTCTATTTGTCCTTGATTTGATGCACCTGTAGCGCCTGCTAGAGGGCAACAGGTCGAACAGGTGTGAGTTTGGGTGGGTATTGTCTTTGACGATGTTGAGAGCCCTTCTGAGGCACCGGGCGGTGTAGATGTTTGCATGTTCTCCCTGTGCCTGCGTGGGATTTCTCTGGGTATCTTCCACATTCCAAGGAGATGCATGGTAGGTTGATTGAACATTCTAAATTGTCCTGAGTGATTGGCTGGCAACTAGATCAGGGTGTACCCCCGCCTACTGCCTGAAGCTGGGATAGGCTCCAGCACCCTTGTGAGGATAAGTGGCTTAGATGATGATGATGATATGTATATATATATATATATATATATATATATATATACATATATATATATATATATACACACACACACACACACACAATATTAACTTTTAACTGTTTCACGCCAACAAATTTACATAATTTTAAAATTTAACTAAAAATTTGATTGCGGAATACCGGGAGTGTGTCTTGTTTAGATTAAACAATTTACGTGACATTTTTATTCATAATTCTCATAAAAATTAGATGATGATTATGAAGGTCGATGAAAGGTTTTAAGCTTAAATATAAAGTTTGCTTTTTTTTTTTTTCACAACGTCGTACCACTTGCAGTCGACACACATCTGACGGCAGTTCTGCAGCGCGTGGATGCCTGATTTATAGAGGGTTTCGGAAAATAAATCAGTTAGAGTGGATATAACGTGGTCACTGTCAATTTGCTTCCGAGCTCAATGCTTCTTCTGTTTGGGAAAAGATAGGGAATAGAAGTCCGATGGAGCTGGCTCAGGAGAGGACGATGGGTGGGGAATGAGTTCAAACTCACAGTCTTACACTGTTGCCATGGCAACTACTGACTTGTAGTGTGGAGCAGTGATTGTCTTGATGAAACAAGCCCCCTTTTGTTAATTTTCCAGGATTCTTTTTCTTGATGGCTTCCCGTAACTGCCTCAAAAGATTAGAATAATACTCTCTTGATGGTTTGGCACCTTTCTAAATAATCCATGAACACAACACCCTTCGCATCCCAGAAAACTGAGTCCATCACCTTCCCAGCAGAAGGACACCACCTTCGCCTTTTATGGAGGTGGTGAGAATGCATTTCCACTGCATTGATTGGTTTTTTTTTTGTCTCGGGTTTAAAGTGGTGCACCCAACATTCATCCATAGTCAGAAATTGCACCATTAAACAGGGTTTACTTTTTTGGATTTGCCTCCAAAAGCTCAGAATTCTCCCTTGACATGTCGAGATGATCGTTTTTCTGATCAGGAGTCAGAAGGTGTGGAAGCCACCCAGCTGAAACCTTTGTCATTCCAAGTTTGTTAATTAGAATAGGCGAGCTCTCTCCTGGGAAATGCCAACAGCATCAGCTAGATAACGAACAGTCAACCGTCTTCTATCATCCATCACTACAGTAAGTATTCCCAGCTACGGACCTCTGTCAAACGGAAATTCCCTCACTCAGAAAAAAACATATCCATTAAATTTTCTTCTACTATATTACATTAACGATCGATTCCTCAACAACGGAAATTCCGATATCCAGAACCCGGAAGCCATATCGAAGCCCGCAGTAGCGCAAACTCAAGCAGTTCTCCCTTCCATATAACGGAAAAACTTTACATTTACGTCTGTACATCATAGAACGGTAATGTCCGTGGAAGAGAGCATCCATTTAGGAAAAGCGGGATACAAAGTAAAAAAAACAAGAAATCGATTCCGGCAGTTTACCTGCTCAGAGGAAATTGCTCACGGCTTGACGGACGAAGTACAGGGGGATAAATGACGTTTCCTGGAATGCTTTAACTGTTGTCGTGCTAAAAACTTCCTGCTAACTGGACCGCTAAAAAGCATCCCGCGGCTGGTTTTGAAACTTCGTTGTGCGACATCAGCTGAGCAATGCCGTCTTGTGTGGTGAAGGAGGGTAGGTAAAGTTAGAGAGTGAGTGAGTGGAAGAAAAATAAAAAAACAACTGTATTTTATAAACATACTTGCACGTTCATTCAGGTGTCGTGAGCATTGTGACAAGGTTGCGTGTGACGCGTGGGTGTGTGTGTGCGCATGCGTGAGGAAGAGTGCAGCCGCACCACACTTCACACATGCACCGTAGTCGGTTCCCACATAAGGAAATTCTGTTATACGGAAAGATTGGACGATGCAAATATGATTCAGTGCGAGAGAATACTTACTGTACTTGGGGCACGCGTCAATGCTTTCTTTTCCATCTATACCTTGGGTCATCTGTCTCTACGCCTTTTGAATTGAGCTGCCCGCTGTTTTAGTGTAGATAAAGATGGAGCATTATTCATGTTCCAACTATAGCATCATGAATCTGTGTTGGAGTTAACCCCTGCAAAGTCAGATACTTGATGACAGCATGATACTCGACTCGACCATTTTCAAAAATGTTCACAACCATCAACTTTAAAAGTCTTGTCTCAGCAGCAAAACACATAGCAACTGAAAATAAAATAGGTAGTTAGTCATCAGAAAAAGTTTCCTAGACGGCATTATTCCTACATAGTTGGGCTCAGAACTTGTCGTATGATCATCATTGGTTCTTCTAGACACCACTGAATTTTGATCAAAAGTTCATTACCCAAAGCGACTCAGCATTAAATCTTGGCAATGTATTTGACTCAGCTCTCCTCTTTTGAATCATGAATATTACCAGAATTGCATTTTTCTTCTTAACTCTGTGAAGCACATTGAGCTATCTTGTGTATGGAATGTGCTTGTAGATAAATCTATCTTGCCTTGCCTTGCTTAGATGCAGTGAATATAGTTTAGGCATTTGTTCCGGCTGTCCAACAATTGTAATGTGCTGCTTCTTGTTCCTGCCCTTGACTAGTATTACATTATTAATAAAAGCCTTCAGTCAGTGCAAAATGCTACAACAAGACTATGGATGAGGTCGAGAAAGTTTGAGAAACAGCAAAATGTACTGTTTGTAGCGCTTTCAAAGTGACCCTAGTAATAACTTATGGGGGTACAAAAAATGTGTGCGTGTGCATTCATGTTCATAAATGGTGAACAAATTGTGCTTGGAGAGTTTTTTGAAAGTGTCTAGAGAAGCACTGTCTGTTCCAAACTTTTGGAGTTTGTTGTTTGGAGCAGATAGTAGACCAGTGTGGGATAAGCTTAGCTTCCATGCCAGGGAGTAGGGATGGAGGAGGTTGTTGATCTGCTCAAGTGCAGATGCCCGGTGGGCCGGCAGTGCTCCGGGGTCAATTGTGATGCAGTTGTTTCTTTTTTCTAAGAGCGTGGGACACTTTTTAGAAGGAGCGGTTCATTTGGCCATCATCTACAGATTCTGGATTGAATTAACTAGGATATAGGACAAAAGCAGCACAACCTCTTTGAGAAATGTAGAAGGGCTGCCCATTGGTTTAGACAGATCGGTCAAGGTGTGGGTTTATTTTTATTGCACATTTAGTATATGGTATAAACAATGCACAATGTCCAGCTCATCTTGTGTTAAACACCAGTGCAAATAAATGTGTTGAGTGACTTAAAAGACTAAATAAATGAAGCAGAGTGAATGTTCAATGGGAGCTCATTCCAAAGTTTAGGTCCTACAAATGCAAATGCCCTGTCACCTCTGTTTTAAATATTGAAAGTTGTCAGGAGAACAACAACAGGTCATGTGATCCCAGGGCTCTTACTGGAGCATACAAACACATTTCAGATAAGTATAAAAGAGCCACCCCATTCAGTGATATAAACAAAAACAATAAAAAACATTTTCAGTTGAATACTAAAAGTCACAAGAAGCTAATGAATTGACTGCAGCACATGCATCAAGATGCCTTCTCCCTCTCAGGAGGCGATTAGCCACATTCTGAACTAAGTGATGAATGGATAAAAGAACTGCAGTAATTCATACATGATGTATTACATGTATGAATTTGTTTTTCTAACTGATTAGAAGTCAGGGAAGATTTTACTTTGGCGAAAAGATGCAGCAGAAAGAAGCTTGCTTTTACAACTGCGCCGATTTACTAATCCAGTCTAAAAGAACTGTCAATTATGTTGTCAAAGTTCTTTACACCAGAACGTTGAGGAACACAAATAGAATGCACTCCCTGCTGTGACTTTGGCTGCTAACACTTATACAGAAAGAAACAAACATGCTTGCAACCATAGACGTAAATGTGAACTAACAATTTGATTCGATATTTATGTTGCATTCCATGGCCAAAGTGTGTGAGAAAGTCGAGCTGTCAGTAAGCAGATGTAACATTGCAATAGAAAAATAGGACACATTAAGGAGTTAAAGTATATCCCAATATTGCCGACTTGCCACAATCTGAAATCCACAGTACATTATTCTGATAAAAAGCCCATTGTTAATGCTGAAAAGTGTTAAATGAAGAGCAAGTGCCAATTTTAGGCAACGTCAAATACTGTAGTGTTGTATGGAGGACTCAAACTGCCAAATAAATAAATAAACTACGAAATGTATAATTAAAATTGTCATTAATTAATTACATGTTTAATGTATTAAATAAATGTGGAATTAAATATATAAATGTGTCATTAATTAAATTACCAATTATTATATGTAAAACAAATCTAGATAATTATTTCTGTATTTAATTAATTATTTATGTATTATTTATATATTTATGTCATGTCATGATCCACACCGCTTATCCTGTACACAAGGTCGCAGGGAAGCTGGAGCCTATCCCAGCTGACTACGGGCGAAAGGCGCACTACACCCTGACCTGGTCGAAAGCCAGTCACAGGGCAGACACCGTCACAGAGTGGGATCCCACGCTGCCCGCACACAGGCGGATGTACCACTACACAATCAATGACTTTATTTATGTATTTAATCCATTATTTATGAATTTATTTATTTCATGGTCCCGTGTTGCAGTGTTTCATGAATTAATTTTATCGGTCACTCGCCCATCAAAGTTAGTGGCCGTGGCTATACGCTGACAAACTCAAATCTTGTCCAAGCCATTGCTTTGGCCTGAAGTGGTTGCAAACAGGGCGGCTACGATGATGGAGGACTTTCAAGAGCTCCCTTGATTGAGCGGCTTGTATTTAGTTGTTTGCTCGAGTATTCAGACCATTGTAGAGGTGAATAACGTCACTCAGTGTATTGGAGTACTTTCACGAGACACTCGGTTGGCATCAATCCATTGTTCTGGAATTGATGTTCCTTGACTTGATAAGCAGCCTAACCAATCAGTTGTTAGGACCTGCCCACCAAACTTTGATGGGCGAGTTTGACAGATAAAATTGATTTATGAAACACTGCAATGCGGATCCATGAAATAATTAGTTAAATACATAAATAATTAATTAAATACGCGAGTAATGTAATAAATTCAGAAATAATTAATCAAATATGGAATTGATCATTTAAAAAAACATTTGAAAAAAATATTTTGAATTAAATTATTTATTTAATTCCACATTTCATCAATAAAGGACACATTTAATTAATTAACGCCAATTTTAATTAAACATCCATCCATTATCTGTACCGCATCACCTCACTAGGGTTGTGGGGGATGCTGAGCCTATCCCAGCTGGCTCCGGTCAGTAGGCGTGGTACACCCTGAACTGGTTGCCAGCCAATCGCAGGGCACACATAGACGAACAACCATCCGCGCTCACACTCATACCTAGGGACAATTTAGAGTGTCCAATTAACCTGCCATGCATATTTTTGAAATGTGGAAGAAAACCGTAGTACCCGGAGGAAACTCACGCAGACACGGACATGCAAACTCCACACAGGAAGGCCGGTGTCGGTACTAGATAGGGACGGATTGCTAGATGTGGACGGGGTCCTTCGGTAGCCTTCGCCTCTGCTGATGACGTCACGCGTTATGATATTTTTTTGTATTATATTTCTTTGATTCCATGTTTGTCACCCCTGTTTGTTACATTTGTACGTTCTGAGTTACTAAGTAATAACAAGTAAAAAAATAATAAAGTAGTACATTTACTGCTACTTTGCGAGGATCATCTTTTTTCCTTTCTTTCGGTGTCCTTCGCGTGCCTGTCGAAAGCGTCACGTCAATGCTACCTTGCTTTGGGAATCGACTGTTTAAGGGTCGGAGGGAAAATATGTTAATGTTCTATTAAGAAATGTTTCGCACTATATACAGACATTATATTCGCACAATCTTGTAGCCCGAGTGAACCACTGCATTGTAGCAAGTTCGGCAGGACAAACGTAAATGTTCCACTGCTGTGCGGCAGCGGCTTCTCGGGGCATAGGCGGAAGTGACGCGGGAGCTGGCGCGCCAATGTGGCGGTCATGTGTTTATTTAGTTTTATTTTTGTATTTAGCGAATCCAAATATGCAAATAGAACAGCTAGGGGTAAAAACAAACACAGAGGCAAAGACATATATTTGAAAAATATGTGTTAAAGTGTGACGTCATTAGCAAGCGCACAGCCTCCGAAGGACCCCGTCCACATCTAACAACCCTTCCTTATCTTGTACCGACACTGAAGCCAGAATCGAACCCACGGCCATCATGCTAACCAGTCGTCCACCGGGACGCCTCTTTAATTAAACATGTTATGGTGTTATATATATTGTAGACATTTTGGTTAAGTGTGTTGAAGGGCTGCAAAGTTTTTTGAAACAGCAGCTCTATGTTGCAGTTAAACATGTTTTTAAAAGCCTTCAACTTAGTGAAATAAATGAGAAGTAAAGGTTTTGTTATTTAAATATAAAAGTGAGTGCTGAACTAAAGTATACAAAATATTATGAGCAAAAGGTATGGCAACATTGAATAAGAGGACAATGTCAAAATGTCAGGTTTCGCCGTTCGTCGAAGAGGTGGGTGGACCCAAAGAGCGAGGAAGCCGGGAAAAGGGTAAACTAAAGGGAATTTATTAAATTAATCAAATGAGGACAAACAACATGGCGTGGACAAACAAACGTGGCAGGGTGCAAAATGACTAAGACGAACTAAACGTGACTAAACAGAAAAAAAGCCGAGGAACAAGACAGTGACAAAAACCAGGGACATGAGAGGGAGCGAGAGCAAGAACATGGCCGTGAAGGAGATCACGGAGCGGTCGTGACAGTCCAAACGGAGTAGCAGGAGTAATGTTCCGACAATGGGTTGTCGGGGTGAGGTGTTTAAATAGTCCAGTCAATAGGGGAGCAGATGGGAATCAGGTGTGTTGATGATAACGGGGAACAGGTGCGTGGCTGGTGAAACAGAGTGCTGAGGGGAAACGCCCTACTCAGCTGACAAACATAAACAAAAGTGCACATGGTAGGAAAGTGACAAAAACAATAACAAAAGCACATGCAGACGAAAACAATGACAAAAACCCCTGTCATGCCCG
This sequence comes from Idiotropiscis lumnitzeri, assembly GCF_059441095.1. Lineage (NCBI taxonomy): Eukaryota > Metazoa > Chordata > Actinopteri > Syngnathiformes > Syngnathidae > Idiotropiscis > Idiotropiscis lumnitzeri. The sequence continues at coordinate 1,554,352 of NC_142394.1, read as the reverse complement.
ACGCGGATCATGACAGTACCCCCCCCCCAAGGGACGGATTCCAGACGTCCCACAAAAAGAAAACGATGTCCAAAAACGAGGGTGGGCGGAAGGGGTCGGGCGGTGGGTCAACGACCCGTGATCGAAACCGGTCTGGCGGATGTCCGGGAGGCCAGACCAGCGAGTCCTTTCGTGGCCATTCAGGCGGCCGTCCGGGTGGCCGAACCCGCAAGTCCAGTCGTGGCCATTCGGGCGGGCGTCCGGGAGGCCAAACCAGGGAGTCCGACTGTGGCCATTCAGGCGGACGTCCGGGAGGACCAGATCGCCACATCGAGTGCGCCGCCGAGGCTGAGACGAGAAGCGGCGGTGGGTCGAGGGGCTCAGCCGAGGCAGAGGCTTGGAGCGGCGGCGGACCGGACGCAGCCGAGACAGGAACTTGGAGCGACGGCTGGTCGTCCAGCCCCGCCGAGTCAGGAACGTGGAGCGGCGGCGGGTCGTTGAATCCCGCCGAGGCAGGAACGTGGAGCGGCGGCTGGTCCTCGAGTCCCGCCGAGACAGGAACGTGGAGCGGCGGCTGGTCCTCGAGCCCCGCCGAGACAGGAACGTGGAGCGGCGGCTGGTCCTCGAGCCCCGCCGAGACAGGAACGTGGAGCGGCGGCTGGTCCTCGAGCCCCGCCGAGACAGGAACGTGGAGCGGCGGCTGGTCCTCGAGCCCCGCCGAGACAGGAACGTGCAGCGGCGGTGGACCGTCAGACGCCGCCGAGGCCGTGACGAGAAGCGGCGGCGCATCGTCGGACGCCGCCGAGGCCGTGACGAGAAGCGGCGGCGCATCGTCGGACGCCGCCGAGGCCGTGACGAGAAGCGGCGGCGCATCGTCGGACGCCGCCGAGGCAGAGTCGAGAGGCGGCGGCGTGTCGTCGTCCACCACCGAGGCAGGAGCCAGGAGCGACCGTGGGTCGTCGAGCGCTGCCGGGGCAGGCCCTTGCAACGGGCGCAGGACAGGCGCCGTCGGATCCTTGACCGGAAGCGGACGCGGGACAGGCTCCGCCGGAACGTGAGCTTGGGGCGGACGCATAATGTGCTCCGCCGGAACGTGAGCTTGGGGCGGACGCATAATGTGCTCCGCCGGAACGTGAACCTGGGACGGACGCACAATGTGCTCCGCCGGAACGTGAACCTGGGACGGACGCACAACGTGCTCCGCCTGAACGTGAACCTGGGACGGACGCACAACGTGCTCCGCCTGAACGTGAACCTGGGACGGACGCACAACGTGCTCCGCCTGAACGTGAACCTGGGACGGACGCACAACGTGCTCCGCCTGAACGTGAACCTGGGACGGACGCACAACGTGCTCCGCCTGAACGTGAACCTGGGACGGACGCACAACGTGCTCCGCCTGAACGTGAACCTGGGACGGACGCACAACGTGCTCCGCCTGAACGTGAACCTGGGACGGACGCACAACGTGCTCCGCCTGAACGTGAACCTGGGACGGACGCACAACGTGCTCCGCCTGAACGTGAACCTGGGACGGACGCACAACGTGCTCCGCCTGAACGTGAACCTGGGACGGACGCACAACGTGCTCCGCCTGAACGTGAACCTGGGACGGACGCACAACGTGCTCCGCCTGAACGTGAACCTGGGACTGACGCACAACGTGCTCCGCCTGAACGTGAACCTGGGACGGACGCACAACGTGCTCCGCCTGAACGTGAACCTGGGACGGACGCACAACGTGCTCCGCCTGAACGTGAACCTGGGACGGACGCACAACGTGCTCCGCCTGAACGTGAACCTGGGACGGCCGCACAACGTGCTCCGCCGGGACATGGACCGGGGACGGACGCACAACGTGCTCCGCCGGGACATGGACCGGGGACGGACGCACAACGTGCTCCGCCGGGACATGGACTTGGGGCAGACGCGGAACGTGCTCCGCCGCAACATGGACTTGGGCCATCGGCAGGGCGCCGGAACGGGGCTCATCAGCTGACGAGGAGCCGAGACGGGGCTCAGCAGCTGACGAGGAGCCGAGACGGGGCTCAGCAGCTGACGAGGAGCCGGGACGGGGCTCAGCAGCTGACGAGGAGCCGGGACGGGGCTCAGCAGCTGACGAGGAGCCGGGACGGGGCTCAGCAGCTGACGGGGAGCCTGAACGGGGCTCAGCAGCCGACGGGGAGCCTGAACGGGGCTCAGCAGCCGACGGGGAGCCTGAGTGGGACTCTGGAGGCTGCAGCGGACGAGGAACCGGCACGGGGGACTGCAGCGGACGAGGAACCGGCACGGGGGACTGCCGCTGACGAGGAGCCGGCACAGGAGGCTGCCGCGAACGGGGAGCCAGCACTGGAGGCTGCAGCTGACGGGGAGCCGGCACTGGAGGCTGCAGCTGACGAGGAGCCGGCACTGGAGGCTGCAGCTGACGAGGAGCCGGCACTGGAGGCTGCATCTGACGAGGAGCCGGCGCTGGAGGCTGCAGCTGACGAGGAGCCGGCGCTGGAGGCTGCAGCTGACGAGGAGCCGGCACTGGATTGCTGCGGCTGACGTGGAGGCGGCGTGGGTTGCGCAGCTGACGTGGAGGCTGCAGCGGGCCGGGCGCAGCAGCCGGGCCGGGCGCAGCCGAAACGGGGGAACTGATCCCTATCAGCCTGCCGCCATAGGGAGTCAGGGGAACGGGAAACATGAGGGACCGTGACTACTGGTGCTGGTGAACGTGAGCTATGAAACGCGAGGGGAACGTGACTAGGAGCGGAAACAGACTGTGGACGTGGTGAACGACGTGGCCGTGATCTACGTGATTTGGGACGAGGTGAACGACGTGAGGTAACGTGGGAGGTGGTCTCAAAACGGTCAAAAGAAAAAGGTGACGGAAATTGTTCGGGGGGAGGAAAGTGACGGATCCTAACGGAATCTGTGTCATGCTGGGCATACAACTGGTCATAAATGTATTCAAAGTCATCCTCGTGATCTGAGTCTACTATAATGTGAGGTGGTGTAATTGCATTGCGCTCAAAATCTTCTTGGTAATCTGAATCTATAATAAAATGGGGAGGTATGACAGGTGGGTAATCCTTAACATTATCATGAAACGCAGGGGAGAAAACCGGTGGGGAACGAAAAATAGAACCTACGTGAAGGACGCGGGATTGGTCGGCAGGCTGAGGGGGGTAGTCCGAGCAGCGACGACGATGACGTCGCCGAGAGCTTCCCGCTGGGTCCGTGGTTGGTCGGAACATTCTGTCAGGTTTCGCCGTTCGGCGAAGAGGTGGGTGGACCCAAAGAGCGAGGAAGCCGGGAAAAGGGTAAACTAAAGGGAATTTATTAAATTAATCAAATGAGGACAAACAACATGGCGTGGACAAACAACATGGCGTGGACAAACAAACGTGGCAGGGTGCAAAATGACTAAGACGAACTAAACGTGACTAAACAGAAAAAAAGCCGAGGAACAAGACAGTGACAAAAACCAGGGACATGAGAGGGAGCGAGAGCAAGAACATGGCCGTGAAGGAGATCACGGAGCGGTCGTGACAGTCCAAACGGAGTAGCAGGAGTAATGTTCCGACAATGGGTTGTCGGGGTGAGGTGTTTAAATAGTCCAGTCAATAGGGGAGCAGATGGGAATCAGGTGTGTTGATGATAACGGGGAACAGGTGCGTGGCTGGTGAAACAGAGTGCTGAGGGGAAACGCCCTACTCAGCTGACAAACATAAACAAAAGTGCACATGGTAGGAAAGTGACAAAAACAATAACAAAAGCACATGCAGACGAAAACAATGACAAAAACCCCTGTCATGCCCGACGCGGATCATGACACAAAAGGGTTTAAGACTTATCACAGTTCCCACATGTCCTGGAAAACTTGCACAATAATTGACCAATTTTTCATGGAAAGATTTTATGGAACATGCCAGGGGGGGAAAAGTAAAGGAAAATCTTGCGTTGTCATTGAAAATTATGTATTCTCCCTCGGCTACTTTCTGCCTCGTGGGTTAACGCAAACAGCTGAAACAAATATACAGTAAATGTCCGTTTGAAGGTGCCTTCAACATTGAGCCGTAGGGCTTTTTCTGCTTCGAGCCAGCATAACGCCCCACCAATCCATCAAAAATTAGTCAAGGGTGTTACTGTAGCGATGTATATCAAGTGTGAGATTTTTTCCATCTTGAGTGACAGAGAGCTGTAGTGCGCTTGCCGTCACTTTTTACTGAGCGCTCTGAGCATAACTACAGTTACCCAACACACACCTCAGCCCCCACGCAACCCGCGAAGTAGAGGTTGACTTTTTTTTTTTTAATTCTTTTTTGGGGAGATTTACGCCTCTATAATGCCGTTACGACTCATCACAGACCGAAACGTGTCGTGATCTGCTATGGTTGCTTTTGGTTTAGTTTTAGGTTTTCCTTGTGTTCCTGTGTCTTATTAGTTTACTGTGAACACCTGTGTTTGCCACCGGTCCCTATTGTCACCCAATCACCTCAATCCCAACCCTTCGTGTCTTGTCCAGATGTTTCGTGTTGTCACGTTAATTTGCTCGTATTTAGTTCCCTGTTTCGTGTCGGTTTAATCGCCGTGTCCAAATGAACAGGCTGCTTCCTCCCAAGGCTGCTTTTTCAGCAACGTGACGTGACATGAAAGTGCGTGGTGTCCAAAAGTGATGGGAAAATTAAGCTTCAAATTTGCTTCATGAACCACTTGTTGTATTTTGAGTCCTGTAGATGGCACGGTTGGTTTAAAAAAAAAGGGTTTAAAAATGGCAAATCAGTGTGCTTTCAGCCCAATGTTGAACAGAGAGTGCCATCAGCTGGAGTCCAAAACAACCACAACTGGTTCATGAAGCTGATTTGAAGCTTCATTTACCCATCACTAGTGTCCAAATTCACGCTGTCGCAAGCGGTTTTCGAATCCAGCCTTATAATCCAGTATTCATTTCCATGGAGACGGCCACTGGGCAAAGGCCGCGTCGCGCTACACTTTTGTAACACTCACATACATGATTCCGCTATTCTACGCAGGTGTTACGTATTTACGATGGATTCATAAAATGCTTGGATAATGAATGGATATTCTACAACGTGCTCAAGACAGAAGGTATCTTTTAAACAATAAAACATTTGTGTTAAGATGTAAGGCTGGTATAGTCTTTTATTTTGAACCATGGAAACTGAACATGTCTTCATTTTATTTCACTTTTTATTTTCGGTACTTCCTTTTTGTTCATGAAGAATTGTAGAGGAGAATCTCACTTTGTCATCGGAGAGTTATCCTTTTGCGAATGAATGAAGTTCCAACTTGGCCTATCAGCTTTTTCACACCGTTACCAACATTGGGATATAATAGATAGGGATATAACGTGATTGCTACCGATGGACTATATAGCAAGTAAGACCACAAACGCATACCTTAATAAATAGTTCATGTGGTGGTTTCATAATAGAACAAATATTGAATGAAAATGAAATAATTGTAAATTTAGATAATTGTGATGGCTGACCAAATATATACTTTCACATATGACAAAAGAAATATTAAAATTAAGTTGGTGATACTGTGAGAATAATCCAACAAATTCAACAAAAAATATTAATTAGTTAATTTTTTTATTTAGAAATTAAACCAGCCAAGAGGTCCATACTGCAGGATCAACCTGGGTATGTCAGTGTTGGACCGTTTCTTTAATGGAGAAGCTCTCCAACCAGACCTTTGCCTGAGTAGGGACTCATTCAGAGTGTTGCTCAACCTCCTGAACCAAGACGGACAACATTGATGTAGTGCCCTGATCCTGGTCTTTCTCTTTTGGCAGACAAGTGGGGCATCATATCAGGGTGTGTCACAAGCCTTTGGGATGCCACAGTCCACCATTCACTTCATCATCCACCGGGTCGCTGGGGAAGCGGTGGCTCTTCGCCACAGTCATCCACTTCCCCAACACTGCAGGAGGCCTTCAGGGTTCAGGCAGTGACCTGGGGATTTGCAGGGCGGTGCGGCACCATGCATTTGTTAGAGGTGCTGTGGCAATTAGATGGTTGTCAAGTCGTAATCAAGCCTCCAAGTGGCCCTGGACATCTACGTGGGCTGGACTTGATCAGTCCACGCCTCCAGGGTCCTCCGACACAGCCCCCTTTACCAAAGAGGGCTGTATCCTCCTCGAGGTACTTCCTCTTGGCAGATGGAGGGTACCCGTGCCTCCAACGACCATTGCTCCTTATCACTCCTTACAAGCAGCAGGTGTATAGGGGCCCGGCGCTTCAACATTCAGCATTCCAAGGCGCGCTTTATTGTTGAGCGTGCCTTTGGAATGATGGTGAGGTTCCGAGCCATCTTTTTCCACACCCTGGAGGTGCACCACATGTAAGTAAAAAAAAAAAAAAAAAAAAAAAAAGTAAAAGTGATGGAGTTTATACTTTAATATGTTGCACTTTGTTCAGGATCAAATCAGGTCCTTTTCAGTGCAATAACTATCCAATGTAGCTAATATAACAGCTTTTCCTGTTTTATTTCTGTTAAGTCATCGTTGTCTGTGCTGTCCTCCACATCTGCCTCGGAGTGGGAGACCTCATGGCCTTGGAGGATGAAAGGGATGGAGGAGGCTGGCGGAAGAGGTGGCTGACAGCATCACTGGAGCGCATTGGAGGGACCAGCTGTCTACACTGGAGGAGGCACCCGAGGACCATGAGTATCTTCAGGTTTTTAAGTACTTGCAACTGTACAATTGTATTTGAGCAATCATCCCATCAAACATGCCATCAAATAAGCTTTAACTGTTCATCAAACAGCACAGCCACATAAACATGCCAAAATACTAGTAGACGAAAAAATTTATTCGTATACGACGTAATGAATGTTTAATAAACCTACCCCATCTTTTGTAGTGAGATGCAGCCATCTTTTGCCCCAGCCATTCCTGCAAAGCCCCACTACGTAGATGATGTAGAGAACACTGCATCAGGTATGATGCCCCACTTCAAGTCATGAAAGGAAGATCAGGACTGTTTGTCCCCCATCCATGTCATGGGTCCTGGAAGAAAGGTTCCATCCATGCTCCAAATGAGTCCCTGCTCAGGTGAGAATTAGAAAACAGCACTGACACACTTGGGTTTAGCTTGCAACAGTTATGAACTGGGCAATGCTTTTTATTTACTTTGAATAGTTATTTTTGTTACTTTAATGTGCGCTATGATGTACTTAAGTTGTACATTGTTTGTCCCTGCATATGCCATCAAAGTAATAGTTTGTAACCAAAACAGACACATGGTGGCGTCTTCATGTTATTGAAAAAAAAAAAAAGGTCTCTTACAAACCAAACCTGAGACACTTCTCTATTTCACTTTAGTTTGAAGAAGCTGATCTAAAGATATGACTGGGACAAATACACATGACGACGCGTGAACTAAATTGTTGAGAGATGCAAACTCGTTTATCTGTCTTGAAATTCCCTCATTTTTGTTTACTTTTAAATGAATGTTATATATTTCAGTATTAAACACCAAACATTAGTTTTTATTTTGATCAATCATTTTCTCCATCAAACCAAATAAATGTTCGAATATCTCTTCACTCTGTTGCCCTTCTTTCCGTTTCCAACCTTTGTCTCTCCATTTCTTCTCTCTGCATTTCAATATCTAATCTGGAGTCTGACCGTTTAATCCTTTCTCTTCCTGGCTCTTTAAGCGCCTTTATTTTCTCTTTTTCCTTCCTCCTGCTGGTCTTGCGCTTCTTCCTCCTCCTGCACCATTCTGGCCTGACCTTGCCCTGGTCTGGCCTCAGGGACGGAGGCGATTCGGAGAAGGGAGTGATGGACGGCCTCTGTCCCAACACTGCATCCATATGGTTATACTAGGGCCAAGTCTCAGCAGTGGATTTTTTACACCAACCTTTCTCCAGTCCCGGGTTATTTGCAATCCTTTGAAAAGAAACAATAACAAAAATTATAAATTCACTTTCACACAAGACATGTGGACTTCCATACTTAATTTCATTATTAAATTGTCCCTTTTTTTGCCTCAGGGGGCATGACCTTGCCCTGCAGTCCCAATTTTTCCATGGTTCTGTATTAAATAAATAAAAATGCATCCAAAAATTAAGGATGAAAAAAGATGCAAACATTTGTCAGAAATCCTGGTATTATTGGTAACATGCAGATTTATGCACATAAGTACATTAGTCCATGCTCTTTTAATTTAGTTTTTTCACGTCAATTTGGAGAGTGATTGATATTAGTTAATATCAGGTATTGATAGTCCTCCAATTACACGATTGTTGTATTTGAGACAGCATTATCTTGTTCACAGCAGGGGCTTTTGGCTGTGGTAGCTATTTAAAAAAAAAAAAAAAAAGAGAGAGAGAGAGAATTGACAATGTATAATTCATATTTCACCACCATCAATCTCAAATTCCAATTCAAAGTAAGGAAAGCATGCGATTGTACAGCCATGAGAGCAGTTCTCCAACCCGGGGTACGGGTACACCAAGGGGCATGTGAGCACATTGCAGGTGCGTACGTGGAAAAATGTAATTAGTAACATTCTGTGCCAAAACCAACAGCCGTGTGTTAGCTCATATCTAATTAAAACTCAAATAGCTAATGAAAGGAAACTAAAATTGTTATAGGGGGTCTGACTAGTCTTGTTAAGTGTTTTCTTATAGATATTTAGAGTTTGAATGCCTGGTCAAGGGGAACAATTTCAAAGGAGCTAAATTGTTTGTGTTAATGCTATAAACTAGATTAAAAAAATAGCAATTTTATTTCTGTGTTTTGCTTCCTACTTGGAAATGTATATTACTTATGTATTTTAATTTATTTCATTTCCAATTCCTCACAAACGACCACATTAAGGCAGTGAAAATAACACATTTTTCATTTAATGAACAGTTCTGTTACATTTTGTGATTTAATCATCACCTCACACATATGAGTCACGGAGGTATGCGATGTATGACGAAAATGTTCACGGGTACACAGAACCAACAAAGATTAGGATCCTCTGAATTAGCGCATTTTGAGTAAATTAATGGAAATAGACAAATTACCCGTGAAATATTTGTCCCGGATTTTTGTTTTTTAATCTCCGCGCTGTGGCCGTGGTGAATTTGGCCCCAGTGTAAACAGGCTGTCATACTTCCCACGCAGTTTAATGAGCTGCGCAGTCATCTCCTTGCTCCCTAAAACATAAGGGAAAGATTTAAATAAAATAATGCTAACATGCAGGATTACGACAATTCAAACGTTTCAGCCTTATCGGCTATGCAAGACTTACGAGCTATCTCGTCGTTATTTTGGCTGATATCGCAAACGATTACCTGATCTGAATCAAGATAAAAAATATTCAACCGTTGTTGCCCAATATGAGTGATGTTTTAATATGACATATAATTTATACTTGCATTTAAAAGCGTCGTCGGCTGAGGTGGATCACGGGCCTCCATTCGCTTGCATTTTCCAACAGTCGAAGAAGAGTGTAGAACGGCGTAGAAGAAGAGAGAAGCCATTCAGGCTACGAAGGTCGCATTTACGTAGCGTTCACTCCGGGCCCGTCAAAAGTATTGGAACAGGACTCCAGTCTACTACCTTGAAACAAGGAATTATCACATTAATTCCAAAGGCTAACTAAGACAGGCTGTCACTTCAAAATTGGAGACTTATCACCTTGTTATGTAATGATTACAAATTGTTAGCACATGTTTACTCTCATAGACTAGACATGGGTTTAACAAATTTAGTTGATGAATGCCAATAGGCTTTTGTTAAGGGTAGAAGCATACATAATCATACACGGCTGATTATTGACTTGTTGGATTATAGTGAATATGTTACAACTGACATTGGGATTTTTTCAAGGCTTATGACACCATTGAACATCATTTTCTGTTGTAAGTGCTTCATTTTTTGGGTTTTGGGAATATATTTAGAAATATTGTGAAAATGTTTTACTTTGACATAAGCAGCTCAATTTCTCTGAACTCTGGAGTGACCCCTCGGTTTACAGTATTACGTGGTATTCGTCAGGGATGCCCAATTTCTCCCAAGCTTTTTATACTGGCAACACAACTATTGCCACTACCTATTAATAATTCTGGGAATATTCAAGTAATTACCATTTTTGAAAAAGAATTTAAGATAAGTAAATTTCCAAATGACACCTGTATATTTTTAAAAGATAAATTAATGGTGGACAAAACTCTCAAAACCATCTCAAAATTTTCTAAAGCGTCTGGATTATCTTTCAACCTTGAAAAATGTGAACTACTCCCTCTTCATACAACGGCTGGCACATCTGTTGCTTCAATTCAAATTAAATCTGAAATAAAATATTTTGGATTAACGATATAAAAAATGTCATTAGACAAGACATAAATATTGCTCACCATATAGTAGACATGAAGAAGTCACTTAGTCGGTTAACTCGAGACCTTACTATTTCTGGCAGTATAACTCTCAAAAGTGGAAGGTATTGCTAAACTGATTTATCCCTGCCACTCTCTGTATATATCCCCTAGAAATATTAATAAAGCTAACACTGTCATTTTCCATCTTATATGGAGGAATAAAACACACTATGTTATACTTGCCAAAAGTAAAACAAATGCATTTCAAAATCAAACAAGATTCATCCTGAGGCTGAATTTCGTCAGAAAAGATTTAAATTTGAGGTAGAGAGAGCTGTTCCTTCTGCCATAACGATGATGAAACTTCGGATCATTTGTTTTTCCTTTGTCCTATTTCTCAATGCTTTTGGACTGATATGAATAATTGGCTGTCATTGAAAATTAATATTACAAAATTTGAATTATGTCATATTATTTTCTTTATGGATGATGTAGAATTTTCTGTTTCTGAATTGATGAACATTATTTTGTTGTTGGATAAATACCACATACGCTGTGCCAAATGGAGAAATAGTAAACCTTCCTTCTCAGCATTTATGATTGACTTTAAAAAAATTTTCTTGTCTTAAGAAAGTAGAAACATTTAACTAAGCGAAGTAAATATGTACAGACTTTTGTAAATATTTGTTTTGAATTGTATTCATTAATTATGCTCCCTTCTTTCGGTTTGAATAGAGATGACGGTTTTTTGGGGTCGTTTTCTCACTTATGAATCCCCTTCTTTGTTTTTGTTTCATCTATTTTGGTTGACATGCTGTTACCAAGTATGTGGTGTCTGTTTCGTTCTGTCCTAAGACTATACAGAATGGACAGTTAGAGCTCTTTCATTTGCTCACTGATTCTTTATTATAACACCTGCACGTCTCTCATACATTCTACTTCCACTCGTCTTGTGCAGTGTGCAACCCCTTAACAGTCCCCCTGGGAACACATAACTATAAACTAACAATCCCATTGTTACAGTGTCCTCTGTAAGTGTTTGTAATTTTCAACGTTCAAAAACTTAAATTTAAAAAATAAAAACCCTCAAGACTCATCTCCATGGAAGCTCCAGTGAAACAAGGCCATATTTGAAGGCGGGTTCTCGGAGGCTGTGTGAATTTGGACACCTACGTGTGCGGTGCTGTCGCACCGAAAGTGACGTTTTGTGGCCACCACCTATCAATGTGTACACAACTATTGAGCTTGTCCAAATTTGCCATGGGTTATACGGTCCACAGAGGCCACATGATGAGGAGCCTTCGTAGGACCCAGGTTTTGGTCTCAGCATGTTAATTTGCAACCGGTCTGCTGTCCATGTCAGTATCCTCCTGCCCTTAATTGTTAAGTTAAATCTGGTTGTTCTTTGTTAGTCAAGTCAAGTCTTTCTTTTCCATTATTTTTGTAGCTTTGATCCTTATAGTATAGACAGAATTTGTGATGGCAAAATGCAAGTGTATTAATTAAAGAAAAGAAAAATATACACAATATTTACAGTGTTTACATAACAATAAACATTCATGATCCCGGATTGAGAGTCCTACATGGTTGAATAATATAATTGTCGAAAACCGTGGAAATAGTTGAGTGGATGATGTTGTAGAAAATTTGGCTGCAGCTACCACACAGCAAGATTGTCGTCGATGTTGGAGTTCTTCACGTGGTGGTCTATGGTTGTTCGCTGTCTATTCCCATCGAGGTAGATAAGAAATGGAACCTGGCCTGCGTGAAACAGGAACAATAAATAATAATCACATTATTTAAATTACATCTTGTTCAATTTACATCTTAATGTACGTACATCAAATGTTCAAAAATCTGGAATATATTCCTCAATTATTTCAATCCATACTTCATAAATAGATACAAAATACATTCTGTACAATGGCATCAACTTCTAATTCAAATGAAATAAAACAACAGCATAAGTACTAAACGTCATCAACTCAAGACTATTTTAAGAAAAGGAATACCAAAATAACATCACGTAACAAACAAAACTCCCGGTACCGCAGGAGGACATTATTGGTGCTAGCTCCCCATAATAGCCGTCCGGGTCCCATTCAACTAAATAAGAAATTAGCGGCCACTATTAGCACGCTTAAACAAATGATTTAGCTCACCGGTTCCCTCTTGTTTACTTCAAGTATTTTCGGGTACCGAGTGATATGACTCGGTTTTGTGGTTGATGCACCTATCAGTTGACAGCCTATTTGAATAGTCCGAAATCGGACAAAATAATATTTTTGAAGGAATTAAAAGTCACGTACCGGCAACAGATCGACGCGCTCATCTACCACCTAAGCGTTCGCGGGAGTGCGATTTTTTTTTCCGCCGGTGAGCGACTTGCGCCGTGATTTGTAAAACAATGACGTCAGACGTAGCGCTACGCAAGCTAGTAGACGCACTACGTAAATAATACCACGTGATTATCGTATAATGAAAAAAAAGCAGCAAGGGGGAAACGAAAGCAACCAAGTATTACAAATATACAAATCACCCAGGTTACAATCTGTTTTGGTTTAGGATTTAGTTTTAGTTTCTCTTTGTGTGTCCTTTTAGTTTATTGTGTTCACCGGTGCTTGTCATCCCGTCCCTTGTGTTACCTGAATCAGCTTCCTCCAACCCTTTGCGTCTTGTCCAGGTGTTCCTTGGTGTCTCATTAACTTGTTTGTATTTAGTTCCTTTTCAGCCCTTGTTGGTTCATTGTCAATGTCTGTCAGTTGTCCTCTGTCATGTGTCTTTTACCTAGTGATGGTGAGATGAAGCTTCTTGAAGCATTGAGGCTTTCCATGCAATTGGTTTGACTCATGTGTCGAAGCCTCAAAGCTGGTTCAAGCCCCTCTGGCACTACCAAGTGGACTTAAAGTTTATCGACATGCAAGGAAGAGGTTTTCTTGTGCAAAGCTTTGATTAGGATTGTGCTCATTATGACATGAAATTGACATGGAAAGGGTGTGGAGGAAAATGCAGTAATTGAGTTTTTATTGTTGAGGATAAAAAATTTACTCACAAAAAGTTTTATCGCATTCATTTTTATTAAAAAAAGTTGTTTTTTTGCAACTGAGGCTCAGTCTGTTTTTTTTTTTCATATCCATCCATACATACCTGTTTGGTACGGAGAATATAGGTAGGGTCAAAAGCTGCAAAAAGTTTACTGAACGCCCTGTCCTCTACAATATAGAAGGGCAGGGAATCTTGGAACCGTGTCAACCAAAGCATTAACCACATCATTCCATGTAATAAGAAAATTAAATATTTAATCAAACTTGTTTTGGAAAACCAAACAGAGATTATTATAGTAGTTCCTGTGAGAATTGAACCTGCATCTCGGTGGATGTCAAACAAAGGACTATACCACTGTACCACAGATGTAGTCATATGTTTATTGAGTGTTGTAATTTGACATGTGATTAAGCCAGGGGTGGGCGATATATTTTATTGAAGCAGGTGTGACTGTCAGTGCAACATGTGATATGGTACTCAGACAGGTAGTTGCAAATCCAAATGAACCTACAAGACAGTAAAACGTTTACCCAATTACAAAAGTAACTAAATACTTTTACTCGATTACAAAAGTAACTAAGTAATTTTCCTCATCAATTACAAAAGTAACTAATTTACTTTATTACTGTAATTACTTGATTTTAAATGTAACTAAGCACATGATTACTAGAATTACTAGATTTTAAAACTGCAATTACTTTGTTTTAAAAGTTACTAATTTACTTAATTAGTGGAATTACTTGACTTAAAAAGTAATTAATTTTTTTTTCTTAAATATTGGATTACTTGATTTTAAGAGTAACTAAGTAACTTTACTTGATTATTAAAGTTACAAATTTGCTTGATGACTAGAATTACTTGATCGTAATAGTAACTGATTTACTTAATTACTGGAAATACTTGATTTTAAAAGTAGCTAAATTACTACACTTGAATACTAGTACAGTGAAACCCCGGTTATCGCGGTTAATGGGCCACCCGTGAAAACTGAAAATCCGCGAAGTAGCGGCGCCCCTTCAAAAATGCTTAAAAAAACCTATACAGGTATACAGTATACCCCCCTGTATACAGTACACCATATAGAATACGGGTAGAGAGAGAGAGAGAGTGAAATTCATGTTATAACAAAAAAAAAACAAATTATTATTAAAACTTATTATTTTTTATTCCCCAGCCATTATTTTTGTATTTATTCAATTACTTCTTTTTGTATTTATTTAATTACTTCGACTTTTACCTGCTGGTACGCCGTCCGGTGTGCCCTGTGAAATGAAAGGTGGCATTCTTCATTTATTTATTTATTCATTCATAACTGACAGCCTCGCGCTCCGCTCGTGCCCGGGCGGAAGAGGTGCTCCTCTTCGGCTTAATTGTCACGCACGCCGGACCTGCTCCCCCGAAGCGTGTCTCCGTTCGGTTGAACTCGGTTTCATTTCGCCCTGCTCGTGCCCGGGCGGAAGGTGCTCCTCTTCGGCTTAACTGCCACGCACGCCGGCCGGAGCTCTGGTACGGTCCGAACCACGCGAAACGATCGTGCCCGGGGGAACGTGCTCTTCTTCGTCCACTCTCCTCTTCGCCCACGCTCTTCTTCGGCGCACGCCGGCCGTCTAACCGCTCCAGCGCCCCATCGTGCCGCTCGGCGAAACTACAATGCCCCCGCGGCGCGGAGCAAATGGAGAGCCCCGATCGTGCCCGGGCAAAAAAGTTTTTAATTTTTGAATATTTTTTTTAGACCCGCGAAGCACTAAACCCGCGAAAGGTGAACCGCGAAGTAGCGGGGTTTCACTGTACTTCACTTGACTACTAGAATTACTTGATTTCATATGGAAAAAGTACTTTTACTTGATTACAAAAGTAACTACTTTACATGATTACAAGAATTACTCAATTTTAAAAACTGCATTAACTATTAAGATAAGATAAGATGTCCTTTATTAGTCCCACAATGGGGAAATTTGAGGTGTTACAGCAGCAAAGATATAGAGGCAGCAAAGATATAAACTTTTAAAAGTAACTAATTTACTTCGTGGAATTACTTGATTTTAAGTGTAACGAAGTTATTTTACTTAATTACTGGAATTTCTTTATTCTAAAAAAGTAACTAATTTACTAAATTTGTGAAATTACTTGATTTTTCAAAGTAACTGATTTACTTGTATACTGGATATACTTTATTATAAAAGTGATGAACTTAATTTCTGAAATTACGTGATTTTAAAACTAACTAATTTACTTCGTGGAATTACTTGATTTTAAGTGTAACGAAGTTATTTTACTTAATTACTGGAATTTCTTTATTCTAAAAAAGTAACTAATTTACTAAATTTGTGAAATTACTTGATTTTTCACAGTAACTGATTTACTTGTATACTGGATATACTTTATTATAAAAGTGATGAACTTAATTTCTGAAATTACGTGATTTTAAAACTAACTAATTTACTTGGTGGAATTACTTGATTTTAAAAGTAACTAAATTACTTGAACACTGGATTACTTTATTTCATACGTAACTTAGTACTTTTACTTGATCTATTTCAAATTAGCCCATTTCCATTTCACTAAACCCGTGTTGTTTTTTTCCCAGTGATTTTAAAGTTACACATAAACGTTATATGGGTGAATAAAAGTGGCTTTATAGTACATATTATGATTGGTTGGCTGTTTTACGTATTAACCGCATGTGACTAAATCATCTGAGGCGATTATTGCTTTAAGTGATTCCACTAATTGTTATGTTGTTCTTGTTGTTTTATCCCATCTCTTTATCGTAACAAATAATCCCATTCAAATATAATTTGATTCTGATGTATTCTTTTGATTCCGTTTTTCGTAGTGATACGATCAAAGTGTTCCCAAACAGGAAAAACTCTTTATCATCCTGAATGGCTCTACAATAGTGATAAATTGATATTAATTGACAAGCGAATTACAAACTTCTCACAAAACTTGCCCAAATCCTCACAAAACGGGAAACCTCCATGACGTTTCGTTGCTGCTTAAATCAGAAACTGCGCTTCTTGATGCGCTTCCTGAACCGGTCACGTGGTACGGCGGGTTTCGAGGCTTTGAACGTCATCACCTACATCACTCGAGCATTTTCTTGGTGCGCGCTTCAAATACTCGCTCCCAGTTTACTCGGTACACGCATGGGAATCTTGACATAGAGGACACATTCCTACTTTTACCTGCATCAAGTCAAGTCCTTGTCTTGATCCCTGCTATTTTGAACTTTTGTATTTTTTTCCTGGTGCCTGGTATGCGTTTTTGCTTCTTTTAATTAAATGCCCTTTGTGTTACTCATATGCCTCGCTTCCCCGCATTTGGGTCCTCCACATCAATCCGGCACCATGTCATTCCGTAACAGTAGCTACTTTCACTAAATAGTAGTTAATGGACAGGAAGCTGCTGCTGGCCTCCTACCACTCGTCCATCGAGAGCCTGCTGACGTACTGTGTCTCCACCTGGTACAGCGGCTGCACTGAGGCGGACAGAGTGAGGTTCCAGAGGACGGTCAAAACAGCGCAAAGGATTATTGGCTGCCCTCTCCCCTCACTGTCGGACATCTACACCGCCCGGTGCCTCAGCAGGGCTCTCAATATCATCAAAGACAATACCCACCCAAACTCCCACCTGTTCGACCTGATGCCCTCTGGCAGGCGCTACAGGTGCATCAAATCAAGGACCAATAGACTGAGAAACAGTTTCTTTCCAAGAGCCATCTCCATTCTAAACTCTCACACACACACACACGACCACCCTTACCTTGCAGAACAGCAACGTGATGTGTTTTTATATATCCTATTCAGTATTACTTTCCATTGCACTAACTATTCTCTTATTTATCTAATTTATATATTTAACTGAATTATTGTTGTATTGCACTGGAGAGGAGGGGAGCTCTCTAATCTCGTTGCGCACTTGAGTACAATGACAATAAGGGGATTTCTGATTCTGATATAGGACTACAAACATGTATGTAAATAGTACAGCTTATCAATGCAATGCCATAATAAAACAAAACTTGATTTCCCTTCATATTTGATTGAGTGAAACATCACTGAATGGAAAAGTATGATAAGAGAAGAACTCTTTTTGCACACTTGTCTGAGAAGCGGTACAGATAATGGATGGATGAATATTTACTGTGCAAGTCGACTTCCAGTGTGTGCACCCAGATTTGAACTTTTTCCCCTTAAATTTTTAGTTTGGGAGCCACTTTAGTCATAGTTAAAAAAATTTTGTCTACATCCCTGAAAAGGATAAAGCAGTAGAAAATCAATGGCTATTTCAATTATTTGTCAACTTCTGGACATATGTCTTCTATCACTATGCCAAGTTTAGATCAAGACTGATATCTGTGAAGGGGATAGTAATCTGCTCTAATCGAACAACATTAGAGTGTCCGAGGCAGGCCCTGGATAGGTTTTGCTAACAGCAATTTTTTTTTTTTTTTGGATGACGTCCTTTGGGCAATATGAATCAATGATGCAGGTGTATTAAAAGGTCAAGATGATGGATTATTTGATATTGTCAGCATATAAAACCATATTGTGCACAGTGGCCCAAATACACACTCTCATGGGGATTTTGCTCTCCTCACATTAATTTCCTCTTATTCACTCTTTTCTTCATCACTTGCACACAGCATGCTTAATTATGCTGCACTTTGCATATAACACCCTCTCATCACTTTGGCACTTATTCAGCATTGCACTTACACGCTGGCACTTCTTTATCATTACATAACCTCCATCCTCCACACACTCGCACGCACACGCACGCGCGAACACACACACTTATCACAGTCCTATCATTTAGAGAGGTGTACTGTGAGTGCAGTTGTGATATTAGTCTCATTAAAGCAGGCACTAATTACTGGCTTGAGAGACAACACAAGGCAACCTTCATAAGAGGAATTTTGAATGTTAACTCCATAGAGACACTGCTGCTTCTCGCTGCTCTGCACTAAAAGCAAGTGCACAGAGGCTCATTGTGCACACAGATATGCATACATGTGGCTACCAAATATACCGTACATACAAACACAAGCCACAATAGCATTAATAATAAATTTCTCTCATCTATATTTCCGGCATTGAGGTGCCTGTCATTGAGTGGGCATATTGTCACTGCGCATATAACCTCTGCTAATTATGAATAATAAAGCAGATGTTTAAATAATTACCATTGTGGCCCTTTGGTGCCTTTCAGCAGCTAACTAGGTCACATTTGATAAAGAATTTCCATCTGATTTGTCCAGCATTCAAACCCCTATTAATAGAGAAAGGTTCTGAGAATCCACTGGCATGATATTCCATGGAAATAATCCAGAAAATGCGAGGAGTATTTTTTGGCAGGGGGCCAGGGTCTTTAAGCGTGCGAATCCTCTCTGTGACATTTGTTTGTTTGTGTGTGTGTGTGTGTTTAAATATATAATATTGAATTACATTTCAGGTTAATGCATTTCAGTTACATAACTCGTTATAAGGACAATCACATAGTAATTCCGTTGTGACTTTGGATAGGGAATTAAAGGAATTTAATATTTTTCACTATTAATTACCCAAATGTATGCTCGAAATCTTTTAATTGAATTGAGGGGAGTAGAAACCTCTGTAAATGCGCCGAACATTGACTTAAAGACAGTCATCTGTCATCTTGTTTTAAAGTCACTTGCATTGGCACAAGCTTTCAAGGCCCATTAGTCGCAATTCCTGATGTCCGTATGGTAAATCTCAATGGGAAGAGTGAATGGATTATTTATAAACTTTTGAGAAAGCCTTCAGGTGTTGACATTCATGGATTAACTGGTATTAAAAATAGTTTCCCTTGCATTAATTCTATATGGGGTTAAAAAAAATGTTAAACACTACAGTAAATACAATTTCTGATAATAAAGGAACACTGATCAATCAATCGTTCAATGAATTAGATTTATTTAAAGAGAACGAAAACAACAGTCATCAAAGTGCTGTATAAGGAAGACAATGCAAACATCAGTAACGCAATTAACCAAAACAAGTAAGAATGCATACATCCATCCATCGCCTGCCCTCAATCAGATCACGGGTGAGCTCGAGCCTCTCTGAAATGATGTTGGGTGAGAGATGGTACGCACATGAGAAAAAAAAAAAAAAATCAAAACAAACATTCTTACTCCAATTCAAGATATTTGAAATTAGTTAATGCCAATTCGGAAGCCAAAGAACGTTTGCATTAAAATGAGATTCAAACAACATTTCCTGAGGGAGCAGCAACTGTCTTTTTTTTTTGTATTTTTGCACCTGTTTGTCATTTTGTGTTTAATTGTGGACTGTTTTCAGCATTTTTAGCTATGAAAATTACTGAAGAATAATACCTTGCGACCTTTTCAGCAACACATTTGCAACAGCGCCGTTTTGGTTAAGGAGAATGTCAGTGCTATTCAACTATCGCCACTTGATTCCATGGTAGGCCACAGGGCACATGTTTTGTGCCTTCATGGGCAGCATTTTTGCAACAGCCTCATTATAACCCCTAATCCAGGGGTGTAAAACTCATTTTTACTCAGGGGCCATATAGAGGAAAATCTGTTACCAAGTGGGCCGGACCAGTAAAATCATTATCTATTACAAAAAGCAATCCATGTCAATATTATACAGATTAGCGCTATATGCATGCTGTGCCGCGAATAGAGAAGGTCAACTGTAAATATATTGTTATACGTAAAAGAAACATGTAAAAAATTCTATATATATTTGAAATGTTTTCACAAAATACACATTTTGTATAGAACACACGAAAATATGGACTAAAATAAATTATGAAATAAATACATTGTAATTCATATATCCAGTGGTTGGAAAAAGTCCCAATCAAAATATGTATTCCAGGAAGAAGTGCAAATAATTGAATTGAATACAGCAAGGCTCCAAGTAACATTTCGGGATACCTCCCATTTACCATTTTAGTTGGGCCAACACAAGTTTGTCATCTTGTTCAGCGAACTTGACTAAGTCTGAACACTGGGTGGCCCCTACGTAATGACGTGCTGGAAGCGTCTTTCACAGAAAACAAATTAAACTCACAAAAAAGAAATTATGTCACGTCGAATACTGGAGCGCTGTTTGCTAAGCTAAGTTTAAAAAAAAGTAAATTACATTCAAAAACGCACTACAAGACTGATTCAAATGTCCGCTGCTGGCCCAGATTGCGCCCCCCACCCAGTGTTAATCTCTTTGCGGTGATTGAAGGCATTTACCAGCGCTGAGCGATGAAGCGTAATGCTAATGTGAACGCTAGTGCAGTTCCTCACTTTCTATCACTCCAGTAATCTTCACACTACTAGCTTGTTACAAATTGAAGAGCTCTTCAATTCCCATAATAAGTAGCAGCCCAGCTCACACATGTTGATGCAACCATCAAAAGGAATGCATGTGCATTTAAATAACTTGTTTTTGTGACATTCATGAACATGGAAGGCGGCAACACTTTGCCCGTACGACCTTTATCAGTGCCGCGGGAACAGATAAGTCACAAGTCTCATCTACCACATTTGCACATTGACGGTTGCCAGAATGAATTGTGTGGTGCAATGCATTTAATTCATGACATAAGGACGTTAATCCTTGTGTTTGTTAGCAGGAATAGAAAGTGTAATATTTAACACATTTATGTTTGATTTTAAGTAGCAAGATGTTGTTGTTTTGTTTTTTTAAATCAAACAGCGACTTAAGTTTGTAAGTTAAATAGTGACATTGAGGCCAGTTCCTTGTTCCATTTGCTATTCTCATCTGAGTGTGACTTGTAAATATTAATAAAAACACATTGAATGAAAGCTTTGCACATTGACGACACACATTGAAATGTCCGATACAAATGAAACTATTTGATGTTATAGTGCAAGTGTATTGAATTAGGTAGAGTGATGTATATTACTTGTATACAACTAACATTGGCCATTTGGCAAATTTCAGGAGGGTGAAGTATAAAAATTAAGTACAACCTGACTGAACGACAACTTGCGGGCCAGATTAAACCCGATTGTGGGCCTCGTCTGACCCGCGGGCAGTATCTTTGACACCCCTGCCCTAATCACTTATTTTTCATCTATAAAACCTTCACACAACATACAGCAAAGAGGCAATAAAAATTAGCACCTCCTGTATGCAGACTGACAATGTGAAGCTTGCTATGGTGTGTTTTAATTGAAGAAATGTTTGTTTGATTAGCTATGATTGTATTGGAATTTGGCGCCGTGGTGTTTGACTGGTTAGCACGATGGCCTGATGGTTCAGAGGTCCAGGGTTTGATTCCGGCTCCGGCCTTCCTATGTTGAGTTTGCATGTTGTGAGTGAGTTTACGGTACTCATTCCATAAACATGCATGGTATATGAATTGAACACTCCAATTTGTCCTTAGGTGCGATTGTGAGTGTGAATGGTTGTTCGTCTTTTTGTGCCCTGTGACTGGCTGGTAAACCAGTCCAGGGTGTACACTGACTACTGCCCGGAAATGGCTGGGATAGGCTCAAGCACGCTCGACCCTCGTGAGGAGATGCTGCTCAGATAATGGATGGATGGATGGATGGATTGGAATTATATTTGTTTTTCTGTACAGTGCTTTTGTGGTTCTTGTGACGGCATGATACAAATTGAGTTGACAATGCGTGATCACCTCTGAGCTCGTGGCGAGCCTTTGGGATTACTAAAAGCATTTGGTCTGCTGTCCAGAGAGAAATTGGGCATACTGTGAGTGGAGGATGTCTTAACATTAGGAAAGTGTAAAAAAAAAAAAAACATTGTCACGAGGTGGCGCTTAAAGTAGAATAGATGTTTTGAAGGTCAGTACTGGTAGTAAATGAAGAATTCTACTTAGAAACGTTCAATGGTTGTTTGGTTACGTTATGAACGTGAAGAATCAATTTCAAAGGTATCATCATAAAGTGGACACAATATCTGAATTGCATATATTTTCATTCCTGAACAGCAAAGCTCAATATAATGTACAACACCAGAGGAATCGGAATATCATTCCTCCTTTCCATTTTCTATTTGGCAAACAACAAACCTGACTCTATATCAAACATACTGTATGATCCTGGAAATACAGGCCACTGGGAAAGAGTTTGATTTGAATATTTAATTGGCCTTGTTAACTTGGAAGTTTGGTACAGAACATTATTAAAAATACATTAGCCTGCACACTCAGTCCAGAGCACAACCAAGATGCATCATATGATCCAGCTGCCATATTGTATAAACATTATATAATGTAGTAATTGGGGTCATGCATTGCGCCTGACATCGGAACATGTGATTTTTCCGCAGAACCAGTTTGGGAATGTTTTTCTTCTGCCGGATCAATCTGCGCTACATTGTAATTGATCTCTGGGGCAGAGCAGGCTCGTCCATTAGGCCATATGGGCAGATGCTAAGGGCGCCAGGGACTCCATGGGGTGCAATAGGGGAAAAAAATCACCTTGAATATAAATACATTAGATTCTATTTACTCTTAAAATGGACAGTATAGCAGACCTATAGATTCAAAGGCAGAGCATGGCCCAATTACTGTAAAATGAAAAAAAAAAATAATTCTAAATAAGTCCCAAGGACAATGCACCCGATCCCCCTCCCACTTCCTCCCTCTGCCACCCTCTTTTGGCTGATTGATCTGACGCGCTTCATGGTGATAACTATTCAGTAAGTCCATCCATCCATCATCTGTACCGCTTCTCCTCACTAGGGTCGCGGGGGGTGCTGGAGCCTATCCCAGCTATCTTTGGGCAGTAGGCGGGGGACACCCTGAACTGGTTGCCAGCCAATTGCAGGGCACACAGAGACGAACAACCATCCGCACTCACACTCATACCTAGGGGCAATTTACAGTGTTCAATCGGCCTGCCATGCATGTTTTTGGAATGTGGGAGGAAACCGGAGTACACGGAGGAAACCCACGCAAGCACGGGGAGAACATGCAAACTCCACACAGGATGGCCGGAGCCGGGATTGAACCCACGCCCGATGCTGTCTCTCACTGTGAGGCCATCGTGCTAACCAGTCGGCCACCGTGCCGCCTATTCAGTAAGTCAGTGTTTTTAATTATGCACAGTTGGACCACAAAACGGGTCTTAAAATAATTTGTAGACTGTAACAATACTTAATATAATGTCTAGTTTAAATTGGCCTAATGTACACTTGAATTATTAGTTGATAGCATTTACATCTGACAGGCAAACATTTTTTCCAACTCTTAAAAGTCTAATGCTATTTTGCCTTTTCACTTTATATGTCAGGGTTTTAATCCTAGTTGAATGTCGTGTTACAGCCACCACATAGCCCCCATGGACCACATGAGTAGCACATGACTAGCCACGGATATGTTTAAAAATAACCCAATTATTTTGATTATTCCATCAACTAATCTAACAAAGAAAATCGCTATTGTCTGTCTAATTACTGATTATACAGGTAGTTTTTTGTATTGTTTAAAGTTAATTACATTTGAATCAATCAATTATTTTATTAATAATCTATCTGTAAATTATGATTATTTTTATAATACTGTGTTACTTAAATTGACTATATATTTTTTCCCTGTTGATTATGATTCAGTTACTGGTTTAGTCCGTACCATGTCAGAAAAGTAATAGCACATGTTTACAGATGTCTAAAAAAAACTCATAAACATTATTTCATTTTCAGAAATCAGAAAATATATATCAAAGAATTTCAACAATTTTAAGGAAAACAATGATTTGGTAATCGATTAATTGATGATTAATCACACAGCCACTAGTATTATTACGACATAACATTTTAAACTGCAGTAAATTGCAAATTACCATGACACTAACATGCAAGGATCCAATGTAATATACACATAAAAAATATTAATGACTATAACACATGCATAATGGAGAGAGGGGGTTGGTAAGTGTATGTCTAATCTCCCACAGAGGGGGGTGCCGTCGAAGAATCATTTCTAGGGTTGACTCGGGCCGACCCTGTTCTGGGGCCTCGCTCCCTACTGAGATTTGCTGCAAGGTTGCTTGCATGCATCTCAGAGCAAGGCATTCTGGGAGGTCTTTTATTTTGTTCTTTTATCATGGAATTTTCATCAAGTATTTTGATCATGTCAGGTGATCTAAAACCGTGATACCGGAAGAAAGTTACACACACACACACTCAGTCCAAGGATGATTTTTTGGCAGAGATCCCAACGTTGCTTAATACCTGGTGTTGACGACATGCTCTGTGATAAACGCCAGATGAAAGCTTACAAATCACTGGAGGCTTACAACTATTTTGAACGTGGATGGATACAGAGGGTAAATTTCAAAATCTTATCTGAGCTGTGTAAGTTGTTGCAGAGGTGCGTAAACCGCTGAATGTTGTGAATGAATCTACTGGTGATGGTAGGCTCTAGTATTTTTTGTTCATTAAATAAGACAATGAGTTTTTTTTTACCTCTATTAGTTTCGACGTCAAACTGCTGCCTGCTCCAGGAATGTTTTAAAATCCATACCTAATATTTGTTCAGTAGTTGTTTTTGGCCTTCATTGTATTGCAACACGAACTTTGTGAAATTTTATGAAAAGCTGTTGCCTTGGTAACACACTATTTGCCAAGAAAATTCTACTTTTGAGGGTTTAAACGCACACGAAAACTCATGAACCGTTGCATCAATATTTTATCACTGTATTTTCACGACCAAATGGTGCACTTAAAAGCCTAAAATGTTTCACACTTTGTGTGCAAAGAGTTCCAAAATCTTTCAGTGTAGTGTGACTTTGATAAGCTCTGCTTGACTGACTGGGAGAACTTTGTGCAGACATGCTGCTTATATAGACGGAAGGCGGATGTTACACAGTGAAGGGTGTGCGTGAGAGATGACGTGGAAGACACGCACAAAGTAGGTACCAGGGTGTCTCAAAGTTGAATCAATAAAGCTCATGTTTGCAGTGCACACTTCATATCAGGAAAGATTTGACATAAAGTGTATAAGAAATAATAAAGTCCAACCAAACTCAGTTTTGCTCCAATGCACATAATTACCTCTGGAATCTGAAAGAACCGATCTTTTTCTCTCCTGTCATCGTTACAACATCCAATGACGCAGCAAGAGGGCGCTATTAAGAGCAACCGAGAACGGAGAGAAAAAAATAAAAGTGGAAGTGACCCCATGTGTAAACGACCTCTATTGTACTCGCAGTTCCTTGTGTATTATTGCACGGTGGGCGAATGAAAAATGAAAGTGACAGTGTTGTTAAAGTGACTTACGCCTAGTCTACTTCCATGTTGACATGAATGAGTTGAACAAGTGATGGGTAAATGAAGCTTCAAATCTGCTTCATGAACCAGTTGTAGCATTTTTGTACTCCAGTAGATGGCACTCTCTGATCAACATTGGCCTGAAAGCTGACTTGCCATTTTTTTAAACCCTTTATTTAAACTAACAGTGCCAACAACAGGACTCAAAAATACAACAAATGGTTCATGAAGCAAATTTGAAGCTTCATTTTCCCATCACTAAGTTGAACCGTAGTTCAGAAAAGGTATTCAGGCTAACATTTGTGAACACAATTGTCACATCATCCGGCTTAAGTCACATATATATTCCTTCCGACAATAAATAATTGCCCATTTTATAATGTTGCCGATGGATCATTTGATGGATAATAATTGTGGTACTCTGTGATATAATGTATCTTTACTAAAATGTCTGGGTCATGTAAACCCAATCAATTGACTGTTAACATTAAACTCAGTCCTGAATATGAAAACAAATTTGAATATGAAAAATGAAGACCCCCACCCCCTTTTTCGTGTTGAACTCAAATACCTTTACCATGATTGACAATTGAATATGGAAAAAACGCTGAATGTATTTAAAGATTCATCATGTCATGATTTATCTGGCAACCCACTAAATGGCAGAAAATGTTAATCTTTTTGGTGACGCTCGTCAAAATTGAATGACATATTTGTCTCCTATATTCAGTAATGCAGCCATTATATTATAATGGAAATCAAATTTAATGTCATTGCACATGTCACCAGTACAGAGCAACAAAATCCATTTTCCATTGTCAACCCATCAGAGAAACATGGAAAGTCAATTACCTGACAGAGGAAGAGAGGAGCTGGAATACTGACGGGTGATGAACAACTTCCAAACTGTAGGGAGGGACTAATGATGAGTCAAAGCATGACTTTAATAGCAGTACCTTCTGTTTAACAGCCAGTAAAGGTCAAGAATCGACCGTGTTTCCCTTTGGGTGAGAGTAGGAGTAATACCCAAAACACATCTCCAGTCAATTGCAGGGCTTAACATTGAGACAACCAATCGATCACAGGTGTCAAAAACAGAACACTGTATCTTCAGCGGAACACAAAGCAATTACCGTATTTTTACGGTCATAAGACACGCTGAATCAAAGGGCGCAACACCAGTTGAGGGTGCTATTTCCGTATTTAATGCATATACTAGGCGCGCCGCACTACAAGGCGCTAGCTCGGCCGCGCCAGCTCAGTTGCTCGCTAGCTCAGCTGCTCGCGCTAGTCGCGCTAGATCGGCTGGCTCGCAATAGTCGCACTAGCGACGCTAGCTGATGCCAGCTCACCATGACTTCATCATTTAAGGGATCGCTGCCAGAGGTATAACCCCATCTAAACGACAGATGTCATGAAACTATTTGGGATCACTGCCAATAACAATGACTCTAACCAATAAAAAAAAAAAAAGTGTCTTGGCAATAGTCTACTAGACAATGTCAGGGGAGGCACTTCACTGGTCAACACACTCCTTAGAGTCAAGGTTTCAAATCAAAACAAAAAAAAAATCAGCATACAAGCAAACAAAGAAATAAGATGAACACAAAACATGTATCTCTCATGCCATCGATATACCCAAAAGAAATAAAAATAACACAAAAAGATTATAGCAATGGCTTCTTGGGAGCCACTCAGCCTTAGCCAATTACAGCAATGGCTTCTTGGGAGCCACTCAGACTCAGCCAATCACATGGCTGTTTAGAGAGATGTGCATGGCTGTTTAGAGAGCTGTGCATGGCTGTTTAGAGAGATGTGCTGTTGTGCTTTGGGCTTTTTGCAGTCTGTTGTCTAAACCTGGGACGTTTCTTGCTTGCAATAACATAAATGATAAGACAGACTACAACATTGTGGACAGCTGCCCTTTTGTCCAGCTTTCTCCTACACCATCACCCAAACACCATAGTCACATAATGTATAAATCACGGTCAATTAGAAGCATAGATGACTCAGACTTTGTCCAGCAGGGTGTGCTAACATGCACTCCAAACAGCCCAATGAGTAAAAGGATTGATGGTCAAGTGTGCTGCTCAGTCCATTTAATGGGCACGTCGCTTTACAAGGCGCTTTGTTTGTTTTGGGGAAGATTAGGAACTTTAAAGAGCGCCCTATGGCCCGGAAAATACGGTATACTAAGAGACCGCCACAAAATGACTGTCTTCTAATTATCCTACTGTAATTACAGTTACAGTAAAAGAAGAATCTCACATTTTAATCACCATTTTAACTCTCTTGACAAATTTCCACAAAATTTCGATTAACCTGGGTTATTTTGCTGGATGACGTGAAAAGAAAATTCTCTCACCATATGGGCCATTCTCTAACAATATTTTTCTGTATACATTATGAAAAATCATACATCATACTATGACAGTTTACCTTTTTTCAGTTATTTGAAAGTGACATCAAACAGAGTTGTCGCAAACGAGAAATTAATCCAATAGAGCTGCAATATGAAATTAGCAAACGTACTGAAGAGACACAGTAGGCTGTATATCCCTGCACATATCCTTTAAATGTACGCTTGTTGCTTCTTTGATCATTTTATGTACTCATGTCAATCATTAATTTTCAGCTCTAAAAGGTCATAGCTTCCCTTTTGTTTGTCTCCTTATTGCTAATTGTTATACATTCATTTGTCATTCCATCCATTATCC
This sequence comes from Idiotropiscis lumnitzeri, assembly GCF_059441095.1. Classification (NCBI taxonomy): domain Eukaryota; kingdom Metazoa; phylum Chordata; class Actinopteri; order Syngnathiformes; family Syngnathidae; genus Idiotropiscis; species Idiotropiscis lumnitzeri. The sequence continues at coordinate 1,526,028 of NC_142394.1, read as the reverse complement.
AGCCTGCCTACGCCCATGAGGTTCGCGGGGGTGCTGGAGCCTATCCCAGTTGTCTTCGGGCAGTACGTGGGGTATACCCTGAACTGGTTTCCAGCCATTCGCACGGCACACAAAGACAAACAACCACTCAGGCTCTCAATCAAACTGAGGGACAATTTGGTGTTCCATAAACCTGCATCTATAGTCTCTCTTTTTTTGGCCTTTTCCTAGCAGAGAACAAACTCACATGCCCATAATGCCACCCTAACGGACCTGCACCGATGGACAGAATCTTAATGGAAGCACTCGACGATTGGGCGGAGTCTGGTCCGTGACAGACTTGAAGTGTGACGCCGCACACGGTCCAAGACACATAATGATATTATCTGAAGGTACAACAGTCGTGAATGACAAAAAAGTCATGTAGTCTGACAAGGTCGTAAACTGGTCAACACTATCTGTCTTACGACATGCCCTCTTGCATGTGTCTATGTTCCTACTTACACTAATGGCTTGTTGAGATAAAGAAGTAGAAACGGAACCTCTCTTTAGCACTCAAACACGCAATGGTGTATGTGAGTTATTTGTTTTTTTTCCAGCAAAGTGAGCTTTTGTCATCGACTGACTCACACAAAAGACTGTTATTTTTGGTGGACTTTGATTTTTCTTTTTACATTTTGCACCAGCCCGCTTCATTGATATCTATTTAGACTCACATCTTTAAGCTCTCAATGTGCTCTTTTTCGTGCTCCTTCTTTTGGGAATAGAAGAAGGTTTGTTCTGTTTGCGTCTAGCTTGGGAAGTTTCTAGTGGCACAGCTTACTGTGTGACCTTTTGTGTTGAGCGTCGGACTTCTTGAACCCAAAATGTAACTAAGCTAAAGATGTAGGCCGACCCCCTCTTTCTGTACAAGTGATTCTTGGGTTGCACGAGAACCCGCCTCTCTCTCTCCGCTTCAGTCTATTGTGATGAATATGCAACTAATTCTCTGTCAGCACCACTATTTTGCCTTCATCTTCCATCGCCAAATTTGCATGTGTTAAATCACGTAAATCAGCATCATGTCGCAAAACCAAATGAGCTGCAGTTATAAAAAAAAAAAAAAAACACAAGGACGATGTTGAAAAATAGTACTTTTTAACCTAAATTTTGTTTTGACATTTCATTTGCAAAATAGTTTGTCACTTCGATGAACCAAGTGCATGCATAATGACAAAAATAAAACTGCAGGAGGGAGTTGATGCTGGAATTCCCACGCAGTGTACCTTGACGTGCTCTTTTTGTAAATAGCTCTTAATAATTATGTGTTTACTGTTGATGTTAGTTTGCATTTACATTTCCCAATGTAGTAGTAGTCATGAGTGTTCACCCACCTTGTTATTTATTGATTTTCATTAACTGTTAGTATTAATTATGAACCGTAATTTTTCCTTGTGTGGTGGTTTATCATCTCTTTTTTTTTTGCTCAGTAGACAAGGTAATGGCTTTAATTGTGCTGCGGTTGCCCTAAGTAAAAGTTTTTCTAAAGCCAAAGAAACTGTCTCAGTCTCGTTCATATTATTGCTTACATTGTGGAAATGTGAGCTTGATACACAGTGTTCTATCGTTCTATCTATTGTCCAGCAGTAGTGGGATTTTATCACTTTTATTTTTAATTTAGACCACAGTTTGTGGTTTAATGATCATTTATTTCCATTGATGTTTCAATCTGATTTTGTTCTCAAATTATTCCACTATGTAATGAATAAAGCAACTGTGCCTCCATGACTCCCGTGATGATAAGCAGTTTGGATAATGGATGGGTAAATGACTATATAACAATAAGCAATAAAAACAAAAGGGAAGCTATGACCTTCTGGAGCTGAAAATTAATGAATGACATGATGTACAGAAGCTGAGGTTCGAGAGGTAACGTCCCATTAATATTCCACATCAAAATGATCAAAGAAGCAACGAGTGGGTCAATGAAGTGGGAGAACCTGCTCACTCTAATCTCTTTCCCATGCGTCCTAGAGTATGGGGATGGAGCAGATTTTGGACCAAAAGGAAAACAGAAGAAACTGAAAAAGATAGAAAAGGTTTGCTCGTTTGTGCTCTTAGTTGCTAGTGAACTCTGCAACTTGATGGCCAGAGATAGTGAGTTTTAACTAGGCATAACTTCTTCAATGCATATAAGTGCGCAGCAGCTTTGGGCATGTGACGTGGGTTGGCAGGGGGTTCAGACCTCTCGTGAAGGTTCAGCTTGCAGGCAATCGAGCAGGGAAAAGAAAACCCAAAATTGAAGACAGCCAACTAAAAAGTAGTGGTAAAGCCGTGGAGTTGGAGAGCGGCCAAGAAATCCTTAGGAGAGGATAAAAATCAGCAGAGTGAACAGTGAGTCAAATGGAAGAGAAGAGAGGGCAGACAAGGAAGCCGCATTTTCACCCCTTCTTTCCCAAGTGGTCAGGACTTCCAAAGTAGCGCAAATCAAGGTCGCTCCCACCAGCATCTTTACGCTCTGTCCAAATTAACTTAGGTCTCACTAGCTATAATTTTTAGAATTTGTTCGATCAAATCTCCTCCCCGCGATCCTCTCAAACGCACAAATACAAGTTGTAAACTTTATCAACAAGCTCTGAAATAGTGTGATATTGATCCTGATAATTTGACTCAGCGGTGATGCTGCAGGGAGAGATGGAAAAGAGGCAGGACGCCGGCCTTCGAGGACGGAGTTTGGACATGCCAAGTAGCTAAGAATCATTTTATTAGGAAAATGATTTTGGGAATCACAGTTCATTATTCTTAGTAGTCATATTGCTTGTATGGTGGGGATGCAAGTGTTATTAAACAGCTGAACTTTTCAGGGAATCTTTGCATACAACATACACCAGCACATAGCGTCAACTAGTGATGGGTAAATGAAGCTTCAAATCAGCTTCATGAACCAGTTGTAATTGTTTTGGACTCCAGTAGATGGCACTCTCTACAGGACTCAAAAATACAACAACTGGTTCATGAAGGAAATTTGAAGCTTCATTTTCCCATCACTAGCGTCAACAGAAAATATTCTACCTGTATATGGAATATTTAAAACATTAAACAAAAAGTCTCACCGACTCATGGCTACAAATCGTTGTGTAATGCGGTGATCCCTCCGTTCTTCTCCTTTGGGGGATAGCTTTGGCAATTGGCGAGAATATAAAGGTGTTAAAACACATAATGCACATTTCAGCCCAAATAATTTATATGATGCAGGTCTTATCCCTTGAAATGTGTGATTAAACTCAAATGTAAATTTTGAGGTGACACAGCATTACAGTATGAGTGTCCTTGCTTTCCCCTCAGGCCCAGCAAGGGCACATGTGGAGAAGGCAGAGTGCTTTTGTGCTCCGTAGGTGCTCACTGACTTCCCGTTGTGAGTTTGTGTCATATCATGTTTGTGTAATGTCATTGCACTTTGTTAATTTTCCAGACATATTTTTTTTCTTGTTTTTTGTGCTGTTTATCTGCACAGTCATGAGGAATGGAGGATAGTTATGCCTTTTTAGGCTGGAAAAAGTTTTTCTTTGCACCAGTTTGAAATATACCCTTGGTGGTTGTTTATAATATATGCTATTTATTGGAAATGCATTTATCCATCCGTCAATTATCTGTACCGCTTCCCCTCGAAAAGCAGATGTCACCTGGATAAGACTACACTATTTATCAGGGGAGGAGGCACACAGCCATTGCTTAAAATCACTGCAAATGTTTACAAACACAGGCACACACCCCTCTACCTCTTGTTAATTCTATGACCACATGACCCCTTCATCACCCCGTTGTTGTTCTAAATGTTTTTTCGTGGCCAATGTTAAAAGAAAAGAGTCAAACAAAGTGAATGACAAGACGAGTGAGACAAAAAGAGTAAGTGGTTTCTGGAGTCAGTTTAGTTACATTAGTGATAAAGCTGCTGAGCGCAAAATTTGCAAAGCAAAGCTTTCAACAAAAGTTGGGTCCACAGCCAATCTAATAACGCTATCTAAGAAGCAAGCATCCAACTGTTCAACTGCAAGAAGTGACACAAGACCTTGTCTGTCCGGTCCGAGAGGATTTTCAACAAGATGGGGCAAATATTATCAGTGAGACAAAATTGTCTCATCTCATCAAAGGTTAGTCAGTCAGCTTGTGTTTTTAAATGCAATTCTGGAGTAAGAGTCCAAAGAAAGTGGAATGTCATAGGACAATTACCGGTGTCTTTGCTTGTTCTTGATTTTTTTTTCTTGTTAGTTTTTGTAGTCTTCAATCTATTTGAGGTTTTTCATTGTACAATTGAGTTGATATTTTACTCATTTCATATTTTTTAATGTAGGCTGCATAATTTACACATTTGAAGCCATTTCTGACTCTTGATGCTTTTGCACTGCATAATAATTAACTGACGCCTGGTAATTTATTTTTGGTTGAATTTAAGTATTTCTAATAGTTTTAGTTTGTCATTGATCTTTTTATTTATTATTTCCAATGTTCACTATGTTGATGTACAATTTATATTTGGTATGTTGGCTTTAAATGGGATCATTCATATTGGCTAATAATACTGCTCGGAATTTGACACGTTTTTCTGTAATAAAATAATGTTACAACCAAGGTGCAGTTAATTTTCTACATCTCAATAACAATAGTACACACTAAAAATACAATGTACAAAGTGTGAAGCATCTTTTCACTAGTTAGGGTCAAGAGTGCTTTGGTTATAGCACAAAAGCTATGATCACCAACAGTCGCTGCAATAAAGTAGAGCCGTAGTTTTTCTCACGTTTTTTCCAGGCTATAAGCTGCTACTTTTGTACCCAAGCTTTGAGCCCTGAAGCTTTTAATGTGACGGATTTTATTTATTAATTTTTACTGACGAGCTTCAAACGGCGATGGAGTTACCTGTTCCCTGCATCTCTCAAACACGTAACTAATGGGTTTGCAAAGGATGCACTACTGCGTGATGAAGTCGACTGAGCAAGCACAATGGCAAATTTGTTTTGTGTGACAACAAGAGCGACTGAGAGAGGTTCTGCGTTACCGTGTAACTTGCTGCATTTGATCATTGTTTGGGTGGAAGGAATAGCATCTACCGGCGTTTAAGGTAAATATTTTTTTTTAAATACATTGGTGTCCTCTTTCTTTGAAAATATCACATTTTATAACATGAAGACTTGTTGCCATTAACTTGTACACTTTTTTTATGACTAAATTGAGCTGTTGCGGCTTTTAATCATTTGCATTTTGTAGTCTGGAAATTATTGTAGATTGGCATGACAGTCTAAAAAAACATCTTAACAGGTTTATGGAAACATCTGGCATGTGTGAAACTTTTGGAACATGATATGCTGTGACCATAAGAACATTTAATTGCTTTGTTAGTCTGGGTGCTCATTGGTAAGAACACCATCATATGACATTGTATAAAGATAATATTGACCCAGTGGTGGATATATTTCTGCACCACCGGGAAGTGCACATTGAGTGATGGGATTTATGGATCTTTAATCTGAGCCAAATTTTGATATTAACTCATGCAAAAGACTGGCTAATTTTCAAATCAATATTTTTGAATAACGAGCCGGAATTCTCATGACGCTTGACAACTAATTTGCTCAGCGGTCGCGGTATTATTAAAAAGTCAAAGGGTCGATAGCATGCTATTTTAAGATTTCCACAGTTAAACATAGGCATATACATATATATGCTACAGGTGCATCAAGTCAAGGACTAATAGACTGCGAAACAGTATCTTTCCAAGAGCCATCGCCATTCTAAACTCTCACACACACACACGACCACCCTTACCTTGCAGAACAGCGACGTGATGTGTTTTTATACATCTTATTTCGTATTATTTTCCATCTCACTATTTATTCTCTTATTTATCTAATTTATTATCTAATTATTGTTGTATTGCACTGGAGAGGGGAGCTCTCTAATCTCGTTGCACACTTGAGTACAATGACAATAAAGGGATTTCTGATTCTGATTATATATATATATATATATATATATATATATATATATATATATTATATATATATGATTATATAATGATTATATAACTCACTCACCCAGTCAGCTTCCAACGTCCTCGCTTTCACCAACTCTCCTCTCACTGTCCCAACCTTGGTGTACTTTTTGATAATAATCTCTCTTTCGACCAACACACCAACCAAATCACTAAAACTGACTTCTTCCACCTCAAGAACATCTCTTACCTCCACTCTATTTCACTGCCGCCTTAACCCTTATTCATGCCTTTATCACCTCCCACCACAACTACTGCAACAGTATCTTCTACAGCAGGAGTCCCCAAAAACAGAGCCACTGCCCGGAACCGGTCCAGGACCACTTTGGACCGGGCCCACGGTGGGACGCACTGATGAAAGAAAAAAAAAACTTGCTGTACTTCTTATTTATTATCCATCCATCTGTTATCAGTAGCACTTGTCCTCACTAGCGTCGCCAGGGGTGCTGGAGCCTATCCTAGCCATTTTCGGGAGTAGTCAGTGTACACTCTGGACTGGTTTCCAGCCAATCGCAGGGCACACAGAGACGAACAACCATTCGCGCTCACGCTCATACCTAGGGGCAATTTAGAGTGTGCAATCAACCTGCCAGGCATGTTTTTGGAATGTGGGAGGAAACCGGAGTACCTGGAGGAAACCCACCCAGGCACGGGGAGAACATACAAACTCCACACAGTAAGGCCGGAGCCAGAATCTATCCCACGTCCTCTGCACTGCGAAGGCCATCGTGCTAATCAGTCGTCCACTTGCCGCCCAGTTTATTTGTTATTTGACGCTAAAAAAATCTCATATTGAAAAGTGACAGGCTTCTCTCCATTACATCCATCTATGATGGACTCGACTAGTGGTGCAACGGTCCACCTTTGACCGGTGTTCCGTATGGATCAAGCATCAAAATAGAAGCAAGGTGGGTGAAGTGTCTTGTGCCGAGACACGACCGACAGAATTGAACAGTGGACCCTGTGGTTACTGGATGACCTGCTCTGATCGCTGAGCCACGACCACCTATTTCAAGCATTTAGTGTTCATGTGAGGGACATAGCTTGACCTCAATTACCAAAGTCTTACTCTAGGTTCTTTGTTAGTAATGGACCTCTGCTGGGGTTGGGGACCATTGCCCCATTATTTCCCTTCCTCTCACATACACCACACACAAGATGGGCAGGTTACTCTATTTTGCCGGGTTGTCCTCCAGCCGTGACCTGGGCACCCTTCCTATCATCGTCCCTCCATCCTTATTCATAAAATAATGAGCCTTTGTCCTTGTCCATCTTTGTCCTTTTACAGATCTTCTTTCCTTGCATTTCCTTGCATTTTTTTTAAAGTGTGCATCACTTCTGTGTTTTTGCTGGCATCGGGTCTCTCTCTCTCTCTTGCTCTCTCTTTCAGATACTCATGTATTGGCCGTTGTGTTTTGAATATGTTGAAAAACAAAACTGCAATTTAATGGAACATGAGTGCATTTTCCTACTCATTAATCAATGCTCTATATAGACTTGTGTCTTTATGTTTGGATGTATCCTGGCGTCACAATCGATCCGTGTGACGAGCTGACTTGGACGTTGTACTTCAGGATACCTTCGCAAACTACTGTAATGACAACTTTAAATGTCGTCATGGTGACTTTAAATCTCGTCCTGGATTTTTTTTTTCTCTCTCTTTGTGTGACACTAATACGCCGTGGTATAAGATCACAACAAACAATTTTGCTGCGGTACAGGAAATGAGAGGTCTGTGCTTGTGTGTGTGTGGGGGTGCAGGTGTGTGGGTGTGGGGGTATGTGCGTGTGTGTGTGCGACTGGGACCTTTCGTTGCAATAGTCTTCAAATAAACTTTGCAGTGTGAAGTCACTTGTTTCATGTCTGTTGCCGCAAACCCAAGCCACTTCCAAACAACTGACGATACTACTCCTGGGAACAAATGTTTCCCCCTATTTAGCCTCTTTGCGCTGTTCTAATTAGCATAACTTTGGGACAGAAACAAGGGGGAGGGCGGAAGTTATGGAGGCTCATGGGGACAAACACGCACTGCAACAACCCAAAAAAAAGGGTACGGTAGGGGGCTGGAGAATCCCCGTTCTTATTTATTTGTTTATGTTTTTAAATCAAACCAACAACAAATTCAAATTAATTAAAAAAAATAAGAATGCACACCTAATCCATGGTGGATGAACATGGCTCTTTGGGGTGGTCACATGAGTTTTCATTGTTGTTGCAAGGTGTGATTGATCATTCACCATTTTGCATAGCATCCTGTTTTTCACCTCGGAGGTGCCAATTGGCCCATTAGTGACCTTGTTGTTCCCCCAGGCGCTTAAGAGCGCAATATTGATCTTGAAATTGTAATATCGATCATACGTGATTTGTCAAGTTCTGAGGAAACCAGTGCAGTAGATAAAATATTTGTTAAGTAAGACGAGTCCGGAGCAATTTTTCCCCTTTTTGCTCAAACAATACAACACAGTTGATTCCAAATCTCCTGCTAGAAATGTGACCATATTCAATCAAGAAGTGACCTTTCCATGGGTTGTTCAAAATCGACTTGCTGCATTGATAGGATTGGTTAAAGATCAGCTTCCTTCAACAATATATGGTAGAAATCAGGTTTAGATGCCAAATGCTCAAATGTTGAGGAATGAAATTACATTTGTTGGCAATGATGGATGAAATGAATGAAACATTGTACTTGTAATAGTTATTTTGTGGTAAAAGCTATCAGAGTGTTGTTTCAGGTCTATCAATTATATGCCTGATATATTCCGCAATGCATTTTTTCTTTTCCTGAGGCTTATTTGCGTCCTTGCGTTGTGGTTGGCTTCATTTCACTCTCACAGTATACTATATTTTCTCTGAACTTAAATCAATTCAGAGTTTATTAATCCATCACACTTTAAGTATCACAAGGCATGCCGGACCAGCACTAACTTTTTACTTTTGCGTAATATTACCTGTACTGAATTGTTAAGCAGTGGTAGACGGTCAAGGCCTTCTCTGCTGGCCTAAAATAATCAAGAAATTGCAATCATATTCTTCACATTGATGTCATATTATATCCCAGTGTTGTATTTTTAGTGAGAGTTTTTATCCAATCAGAATTCAGCAAGCCCCTGTTGCCAGGCAGATTTCACAATACCAGGGGCACGCACTATTCGCACGAGGCCTTCAGATACAATTGTGCGGGAATTTGTTCAATCAAAGAAAATGAGTTTTCAGAGTTGATAGACCAGTTAAGCTAATGAGCTCTTTCCATTTTTGTAATTTGTTGCGCACTTAGTATGAGTTGTTTAGGAGTAGAATCTAATGATTTCATTTTTGACTTGATTCTTGAATCTTTTGCTGTTACGTCAACAAGCACATCAGTGTGCTATTCGTTACATATCTAATAAAACCCCAAGTGGTTCATAATTATGTAATCATTAGTTATTGATGATCAGTGGGCATTCTATAGATGAGATAATAATTAAGGGCTTGTACCTGTTACATTTCTCTGTGATTAATTAACATTCATTGTCGTTCTTCAGATCCAAACATGTTCCACTGTGTTCTTGTTCGAGTCAACTATTTAATTAGCAGTGCTGTAGATTCATTAAGATTGATGTTATTTTGAGCTCCCTCAAAATGTATTACCGTATTTACATGACCATAGGGCGCACCATATCAAAGGGTGGAAACTCAGTTGCCGGTGCAAGGTCTTTATTTAAGACATATATAGGGTGCAGTGTATTATTGGGCGCAGGTATGTCAAGACACACCCTAGCGCTAAAACATAAACTAGCATATGTTTTTAAAAAGGCAGCTTTGAAAAAGTCAGTAGGGCAAAACCGAGTTATTCATATGTGATTGGCAATCCTACAGTCCTTCAACTTTTGTCACAATTCAACTTGCAGTCGGTCGGACACGTTGACTTTAACAGTACGTGATCACACAATGCCGGGGTAGGAATGTCACTATGTACAGTCAGGGTTTTACATCAAAACCAAAACCATCACCCAACATCACCGAACAGCATACTAGCAAACAACCAAAACAAGGAAGAAAGAAATACAATTAAGTTTGTAGTCTCAAACTTAATCAACAGAGGATGCTAACGCAGCATGAAATGCACCCAGTTTGTTAGGTGGAGTGCTCAAGGAAGTCAATGTGTACAGACTATGGCACTCGATCCGTACACAAGACGCTCTGTATTATAGGTCACCCCGTCCAGTTTGGAGAAAATTTGGGACTTCTTGGTACGCCTTATGGCCATTAAATTACAGTACTTGGATTATGTACTTGGAGTGAAAACAAAATTCATATCCCCTGGTTGCGGGAGCATGCACATTGAGTCAAGGTGAAACGGGTGGAAAGCTATGCGCGTTTCGGCGTTTGCATTTGTAATGTAAACTAAGTTTGACCATTAAATCGTTTTTAATGATGTGAGGATAGTAAATTTCAAGTCATCGAACACGATATGAAAGGAAGAAGATTGAGGAAGTGTGATGTCTCCAGCGGGAATTAATTTAAGTGGCAAGGTACAAATGGTGAGCTCCTGTTAGAGAACATATACTGGTTGATTTTTAGTTTATTTTAATTCTTCATTTTTTTGTGACGGTTGATGGCTGCGTCGACGGACGCAAAAGAAAAACAATAAAGTCACTCGCGTTCAATGACCACTCACATAGTTGGACATCTGATTAACTCATGTGCATTCAATACATCAAACAGCTATAAACTACACATTGATAAACAATGCGGGCTTTCTAACACAGGGCATCATTATTAATAGTGACTGTTTCATCCCAAAGAGTTTGATTTGCATTTTTATGAACAAAGTTTGGCAAAAACAAATAAATAAATAAACAATGCTCGCACTTGTCAGTACTGTATTTCATTCAGCAAATCAGTCACTACAATTTAAGACGTTAGTTCAGCACGTTTGCATTTTATGTCTGAAAAAAGTTTTGGTTCGGACCGTACGAGAGCTCCGGAGGAGGCCGGCCGGCGTGCGTGACAGTTACGCTGAATAGGAGAACCTTCCCCGGGCACGGGCGGTGTCAAGCGGCCCCTCAGTTTAACCGAATGGAAGCTCCGGAGGAGGAGGGCATGCTCGCGTCACAGTAAGCCGAAGAGGAGCACCTTCCCTGGGCACGGGCGGGGCGAAATGAAACCGAGTTCAACCGAACGGAGACACGCTTCGGGGGAGCAGGTCCGGCGTGCGTGACAATTAAGCCGGAGAGGAGCACCTCTTCCGCCCGGGCACGAGCGCAGCGCGAGGCTGTCAGTTATGAATGAATAAATAAATAAATGAAGAATGCCACCTTTCATTTCACAGGGCACACCGGACGGCGTACCAGCAGGTAAAAGTCGAAGTAATTAAATAAATACAAAAAGAAGTAATTGAATAAATACAAAAATAATGGCTGGGGAATAACAAAATAATAAGTTTTAATAATATTTTTTTTTTGTTATAACATGAATTTCATTCTCTCTCTCTCTACCCGTATATATATATATATATATATTTATTTTTTTAAGCATTTTTGAAGGTGCGCCGCTACTTCGTACTTTTTTTTTTTTTTAAGCATTTTTGAAGGTGCGCCGCTACTTCGCGGATTTTCAGTTTTCGCGGGTGGTCTCGGTCCCCATTAACCGCGATAACCGGGGTATTACTGTAATCGGGTTCTGAAAAAGATTTTTACAGTCTTGTTTAAATTACTCTTGGACTCGTGATATTTTTGCTTTAAAGGCCAGAGCAATCATATTTGTATTTGTATAGATATGAGAGCCTGCTGACGTACTGTGTCTCCACCTGGTACAGCGGCTGCACTGAGGCGGACAGAGTGACAGTCAAAACAGCGCAAAGGATTATTGGCTGCCCTCTCCCCCCACTGTCGGACATCTACACCGCCCGGTGCCTCAGAAGGGCTCTCAACATCGTCAATGACAATACCCACCCAAACTCACACCTGTTCGACCTGTTGCCCTCTGGCAGGCGCTACAGATGCATCAAATCAAGGACCAATAGACTGAGAAACAGTTTCTTTCCGAGAGCCATCTCCATACTGAACTCTCACACACACACGAGACCACCCTAACCTCGCAAAACAGCATTGTGATGTGTTTCTATATGCCCTATTCAGTACTGAATTCCATTGCACTGTCTTCTTTATTTATCTAATTTATATATTTGTCTGTATTATTGTTGTATTGCACTGGAGAGGGGAGCCCTCTAATCTCGTTGCACACTTGAGTACAATGACAATAAAGGGATTTCTATTCTATTCTATTCTATTTATCTCTGTTCATTTTCATCCTTGTCTGGGAATTTACTATTTGAACCATATTTCGTACACTAATTGTGTTACTCTGAGTTTTTTTCATGAAGCAACAATCTGAAAACCAATCAATATGCATGTCTGCAAGTATAAACAATTCATCCGTCGTATCGTGGCCTTCTGGATCAGTGTACATAACCTTTTCAAGTGCTCAGAATTTGCACTTGGTAACAACAGCAAATCAGAATGGGTTTTTGATATTGAAGAAGATGCACTTGAAGCCAGAGCGCTTCTATGCAAGACATGCTCAGATCTATTCTTATTTTACCTGAACATAATATTTTGTCTAGAAAACGCAATAAGCCCACCATATTTATTTCTGTCAAGTCTGAAAATATTGTATCCTCCTGTTGTCAGAGCTCTATCGTCTATAGGTTCATCAAGGAGTGTCTCGGTCACAGCCATTAAATTAATTTTGATTTTAAAATAGAAGATTATTAACAAACTTTATAAACTGCAGATATTTTGGTGGGCAATTTTTATTCCTTTTACATGTGCATTTAACACCATTTCGAAATGACAATAGGCAAAGTTGTAACACAGATGTTGAGCAAGTGGATTTCAACTAATATTACGGTCTTTCCAATTGCTCTAAACTTCTCAAGAAATAACGCAAGCCACCTCAGGTGTACCATTTGTCTTAAATAAACTTTCCAATTACATGTCCAAGTAGCCATTATTTTTTCTTGTCGTTGAAGAAACCTTGCTTTTTTGGCCAGCTCGGCATTTTCTTTTGTGAGATGTTCCTTGATATATACACTAATTCCGAATAATTTTTCCCCCTGCCTCAATAATTCAATTTTGTTCTTTCTATTGACAAATCTGATTATAACCACAGATTTAGGTTTTGGATTCTGAGACAGTAGAGTATGACAATCCTCAATGCCATTTTTCTCAAGATGGATATTTTTACTCGCACGAAAAAGAGTGGCTTGTGCCTCAATGGAGGTGTCCAGCTCATTGGTGCCCTCTATGAACTCCCCTGAGAGCATGAGCAAATGAAGGTGGTTTGAACGGTTGTTCAGAAATAATTACATAATTTATACGATTATATTGTTCTAAATCTGCCACTCTTGTCTCCAGAAAGTAATACTACTTTGTTGTTCCTGATTTAGTTAATTTTAGTTTCTGAATCTCATTGATTAAGTCGTTGTTCTGATATAGTTCCCAATTCCTGAACCATCGTGTCAATGGAGAGGGGAGCCCTCTAATCTCGTTGCACACTTGAGTACAATGACAATAAAGGGATTTCTATTTTCTATTTCTATTCTATTCTAATAGCAGCCGGGCCTGGTCCAGCAGCTTAACCTGGTCCAGCAACCTTCCAGCCTGACTCCAGCAGCAGTACTGCCTAGTCCAGTAGCCTCCCGGCCTGTCACTAGCAGTAGCACGGCTGATCTTACATAAATCTTATATAAAGCTATAAGATCTTGGTGGTAGTAGCAAATATTCAAACGAGAGCTTTGAAGGCCGAATTGGAGAATGGTTCCATGTGAACAGCCGTATACAGTGAACCCCCGGTTATCGCGGTTAATGGGGACCGAGACCACCCGCGAAAACTGAAAATCCGCGAAGTAGCGTCGCACCTTCAAAAAAAAAAAAAAAACACCGTGTATATATATACTTCGCACCTATATATATATATATATATATATATATATATATATATATATATAAATATATATAGGTGCAAAGTAGCGGCACACCTTCAAAAATGCTTAAAAAAAAAAAAAAAATATATATATATATATATATATATATACTGGTAGAGAGAGAGAGAGTGAAATTCATGTTATAACAAAAAAACAAATTATTATTCAAACTTATTATTTTTTTATTCCCCAGCCATTATTTTTGTATTTATTCAATTACTTCTTTTTGTATTTATTTAATTACTTCGACTTTTACCTGCTGGTACGCCGTCCGGTGTGCCCTGTGAATGTTATGATCCTCCAGCAGAACTGGAGGATTGAACAGGACTCTCCAAACGCAGACCCAGGAAAAAAGGTGGTGATACAAAGATATTTATTATCACAATATAGTCAGTGTAATCAGCGCGTCTCGCAGCAGCTGACGACATGGCGCGAGACGATCGCTGGAGGAACGCCCACACAGCTGAAAAAACAAAAACACACGCGGCATGACAGGCACGGATCATGACAGTGAAATGAAAGGTGGCATTCTTCATTTATTTATTTATTCATTCATAACTGACAGCCTCGCGCTCCGCCGGTGCCCGGGCGGAAGTTGTTTCTCTTCGGCTTGACAGCCACACACGCCGGCCGGTCTCCTTCGGAGCTCACGCACGGTCCCGAACGAAGCAAAATGTCGCCCCCGATCGTGTCCGTCGCCACCAATCGTGTCCGGGGGAACCTGTTCTTCTTCGTCCACTCTCTTCTTCGTCCACTCTCCTCTTCGGCGCACGCCCGCCGTCTAACCGCTTCAGCGCCCCCTTGTGCCGCTCGCCGAAACTACAATGCTCCCGAATATTTTTTAGACCCGCGAAGCACTGAACCCGCGAAAGGTGAACCGCGAAGTAGCGGGGGTTCACTGTATATATATATATATATATATATATATATATATATATATATATAATATATATATATATATATATATATATATATATATATATATGTGAGTGTGTGTGTGGGCGTGTGTGTCAGATTTTGTCAAACTTCACTATGTCAAAATCATTATTTACATAATCTTTCAAAAAACCAAACTGCCGCTTCTGAATTGACCCTTTCTCATGGTATCAAAAAGCTAAGGTAAAAAATAAACACAAAATAATGTAGTGAAAAAAAAAAGAGTGGCCTATTAAAGGAGGGATGGTGGAATAAAGAGAATTGGGGAATGTTGTTGTCCCATCAGTTTTTCGACATTTGTTGTTGCAGCATTGTGTGCTGGAACAAAGGGTGTCTGCATTATTGCGCTCTAGCTTTGAATGGATCAAAGCAATCCAAGCTTATCAAATTTTGCAACTGGTTCCACATCAATGATTTTTTAATCAAATGTGTCAGATGAACATGCTCAGGATTGTTCAGTCTTGGTAGAAATTTGCTCTCCATTGACATAGATCTTTTTTTCCAATAAACAACAGAGCTGCTTCTAAGGAGCTGTTCTATTGAAGAGTAAAACAAAATTGATTTGCATTTGCATTTGGTTTCAATGTATATTCATTTTAATCCCCCTCTCCGATGCAACAGAATCTATGAGGCAAGGCAGTATCTATTATTTAGCACATTTCATACACAGGGCAACTCAATGTGCTTCACACAGGCAAAGACACAACACCTACAAGCATTTACAAACAGTTAACAGGACTGGAGTAACATGTGATCTCATTGTTGAGATCAGAATCCGAGCTGCAGTGTTCTAAATGAGTTGCAGCTGTTTGATGTCCTTTTGAGAGAGTCCAGTAAGAAGGCCGTCACAAAACTCAAGTCTACTGGAGGACTGGACTTATCTTTTGCTGCTTGGAGCATGCAACCATTCAGTCTGGATGTGTTTTTCAGCTGGTAAAAGGCTGTTTTAGTGATTGATTTAATGATTGCTAAATATCGGGTCTGAGTCTATCAGCTCCTCAAAATTTAGGACTTGGTCTTTGGTTTCTAAAAACTGTATCTCCAGGTGTTTTCTCAAACTAATCCTCTTTTCTTTATTGCTGAATACAACTGTTTTGTTGTGGTATGGTTTAGCTGAAGGAAAATTTGGTTCATCCAGTTTTTCATTTGCTCTGGACAGTGACACAATACATTGATTGAAGTGCTGTCATTTGGGGAGATTGATAGATGCTTCTGCGATAGCCAACATTGGTGTTCAGGCACATTTGACCAAAAGGTAACATATATAGACTGAACAGTAAGGGTCCGAGGACATACAATTGAGGGACCCCACATGTCATGGCCATTCGATCTGATTCAAAACTTCCAATGGTCACAATGTAACTCCATTACTCTAAGTAAAACCGAAGTCAATTTAGGACTGTCCCATTTAGTCCTACACAAGTGTCCAACCTGTTCAAGAGTATATTGTGATCAATTGTATAAAATGAAATCCAATAGACTCGCACTGACACCTTCCCTGCATCTGTGTTTCATCTTATATCATCTAGTACTTTGATAAGAGCTTTTTCTGTGCTGTGATGAGGTCGGAATCCGGATTAGAATTGATCAAAATGTCTGTTTGAGTTCAAGAATTTTATGAGTTGATTGAACCACTTTCTTGACAACCTTGGATAAGAAGAGAGGTTTGAGATGGGTCTATAATTAATTAACAAGGACACAACTGCTATTCAGTTTGCTGTTTGGTAATAATTTTAATTTTAAAGTGACACCTTGATCATGGATGACATGTTGACAAATTACTTGCATACACGTTGTTATAATATGAATGTAAGTTAAGTGTAAGTTTGTTCTTCTGCTCACAATTATAAAAGTGCAAGTCACTCCGCACCAGGCCTAGTGGAATGCCATTTGTCTTCAAGAGATTCCCTAGACTCATAGATCAACATGCAGAGGCGGTCTGGATTCTACAAGAGGAGAACTCAACTACCATCAAGCAAGATTTTCTTCAGTATTGTTGCCTGGTGCATGACAGAATTCCCCCGGAGGAACAGTTAGATCGACATCTCTGTTGGGGGGGAGTCTCAAAGATGCCAGGATGTATAGAGCATACTGGAGTTGTCGCCCAGCTGATTTGTGAGGCACGGGAGGGCAACGGAGACTTAGCAGTCAAGTCAAGTCAAGTCAAGTCAATTTTATTTGTATAGCCCTTAATCACAGACAGTCTCAAAGGGCTTTACATAGCCACAATCGGCATCCCCGATCTTAACCCCCAGGAGGGCAAGGAAAAACTCACAAAACCTCATTAGGGGAAAAGTGAGAAACCTTGAGAAGGGACCACAGATGGGGGAATCCCCCTTCCAGGATGACCAGGCTGCAATGGATGCCAACTGGGCAACATTTGACACATACAATGATGCTATGCAATAATAGATGAGATAATATAAGAGTCAATTGAATGAAGTGCTGCAGGAAGATGACTTCAGTGGAGCGGGTCCTCATCCAGGGCCGTAATATCCATGGCAGCATATCCGAAGATGAGCCTTCGGTCTTGTACCGGTCAGTTGGTGTCAATTCAGTACAGCCACTTCCAAGTGAATCGCCATCACCTAATTCGGGGAATTGGGAACAGAAAAGAAAGAACAGAAATAGCAAACAGGCCAACAAGTAGTTCAATGAAGTGCTGAAATATAAGGAAATCAGAAAAGGTGCTGCATGAAGACGACTTCGGCAGAGCAGGTCCCTTCCCGGTTCGTCAGTGCCGTAATCTTCAAAGCATGTCCCCATCACCTAATTCCCAAGCAGGGGGACCTTGCCAAGGCCTATGGGTCTATTCCACACAAGCTGTTGGGAACCTGGCTTGACTGATACCACGTTCCAGATAAAATGAAGGACCTCAATGACCACCATTGAGCACCTTGAAAGGTAGGTCAGTCCTTTGCGAACGCGGTTGGGCCTCCCTCAAAGCCTCAGCAACATCACCTTATATGGTACGAACAAAAGAACTACCGTTAAGCAGTCTGACAGAGGATTTTATGGTGACACAAGCAAGAGAGGTGCTGCTGTATAGGAACTGCAATTACAACAAAGTCTATTCAACTGGCATAGAAGTGAGGAGTGACAGGAAGTGGAAGGTTCAATGTAAAACTTCGCATGTCTCTAGTGTATATAGATTTTCCAGCTCTAGATTACGGACTGTGTAGTAGGACTTGATGTCTTCACAAAAAAGTGTGAGCTTGAAGTTGGCAAGGCTGCGGCACAGCGAGTTGGTGAGATGAGCAGGGTTTGGGTGCATCCCAAGAACAGCATACATAAAGTCCCAAGGTAAGGAAAGACGTCGGCTGATCCAGGAGGATGTCCCACTATGAGTGGAGGAAGCCTGCTGCCGTAGGACAGTGGGGATGCAGCAGCAGGCTTTATGAGCATGATGGGAGGAGGCATCTGACCGGAAGATCTCGTGGATAGAGGTATCTCAGCCTCACCTGATCAAGTTCCCCATCAAGTCGGTCTACGATATCCTCCCAAGCCCGTCCAACTTCTTTCACTGGGGCCTGACGGAGAATCCACTGTGCCCTCTCTGTCAAGGAGATGGATCAGTGGAGCATATCCTGAGCTACTGCCATAGGGTGCTGGGAGAGGGGCATTACCGCTGGCACCATGACCAAGAACTGCAACCCATTGCAGAGGCCATAACTGCAAGGATCTCCCCCACTAACCACCACCAACTAACAAGGCAGTCCAGCTCCTTTTTCAGGGTAGGGGAGAAGCCGCAACAGCTCCAGAGTCAAACAGGGGGGATGCTGGCAACAACTTGTATCCGCTGTGTCTGTCCTGGATCCCCTTTCCTGCTGGAGTTAATTGGACTTGAAAATTTAGTCAGATTAAAAGTTGGACAACTTGGGTATGTAAATCATCCCTCCATCTTCTGTACCGCTTCTCCTCACTAGGGTCGCGGGGGGTGCTGGAGCCTATCTCAGCTATCTTCGGGCAGTAGGCGGGGGACACCCTGAACTGGTTGCCAGCCAATCGCAGGGCACACAGAGACGAACAACCATCCGCGCTCACACTCATACCTAGGGGCAATTTAGAGTGTTCAATCGGCCTGCCATGCATGTTTTTGGAATGTGGGAGGAAACCAGAGTTCCCGGAGGAAACCCACGCAGACACGGGGAGAACATGCAAACTCCACACAAGATGGCCGCAGCCGGGATTGAACCGACGCCCGATGCTATTTGGCACTAAATGTGTACTCCATACATTATATAAAAAAAACACGGTGTATTTTATTATTTCCTGCTAGTAAAAGATCTCTGGTGGGAAAAAAAAGAGGCTTAAATAATATTGTGAAAGGACAAGAAGTGAATGTTAGATTTATTCATTTTTTAAAGAACATAATTACTATCTTCTGTGAAAAGCAATATAATCAATAGCTAAAAACTCACAATAGAAGGGAAGTTACATTTTCACTGGAGACAAAAATAAAAAATGTCAGTCTTTCTGTGGTTTGTTTCGATGTGGACAAGATATAATGGAGCAGGAACAGAATGTGTCCGTCTGCCAATGCACAGACAGCTGAACCATCGTGGAAATGATTCCAGCATTATCTTGACGCATCTCCATGGAACACGATAACCCAATGCTTGTGGAGAGCCTTTAATACGCCTATACACAGCATGGAACATTCATGCTTTAACTGACGGAACGCTCTTATCCAGCTACTCATCTGTTATGTCAGAGCAACATTTTGTGACAGAAAGCTTATGCTGTACTAAATTGACCTGGAAATCCCTGGGAGAGCAGACAAGGGAGACAAGGGTACCCCAGTGCTGAAGAGTTTGGCTTTTTAAAAACATATATATATTTACTAATGATAGCTGACAAGTAAATTCCTGTAAAAACTGATAAACGGTTAAGATTCATTATTAACTAATTTAGGGTCGATCGTTTTCAAACCAAATGAAATCTCAAAACATCTTTTCCTCCTCGTCTGAATTAAACTATCTGCTGAGAATCCTACAAGAAGCTTTGGAGTGACTGATCTGGCTCTCAGGCCACCAATGATGATCAGTGATGTATCATAATCCTATTATCATTTCTTCAATTGATTTCCATTTAAGAATTTTATAATATTGGTTGTTTTTTAAATGAATACAAATAAATCAGTTTGTTTTTCAATGTCCTATTTATTAAACCAAATCAAATAAAAGAAAGTTACAAAACTAAAACAAAATATAATTACAATAAGTTTTCTTTCTCCTTAGTTTTCGTCTCTGTCACTTATTTTATTACATGAGCTCTTGGGATTGCTTTTAAGTGCAGTGGCTAATCAGGTGACTGCTGAGGGGTGTCGAATAAGTGGGAGCTAGATCTTGATTTTCAGTATTCTTTGCAGATTTACTAATGACGTAGTAGTCTCCCAAGCACTCTCTTCCCCGCACGCATGGAGGAAATGTTGGGCTTTAGGTCGCATGCGTGCGGTTGAGCGTCCATATTGCCGATGCATTGCATACATACTCTAATTTATGTCCACATACAAAAAAAGGCCCATCTCGGATTTGAAAAGAATCTGATATGTCACATAGGGTGGCATGGTGGACGACTGGTTAGCGCGATTGCCTCACAGTGCAGAAATTGTGGGTTCGACTACGGCCTTCCTGTGTGGAGTTTACATGTTCTCCCCGTTCCTGTGTGGGTGTCCTCCTCATTCCAAAAACATGCATGGCAGGTTAGTTGGACACTTTAAATTGCCCCTAGGTATGAGTGTGAGCACGTATGGTTGTTTGTCTCCGTGTGCCCTGCGATTGGCTGGCAGCCAGTTCAGGGTGTACCCCGCCTACTGCCCGAAGATTAGTGATGGGAAAATGAAGCTTCAAATTTCCTTCATGAACCAGTTATTGTATAGCTTCATTTACCCATCACGACCGAAGATAGCAGGGCTTGGCTCCAGCACCCCCTGTAACCCTTTTAAGGAGACGCGGTACAGATGGATGGATAGATGGATCTGTCACATATGTGTAGAAAAAAAATTTGAATTGCACGCTATCTTTTAATGTATCTAGACTGATGTTTGGTTTTAATTATTTTCATACAAAGTATTGCAATAAATTGAATCATTACACTTTGTATCAGCAACTTTCTCTGAATTTATTTTACAAAACTATAGATTAAATGAAAGGAGTTGATTTTAGTACAACAGCACCACGGAAATTCAATATTACTTTAAATTGTTGCCCATGTGAAGGAACTCAATTCTATGTGGGCGCATTCTGATATCAGAAAAATGCATGTTTATATTGACCTATATTTATACAATTTAACATGAATATAGTGACATTCACTTTCCATTAAATCCATTTTTTATTTTATTTTGACCGCCGCATATCACCAAAAAGTATGCATCATGAAGATATTGAATAAAAAGTGGATTAAAATAATGTGCATCATGTCAAGTATGTGAATTCTGCCCAGCTGAAGACATAATCATAAAACTATGAGGAAATGCAACACCACTCTAGTCAAGAATGAAATAAATTGACAGTGTAGCCGCTGACGTGATGGAGTTCATAGAGTGTGAGCACATCTGTCGCAGATTGAAAATGAGAAAGAGTGGGGAAGATGATAAATGAAGGAGTGGTGGAGGAGTGAAGGAGGCGAGAGCACCATACGAGAAAAGGAAGGGAAGTACAGGGAGCTGATAAGAAAGCGAAAAATAAGCGATGAAGAAGGACAGGAAGAGAAGGCTGTTTATGTTTAAAGACCTTATTTTTTTTTTTGCATCTCAGTAGTTGTAAATTATGACATTTTCAGTTCATTTTCATATTTATTCATATTTTTGTTCCCAAATTGCATCTGCACCCCTGGGATATTATTCTCATTCTTTCAATCTTCCTTTTAAAGCTTGGGCAGCAAATCCTCTCTGAGCATTAGGTAGCCTTCCATCAGCTCATTATTTTTGTCAAAGCAGTTTCTGAGAACATGACCTTTTGAAAACATTCAAAATGTTACGTGAGTGTGCTTGTGTGCAAGTGTGTGTGTATTTAGGTATGAATATTTTCACTTTGATCAGTTATTTTGAGAGAGCTCGCACATGCTTCATAATTGTATTCAGTGACTGCGTGTGATTAAAAAAAATAAATAAATGAAAAATAACCAAGATGTAATATTTGCAAAAAGTATTTTTCATTTACCTCCTTGCACATTTGTCATTTTACAATTTATAATTTCTAGAATAAAATGCTACAAAAATATCCTTAGAACAAATGTTATTTTGTGACATTTTACTAACTGTGAACAAAGGATTAAGTTTCAGAGGGAAAAGAGGAATCTATGATGGGTGTACCGTACAACAGTCTAACCATGAGAACTCTTTCTATGATGACTTCTTTGGGCAAATGTGAATTTTTGTTGGAAGAGGTCGTAGAAGAATACCAATTGTGTGGCATCTTCCATCCAAATTGTTCTACTTGGAAATGGGGCACAGAGTAAAAATCCAGCTCTGCCTCAAATCTCCAAGCGATCATTCCAGGTTCTAGTGGACTGTGGAAGTCCGCCTGAAGCCCTAAATAGGATGAGCTGTGTGAAAACATTTGTTTTCGTCATATGAGATTAAGTTGTGCATGTCTCAATTTGTGCAGTAATCTTCTATTAAGTACTCCTACTTATGCCTGTAATTCAGGCACAGCTCCAGGATTTCTTCTCTCACCGGGGGGCTTGGCCGATACATGGAAAATAATTTAGAAATATATTTGAGAATATTAAATAACATGCTGAGGGTGCTGAACTGGGGCTACAGAGATTGTTGAAGGTGCTTATAGCCCATCCCGGCTCTCATCATAAATGGAACGGCCAGTGTATAAGTGTTCCAGGCTATCTTATCAGCTAGCTTTTTAGATTAATGTTTTGTCCCACCCGTCAACAAATTCTTTGAGCCTTCCTTGCACTTTAGTATGCGACCAGTGTTTATTTAAACTCATTAGTACACTCTGTAGTGCAATGGATACTAAACTTTTTCTCACAAAACTCATTTTGCAGACACTTAGACAAAGAGAAACTGAATAATACATATATATTTCATTTTTTCATGACAGAGAAAGGTCCTAAAGAAGACAAACTGAACTGCATCGTTAGGACAGTAGGACTTTTACACAGTCATTGAATTAATTATTCATATAATAATATTGATTAGTGCAGACTTGAGAGTCCTCAGAAAAGCCATCATACCCCAGGGCTTTACAATATAATCACTCACTCTAATTTCACGAGGTATTAGATTATTAAAGTTAGAAATCAGGCCGAAGTTGACAGCAATGTTGAGTGTGAATGCTTATCATAAACCCTATGTTGGTTGTTTTGCATTATAGTATTTAATAGTTTCTGATGGAATTACATTTTTGAATTAGGAAAGTATTGATGCAATTTATGAATTGATAGTGCTTATGCAATGTAAATGTCTTAATGTCAATATTGGAAGAGCAAGTGTTGGAAAGATGATGCATGACACACAACCTTTATGATGTTACATGGTTGCAGTCGTAAGATGTAACCAGGAAAAACATTTATTTGCTTACCTACATTCCAACGTACATAAGTACAAAGATGGACATGTGTAGCCACTCACTCAGTAAAAAACGGATTCAAACACTGCTTTATATTCTCTGCCAAGCACCTATGAGCTGTTCAAATTTGTGGCCAATGGCATATAGTCTTTAATACTGGCAAACAACTGGGTGTTTTATCATTGCACTGTATCATATTCGAAGTTGGGGTCGTGTTTCTAATTTATAGATTACTAGGCCTCTGATATCCTTCATACTGGCTGTAGTAATGCAATGTATGTACCAGAGTACCATTGACCTCCAACTACCGCCCACATCCTGTAGCTCAAACTGATAACTGATAATATATTTTTAAAATTATTTTTGTGCGTATGTCCATTGAGAAGTCCGTTGCACAGTCCTTATGAGATAACCAAACTAGTAATAACCATTCATCCATTCAGAAGTGGGCTGCAAGAGGCCCATGCAAGCACACTGAGAAGTTCACACAATCTCGAACCAGTCTATTAGCGTAATTAGAGCAAACCAATGGGCCAGTATTAATTACAGTAACTGAATAAAATTATCATTATTTTCTAATTGTAAATTACAAGTGTGTTGTGACTGGTTGTGATTGTGTTTTGGGCTGGGTCCTTGATGTTGCCAGTGGTTATGGTCCTTCATTTTGTCACCTTTATTTTCATATCAGATTGGTCATGGCCTGACATGTTGTCAGAACGTCAAGCTTTCTTCGATGCCTTCTACATCCAGCCCTGGTCTCTGTTGTTACTTTGCATTTTTATTAATATACACTCTCTGTTTTTCAATGTATGGGTCTAAATTTGGTTCTTCACGTGACAAAGTCATTAGTTACACCAGGGTGCTTACTGGTAACACCAGTTTCCTTCATCTCTGTCCTTCAAAGGAAAACGCTGCTCCCCAAAAGGTTTTAAATAGGTTACTAGAATTAGGGGACCCTTTAATATAATTTCCGTATGTTCAGACAGTGAAATGAAAATAAGCATTACATAATTAGTCATGGTGCAATTTCTTTACCTCAAGCAATAACTTTTAATCAATACTATTTTTATTGCAAGCAGAAGTTCCGGATGAGTAGACGCACCTGTCGCAAAAGCCAAACTGGCAAGGTTTTTTACTTTCTGGACTTGAATTTCCCACTTCTGATATCAAGATTTAACCATTGTTACACATAGCCTTTTGCATTCATTCTACTAATGGGCATGAAACCAAAATGATTCTCTATGGGACAAAAGCATCACACAGAACATATATATTGCACTTCGTTGTATTATTGATTACACCACTCCCCAGGGCATGTGATACAGCTTGGTTGGGTCAATTTTCCACTTTCCGTTCCCAAACACACTCTCCTCATTACCGTGATGCAGTTTATTTGATGTTTATGTCTGTGTGTGTACTGTGTACAATAAAAACTACCTCTTATGTATGCAGTGAAAACATACAGTATGGCTTCATCATTTTCTGATAGTTTTGAGTTTTTTATTTCATTAAACAATCACACACCAGCACAAACTAATGATATTTAGAGCTTAGCCTGTCAGGATTACGGAAGCGTATTGCATTCACTTGAGAAAAAAAAAACACTTGTTTTTCTGAGTAATTTTTTTTGGGCCTCTGTTTTTTTATATTTTTTTTTCCTTCTTTGTTTTATGGAGTATTTTTTTACAGTTTTTCTGAGTATTTTTTTTCTGTTTTTATGAGTTTATTTTTTTTGTTTGTTTTTCGGACAAATTTTTTTTTTACCTCTGAACTCCAAGTGCTGTGTTGCCGACTCGCTTATGGCGGACTCCTCCCCGCTTACCTCAAACTGCCTTCAACATTATACTTAAACCGGTTCAATTAAGGTAAGGCATGTACAGTAATTAGTAACGCAAACATTCGTTGTGTATTGTGCTTTTTAACTGTATACTTTACTCATAAGTTTTTATCATTTTATGGTGCATGTCAAGCGACACGATTTCAATAATGTGTTCTTGTTAACACTTCGTTTAGTCATCACCCGGAAGTTCCTTCCACAACACTTCAATACAGAGCATTAAGGGACATGTAGTCCCAAATACGTATTACTACATAATGAGAAATGTTTTTCTATTTATGCTAGGGTTGTATGACAGGAAGCAAAATCATATGCCCTTTCATTTGGTGGCAAATGGTACAATCAGCATGTGTATCCAACTGGTGCAATTCACCGATTAGAATAGGCCATGGCTCCATTTTAAAAAGTCCAGATTTCACACTATATTTGTGACAAAATTTGAGACACAATTATTTCAGTATTCATTCGTTTCTACATTTTTATGTGGTGGTAAAATAGGAACCTTATCTCAACAAAGGTTGTTTCCCAACTGATCTAATATTTACTTTTCTAAATAAAGGCTCAAGTTATTAAAAACGTCTTATATGATGCACATAGAGGGATCTGTTTTTATGAACGTAAAGCGACTTCAAGTGAGCTTTAATATCTCCATCTGGTGCTGTAGTGAAGTTTAGCAGAACCAGTGGTACATAAACAAGCAATGACATAGTATGAAAAGAACACCAAAGAGGATAACTGTGAGCTCACACTTGTGGTTGCGCTGGCTAGCATTAGTGCTACTTTAAATAAATAAATGATTAAGCACTGTGTGTGCCAATGAACTAGATGGGACACATGCAAACCAAATTGAAAGAGTCACACCATCCATCATCTCCTCACAAGGGATCGCGGGGGGTACTGGAGCCTATCCCAGCTATCTTTGGGCAGTAGGCGGGGTACACCCTGAACTGGTTGCCAGCCAATCGCAGGGCACACATAGATGAACAACCATCCACACTCACACTCATGCCTAGGGGTAATTTGGAGTGTCCAATCAACATGCCAGGCATGTTTTTGGAATGTGGGAGGAAACCAGAGTACCCGGAGAAAAGCCACGCAGGCACGGGGAGAACATGGAAACTCCACACAGGAAGGCCAGAGCCAGAATCGAACCCACGACCTCTGCACTGTGAGACCATCGTCCACCGTGCCGCCCAGAGTCAAATCAAACCGTTTAAATACTTTTCAAATGCTGTTCCACCCCCATTTTAATTTTTGTTCGCTTGTCTTCATGCTTCCTCCACTTGCGAACCATGGATTAATTGAGCTTGAATTCTCTCACGGCTGCTTAATTCCAATGTCCCTTTGCGTAACTGATAGCTTGCAGTTTAAACTCTGCCTCGTAGATGTTTCTCTTCTACGGTGCCATTTTCGGGGATCCTTAGCAAAGGCGATTTTTTGCACAATGCTCATAGCAGCTCTACATATCGGCACCTGCTGGGTGCCTTCCCATTGTCTTTCACCCTCACCCTTCACCCATTGACGTCTGCATGCATTCGTCAGTAATGTCTGGCTTTCCTCTATATAAGCAGTGTGTCGGCAGGAAATGCTCTTAGTAAGTCCAGCGGAGCGCTCACTAAAGTCACACAACATTTACAGATTTTTCTTCTACTGACAAGGAGGTGGTGATATGTACTGTCATGCTCAAGCCTGAGTCCACAAATGCTAATTATACTTGGAGAATATAGTTGGAACCCTCTGATAAATAAGAAATAATAATAACAATGATAATAATAATGATAAATAACAATGATGATAAATAATAATAATAATCATGAATCATCGGTCGGTGAACCGCAATTGTTTAACGGGCTGCACAGACCAACAAACACACACAAACACCAGTTAATCTTCACCAGTGGTTCGGTGAAGACCCAGTGTGTGCCCTTTGTCCCATGCCAGCCACTCTCAGAGACATTCGCACAGGGTGCAAAACGATCTCACCCAAGGGTGTTACATGTGGCGTCACAACGAAGTCCTAAAGACTCTTGCCTCCATCCGGTGGAGGACAAACGATCAGCCACCAACTCCCTACTGCCACCAATAGCCAACCATCAGCAGGTAAGTTCCTTTGTCAGTGAAGGGGCTAAGGTAACCAAGAGCAGCTCCATACCTACTGAGCAAGGCCAGATACGCTTCGCCCACAACTGGAAGATGCTGGCTGACCTTGGACGGCAACTTGCGTTTCCCCCAGAAATTGCCATAACCACCCTGACTTGGTGCTCTGGTCCCCTTCACAAAAAAAGGTTATTATCATTGAACTCACAGTACCTTGGGAGGACTCAGTGGACGAGGCTTACGAGCGAAAACATCTACGCTATGCCAAGCTTGCTGCTGAAGCGCAACATCATGGCTGGAATGTTGAAGTCCACCCAGTGGAGGTGGGCTGCAGAGGTATTGTAGTGAGGTCTACCACCAAACTGCTGGTAGAACTGGGAGTCTGAGGCCAAAGCCTGCGCAGAGCCATCAAAACTGCATCGGAGGGAGGCGAAAGAGGCAGTCAGTAGTGGCTGTTCACAAGGAGGAAAGACCCCTGTGGTGCCCCAAGTAGCAATCCAGGAGGTATGCGGTCATCTTAGGCTTGGCCCGGGGAGAAGAACGCCTCTTCTAGGCATAGTCCCATGAGAAGTGTGCTGCCCAACAGAAACCCTCATGACTAATTGGGATTGACGCAAGCTCAGGGCTGATCACCCTGAGGCTGACCACCCCTGGAGAAACCGTCTCATGTAAGGCCGAAACGCCCAGTGACCCAGTGTGACACTACTGACAATGCGTCCAAAATTATAATTTAGCCATCCACGATTCCACCAGTCACCACCTATACAAACAAACACTCTCAAGTATTTGCCAGCACAAAGGAATTTACACCTGATATCCATAGATCCTGTGTTTTGTAAACTTTATTTATGATAACATGTTTATTTATTTTTGTAGTGGAGCATATGTGACTAAAATGTTTGTTATCACCTAGTGGACACACACACACCCACACACCCCGCCTTGTATAAATGCATTTGTGGGGTCACAAGACATGGCGCCGCCTTGTGGGAACCACCCTTTCTAAAGGTGCTCCCCCCCACACACACACACTTTATAGAAGTTTGGATTGATATGAGCATTATAGTCCAGGTCGCGATATTGTCTTCAGGTGCCATGCTGTCGTCGTCTCCTGGTCAGTAGGAGAAATGCTGCTGGTGACAATTTCCACTAACGAAATATATGAGCCGTATTTTTGATTTGTCTCATGCTCAAATGTAATTTAGTTTTAGAAATAAAAATTTTAAATCAAGCTTTTTTCGGCTTTTCCTTTCTTGTTCCAGTCAAAATAAAATATATAGCTATATTTCAATTTTAGTGTTTAATTATAAAAATGAAAATCAAATGTGTTGTTTTTCTATTTTTAATATTTGTTTTCAAAAGTAATATCCACTGACCAAAAGAGATGCAGACCGAATATGAGCATGTGAGTCTGTTTCGTATACAGTAACAGGACTTGTTGGTGGCATTTCAGTGGTGAGTAGCAAGTCCTCAGACGGTGTCAGCACCCCCAATGGTGACAACTACTACATTGTATGCCCCCGCCTACCGCAATACAATGCAATACAATACAATACAACTTTACACATATAGCACATTTCCGCAGGTGTAAGACCACAGCCTGATTTCAGTTTATTGGTTCCACCTGGTGGAGCCTCACAGTGGCACCAAAAGCAGGGTGGAAAAGCAGAGGAGGTCATTTCTTAGAATGGAGCAGAGCAGCGCATCCACCACCTGAAGCGGTAGCTGGCATCCACAAGGC
Source organism: Idiotropiscis lumnitzeri (assembly GCF_059441095.1). Classification (NCBI taxonomy): domain Eukaryota; kingdom Metazoa; phylum Chordata; class Actinopteri; order Syngnathiformes; family Syngnathidae; genus Idiotropiscis; species Idiotropiscis lumnitzeri. Next base: position 1,496,910 of record NC_142394.1, on the reverse strand, counting down.
CCAGGAGGACAATGGAGTAGGTGCCCTTGAAGTTGTAGAACAGGGAGCCAGATTTAGCTGGTGCCTGGATGACAACATGTTTGCCATCAATGGCTCCCAGGCACTTAGGGAGGTTGCACTGCTCTCTGAATCCCTCGGCAATTTCCACCCAGTCAACAGCCTTTGGAGCAGGCAGGAACTCCTCCATTAGGCAGTTCTAAATCACGCTGCAGACCTTTGGGACAATGCCGGATACTGTTGAGATACCCATGCGATAACTGGAGGAACTGTTGGTGTATGAATCTCCAGTTGCCAGGAATCTGAAATGCATTTTAAGTGTCGGAGGCTAAATATATATACACACATACACTTACATTTATCTAAAGAAGTATCTAAGTATGAGGTAAAACACCCAAAATATACAGTTTTACCGGTTTATTATGATATACTGAAATTAGAATACAGTACATGAATTACCAAATGCATACAGACTCATGCACGCAAATGTAACGTGTGTGCACGTGTTCCCTAATTACAGACTGACTCTCAAATTGTCACCCACCTTAAACAAAAAGCCAGGCGTTTAACGGGCAAAATGGGCTGCCTGAAGTTGGTGGATTGCTTCCTGGTGCTTGGGCCAACTCGCTGTAGGAGGCTTTCAAACTGTTCTCTGCTTAGTCGTAAGTACACCTCATATCGGTCATCGGAGAACTGCAGCTCACAAACGAGTTTGAATTCTACGATCGCTTCTCCTTACTGGGTTTGCGGGCATGCTGGGCCCTATCCCAGCTGCCCATGTGCAACAGGCACCCTGAGCTGGTTGCCAGCCAATTGCAGGGCACACACAGACAAACACCATTCCGCGCTCACACTCATATCTAGGGACAATTTAGGGTGTTTAATCAACCTATCATGCATGTTTTTGGAATGTGGGAGGACACCGGAATACCCGTAGAAAACCCACGCAGGCACCGGCAGAACATACAAACTCCACACAAGGAAGGCCGGAGAAGTAATCAAACCCTGTACCCCTGAACTGTGAGGCCATCATGCTAACAAGTTGTCCATTGTGCCCCCTTATGCTGTAATGATAAATGTCAAACATAAATATATTATTAAAAGCCCAAGGCTTAAGAATCTGACCTTTAAATGCTATATAAATAATCTTCAATCAATAATCTAATATCTATAGGGGAAAAAAAGAGTTTGGATTTTGTTTGTGTTCCAGAGTTCAATTGTTAGCATAATCATGAGCGTTGAATATCAAGCAAAACTAAAAAAACTTACGAAGAGAGAAATTTGATAGAGGTGCGTGTCAGACATGCGCCCATGTGAACTGTTCTTGAATGTATATTTCATAGATCCAGTCCATGAGACTATTGGCCCATAAGAATTTGTTCACCTTTGTGTGAGTCAAGTCACATGAAACCATCGAAAGTGTCTAAGAGTCATCGTCAGTTCCATCCTATAATCCATTTGTCTCAAATCGAGCTGTGCACAGGAGCATTAAGGTAATGTTAATTTTGAAATGGAACGAAGTCAAGTGAAGCTTGATAAGGGTTTATTGATTGTGGCAGTGTCATTTCGGGAAGATCATATAAGTTGATATTGGCATACTGTTATGTCCCAGTCTAGAGGAACTTTGAACACAACATGCATGAGCCCTCCCCCAGTTTTCCCACTCCCAGAGAATGCCAGCAACACCAGTGACTTAAGTTCATTTTATTGTTTTAAGGGAGAAAAGGCCAAGTAAATAAAAGACAAGAAATTTAACATACCTCCTATGAATTAAAAACAGGGAGGGAGGTAAGGGGGGGACCAAAAGGCCTCTCCTAACTACTACTGCTCTGCTTGAGTGACTTTACAGATGTTTACAGGTATTTTGCATAGGTTGTGCTACAGCTTTTAAGATATGCCAAAGTACCAAACTATCAGTTTGGTACTGAACGTCATTGGTTGCCATGCACAAACAAGCACGAGATGATGTTCGCTGGTGGTAGAAAGGCGACAGTGTGCAGATGGATTAAATCGGTCAGGAGACCCACTCCTTGACCAATCATGTGTCAGGCGAGGCTTAATGGATGACACCTGCTCTTAATTCACTTAATCAAACACACACACACACACACGGTCTAACTATATATCTCAACACTACTCAAACTTGGCTATAAAATGCATCCTCACAAAGACAGAAAAATATTTTCTGAACTCTTGAAATGAAACACATTGACTTGATAGCAGTGTCAAGATCCAGTCCTGGAGGACCGCTTTCCTGCTAGTCTTCAAACTCTCCCGGCTTCAACACACCTGATTTGAGCAGCTACTTCATCCAAAAGTCAACAACATAATTGCAACTAGTTGGATTTCTATCCCTAGCAAACCAGCAATTTTTTTTTCACAAAACCAACAAGGAATAACTCTTTTTGTTTGTCCTAAACCCTCTGAGTGAGCTTCTGTTATGTAAATTATGTAAAAGTCTTGTATTTTGATTACAAAAAAAAATTATTTCCTTGTTGTCCGTTCCTTTTGAATAATGTGAAAATTAGGTAAATTGCATTATTCATGAATATCTCCACAGCCGTTGTAAGGGTTGCAATAATTTTGAGTTACCCCACATCAAACAAAGTATGACGTTTTAAATTAGTACTCTCTTCTCACCAAGACACAAATGGCCATCCATGTTGAGTGATGTGCTTTCCTGATATGCACTTTGATGGTGTTTCAGACACCAACTGGTATCCCTCCACCAACCCATCTGTTTAAAACTGTGCCTCGTGGTGGCCAAGTCATATACTTAAAAACTGAGATCCTGCTGCAAATTCTTTTTAACTCTGATGGTCTTTTCACAAGGCAGAGCAGCTGGAGCTCCACTTACGCTGAGAGGTGGAGAAAGGTAAAGTGGATGTGACAGATCATGTATCAGGAATTCAAACAGTGCCCTACCATCTGGAACATCCAATTCTACATTAGCCATTAAATACACATTCATTATGATCCCGTGCACACAAACGCGCACAAGGTCTGAATGCTTTGCAAAGACATGAGAGTGCAAGGGCGAGATGAGAGCGATGTAGTTGACCTTTCAAGGAATTTGTGATTTTAAAAGGTATTTTGATTGGTGCATTTCACTCACTTTTTTTCCCCAGCAGTAACTGATGATATATTGTTAATGGATGAGTGACCACTGCACATGCAAGGACAACATGTGTATATATATAAAAAAAATCCAAAAAACTTAAAACAGTTGCCCCAGACAGCAAGCTAATTAATCAATGTTGATATGTCATCTGAACCCTTAGAATGGTTGATGTACATTTCTCATAAATCCTGAGGTTAACCGGTTCAGAAGATGAATGAAAGAATGGACAAACACTGCAAGGCACCTGATGTGGACGATTGGGACTTTGGAATAACATTTATGATTAGCTATTGTGGTTGAAAAAGTATCTGCTTCTGTTGGACACCAATGTTGCTATATTATTGACGGCAATCCCCCATGTTATTGAAAAGCCACGGCTATGTAGTTGACTGGGAAACTGCACTGGATGACTCATTGCCGGGGAAATATGGTGAAAATTAGGTTTATAATCGACCACGAGATCATAGCATGGGCTAACTGATGGGAGGACACCTCGACCGAATGACGACCATTGAGATGGAATGATTTATTGCACTCTCTCCACCGGACGACACCACTCGAATTGATCCACAGTTGAGCAGCCTTGATATTTTGTACATTGTGTCATTCGTGCAGACTTTTAAATTGAGCAAGTTTAATGAACCAACAAGTAAGCAAAGGTGGGCAATTTACTAAATGTTGCCAGTCCGTCATTTGTCACTAGCCTGCGCACCCATCCATCATTATCAGCCGTCATTATTTCAATCTGAATCAAATTGCAAATGTCAGCCTGTCATGTTATTTTAACTGCGCTACTGTCAGTACTTTCATTTATTTATTGAATTTACTAATGGACAATCCGTTCTCAAATATGATCGAATATGACATCTTAAAATAATGACATCTTAAAATCAAAGAAATACAAAACAACAAAATTTTACTGGAAGATACACAATTTCACTGACTCTAAGCCTCCAGATGTGCATGATCCCAGGCCATTTAAGGCCCTAGTACCGAAACAGTGAATTTATCACAGATTCCTGATACTCAAAAGACAATTAATTAGATACTCTGGAAATATGGTAAATGGGCTGTCACTTAATATCACTTTTCTACCTTCAATACTCAAGGCTGATGACGTAGCATCAGGAGCAACCGGGGCTTCAGTATCTTGCTCAAGAGCACTTTGACATGGACACAAAGGCAGAGGATCGAATCAAATTATTTTTTTTAAAAAATCCACAATGGTTGGAAAAAAAACTTAAACCATACAAAACATCTGTATAACTTTTATATGAAATTTTAGCCAGTTGGCTGAAAACCTGAAGAGTACCAAGGCAAGACAAGGCAGTTTTATTTATATGGCACATTTCATACACAAGACAATTCAATGACCTTCAAACAAGCAAAGACACAATATCAAGATGGATTTACAAACAACTATTAACATCAATCAAAAGCAAAGCAGAAAAAAACAAAAAGAGCTTAGAAAAATTACAAGTAATAGTGCAGTGACATTTTTGACCAATAGTTTAACAAATAACTTTGGACCAACTGAGCAGATTACTTTAAAGAGAAAGTCGAGTGCAAAAGGTTTTGCTGCCCACTGGTTTAACCACAATAGTCGAAATATTGCAATGGTAGAATTGGTATGAAGAGGATTAATCCACCATTTTCATTTTCATCCATCTCAGGGTGCAGCCATTTTGTCATTCTACCCCGCTCTGCTGTTGACTGGAATTTATGTCAAAGATTAAGCCAGATAAAAATACAGAAATAATAAAAGACATTACTGATTGGCTGGCAACCAGTCTAGGGTGTAGCCTGCCAACTGCCGAAGTCATCTTGGGTTGGTTTCAGCACGCCCATGACCCTCACGAGGAGAAGGGGATCAGACGGGTGGATAATATTAGTGATGGGTAGATGAGGCATCCTGTATCGTTTCGACACAGTGACACAATGTATTGACACTGTGTACTGACACCTGGTGGACTTGCAGGAAACATTTGACAGGGTCATCTGACACTGATCTGTCAAACTAATTTTATCCAATTCCATTGATTAGCGACGTGATGTGTTTTTATATATCCCATTTCGTATTACTTTCCATCGCACTAATTATTCTCTTATCTAATTTATATATTTAACTGAATTATTGTTGTATTGCACTGGAGAGGGGAGCTCTCTAATCTCGTTGCACACTTGACTACAATGACAAAGGGATTTGTGATTCTGATTAGGCATTTGCTTTCACATTATTTTTACATGCACGCAATTTCCTAAAAAAAATCTTTGATATTCGAGACGCAGTTGATAAATTAAGTGAACATCTGTCTGAATGCCCAAGTAAAAGTGTTGTGAATGACAATGGACTCATTGTAATTAAAGATTTTTATTAAAAAAAAATTGTTTATCCAGCGTTTTGTTATTCAGTCTATTTCTTTTTTGAGGCAATTTCGCCCGCCTTTGAGAAGATCCTCTCACAAGGCACTGAAGAGGCCGGTGTGCACAACGCTTGTGTGGCTAATATAAATAGGTGAGGGAACGTTGCCTCCACGGACTTCCAGTATAAGAGTGGGTCTTCCGTACGTGCAACGTGTCCTGCTGACATATAGCGCTGAACCTCTGAGTGGGCATCAACAGTGACGTCTTCCATCTTGCGGATATTTAACGCAAAGTAACGCGTCAATAACTCAATGCTTGTTTTGAGCGTCCATCCTGTTGACAGATGCGCTTCCTTATGAACACAGTTTGGCGCGGGACCGCTGTGTCGGCACGATTCTGGTAGTGGTCACGTGACTTTCTTAAAGCGGTACGCGCACCGACACGGGGTTTGCCCTGGAAGCTCGGCGCGCACATCGACGCCTCAGTGTCGCTGGACCCATCACTAGATAATATATCTATCCATCCATTATCTGAGCCGCATATCCTCACAAGGGTTGCAGGCATGCCAGAGCTCATCTCAGCTGTCTTTGGGCAGTTAATGTGGTGTGTTTGTCAGCAATCTTTTTTTCTGCAGTACAAGAGGAAGATAGATTTCCTGACTGAATACAAAGATAAGTATTGTCAAGCCTAAAAAACTATAAAAAAAATACATATATTGTGGCGGACATTAGGACCATGCCTCTCACCCAGCAGGCATCCCGTTTTGGGGCGTATTCATGTGAATGTTTGTTGGCGCGAATTTGTGATTGTGCGTTATTCTGTTGTTGGCAGTCTTGGAATAAAGACGTGTTCACAGTCAGTCGTGTGTGCTCATTTCAACTGCCACATTGGTGACCCCGACGCTGAGTATGTTTCAAGTCGTAGATGAAGAGGTGTCTTCCTCGGCCATGCCGCCCCAACTCCCTCATCTTGCAGCCGTCACCGCTACCGTGAGGCTACCGGAGTTCTGGCAGAGCGATCCGGCTTCGTGGTTCCAGCATGTGGAAGCGCTTTTCCACCTTCGTGGAATCACCTCCGATGACCCGAAGTACTACATAGTCGTGGCGTCCCTCGACCAACTGACTACACGTCGTGTTATGCAGCGATTGCGAGCACCTCCACATGGCGGGAAATACGACGCGCTCAAACAGCTTCTGCTGAGGAGGTTCTGTTTGTCGGACTCAGAGAGGGCAGATAGGCTCCTTTCCCTGCCCGGTTTGGGCGATGGCACGGCGGTGGATCTCATGGACAATATGCTGTCGCTCTTGGGTTCGGATGAGGGCGGTTTTATTTTCCCGCACATTTTCCTGCGACAGCTACCATCTCCGGTGCGCGCAGTGTTGGCTAACTCCGCTTGTCTGGCGACCGGCGATTATCGAGGTTTGGCTGAGGAAGCGGATCGAGTTCTGCTGGCTACGAGACGGTTCGCCGTGCAAAGTGTGGCGGCCGATTCCACCCTTGGGACGACACCAGACGTGGATCCGTCAACGGTGGCCGCAGTGGTCGTTCGAAAGCGTCGTGAGAAGGTTCTCTGCTTCTTCCATCAGCGGTTTGGCGCCAGGGCTCGGCGTTGTGTTCCCCCCTGCACCTACGAAGCTCCGGGAAACTCCAACGCCGGCGTTCAGTAGTGGCTGTGGGCGCCGGCAAAGAGAGCGAGCTGCTTTTCATTACAGAGTCGTCCTCTGGAAGACGTTTCCTGGTGGACTGCGGGTCGCAAGTCAGCCTGCTTACACCCTCCGCCGTGGACAAGGCGGGCGGCGTTTGCGGACCACCCCTGTGTGCGGCTAACGGCTCGCCCATCATCAGCTTTGGTTCCAGGTTGGTGACTCTGTGCTTCCATGGACGTGATTTCCAGTGGAACTTTCTTATTGCCGCAATCACGGTTCCCATTATCGGCGCGGATTTTCTGTGTGCACATGGACTGCTCGTTGATGTCGCAAACCGCCGTTTGATTGACGCTGTTTCTTTTGCTACTTTTCCGTGTGAGGCTGGGGGACTCGGGCCATTAACGCATGCGAATTATTTGGCATCGGGTGACATTTATCAGCGCCTGCTGACAGACTTTCCCTCCCTAACGACTCCAGCCTTTTCCACCGCATGCACTAAACACGGGGTGGAGCATTTCATACCCACGGTCGGCCCGCCAGTTTTTGCTCGCGCGCGTCGCCTTGACGCGGCCAAATTAGCGATAGCAAAAGGGGAGTTTGCTACAATGGAGCGTTTGGGGATTGTGAGGCGTTCTAACAGTCCGTGGGCCTCGCCTTTACACATGGTGCCTAAAAGGGATGGTTCCTGGCGGCCTTGTGGTGATTTTCGTCGCCTTAACAATGTGACTACGCATGACCGTTACCCCATTCCACACATTCAAGACTTTTCCACCCGTTTGGCGGGCACCACCATTTTTTCAAAAGTGGACTTGGTCCGTGGTTACCACCAGGTGCCTGTGCAGGCGGAAGATGTGCCCAAAACCGCGGTGATAACCACGTTCGGTCTTTTTAAATTCCTGCGCATGCCTTTTGGACTGAAGGGGGCAGCACAGACTTTTCAAAGATTGATGGACTCTGTGTTGCGCAACCTCGACTTTGTGTTTGTATATCTTGAAGATATTCTGGTGGCCAGTCCTTCACCAGAGGAACATCTGTCGCACTTAACAGAGGTTTTCAAGCGTCTTGATTCGCATGGTCTGATCGTTAACCCAGCGAAATGTCAATTTGGTCTGGCTGAGATTGATTTCTTAGGCCACCGGATTTCAGCACAGGGCGCGGTCCCCTTGCCCGCCAAGGTGAAGGCAGTGGTGGACTTCCCCCGCCCGGCCTCAGTTAAGGCGCTGCAGGAGTTTTTGGGCATGGTTAATTTTTATAACCGGTTTCTCCCGCGTGCGGCCCACCTCCTGCATCCTCTTTACAATGCCTTGAAAAATAAGAAAGCTAATGATACTGTCGAGTGGTCTGCACGGCGGGAACAGGCTTTTCGACAAACTAAGGACGCCCTGGCGAGTGCGACTCTCCTGGTCCACCCGATTGCGACTGCGCAAGTTGCCTTAACTACAGATGCTTCTGATATAGCTGTTGGGGCAGTGGTTGAGCAGCTCGTGGCAAATGTGTGGCAGCCTCTTGCGTTTTTCAGTCGTAAGCTGCAGGATAACGAACGCAAGTATAGTGTTTTCGACCGAGAGTTGTTGGCTTTGTACCTTGCGACGCGCCACTTTCGCTTCCTTCTTGAAGGACGCCGTTTCACGGCTTACGTGGATCATAAGCCACTTACGTTTGCGATGTCAAAGGTTAGTGAACCATGGTCGGCCCGTCAGCAGCGGCACTTGGCGGCCGTTTCAGAGTTTACGACGGACGTTCGGCACGTGGCCGGTAAGTGTAACCCTGTAGCTGATTGTTTATCGCGCGCGATCGTGTGTCCAGTCCAGCTCGGGTTGATTTTTCGGAAATGGCTGCCGACCAGTCCGTTGATCCTGACATCCGCAACCTCAAGGCAGTGAGTACGGCTCTTAAGCTTGAGGAGGTGGTGTTGCGGGGCGGTGGCAGTGCTCTCCTCTGCGATGTGTCCACGGGCCGCCCTCGTCCTGTGGTTCCGTTGGAATGGCGTCGCCGGATTTTTGATTCGATCCACTCCCTGTCACACCCTGGCGTCCGTGCATCGGTCAAGCTGGTTGGGCAAAGTTTGTCTGGCCCGGGCTTCGTAAGGACGTCAGGATGTGGGCAGCGGCCTGTGTAGCATGTCAGCGTGCCAAAGTCCACCGACACACCAGGTCAAGCCTTGAACCTTTTCCGATTCCGGCCATGAGGTTTGACCATGTGCATGTGGACTTGGTAGGTCCCCTTCCCCCTTCGCAAGGTTTTACTCACCTACTCACTATGGTGGACCGGACGACTAGGTGGCCAGAGGCGGTTCCTCTGTCCTCCACGACCTCGGTGGATATAGCCCGTGCGTTTCTGTCGTCCTGGGTCGCGCGTTTTGGCACGCCGTCCGATATAACCTCGGACAGGGGCCCCCAGTTTTTATCTGAGCTCTGGTCAGCCTTGGCAGTATCGTTGGGTGTGCGCGTGCACCTCACTACTGCCTACCATCCGCAGGCTAACGGTTTGTGCAAACGTTTTCACCGGTCACTTAAAGCTGCGCTGCGAGCTGCGTTATCGGACGGTAACTGGGTCGATCGTCTGCCATGGATTTTGCTCGGCTTACGTTCAGCGCCGAAGGAGGATCTTAACGCCGCTCCTGCTGAGTTGGTGTTCGGTCAGCCGCTTCGCGTACCTGGTGAATTTCTGCCAGACGGTTTGGACGCTCCGCCCTTTTCCTTTTTGTTGGGGGGGCCCCTGAGCCCTGCACCGGTTCACCACTGTGTTCCCAAGGTATTCGTGCCGTCCGCGCTTATGTCAGCCCGTTTTGTTTTTGTGCGCCACGATGCCCACTGCTCGCCCTTGCAGCCACCGTATGACGGCCCGTTTAGGGTGCTGGAGCGCGGCGATAAGAGTTTTGTGCTTGATATGGGTGGGCGAAGGGAGTGCGTCTCGTTAGATAGGCTAAAACCAGCTCATTTGGTTGCAGGCGATGTGCTGTTGCCGGCCCACGTCCCTCGCCGCGGTCGCCCTCCAAAGTCCACGCCCTCACTTCCGCGCGACGACGTTGTGTGTCGTGCTCCCGCTCCTGTCTCGCCTGACCCCCCTGCCCACCGGGTTTCAACTGCACCGCTAAAGGATGGCCTGCGTAGTCGTTGTGGCAGGCCGGTGAAGCCCCCTGTGAGGTTTTCGTTCTGAGCGACCTTCTGGGTGTTCGGGGGGGGGGGGGGGGGGGCTGTGTGGCGGACATTAGGACCATGCCTCTCACCCAGCAGGCATCCCGTTTGGGGGCGTATTCATGTGAATGTTTGTTGGCGCGAATTTGTGATTGTGCGTTATTCTGTTGTTGGCAGTCTTGGAATAAAGACGTGTTCATAGTCAGTCGTGTGTGCTCATTTCAACTGCCACAATATATACAATTTTGAAATCTGGCACCCAGGACCACATCAACAAGCAACTCTGCAACGCAATGAAAATTCCTTGCACATATGTTTTTAAAACACCAAGGTATGTCCATTAGTCATAAATAATTTTATTGAAACCCTAGGAGTGTCAAGGTCTCCCCCACTTTGATTGTGACAAAGAGCCCAAAATCAACTTGGCATCTTCTAACAGCACTCAATATGCATGTAGGAAGTGAGAACAGTAAATGTTGAAGCTTGTTGTTGGAATACTTTTCCATGCTTGCTTGATGTTCAACTTCAGTTGCTCAATAGCCCAGGCTTTCTGGAGTAGTTTGTGTTTCATAACGTGCCACACATTTTGAATGGGAGGCAGGTCTGGACAGCTGACAGGCCCCAGCCTTGTACTCACACTCTTACTATGAAGCCTGAAGAATTTACCTTGTGTAACATGAGCTGGAACCAATCCCAGCTGGTTTTGGGAGACTTCTGGGCTTGTTATCAGCTCATTGCAGGGAGGCATTAAACTGTAGCGTCAAACATGATCCAAAGATCTCAGGCGTGATAATTAATTTATGGAATCTGAAGGAAGACAATGTTCCAGTTTTTGTAATAGTAGTGTCAATCTCGGAACGAATTGATCACATTTTGAGTCACCACTTTTTCTACCCAAATTGTGGCACGTTAGTTTAATCCCTAACACAAGCCCCGTGTTGGACAGGAACTGCATTAAGTGTGTTCTTGCCTTTTATGCTGATAACCTGCTCATCCACGCTTGTATATAGGTCTCCTAGGTTAATCATTTTTTGTCTTAAGATAAGTATTGTACAAGTATTGAGAATTAGACGAAAGAAGTTCAAATAAACAATCTATGATTCATGGTTAAGAAGCAAACTGTACCCAGCGGCACAACCAAAATACAATTAAATCCAAGATAAGAAAATTGTTCAACTTGTGCTTTCTTCTTGCTGGTCAAAATCTGCTCTACTCTCTATGAGGATAAAAGAGGACAGTAAGAAGAACTTAAATCCTGATAGGGGAATATAGATGAGGCAAAAATTCAAAATCTGTATATCAACAGATTCAATATATTTCTGTCTCGGAGGTCGCTGATCATATGGTGAATATTTGTCCCTCATTTTACAGGCAGACTTTAACACTGTAACACTAAAACAAATAGAAATGGTTCGAACAAAACTACACCATTTTCTTCTGAAGAATAAAAGTTTTGTCTTGTCTATTCTGAAGTACTTGAAGTGGGAATTAAGATGCGTTTGTAAGTGAAAATTCAGATGAAAATTGGAGATATGTTCCCTACTGAACAGAATTGTAAATTGTATCCAACTAATCCTCCCATTCACAAGGTTTTGACTTGGGTTATATTGTTCCAGCACACATGAGACATTTCTCAAAGGCACATTTATCTTAAGGAACACTCTCAGTCCATTTTTTTAATAGAAACTATATTGCAACCATATTGTTGGCAGAAATAGGTTACATATTAATCCACACTTGAGTTCTGAAGAGTCCACCTGGGTGTTGTATGTAGCCAACAGGGCTCATTTACACAGCCCTAGGCAGGCTCTGAGCAATGTCATAAAGCGATTGGCATGGTCGTGCTATTATGTTGGAGCAATGATTCCCACAAGCAAGTGAAGATGCACCTCCCTCACATTTAGAACGGACATATTATAGATATGTCCTTTGAGGCTCATGTACAGATGACAAATTGAAGGGAAACCCAAGTAAGGAGATATGGAAGCTAATACTACAGACTGTGAGGACCGCTTCCCAGCCGAGGCTGGAAAGCGGTGTGGGTGGATTCTTAATTATCGACGTCGGGAGACGTGAACGAAAAACGCTGGGGGAACAATCTTACCCCAGGGAAACAAAAACGAGTAACAGAAAGAGCTTGCAACGCAAGAAAACCGAGAACGGGAATGTCCTTCCTCCAAAGGGTAAGGTTAAATCCAATCATCGAAGCGAAACAGAAAGCGAGCCGAAACGTAGCTGTGGAAACAAAGTAAATAATCAAACAATCAAGAACTATACACGAAGCAAGTTGGGCAAAGGCTATAGCGAAGGCACATAGACGAGAGCAATTGGGTCAATAATCCGACGCGCAAGTGTGCGCATCGAATGCTTATGTAGTCTTTAATCAGGGTGATGATCGGTTGCAGCTGTGAGTCTCGTGAGCGCGTCCCGCTCGCGGCCGCGTCTCCGGGCAACGCGCCGCCGACCACGCCCACTCTGCTGCAACGAAGAGGCACGGATCGTGACACAGACGTTTATTGAACCCTACACTAGATGACTGTGAATCCTATTCCTTTCTAACGTTCACACCTACAGGCAATTTAGGGATCCCAATTATCTTAACACACTTGTTGGACTGGGGGAGAAAGCCATCTTACTCGGAAGATAACTGGTAAAAGAGTGCAAGTATAATACATTATACATAATTACACACATTGATTGTGCTACAATGAATGATTTATTGGCTGTATTGTACACGTCAGTTATTGTTCAAATCTAAATTTATGAGCTGTTTATGTGAATCTAATGTAACCTAAACTTGAAGATGCATTTCCTTAAAATGACATTGAGCCATATTGTAGCACTGCGGACAATTATTATGAAGCGACTGCGGAGCCGATTTTCAAGGACCGTAATGGAAAATGCTATTGACAAGGGACAACCACGGTCAAATAATTAAAATAAAAAAAATGGTAAAATCCACTGAAGTCTGAAGTATTAATCATGTGCCATCACTAATGGACCCATGAAATAAAATGGGGCACCAAGAGCAAAAAAGTTGGAACTCGGAAAAACTTGACATTCACCCATTCCAGACCACCGCGGATTGGTTCGTAAGACTATATTTGATGAATAAAAATTCAAACGGATATGTCATGCCTGGTCAGTATCCATAGTTTGGCTTAGTTGGCAATGAGTAGTCAATAAGAGAAGTTAAGAACAAAATGTTCGCTGAAAGGGAATTACTTAATAGAAAGCACTTTTTCAGTCCCTAACCCTCACATGTAGTAGTCAAACAATCCAACTGAAGGGCTCTTCTAACTGTGTCTTTTGGTTTGCTGTGTGTCAGTGGGCAGGGTACTTTTTTTTTTTTTCCAGGATCTTTCCTTCCTCATATTGTCAAGGCGAAACAAAACCACTTCAAGCCTCATTACTCAGGATTAGAAACCAATCCAGCGTAAATTCCACAGTCCTTCACCCCAATACATGGAAATAAGAGCATCATTCATTTCACAGTTGGTCTCAAGGCTGTTAAATCCTTGTGTTTTCATATTTTTCACTTGCTATCCCATTTATTATTCTGTTTCAGCAGTGAGCTTGTTGATATTATGGTTATCAGTCCTTGATGAAAATGAATGGAATTGGTCCCAAATTGAAAAACCCTTGACAAGAAACACACCAAACATAGCAAATGACTATATGAAATGTTCCGTTAAGATTGCAATGATATTTTACTATGATGACAAATTTGGGTCTGTGTGTGCGTGTGCGCGCGTGTGCCTGCTTTTGCGTTCCTGCTTTTGCGTTCCCGTATAGAAATCCGGTGCTATATTTTATTAAAACATGGACAAGATAATCCAATAGAATCCACCAGAGGAGAAAATCTGTTTTGCCGGTCAACTCAGTAGCTCTGAGATTTATAGTGGAAAGGAAAGGCCTACAAACCAAACGCTGTTGTAAATGTATAAATGTACAATGTAAAAAAGGAAGAATGAACTCAAAATTCCCTTGATCTTCCTTTGCAGCATCACTCGTTGGATATTGTGCCTTCTTGGCAGTTTTCATTGGACGATTACATAATTATCTCGACTTTTATAGCCAGACTACAATTGACTCACCCTCCAAAAGATGAATATTTTGTGCACATACAGAATAAACACTACTATGGAAGTGCTACTTCTTTAAAACCACAGCATGTTGTATCATGTATGGTCTGAGCGAACAGCCTCCCATTTTTAACAAGTTATTTTTTCTTTTTTGATTTGGGAAAGGTAATTCTTTGCATAAAATCTGCAGATTCTCCAAAGAATTTGTAAAGTGTCATAGCTTGTCAAGCACAACTTTAAACCTTTCTGATTATAATTTCAAGGCATGACAGAAAGTATATATCATAAGCAACAAATGAAGGACATCAACTAAAAAGACTATTTTAAAATTACTTGTAATTATTGTCATGTGTTTCTTAATAATGTGTTCTAATGTAGAAATTATTCTCTATTTTTAATGTTTTTTTTTTCTCTTTCTTTTTTGCAGGGTGACTGCAGGAAAGCAAAGGTTGTACGGCCGATTTTCTGTGGACCTTATACTCCAAGTTTCTTAAAAACATTTTTCTGCAGTCAACAGGTGAACCCAAGCAAAGGGTGTGCAAGGCGGGAGTGCATCCTACACTCAGTATTGAGATTGGAGATGCGTCAGCATGCCACAAAAATGTTTTCATTCGTAGAGCTTCCTTGACATCCACACTCTGGACTCTGCTTCCACTCGTAGAAGCAAGTAGCCGCCTGCCGAATGAGGCGGAAGATGACGGCCATATGCCGACCAGAATCTGCCAGCGAGATTTAGTTGGCAATTTGACAAAAAAACATATTCACCATTGACCCAGCAGTGTGTGGAGGTGGGATGAGTGTTGGCGTACTGCATGAGATAGTTCTCACCTCTAAAATGAGACAATTCACTATCAAGAAATAGACTTGTCCTAAGGGTATTTTGATGAAAGTCAGCTACGGAAATAGTATTAGCACACCTGGCTTGCAAAAAGAAATCTCCTTCAAGTTTACGACTTATGTGTGTTCTCAAAGACAACAGTTATTCTGTAATTTTTTTGAAGAGCAGCGGTGATGACCATGCAACTTCTTGGCCCAGAGGAAGAATTGCAAGGATTTCTAGAAAGCTATCTGGCAGCAGATAAAGCACTAATTGCCTTCAAGGAATAAATTAAATAGAGAAAGTGGGGCAGGAAAACATTGCATTAATCAGCTGGCACAGAGTTTTGGACCAGCGATGGAGCAAAAATGAAATGTTGAATAGAAGTCATGTGGAAGTTCATTCCAGCTGGCTTACTTTCCTCAGCCAATAAAAATCCTGAGTTGCATATCATATTAATCACATTCAACAACTCCCAACAACAAAAGTCAACAACAAATTAAACCAAATCTAAAAATCCTCAATTTAATATTTCACATATTGAGTATATGCTAACAAGATGTAAAAGTGATGTCTCACTCACATCTACACATGTACAAACTAGGGGATGCATGTGTCAGTTACAATTCAAATGGAGCCCTTCTACAAATAGCTTTGGACAGTGAATGCCTACAAAGTATAACTTGCTTACCTCGATAATATCTTAAAGGGGAGGTCAACCCAAAAATGTTCTGTACAAGAATCTGTTTTATGCAGGCCCACTACTCAAAGCATGGCATTCTGTTTAGGTGGAATGTGATAAGCAACAAAATCCAGCCATTTTTAGGCATCTCAGAGGGCGTCCATTTTGTCACATATGTCAACCACAAATGACATTACAGTTGCTCAAGACTCAGTCAACAACCAATCACGGCTCACCTGTTGATGGCAAAAAACGGCAGAATTTTTTAGAATTTGGGTGGAAACCGGAGTACCAAGAAAAAAAAACATGCATGCATGGGGAGAATTCATTTGAATTAATACATTATCTTGCCAATGACATTGGCAAAAATAGGATGGCAAAACACATGGTTTTCCTCTCACTGAATGAAGGGACACAATAACGCCGTCTAACTTCATTGATCACTACAAAACCCACAAAGTTAATGTCACATTTTAGTGAGGAAAATTGTATGAGTCGGCGTAGGACTTGCTCAAAACAAGTAATGACTTGACTCAACTTGTGGCGGCGACTCGACTTGACTTGCTTGTTTGTTTTTTCCCACAGTAACTTGCATGAGACATGAAGGTTCCAACCAAGCTTGTGATTTACACATATCCGACTTACTCCCGCCTCTTCAAATTGCACCATTAAAAATAAAAATGTTGAATAAATCCCTCATTGTTAGGTTGTGTAACCGAGGTAATAAGTCCAGGGTCGCCATGGCTTCCCACACGATTACCATGGTCTCACGACAGGTAAATCGTTTAGTATGTAGCATATTCGTTGCCCCCTCACTGAACTCACAGTGCAATACCATCTTAATATTTCAATGACTAATTTTTCTACATTCCAATTCATGATGGTGTCTGGCTGCAGACCAAAGTTGGAAGAGAGCAGTGTTTCGCACATAAAGTGCCTGTTGGTGTGCAGAGATGTGGGAAGTAATATATATTCACATGACACATATTGTGGTCGCTGGTGCCAAGAGCTCTTGGTATATTTAACTTGGAGATGTGTTTAGTGCTTCAATGCTGCAAAAGTTAATGGGATTTTACAGTTTGACAAATCCATTTCAAACTCTTGAAACTCATTTGAAATTATAATCCATCACACTGGCAGACTAACTTATATCATTTCATCCTAATGCAATGCAGATGTTAAAGTATAGTGTTTAAAAAAATGTCTTACGCCTTTATGCTCAACAAGTTGGTTTACCACAACCATCCTGAAAAACTCAACACACCAGGGCCTTTTGATGCAAAGCCATGTCGAATATAAACATGTTTTTGTTGTGAGTACCCCTACCATCTCCAATTATCACTAAAATGTGGCCCTGACTCTACTTTCTGAAATGTATGAAGAAACTCTTTCTCATGATGATGTAACCACCATCATTACTCATCCTGGTGATGTAGTCTTCATTTGTTTTGGATGTGGTCAATCAAGGATGCTACCTCTCCTGCTACCACACTCTGTCAATCACTCATTTTGTTTTTAATTCTCGGTTAGTTTTGGATGTTTCTGCATATGAGATTTTTTTTTTTTTGTCCTGTACTCCAGAAAACCGTTTACTTTTTTTACTGCTGTAAATTACTTTTAGTTCAAGCATAATATTTCTTGAAATATGTTGTTCTTTTGCTGATTCGTTAACTTGCTAGGCGTTCATTAAATCCAAGAGATTATTTGTTATTGTTACTCTTTTATCACAGACGTGACTGAGACATGACACAAACCCCCCCAAAAAATCAGTGAGACTATTGTCAGAGACAAAAAAATGTAATTAATAAAACAATAAATACATGTATGTGAGGGCAGCACGCTGGACGACTGGTTAGCACGATGGCCACACAGTGCAGCGGTCGTGGGTTTGATTCCGGCTCTGGCCTTCCTGTGTGGAGTTTGCATGTTCTCCCCGTGCCTGCGTGGGTTTTCTCCGGGTTCTCCGGTTTCCTCCCTCATTCCAAAAACATGCATGCCAGGTTGATTGGGCACTCTAAATTGCACCTAGGTATGAGTGTGAGCGCGGATGGTTGTTTGTCTATGTGTGCTCTGCAATTGGCTGGCAACCAGTTCAGGGTGTACCCCGTCTACTCCCCGAAGATAGCTGGGAAAGGCTCCAGCACCCCCCGCAGCCCTAGTCAGATGAAGCAGTCCAGAAAATGGATGGACGGACATGTATGTGAAGTTGTTCACAGTCTGAAGAAACCCCAATGATTCTTTTTTTTTTTTTTGCCTTGTCTGTCTCGCTCCTCCTGGACATGATGGCAGACATGGTTATGTCTCAGAAAATGGAAGATAGTGGCAGTTTACTGTGCTTGATCCCATGTGTGCTCTTTGGCAACACTTTGTCGATGGGCCACAATTCTTCTTTTGGCATCCACTTCTAGGTCCGACCTGTTAGGGTTCTTCCAGAACCTTTGGAAAACGTTCAGGACTCTTTAAGGTGGAGACACAGAGAATGAATTTAATAAAGATATTTATTTTTACAAAAACAATATGGTTCATATGTGAGACCGACAAAGTGGTGCAAAAAGGACGCTGGTGGAAAAACACACCACGAAAATTACGACGGGAACGAAAAACACTTTCAAAGGGCAAGGAACAAAATGGAAACAAAAATTGCTTGTCACTGAAGGACAAGAAAAGAAAATTTATGAACGAGCACAACCGAAATAATCAAATAAACAAGATAAACACTTACGAAAGAATACGGACATGAATCACGGAAAGCAACAACGAGACGTCTAACAATTCATGGCTTGGGATCATGAGCAAGGGGAATCTTCCAACACTGAGTTGTTGTCATGAAGTCCTTAAATAGTCGCGCAACCAAGAGCATGACGAGTGACTGGTGCGTGGCTGGTGGGCGCGTCTCTCCAGCCATGACGACATGACCCGGAACGAAGCGCTGGAAGTAAACGCCCCCACTCCAGCTGGGCAAAAACAAACACAAACATGACAGGACAAAAACGGACCATGACACAACCATTTAAAAAAATAAATAAATCATCATCCCCCTCTGCTGAATCACATTTGTTCACAGCAGCAGTGACCTTCTGACACTTGCTGCGTTTTCATATGTTGGACGCATCACTTCCAAAGCCACCAAACAACAAGCCCTTCCTTACCCCCAATTCGTTTCACTCTCTGTGAAGTCTCATTTCCTACACATTTTTACGATCATTGCTATGATTCATGCTTCTTGAAACATTGGCCTGCATTCTTCATTGATACTCATGTTCCTGCTTCCCACTGACCATATATGGTTAATAAGCAGATGTGAGCATACACACAGTTTCATAAGTCAGATTTTTTTTTTTTAAGATTTTGTGCGTACGTACACTTTTAGTCTGAATTCTACTCATTCTTTGATAAGTGAGAACCCAGGACTGGAGCTGTGGCAAACATTCTCTAAACACTGAATCTTTCCTGTACCGTTGCGCTTCTTTTTGTCATGGTCCGTTCTTGTCATGCCTTGTGTTGTTATTGTCTGCTCAGCTGACGTGGGGGCGTTCCCTCCAGCACCCGTTCCTGTCTTGTCGTCACGGCTGGAGAGACGCGCCCACCTGCCACGCACCTGTTGCCCATTGACTTCAGTGATTACTATGCTACTTAAACGCGCCGCGCTGACGTCTCAGCGTCGGATTGTTCCTTTGCTCACGTTCATGGCCCAAGTGTTGATTCTCGATTCCTCGGTGTTTGCCTCACGTATTTCTCGATCTTGTTTCTGGCTAATGACTCCGCTCTCAGCCTTTGTCCTTCTCGGTCGCGTCCGTTCCTTGATTGGCTTTTCTTATCCTTTGGTGGTAAGCGATTTTCGTTCCGTTCTGTTCCTTGCCTTTTGCAAGCGATTTTGTTTTCGTCGTCATTTTCCTGGTGCGGTTTTCCACCAGCGTTTTGTGTTGCACTTTTCGGTATCGCGTGATTGTAGTTATAGTTATAGTGTACATAAGAATTTTTGTTGTATTAATAAATACCTTTTGTTAAGAACCCCACTTCTCTGTGCCTGCGTTTGTGGAGTCCCTAAATTGCTTTTCCGGCGGCTCTGCAAAAGCATACCTTAACACTTTTTTAATGCAGAGGGACACTGAGATGGATTTTGGATTGAACTGAAGCAGGTAGAGAGGAAGGCTGAGTCCTTCTATTGCAGCAGTCTGAAGACGAGCCGTGTCACGGGTCTGCAGAACTGCATTGATTTATAATACACTTGGAAGAGTCCTCATGGCGCTCTAAATCACAATAGAGATGTGGCATTGTGCATCAATTTGGAGATCACCAGAGGTCAGGGTTGAATACTTCCTTCAGCAGTTCTTCCACTTTTTTGAGTACACCGCATGTAGTGCTTGTTTTCACCAGTTGGGGAATTGGTTCCCACATTTGTACTGATAACGGCCATTCGAGATGAAAAGCTATCACAAGAATAAAAACATAAGCTCTGAAAAACAGCATCAAGTGTTGAGCACAGAGACTTTCCATTTGCCAAGTTTAACATGCCGCTGATAGTTCCTGTTTTTAAACAATTGGACCATGACTTTTTTACAGCGCACATATGTAGAAGCCGTCCTGGCTAGATTTGTGCACCGCGCTATCCGTCACTTGTCACCTTCATTTTCCTCTCAATAAAAAGGACATATCCCGAAAACCCGTCAGCAACACAACAATATATTATTTGTATTATATTATTGTGCAGACAGTCACCAAATACGTAGGTGACTTTAAAACATTGAATGAAATCACACATACAAATTAAAAAGTATGTAATAATTTGATATTTACTTTTGAAAAGGCATTTATTTCCACAAACACATTTGTCTGAATGCTGCCAGTTTTGGTCAAATTAATAAATTATTAATAATATACAGATGGGTCATGAATGCAAATTAGCGGAAGCATGGAACATGAGCGCAAAAGGGGAGGAGCACTTTGGAGAAATGACCACCAACAGATTTCCAATTTGCACGATACATGATGGGTAAGGGAATTTCTTCCATTACCAACTTGGAATGGGGGTCGATTCAACCATTTATACCGCAGGAAAGTTGATGTTTTTTATTTAATCTCTTATAAACTGTGTAGTTTGATACTCGGTACACTGACCGCCCTCTGCTGAGACATGACAGTTAAAATTAATTAAGTTTTTAATGACATTTTGCTCGACGTGTGCAGCTAGGGGGCCACGTGTGCAACACAGGGGACGTGAGGATGACACATGTAGGACATCTGGGGTCATTTGCTTTGCCACATTGCATGGAGATTTTAATGCTCAGCACACATATCGTAATGAAATGACTTAATAGTGCACCGACTGTAGTCTCATGTGATATGTTGCATTACTTGTAAATCTCTAGTTTTGTAATGCATTTAGCTGTTTACTACCAACACTTCCAGCAAAAGACAAATCTGAATAAATGTGTTGTTTCAGCCATGACGTGAGTAAAGTGAGGTAGAGTAAGAATCGATTGCCATGAGTACTATTTAATGCCAACATAATGAACGTTTAGCGATTTAAATAGACGGTGATTTAAATAATAAATAAAAATATATTCATATATATATATATATATATATATATATATGTATATACATATATTGCTGTCGGCTGATCGCATATTGTTTTTGTTCAAGAAATTTACAATTTTGTCCATCCATTTAGTATGTCTTGATATTTTCCCGTCAGGAAATTACGAAGAGAGGTCGACATTGCTTTGCGATAATGTTTTTATACACCAAAGTCGAGCACTTTAAATTCAATTAGAGCAGTTAAACATGGTACAGAGTGCACCTGCCGTATTGTCACTAAAGGTTAAAGACTTTTAATCAATACCTGCAAGCTTTAATGTGTAGTTAGGCATGCACCTACGTACTATGACACATAACCGCTTGTTGATTGACTGGCTACACTTTTTCACACTTGATCCTCACGCATAAGTATTTCAACTAGCCAGCAACATTTTTTTTTCATTTCTTTTTTTTAACCCATTTGAAAAATTTGACCCTTGATTTTATTTATTCTTTTCTTGAACAATCAGCGTTATGGGCGTAATGAGTTTATTCTGCCTTTCAGGCAAGGTTTATCTTATTTGTTTATGACGACTTTTATTTTGAAAGGTATGCTTTTATTATGGCGGATGTAACGTAAAGCAGGAAGTGTTGATGGCTAAACTACGTGTGGGAGGGGAATATAGATTGCGTAGTTGAAAGAGGAAGAAAGAGAGGTCGCATCGAATACAACTGCGATCCAGCAGAAGCTATTTACTCCAACAGAGGCAACGCTTGTATGTAACATGCCATATTGTTGTTTGTTTGAATCTAAAGTTAACATTTGAAGGCTTTTAGTTGTATGCTAGTGATTTACTGTTGAATTACCAGCTAATTTGTCTTGTATTATCTTCAAATGCATATGATACTGACCAAGGTGCCTGATGGGTTCATTTTGTGTTTGTTTTTAGTTTCACTCTTTCAACTGTGTCAAGATTTCCTTACATCATTTGAGTCTTTAGCTTGCTGTCTAGCTTGGACTATGCTCACCCACATCTTTGCGAGGACAGTACAGAGTAATAGGGCTGGAACTGTCTCACCTTCAAACCTGTCTCCAGAGGGTGACTCGCTGACCAGCAACATTACAACGGAAAACTTTCAATTATGTTCTTTTTCTTTCTTCTCGTCCCTCACCCAGGACTTGGGTGACCCTAGCAAGTCCATAAATCTCATTGGCTCCAAGGATCAGTGGGACACATAAAAACCTCCACCATGATAAAGTGATGGCTTGAGGAGAACCATTTGATTATTTTTTGTTTATTTGTTGTTTTTACCATAGTTGTTATTTCTACTGGATTCACATAATAAAGTAAAACATCCATCCATCTGATCTGTCTATCTTCACGAGGGTCACAGGCACGCTGGAGCCTATTCCAGTCGTCTATAGGCAGTAGGCTGCGTACACCTTGAACTGGTTGGTGTATGTCACCGTTTTATAGCCAATACGGCTTTATGAGCGTTGTATGCTGGGATTGTTATGCTGTAGAAAAAGCCAGTTGTGACCAAAGCATGATGCAGTCTTAAGAGAGGTTGAGGATATTTTTCTAAAGAATACTTATTTTTGAGTCCATTCATTGTGACGCCGTTGAGGGAGAGTTCCAGATTGTTTTTTATTTATTTTGAGTGCCACATTTTACCCAGGTACTACTCACACACACAAACTGAACAAACGAAAGGACTTTATGTGGATCTCATGCAGTGATGCGTTGTATAGGGACAATTTAAATTTTCCATGTTGTGATTTAATTGACAAATATTGTGACTTTGCTTTTTGTATACTGTAAAGAAACTAAATTTCTGTGTTCACCGTTCATATTAATCTTCCCATGCTCCTTGAGTTGAACCTGTGCATATTGGTGAGGTGTTGCACTTGTTGATCAATATCTTCTAATTAGTTATAGGTGCATTTCATAGTTTTATATATTACTACTTTCCCCCACAACTTACTGCTGACAATGCGGACCAAACTATACAACCGGCTGTATAGGGATTGAACTGCCCGTACTAGGGTGTCTGTTGTGCCACACTGTCGGAGCATCATCCATAAGATACGAGGTACATGGTCAAACGCCTTCTCCAAGTCCTCACTCCACATGTAGACTTGGTTGAACAAACTCTCATACACCCTTGAGCTGATTCACTGTTCCATGGCCAGGACAAAACATACAGTAAAAGACAAATCTGAACAAATGTGTTGTTTCGGTCGTGGCGTGAGTGTAGTGATATGAGGCAGAATAAAAATCCACCGCATGTAGACTGGTTGAAAGAACTCCCATGCACCCTTGAGAACCATGCCGAGAGTGTAGAGCTGATCCACTGTTCCACGGCCAGGACAAAAACCACACTGCTCCTCCTGAATCTGAGATTTAACTTCCTGACAGACGCTCCCCTTTCTTCAGCACCCATTAGTAGGCCTCACCAGGAAGGCTGAGGAGTGAAAGCGCCCTATATTTTGAACACACCAGTTGAAACTTTTTCTGTCAGGTGATTCTATCCCATGACACAACCACAAAGTTGATCATCGAACTGCGCCCTCGGGTGACCTGGTGCCAAATTTACATATGGACACCCTTTTGTTCGTTATGGGCAATCCGTGACATGCGCAGACGTCCAGTGGCAGAAAACTGCTCTGGTTCTGATCAAGGCGGGCTGTTTCTCACAATCACGTCCCTCCAGGTCCCACTGTCATTGCTCATGTGAGCATTGAAGTCACCCAGCAAAACGATGGAGTCCCCAGAAGGAGTACTCTACAGCACACTTTCGAGGACTCCAAAAAGGGTGGGTACTCTGGAATGTTATTTGGCGCAGAAGCACAAACAACAGTCAGGACCTGTCCCTCAACCAGAAAGCACAGGGAGAGCGTGAACCCCTGTTCCGAGTACTGGTAGTAGAGCTCAAGCTCTGTGTGGAGGCTAAACTTGCCATAGACTTAGCATTCCATGTCCCAAGAGCCAGCTTCTGTTGCTGTGGATGGGAATGCCAAGGTCCCCGCTACTCAGCTCTCTATGCGCTTGACCCCTTTGGCTCCTCCCACAGGGGGTGAGCCCATGGGAAGGGGGTCTGTTCATAAGGGTGTTTAACTAAACACATCAATGTTAACCAGATGAAGACCAATAGCAAAGCTCATTGCTATATATAAGTGACATGACACCCAGTTATATGATACTAGTTAACTTGAGCTTTCTTACAATGTTACTCAAAACAGGTAGGAAGTGGTTGCTCTCATCATCGTTGCCTGCCACAGGGGGTCCCCGGTTCAAGACTATCCACACCCAACATCGCTTGGATACACTTTGGTGTCCTTGAGCAAGACATCCATACCCAAAACTACTCCTTGGATGCTTAAGTATCTCTCTGCTCCAGTGTGTGCCACCAACAGTGTGTGATTTCCATGTCCATTCATGTCATAGGTCAAATATAGAGGTCATGTTTGTGTGTACATGACAAATAGAGATGATTCGTCTGTAATCTGTGAAGACCTAGCGAATTAATTAACAACTCATTTACATTGCCCTTTTTGGATTTTTAATGTAATCAATTTCTTATTCATCCATGTGCATGCTAATTTTTCCGTGATTATGTAACCCTAGTTAACATAGCCTCATAAAATAAGAGCCTGTTATTAAAAACAGTCATTAAGAAAATATTCATTGTAGATGCGAAAAAAAGGATCAACATGACTTAGAAATATGTTAAAAGGTTAAAAATTGGTAAATTCATTGTTTAATTAGTGTTTTTGTAATTCTTCAAAA
The DNA here is from genome assembly GCF_059441095.1 of Idiotropiscis lumnitzeri. Classification (NCBI taxonomy): domain Eukaryota; kingdom Metazoa; phylum Chordata; class Actinopteri; order Syngnathiformes; family Syngnathidae; genus Idiotropiscis; species Idiotropiscis lumnitzeri. The sequence goes on along the minus strand of NC_142394.1, from coordinate 1,471,750 downwards.
TGATTCAGCGCTATGTGAACGCTTTTATTTTGAAAGGCACGTAGCGACATAATGCAGTTAGTCACGTGACTAGAAATGCACACTTTATTTTATTCTTCTCATACTTGATAAAGAAGCTGAAGGAGAACTACGGTTAAACGAAAGAGAGACCGAGCTATTCAATGCTATTTTTGTATTTTGAAGGAGTCGTTTTGAGTTTTTCCAACCTGTCCTTCAATTGGTGATGCACTAATTACTGAACGGGTCTTGGCCATTAAAGTTTGGTTCAGAAACTTCTGAGCTAAATGACGGAGCTGAATGCTTGAACGAGACGCAAGATGGCGAGCCAACCACGAGCCCCTTGAGCTGTTTCTCACGCAGGAGCGGAGAGCAGTTGCTGGACGTTGTGTTGTTTCATCAACCTGGTAGGATTAATCCGTTTTCTACTCTGCTACACTGCAGTGGATTCCTGGAACACAGGATTGACTATTCAGGACACTAGAAGAACACAAATAATTTGAACAAGATACTTGGGCATTGGGATCGATTCAGTCTTTTGCTGAATTGTCTTTTTGAGTTTTGTACATTGTGTCACATTTATTTTTGTAAACCATGCATGATAATGCTGTAACGGTATTATTGAAATGTTGTTTTTTGAACAACATGCAGTGAAATGGTTGAAACTTGAAGTTAGACTTAACTGATCAAACAAAATACTTCTTACTGAACTTTATTCAAAACAAAGTAAGATAATGTAGTTGAGTATAGATTAGGTAAGATTTGAACATAAAATTAGACTTTATTAAACAACAACCTGGGTTGAAAATTATATTTTCCAAACTAAATAATAGTTGAACAGAAAAGGATATTGATGAAGAAAAATTCACTTGAAAGAAGGGGGAAAACATTTTCCTTTGGGTCAACTGTGTGTAAATTGTATGTCAATTGTGTGTAATTATATGTCATTTCTATGTCAACAACTGTTATTTACTAAATACGCCGGCAGTTCAAACTTATTCTATTGTCTGTGGTCCTTTATTTGGTTGTTAATATTATCTATATCTATATCTTAATAGTCGAACCTAGTACTGGTCTATAATTAACTGTAATCACTCTAGAGGTGTTACAGAAGTGGCGAGCCAGCCAGGAGCAATAAATAAACCAGAGAATTGTCCTTGACCCAGACATTAAAATAGGCGAAACGAAAAAAAAAAAATGGACATTGTCGATAAAGAAAATATTGAAGCTCATAACTCCGTTATAATTAGTGGGATAACTGATACACACGTTGATGAGGAGCTAACTGCCTTACTGAACAGGTACGAGAAAATTGTTAGAACTCTAAGAATAGATTAACCCCAGTCTCCCTACCACAAAAATGCTATTGAGGAATATGAGAGTGGTGCTGCTTTGACAGCGCTTGAACCCCTATTGCCCTACACACTTGAGTGTTCGAACGAAGTCACCTACCAAATCAGAGCTCTGTCACCTGAGTATGTATCAGCTGTTATCAACAGCGCCACCCACAGTTTTTTCGGTGAACTGCAGAAAATTGCCAAGATAAGCGGAAAATCTTTCGAAGCTGTTTTGCATGAGCGCCTTTCCAAGTGTGCTCAGTCAGTTGCAAGCAACCCAGGAACACCTGAAAGGTTTAGTTCAATCTCAGAAAGTCAAAATGAACCAACAACCACCGTGGATAGACCAACACAAGTTAATGAGCAACCACAAGGTGAAACAGTAGAACTGACTAAACCTGACATGAACATCAATCTTCTTGAACCAGCCACTCATCCACAAAGTGATCTTCCATCTGATATACCAGCAAGCTTTTTAACTCATCCAGAAGTGCAAAAAGTTGTTGTGGAGCACATAGTCCGAAGTGAAGCTCCTGTCTCACAGATGACTGCCTCTTTTCGCCTCAGACAGTTTTCAGGTAAAATACCTTGTCCTAGTTCTCAGGTTGATTTTGATACATGGCGCCACAGTGTTGAGCTCATCCTTCAAGATCCTTGTCTATCTGATTTGCATTGTTCACACAAGATCTTAGACAGTCTTGTTTCCCCTGCTGCAAATGTGGTGAAACCTCTTGGGCCTAATGCCTTACCATCAGCTTATCTTGAACTGCTGAACTCAGCTTTCGGTACGGTAGAAGATGGCGATGAGCTTTTTGCCAAATTCCTTAACACACTTCAGGACCAAGGTGAAAAGCCCTCACATTATCTCCATCGGTTACAAACAGCTCTCTCCAAAGCTTTGAACAGAGGTGGCATAGTTGCCAGTGAAGCTGACCGTCACCTTCTGCGTCAATTCTGCCGCGGATGTTGGGATAATGCCCTTTGAGCAGATCTTCAGCTTGAAAAAATGAAAGATGAACCACCTACATTCACTAATCTACTACTACAGTTGAGGGTAGGAGAAGATAAACATAATGCAAAGAAAAATCGGATGAAGGACCATTTTGCTGCTTCCAGACCAAAAGTAGCATCACAGGTTATTGCAGCCAATGCTAATATTCCCGATTCAACAATGCAAAATGACCTCACTGAAATGCAAACACAAATAACTGAGATACAAAGTCAACTGACAAGATTGAACCCAATGAAAAAGAACGCAAAGAAAGTTCCCAAACCCAACATGGTCACGGAATTAAGAGCACAAATCACTGAACTCCAGAGCCAAATAACTAGGCTGGAGCCCAAAAGCCAGAAGCAAAACCATAAACCCTCGACAGATAAAACCAAGACAAAAGCAGAAGCTGTAGTACCTCAACGAATTCCCACTGCAAATAAAAGGCCGAAGCCTTGGTACTGTTTCCAGTGCGGCGAAGATGGTCACATATTTTCCTCATGTACCAACGATCCAAATCCATCCTTAGTTGCCTATAAAAGAAAACAACTAAGAGAGAAACAATCATTCTGGGATAAACAAAGCAGTCAGACCCAGTCTTTAAACTAAAAGTAGCACTCATGGCGGGACAATTGAGTGCTGAAACTGAGACTAGTCCCACTGAACATTCATGTAAACCCAAAAAGCGGTTCCTGCGTAAACGATCTACCGCTGTGGAAATACCCAAAGGTCTGATTGGAGCTAAATACACTGTTCAGGTACAAATCAACGAACAAACATGCAATTGTCTTCTGGATACCGGATCGCAAGTGACTACAGTATCCCAGTCTTTCTACAAAAGCTATCTATCACACCTAAAAATCCATCTAATTCAGGACCTGTTGGAGGTTGAAGCTGCAAATGGTGAAAATGTTCCATATTCAGGTTATATTGGTGTTGATATTACCTTTCCAAAGGACTGTTTTGGGACTGAAATCATCGTGCCCACTCTTGCATTAATTGTTCCAGACACACGCTCTAATGTCCAGTCTTCTCTCCTGATTGGCACTAACACGCTTGACCCTCTCTTTGAAAGTCTTCTTTTGACTGACACAGATTTCAGTGTCCTTCCACACGGCTACCGAGCGGTACTAAACGTGTTGCAACAGAGGCACAAAAGGAAAAAGGATGGCAACCTTGGTCTTGTCACACTGTCGGGAAAAGAGCCTGAAATCCTTCCTGCTGGAAAAAGTCAAGTTTTTGAGGGGACAGTTCATGTCGACACTAAAATGCCAGGAAAGTGGGTCGTGGTCGAGTCCCCCTCCTCATCCTCCTTGCCTGGTGGTGTTGTTGTCACCAATTGTTTACTTACCCTTCCTGAAAACCCCTCACAAAAGCTTGCAATTGTCCTAAGAAACGAAAGTGAACATGACATATTTATTCCTGCGAAAAGTGTCATAGCAGAAATGCATGCTGTGCAAGAGGTACTGCAACCCAAACAGAAATCCAACTTGAAGCCTGGAAAGCTAAATCTAAATTTTTCTGATTCCCCAGTTCCTGCCGAATGGAAGGAACGAATCATGCAGAAGTTAGGTTCTATGCCTGAAGTATTTGCCCTACATGATACAGATTTTGGTTGCACTGACAAAGTCAAGCACCAAATCAAACTCAGTGATGAAACTCCCTTCAAACACAGACCTCGTCCATTACGACCACAAGACATCGATGCTGTACGCCAGCATTTGCAAGAACTGAGTGAAGCAGGGATAATCCGTGCATCTGAATCACCGTTTTCCTCGCCAATAGTAGTGGTCAGAAAGAAAAACGGAGATGTAAGACTTTGTGTGGATTACCGGAAGCTGAATTTCAACACCATCAAGGATGCCTATGCACTTCCTAATTTGGAAGAGACCTTTTCGGCACTCGCAGGATCAAAGTGGTTCTCCGTCCTTGATCTCAAAAGTGGATACTATCAAATTGAGGTAGACGAGACAGATAAATACAAGACAGCCTTCACGTGTCCGTTGGGATTCTTTGAATTCAACCGCATGCCGCAAGGTATTACAAATGCGCCCAGCACATTCCAAAGATTGATGGAGAAATGTATGGGCGACATCAACCTAAAAGAAGTCCTCGTGTTTCTGGACGACATTATAGTGTTTTCTGAAACACTCGAAGACCATGAAACAAGACTTCTCCATGTGCTTAATCATCTGAAAGAAGATAGTCTAAAAATGTATGTTTTTTCAGACATCCGTGAATTATTTGGGTCACATTGTTTCCCAGCACGGTGTTGAAACTGATCCAGAGAAAGTTGCAGTCTTAAAAACATGGCCAAGTCCCAAAGATTTGAGAGAGCTACGTTCCTTCTTAGGGTTCGCAGGCTACTACAGACGATTTATTAAAGATTTCTCAAAAATCGTCAAACCCCTCACCAATCTCACTGCTGTTTATCCACCGCTGAAGAAGAAGAATGGCTCTAAGTCAAACCATGTCCAGTACATCCAGCCAAACTCTCCCTTTGGGGAAAGATGGACAGAAAGTTGCCAACAAGCATTCAAAACAATAATAAACAAACTGACTTCCGCCCCAGTTTTGGGTTTCGCTAACCATAGCTTGCCATATGTATTGCATACGGATGCAAGTACAACTGGGCTGGGGGCAGCCCTGTACCAAGAACAGGATGGAGTGATGCATGTAATTGCATACGCGAGTCGAGGACTATCAAGAAGTGAAAGCCATTATCCTGCTCACAAACTTGAGTTTCTTGCCCTCAAGTGGGCTGTAACCGAAAAGTTTTGTGATTACTTATATGGAAGTCCTTTCACAGTAATAACTGACAGTAACCCGTTAACTTACATTTTCACAACCGCTAAGCTGGATGCAACGAGCTCCCCCCCACTCATCGTAGAGGAACACGATGTGAGGCGCGCGCTCCTGGCGGTCAACCCCAGGAAAGCTACTGGACCCGACGGAATACCAGGCAAGGTCCTCAGAGCATGTGCCCACCAACTGTCACATGTTTTCTGCAGGATCTTCAACCGCTCCCTGGCTCAGGCAGTCATCCCCTCCTGCTTGAAAACTTCCACCATTATTCCTGTCCCCAAAAAGTCACCAGCCGTCCACCTGAATGACTACCGTCCTGTTGCTCTCACACCAGTCATTATGAAGTGCTTCGAGAGGCTGGTTCACAGCACATCAGGGACTGCCTTCCTCCCACTCTGGACCCCTACCAGTTTGCATACCGGGCTAACAGATCCACTGAGGACGCCATCGACACTGCTCTGCATGTTGTACTGGGCCACCTGGAACAACAGCGGAGCTATGCAAGGATGCTCTTTGTGGACTACAGCTCGGCATTCAACACGATCATCCCAGACATCCTCGTCGCCAAACTGGACACTCTCGGCCTCCCTGCCCTCACACGCATCTGGATTAAGGACTTTCTGACCAACAGACCCCAGACTGTGTTGCTCGGCCCCTACACGTCCTCCACCCTCATGCTGAGCACCGGTTCCCCCCAAGGATGCGTGCTGAGCCCTCTCCTGTACGCCCTCTACACCTACGACTGCAGCCCGGCCCACGGCAACAACACCATCGTCAAGTTTGCTGACGACACGACAGTGGTCGGTCTGATCTCGGAAGGTGACGAGACAGCCTACAGAGAGGAGGTAAAGAGACTGACAACTTGGTGCAAGGACAACAGACTGCACCTTAACTCTGCTAAAACAAAGGAGATTGTCGTCGACTTCAGGAGGAACAAGACGCTGCCGCCCCCCCTCTGCATCGAAGTCGTGTGTGTGGAGAGGGTCCACACGTTCAAGTTCCTGGGAGTACAGATCTCCGATGACCTTTCTTGGAGTCACAACACCACAGCAGTGGTAAAGAAGGTCCGCCAACGTCTGCACTTCCTGAGAGTCCTCAGGAAATTCAACCTGGACAGGAAGCTGCTGCTGGCCTTCTACCACTCGTCCATCGAGAGCCTGCTGACGTACTGTGTCTCCACCTGGTACAGCGGCTGCACTGAGGCGGACAGAGTGAGGCTCCAGAGGACAGTCAAAACAGCGCAAAGGATTATTGGCTGCCCTCTCCCCTCGCTGTCGGACATCTACACCGCCCGGTGCCTCAGAAGGGCTCTCAACATCGTCAAAGACAATACCCACCCAAACTCACACCTGTTCGACCTGTTGCCCTCTGGCAGGCGCTACAGATGCATCAAATCAAGGACCAATAGACTGAGAAACAGTTTCTTTCCGAGTGCCATCTCCATACTGAACTCTCACACACACACGAGACCACCCTAACCTTGCAAAACAGCATTGTGATGTGTTTCTATATGCCCTATTCAGTACTGAAATTCCATTGAAATTCTTATTTATCTAATTTATATACTGTCTGTATTATTGTTGTATTGCACTGGAGAGGGGAGCCCTCTAATCTCGTTGCACACTTGAGTACAATGACAATAAAGGGATTTCTATTTCTATTTCTATTTCTATTTCTCTCTTCTTTCGAGTTCCAGCTACGGTACAGAGCAGGAAATCAAAACGCTGATGCAGATGGCTTATCGCGCCGTCCACACCCAGAGCCAATAAATGACAGTGTCTCCTTGAAAGAACAAGAGAGAATCCGCCAGTTTGTTCAACATCACTTACCTGGTACAGATCCTTTCACTCACTTCACCTCACTTCACCTCCTGTAGTAAAAGCACTTTGTGACAAACATCTCGTCCTCCAATCTCTTGATTCAGATGAGAACGCTTTTACTTACCCACTTGTAACATCTTTGTCCATGTCCGCTGATGCTATTCCTGATAGTTTTGACCAGTGTGACGTTCTTCCTGTCATTTCAAGCATGTCGGAAGAGGAGTTAAGGCAAAGTCAAAGAAATGACCCTGCTATAAATGAAATTATACACCATCTTGAAACAGGTGAAGCATCTGCTCCGACTGTGCGGAAGGAAATCCCACAACTTCCCATATTTCTGCGTGAAGTCAAATAACTTGAGCTGCGAAATGGTGTTTTGTACCGAAAGAGAGACGTAGGTGAAATCCAATATCAACTCATTCTTCCTGAAAGCCTGAGACCCATGGCGTTAAAAAGTCTTCATGATGACATGGGCCATCTTGGGTTTGATCGTACTCTTGACCTAGCCAGAACCAGATTCTTCTGGCCAAAAATGGCATCAGACATTGAAGAAAAGATAAAAACTTGTCCCAGGTGCATCTGCCGAAAAACACTGCCAGAGAAAGCCGCACCTTTGGTGAACATACAAGTTACCAGACCCCTTGAGTTAGTATGTATTGACTTTTTGTCAATTGAACCAGACAGCAGTATTAACTCAATAACCAGAGAGGATTCAGAGAAAAACGTCTGTTTACTCACTTCGAACACACATTAGCAACATCCTTCAACAGAGCCCTCCCACTCGCAACATCTCGCGGTCCCTCAAAAAACCGCGCACCTGCGCTGTTAGAATAACATAACTTAACAATCTCCCCTTTTTTCTTTTTTGTGTTTGCATTAACAAAAATATAGGTGTCCTATAGAACATACAGTTAAACAAAAATACAGTACAGTTCAAATTCAGTACTAGAGAAACATTTACAGTTTAAGTTTGTAAACACCTTCGCTGAGAGCTCTCAAGAGGCCAAGTGCAGATGCCCCTGTTTTGGTTAAGCAGTTAGCAAGTTGTTCTCTGGTAGCTGACCAGATAATTTGCTCAATGGTCCCAGAATGCATTAGCTCTTTCATATTGCTGATTTCAAGACGCAGTCTTTTCTCTGTAACAGACTTGGTGGATTTGACTGCATCCAGTAGAGAATGATTGTCTGTTTGGCTGCCAGGATGGCCGAGTGGTCTAAGGCGCCGCGTTCCGGACCCAGTCTCCCCAGGAGGCCTGGGTTCGAATCTCGTGGCTGCCAGGATGGCCGAGTGGTCTAAGGCGCCGCGTTCAGGACCCAGTCTCCCCAGGAGGCCTGGGTTCGAATCTCGAATTTCCCCATTGTGGGACTAATAAAGGCATTATTATTATTATGTTACACATACAATGGGTATGCTACTGCATGAACAGTCACCAGTTGTGATTTCTGAGTACAGTGTTGCAAGAAAAACGGCACTGTCAATCCCATCTGCAAGAGCTAACGTTTCCCCTGCCAAACTACTCCTCACAACCCTTCTGATACGTTTTGACTGCCATGATATAGGTGAGAACTTTCCATTTTCACCCATGAGCATGATAAAATGCCCACCCTGCGTACCACCATCAGAGAGGTTTTCCATGGAGGAATCGCTTGAACACTATAAGTTTTAGGGAGCTGTTTTCACCCAGGTGCTGAAATCACAACTTGACACTCTCTGATTTAAGTTTCCTAATGAGCTTGTTTGCACCATGTAGAGTTTGAACCGTGGCATGTTTGGTGTTAGATGCCAAGATAGAAACATCACACATCATATCTGGTCTACTCTGCCTCGCTACCCACAATATTTGTCCTATCTTTGATTTGAGTATGTCAACTTCATTCTCAGTCAGTGGTGCTTCACGTTGTGTTGCTCTGGTGGGGTCAATGGTGATACTTTGCAGATTTTTAATGTAAATATTTTGTTGTATCTGTATCTCATCCTGCACAGAATGTATTTCTATTCCTATGTAGCTGAAGTTGCTGTTCTCCTCCCTACCAACCTGGAAGGCAGTTTTTAACTGAGGAATGACTTTTGTGGAAAATGCATTTGTGCCCCCCCAAATAAAGTCATCGACATGGGATGCAAGGATTCCTGTCACCTGACCACACTGATCTAACCAATAAAACACAGCTGGATCTACTTTTGATACAGTGGCTCCTAAATGTCGCATGGTGTCTCTGACTCTTTTATACCAGTACAAAGAAGCATCTGTCAGACCATAAACACACTTATTTAACTTCCACACAGTTCCTTTGTTCTGTGCCTCCTGAGGAGGACGGATGTAAATGTCCCTTGTTAGTGTTTTGCCTTGTAAAAAGGCGGATTTAATGTCCATTGAATTCAGCTGCCACTTGTTTTGACATATGACGGCCATGATCATCTTCAAAGACTCTGTGGCACATGTCGGTGAATCTTTGGGAAGGTCCTTGCTATTTATCTCCTCAAAACCTCTTGCTACTAGGCGGGCCTTGGGTACAACACCAGCAGCATTTTCTTTAAGTGTGCACACCCACCTTGTTGAGATGCATTTCTGACCTTCATCTGTGATTTCCTCAAATACATTGTTTTTCTTCCAATTTAAGATTTCCTCGTGTTTCCTCGCAAGTAAAATGTCCTCTTGCACTACTAACACATCCTCGTTGTTTGCACATGCTTCTGCCTGCTCTGATGGAAATACATGTACACCATACGTTGCTCCAAGATTTACTGATCCTGTTGTGCCAGCATCTTCTGCAGGCTGGCTGAACTGCAAGTTGTACCAGTCTTTGTGTTTTCCAGTAGCCTTTCCAGCTCGGCTGAGGACAGTTCCTGTGTAACTTTGTCCACTTTGTTTGTCTTTATAGGTGACCACTTGGCCAGTCTTGAGCTTAGGTCCTTCATAAGTAGTCTTTTGCGGCACCTGAGATCGATCAAAGCTCCTTCCTGCATTCAGCTCTGATTCATGTGGGAGTTCTTCATTACCATCAGCACTTTGAGGTCCATTGTTCATGTGTGTCACTTTCTCATTGTCGCTTTCAAATTCGCTGAGATCTGCTGCTGCCATCGCTGGTAAATTTACAATAGTGTCCATTTCTTGTTCTATGTCTATGTCCACCACCTCTTTAGTTGAGGGATCATCTACTTTTCTCAGTCTGGTGTGATGCACTCGCACATATGCTCCACAATGTCTTACAAATACAACAGCACCATCTTGGCCTATCACGACCCCTGGTCCTTTCCACTCATTGCAGTCCACCCTCTTATAGTAGACTTTGTCTCCCGTGTCATACTTGTCATCGACGGGCCATAGTTGTTTGCGCAGGGCTCTTTTGATTCTCTCTGAGCATTCTGACTCTGTAAATGCTTTTCTCATTGCATGTAGAGTTGTGATGTGCTGAGCTACCCAGGCTCTCACATTTGTTTCCAGGGCTGGGGACTTATCAATGAGCACTGAGGGCAAGTTTGGATTCTGGCCAAATACAAGTTGTTAAGGGCTATACCCGTGTACGTTGTGCATGGAGTTCTTCGCCATTAGTGCCCAATCAAGTGCAGTCTTCCAATCACAGTTGTTGTCTTTTTTAACTTTCAGCAACATCTCAGTGAGAGTTTGATTATGCCTTTCCAAAAGGCCATTACTCCATGGACTGTAGGCTGCAGTAGTTTTGATCTCAATATTAAATTTTTCCGCCATATCTTTTATTTCCTCATTATTGAATTCACCTCCATTGTCACTGAACAGCCTGCGCGGCGGGCCATGGACACTGATCCAACAGTGAATAAACTGTCTCACAATCTCTTTTGGTTTCTTTGTGGTGACGATGCCCCCTGCACTGAAGCCAGTGAAGTGATCAATAGCATGTAGATACCACACATTTGGCTCAAGTTCATGCAGGTCAACAGCTACAGTTTCATTTTTCAGTTGAAGCCATGGGAAGTCCTACAACAGGTTTGTGCTTTGGTCGGCTGTACCTTCTGCATGTTTCATAGTCCTTGACAACATTCTGGAGAATTACCTTGCTTTCTTTGTCTATAGTGCCCGAGCAAGCCAGTAACTTCAGCAACCTTTCTTCTGAGGCATGTCCAAACTGTCTGTGCAATTTCAGAAGTATCTTCTCCTTTTCTTTCACACTCATGTAATTTTTAACGATGAGAACCTCATCTTCGCCCATTGTCTGAGGCTCACTTGCTTTCTCTTTATCATGACCATCATCTCTTAAGTTTACACAATAGTGCCCTGAAGATGTTAACTCAAGTTTAACTGGCATTTTAAACATTGTTGTTTTGTCGTGCGCAACGTCTCTTCAGTGAGGCCTTGCTCAAAAGCATTGGTATATTTGCTGGAACAACTTCAGTTTCTATTTTGCATCTGGTCTGCCCTATCTTTGCTGGAAGGGTCACTTTTCTTGTGGAGTGAACTACTTTGCCATCACCAAATCTAAATGGCCTTGTGCTGACTTCACCCACCATTTTGTCGAGTTCACTCTGTGCCAGTCCATTGGTGTAATCTTCAAGCCATTTCTCACCACACACTGTTCTTGTGCAGGCTGTGTCAATCACTGCTGATCCTAGCGCTTCCACCATGAAGATTTCAGCATGTGACAACGTTTCATTGGAAAGCAGAGTGATATTGCATTCTTCAATATCTTCCGTTTGTCCTTCATCTTTTGTCAATTTGACACTTTCTCCTCTGTGTGGACAGTCCTTTGCCCAGTGAAATGTACTCTGACAGACTGCACATCTCGTGCTTCTGCCATGTTTGTCAATGGGATTAGTACCTTGCGCGGCGGCTTGAGGTTTGCTTTCACTTTTAAATGAATATCTCGTGAAATAGGCACATTCACTGTCTGTCCTCATTTGCTGTTTGCTGGCGCCCTCTTGTGTCGAAGTGACGTCTCCAAAAATTATTTTCAAAGCAGATTTCATGTTGCCGAAGGAAACAATTGGGCAAGCTGTCAGCGCTAACTGTTTCTCTTTTACGTTGAGACCAGCAGTATCTAGAAGTTTGAAGGCTAGGACGGCATCCGGGAGCTCCATTTTAAACGAACGTACCTTGTTGTACCTTTGCTCAAATTCGACGATGTAGTCCACCATGGACACACTGCTTTCTCTTGAAATGCCATCGAACTCCGTATACGCTTTGTACTGTCGATCCTTTTCTTCTCTTAAAAAGACCGAATCCAACTTTGTCAAGAGTGTAGCCATACCAGTGTCGGAATTCAAGCCATCGGCGGCAATTTCCAGCGCACTTTCCCTCGCTCTTCCAGTTAGCGACAAGGTAACGGCTAGTGCTTGTTTCTTTTCCTCGAGGTCGGTGACTCTTCTCTGTATCTCAATTTCATTTTTCCATGTTTCATAGGACGTCTTCTCGCCAAATGGCGGTGGAATCTTGTAATTGCCAGCAGCAGCCATCCTCTGCTACCAATATTAACTCAATAACCAGAGAGGATTCAGAGAAAAACGTCTGTTTACTCACTTCGAACACACATTAGCAACATCCTTCAACAGAGCCCTCCCACTCGCAACATCTCGCGGTACCTCAAAAACTCGCGCACCTGTGCTGTTAGAATAACATAACTTAACAGCAGTGCTACAAAAGATGTCCTTGTAATCACCGACTATTTCACAAAGTACGCAGTTGCAACCCCTACTTCAAACCAAAAGGCTCGAACTGTAGCGAAAGCCCTATGGGAGAACTTCATCATCCATTATGGTTTCCCGGAGAAGCTTCACAGTGATCAAGGGGCAGACTTCGAATCAAAAACTATCAAAGAACTGTGTGACTTTGCTGGAATACGGAAAGTGAGAACCTCACCCTACCATCCCAGAGGAAACCCTGTTGAAAGATTCAATCGGACATTACTAAACATGTTAGGTACACTTAAAGACGAAGACAAGAGTCATTGGCATGACTTTGTGAAACCACTCGTGCACGCATATAACTGTACCAGACATGACAGTACAGGTTTTACGCCTTACGAGTTAATGTTTGGCAGGCAGCCTCGACTACCAATAGACCTTGCCTTCAATCTTCCTCTGAACCAACGTCAACAACAATCTCATTCGCAGTATGTCAAAGCCCTCAAATCTCACCTCCAAGAGAGTTACCAAGTGGCTATCAAAAATGCTGCTAAGACTGCTGAACGTAATAAAAGCAGATATGACAAACATGTAACTGAATCTGTCCTAACTGTTGGAGACCGTGTGCTTGTGAAGAATGTCCGAATTAGGGGAAAGCACAAGTTGGCTGATAAGTGGGAGTCTGTTGTCCATGTGGTTGTGAGTCAAAAGGATAACTTGCCTGTGTATACAGTAAGGCCAGAGTATCACGATGGTCCTACGAGAACTCTTCACAGAGACCTTTTGTTACCATGCCGATTTTTGCCAACTGCCCCTGTGAATTCTACTGAGGTCACAGACAAGCCCCGTCGGCCGAGCACACGACAACATCAAAGGATGATCCTGCAGAAGCTGAACCTGAGTACAACTCTGAGGAAGAGGATAACTACCCCTCGTGTTTCCCATCAGGTCCTCCACAGGAGATCTCTAGGTCACTTGAGGAATACAAGATAGTTCTTCCCAGAACTCATTCAAATCTTCCTGATGGACCACATAAATCGAATAATGCTAAAGATCCAGAGCTTTTGACATCGCCCGATAATGCTCCAAAAGATTTATCGGAAACTGACAAATTGCCTGAAGTGGAAAAATTTGCGGAACTGGATAATGTCCTTACATCTAAAAAGGAAGGAGAACGGAATTCTCATCTGAATGATATGGACACATTCCCGGATTCATATGAGACTAATAAAGAGGAAACAAGTCAAACTCAAGGAAATGAAAAGGAATCAGAACCTGTTGACAATGAAGAAATTGTCCCAGAAACAGAACAAGTTGTCAGAAGGTCTTCTCGAGAGAAAACAAAACCCAAACTGTTGACCTACCCCCAATTAGGGAACCCTATTGTCAGCATAGTTCAATCTTTGTTCCAGAGTTTAAGTGAAGCTGTAACAAATTCAATTGAGACTCATGAGATTAAAGTAGTTTAACTATGCATTATGCAAAGGGACTTGCATAGATTTAAGTGTGGAGTGTGTAACCCTGGTTAACATAGCCTCATAAAATAAGGTAATGTAGTTAGTATAAATTAGGTAAGATTTGAACATAAAATTAGACTTTATTAAACAACAACCCGGGTTGAAAATTATATTTTCCAAACTTAATAATAGTTGAACAGAAAAGGATATTGATGAAGAAAAATTCACTTGAAAGAAGGGGGAAAACATTTTCCTTTGGGTCAATTGTGTGTAAATTGTATGTCAATTGTGTGTAATTGTGTCACGATCCATGTGTTATTGTTGCAGCTGGGTGGGCGTGCCCGTCGGCGCGCTACCTCGGGACTCGGCCGCGAGCGAGACGCGCTCACGAGCCACACAGCTGCGACCCATGAAGCTAATGACTCACGGGCTATTTAAGCCAGCCACGCCGACACTCTCACGTCGGATTATTGACCGAACTTGCTCTCGCCCATGTGCCTTCGCTACAGTCTTCGCCCAAGTTTTTCCCCGTGTATGGTCTTTGTAAGTTTTTGATGATTTCTATGTTTCAGCTACGTTTCGGCTCGCTTTTTGTTCTCGCTTCGTGCATTGGCTCTAACCTTACCCTTTTGTGGAAGGACACTCTCGTTTTCAGTTGTCTTGCGTTGCAAGCTTTTTCTGTTCCTCGTTTTGATTTTCCTGGTGTGAGTTCTCTCCACCAGCGCTTTTCGTTCTCGTCTGCTGGCGACGTTAATTATAGATACCAAAGTATTAGTGATAGCAAGTTGTCTTGCCTATTGAGTAATAATTGTGATTGGCCGGTCAAAATAAACCCTTGTGACCCAAACTTTTCCCTTGTCAGCGTTTTAAGAGTCCACCTTCACCGCTTTCCAGCCCTGGCTGGAGAGCGGTCCTCACAAATTGTATGTCATTTCTATGTCAACAACTGTTATTTACTAAATTACGCCGGCAGTTCAAACTTATTCTATTGTCTGTGGTCCTTTATTTGGTTGTTAATATTATCTATATCTTAATAGTCGAACCTAGTACTGGTCTATAATTAACTGTAATCACTCTAGAGGTGTTACAATTACACATTTGCCGATGTACAGACGCTCCCCAACCTACGAACGAGTTACGTTACGAACGATCGTTCGTAGGGTGAATTAGTTCGTAAGTTGCTTCACTGCTATATTTTGTATTATAATTTATGTTTCAGGCCTATATAAGTATATTGAAGGGGTAAGTATGTTTCAGGCTTGTATAAGTAACCTGTATTGGTTTGTACTGAAAAAAACATTTAATAAAATGGAGAGAATACGTACAGTACTGTACTACGTATGTTAGAGAGAGAGAGAGAGAGACACACACACACACACACACACACAGTATGTACATGTACGTAATAAGATAAATAAAATGAAGTTTAACTTACTTTTGGAAGATGTACTCGATGCCTAAGGAGATGAAAGTGGAAGAGGAAGAGGAGGATTTTAAATCATAAGAGGGTATTCGTTGTCGCTGGAATGGGCTTCAAAAGTTACTTCCTCCTCCGTAACTTCAATGTAGGAAGAGGTTGAGGGTCGAGGAGAAGAAGATGAGGTGTTGGAGTTGAGTCACCGTGGAAATGAGAAGTAGTAAATCAACCTTTAAAAGCCAAACTTACTCCAATGCGTGTTTGTTTTTTGTGCTCAAGAAGAAAAGGGTCAAATAAAGACTCAACAACTGATTAGAGTTCCGATATTTAGTTTCTTAAATTTCTGGAGTTCAGGAAATAGTACAAAGACAGATATCTGGGCGGCTTTTTCTTCATCTCACGAGAAACTGCACTCAGGCGAGCACAGTCGAAAAATGCCCCATCTTTCAGCCCAGCTTCAGTTTTTTCGAAGTTTTTTATGTCAAGGGTAATGTAGGTCGAATCGGTCGTCCTCGCTCCCTCCCACGGCACGGGTCCACGTCCAAGGGAAGGTTTTCCCCAGGTTAGTCATCGTCTGGATAGTTGATGATGATCGATTCCCGTCTGGTCCCGTAGACTGGCACGCCAAGGCTGGCCTTCTCCGGCGGGTCGTCCCTCCGCTGGCATTCTTCTGTAATCTTGTCGGTGTGCATGTGTGCGTGTGTATGTGCAAGTGTATGTATATGTCTCTGTGTGTTTATGCGTATGTGCATGTGCTCCGATCTCCGATTGTTATGTCTTTCGGAATGTGTTTTTCTTTTGATAGCGTCTGTGTGAGTCCTCCAGTGCCCAATTTGGTATGTTTGCATCGCTACAGCCAATGTGGAGAATGTGCTTCGTCGTATTTGTCCATGAAGTGCTGTGAATGTGAGGGCAGCTCATGAAAATGCTATGTGCGCAAATCTATTCTCACTACTGAGAATTTCAATAAAGTTCACACATTTAAACTAAGTACTATAAATTTAGCATATGAGAATAATATAATAAATCAGTAAACATCAGGACTACAATCCCAGTCATTCTTGTGACCCGTGCTTCTAGTTTCATTTGATAAATGCATCTTGTTTCATCAATGTTTAAAATATTCAGTAAATATGAACCTGCTAACTTTAATTATCGACATTCTGTCCCGCATGTGTTTAAAATAATGCCAGTAATCGTAATAGAATCCTTCAGAGGGTTGATGAGTATCTTCCTTGGCGGATTTACTAGAAACTGGCCGAAAGAAGCAATCGTACGACGATTGCACAGTTTTCTTCTATTTTTCATCAGGAAGGTGAATGCTGGGTGAGCTCTCAGAGCGCCAAGTGTCGGTATTCGTGGCGGAAAGAAGCACTACTCGGAAAAAGGCGCGCAATACAAAATCTAACTTACATCATCTCTTTCCGAACATTTTTTGACATACATGCAGATATGTTCGTATGTACCGTTGTTCGTAACTCGAATGATCGTAAGTAGGGGAGCGACTGTATGTGTTTATGAAATTGGGCACACATTTTACAAATTAATTCATGTGATTGAGCAGGTGCAAATGTTGTGATAAAAAAAAAAATGTTAAGAGACTGGTTGTAACTTTAAACCCATTATTTAGAGCTGTCAAAATTAAAGCGTTTGCTCTGGAGATAAATTTAACAAATTTTAATGCAGGATTTAAACGTTTACTCTGGAGATTAATTGAAATAATTTTAACGCAGTGAAATATTTTCACTCAGTTAACTCAGTTTTTCCATTATCTGTACCGCTTTTCCTCACTAGGGTGCCCACGTGGGTTTCCTCCGGGTACTCCGGTTTCCTCCGACATTCTAAAAACATGCATGGCAGGTTGATTGAACACTCTAAATTGCCGTAGGTATGAGTGTGAGCGCGGATGGTTGTTGGTCTATATGTGCCCTGTGATTGGCTGGCAACCAATTCAGGGTGTACCCCGCTTGCTGCCCAAAGACAGCTGGGATAGGCTCCAGCACCCCCTGCGAACCTTGTGAGGAGAAGCGGTTCAGACATGATTGTAAATTATTCAATACAAGCTTCTCAAAAAAATAGTTGTTTAATGTAATGTGATTTATTGCAATTAATTACTTTGCGATTAATTAAAGATAAAGATGTCCTTTATTTGTGCCACAATGGGGAAATTTAGAGTGTTACAGCAGCAAAGATATAGATCACGCAGAGGCGGCGGCGTAATGTAGCCATTAATGCATAACATTAGCAGCAGACATTCAGAAAAAGCAAACGTATGCAAATATACGATGGATATGTAATCGCTTGGCAGCACTAAATAGTTTACCCATGTGTATCGCTCCTTTTTTGTATTTTATCTTTTTTTTTGCATCTTTCATATTACCCTATGGTTATATCTGGAATATGAAAATGTATTTCACTTAAGGTTGGCATAGTTTGGTGATTCGAGTATGGTATTTGTGGAAATAATTGGGTTTTTCATCACTTTGATATAAAGAAATATTCTTTACTCTTGGGTCTAAACATTGTTGCTAGTCTGTGGAAAACACTGTAGCATTCTCTTTAAAAGGTCATCATCAGGACTTCAAAATGGCGGCGTGAGGACAGGTCGTGTTTGGGAGTGCTGATGAACACGATTCACTGATTCTTGCCTTTATCCCTGCTGCAAGCGGATAATCCACTTTTTCTGTGGTAGCCGTTCTTAAGATGAGCATTAATACTGTTGGAATTTAGCTTTATATCAATGTTAGAATTTAATTTTAACCCAATGTAAACTCAAATTAGTAATCTGACTCCAATTTGCGACCTTACCCAACTCTCACTCATCCAACAATATGCGCGCTCTTTCTGCAATAGAAAGGTATCAGGAAGCCGGCATTTTCACGCACAAGTGGATTTATTCCCAATACTCAGATTTTCTACATGGCACCTGGGTCTCGGGTCCCTCTCAATACAACTCTACACCTCTCTTGCCACCAGCGAATGTACTACCCGAGTTGCCCAGTAATGATTCATACTATGCAATATGCAAATGGCACAGAGACAAAGGCATCCTGGCATGATTCTATTGGCTATGTGTATCCTGCAGTTAACTTTAGCTTGCTCTTATTGGTCTTTCTTCTCCCGCCGAATCCCGTGGCGACTCCTCCTGGTTGTGCTTTGTTCATCTCGGCTTTCTCCTCCTTCTGGTGATCCTGCAACATTCCATCCTTGCACAACCCCCACAACCCCCATTCTGTTGCTTATGCTCCCACACACACAGTTTCACCCCCACACACACTCTCAGCATTTTACAGTATCACATTTTCATACACTGGATGCAGCAACATCTAATGAACTATGTTAAGCTCAAACTCTTATATTCCTTTAATAGTCAAATGTATGAAATCCTTTAAGTGTAACCGAAGTTTGGACCATGCTAGTGACAAGACCCTCAGGAGAGGAATGCAGGAAGATTAGATCAAGGCTGCAACAAAGGTGTGAACGAGACACCTCTGAAACAATGGACTTCCATGCCGGGATCACAAAAGTGGCTCCTAGCAGTCTACCCTTTGTTCTGTTTAGATTGACTGCCATGATTACATTATCCTTTAATACCTATTTTCAGCGACAAGAAGCTCGACCAAAAAAGAGAAATATGGACACTTTTTGAGAACAAGCTAGCATGGCCGCGCAAGATGCTAACGTAGCTAATGTTGCTCGGGCTTGCAACCAGTGCTGACTGTGATGGAAATGATCCGGATTTCTGAGCAGCTCTTCGTGAAATGGTGTGTGAAGTGGCGGCTAATGTCACCGAAGATATGGATGAGAAGTTTGCACCCATTTTGGAGTTGTTGAAAAAACACGGCGACGCAATAGAAAGCCACGGGAAATGACTGGACGAGGCGGAGCAGAGAATCGCGGCCGTGGAGGAAGCAGCTGATCCGGTTAAGACTGAGGTGGAGGCCCTGGAGAAAATGGTGGAAATTTTGGCTGAACGTGTCGATGATTTGGAAAATTGGGGAAGGAGGATGAATATACGTGTATTGAACCTCGCGTGGAAGGAACTAATCCGACAAGGTTTTTCGAGCACTGGCTTCCCGAGGTGCTACACATCGAAGGAAAAGGCGGACGGATCATGATGGAGAGGGCACACCGTTCGCTCGCAGCCAAATCAAAGACCAAGAACCGTACTCGTCCGCTTCCACAACTACCAGGACAAGCAACGTGTGATGAACACTTCGTGGGAAATGGCGCGGCAGAACCGCGCTGTGAAGCGTGGAGGCTCGACGGTGATGTTTTTCCAGGATTTTATCGCTACCGTGGCTCGCAAGAGAAACGAATACGACAAAGTGAAGAAGCAGCTCCGATCGATTGCCGCTGAATACAGGCTGATTTTTCCTGCAAAGTTGAAGGTAACTCACCATGGTTCATCCAAAATGTTCAACAACCAACGGAGGCTGAGGAATATATCAGCGCGATGGGTGGAACTTCTACTGGTGAGGAATGACATTTAGGATAGCCTTGTTCTACTGCGACTTCTGAGAATTCTGCTGGCTGATGTTAAATTTGATATGAGTGGGATTTAAAAAGTGCAAAGGTTTGTAGGGAGATTTTTTTTTTTTTTTATCATACATCGCCTCCCGTCATCTCGGACTGTTGAGTCTTGTTACCGTTAAGGGGTCCTAATCACTCGATCTCCTTTGCGTTGGAGAGGAGGACAGTATTTTTTTATCTACCCAATTTGGGCAACGTGTGCGTACAGTTTTTTTTTTAATTATTATTTTTGTTGTTGTTTTTGCTTGTTCTGTGTTCCTTCTGGCCCCATGTTCAAAACTATGTTCGATTCGTCTCTGAGGATGGATATGTGCTCTGCATCTACATGTTATAGTCACTTTCATGTCTGGACTTAAATTAGAATTAGAAATCCCTTTATTGTCATTGTACTCAAGTGTGCAACGAGATTAGAGGGCTCCCCTCTCCAGTGCAATACAACAATAATACAGACAAATATATAAATTAGATAAATAAATAAGAGAGTGCAATGGAATTTAGTACTGACTAGGGTATACAAAAACACATCACGATGCTGTTCTGCAAGGTAAGGGTGTTCTCGTGTGTGCATGAGAGTTCAGAATGGAGATGGCTCTCGGAAAGAAACTGTTTCTCAGTCTATTGGTCCTCGATTTGATGCATCTGTAGCGCTTGCCAGAGGGCAACAGGTCGAACAGGTGTGAGTTTGGGTGGGTATTGTCTTTGACAATGTTGAGAGCCCTTCTGAGGCACCGGGCGGTGTAGATGTCCGACAGTGAGGGGAGAGGGCAGCCAATAATCCTTTGACTGTCCTCTGGAGCCTCACTCTGTCCGCCTCAGTGCAGCCGCTGTACCAGGTGGAGACACAGTACGTCAACAGGCTCTCGATGGACGAGTGGCAGAAGGCTAGCAGCAGCTTCCTGTCCAGGTTGAATTTCCTGAGGACTCTCAGGAAGTGCAGACGCTGGTGGACCTTCTTTACCACTGCTGTGGTGTTGTGAGTCCAAGAAAGGTCGTCGGAGATCTGTACTCCCAGGAACTTGAACGTGTGGACCCTCTCCACACACACGCCTTCGATGCAGAGGGGGGGCGGCACCGTCTTGTTCCTCCTGAAGTCGACGACAATCTCCTTTGTTTTTGCAGTGTTAAGGTGCAGTCTGTTGTCCTTGCACCAAGCTGTCAGCCTCTTTACCTCCTCTCTGTAGGCTGTCTCGTCACCTTCCGAGATCAGACCGACCACTGTCGTGTCGTCAGCAAACTTGACGATGGTGTTGTTGCCGTGGGCCGGGCTGCAGTCGTAGGTGTAGAGGGCGTACAGGAGAGGGCTCAGCACGCATCCTTGAGGGGAACCGGTGCTCAGCGTGCGGGTGGAGGACGTGTAGGGGCCGAGCAACACAGTCTGGGGTCTGTTGGTCAGAAAGTCCTTAATCCAGATGCGTGTGAGGGCAGGGAGGCCGAGAATGTCCAGTTTGGCGACGAGGATGTCTGGGACGATCGTGTTGAATGCCGAGCTGTAGTCCACAAAGAGCATCCTTGCATAGCTCTGCTGTTGTTCCAGGTGGCCCAGCACAACATGCAGAGCAGTGTCGATGGCGTCCTCAGTGGATCTGTTAGCCCGGTATGCAAACTGGTAGGGGTCCAGAGTGGGAGGAAGGCAGTCTCTGATGTGCTGGAGAACCAGCCTCTCGAAGCACTTCATGATGACTGGTGTGAGAGCAACAGGACGGTTATCTCTGACCATGCGGCAGTATTTTTACAATACACCGTATCACGCTTGGCAATGAGGACTAGATACTGAAAATGTAGCCCTTTTATACTAACGGATGAGAGGTTTACCTCTTATTTTCGAGACAAATTTAAATTTTCCTTTGCCACTAATTCTGCTTCCACTGTTGATGCATCGTTTTTGTGGGAGACCTCAAAAGCCTTTTCTCGCTGAATTTTTATACAGTAATACCCCGGTTATCGCGGTTAATGGGGACCGAGACCACCCGCGAAAACTGAAAATCCGCGAAGTCGCGGCGCACCTTCAAAAATGCTTAAAAAATATGTATATATATATACTTTTATATATATATATATGGGTAGAGAGAGAGAGAGTGAAATTCATGTTATAACAAAAAAAACCAAATTATTATTAAAACTTATTTTTTTTATTCCCCAGCCATTATTTTTGTATTTATTCAATTACTTCTTTTTGTATTTATTTAAATACTTCGACTTTTACCTGCTGATACGCCGTCCGGTGTGCCCTGTGAATGTTATGATCCTCCAGCAGAGCTGGAGGATTGAGCAGGACTCTCCAAACGCAGACACGGGAAAAAAGGTGGTGATACAAAGATATTTATTATAATCACAATATAGTCAGTATTCATTTACAATCTAGGACTATGAGGGTCTATCGGCTATGATATATATAATACCAATCTATCGGCGGAAAGAACGTAAAGCGCTGGTGGAACACTCGCACCAGGAAAAGGGAATAACTATAGAACGAAAAACGCTTGCAAAAGGCAAGGAATGACTAACGAAGATTGCTTACCACGGAAGGATAAGAGGAGACCAATCATCGACAGAAAAAGAGAACAGAAAACGAACCGAGCTGTAGCTGATAACGAAATGAAAGAAAAACGCGACAACAAGAAACACTTGAACAAGATAACAATCGAAGTACGGGAGCATGAGCAAGTAGGATAAGAATCCGACGCCAGGTAGTCAGTGTAGGTGGATTATATAGTGAGTGTAATCAGCGCGTCTCGCAGCAGCTGACGGCATGGCGCGAGACGATCGCTGGAGGAACGCCCACACAGCTGAAAAAACAAAAACACACGCGGCATGACACGCACGGATCATGACAGTCAAATGAAAGGTGGCATTCTTCATTTATTTATTTATTCATTCATAACTGACAGCCTCACGCTCCACCGGTGCCCGGGCGGAAGAGGTGCTCCTCTTCGGCTTAATTGTTACGCACGCCGGACCTGCTCCCCCGAAGCGTGTCTCCGTTCGGTTGAACTCGGTTTCATTTCGCCCCGCCCGTGCCCCGGGCGGAAGGTGCTCCTATTCGGCTTAACTGTGACACACGCCCGCCCTCCTCTCCCGGAGCTTCCATTCGGTTAAACTTAGGGGCCGCTTAGCACCGCCCGTGCCCGGGGAAGGTTCTCCTCTTCGGCTTACTGTGATGCGAGAATGCCCTCGTCCTCCGGATCTTCCATTCGGTTTAACTTAGGGGCCGCTTGGAACCGCCCGTGCCCGGGGAAGGTGCTCCTCTTCGGCTTACTGTGACGCGAGCATGCCCTCCTCCTCCGGAGCTTCCATTCGGTTAAACTTAGGGGCCGCTTGGAACCGCCCGTGCCGGGGGAAGGTGCTCCTCTTCGGCTTACTGTGACGCGAGCATGCCCTCCTCCTCCGGAGCTTCCATTCGGTTAAACCTAGGGGCCGCTTGGAACCGCCCGTGCCCGGGGAAGGTGCTCCTCTACGGCTTAACTGCCACGCACGCCGGCCGGAGCTCTGGTACGGTCCGAACCGCGCGAAACGTCGCCACCAATCGTGTCCGGGGGAACATGCTCTTCTTCGTCCACTCTCTTCTTCGTCCACTCTCCTCTTCGGCGCACGCCGGCCGTCTAACCGCTCCAGCGCCCCCTCGTGCCGCTCGGCGAAACTACAATGCCCCCGAATATTTTATCGAGCCGCGAAAGGTGAACCGCGAAGTAGCGGGGTATTACTGTATCTACACATCCACCCAAAAGCGCAGGCAGGATGAGCAAAAAAAAAAAAAAAACTGGAATCCCAACTGAAATATGCAGAGAAGGAATGCGGTGGAAAACCATCCCTGTGTAAAATTAAGGAGGTTTCTGCACTTCGCTGTGCCTTAGATTCCTTATTGACAAGGGAAGCACAGAACCAAATTAGGTTTGCAAAACAGAAGCTGTATGAAAGTGGTGATAAAGCAGGTAAATATGTGGCTTACTTAACTAAGAAAAAGGCGGATTCCCAGACTATTTGTTTAATTAAAGACAATCAAGGCAATCTTTTTTTTTTGATACCCTGAAAATTAATAATGCTTTTCAAGACTTCTGCGCAAATTTCTATACGTCAGAACAACAACCAGACTCATTTGATAATATGGACCGTTTCTTTTCCTCCCTTGATCTTTCTTGCTTATCTGATGAGCAGAAGGCCGCTCTCGATGCCCCGATATCGAAGAAAGAGATACTGGATGCGATTTAACGGATTACAATCTGGGAAGTCGGCTGGCCCGAACGGGCTCTGTGTAGAATTCTATCAAGAATTTCATGAGATATTAATCGATCCCCTATTGGACATGTCTAATGATTCACTGGTCAAAGGTATATTACCACAATCCTTGAGAGAAGCAAATATCTCACTGATTTTAAAGAAAGGTAAGGTTCCTGAAGAATGCACATCTTACAGACCAATTTCCCTGCTGAATGTGGATCAAAAGTATTACCAATTTTAATTAACAATGACCAAACCGGATTTGTTAAGGGAAGAAACTCCCGTGATAATATACGTCGGTTACTCAACTTGATCCAATATTTTCAGCATCACTCTAAAAGTGGGCTTGTAGTATCCTTAGACGCCGAGAAGGCATTTGACCGTTTAGAGTGGGCATATTTGTTCTATACCTTGAATAGGTTTGGACTTGGTGCTACATTTACTAATTGGATTAGATTTTATACAAAGACCCTCTTTCTGCAGTGCTCACAAATGGACTGGGTTCTTCTTACTTCAATGTTTCGAGAGGAACTAGGTAGGGTTGTCCCTTGTCACCATTGCTATTCGCTCTTGCGATAGAACCTTTGGCCGAGACGATTAGGACAAATCCTAATATGAGTGGCCTTAAGATCCTAGATAAGGAACATAAAATTACACTGTACGCTGATGATGTTTTGATAGTTATGACTAACCCAGTCACCTCCATCCACATTCTTATTGAGGGAATCTATATATCACATTATCACATTAATTTTACTAAATCCAATGCATGCCACCCGCACATGCTTTACTTTTCATGCACGCATTGTGTTATCATTTGAAATCCAACACTTTCATTGGTCGAGAGAGCAGACTCGGCACGTGTCCAGTGTAGCACTGCAGCAAATAGCATTCGGAGGACTCGAAATTTAAAAGATGTGCTTCCTGTTTATTCAAGCTGAACTCAGACATTTCACCTTGAACCTCACACATGCAACGATGGCGAGATACTTCACAAAAGAAGAGGCACGGCAAAGTATTTTGGATGATGATAAGTATTCCATCGACTCGTCTTTCATAACATCTGACGAAGACTCAGATCAAGATTTTTCCCCTCATAACGAGACGGAAGATTGCGATTCCGATGAGGAAGAGGAAAAGTTGAGGAAGAGGAAATTGACATTGTGCGGCAGGAAGAGGAAGGACGCATATTGTGGCCATCAAAGAACCGGAAGTTTTTCTGGTCTCCGACCCACGAACTTGCGGGGCAAGTTGTTTCCTCTCCAACCCACAAACCCGGGCCAACTTTGTACGCCATAGCCAGGATCAGCAGTCCGGAGACTGCATTTAACCTTTTTTTCCCAGAGGACATTATTCAACTTATCGTGCAAATGACCAACTTGCAAGGACTCAAGAACATAACGGGCTGGACAACTCTAACACTACAGGAGCTGCGTGCATACCTAGGGCTGCTGATCCTCGCTGGTATGTATAAATCCAAAAATGAAGCCACAACTAGCCTTTGGGCCAGGAAGATGGGTCGTCCGGGATTTGCCGAGACAATGTCACATAACAGATTTTCGCTCATCAATCGCGCCCTGCGCTTTGACGACAAGCTGCGCAGGCCACAGCGTCATCATGCATCAAAAATGTCCCCAATCCAGGAGCTGTGGATCAAATGGAACGTCCTTCAGCACAAAATGTTCAATCTTGGCGGCGATATTTGTATTGACAAGCAGCTTGTCCCGTTTTGGGGCCGCTGCTCCTTCAAGCAGTACATCCCCTCCAAACCGACGAAGTATGGGCTAAAGATTTGGGCACTTTGCGACGTCAGCACCTCTTACGCATGGAAGCTGGAGGTGTACACGGGCAAGCCTCCTGGAGGACAGCGTGAGTCGAATGTGGGAATGCGCGTTGTTTTGGGACTGTGCGATTCTTTGGAGGGCCACACGGTCACAATGGACAACTTTTTTTGTTCAGTACCCCTGGCTTTGGAGTTGAAAAAAAAGAAAATAACAGTTGTCGGCACAATCAGGAAAAATAAACCGGAGCTGCCCCCGCAGCTCGTCGGACTGACGGACAAAAATGCGCTATCCGCAAATTTGCATTAATTCGCACGATGAGCGTCGTTTCCTTCGTTCCCATAAAGGGAAGGAACGTTTTGGTGCTCAGCACCAAGCACCGGGAACCGCAGGTGGAGGAGGGCAATAAGAAGAAGCCCAAAATGATCCTCGATTATAAAAAATGCAGAAGTTTTGTCTTTTCAAAGGTCTCCATCAAAAGCTGTCTTGTCGTTTGATGTCATCTAATGTTTTGTTTATGCAGGCATGTGGCACTTATTCAACCCGCCGGCGGTCACTGAGGTGGCCAATGTGCCTTTTTTATCACATGTTGGACATTTCATGTTTCAACGCTTTTGTTTTATTTACCAATGTGGACCCATCATGGAACCAGAAAAAAAAATACAAAAGGCGTCTTTTCTTGGCAGAGGTTGGACTGGCCCTGACTCAACCGGAAATCGAGCGCAGAAGGCCAAGGAGGCATCAACGTAACGAAGGTGAGGTTGCACAACAGACTGTGGCAACCGAGGCCACAAAAGAATCCTCATCAAAAAAGAAGCAGTGTGGCCTCTGTGAAAAGCCACTGAGAGCTTCAAACTTTTGTGCTCGATGTGGAATGGCCGTGTGCCGCAAGCACATGAAGGCAGTTTGCTGTAATTGTTAATAGCCTGTTCTGTAGTTGTTAGTTCAATAGTTGTTTGTTGAATTCTTTCTCAAATTGTGTAAATTCAAAATGTTTTATTGTTGTGTTGTGACTTTATTACCTTGTCATAGTTTTCATTCCCTAGCATAACATTTTCCACTCTGATATATAAGTAAAATTGCATTGTCAAATAAGGGACAGTCGAAAATTTTTTTTATGATTTATTGACTGATATATATATATATTTATCTATGGATTGGTTTGATCACCCTGAACATTCTGAGTGGTTGCACGTAAAAAATATATTCAGAAATGACTTTACTATTTTCACCAAAACTGCCGTTGTCAAAAAGGGGAAAGGCCAAAACAATTCTTGTATGACTTTTTGAATTATTCAATGTTATAATTATGTCATGTGAAATATTCCAATTTTAATTGATTTATAATATATATATATATATATATATATGTGTATATATATATATATGTATATATATATATATAAAATATATATATATACAGAATATATATATTATAATATATATATACAGAATAGTTAGTTTTTTTGCACGTAAAAAAATTATGCAGAAATTACTTAGTTATCATACCTCAAAGGCTGAGCCATTTTATGGTCATTTACTGCGTTTAGGGGTATTTTTACTAAAAATGCTGTTGTCAAAAAGGGCAAAGTCCAAAACAATTCTTTTGTATGACTTAATGACTTATTCAATGCTCTTCGTATGTCATGTGAAATATTCAAAATTTAATTCACATATTTATAAATGTACAAATATATATCCATCCATCATCTGTACCGCTTCTCCTCACTAGGGTCGCGGGGGGTGCTGGAGCCTATCCCAGCTATCTTCGGGCAGTAGGCGGGGGACACCCTGAACTGGTTTCCAGCCAATCGCAGGGCACACAGAGACGAACAACCATCCGCACTCACACTCATACCTAGGGGCAATTTAGAGTGTTCAATCGGCCTGCCATGCATGTTTTTGGAATGTGGGAGGAAACCGGAGTACCCGGAGGAAACCCACGCAAGCATGGGGAGAACATGCAAACTCCACACAGGATGGCCGGAGCCGACACACGCCCGATGCTGTCTCTCACTGTGAGGCCATCGTGCTAACCAGTCGGCCACCGTGCCGCACACATATATATATATATATATATATATATATATATATATATATATATATATACAGCATAGTTGGTTTTTCTATTTGCATAACACTGATATTATGGTCCGTAGCGGGCAGAAAAGAAAAAAAAAAAATATATATATATATACATAAATTAATATATATTTATGTATGGATTGGTTAGATCACCCTGAACATTTTGAGAGATTGCACGTAAAAAAAAATATTCAGAAATTACTTAGTTATCACACCTCAAAGGCAGAGCCATTTTATGGCCATTTACTGCGTTTAGGGGTATTTCCACTAAAACTGCCATTGTCAAAAAACGTGACAATCCCAAAAAACTCTTTTGTCATGACTTGTTGACTTATTCAATGATCTAATTATGTCATATGATAGATAGATTTACATTTTAATTCATTTTATATGTACATACACAGCAAAATTAGTTTTGCTATTAGCATAATACTGGTGTTACGATCCGTAGAGGGAATAAGAAATAAAAAAAAAGTATTTATGTATGGATAGGTCTGATCCCCCTGAACATTTTGAGTGGTTGGATGTAAAAATAATATTCAGGAATGACAAAGTTATCCCACCTCAAAAGCAGAGCCATCTTTTGGTCATTTACTCCATGTGCAGTCATTTTAATTCCACTGCACAAGGGTTAAAAACGTGAAGACCAGCAGGCACATCTCTGGAGTTTAGTGTTATTGTTTCTTTGACTTGTTTGTTTGGATATAACAGAATGATCCAAACAAACCCGGACGCAGCGAAGGCAGAAACTTTGAAATCTTCGAGAATCTTGACTTTTAAAACCATGGTAAAGCCGTAACTGGTCCAGGCCTAGTTTGTGCAATTAATAGTTTTGTGACAATTCTCAGAAATATCCTCTGTTTCTCAGTCAGGGTGCTGGAGAAAGTCAACATCCTGACGGCTTTCGTCCCCTGTTCTGTTCCAAGCCAAAAAATGTGGTTTGACCAAATGAACAACCTATCCAGAATTTGTCTCGCTCCACAAGGATGCAACAAGAGAGCTGTTGAAGAGATTGTTGTGACTTTCTAGAAAAACTTAAATTAAGATGATTTGGATTCATTTGATGGCCTCTAAACTTCTAATCAAAAAAGATTATTGATTAATTTGACTAATTGATTACTAGTGACTTGGACTTTGTACTACCGACGTCACGTGAGAAACAAAATTTGGACCCCCAAGAAGACAAGCCTTCATATGCAAAAATATAATAGCAACAGAGAGCAGGGCTGGGATCAGCAGGGAAAGGAAGAAAATTTGACATTCTGGCAACATGTCACTGAGCAACTTGAGCTTAAATACTGAGAGACTTCAGGACCAGCCAAATCCAATATGACAACATAAAGGTGACTGAATAAAGGGCAATAACAACTGAACAACAGCATCAAGGACCCAACACAAAACACAGTCACAAGTGACATGCAGTTGTGAAACACCCAAATAATTGATTGGGTGAAAAAGTAAGTAATAAGTCTGGCTGGCATTACAGCGGAGAATTACCAGCTTTGAACAGAAAAGGCAAATTGGTAAGTGTCTTCTGAGGAAGTGATGTACACTAACGGTATGCAACTCGAGGACCAGAAAACGGAAATGGATTAAGACGTCACATACGAGGTGAACTGATAGGAGAAGTGTACCTGGAAACTTATTACTTAAATACTACATGTCCCAAAAAAAAACATGCCATCCAGGATAGCACTTTTCTCATTCCCAAAATTAAGTTTTTTCCCAATAGAAAAAACGAAATTTACAGTCATTCTCAATGAGACTGTTTGTGAGACTGCATGTTTGTGTCCACCTGTGTTTGTTTACCCAAGCCCCAGTGTTAACCAATCCGCCCCTTCCAACCTTTTGAGTCTTGTCCAGGTGCTCCTCATTGTCTCATTAATTTGTTTGTACTTGTACTACTTTGTATGTACCCTGTTTTCTTTCAGTTCTTGTCGGTGCATTGTCCGTGTCAGATGTCCCTGTCAGTGTTCACGTCGGTTTTCTTCCTGCCTGTCTCGCCAAGTCGAGTGTAGTTGAGTCATTGTTTTTTGTTGGTCCCTGTTGTTTTGCACTTTTTTACATTTTAGTTTTTTTTCCCAAGTTCCTGTTTGCCTTTTGTTTCTTCAATTAAAAACTCCTCCAAGTTACCCCTGCCTCACTTCCCTGCATTTTTGGGTCCTCCTCTTCCTCAACCTGACAATCTGTGATGCCACCTATTGGCTTTTCTCCACTTCCTTCGGTCAAATTCATTTACCCAGGAAAAGTGTATGTTCACAATTTGCTCTCACCAGGACATGCATGATTTGCATCAAGTTGCTTGCAAGGGTAATTTTGATTTTGCGTAAGGGAACACACATGGTATTGGTAGAGCATACAATTGTTGATCCCAAAATTTGGTGGCTTAGCTTGTGCTCTCTATCCCTGTTTTGTTCTGTTCTGTTTGACTCTGTCTCATTTTTGCTTGTTGCAGTCACTGTCTCAAAATGTATTTAATGGTTATCAATCGTGTCCTTTGATTGTATGTAAAGGTTTCTCCACTTGAGTCACTGAACAAAGTTTAAAAGTGAAGAGAAAATCAATCCCATGATTGTCCAGTGGGTTAACATGTCAAATAACATTAATTGTAGTCTCATTAATGGTTAAATTCATGTCTGGAATCTCAAGTAATTGCCCAGCTTCATCAACACCATTATTGTTATTGACATTGAAGACACCGTTAATGGCTGCATGAATTTCTCCTTGTTGAACACCTGCATGTCACAACTGAAGAGGTGTCAGACCTGCTTGTGTAGAGAGTCCTGAGTTGTTCAATTGATTGAGGAACTCAGGTGTTGCTATTTCAATTCTTGGCAAGTCCACATAATGTCAATACCAAATGTTGTTCATTCAATGAATCCAGAAACTCCTGTTTCTCCACAAAGGTGACGATGATACAACTCTATTGAGTTATGACGATAATCTCTAATCTCTCTAATCCAAAATACCAAATCCAAAATTACACGGATCAAAGTGTCAAAACAAACACTAGGAAATACTTAATATTTGACTTAAACTGCAGACAAACAACTTGACGTGACATGTTCTAAGCACACCGGACACTTGTCCACTTCTGTTCTCGTGTGTGTCAAAATCCCCTTCCCCAAATTCCAAAACATCGCTCGCCATTGAATGCACTTTTTTGTATTGCACATGGAAATTGTACAGTAGCTCTATGGTGTAGTAGTGTTGCTGGTCAGCTTTGAAAACGTCACCTCTGGTAACCTTAGCGGTGGCTAGAATAACTACACCCACGATGCCTCAAGATACCAGTAGGTTTGGAAACACTCAGAATAAGTAATTAAAACCCATTTTGGATTGAATTTTGGTTGATAACGTTCCGGAAGTGACGTGTATGTATTACAAATCATATTCAAACCATAAGTGAATCTGAATTTTAACAGACAAAAACATCTTTGGAATCTGACCTTTAACACTGGCAAGGGAAACAACAGCATGGCTGTATATATGTGTAGGTCTCTTCTGACTGCTAACAAACAAACAACAATAGCAACACCTTAGCTCCAGTGATCGATTGCTTTACTTTTGAATGGGCATCAAATCTTTGGTTTGTAATGATTTTCAGGAGTCAAAAGAAACCTATTACATCCACAGAGCTTTTCATGAGAATGAATGAATCGTGTGTTAATTCCTCCAGGCTTTGTACATCGCACATTATTTGTGGATTGATTGAATTAAATAATTTCCTGTTGATGTAGCAGAATCTGTTATGCGATGATCATTTCAATAAATAATTCTGCGATCAATCCATGGCTCCAACTATGTTTATGTTTATGCTTGTGTCGTTTTTGCTTGTTGGTGATGCTCTAACAAAGGTTTTGTCAGTATGCATGGTCAGAGCTGTGCGGGAATTTACGCAAGACTTCACGAAGTTCGAATGAATAAATAAGTTAGTTTGTATGGGAATATTTGTACGCATGCTGTACGCACAGTTCTACATGTACGCACACTTGATAAGTGGGACTCCATATGAGGTGACTAGGCCATGCCCCCCACGGGAGGTTTTCCAAACACGGCCCACCAGGAAGACAATACAAGGACCACCCAAGACACGCAGGAGAGGCTGTGACTGTGTCCGAATGTGCATAATAACTCGCGCCTTCTAACATTGAAGAATAAATACTTGCTGGTCATTAAATTGCCTTTTTTGTCTTTAAGGGGATGGAAGAGGACGTTGTAAAGTTAGTAAAGCTTTGCACCTCCTACGGCCACCTTTTCATTGGCAAGAAGTTCAGCTCCACTGCCGGATGGGAGAAAGTTAACGTTATTGCTATTACCATTACTACTTGTACTTACCTTGCGGAACAGCAACATAATGTGTTTTTTTTAATACAATTTTGTATTTATTATCTATTTAATTATTGAATATTTAAGTAATCTATTTTATAAATATAATTAAATTATTGTTGTATTGCACTGGAGCGGGGAGCTCTCTAATCTCGTTGCACACTGAGTACAATGACAATGAAGGGCATTCTGATTCTGAATCTACTTGGTGTTTGTGTTTGATTGTAGGGCTGTGTTGGCGAAAATGGCCTTGATCCACTTAGTTAGCCTTGGGCTGCCCAAAATCTGGCAGTAGTTAAAAAAAAAAACTTATAAAGTTTGTTACTTTATAGTTTAAATGAGAATAATAGGTCCACAGAAAATTTCTTTTTATTGTTAATTTCATTCCATTCAGACAATTTATTGTTTGAAGGAAGTCTGAAAACCGCAGTGAGGGAGGCCACAGCTGCAAATTGTAAGTGATACTCCCTCACAGATGAGGCAATAGCCAGCAAGTCAGTGAGGCCTCCCTGTCTTATCGCCTCATCCTGGGCGGGCTCTCCCTCTCCTTCCATATCCGTGGCAGCCTCCTCTGCAGCAGTGTCACAACAGGAGGACGATGAACATGTTGAGGGTAACAGCAACACGATGGTATGAATTACTGTTTCAAAATGCTGTTTAGAAAGGAGCTACTTTACCTAAGCCAGCTGCCTAAATTGAAAAAAGCTGGATTTAACAACAGCACCAATTTGTCGGTCCTATTTCAAATTGCTGTCCAGTTAACAGCATTTTGCATGCAGAGGTGCTTGTCTTAAACTGCTTTGTAAATACAGCTGGTTGTTTGAAACGATAACAATTCAAACATACAAATTCACACTTGAAATGTTTTTATTTTTGTATTTACATGGTATCTCTCTCTCTCTCTCTCTCTCTATATATATATATATATATATATACATATATATATATATATCGTATCAAAGGGCGCAGCACCAGTTGAGGGTGCTATTTCTGTATTTAAAACTTATACTGCCTACACACGCTTGCTCGCGCATGCCATTACTCATGCGAATAAGGGATTGCTGCCAGTAGTGGCCCCTCAAACCGATGAGAGATGTCATGGCAACAGATCTAACGGACAACATCAAGGGAGGAATTTCACTGGTCACTCCTTAGATTTACGGTTTCAAATCAAAACCAAAAATATCTCTGAACAGCATACAAGCAAACAATGAAGAAGAGAAATAAAATGAACGCAAAACATGTATCTCTCATGCCATTCATATCCCCAAAAGAAATAAAAATAATACAAAAACAGGACTGATGTATTCTGGGAGCTTATCAGCCTCAGCCAATCAGATGGCTGGTGAGAGAGATGTGAGTGGTGTGCTTTGAGCAGTGTGTTTTTATTTTTATCTTTTATTTTTTGCAGTCTGTTGTCTAAACCTGTGATGTTTATTGCTTGCAATAACGTGAATGATAAGACAGACTACGACATCGTGGACAGCTTACCTTTTGTCCAGCTTTCTCCTGCACCATCACCGAAAAAACGTATTCACATAATAATGTATTTGTCACAGTCAATTCGATGCATAGATGTATCAGACTTTGGTCAGCAGGGAGTGCTAACATGCACCCTGAACTACCTCAAGGGGATCATGCCCGATGGTCGAGCTAGTGCCTCAGTCTATATAATAGGCGTGTGACATTACAAGGCGCCTCGTTTGTTTTGGGGAAGATTTGTGACATTAAAGCAGGGGTCTCAAACTCGCGGCCCGCGGGCCATTTGCGGCCCGCGGGATGATAGTTTGCGGCCCCCGCCTTATTATGAAAGTTTAATGTTCGTGCGGCCCGCAAATTTTTAAAGTGCCAGTCTGTAGTTATAAAGCTTTAATTACAGGGTAATTAAAGCTTTATAACTACAGAAGTAGGCCTACTCATCCCAGAACTATGGTTTATGCTTAGGATCTCTGCTATTTGACAAGATTTCTATTTGATTGACAGGAGACCCATGCGCGAACAGGATGTGCAGTCTGACGGAGCTTTGCATCAGCACTAGCACAGACGGGGACTAATTATAAAACGTAGGATTACCTGGTCACAGTGGATAAAATTGAACCGCGGATTATTGTTGGGCACATCTTCAGCTTTAAAACGAGGGTAGGATTGTAATTTTATTTTCGATGTTTTAGTAGGGGTTTGATTGATGAATGTTCCACTCATGTTCAGGACAATTCATGTTCAGAAGAAGATTAAAGAACTGTTAATACAGACATTTGACTCATTATTATTATTTATTACTGATTAATTTTCTTATTAATTCCTTATTTATTTTTAAATCTTATTTTGTGTTAAAAAATAAAGACATTTGAGAAGATTAGATTTTTTTTTTTTTTCTTGCGGAAAACCTGATGCGGCCCAGCCTCACCCAGAGTCTGCCTCTAGTGGCCCCCAGGTAAATTTAGTTTGAGACCCCTGCTTTAAAGTGAGGCTTATGGTTGCGAAAATACGCTATAATTAGTGCTGTCAAGTGATTAATTTTTTTTTAACTCATTAATCACAAAAAAAGGCGGCACGGTGGCCGACTGGTTAGCACGATGGCCTCACAGTGAGAGACAGCATCGGGCGTGGGTTCAATCCCAGCTCCGGTCATCCTGTGTGGAGTTTGCATGTTCTCCCCGTGCCTGCGTGGGTTTCCTCCGGGTACTCCGGTTTCCTCCCACATTCCAAAAACATGCATGGCAGGCCGATTGAACACTGTAAATTGCCCCTAGTTATGAGTGTGAGTGCGGATGGTTGTTCGTCTCTGTGTGCCCTGCAATTGGCTGGCAACCAGTTCAGGGTGCCCCCCGCCTACTGCCCAAAGATAGCTGGGATAGGCTCCAGCACCTCCCGCGACCCTAGTGAGGAGAAGCGGTACAGATGATGGATGGATGGATGGATAATCACAAAGGAATTCCATGATTAATTGTGATTAATTACGTTTTTCAACTACTATTTTTTGCGAAGCTCATATCAGTTATTTACTTGAATAATATCTTGGAATTGATACAAAATCACCAAATATGAAGTATATTTAATCCAGAGACTGTTCTAATAGCTTTCTTGGATTCTTGAATACGATCGAATTGGAGACATCTTTGCAGACATTTATTTTCGAAACATTTGTCAAAACTGACCACAAGCGCCACAATCCAGCAGTGTTGGTTTGCAAGGCCCAGTGGTAACTTAAACACAATGTTTTGTTCTGAGACGTGCTAAAGACAGCTAATATGGCAAAATATTTCCCAAGTATGCAAATTATTTTTTAAGTAAATCAAACTGAGTTTGTGGGGGTTCGGGTTAGGGGGCCTGCCAAGCTTTTTCCCTTTTCCCTAGGTTCCGGCTGTTTTCCGCCAGGCACGCCTCCGACCGGAGAGGGCGTCGGCTCCTGCGCACCTGCTGCCCATCATCAGCAATCACCGCGGGGGTTTAAAGCTCAGCGCTGCCAGGAGCCAGACGCCGGATTATTCCGTGACCTACCTCGGTACCCGGTCCACGTCGACGTTCGCCTCGTGCACGTCCGCGCTTTGTGTTATGCAACCCGAGTTAACCATTGTCTTTCCTCGCTCTCCCTCCAGCCGCCCAGCGCCAGCCCGAGCCCGATCCTCCGCCGCCAGCCGCCGAGCCCCGGAGCGTCGATCGCACCTCGTACGCCCGTACACCGCCTGCCTGCCCTTCTCAGCCTCCGCCGGCTCGCCGCCGCCTTCGCCTCCACGCCGCTCTCCGCGCCCGCGTTCCTCCCGCCACAGCGCCGGTGCACACTCAGCGCGCCGTCTCCGCTGCACCTCCGCGAGCGCACATCTCGCCACCCCGGCGAGCACCCCGGCGCTGACTCGCCGCTCCTCCACCTGTCCTCCTGCCCTGCTACCGGCACCCGTTCCTCTCCCCCCGAACCCTTCAATAAATCCTCCTCAACCATCCTCGCTTGCTCTTGGGTCCAGTTCTCCTTTCTCACGGTTCCCTGAACCGTTACAGAATAATCCGGCCCCAATGGACCCAGCGAGCTCGGATTCCCTCCAAGAGGCCCTCTCCCACCAAGGCAGACAGCTGGGAAGACACGAGAGGATGATGCAGGAGTTCATGGACTCCGTCCAGGCTCTCCACCACCAACTCGCGCTCCTTTCGAAGCAGGTCAGCTCTCTTCCCTCTGCTTCCGGCCTCCCGGAGGGCACCTCCCCGGTCCCTTCTCCCCCTCCTCCGCCCGCCGTGTTCTCTTCGAGCGGCAGGGAACCCCATGTCCCCACTCCCGAGCCGTTTTCCGGTGATCTGGGCTCTTGTAGCCAGTTCATATTGAGCACCTCGTTGGTGTTCGATCTCCAACCCCAAAGTTACCCGACCGATCGAGCTCGCATCGCCTACATGGTGAACCTGCTCCGCGGCCGCGCCGCGAAATGGGCCACCGCCTTGTGGGAGGCATCGGCCCCGGCGATGGCCTCCTACTCCCACTTCTGCCAAGAGTTGCGGCGGGTATTCGACCATCCCGTCAAGGGACGCGAGGCCACCCGCCGATTGCTCGCACTCCGGCAGGGTTCCCGCTCCGCCGCCGACTTTTCGGTGGAGTTCCGCATTCTCGCCCACGAGTGCGAGTGGAACGAGCCCGCCCTTCGGGGAGTGTTCCTCAACGGGCTGACGGACCAGCTCAAGGATGAGCTGGCCGTTCGGGATGAGACCGCCTCTCTCGAAGACCTCATTGCCCTGGCTATTAAGGTAGACAACCGGTTGCGGGAGCGGCAGTCCGAGCGGACGCGTAGGTCGCCCCGTCCGGCGGCACGCGCTCCCGCACCTCCCGTCGACTTCCCTCCGCGACTACCGGTTACTACGTCGGTTCCTCGCTCCCCGGCTCCACCCGACCTGGCGTCCGTCCCCACGGACTACCATGACCTGGCCCAGGTTTTTTGCAAAGACCTCGCCCACACCCTTCCTCCCCATCGGCCCTATGACTGCGCCATAGACCTCTTTCCCGGAGCTCCGCTGCCCAGCTCCCGGCTGTACAACATCTCCCGTCCCGAGAAGGAGGCCCTCGAGACCTACATCCGCGACTCCCTGGCGGCCGGTCTGATTCGGCCCTCTTCCTCGCCCCTGGGAGCGGGTTTCTTTTTTGTCAAGAAGAAAGACTCCTCCCTTCGCCCTTGCATTGACTTCAAGGCTCTCAACGGCATCACAGTCAAAAATAAGACCTCTCTGCCCCTCATAGACCCCTCGTTCGAGCCCCTCTGCGAAGCCCAGGTCTTCTCCAAGCTCGATCTCCGGAACGCCTACCATTTGGTCCGCATCCGCGAGGGCGATGAATGGAAGACGGCCTTCAATACCCCCCTTGGACATTTTGAGTATCTCGTCATGCCCTTCGGCCTCACCAACGCCCCCGCCGTTTTTCAAGCTCTCATGACCGACATTCTCCGGGATATGCTCAACCGTTTCGTCTTTATTTACCTGGATGACATCCTCATCTTCTCCCGATCCCTCGAGGACCACCGCCGCCACGTCCGATCAGTCCTCCAGCGCCTGCTGGAGAACCGCCTGTTCGTGAAACCGGAGAAATGCGAGTTCCACGTCCCATCGATCCATTTCCTGGGCTACGTCATCGCCCGGGGTCAACTCCAGCCGGATCCCGCCAAGATCCAGGCGGTGGTGGAGTGGCCTACTCCCACTACTCGCAAGGAACTCCAACGCTTCCTGGGGTTCGCTAATTTCTACCGTCGATTCATCCGCAATTACAGCAAGGTTGCTAGTCCTCTCACGGCCCTCACCTCCACCCTCACCCCCTTTCAGTGGACTCCGGGAGCGGCTCAAGCTTTCGGGCATCTAAAGGAAGCCTTCACCAGCGCTCCGGTCCTCAGACACCCCGATCCCGCACTCCAGTTCGTGGTGGAGGTGGATGCTTCCGACACGGGGGCGGGAGCGGTGCTCTCCCAACGGGACCCCGACACCCAGAAGACTCATCCATGCGCCTTCTTCTCCCGACGCCTGTCCCCCGCCGAGAAGAACTATGACGTCGGCAATCGGGAGTTGCTGGCAGTCGTCTGGGCTCTCCAGGAGTGGCGGCACTGGCTGGAGGGCACCGCCGTCCCCTTCCTCGTCTGGACCGACCACAAAAATCTGGCCTACCTGCAGTCAGCCAAGCGGATGAACCCCCGTCAAGCCCGTTGGCACCTCTTCTTGAGCCGATTCAACTTCACCCTTTCCTTCCGTCCCGGGTCGAACAACGGCAAGGCGGACGCCCTCTCCCGGATGTTCGCTCCGCCTGCCAGTCCAGAGACCACACAGACCATTCTCCCGTCCTCCTGTCTCCTGGGGGCGGCCTCCTGGGAGATCGAGCGCACGGTTCGCGAGGCGCAGAAAACCCAACCCGATCCCCGACCTGACCCCTCGGACCTCCTCTTCGTCCCCGATGCCGCACGCTCCCAGGTCCTCCAGTGGGGGCACTCCTCCTCGCTCACCTGCCACCCTGGCGTCACGCGCACCCTTCGCTTCCTCCAAGCGCACTTCTGGTGGCCCAGTATGACAAGAGACACGCGAGAATTCGTGCTGGCCTGCTCGGTTTGCGCCCGCGGAAAGGCCTCACACTCGGCTCCGGCCGGTCTTCTCCACCCTCTGCCTATCCCGAGCCGCCCCTGGTCCCACATCGCTGTGGACTTCGTCACGGGTCTTCCTTCGTCCAAAGGACACACAGTTATCCTCACCATTATCGACCGCTTCTCCAAGAGCGTCCACTTCGTTCCCCTTCCCAAGCTACCCACCGCCTTGGAGACAGCCACACTCCTGACCCAGCACGTTTTCCGGCTCCACGGCCTCCCGCAAGACATCGTCTCCGACCGGGGCCCCCAGTTCTCTTCCCAGGTCTGGAGGGAGTTCTGTAAGGCAGTGGGCGCCACAGCCAGCCTTTCCTCCGGTTACCACCCGCAGACCAACGGGCAGACCGAGCGGGCCAATCAACACCTGGAGGCAGCGCTGCGGTGCGTGGTGGCCCGGAACCCCGAGACATGGAGCGAGGCTCTCGCATGGATCGAGTACGCCCACAACTCCCTCTCCTGCGCCTCGACAGGTATGTCGCCGTTCATGGCCTGTCTTGGCTACCAACCTCCCCTTTTTACGGAGCAGGAGCGTGCAGTGGCGGTTCCCTCGGTGGAGGAACACATCAGTCGGGCCAAGGCCGTCTGGGCAGAGGTCAAGGCCTCCCTCACCCGCTCGGCGCAACGCAACAAGCGCCTGGCGGACCGTCGTCGAACCCCAGCTCCCGACTACCAGCCCGGTCAGCAGGTCTGGCTCTCGACCCGCGACCTTCCCCTCCAGGCCGATTCACGTAAGCTGTCTCCGCGCTACATTGGTCCCTTTCCCATCACCAAGATCATTAACCCCTGTTCTGTCAGACTAAAGCTCCCCGATTCCCTCAAGATACACCCCCCCTTCCACGTTTCTCTCCTCAAGCCGGTCTCTTCCAGCGTCCTAAGCCCTCCGACCATCTCCCCTCCACCCCCCCTGATGATCGACGACCACCCAGCCTTCACGGTCTCCAAAGTGTTGGACGTTAGACGTCGGGGGAGGGGGTTTCAGTTCCTCGTGGACTGGGAGGGGTACGGTCCGGAGGAACGTTCTTGGATCTCCCGCAAGCTCTTCATTGACGACTCCCCGATCCGGGAGTTTTACGCCACACACCCGGACAAACCAGGAAGGACGCCAGGAGGCGTCCGTTGTGGGGGTTCGGGTTAGGGGGCCTGCCAAGCTTTTTCCCTTTTCCCTAGGTTCCGGCTGTTTTCCGCCAGGCACACCTCCGACCGGAGAGGGCGTCGGCTCCTGCGCACCTGCTGCCCATCATCAGCAATCACCGCGGGGGTTTAAAGCTCAGCGCTGCCAGGAGCCAGACGCCGGATTATTCCGTGACCTACCTCGGTACCCGGTCCACGTCGACGTTCGCCTCGTGCACGTCCGCGCTTTGTGTTATGCAACCCGAGTTAACCATTGTCTTTCCTCGCTCTCCCTCCAGCCGCCCAGCGCCAGCCCGAGCCCGATCCTCCGCCGCCAGCCGCCGAGCCCCGGAGCGTCGATCGCACCTCGTACGCCCGTACACCGCCTGCCTGCCCTTCTCAGCCTCCGCCGGCTCGCCGCCGCCTTCGCCTCCACGCCGCTCTCCGCGCCCGCGTTCCTCCCGCCACAGCGCCGGTGCACACTCAGCGCGCCGTCTCCGCTGCACCTCCGCGAGCGCACATCTCGCCACCCCGGCGAGCACCCCGGCGCTGACTCGCCGCTCCTCCACCTGTCCTCCTGCCCTGCACCCGTTCCTCTCCCCCCGAACCCTTCAATAAATCCTCCTCAACCATCCTCGCTTGCTCTTGGGTCCAGTTCTCCTTTCTCACGGTTCCCTGAACCGTTACAGAGTTAACTGAGTTAAAATATTTAACTGAGTTAACATTTTTTGGATTAATCACCTGGGTTATGCTTTAATTTTGACAGCCCTAATAATAATATATATAAAAATAATAGAACTTTGCAAAACATTTAGATATTCATTGTTGTCCTGAAGAGCTGGGTGCCTGACCGCCAGAAAGTGCAGCAGCCAGTACTCCAGGTCCTCCCAGCACTTGATGTGGTGGTGATGGTGCTCATCGCGGCATGGGTCAGTAGTCGTCTCCCAACTCAGAGTTTGGGGATTCGATCCTCCGCCAGTGTAACCATGTTGAAGCATACTTGAGCAAGATACTTCTGACCCGGATGCCCGTTTTGACATCCATGTGCTGATGGAAGTGGTTTTTTTTCGTCCGTCACTGGAATCGTTAGTGATGGGAAAATGAAGCTTCAAATTTGCTTCATAAACCATTTGTTGGATTTTTTAGTCCTGCAGATGGCACTGTTAGTTAAAATAAAGGGTTTGAAAAAGTCAGTGTGCTTTCAGCCCAATGTTGAACAGAGAGTGCCATGTCCTGGAATCCAAAAAAACTACAACTGGTTCATGAAGCTGATTTGAAGCTTCATTTACCCATCACTAACGATTCCAGTGACGGACCAAAAAAAAACGACTTCCATCTGCACATGGATGTCAAAACGGGCATCCGTAAGTGACAGATTGATGGGCCTTCTGTCAGTATTGAATGAATGCTCTCCTCTTGATACATGTTATCTTCCAATCCTTAGTACAGACCCCCCAAGAAGCTCAAAAGGTCATGTATTTATGTTCATTTTCATTACTTTCTTGGACAGTATAATATTTTTATGACAGGTTTCTACCCATCTAGTAGGGCTGCTCGAGTATGAAAAATGCTCTAGTATGAAAAAAATATGAATCAGTTATTTTAGTAATAATCAAAATCCCTATTCCCCAAAAAAATGTCGTGCACAGTTTTAAAAAAAAGATAAATTTTAAAAACATGCTAATATAATAATTTGAGTATGGTTTCCGTGTATATATAAACATATTGCATCAGAGTTTTCTTGCTCTACACTTAAATTGTCATTGAACTGTTGTCCCATTTAAATAAACAATTTCAAGAGAACAGCCACATTTTTAAATCAATTGCTCACTATCGTATTGTTTTATATATAATAAGACATACTGTATATAATAGTTTTTTTTTACAATGATGCCAATTTAGTAATTGTTGAGTAAAATAATTATTAATTAATAATAATTGACTTTTTTTTTTATTAATTGCACCACCCTACCATTTTGATCAGGAGTGGGCAAACTTTTTGATTGGTGGGCTACAATGGGTTCTAAAATTTGACAAAGGGGCCCGACCAGGAGCAGATGGATGAAGTGTTTTGGTAACCTCACCTCATCTGAGAAAAGAAATGCATTTAATTTTAAATAAAAATGAACAAAATCATTACAACACAATATCTGTCTTTGACACACCAGTTTTTAGAAAATAAAACATTTACAAGGTTTATTCATGTAATTTTTTTCAAGTTCGGCGGGCCGGATTAAAACGTTTAACGGGCCGCATGTGGCCCCCGGGCCATAGTTTGCCCACACCTGATCGAGATAGACAATGTTACACCTATCTGTCCTTAAATCACCTCAATATTACAAGTTCTAACACGTTTATGTGATGTTGCATAAGATTATTGCACCCAATATCTAATGTACAAAATAATGCATACTGTATTTCTTTTTTTTATTTAAACCTGAAAACAACAGTGTGAGCATTTTCCTTGCAGTGGCTTTTACTTTTTCTGTACTGCAGCTGAATATATAAGCTCTATATATTCTCCCCTGACAAGTGTCATTGTGTCCCACTTCTGAAGCAAATGAAATACCCTCAAATCACTTTTTTTTCTCGTGAACACCAGGAGAAAAACTCAGCAGAAAAAAAGCTAATCATTTACAGCTGAATCCCAGGTTGCTGACCCACAAAAGGTTCAGCTCAAATGCGTAAACAGCACAGCACTTCCTCCTCCCTAATTCACTCGTGCAGTCGATTAATGCAATAGACCCTGCAATGTAACGCTCACGAACGGCTTAGTTTCTCTCTGTTGTGACATCATCCTTTTGCCCATCACTTCTAAAGACTCCTTCGCACCAACCATGTTTCTCTCAAATGCTCATATTCTCCCATGTGCTTTCGAGTGATAGGGCACACAGTTTTTCTGAGTGTGCAGATTCTACTGACCACTTACTGTAAGTCGTTCATTTGTGCATTCATGCCTGATGTGCACTCTGAGGGGTGCAAACCAAAAATTGTTGGTGCTCCCTGTCAAATTTAGCCTTGTGTGTATTCTCTGTTGACTTAAGCACTTACTCTTCCTTATACAAATTTCAGAGGCAGTCGTAGCAGTGTTTCTGCAGGTAGCAGCAAATCTAATTGAATGCCGTTTTTTTATGCTACTTGAAACCAATTTACTGTCAACCGCAAATGTTTACTTTCCAACTTTGACAAATTCACCCCCCAAAAAAGTGCATGTTGTTCCAAAAAAAAAAGTCATGTTTATCATCATTTGTCAAACTTTGTAAGCATGTCTCACTTTTGTGTTGGATACAATGTCATGAGCAGGTTGCCTTGACTGGTCGGCCGCAATTTTTGCAAGCCATCCAGGGCACAATGGTGCCTTCTAAGTGCTTTGTGGAAATTGCACATATCAACACGAGAAATGTGGCTGTTGGACTGCAAAATGTAGCGTAGTCCATCGCTCTCATACCACAATTGGTTCTCAGTACAGTGAACCCCCGGTTATCGCGGTTAATGGGGACCACCCGCGAAAACTGAAAATCCGCGAAGTAGCGGCGCACCTTCAAAAATGCTTAAAAAAAAAAATATATATATATATATATATATATATATATACGGGTAGAGAGAGAGAGAGTGAAATTCATGTTAAAACAAAAAAAACCAAATTATTATTAAAACTTATTTTTTTATTCCCCAGCCATTATTTTTGTATTTATTCAATTACTTCTTTTTGTATTTATTTAATTACTTCGACTTTTACCTGCTGGTACGCCGTCCGGTGTGCCCTGTGAATGTTATGATCCTCCAGCAGAGCTGGAGGATTGAGCAGGACTCTCCAAACGCAGACACGGGAAAAAAGGTGGTGATACAAAGATATTTATTATAATCACAATATAGTCAGTATCCAATTTCAATCTAGGACTATGAGGGTCTATCGGCTATAATATATATAATACCAATCTATCGGCGGAAAGAACGTAAAGCGCTGGTGGAACACTCGCACCAGGAAAAGGGAATAACTATAGAACGAAAAACGCTTGCAAAAGGCAAGGAATGACTAACGAAGATTGCTTACCACGGAAGGATAAGAGGAGACCAATCATCGACAGAAAAAGAGAACAGAAAACGAGCCGAGCTGTAGCTGATAACGAAATGAAAGAAAAACGCGACAACAAGAAACACTTGAACAAGATAACAATCGAAGTACGGGAGCATGAGCAAGTAGGATAACAATCCGACGCAGGTAGTCAGTGTAGGTGGATTATATAGTGAGTGTAATCAGTGAGTGAATGGGAATCCACTGCGGGGCTGGTGGGCGCGTCTCGCAGCCTCTGACGGCATGGCGCGAGACGATCGCTGGAGGAACGCCCACACAGCTGAAAAAACAAAAACACACGCGGCATGACAGCCACGGATCATGACAGTGAAATGAAAGGTGGCATTCTTCATTTACTTATTTATTCA
This sequence comes from Idiotropiscis lumnitzeri, assembly GCF_059441095.1. NCBI lineage: Eukaryota > Metazoa > Chordata > Actinopteri > Syngnathiformes > Syngnathidae > Idiotropiscis > Idiotropiscis lumnitzeri. The sequence continues at coordinate 1,427,245 of NC_142394.1, read as the reverse complement.
TTCATAACTGACAGCCTCGCGCTCCGCTCGTGCCCGGGCGGAAGAGGTGCTCCTCTTCGGCTTAATTGTCACGCACGCCGGACCTGCTCCCCGAAGCGTGGCTCCGTTCGGTTGAACTCGGTTTCATTTCGCCCCGCTCGTGCCCCGGGCGGAAGGTGCTCCTATTCGGCTTAACTGTGACACACGCCCGCCCTCCTCCCCCGGAGCTTCCATTCGGTTAAACTTAGGGGCCGCTTGGCACCGCCCGTGCCCGAGGAAGGTGCTCCTCTTCGGCTTAACTGTGACGCGAGCATGCCCTCCTCCTCCGGAGCTTCCATTCGGTTAAACTTAGGGGCCGCTTGACACCGCCCGTGCCCGGGGAAGGTGCTCCTATTCGGCGTAACTGTCACGCACGCCGGCCGGCCTCCTCCGGAGCTCTCGTACGGTCCCGAACGGAGCGAAATGTCGCCCCGCTCGTGCCCGGGCGGGAGGTGCTCCTCTTCGGCTTAACTGCCACGCACGCCGGCCGGCCTCCTCCGGAGCTCTGGTACGGTCCGAACCGCGCGAAACGTCGCCCCCGATCTTGCCCGGGGGAACGTCCTCTTCTTCGTCCACTCTCCTCTTCACCCATGCTCTCCTTCGGCGCACGCCGGCCGTCTAACCGCTCCAGCGCCCCGTCGTGCCACTCGGCGAAACTACAATGCCCCCGAATATTTTTTAGACCCGCGAAGCACTGAACCCGCGAAAGGTGAACCGCGAAATAGCGGGGGTTCACTGTACTGTTGAAAAGCAATTTTTAAATGTAAGTTTGACAATGGCATCCATTCTCATGCTGTCAACCACATAAATATTGTATAAGTTTTGAGTAGGGTTTGTTTTAGTTCCCTGAAGGAATTGTCACTGGGGGAGTTTTCAAGCGCTTTTGTTTAGCTGTCACTCATGATACACTGCCCCCCACGCCACATCAGGGTAAAAAATCTGCAACTCCAAAAAATTAATTGTGAAAGTGAAAAAAATATGTTTTTGAGACAGACAAATTAAGACTTAAAACTGAAATAAATCGGACCTGAATGACAAGATAAAACATGAAACTGGAAAAAATAAAACCACAAATGTCAAAATATATATGCAATTGAAAAGTGAAAATAAATGATTAATTATTATTCAAAATAATTACCAAAATGAATCAAAATTGTATTCAGTCTTAAAACACGTATAATACACTAATTTTATGCATAGTTTCATTTTTTCAAGTACCACACTTTTGACCCAAATCTAACTCCATGGCACCCCCCCTCAAATTGGTCTTTCACTTGAATAGTGCTTTTCCACCTATTAAGACAATAACTGCACTTCACACTAATTTTATATTCACGTACTGATGACACAGCATCTGTAGCAACTGGAGGTTCATTATCTTGCTCAAGGACTCTTGCACGTGGTCACAAGGCCAGGGGATCAGACCCACAACCCACAAAGGTGACGACTAGTGATGAGAAAATGAAGTTTCAAATTTGCTTCAGGAACCATTTGTTGTATTTTTTACAACAAATGGTTCCTGAAGCAAATTTGAAGCTTCATTTTCCAATCACTACCGCCTACTGCCCAAAGACAGCTGGAATAGGCTCCAGTGCGCCCGCCGCAACCCATATGGAGAAAAGATATTGGATGAATAGATTGACTAATATGTTCGATTTGATAATGTTTTGACTGCTTTTAAGAACTTCCACAATTCTTTCCTATTTTTGATAACTTAAACCACCTTAATATACTGTCCAACTCTAAAATGTTAATGGTGCATATACTTTGGTTTGGATGATACATAAAATAATACTTTACTGTACCTTGAATAATTTCAACCACCTTTGGCAAACACTATTTTAATTCCAAACAACGTGTGCCGATTTTCGTTCTCTGATAGGGATAATTCCAATATCTTAGTCTGTGTGTGGAGTAAGGCTGGGTGATAAACTGAAAATTTACAGTTACAGAAATTTATTGCAATAACCGACATCGTTTTGTCCATGTCGGTAAAGTCGATGTTTTAAAAAAGAAAAATATGAAAAGAGAAATCTTTCCTGTCTGCGGCTATGTTGTGTTAGGTATTTTTCCAGAACTGCTGGAAAAAAGGTTCAGGACTCTTTAAGCGCAGACACAGAAAGATGAATTTAACAAAGATATTTATTTTTACAAAAGAACAATATATATATCATACGCAAGACCGACAAAGTGCAACAAAGGACGCTGGTGGAGAAACTCACGCCAGGGGAATAACGACGGGAACGAAAAACGCTTGCAAAAGGCAAGGAACAAAAGTGAATTGACGAACGAGCACAAAATGAGATGATCAATAAATGAGAAAGAAAACAATTACGAATGAACGCGAACAAAATACTCGGAAAGCAACAACGAGGCGTCTAGCAATTCGCAGCTTGGGACCATGAGCAAGGGTAATCTTCCGACGCTGAGTTGTCGGCGTGGAGTCCTTAAATAGTGCAGTAATCAAAAACATGACGTGTGACAGGTGAGTGGCTGGTGGGCGCGTCTCTCCAGCCATGACGACATGACCCGGAACTAAGCGCTGGAAGGAAACGCCCCCACTCCAGCTGGGCAAAAACAAACACAAACATGACAGGACAAAACGGACCATGACATGTTCATGCCCCTTTAGACGGCTACAGCGCGTGTAGTTATGTGACGCCATCTGTCTGAACAAGAAAGAAAACTAACGACGCTGCATAGCTGGCAATTCAAACCAAGAAGCGGCTGACACGGCTGAAGACGAAGTAATGTTAGTTGAATTTGGTCCTGTTGCGCTTGACCCGAAAAGAAATTCGACATCTGTCGTTTGGAAATATTTTGGGTTCCATAACAACGATGTTTGAGGAAATAAGCACGAACTACAAGTACGTTGTAAGCACCCAAAACAACCTTTTCTTTTTCGCCACCTACAACACAACCATGCTGTTGACTTGGAATTTGAGCTAAAAGCTCAAAGTGAGAAGCAAGGTTCGACAAGTGACAACAGTCTATAACGGAGGCCACACCAGACGAGAGAACGTCTAAGAGGTGGACGCGATAGCCTAGCACATAGCTAAAGATATAGCTCCTCACGCATGGGATTTCAACGCCTCATGAAAGTAGCCGACAAGTGGTACGCAAATATTTTTCGCAAACCATTCTACCCAATATGGACAACATTGGGACGCAAGCTTAGACGTGTCAAGCATTTTGCATCCACATCCGACTTGTGGTCGAGTCGCAACATGGATCCCTGTTTGAGCCTGACGGTGCATTACATAGACAAGTGGCGACTGCGCACCAGAGTACTCGGGACGGCACATTTTCCTGATGATGCACACATTTTTTCACTTTATTTTACATTTTTTCACAGGCCACACTAGCTACTTTCCACATGGCATTATTTATATTGTTTACATGAGACCTTTACACAAATCTAGGCCTTTGCACATGGCATTACAGCAACTTGGCGCAATCTATTTGCAGAAACAGGTTTTTCTAGAGGTAACCCTTTTCTCCTGTTCGTTTTGACATTATTCAAGTCATGCAAAGTAAGCTTTTTGGAATGTTTATACAAAAGTTTTTTGTACTTTTATTTTTCATTGAAAGTAATGTGTACCAGTTGGTCAATAAAAAAAGCAGTTAATATGCATTTCCTGCATTTATTTTGATTTTGGTCCACAGGGGGGAATTAATCGTGCATTTATTGTTATTCGAGGTAAAATTCCTCAATTTATTGTGATATTCATTTGAGGTCATATCGCCCAACCCTAGTGTGGAGCTTTTCAACTTCTGCAAGAAACCAAAGCAGCGATACTTAATACACCATACTGCAGATAGTGTGCCCTGACACGTTCATCCCTTTCTTCCCTGTACCCATGCTTCATGAACCAGTTGTTGTATTTTTGAGTCCTGTAGATGGCACTGTTTGGTTTAAATAAAGGGTTTGAAAAAAGGCGAGTCATTGTGCTTTCAGCCCAATGTTGAACAGAGACTGCCATCTACTGGAGTCGAAAACAACTACAACAGGTTCATGAAGCTGATTTGAAGCTTTATTTACCCATCACTAACCCACATGCATGTCACTCCAGACTCATCCTCGCTTCAACTTTAGTTTACTTGACCCATAACTATTTTCCTATTTTACTAATGTAACTTGCCTGCTTTGTTGCTCATTTCTAGTCATTCTATTTCTGCAAGATTAATGAATCATTAAATGGTAAGGCGAATGATTTATGCAGCAGGTTTTGTGCAAGTAGACTCTTGCACAACGCAACTACATGAGTGGAAATTTACAAGGGAGGAAGGCCACATAATGAAAACAGAGGCAAAGAAAGTGAACCGTGGAATACAAAGTGCAAAAAGCAAATGGTAGTAAGATTACAAAATGTGTTTTTTTTTTTTTGTTTGTTTTTTTATTTCACAGAGGTCAAATGGATTTGGACGTTTTTTTGCATTGATTCCACAAAGTCTTTTTAAATTGTTTTTATTGACAACAAATACAAGCTAGTGAAAATAGTTCACTGCTGGCAAAATAAACCAAATTCATCAAACATGGATAAAAAGCGCACCTCTCTGCAAATCATTTTCCAAGGTCAGACTTTTTAATTGATTCAATTTAGATATAAAGCACCTCCTCATGTTGCTGCCATTAAAGCTGTATTTGTCTTTTGAATCCAAAAATTATCTACACATTTAAAACCAACGTGGGCCCCATTTTTACATGGTGTCATATATTCTCAGATCCCTTCATTGACATGTCGTGTGTCATCAAAAGCACTTAACCTGTACATGGTCACAGGAGGGTGCTGGAGCCTGTCCCACCTGGCTTCCAGGGAAAGGCGGAATACACCCTAAACTGGTCACCAGCCAGTTGCAGGACACACCCAGAAACCGTCACTGAGTAGGAACCAATCCCCACACTACCTGCACACGAGTCATGCAAGTGTACCATTACACCATCAGTGATCTTCAGGGACTTAATAAGCAGAAATCACTATTGTATGCCGTGTCAAGCGTAGATAAACCATGTAGCTCATATCTGAAAGAGGCATTCGTATGTTTCATTGCATTATTGGCATGTAACAGGGATTACAAAAGAAAGTAAAAATGAATGTAAAAGCTTTAGTGTATTTTCCTTCTATAGATTTTATATAAAAATAAAAATAAGTAAAAATGTGTTACTACCGCAAACTTCCATAAGTACACTTTTTTTTAATCAACTGAATGTCGGTTGTGTGTATTTTGTCACCTCTTACACAACCTCTTTTACTCACAAATGACACTTCATGTAAGTATTATCTTCAGTTTTTACCGAAAAAAAACAAAACGTTTTTGCATATCATTTGTGATGACTGTGTGGAAGAGTGTTGAAATCATCAACAAATTACCAGTGTACAGTTAAATAAAGTAGATTGCTAACATTACTCTATATACGGTGTGTGCCTTTACAGTGTATGTGTGACATTGTCAAATAGTCTCATACCATCAAATTCAAGGTTGAACATTTCAAATTTGGGTACACCACCTTGAGGCCATTAAGCATTCACACGGGCTTTGAACACAGGACCACTCACGTTGCCATTCAAATGCCACGGTTCCATTCTAAATGCAAGTAAACCATGCCAAACCCAAGGAAATTAAGGGGTTGTCCGGTTGTCGCACCCAAACCGAGAATAATACCCCTAGACCAACGAGCCACATAGCCAAGCTAAATTTACCAACGTACGGCCTAGGCCATTTAAATTTTACATTGTCCTACCGTCTGGTACAATCAATTTCAAGGTTGAACATTTATAAATTGGGTAAACCACGTCGAGGTAGTTAAGCATTCGTACGGGCTTTAAATGCAAGAACACACAAGTTGCTATTCAAACATCAATGCAGCATTACAAATTCAGGTTAACCATGTCAAAACCCAAGGAAATTAAGGGCACGTCCGGGATTTAAACCCGAGATCTGTCGCACCCTAAGCGAGAATCATACCCCTAGACCAACATAGACTTGGCTCCAGGCTAGATTGACCAGCGTAGGCACTAAGCCATTTGTATTTTAAACAGTATCATACTATAAAAGTCAAGGTTGAACATTTGAAATTTGGGTAAACCACCTCGAGGAAGTTAAAAATTCACAAGGGATTTGAACAGAGGATCATGCATGGTGCCATTCGAATGCCACGGTTCCATACCAAATTCAAGTAAACCATACCATACCGAAAGAACTTAAGGGGTCATCCGGGATTTGAACCCCGGACCTCTCACACCCAAAGTGAGAATAATAACCTTAGCAACGAGCCACATTCACCTAATTGCAGGCTAGATTTACCAGCATAGGCCATAAGCCAATTGCATTTGAAATGGTCGAATATTCTCATACAATCAAATTGAATGTTGAACATTTAAAGTATGGGTAATACATCGTCGAGGAAGCAAAGAATTCATACCTCTCGCACCCGAAGCGAGAATCATACTCCTAGACCAACGAGCCACATAGACACTGCTCCAAGCTAAATTTACCAACGTACGCACTAAGCAATTTGCATTTTAAAGTGTCAGTTCTGGTACAATCAATTTCATGGTTGAACATTTAAAATATGGGTAAAAACCTCATCTAGGCGGTGAAGCATTCGTATGGGCTTTCTAAACAGGGGCATCCAATTTGCGGTACAAATTCTGGTAAACCTTGTCCAACTCTAGGAAATTAAGGGCTCGTCCGGGATTTGAACCCAGCACCTCTCGCACCCTAAGCGAGAATCATACCCCTAGACCAACGAGCCACATAGATATGGCTCCAGGCTAGATAAACCAGCGTAGGCACTAAGCCATTCGCATTTAAAATGGTCGCATACTATCAAATTCCAAATTTGGATAAACCACCTCGAGGCAGTTAAAAATGAATAAGCGCTTAGAACACAGGACCATGCACGTTGCCATTCAAATGCCACGGTACCATTCCAAATTAAAATAAACCATAGCATACCGAAGGGACTTAAGGGGCTCGTCCGGGATTTCAACCCGGGACCTCTCGCAACCAAAGCGAGAATCATACCTCTCACATAAACATTGCTCCAAAGCTAAATTTAGCAACGTACGTTCGAAGCCATTTGCATTTTAAAGTGTCGTACCGTCTGGTATAATCAATTTCAAGGTTCAATATTTAAAATATGGGTAAACCTCATAGAAGTAGTGAAGCATTCGTATGGGCTTTCCACACAGAGGTATCCAAGTTGCTGTTCAAACATCAATGCACCATTCTAAATTGTGGTAAAGCATTTTAAACCCAAGGTAATTTAGGGCTCATCTGGGATTTGGAACTGGGACCTGGCGCACCCGAAGTGAGAATCATACTCCTAGACCAAGGAGCCACATAGACGATGCCCCAAGCTAAATTTCTCAACGTAGGCCATAAGCTATTTGAATTTTCAAGAGCCCTGTCATCTCGTACAATCAAATTGGAGGTTGAACTTTTCAAATCTAGGTCAACCACATAAAGGTAGTTATGCATTCGATTGGGGTTTGAACACCAGTCCAGTAAAGTTGTGGTTCAAACATCAATGCAGCAATCCAAATTCTGGTAAACCATGTCAAACCCAAGGAAACTAAGGGCTTGTCCGGGATTTGAAACCAGCACCTCCCGCACCCTAAGCGAGAATCATACCCCTAGACCAATGAGCCACATCAATGTGGCCCCTGGCTAGATAAACCAGCGTAGGCACTAAGCCATTTGCATTTTAAATTGTCTCATACTATAAAATTCAAGGTTGCACATTTTAAATTTGGGTAAACCACCTCGAAGCAGTTAAAAATTCACAAGGGATTTGAACACAGGACCATGCACGTCGCCATTCAAATGCCACGGTTCCATTCCGAATTCAAGTAAACCATACCATACCGAAAGAACTTAATAAGATACTGTTCAATATTCTCATACAATCAAATTGAATGTTGAACATTTAAAGCATGGGTAACACATCGTCGAGGAAGCGAAGAATTCATATGGGCATTTCACACAGGACCACTCACATTTCCATTCAGACATCCATTCTTAATTCATGTAAACCATGCAGAACACAAGGAATTCATGGGCTCGTCCGGGATTTGAATCCCGGACCTCTCGCACCCAAAGCGAGAATCATACTCCTAGAACAACAAGCCACATAGACATTGCCCCGAGCTGAATTTACCAACCTACGCACTAAGCAATTTGCATTTTAAAGTGACACGTCTGGTACAATCAATTTCATGGTCGAACATTTAAAATATGGGTAAACCTCATCTAGGGGGTGAAGCATTTGTATGGGCTTTCTAAACGGGGGCATCCAAATTGTGGTTCAAATGTCAATGTATCATTCTAAATTGTGGTAAACCATTTTAAACGCAAGGTAATTCAGGGGTCGTCCGGGATTTGATACTGCGACCTGGAGCACCCGAAGCGAGAATCATACTCCTCGACCAAGGAGCCACATCGACGTAGCTCCAGGGTAGCTAGACCAGCTTAGGTACTAAGCGATTTGCATTTTAAATTGTCTCATGATATCAAATTCAAGGTTGAACATTTCAAATTTGGGTAAACTACCTCGAGGCAGTTAAAAATTCATAAGGGATGAGAACACAGGACCATGCATGATGCCATTCAAATGCCACGGTTCCATACCAAATTCAAGTAAATCATGCATACCGAAGGAACTTAAGGGCTCGTCCGGGATCTCTCACACCCAAAGCAACAATCATACCTCTAGACCAACGAGCCACATAGACCTAATTGCAGGCTAGCTTTGCCAGCAGAGTTCCTCAGCCATTTGCATTTGAAATAGACAAATATTCTCATACAATCAAATTGAATGTTGAACATTTAAAGTAGGGTATACCTCGTCGAGGCAGCTAAGCATTCATATGGGCTTTTCCACACAGGACCACAAACATTTCCATCCAAACATCAAGGATCCATTCATAATTCATGCCTAACACAAGGAAATCAAGGCCTCGTCCGGGATTTCAACCCGGGACCTCTCGCACCCAAAACAAGAATCATACCTCTAGACCAGTGTTTTTCAACCACTGTGCCGCGAGATATTGTCAGGTGTGCCGTAGGAAATTATCCGATTTATGTGCCTGTGCAGTCTCGCGCCTGGCAGAGTAAGTAGTAAAATGTAGTACTGATCCAGACCAGTAGGCGGCGGCAGCAGCAGGTAGCAAATTACCTTGTGCTTGGAGACAAGTTCATTAGTGACGCGCGGATGCAGCGAGAAGTATATAGCAGAATAAAAAAAGTGGAGAACAGAACGACGGTGAAAGTGATGGATAAGTTTTTGAAGAGAAAAAATACTGACTCTGAACTGGACCCTGAACAAAATCCGGACCAAGATGAAGGCCCTAGTATGAGTGGAGGTAAAAAAAAAGCAAAGACGGCCTGCAAAGTTTCTGGATTTACTTTTACCGGAGATGCAACAACACCGACTCCTTTGTGCTTCATATGTGGTGATAAGCTCTCCAACGGTGCTATGGTCCCAAGTAACCTTAAACGCCATCTCCAAACAAAACACCCTTTACTTCAAAGGTGCAACTCTGGCAGCAACATGTGGAAAGTGGCAATCTTGAAACGTTCCCACTCACCAATAAATGGCAAGATATTAACACTGTTTCACTGTGTAATATAATAGTTGAACATTTGAAAACTCTTGAGGAGAAGATGTCATTCTATTTCTCTTCAGCCTCCACAGAGTGCTTTGACTGGGTTAGGGACCCATTTAGCTCAGCATCAGCTGTAGGGAAGGACATGATTTTACATGAGCAGGAAGAACTAACTGAACTGAGACAGGACCGTGGACTCAAGCTACGCTTTGCTGATCTACCTTTGGACAGTTTTTGGTTGTCAGCTGCCAAGGAGTTCCCCATGCTGGCCAACAAAGCTATTATGACATTGCTCCCATTTTCCACAACATACCTGTGTGAGGTGAGCTTTTCAAGCCTGACTGCTATAAAAACTAAAAAGAGTGAGAGTTGTGGAGGACGAGCTTCATGTGTCTTTCATCAATTCCTGCCAATATATCAGCTCTGTGTTCATCCAAACAAGCCCAGGTTTCACACTGAGTGACTATAAATGTGAAAGATTCTAAGATACTTTATTCTTTGTTTATTTGATCCATATTCAAGACCTTTAATAGATCATTCTTCAATGTTCAAAAACAGTTATCTTGTGATAAAAGCTTTTTTTTTCACATTTTCAGCTGGTGTTGTGCCGCGGGATTTTTTCAATGAAAGAAATGTGCCTTGGCTCAAAAAAGGTTGAAAAACACTGCTCTAGACCAACAAGCCACAATGACCGAATCGCAGGCTAGATTTACCAGCATATGTTCTATGCCATTTGCATTTGAAATAGTCGAATATTGAATGTTGAACATTTAAAGTTTGGGCATACCTCGACGAGGTAGCGAAGCATTCTTATGTGGTTTTCCACACAGGACCACAAACATTTCCATTCGAAACAGTGCATCGCTGGCAGAGGAGCTTAACTGCTTCTTCGCTCGCTTTGACTCCCCCCAACCGTCACACCCCCCCACTTCATGCCTCAACCCCCCCCCACTCACCGTAGAGGAACACGATGTGAGGCGCGCGCTCCTGGCTATTAACCCCAGGAAAGCTACAGGACCCGACGAAATACCAGGCAAGGTCCTCAGAGCATGTGCCCACCAACTGGCACATGTTTTCTGCAGGATCTTCAACCGCTCCCTGGCTCAAGCAGTCATCCCCTCCTGCTTGAAAACTTCCACCATTATTCCTGTTCCCCAAAAGTTACCCGCAGTCCTCCTGAATGACTACCGTCCTGTTGCTCTCACGCCGGTCATCATGAAGTGCTTCGAGAGACTGGTTCTCCAGCAGATCAGGGACTGCCTTCCTCCCACTCTGGACCCCTACCAGTTTGCATACCGGGCCAACAGATCCACTGAGGACGCCATCGACACTGCTCTGCATGTTGTGCTGGGCCACCTGGAACAACAGCAGAGCAATGCAAGGATGCTCTTTGTGGACTACAGCTCGGCATTCAACACAATCATCCCCGGACATCCTCGTCGCCAAATTGGACATTCTCGGCCTCCCTGCCCTCACACGCATCTGGATTAAGGACTTTCTGACCAACAGACCCCAGACTGTGTTGCTCGGCCCCTACACGTACTCCACCCGTACGCTGAGCACCGGTTCCCCTCAAGGATGCGCTCTGAGCCCTCTCCTATACGCCCTCTACACCTACGACTGCAGCCCGGCCCACGGTAACAACACCATCGTCAAGTTTGCTGACGACACGACAGTGGTCGGTCTGATCTCGGAAGGTGACGAGACAGCCTACAGAGAGGAGGTCCAGAGACTGATGGCTTGGTGCGAGGACGACAGACTGCAACTGAACATTGCAAAAACAAAGGAGATCGTCATCGACTTCAGGAGGAACAAGACGGTGCCGCCCCCCCTCTGCATTAAAGGCGTGTGTGTGGAGAGGGTCCACACGTTCAAGTTCCTGGGAGTACAGATCTCCGATGACCTTTCTTGGACACACAACACCATAGCAGTGGTAAAGAAGGTCCACCAGCGTCTGCACTTCCTGAGAGTCCTCAGGAAATTCAACCTGGAAAGGAAGCTGCTGCTGGCCTTCTACCACTCGTCCATCGAGAGCCTGCTGACGTACTTTTTCTCCACCTGGTACAGCGGCTGCACTGAGGCGGACAGAGTGTGGCTCCAGAGGACGGTCAAAACAGCGCAAAGGATTATTGGCTGCCTTCTCCCCTCACTGTCGGACATCTACACCGCCCGGTGCCTCAGCAGGGCTCTCAATATCGTCAAAGACAATACCCACCCAAACTCACACCTGTTCGACCTGATGACCTCTAGCAGGCGCTACAGGTGCATCAAATCAAGGACCAATAGACTGAGAAACAGTTTCTTTACAAGAACCATCCCCATTCTAAACTCTCACACACACACCAACCACCCTTACCTTGCAGAACAGCAACGTGATGGCCGAGTGGTCTAAGGCGCCGCGTTCAGGACCCAGTCTCCCCAGGAGGCCTGGGTTCGAATCTCGAATTTCCCCATTGTGGGACTAATAAAGGGAATATTATTATTATTATTATTTATATATCCTATTCAGTATTATTTTCCATTGCACTAACTATTCTCTTATTTATCTAATTTATATATTTATCTGAATTATTGTTGTATTGAACTGGAGAGAGGATCTCTCTAATCTCGTTGCACACTTGAGTACAATGACAATAAAGGGATTTCTGATTCTGATTCTCCCATACCTCGGCCGGCTGCAGGACTCCAACCACCGCCCCTCTCTTTAGAGTGAGTGGCTCCGCGACTAGGTTGAGAACTCTAATGGGAACAATTGCAGAGTTCCACGGCCGTACCACTGCCCGAGCCACTAGAATTTAATGCTTCTCAACAAAACCTTTTGTTGGGGTCATCATCATATCACCCACACCTACATGGCGACGGCTAATTACTCCCGGAACCACATACTCGCAGTCGGACTCTAACACCGTGGTGCGGGCTACTCGAACAATGTAAGTCGGGACTTTGCGACTCAGATTACAGCGGGGCACGCACTCACCAAAAAGAATAGTTTCGCGACGGCCATAGTTCAGCTGTGCCTCAGCTTGCTGAAGGAAAGGATGCCCGAGGATAGCTTCGGTACTATCTGTGGTACTAGCCACAACAAAATTTACACAAACCGCTGTTGGAATTTAGCTCTAAATCAATGTTAGAATTTAATTTTAAACCAATGTAAACTCAAATTAGTAATCTGACTCCAATTTGCGACCTTACCCAACTCTCACTCATCCAACAATATGCGCGCTCGTTCTGCAATAGAAAGGTATCAGGAAGCCGGCATTTTCATGCACGAGTGGATTTATTCCCAATACACAGATTTACTACATATGCGCCTGGGTCTCGGATCCCTCTCAATACAACTCTACACCTCTCTTGCCACCAACAGAACAGAACTTTTCAGAGTTGCCCAGTAGTGATTCATACTATACAATATGTAAATGACACAAAGACAAAGGCATCCTGGCATGATTCTATTGGCTATGTGTATCCTGCAGTTAACTTTAGCTTGCTCTCATTGGTCTTTCTCCCCCGCCGAATCCCGTGGCTCCTCCTGCGTGCGATCCCCCGATGGCCGCTCCTTCATCCACTGCCCCCCGAGTCATCTCGTCTCGCTCAGCACCGTCCGCTTCCAAAACACTCCATTCCTGCACCCCCCATTCTGTTGCGCTCCACCAGTCACACGCTCAGCATTTTACAGTCTCACACTTTCATACACTGGATGCAGCAACATCTAATGAACTATGTTCAGCTCAAACTCTTATATTCCTTTAATAGTCAAATGTATGAAATCCTTTAAGTGTAACCGAAGTTTGGACCCTGCTAATGACAAGACCCTCAGGAGATGAATGCAGGAAGATTGGATCAAGGCTGCAACAAAGGAGGTGTGAACGAGACACCTCTGAAACAATGGACTTTCATGCCGGGACAACAAAAGTCATGCTGGTGGCTCCTATCAGTCTATCCTTTGCTCTGTGTTTAGATCATGACTGCCATGATTACATTATCCTTTACCGCCTTCGTACCAACATTCACGGGCAGGTCTGCTTCGCCCAGGACAGCTACGCCACCAGGACCGATGCCCTGCAAAACCTGAGCACTGGAGGGCTGCATCTGAGGTTTGCATTCGGGAGAGATAGTGTTGTAGAGGCGAAGCGGCAACACATTTCTCCGAGCACCCGAATCTAGGACAGCACGCAATTTTATCCCGAGAATTTTGATGGAAACACTCATCTCGTCCTCTGTGTCTTTTACGCGGCTAACTATTAGAACAGAATCAGGTGATGGGGTCACACCAAAACTTGAGGAAGTGTTTTTGGGTAGGCGGGTCGAAGAGCAATTTTTCCGTATGTGTCCTACACCACCACAGTTGTGACACACAACCCTTAACGGGCTGCAAGTTGGGAGTTTCCGGCACCCTCTCTAACTGGACCAAAGAACCGTCGGCCACCCCCACTGATCCCTGACCTACCGCCAAGGAAGTGTCCTCCCGTGCCATTGCCGCTCTGATGCGTCACTCTGCTGAGGCTTGGGAACTTGGTTGCCTTTGCTGAGTGACAGCTCGGGCAGCCCTTCTGGTGATCTCGTATCGGTGGGCTATGCCGTAAGCCCAGCACAATGTGCTCGGCTGCTCCTCCAGAAGTTTTTGCAGCATCCGTGAAGGCGTTGGTGAAGATCTTCACACTGATTGCCTCCTGCTCCAGCTCCGTGCAGCATATGCGATGGACACTTTCTCGTAAATGTCATCTCGGAGGCTTTGAAGTGTCTCACCCGGATGTCTGCGTCTCCGCCTCAATTTAACAGCAACGGCGGCAGCATTCTCCGAACGCGGACCATAGGCGGTTTCAACTTCATCAACTATTTGTTGGTAATTCCATCTGGAAGACTTTGGGTTTTTGTGAACAATGCACCTGTCAGGCTGAACCTCAGCTGGACAGCCATTGTTTTCTCAGACCAATGATTTGCTTGGGCGCAGCTTTCAAACTGGTGGAGGAAGTCTCTCCAGGATCCTGTGCCTGGTCGTAGCGTAGGTATGCGCTCTATTTGGTAGAAATACTTATCATCACCACCAAGCTGACTGCCGCCATCATATAAATTCATTGAGCGGTGTAGTGAAACGTGAGCACTCCTCACTTTAGGGAGGTCAGGTTCACAGTAAGAAGGCAGCGAATTGCTGCTATGCAGGAAAGGGTTACCGCAGTCGGAGAAGGCATGGGTTTGTTCACTTTCGCGACAGCTACAGTTTATTTGGAATGTGTTAATGTGGTCGTCAGCATTACTTTTCTTCCCACATGAACGCCGCATAGGTGACGTCATAGGTGACGTGGCACGGCTCTTACCGTGCTTTTAAATACCCTCCACTGCCTTCGCGGGCTCACCTCTTGGCGCTATCCACTCGTTTGTTGATGTTATGAATGGGTTGGTTGACGATGAATATGGCGGTGTAAGCAGCCATTCCCCGACGGCTGGTGGCGCCGCTCCCAATGGCGTACTACAGGCAAGACATTTGTTGGTGCCGCTGGCGCCGACGCGATCGTCGTCGGCGGTGGCCACTAGGACCACGGCGGTCACAACAGTCCCAATTATGTCCATCAAGAATGGATTAGTAGCAGAGAATGTGTGCCGAACATGACTGCTTCCCGTAGTTTCCCCGCTGCAGTCGCGCGTTGACATCTTTTGCGTCCACGTCCTTTTCCGCGCTCGTTAAGTTTCCTTTACGTATTCCGGACGAGCCCCCAGTGTTACCTTCCTTGATCAGGTTTGCGTCAGTCTTTTCAGCTCCTAACCTTGGTGAGGGCGAACTGACAAGAACCAGCGGGGGTGAATATTACGACACAGAAGACGGTTAATTCGCTTAGCACAACGGGTTTTATATTATCTATATTCTCCTTTCATACCAACACCTCCCTCTTCCGGGTCTTTCATCCCGCCACCAACGCACGTCACACGCCACATTGCTGTCCCAGGCTAAGCCTGTAACAAAAAGTAAAGTACAAAAAAACTATATAAACCAAATATAAGTAAGTAAATTGCCTAAAATGTGAAATCTGTATTATGTATAACACTGAGTGCAAATATTTTTATATATTATTAGATTTTATATGGACGATCTATTGTATTAGATTTAAATTAAGTAAAAATGCACTGAGAACAGGGGGTAGGAGTAGATAAGTTCTCTCCTTCTTCCTACTCCTATTGAACATGTAGACTGTGCTTATGACATTCCTTTTTTATCGTCTTTCTTTTTAAATCGTTTTATTTGTGACTATATTCATTTCTGTTCTGTTTATATGTTCAATAAAAATCATCAAAAAAAAATCAAACCTCGTAGCCATCACAACTTGCTAACGTTGTCAACGCTGTTGAGCTCAACCAGTGGATTCGGGAGCAGTGCTTTGGACACAGACTGCACCTGGCAATCGGTAAGTGTGCGCACCTCATGGAGATATGTTTTGATGGTGACTCGCTGACTGTTAAATACCCTACTGTGTTATTGCCACATAAGAGCTACAACTTTCTGTGTATTTGTGTACGTGCCTGTCTATGACAATGTAGGGAAAATATTAAACCAGCATAAAGTATAATTAAACAGTGTAGGCATAAAATTACAGTAAAATGGCTACAACTATTCTTTTTGTGTGCTGGGGTGTGTGTGTGTGTGGGGGTGTGCGTGCGTGTGTTTACACTTGGATATCAAGATTCTTATTAGTGCCCAATGTTATCTTCTATCTGAATGGCAGGTGACAACCACAGAATGTCCCTTTGACGACCCTGTGGCATCAGAGACCGTCATGGTTGTGATGGTTGACTCATGTTTGAAGCAACAGACTTTACTTTCCATACCTTTCCAGTAGTGTCCTTTTGGGGCCCAGCTCACCTCACCAAAAGATAAATTTCTAGTCTTGGCTTATGACACACACATGCTTGATTCTCATCTAGCCATAGTGGGGCCCTCCTGTAGCTGTCTGACTCTTTAGTCACATTATTTCATCTTAGTGAAAGCTTTAAGTTTCAAACCCATGTTAGAACAATTGTCATTTTACACTTGTTAAATTGTTATATGTTTAAAAAGAGTCATTTTAATAGTATCTAGTGCAGAGCCATGTACAGTATGTTCATGTGATACTTGTATGTCAAGATTATCATCAGTTCCTAATGTTATCTTCTATCTGAATGGCAGGTGACAACCACAGAATGTCCCTTTGACGACCCTGTGGCGTCTGAGACCGTTATGGACCGGAGTAACGTGGCAATTGAGAGAGGCCATGCGAGCAACCAGGTTAGTCACGGAATAATACAGAATAGAAAATTGTTAAATTAAATGGACATTATTTTACTAAGATAACCATGAGTTCACTTTTCTGATTAGACTATTTAAATAGGATTACCCATTGGTTGTGGTGGTTGACTCATGTTTGAAACAACAGACTTTACCTTCCATACCTTTCCAGTATTGTCCTTTTGGGGCCCAGCTCACCTCACCAAAAGATAAATTTCTAGTCTTGGCTGATGACACACACATGCTTGATTCTCATCTTGCCATAGTGGGGCCCTCCCGTAGGGGTCCGACTCTTTAGTCACATTATTTTATTTTAGTGAAAGCTTTCAGTTTCAAACCCATGTTCCAACAATTGTCATTTTACACTTTTAAATTGTTATAGGTTTAAAAAGAGTAATTTTAATACTTTCTAGTGCAGAGCCATATACAGTATGTTAATGTGACACTTGGATATCAAGAATCTCATTAGTGCCTAATGTTATCTTCTATCTGAATGGCAGGCGACAACCACAGAATGTCCCTTTGATGGCCGTGTGGAGTCTGAGACCGTCATGGACTGGAGTAACGTGGCAATCGAGAGAGGCCATGCTAGCAACCAGGTTAGTAATGGAGTAATACAGAATAGACTGTCTTCAAAAATTGTTGAATTAAATGCACATTCTTTTACTAAGATTACCATGTGTTAACTTTTCTCATTAGACAATTTAAATAGGATTATTCATTGGTTGTGATGGTTGACTCATGTTAGAAACAACACTTTACCTTCCATACCTTTCCAGTATTGTCCTTTTGGGGCCCAGCTCACCTCACCAAAATATAATTTGTTTTCAGTATGTTTTAAAATGGGATCCCTGTATGGAGACATGTAAAACCTCTCAAAGAACAACAGCAGAGTATTAAGAAAAAAGACGGGTGTGGCCTGTTGACTGTTTTGACATTATTTTGTGAGGAATAATCTCTTGCTGATGCTTACACATCACACAATGTGGAGTTGCAGACTTGCTCAGCAAAGAGTCCTGTGTTGGTCAACATATTTCTCAGTGGGAAAAACCTCATGAATTTCCATTCAGTTGGAAAGTTGTAGGGAGCTCGTGGGGGCGGTGTGTCTGAGCAGTGAGCACCTCATATTTGGCAGGTAATGGCTGCATTTACAAAAGAAAGGTGGCTAATTGTAGGCTGTTGTCTTGTTGATTTAAAACCTCAAATCCATTCGGCTGTCCTTCAGTCATGGGAAGAGGAGTAATAAAATCCCAGGCGTTCTACTGTTAGAGTATTCTGAAAATGATTCAGTGCAGCATGTACGTTTTTGTGGCACTTGCATTTTAACTGTGATCAGTTCTTAATAGTATCTTCTATCCAAATGGCAGATGACAAAAATGTAGTCCACTGTCGTTGTGGATGGGAATACCAGTGTTGAATTCAAGAGAGGTCACCCAATTAACCAGGTTTGTAATGAAGTAACGGACCTTCAGCTTTAAACTATATTTCGTTTCTGAGATGGTTTCCACATGCATTTTTAACTTTTGAATAATAGTGACGTGATTTGACGTGATGCATGTTCCAAGATGGCGGCGCGCATAGACGCAGCGGCTAACAGCTCTCCCTCCCAGTGCTCCTTATTACTTTTTATTAGTGTTTGCTTGCTCTTATTGGCACCAACTGAGGCACAACATCGATATACCCGCCAGGACATCGTGGACATTGGATATCGATGCGAATTAACCATCACAGAGGAATTTTGCTATGATCGCAAAATTCCGGACGAACTGGCGAGGCTGCCCGGCTCACCGTGGCTTGTCATCGGGACCGGGAGGCGGCGCAGGCGACGCAGAGAGAGGAAGCAGAAGCGGGGCTGCAGGTCCGGTGTCTTGCAACGGCTGCGGCGGAAGCCCCACAGGCAACCACTGCCGAGTCTGTACCTCACCAACGCCAGATCCGTGGTCCACAAAATCGACGATCTGGGATTACAAATCCTGGGAAACCGCTATGTGAGAGATAGCAGTGTGATCGTCGTCACGGAATCCTGGCTGCACGCAGACGTCCCCGACGCTAGCATCCAGCTGGCCGGGCGCTCGCTACATCGCGCGGATCGGACGAGGGACACCGGTAAGAGGAGGGGCGGGGGGCTCTATGTTTACGTGCATGAGAACTGGTGCGGCGATAGCACGATCGTCGAGAAGCACTCTTCCCCCGACATCGAGTTCATGTCCGTTAAATGCCGGCCTTATTTTCTCCCGAGGGAGCTAACGGTCGTGATTGTCACAGCTGTTTACATCCCTCCCGACGCTAGCACTAGCACGGCGCTCTCGCTACTCGCGTGCGTCATCAATAAACATCAGCGGGCCCACCCTGATGGCGTTCACGTAGTAGCGGGAGACTTTAATAAGGCCAATTTAAAGACTGTACTCCCAGAGTTTCACCAGCATGTCAAGTGCCCAACGAGGGGAGACAACACTCTCGACCATGTGTACTCAAACATCAAGCACGCATACAGGGCCCTCCCACTCGCCCCTCTCGGCCAGTCAGACCACCTGTCCTTGCAGCTCGCACCTGCGTACACCCCTCTCAGACGCAGATTCAGGCCCACCACAAAGACTGTGAAAACCTGGCGTGACGACGCCATGAGTGAATTACAGGACTGCTTTCAAGACACAAACTGGGACCTCTTTGATCATCAGGACCTTGATGTCTACACACATTGTGTACTGGACTACATCAAGTTCTGCATGGATACTGTGTCCCTACACAGGACTATACGGACCTTCCCAAATGCGAAGCCCTGGATGTCCAGCAGGGTTCGCGCTCTCCTCAAGGCCCGGGACGCTGCCTTCAGGTCAGGCGACAAAGCCCAGTACAGGGTGGCCCGTGCTGACCTGAGCAAAGGCATCAAGCTAGCCAAGGCAATCTACAAGGGGATGCTGGAGGCCCACCTTGCCAGTAACAGACCACGGGAGGTGTGGCAGGGTCTACGGAGCATCACCAACTTCCGTGGCGGCAGCACGACCTCTGTAGACCCGAGTGCATCGCTGGCAGAGGAGCTTAACTGCTTCTTCGCTCGCTTTGACTCGCCCCAACCGTCACACCCCCGCACGTCATGCTCCAACTCCCCCCCACTCATCGTAGAGGAACACGATGTGAGGCGCGCGCTCCTGGCGGTTAACCCCAGAAAAGCTACTGGACCCGACGGAATACCAGGCAAGGTCCTCAGAGCATGTGCCCACCAACTGGCACATGTTTTCTGCAGGATCTTCAACCGCTCCCTGGCTCAAGCAGTCATCCCCTCCTGCTTGAAAACTTCCACCATTATTCCTGTCCCCAAAAAGTCACCAGCCGTCCACCTGAATGACTACCGTCCTGTTGCTCTCACACCAGTCATCATGAAGTGCTTCGAGAGGCTGGTTCTCCAGCACATCAGGGACTGCCTTCCTCCCACTCTGGACCCCTACCAGTTTGCATACCGGGCTAACAGATCCACTGAGGACGCCATCGACACTGCTCTGCATGTTGTGCTGGGCCACCTGGAACAACAGCAGAGCTATGCAAGGATGCTCTTTGTGGACTACAGCTCGGCATTCAACACGATCATCCCAGACATCCTCGTCGCCAAACTGGACATTCTCGGCCTCCCTGCCCTCACACGCATCTGGATTAAGGACTTTCTGACCAACAGACCCCAGACTGTGTTGCTCGGCCCCTACACGTCCTCCACCCGCATGCTGAGCACCGGTTCCCCTCAAGGATGCGTGCTGAGCCCTCTCCTATACGCCCTCTACACCTACGACTGCAGCCCGGCCCACGGCAACAACACCATCGTCAAGTTTGCTGACGACACGACAGTGGTCGGTCTGATCTCGGAAGGTGACGAGACAGCCTACAGGGAGGAGGTAAAGAGACTGACAGCTTGGTGCAAGGACAACAGACTGCACCTTAACACTGCAAAAACAAAGGAGATTGTCGTCGACTTCAGGAGGAACAAGACGGTGCCGCCCCCCCCTCTGCATCGAAGGCGTGTGTGTGGAGAGGGTCCACACGTTCAAGTTCCTGGGAGTACAGATCTCCGACGACCTTTCTTGGACTCACAACACCACAGCAGTGGTAAAGAAGGTCCGCCAGCGTCTGCACTTCCTGAGAGTCCTCAGGAAATTCAACCTGGACAGGAAGCTGCTGCTAGCCTTCTACCACTCGTCCAACGAGAGCCTGTTGACGTACTGTGTCTCCACCTGTTACAGCGGCTGCACTGAGGCGGACAGAGTGAGGCTCCAGAGGACAGTCAAAACAGCGCAAAGGATTATTGGCTGCCCTCTCCCCTCACTGTCGGACATCTACACCGCCCGGTGTCTCAGAAGGGCTCTCAACATCGTCAAAGACAATACCCACCCAAACTCACACCTGTTCGACCTGATGCCCTCTGGCAGGCGCTACAGATGCATCAAATCGAGGACCAATAGACTGAGGAACAGTTTCTCCCCGAGAGCCATCACCATTCTGAACTCTCACACACACACGAGAGCACCCTTACCTTGCAGAACAGCATCGTGATGTGTTTTTATATACCCTATTCAGTACTAAATTCCATTGCACTCTCTTATTTATTTATCTAAATTATATATTTGTCTGTATTATTGTTGTATTGCACTGGAAAGGGGAGCTCTCTAATCTCGTTGCACTCTTGAGTACAATGACAATAAAGGGATTTCTAATTCTAATTCTAATTCTAATTTCTTTTTACCCCGTTCCTTATGTGGGTTTCTTTTTACATACTTAGATTTGTACTGTCAGGGCTCTTTCCCTTGTGGATTATTCGGACAGTGATGACACTGACAAAGACTGTTTAATAGATCAACACCTGATGCCAGATAACAAAGTTGTTCAACCCCTGAGGAAGATGGAAAGCATTCGGGTATAGTTCCGTGGCTCATTTCTTCCATCAGTCGTCTTTATAGAATGAAAAAACAAAAACACGGCTATGTTTTTTAACCCTTTTGCAGATGAATAAAGAGTTTTCTGCACCCCCATCTCCATCTGTGGTGTCTGCATACATTGATGAGGATTGCCATTCAGAAGTGCAATCAGATGAAGTTCCAAAGCTGAGAAGGACAAAAAGCATCCTGGTATGGTAATAGGCCATTTCCCACCAATGTCATCTTTGACTTGAAAAGATTGACCAAAAATAGGCAACAAAAGCATGACCTAACTCTTTCTTTGTATATGGATAAACAACAGATTCTTTCTGATGCTCTCTATGACTCAAGTGATGGTTATTCAGAGGACCCTTCAACTTCAAATTTTGAAGTGACTTCACAAAGGCCAAAGAGAGGATGTTGCATTCCAGTAAGACTTTTTTTTGTGTTTTTTTTCTTGTTCATTTTGGTCCAAGTTATTAGTTGTTGGTTAGAAGCAACCTAACTCAAGAGTGCTAGACATGCATAAGTAAACTGTCATCATTGCATATGTTGAGGAAGAGAGACAGAGATAGACATTAGCAGCGCATGTGGCTGTGTAAAGGAGCATGTGAGAGACAAAACAAGCATCTTGAGTCAAATGATCATTGCGAACAAGTGCCATAAATATAGCCATCAATGCAGTGCTGAGATGGTCTGCGATTTGCCTTGATGAGAGCGCAAAGTTCAGGGAGTCTGTGTAACTAGTTGCGTTTGGCATTTTTTGGGGATAAAATACTTTTACTGATCTTTATGAGGAATATGTTTTTCAAAAATATCTGACCTCCTTGCAAATACCCCATTTATGTGGAGACCCAAAGTCATTAATACGAAGCGGGCAATATATGTATGAATTAGCTAAATTTTAGCTGTTGCATCTTTTAATCATGTGTGTTTTGGAGTCCGGAAAATTACAGTATTTGAGTTTAGTGTATTTGTGACAAGAGTTCTTAAGCCAGTATTGGTCATAAACTCAATAATTTCAGAGTTATGTTAACTGTTTTTCCTTTTTTTTTCTTTTCCTTCTAAAGTGTCAAATGAATATTGCTGGGTCAGACATCTCGAGTGAAGATAGTGAAGAGGATTACATTCCAAAACCTGAAGAAGAAAGCACAGACAGTGACTGTAGCATAGAGTTATCTTTAAACCGTAATACAAAAAAGAACAAAATCGCATCGACTCAGCAGAGCAGATACAAACATAACAGTCAGCGTCTAGTTAAGTCTTCTGAACAGACTAAGGTCAATCAGAGCAGAAGCTTTGAGAAAAGTCAGAACTCTACACCAAGATTTTGTGCTGACATAGATGATGCTAACAAAGACCCGAGTGTTTCAATTCACAATGAAGAAGAGGTATCTGTCTTTGTCCAGCCAGCTGGGAAGAAAGAGGATGGTTCAAAGAAGATACAACAAGAATCACTGTGTGTATTGTGGACAAGTAGTTCAGAAAATGTCAAGGCACTTGTTCCGTAAACACAGCGATAAGGCTGATGTTGCTAAAGCCTTTAGTTTCCCTAAGAACTCAAAACAAAGGAGGCTGAATTTAGATTTTCTACGAAACAAGGGCAACTTTGGTCATAATACGGAAGTGTTGCAGAGCAAAAAAGGAAAACTCATCCCGTGCAAGCAACCAACAAAAAAAACGGATGGACAAAACTTTATGCATTGTGTGCATTGCTATGGCTTGTTCAAAAGGAGGGTAATGTGGCGACATTTTCAAGTCTGCAAATTCAAGCCTCAGAAATCTACTCAAGGTAAAGCAAGAGTCCAAGCATTGTGTGCTTTTGCTGAGCCTGCTCCAGTTGGATTTTGCGATGCATACTGGAAATTCTTAAGTGGAATGAATCAAGACAAGATTGCAATTTCTATAAAAGAAGACCGCTGCATTTTAGATTATGGTTACAGACTTTTCAAGAAGAATGAGAGGGTAACCAGCCAATATCAGTATATACGACAAAAACTGAGAGAGCTTGGTAGACTGTTATTGGCAGCAAAAGAAGTCACACCCATCAAGACTGTAAAGGAACTACTAAAACCTGAAATGTATGGTCATGTTGTCACTGCTGCAAGATGTCTTGCTGGATTCAGTGAAGAAACTGGCAGGTATCAATGTCCATCTCTAGCTCGAAAAGTTGGACACAGCTTGCATGCTCTTGCCATGTATGTTAAATCTGAAGCAATGAAAACAAAAGACAAACAAACTGCCCGTGATGCTGAGGAATTTGCATTGCTCTATCAAGAAAGTTGGACATTTGATATAGCCAGCCAAGCGCTAACTGAGCTTGACCAATCAAAATGGAATTCCCCTCAACTCTTGCCATTCACTCAGGATGTCCAAAATCTTCACTATTTTTTGTCTGAGAAACAGCAGGAATTCTTGAATACTCTGCAAGAAGAAGTTACATCCTCAATCTGGAAATACCTTGCCAGGGTGACCCTAGCACAAGTTATCCTTTTCAACCGTCGGAGAGAAGGAGAAGTATCAAAAATGGCCTTGTCTACTTACCTGTCGAGAGACACATCGGAAACGCATGAAGATGTTAACTTGTCCCTAACAGCACTGGAGCAAAAGCTTTGCAAATATTTTGTACGAATAACCATCGTAGGAAAGAGAGGAAGGAAAGTTCCAGTTCTTCTCACCCCACTCATGAAGGAATCACTTGATACTTTAATTGAGAAGCGAGAAGAGTGCGGGGTGTTGAATGAAAATGGATTCTTGTTTGCTTTACCAAATTCGCTCCATCACCTCAGGGGTTCTGATTGCATGAGGCAGTTTGTGTCGGAATGTGCTGATAGAAAAAATCCAAAAGCACTAACCTCAACAAAACTCAGGAAACACATTGCTACTCTTTCAACTGTTCTGAATCTCAAGACTACAGAACTTGACCAATTGGATGATTTCCTTGGCCATAACATTGCTGTCCATCGAAAGCATTACCGCCTTCCAGAAGGAACTCTTCAGCTTGCTAAAATCAGTAAAATTCTTCTGGCATTGGAAAAGGGACAACTGGGAGAATTTAAAGGAAAGTCTCTGGATGAGATTCACATTGATCTAAATGGTAAGTCTTGCGTTATAATTTAAAAAAAGAAATGTCCATGTCCTTATATAAATCCTAACTATTAGACCTAAATGTACTGGTAAATAGGGTAAATAGGTTTATAAGAGTTTGACTGTCACTACCAGTGTTGTTTTCGTCAACGAAAATATTTCGTTCACGCCCCTTTTCTTTGCATGACAAAAATGAGACGATGACGAACTAAATGTGGCTCTTTGACGAAAACATGACGTGACATACATTAATTTTTGTTGACGAGACAGGACGAAATTGTTAGCGTGTGGTCCATCAGACGAGTTCAAAATTTCTGACATCCCTTCCTATTGTACATTAGGTCTGTCTTTCAAAAAATTGCAATGCCGGCGTTACACTGGTGCAACCTATCTTTGTTTGTGCACGCCCACCACCAGGACAACACGCAGGGCGCATGCGGCGCACACACCGTTGCACACACCGGCACAAAAAAACACAAACACGTCTGCGGTCATTAAAAAAAGTCTGCGGTCATTCGTCTTGGCTTGTACACTCTGACACGATTTTCTTTGACAAACCGTGGCTCGGTAGGCTACTTTGTTGTTATAACAGCAAGCCGTTAGAAGTAAACAAGACATGTTTGATAGAGTTTGGACTTGTGCTACTGTATTAGAAAAAGTATACTACGACTGTTTCAACGTTTTATTTTGTTGATGTTGCTTTAAGTGAAATAAAGCCACAACAGTTGCCAAATAAAATGTTTTGGTTCTCTGCATATTTTGGAGCAATGAGCATTGATTCCACTGTTACCATGTTATCTGTATGTAATGCATAATCTTTATTAGTTCATCAGAGTCATTGCTATTGGGTGGAAACTTTGTATGCTGATATTTTTTTTTTGTATTTTATTAAAACGGACTAAGCACTTTTGAGTTTTAGTCGACTAAAATTGTTTTGTGTTCTTGTCGACTAAAACTAGACTAAAACATTTTTGAGTTTTCGTTGACTTCGCCCCCTTCGGCTACATTGACTAAAACTATCACAAATAGGAATGACTTAATGTGACGAAAACAATGAGCATTTTCGTCCAAATGACTAAGACGAAGACTAATTCTAAAATGCCTGTCAAAAACAACATTTAAAATTTAACCTTCTTAAACATGTTTTTTTGACCACTTAGGTAAACGAACCACCGTCAAACGACCATGGACACCTGCCGAGGTAAAGGCAGTGGAGCGCCATCTTGGACGGTGTATTACTTTGAACCAAGTTCCTGGGAAAGCTGAATGCCAGAGTTGCATTGATTCCGAAACTGCACCGCTCGGAACCAGAGACTATTTTGTAAAAAATAGAATAACTCCTTTCAGAAGGAAGCTCCAGTAGACGGCCATTTGTTTGTTTATAGGTCCTATTTGGGTTATGTGTGGGCTAAGTGGGCTTGGGTTAGAACTGGTCAACCATTTCTGGGTCCTATTTGGGTTATGTGTGGGCTAAGTGGGCATGGGTTAGAAGTGGTCACCACTTATCGGTCCTGTTTGGGTTATGTGTGGGATAAGTGGGCATAGGTTAGAGCTGGTCAACCATGTCTGGGTCCTGTATGGTTTATAGATGGGCTAAGCGGGCATGGGTTTGAAAATTTGTTCTGGAGCCTTTTTTATATTTAATGCATGCTATGGTAATAGACACCACCCGAAGACTATTCTCAGTAGAACAATTCAATGGATGCCAGAACGATAGAGACATGGCCATGGAGCCTATCCTGCGAGATTGTGAAAGGACTAAAATAAGTGTAGGATTTTTGAGGACCAGAAGTCAGCTTTTATTAGGTTTGACATTGATTTAACTTATGGAACAATGCAAATTATGGTCGGGTTGTTGTTGGACTTTTCGAACAGAATTTTTCAGCTTTTGACTAAGGGACGGGTGTTTTTATTTTCTGGGACTCTTTAGAACAAGCGGCACGGTGGCGGACTGGTTAACACGTCCACATCACAGTACAGAAGTACAAGGTTCTCCCTGTGCCTGCTAGGGTTTTCGCCGGTTTCCTCCCACTTTCCAAGAACATCCATGATAGGTTGATTGGACACTGGTCCAAGTTCTGAGTGTGAGAGCGCATGGTTGTTTGTCTCTGTGTGCCCTGCGATTGGCTGGCAATCAGTTCAGGGTGTACCCTGTCTACTGCCCGAAGACAGCTGGGATAGGCTCCAGCACGCCCGGGGACCCTTGTGAGGACAAGAAGCAGTACAGAGGATTGATTGACTTATTAACGGATGAAATAAATATTCATGTATTTATCTATGCTAAATGTAACAAGGCTGGACGTTATATTTTGTGAATTTACATGTACCCCCAAATGTGACTTAATAACCCTTAAGGGACAAGATAACATTTTATAGTATACTAGACAGCTAAGATTGTCATCTATGAACTATTTGACAAGGCAGGTCCAGCATTGTCAGCCACATCCAACAGGAAAGCACACAGCGACACATCACCTAGCTCAAATCACCTATCTAATTAAGAAGCCGAAACTAAATGGCCATTCTTGGTGATACGGGTGTGAGCGTAAAGTGACCAACTCATATTACACATGGCCCAACTTTGCTAAACATATTTAGGGCAGTTTTGTCTTAAAATATGTCCAAGCTAACGGGTGATGCGGATATGAGCCAGAAGTGGCCGAAGTAGTTCAAGAAACTAAAGCACCCTAATTTACTGTTTTTCCTCGAATATAAAACCCAATTTTGTGAGCCAATAATGCATTCAACATTTTAAGATGAATACTATAAATGGCTTTTTGCTTTTTCCCTACCTAAACACATTACATTTCAGACATTTTAAATGGCTTGTAGGTTTGTGAAACATTTTCTTTACTCTCAGAGTGGTATTTGATGTCAAATTTACATATTTATGTATAATAACATAATTTATGGTATTGGTAATTTATCCCAATAACAAGAGCACCATAATTTTCAAATTTAGAATTACATTTGAAAAATTAACTAAGTACTTTAAAAGTATATCATTAGTTAGTTATTCATGTCAAAGTCATAGAGAGCTACAACTGATGAATGAGAGTCGTTGGTTCCACAAACAACCCATATATTACATGCAAAAATCAAAACGAGAATAACGTGTGTGTAAAGGAATTCTAATGAGTAAAATGCATGCTCTCAATTATGTGTGGGAAAATGATTTGGATTAAACACAGCCTTTTTCACACAATTGTTAGAACGATTGAACATAGAGTGTAATGTTCACTTCAATATATCTGTCTCAAGTCAACACAATTCCTTTTTTTTTTAATAAACAAAGTCAACATTATTAATTAATGTTATTTTATTAATTCTGTATGTTGTGAAAGATCTTTATTCAAAGTATATTTGAAGTTATTTCTACCCTATTGCTTGATTTTTGTCGATTCAAGTTGGAGTTGTCAAAATTACAGATTCTTTTGAAGGCAGCATATTCAAACCGTGAGAAAAGGAGCGAATGAAAGCTACGTGGTATTTGAGGTGCGGCAGAAGAGCTGAAAACACGGTGAGTCCCGAACGATAATTGAATTAATTAATTAATCTCGGGTAAATATCTCGCTCTTATTTTTGAGACTTACTTTGCAATGTGTTTTGTAATTTTTCAAGGTTGCCTGTGTTGGAAAACTACTTGGTGCGTTAGCTAAAACATAGCATGCTAAAATGATAAGTGACGAAATTACAGAGGGTATATTAACAACGTACGTACTCGAATTTTTTGGGGGGAAACTTAAGTACATTATAATCACCCTTTTAATAATACTGATAAGCGTTGTGTGTTTTATTTATTTTTATGAGGACCTTTACAACGAGCTACATATTGTTAGCATTGGGCCTACTACACTAAACACAGTGTCCCTCGATCTCCCTCCAAAATTCTCCAAAAGACTTCAGCTTTCACTCAAATTAATACAATCTACTCCACTAGCTCATTTAAGGCTTTTTTGTGATGCGTTTGATTTGGGTAAGTAAAGCAAAACACATTAAATGTTGAATGTTTCCTGTTATTTAAATAATAGAAATTCAAGATGAAAGTTGAACAGATGTTGAAATGCTAGATTGGCTCGTTCAGAATCATGCCACAATGTGCTTTGTATGTTTTGTGTGTAGGTTTATCAAGCTCTAATTCAATGCAGTGTTGAGCTGCATTTGAGAGGAACTACGTAAGTAACTAATGTGGAAAAATTGTGACTTCCTTGTGTACTTTCATTTTGAATATTCAAATTTTGTGGGTAAAGGTTAGAGAAAATAAGTTAAAAATGAAGAGCTGTACAGGTATATAAGTTTTTGGTTCGTAAAATACCCGAATGTGGGTTTCAGCAGGTGAGACAATTATTGGACAGAGCAAAAGCTATGCTCTAAAATAGAGTAATTACACCTTCACTAGACTAACCTGCAGCTAATTACATAATTATAAAATTAACACTTATAACCTGGCTTCCCCATCACATATGTATTCTTTTAAATGGAAAGCTTTTTGTTCTAGCTTTTGTTGTTAAATGACATTCATGCCCAAGTGTCCATGCATCCATTGCAGGGATGTTTTCTCAAGTGACGAGTCTGAAGCCTGTGATGACGAACTACCATCTACACCAACCCATGGACTGTCCTAGAGAAAAAGCTTCCTAACCAAGAGGCAGAGGAGCTGCAGAAGGTCCTTGAGTACGTCCAACGTGTTGAGCCTGTGAGTCTACTGCAGGATCTAATGCAGGTATGAAAATGATGGAATTTTAATGTATTATCTTCAAAATTATAAATAATTATTTAATTTCTTGAAATATAAAATTTGGTACCCTAAATCCAAGTAGGAACCCCAGTCCCAGTGCATTCCTGATTCTGGAGCAACAGAGATCAAACCATCCTACTGTATCCCTAAATAGCCCCGCTTCTAAAACCCTGATTCCGAAGGCCGAGTTGAAAGACTTCAGAGTTCAAGATGGCCAACTGCAACTATGATAAGCCGAATGTGTTCACCCCAAGTCGGAAACTGATAAAAAGACTCCATTTTCATATGATTTCGGTCCCTTCTATATAAAAAAAATTATTGGGGCTCTAGAAATGTGAAATATTTTTACAAGTATTTCTTTTACTACTCATAGGGAGTTTCATAATAATAGTACAATTTGGCATTGTGTATTGTTTTTTGGTTCCATTCAAAATGCACAAAATATATAGACATATTTTGTTTGTGGCTCGCTGCAGCATAACACGAGCGCACAGAGACAAACGTGGCAGCAACTTAAAAAAATTAAAATAAAATATCGAATCGAAATCGGGAACTGAAAATCAAAAATCGAATCGGGGCTTGAGTGAATCGTTACCTCCCTAATCATAATCATTTTGGTAGAATGTTGGGCTCTTGCCCTTTGAGTGTATATGGCGTTACCGAAGCTGTTCACTTAATCGACAATTTCTTTCCTGTGACGTTTATGTCGCGCTACGCCGTTCGGCAAAGAGGAGGTGGACCCAAAATGCGAGGAAGCAAGGATAAGGATAACTTAAGGGAATTTATTAAATGAATTCAACGAGGGCAAACAAGCGTGGCAGGGTGTAAAAATCAAAGACAACCTAAACGTGACAAAACTGGATTGAGGACGAGAACAAAAACCGGAACAAAATAACGAGGGACGTGAACGAGAGCGAAGGCAAGATTAAACACATGAACAAGATCGGAGCGCGATCGTGACAGTCCGTAGGGAGCAAAATGGAGCTACACGGGAAAATGACCCGACACTGGGTTGATGGCATGGGATGCTTAAATAGTCCGGTAATCAGGGGAGCTGATGGGGATCAGGTGTGTGATCGTTAACGGTGAGCAGGTGCGTGACTGGTGAGGATGAGGTGTTGAGGGGAAAACGCCCCTACTCAGCTGATCAAAACAAAAACACAACAGCATGCACACAAAAACAATAACAAAAACCTGTCATGCCCGACGCGGATCATGACAGTACCCCCCCCTCAAGGGACGGATTCCAGACGTCCCAAAAACAAATTAACAAAAAGAAACCCATGTCCAAAAACGAGGGTGGGAGGAAGGCTGGTCAGGCGGGCGTCCGGGAGGCCAGACCAGCGAGTCCAGTTGTGGCCATTCAGGCGGCCGACCGGGAGGCCAGACCAGCGAGTCCAGTTGTGGCCATTCAGGCGGCCGGCCGGGGGGCCAGACCAGCGAGTCCAGCTGTGGCCATTCAGGCGGACGTCCGGGAGGCCCCGGTCGCCACCTGGAGTACGTTGCCGAGGCTGAGACGAGACGCGGCGACGGGTCGCCGGGTGCAGCCGAGGCAGGAACTTGGAGCGGCGGCGGGCCAGGCGCAGCCGAGACAGGAACTTGGAGCGATGACGAACCAGATGCAGCCGAGACCGGAACGTGGAGCGGCGACGAGTCGTCGAGTGTCGTCGACGCAGGAACGCGGAACGGCGGCTGGTCGTCGAGCCCCGCCGACGCAGGAACGCGGAACGGCGGCTGGTCGTCGAGCCCCGCCGACGCAGGAACGCGGAACGGCGGCTGGTCGTCGAGCCCAGCCGAGACAGGAACGTGGAGCGGCGGCTGGTCGTCGAGTCCCGCCGAGACAGGAACGTGGAGCGGCGGCTGGTCGTCGAGTCCCGCCAAGACAGGAACGTGGAGCGGCGGCTGGTCGTCGAGTCCCGCCGAGACAGGAACGTTGAGCGGCGGCTGGTCGTCGAGTCCCGCCGAGACAGGAACGTGGAGCGGCGGCTGGTCGTCGAACCCCGCCGAAACAGGAACGTGGAGCGGCGGCCGGTTGTCGAGCCCCGCCGAGACAGGAACGTGGGGCGGCGGCCGGTCGTCGAACCCCGCCGAGACAGGAACGTGGGGCGGCGGCCGGTCGTCGAACCCCGCCGAGACAGGAACGTGGGGCGGCGGCCGGTCGTCGAACCCCGCCGAGACAGGAACGTGGGGCGGCGGCTGGTCGTCGAACCCCGCCGAGACAGGAACGTGGGGCGGCGGCTGGTCGTCGAATCCCGCCGAGACAGGAACGTGGGGCGGCGGCTGGTCGTCGGACGCCGCCGAGACAGGAACCTGGAGCGGCGACGGATCGTCGGGCGCCGCCGAGACAGGAGCTTGGAGTGGCGGCAGTTCGTCGAGCGCCGCCGAGACAGGAACGTGGAGCGGCGACGGATCATCAGGCACCGCCGGGACCGGAACTTGGAGTAACTGCAGATCGTCGAGCGCCGCCGAAGCAGGAACCAGGAGCGGCCGTGGGTCGTCGGGCGCTGCCGGGACCAAGACGAGCAGTGGCGACGGGTCGTCGGATGCCACCGAGGCAAGAGCGGGGCGCGATGGTGGGTCGTCGTGCGTTGCCGAGACTAAGGCGAGACGCGGCGGCGGACCGTCGTCCATCGCGGGCACCGGAACCGGGAGCGGCGGCGCTTCGTCGGGCGCCGCTGAGGCAGATACGGCAGGCGGCTGGTCGCCGTCCACCGCCGAGGCAGGAACCTGGAGTGACGGCTGCGGGCCGTGCTCTGCCGAAACGTGAGCTTGGGGCGGAAGCAAGGCGTGCTCCGCTTGAACTAGGGCTTGGGGTGGACACCATGCAGGCTCCGCAGGTACGGGAACAGGGGACGGACGCAAAGCGTGCTCCGCCTGAACGTGAACTTGGGACGGACGCAGGACGGGCTCCGCCTGAACGAGAACTTGGGACGGACGCAAGACGTGCTCCGCCTGAACATGAACTTGGGACGGACGCGGGATGTGCTCCGTCTGAACGAGAACTTGGGACGGACGCGGGATGTGCTCCGCCTGAACGTGAACTGTGGACGGACGCGGGATATGCTCCGCCTGAACGAGAACTTGGGACGGACGCAGGACGTGCTCCGCCTGAACGTGAACTGGGGACGGACGCAGGACGTGCTCCGCCTGAACGTGCACTTGGGACGGACGCAAGACGTGCTCCGCCTGAACATGAACTTGGCTCTGCAGCTGGCGAGGAGCCGGGACGGGAGGCTGCAGCTGACGGGGAGCCGTGACGGGAGGCTGCAGCTGGCGAGGAGCCGGGATGGGAGGCTGCAGCCGACGAGGGGCCGGCACTGGAGGCTGCTGCTGACGTGGAGACGGCGTGGGTTGCTGCAGCTGTTGTGGAGGCGGTATGGTCTGTGCAGCTGACGCGGAGGTAGCGTGGGTTGCTGCAGCGGGCGTGGAGCCTGAACGGGGCTCAGCAGCTGGCGGGGAGCCGGGATGGGGCTCAGCAGCTGCCGGGGAGCCTGCACGGGGCTCAGCAGCTGGCGGGGAGCCTGCACGGGGCTCAGCAGCTGGCGGGGAGCCTGCACGGGGCTCAGCAGCTGGCGGGGAGCCTGCACGGGGCTCAGCCGCTGGCGAGGAGCCTGAACGGGGCTCCGCAGCTGGCGGGGAGCCGGGACGGGGCTCGACAGCTGACGGGGAGCAGGGACGGGGCTCGGCAGCTGACGTGTAGCCGGGACGGGGCTCGGCAGCTGACGGGGAGCCGGGACGGGGGCCCTGATCCCTATCAGCCTGCCGCCATAGGGAGTCAGGGGACCGGGAGACACGAGGGACCGAGACTACAGGTGCTGGTGATCGTGAGCTAAGACATGCCGGGGAAACGTGGTCAGGTACGGATACCAACGGTGGACGAGGTGAGCGACGGGACCGGGATTTACGTGACTTGGGACGTGAAGCGCGCGAGGTAGAGTGGGAGGTGGTCTCAACAAACTCAAACGAGGAGGGTGACGGAAATGGTTCGGGGGGAGGAAGATGACGGCTCAAAAATAACTTAGCGTTGCGCTGAGCGTCTAAAAGGGCGTAAATATATTCAAAATCATAATCGTGATCCGGGTCGACTAGGACGTGAGGGGCAAAGTGCTCAAAATCATATTTGTAACCGAACTTACTTGAAACGTGAGGGGGTGAAAGGGCTTGGTGCTCCTGGTCTTCATCATAGTCTGAATCGATAATAAGGTGGGGAGGTATGACAGGGAGGTGGTCGTTAACATTGCCAAGGGGAGAGGAGACAGACGAGGTAAGGAGGGCTGAACCAACGGGAAGGGCGCGGGGCTGGTCGGCTGGCTGATGAGAGTGGTTGTCCGAGCGGCGGCAGCCCCTCGCTGGGTCCTTCTTTGGTCGGGTCATTCTGTCGCGCTGCGCCGTTCGGCAAAGAGGAGGTGGACCCAAAATGCGAGGAAGCAAGGATAAGGATAACTTCAGGGAATTTATTAAATGAATTCAACGAGGGCAAACAAGCGTGGCAGGGTGCAAAAATCAATGACAACCTAAACGTGACAAAACTGGATTGAGGACGAGAACAAAAACCGGAACTAAATAACGAGGGACGTGAACGATAGCGAAGGCAAGATTAAACACATGAACAAGATCGGAGCGCGATCGTGACAGTCCGTAGGGAGCAAAATGGAGCTACACGGGAAAATGACCCGACACTGGGTTGATGGCATGGGATGCTTAAATAGTCCGGTAATCAGGGGAGCAGATGGGGATCAGGTGTGTGATCGTTAACGGTGAGCAGGTGCGTGACTGGTTAGGACGAGGTGCTGAGGGGAAACGCCCCTACTCAGCTGATCAAAACAAAAACACAACAGCATGCACACAAAAACAATAACAAAAACCTGTCATGCCCGACGCGGATCATGACAGTTTATCATACCCAGTTTAACTGCCAAAATATTTTTGAGTGTGTGATGATTACCTGGATCGAGTGACACCCATGTTATAATGGTTGCAGGTATTGGTGGAACGTCATTGGACGATAGTGTCAGAACAATGATGGCGTTCATCACGACAAATCCTCTGTCTCTGAAGTACAATCTCTTTGGACATCGTAGCAAGAACAAGCGCAGAGACCTGCCTTTTTCTGATGTTCTATACGGTAATATATTTATTTATTTTTTTGAAGGGAGTGTGGTGAAGACATTTCAGCATGTCCCATAAGGTTTCACAATCATAAAATAGCTTTACTAAGTTGGCTTCTTGTCTTTTTTGTTTTAGGAGCACTGAAAAGGAATGGAGCCACAAAGGACATCAACGAGAAGGACACAGGCGACCCTGTCCAAGTGGTTCACAGGAGCTCGTGATCGAGGTGGGAATAGGGCAGTTAGAGCTCAGAGATCTCAAGGCAACACACAGGACAATGAGGCACAGTAGGCAGAGTGGCATTGCCTTGGTATATTACAGACACATACTTTTTAATTATGCATGATGACGACACTTTGGTTTAGGGGTGGGCTGTGGTGGTGATGGTTGTGGTGGGGGGTTATGGGATTTTCACCGATGTTGCAGCTCGTGCCACTTTATGCGCCCTCTGCCAAGGGACAATATTTTTTTTGTCATTCATGTTACACTTAGATTCATTTTTATTCTTGTTACACCGATAGTGACAGCATAAAATACACGAAGTGTGTACAATTTATTTTACAGTTTGAATCTCAAAGCCACTAGAGTTTAATGTGTAATAAACTTTGTCAAGAGATAAACCATGTGATATTGTTTTTTTATTTAAATTAAGATTTGTAAAAGTGTGTGACCCTTTAACTTCTTGAAATTATATTAAACTTTACGTTGCGATCTTGACTATTACACAATCTTTGGCAAAAACAATAAATTAAAAAAAAGGGTAAAATATTTGGATGTGTGGACAAAGCATAAATATGTTTTACCAAAAATGTTTCACATCATGTAGACAGTTTATAGTTAGTAGTTTGTAAAATAGGTGTACTTTTACTTTCTACTTGTGTTACATGTGACCCACCAAAATCACTTGGTGCCCGAAATGGGCAAACACAACTTTGGCCTACATGGGTTGCATATAATTTGCCCTGCTAGAACCCACATAGCGACGATTCAAATCCCCAGTTCTTGCCCATATAGCCAAATACACATGGGGCACAGATGGTTCAGACATAAAATTGCCCATTTGGAACCCACCTAAGGCCCAGTCAAAAAACCCATGTAAGCTGATGTGGGCTAACACGGATGTGCCCTTGGTGGAACCCAGGAGCAAAACCAGATGGAACCCTAAAAGGGTAAACACAAGTTTGGCTGACATGGGTCTCATATTTTTCACCCAGCTGGAACCCACTTAAGGCCCAATCGGATCCCAGTTCAAGCCCGTATTAGCAAACACAGGTGGAACACACCTGGGCCCCACATGAAATTGCCCACTTGGAACCCATCTGGGGCTCAGTCAAAAACCCATGTAAGCCCACGTGGGCTAACACAAATGTGCCCCTAGCGGAACCCAGGAGCAAAACCGGATGGAACCCATGCCCATACGCCCATGTTAAAAACCACATGGGGCCCAGATGGAAATGTTGGCTATCAATGGTAGTTTATTTTATATGTATATTATATGTATTACTTGCTGGGCTCAGAAGTTGATTTTAGTCTGTTGTGTAATTGATCTGATTGTCATTGAAAGGGGAGGTTCAGTTTGTTTCAACCTGGACTCTAAAAACAGACGAATGGGAAAATTTGGGTCAATGTTTAAGAAAAAATAATGAACTTCCTCTTTAAGTTCAAAAGTGTTGTAATTATTTTTATTGTTACAGGTCCTCTCTGATGACAGAGCATCAAGGCATCTTGTTCCAAAATGGTCTGACCTGGATGTGTTGGAGGCTGTGAGCAAAGCTCTTGTTCCTATGATGGAATTCACAGACGACCTTTCAGGCGAAGTGTAAATGACAATTTCATCCGTGAAGCCTGTCCTGCACATACTCCATTCACGAGTGCTGGCTGAGAAAGAAGATGATATAGAGCTGACCAAAGCCATCAAATCTGACATCCTTGCATACCTTGATGAGAGGTTCTCAGATCTCACCACTGAAGAACTTTTGGACAGCAAGTTTTGTTGATCCCAGATTCAAAGTATCATTTATTTCTGCAGACCGTGTACCCACCATTCAAGAGAAAATTAAAGTGGAGATGGAGTCAGCAGCAAACCACACAGAACATAACAGAGGGACGCCACCACTGAGCCTCAGCCTTCTGCATCTTCATCAGAAGCAAACAAGCCAAAGAGATCATTTGGAAGCTTTTTCAAAGGAAACTGCACCCACTGTGTCACGTCAGCAAGCAGTCGAAGCAGAGCTGAACAGCTACTTGGTGTCCCGCTGGCAGAATAGCAAGGGAAATCCACTAGATTGGTGGAGAGAGCGTCACGCACACTTTCCCTCTCTGAGCAAAGTGGCAAAAAAGTATCTTTGTATACGAGCCACTAGCTCCCCATCTGAGTAGGTTTTCAGCTCTGGGGGAAACATTCTATCATGCCTCAGAGCCTGCCTGAAACCAGAAATGGTGAACATGCTAGTGTTTCTTAGTAGGAACCTGGAGTAAACACCAGCGGCCATGTATCAGTCACATAAACAAATGCTCCTTTATAAAGTGCATTGTTCATTTTTGCACATGGGCCATGACACTAATTAAACTGCTTGTCAAGAAGTTGTATAACATTTTCTACCTTTTGTCAGTATTTATTTGGAATTGTTTATTAGTGTTGCATTGACATTTTTAATTTATTTTATCATTTTGTTTACAAGCCACACTACTTCCTTTGCACATGGCATTATTTATTTTATTTGTTTACAAGAGACATTAGTGCCTTTACACAAATCTGCCTTTGCACATGGCATCACAGCACCTTTGCGCAAGCTATTTGCACAAAAAAGTTTACGTGCGGTAACCTTTTTCTCTTGTTCTATGTGACATTGTTTAAGTCATTCAAAGCAAGCTATTTTGAATGTTATCCAAGGGATTTTTATATTTCATTGAAAGTTACATGTAACAGTTGGTCAATAAATAAATAATAAAAAAAGTAAAAAATAAATAAAAAAGAGGGGAATTTATCGTGCATTTATCGTTATCGAGGCAAAACTGCCCAATTTATCGTGATATTGATTTTAGGTCATATCGCCCAGCCCTAGTCCCGGGCTGGATTTACCAATATAGGCCCGAAGCCATTTGCATTCTTAATTGTCGAATAGTCTAATTCAATCAAATTCAAGGTTGAACATTTAAAATTTGTGTGAACCACATTGAGGTAAGTAAGCATTCGTGCAGGCTTTAAACACAGGACCACTAAAGTTGCTATTCAAACATCAATGCAGCATTCCAAATTCTGGTAAACCATATCAAACCCAAGGAAGTTAAGGGCTCGTCCGGGATTTGAACCCAGGACCTCTCGCACCCAAAGCAAGAATCACACCCCTCGTTCAACAAGCCACAACAATTCGGGTAGACAACGTTGAGGCAGTTAAGCATTTTGTGTGGGCTTTTCACAGGACCACTCACGTTTCCAGAGTAGGCCATTAGCCATTCAGATTTGAAAATGCCAATAGTCTCATAAAATAAAATTCATTTTATCAAATTTGGGTAAACTAAATCCAGGAGGGTAAGCATTCATTTGGGCTTTGAACACAAGACCACTCAAATTGCCGTTCAATCATCTAGGTTCCATACCAAATTCATATAAACCATGCCAAACCCAAGGAAATTCAGGCCTTGTCTGGGATTTGAACCCACGATTTGTTGCACCTTGTGATCAGAAAATGAAGCTTCAAATTTCCTTCATGAACCAGTTGTTGTATTTTTGAGTCCTGTAGATGGCACTGTTGGTTTAAATAAAGGGTTTGAAAAATGGCAAGTCAGTGTGCGTTCAGTCCAATATCACTGGAGTCCAAAACAACTACAACTGGTTCATGAAGCTGATTTGAAACTTAATTTTCCCATCACTAGTTGCACCCTAAGTAAGACTCATACTCGAGACCAGGGGTGCTCATTACGTCGAGCACGATCGACCAGTCGATTGCAAAGGTAGTATGGGTAGATCGCATGACATTAAAAAATAGACGTCAGCCTATCATTATCCGTCTTGTGATTGATACAGGGCACCCAGTCAGATGACACCTGATTTTTTTTTTTTTTTTGTAACACATAGGTCACCATGCATGCGCAAACAACGGTGCTAAGTGCAGCACAATTAACAAGCTAGTGAGTTGGTTACCTCCAATTTTAAGCCCTCGTTTTATTCTCTTGAACTCAAGGGGGTTATAAACATGAGTGGGGGTGTTGGACTAAGTTAGAAGACAAAAACGTATCACTTTAATACGGAATGGGAGGAGGAGTTGTTTTTCACGATGACATTTTCGAAGTGCGTTTGCCTAATCTACCAGTCTACCATCGCAATACCAAAGAAGGGAAATGTGGAGCAGGATTTTCGGACTGTTTATGGAAAATATGATACCGACTTTCCGCCGAAAAGCGAGCTGAGGAAGAGAAAGGTGAAGGAATTAAAAAGCCAGTTGTCAGGACAGCAGTCGTTTTTCAGACAACTTACTTGAAAAGCGAAAGCCGCCACCGAGATTGGCTACATCTACATATATTGTACAAAAAATCCTCTCTCTCTCACTCTCTCTCTCCTGAGAGAGAGAGAAATTTGCATTTTTATAGGAGGTAGATAATTTTGCCTTGGTCATTTTATAAGTAGCTCGCATGCTGAAAAAGTGTGAGCACCCCTGCTCTCGACCAACGAGCCTCATAGACATGGCTCCCGGACCGTTTTAACATTGTAGGACCGTTGCCATTTCCATTTTTAAAGTGTCAAGCAGTTGTGATGGGTAAATGAAGCTTCAATTCTGCTTCATGAGTTGTAGTATTTTTGGACTCCAGTCGATGGCACTCTGTTCAGCTTTGGGCTGAAGGCACACTGATTTCCCATTTTTTAAACCCTTTATTTAAACCAACAGTCCCATCTGCAGGACTCAAAAATACAACAACTGGTTCATGAAGCAAATTTGAAGCTTTTTTTTTTTTTTTTTTTAAGAAGTCTGACGACTGGTACTGCAATGATAGAAATACTGCAATGACAAGAATACTGCAATGATGAGAATACTGCAATGGTAAACAAAATACATCATTGGTCAATAACAAAATAAAAGCAATAACAAAGTTCTCATCACCAAAATAAAAGGCGAAATATACCTCGCAAAATGAATGGCGGAACGGTGCATTTGCAAAGCGATTGTCGCTCAGTCAACCTGACTGCGATCAGGCCAGCCTCAATTCAAACACTCATTCAATCCAATCGCCACGGCGATTGCCGTCCAAGTGCTAACTTCTAAATAAATCCTGCAAGGCATTGATTTCCTTGTTCAGCATTACTTGTAACGCATTTATTTTGAAGTTGGTCCTCAGTGTGTTGGCGGCCAGTGCATTGAATGAACTACCGTTGTTACTGCTGGATTCCTCAGTCCGTCATGCTTCAAACCAAACCGAATTGTAATAGTCAGTTGGTCAGTCCATTAGTCCATTAGAATTCCGTCTGTCGGTTTAATTGATCCATCAGTCCATCCCCACTCCTCCACCACTCCGTAAAAAAAGTCAGCAAAACAGGCGCCCGTCAGTGATGTTCTTCTGTCTGTTTTTCTGCCATGTAATTTTGAAGCTGGCCCAAAAACTCTGCAAACCCACTCAACATCAGAACAGCCATCAAGTGATAAATGTATGTATATAACGAAGCATTTGGTGAACCAGACAGAATCAAAATTAAGACAGATGCTACATTATGTTGACCAGGTGTTGGGGTATTGTCAAGTCTTGCAAGTACTCTCAGGTTATAAAACTATGC
This sequence comes from Idiotropiscis lumnitzeri, assembly GCF_059441095.1. NCBI lineage: Eukaryota > Metazoa > Chordata > Actinopteri > Syngnathiformes > Syngnathidae > Idiotropiscis > Idiotropiscis lumnitzeri. The sequence continues at coordinate 1,386,759 of NC_142394.1, read as the reverse complement.
AAGTAAATGCCCGAATGTATGTGTGAGTTCTGAAAAAGAATTCCCTACTTTCAGCAAAATTGGCGACCAAAATAATGGACACTCACCTGTGATCAAGTAAGGGATAAGCAGTGTTGATAATGACACATGATTCTCCAAAAGCAGAATGGGACACAACTGATTCGTAAATTCAAATTCTTTTATTTTGTTTGCTTAATTTGAGCATTTAATTCTTAGGCGTATGTTGCCTTTCAAATAATATGCATTGAAAAAATATACGAAGCAAAATAAAGAATATACTTGCCTTGGTAATGTAAACTCTTCTAACGTTTTCCACAAAAATATTACATTCAAACAGGCCCTTTCAACAGTCATTTAAACTTTAAATATTAGGAACAAAACACTAAACGAGCATAATATACAGACCCACTGTAATAGGTTTAGTAACTTTTCATCAATCATCTGAGATTTAATGAGACACTTGAGTTGACACTCGGCTGTTGTGATTTTGGCACGGCTGTGCCACAAGTTATTGTCCTGGGAAATAAATTATCTAATGTTTCCACATAGCCCTCGGGGTACGAGTAACGTGGTAGAAAAACACTAATTTAATGCCCTGTTCCCAAATGCTTTTTTTTTTTTTTTTGTGGACACCTCCTTATTTGGAACCTTGCGGCGCTCCCCTGATCACTTGCAATACAACCAGTAATGAATATAAGAAGTTAACTTCCAGAGGAGCTGTTTGCTAGATGGTATATTTTGCCATGACTTTAGAAATTGACACATTTATGTAAGATTCATTCATCTTGCTTTTCCATTCTTGCTGCAACGTCTACTAGACCAGTGTTTTTCAACCTTTTTTGAGCCAAGGCACATTTCTTTCATTGAAAAAATTCCGCGGCACACCACCAGCTGAAAATGTGAAAAAAAAGATTTTATCACAAGATAACTGTTTTTGAACATTGAAGAATGACCTATTAAAGGTCTTGAATATGAATCAAATAAACAAATAATAAAGTATCTTAGAATCTTTCACATTTATACTCACTCAGTGTGAAACCTGGGCTTGTTTGGATGAACACAGAGTTGATATATTGGCAGGAATTGATGAAAGACACACACGACGCTCGTCCTCCACAGCTCTCAATCATTCTCTGTTTTTAGTTTTTATAGCAGTCAGACTTGAAAAGCTCACCTCACACAGGTATGTTGTGGAAAATGGGAGCAATGTCATAATAGCTTTGTTGGCCAGCATGGGGAACTCCTTGGCAGCTGACAACCAAACACTGTCCAAAGGTAGATCAGCAAAGCGTAGCTTGAGTCCACGGTCCTGTCTCAGTTCAGTTAGTTCTTCCTGCTCATGTAAAATCATGTCCTTCCCTACAGCTGATGCTGAGCTAAATGGGTCCCTAACCCAGTCAAAGCACTCTGTGGAGGCAGAAGAGAAATAGAATGACATCTTCTCCTCAAGAGTTTTCAAATGTTTAACTATTATATTACACAGTGCAACAGTGTTAATATCTTGCCATTTATTGGTGAGTGGGAACATTTCAAGATTGCCACTTTCCACATGTTGCTGCCAGAGTTGCACCTTTGAACGGAATCCATTAATTTTATCTGTACTGGTAAGCAGGTTTTCATTTCGGCCTTGCATTCGTTTGTTCAGTTCATTCAGATGATGAAAAATATCTGCCAGGTATGCCAGCCTTGCACACCACTCATCACCTGCAATCAGCTTTGTGTAATCAGAATCAGAATCAGAAATCATTGTACTCAAGTGTGCAACGAGATTAGAGAGCTCCCCTCTCCAGTGCAATACAACACTAATTCAGATAGATATATAAATCAGATAAATAAGAGAATAGTTAATGCAATGGAAAATCGGACCCCTCATGTGTCAGAAACACTTTGAGTTCCTCTCGCAGCACATACACACGGGCCAGCACTTTGCCGCGGGACAACCATCGGACCTCCGTATGAAACGGCAAGGGTTTATGCTCCGCTCCCATTTCCTCACACAAAGCCGCAAATATGCGACTTTTCACAGGTTGTCACTTCACAAAGTTTACCATGCGCACAACATCATCCAACACAGGAACAAGGTCTACTGGTAAAGTCTTGGCTACGAGGGCTTCGCGGTGTAAAAAACAGTGCGTAATGATCACCTCTGGGTTTTTTTCCTTCACTCTGCTTACAAAGCCTTTGGTGTGCCCTTCCATGGCTGCAGCTCCGTCAGTGCAGACGCTCGTGCAGTTCTCCCACTTAAGTCCTCCATTTTCCAAATATTCCGATGTGACCCGAAAAATTTCCTCTCCTGTTGTTTTTTCTGGCAAAGCCTTACAAAATAAAAAGTTTTCTCTGATTGTGGCTCCATCTACAAAACGCACATTGGCCAACAGTTGAGCGTGTCCACTTATATCAGTAGACTCATCAAGTTGCAACGCAAATTTATTACTGATACGGATCTTGTCCAAAACCACACTTTCTATGTCTGCAGACATATCATTAATAAGTCTGGAAATTGTGTTATCTGAGAGCGGGACTTTGGCTATTTCTTGAGCCGCTTCGGGTCTGAGCATCTCATTTACAATGGCTTTGCAGGCGGGAAGTATTAATTCCTCTGCCACAGTGTGAGACGTTTTGGATTTAGCCACAAGTTCAGCGACGTGTTAGCTAGCTTTAAGGGCTCTCTCGCTTACCTTTGCGTTTTTTCTCATGAACGTTGCTTGTTTCTCCGTGTGTTCACGCAGGCGAACAAAATACTCCACATTTTTGTTTTGAAGTAAAGGGTGTTTTGTTTGGAGATGGCGTTTAAGCTTACTTGGGACCATAGCACCGTTGGAGAGCTTTTCACCACATACCAAGCACAACGGAGTCGGTGTCGTTGCATCTCCGGTAAAAGTAAATCCAAATGAAAGATAGCTTTCGCTGTATTGCCTCGCGGCAGAAACTTTGCAGGTCGTCTTTGCTTTTTTTTTACCTCCACTCATACTAGGGCCTTCATCTAGGTCCGGATTTTGTCCAGGGTCCAGTTCAGAGTCAGTATTTTTTCTCTTCAAAAACTTATCCGTCACTTTCACTGTCGTTCAGTTCTCCACTTTTTTTTATTCTGCTATACACTTCTCGCTGCATCCGCGCGTCACTAATTCGCTTGTCTCCAAGCACAAGGTAATTCGCTACCTGCTGCTGCTGCTGCCGCCGCCTACTGGTCTGGATCAGTACTACATTTTACTACTTACTCTGCCAGGCGCGAGACTGCACAGGAACACAAATTGGATAATTTCCCACGGCACACCTGACAATATCTCACACCCAGTGTGCCGCGGCACAGTGGTTGAAAAACACTGTACTAGACCAATCCCGAGACGATTGGGAGTTTGAGGGTATTGCTTCATAATTGTATCATGCTGAGCTCAACAGATGAAAGAATGGACCCAAAATGGCACACTATGAGGTGTGCTTGCTGATTACAGTATTTCAGCTTGTGTGCGAGACAGAGAGCGAGAGAGTACAACTACAGTAGATTGATCTTGCCAAGGATTTCAGTCCATCACTCATGTTGCCTGCTTCCTATGATGGTATACGGCTCTCTCAAACACGCGCACCACGCTGTGAACCTCAGCACTTTTCAGATTGGCCATCCCCTTGACTATACATCACCTCAGTCTAGGAATATCCCTAAGAGCGCACGAGTTATAGAGCTGACACACACATGGGTACACACGGGCACATGCACACACCCACACATGCATGCACGAACACATGAACGCACACAAACACACACGGCATCATGACCGCTATCCATCAACCAAGCAAACGCCACCTCTAAATTCCGTAGCTACAGCCACTGACGTATTTGGTGGCAAGCATGTGTGTCTCACAATTTATCATCTCTAGTGGCCAGTTCATTACAGGACCCTTGTATACTAAGAAGTGTGGGTGCATGCATATAGGGGGGGGGGGGGGGGGGGGGGGTGTGTGTGTGTGTGTGTGCACTGAGAAAGATTAAATGTTTTTATGACATATTACTTTTTTTCAAGTCATAAGTGGTTCTTAAAGGCATTCTGCAGTACAATACCAACACTGTTTACATCAAATCTCTCAGGTGTACACACAAACACACAGGCGCGCTACTATTGAGCACATTCTACACAGATTGCCATGGGAAGTGGGAGTTATTAAAGTGAAGCAACTCAGAAGGGGCTTGAGTGTGAATGTGATGAAAGGCTCAGCTGAGCTTCAGATGTTGTAGCTTGTGTTTTATCATTCGAGAGCTGTGTCACTGAACCACCTTATTTAAAGCATTAAGCTTAGATGGGCCTCTCCTGTGTTGTGGGACACACGGCAGCAAATTTGAAGTCAGCTGTCTCCACACAACAGTGGTCATCCAGTGACTGTGCATTGTCAGCAAAATTAATTAACCTAGATTACTTCTGTTTTTTGGTCTTTGATGTAACCAGCTGAGTTGCTTGACCCTCTCAATGGCAACTGACTGCAGCCCACAGATCGGGGTTGGACTAAAGTGTTAAAGCTGTGAGACTCCGTAAGTGGTCAAAACGGCCATTTAGACTTCCATTCTGGCTGAACAGTGGGTTGTTTGTCCATGTGTGCTCTGTGATTCGCTGGCAACTAGTAGGCTGCCCCTTGCCAACAATATTACTCACTTTATATATCGGTGTGTAACCCCCGATTACTTAAAGATAGTGTTAGTTTGATATTTAATAAATTGGACCAGACTCTAGATTCTCGAAGGCTACAATAGTGATAATTGATAGGTGTGTGAATGAAATAGCTGGAGGCAGAAATGAGCAACAACAATAACTGTATTAACATGGAAAACAAAACAATTATTTACAAATTCACAGCCGGCATCATATACATAAAATAAATCACAAATCCCAAAAATTAGAAATAATAATCCCAAAGTCCTACTGAGCTCAGTTATATTTTGTTTAAGTCAGTCAATGTTCCTTCCGGTAGTCTTGGGGAAAAAAGTCTTGTCGTGGTGGTAATTAGGTGTGTTACCACGTGATGTTCACAAAGAAGTTGGTGAAGACTGTGGTTCCTTTATCGCAGATGTGGTTCTGGGCTCAGGCTCGCCATCTCCATCAAAGGAGAATCCATTCAGTTTCGGATCTTGGTTTAATGCCAAGACAAAAAACCCAGCCGAACGGCACATTAGCATTAGATATCGTCACGCAACCTTTCAGTTGGGCATCCAAGCGGAAAAAAAACGATATACACAGCTAATCTCGAGATAGCGTCTCGAGAAGGCGGGACAACTTGACTTTGACGAATCAGAAAGTCATAATCAGATGAATGACACTCCAAAACAGGAAATCAAGTAGACGAGAGATATACACTTCCTCTTAACACAATAAATGTTTTTTCAAAATAAAATGGCGTTTTCTCTACTGGGTTACACCCTCCCCTGTAAAATACCATGCATGTCCCGATGCATGTTTCGCAAATGTTGTTCATTTGGATTATTTAGAGAGTCGGTGAAAGCAGAAGTTAAACCGTGAAATAAAGACTTTACAACTGTCACTAGGGGATTCCCTAAATTAGGATAGTCTAATCTCATTGGCGGTCTTCTATCTCTCTCTGATCGCCTCAATGGTTGAGTGGTCACAGGATCATCATAGTCCAGTTTCTTGGATAAGTCAATAGTTTGTTCCTCAACTGAATCCTCAGGAGTACTTGCAGGTGATTTGGATTCCTCAGGTATGTCAGGAGTCAGAGGGGAATTTCCACTTTCAATTTCACTGTTGATAGCATCTGGAACATTTTCCAAAGTTTCATCACCATCTCCATTTCCGTTATCCAGGTTCTCAGTTCCAATGTTTTCAGGAAAGTTTCTGTCCAATGTTGGTGTTGTATCCAAGGATTTTGTTGCATCTCCATTTCCGTTATCCAGGTTCTCAGTTCCAATGTTTTCAGGAAAGTTTCTGTCCAATGTTGGTGTTGTATCCAAGGATTTTGTTGCATCTGGGGTTGTCGTATAGTCACGCACAGTGGTAAATCTGGCAATCTCCTGGCATTGGGAATCATCAATCCATGGAATCATAACATCGTTGTCAGGTTGATCAGATTCATCAGCATCAGGAATTTCTGTTGCAGTCGTTAGGCGGGTTTTTGGACGACTAACGGGTGTCGGTTCAGGTCGGTCTGCTGTGGCAACAGGAAGGAAACTGCACGGAAGCAAAAGGTCTCTGTGTAGGGTTCGTAAAGGACCTTGCTTCGACTCTGGTTTGACTGTGTAAACCGGTAAGTTCCCTGCTCGTTTCACAACAACATGAATGTCAGTTTCCCATTTATCTGCAAGCTTATGCTTACCACGCAGTCGCACGTTCCTCACCAAAACCCTGTCCCCGATTTCAAGTTCAGAGACAGAGATTTTACGATCAAATCTGGCCTTGTTTTTATCTGCTACTTTTTGTGCATTTCTTGAAGCTATCTTGTAACTTTCTTCCAGCCGAGTCTTGAGACTTTGAATATATTGCGAATGGGATATCTTCTGATCTTTGTTCAAGGGTAGTCCAAATGCAAGATCGACTGGCAATCTGGGTTTCCTACCAAACATCAATTCATATGGACTATACCCTGTCACATCATTGCGCGTGCAATTGTAGGCGTGCACCAAGGGCATAACATACTCTTTCCAATGGGACTTTTGTTTGTCTTCAAGAGTTCCCAGCATACTGAGTAACGTTCGATTAAATCTTTCAACGGGATTACCCCGTGGATGGTATGGAGTAGTCCGTATCTTCTTTATGCCAGAAATTTCACACAATTCTTTGATAAGTTTTGCCTCAAAATCAGGACCCTGATCACTATGAAGACGTTCAGGTATGCCATAGTGAACGATAAACTGGTCCCACAAGCACTTGGCGACGGTTTTGGACTTTTGATTTGGTGTGGGCACTGCAAGGGCAAATTTAGTAAAATGATCTGTCATCACAAGAATGTTACTTGTGTTACTGCTGTCCGGCTCTAGACTGAGGAAATCCATGCAAACCAACTCTAACGGTCGCATGGTGGCGATGTTGACCAAAGGAGCTGCTCTTTCAGGAGGACTTTTTCTACGGATACAGCGATCACATGTTTTTATTTTGTGCTCAACATCTGTTGCCATCCGAGGCCAATAGAATCGGCTTCTGATCAGATCAAGGGTTCTGTCAATACCCAAGTGGCCCATATCATTGTGTAAACTCTGAAGTGCAGATGATCTGAGTTCTTCAGGAAGAACAAGTTGATAAGTCACTTGGTCTCCATCTCGTCGTTTTCTGTATAACACGTCGTCATGCAATTCCAATTTATTTAGTTCTCTGAGTAAGAGAGGAAGATCCGGTAATTCCCTCCGGGAGGTTGGAGGGGGTGTTTGACCAAATTTGATCTGCGCAATCACTTGACTGATCGTTGAGTCAGCTCTTTGTCGGTCTTTAATTTCAGAGGTGGACAAAGCAGGAAGTGTTGGCAGACCATGTAATTCTTCAGAACTGTAGGCGTCAGGGATTGCACTTGCTGAGATGGTAAATGTCTCCACAAGTGTGACATCACCGTAGTTATTGGGGTTCTTGGCTTTAATGAGATGGTTCTGACAAATTGCTTGCATAACTTCTGTATCAATAAGCTCTGACATGTCGTTGTCGGCTAAATGACGTTCGACAAACTGGCTCACTCGTTCTTGCTCTTTCCTTGACTGTGCATCATTGACAAGATCTCCATGAGGACGTCGGGAAAGTCCATCAGCATCACAATTCTGTTTGCCTGCTCTATACTGCAGTTTAAAGTTGTAGTTTGACAAAGCAGCAAGCCATCTGTATCCCGTTGCATCTAATTTAGCAGAGGTTAATATATATGTGAGTGGATTACTATCCGTCACCACAGTAAAGTTACTACCATACAAATAATCGTGAAACTTTTCTGTCACTGACCACTTGAGCGCTAAAAACTCTAACTTATGAGCTGGATAGCGTGCTTCACTTCTGGACAACCCTCGACTGGCAAATGCTATGGCCCGAAGCCGACCTTCCTGCTCTTGATAGAGTGCTGCTCCTAAGCCTGTCGTACTGGCGTCGGTATGAAGCAAATAAGGTAGCTTTGGGTCTGCAAAACCTAAGATCGGGGTTGTTGTTAGCTTTTCAATGATGGAATCAAAAGCTCTTTGACAGTCAGGTGTCCATCGGCTGGCAAATGGCAGTTTGGGATCATAATAGGTATGATTTGATTCTTTTTCTTTGGACTTTTTGCTGAATGGTGGGTATCCTCGTGTCAGGTCATTAAGTGGGCGCACTATAGATGAGTATCCCTTTATGAAACGTCTATAGTAGCCAGAAAATCCTAAAAAGGACCTCAACTCTTTGAGGTTTGTGGGTCTTGGCCAGGTTTTTAAGGCCTGAATCTTCTCGGGATCTGTTTCAACACCATTCTCTGAGATTACATGACCAAGGTAACGCACTGTTGTTTGGCAAAATTTGCATTTTTCGGATGATAATTTCAGTCCATACTCTTTCAGACGTTGAAGTACTCGCATGAGACGTCGTTCATGTTCCTCAAGAGTACTTGAAAAGATGATTAAATCATCCAAAAATACAAGTACTTCCTTCAAGTTCATGTCACCAACACAACGTTCCATTAATCGTTGAAAGGTGCTTGGTGCGTTGGTTACACCTTGGGGCATCCGGTTAAATTCCCAGAACCCAAGTGGAGTGACAAATGCGGTTTTCTCTTTGTCTGCTTCTTCAACTTCAATCTGGTAATAACCAGATTTGAGATCAAGGACTGTAAACCATTTGGATCCCGAAAGCGCTGAGAAGGTCTCCTCCAGGTTTGGAAGGGCATATGAGTCCTTAACTGTTTGCAAGTTAAGTTTGCGGAAGTCTATACATAGACGGACGTCATTGTTCCGCTTCCTCACCACGACAATCGGAGAGGAGTAGGGTGACTGTGACTCTCTTATCACACCGGCAGAAAGCAGTTCTTGAAGGTGTTTACGGACTGCTTCCAGATCTTGGGGGTGAATGGGGCGTGCACGATGCTTAAAGGGAGTTGGATCAAGAAGTTTGATGGAGTGTTTCACTTTACTAGTACACCCAAAATCAAGGTCATGGTGAGCAAATACCTCTGGAATATCAGAGAGTTGTTTGGTTATTCTCTCCTTCCAATTCTGGGGTATTGGGGAATCTCCAAAGTTGAAAGTCAGAGACGCCTCTTTGTTCATGGGTGGCTCTGTCGAATTTGTGACATGATGCTGCGAGACAACACAACGGAACGCTCCAAGCTCTCCGATCACGCAGGTAGATGGAATGGTCACATCTTGGTCTGTCTCGTTGGTGATCACAACAGGAACTTTGTATGGAGCTCGGGAAGAAAGAGTTATCAGACAACTCTTCACACAAAGGCCACCTGGTAGGGAAGATTGAGTTGGATGTTCAATTATAGCGCATGAATCAACTGATGTGCAGTGAACATTAGCAGATCCCTCCAGGACGACACAGCGAACAGCTGGGACAACAGCAGTTGTTTTTCCTGCCAGGGTGACAAACCCAATGTTGCCATCTTTGTGTTGTATGTGTCTGATTTCAAGAGTCTTCAGAAGTGCTCTGAACCCATAAGGAACAGGTAGGTGCTCAATAGTCTTGACGTCTAAATAAATCTCATAAAGAACATCAAGAACATTCATTCCAACTAACAATGGTGTCTGACTATTTGGGTGTATATCCGGAACAACTAGAGCTAACGTTGGTATATCAATCACTGTCCCTAAAATATCTTTTGGAAAGGTAACAGTCATTTCTATGTAACCTAAATAAGGTACAGGCTGTCCTGCAGCGCCCTCTACCTCTAAAAGGTCATAGAGTGGATAAAGGGTTTGTTCTGGAAGGTTCTGTTTGAAAAACGACTCTGTGACTGTGGTCACTTGTGATCCAGAATCAAGAAGACAGTTAACATTAACACCTGAAATGCTAACAGTAGCGGTACATTTTGAACCAACTAGGCCTTTTGGCAAGCTGCATTTTTGCTGCTTAGCCAAAGACTGTTTAAGGTTAGCGTTGTGCTTTTCTTTCGTGGGACGTGATTGTCTGGCAACAGTCTCCATTTGCCCCTCAACAGAGACTGTACTTAGTTTAAATGTGCAGTAGCAGCTGACGGGTTTTCAGCTTCCCACTTCCTTTGTTTTTCTTTAAAAATTTTCCGCTTCTCTGCCACTAAAGCGGCATTTGGTTCATTTTCACAGGTTGGCTTTATGTGGCCATCTTCACCACATTGGAAACAATACCACGGTTTAGGTGCTTTCGTTTGAGTATTGTTGGTTTGACCAATGGGTTCTTTTGTATTCACTTTCAGTTTTAGTTTCTCTTGTTTCGGTTCGGGTACATTCTTTGCATTTCGAGATTTTCTTTTCTGTGTTTCGGCAGTTAGCTTCACCAGCTGACTCTGGATTTCTGCAACTTGGCTTGAAAGTTCTTTTGTAATTGAATTCAGAGTAGCAATGTTGCTATCATTTTCAGTGACGGGTTCGGCTATTTGCACATGAGAAGTCACCTTTTGCTTTGCACTTCCCAGATGCTGTCTCATTCGCATAGTTTTGGTAGCATGTTGATCTTCTTCGGTGCGCAACAAGAACAATAGGTCAGCAAACGTTGGGGGATTTGTTCTCTTTCGTTTTAACTGGAGGTCTATTAAAAGGGAATTATCCCAACAACCTCGACAAAACTGTGTGAGTAGCAGTCTTTCAAAATCATCGCTAGCGGCACCACCCCGTTTTACAGTGAGCGTCAAAGCTCCTTGTAGGCGTTGCAAATATGAGGATGGCTTCTCTCCAGTATCTTGATATGTGTCAAGAAACTTAGCGAATAGTTCTCCTCCATCTTGTACTGTTCCGAATGCTGAATCCAACAACTGGAGGTATTCAGCAGGTGAGCTGTTGAGGTTCAGGTGCTTTATGACATCAGCAGCAGGGGGTAGAAGACTCTCAATGATTTTCCGGGTCTGTTGCTGTTGCGACACTGAGGGATCTGTCATGACTAGTTCTACACTAGAGCGCCAAGTATCATAATCTGGCTCATAATTAGGACGAGGATCCTTTCCTGAAAAAGCTCTAAGCTTCTGTGAGAATTGTGGCCCTGAAAAGTCATCTCTTTTTACTATGTGTTCAACTACAACACGTTGAACTTCTGGGGGATTTAAATCTTGTTCTGAAATTGTTGGCTTGCAAAGTGATCGGTTAGTAACGGTCTGCCGTGCACCTCCAATGTTACTCTCAACTACCGAGGGCTGTGGTTCTACTGACAGAGTTACAGGCGGATTGTCAGGTAAATAATTTTGTTCGAATGGTTCTGGAAGATCTCTAATTGAATCGTTTATCTCTGACATCATGTCTTTCAGGACTTCTGCATAGTCTCTACCACTCATCTTGGCAAGGTTTTGAATATCACTAAGATATGCTTTCGTTGCGTTTTTCCCAATACTTTGTGTATAAACACTCGCAAGAGACTGTATCTTCGAGCTAACCCCGCTGTCCGATACATGTATCAATGGCAAAGGATCAATAGAGTCGACAGCGGCTCCTGAGTTGTATTCCACAATTACGCTACCGCAATACTTGGAATTAACATCATCTACTTTTATGGCTCTTGCAATTGACCCATATTGTTTAAGGAATTCCACCACCTCATCACATTGCTCATCTCCAGCTATTCCAATGACAATCACCGAGTTTGGAATTTTAACAGATTGCTGTTCAATAATATCCATTTGGAAATATATTCGAGCTTATGTATTACGAGAAAATGCTCCTGGCTGGCTCGCCAAAACTTACTGTAACCCCCGATTACTTAAAGATAGTGTTAGTTTGATATTTAATAAATTGGACCAGACTCTAGATTCTCGAAGGCTACAATAGTGATAATTGATAGGTGTGTGAATGAAATAGCTGGAGGCAGAAATGAGCAACAACAATAACTGTATTAACATGGAAAACAAAACAATTATTTACAAATTCACAGCCGGCATCATATACATAAAATAAATCACAAATCCCAAAAATTAGAAATAATAATCCCAAAGTCCTACTGAGCTCAGTTATATTTTGTTTAAGTCAGTCAATGTTCCTTCCGGTAGTCTTGGGGAAAAAAGTCTTGTCGTGGTGGTAATTAGGTGTGTTACCACGTGATGTTCACAAAGAAGTTGGTGAAGACTGTGGTTCCTTTATCGCAGATGTGGTTCTGGGCTCAGGCTCGCCATCTCCATCAAAGGAGAATCCATTCAGTTTCGGATCTTGGTTTAATGCCAAGACAAAAAACCCAGCCGAACGGCACATTAGCATTAGATATCGTCACGCAACCTTTCAGTTGGGCATCCAAGCGGAAAAAAAACGATATACACAGCTAATCTCGAGATAGCGTCTCGAGAAGGCGGGACAACTTGACTTTGACGAATCAGAAAGTCATAATCAGATGAATGACACTCCAAAACAGGAAATCAAGTAGACGAGAGATATACACTTCCTCTTAACACAATAAATGTTTTTTCAAAATAAAATGGCGTTTTCTCTACTGGGTTACAGGTGCGTCATGACATGCACAGTGGTCACGTAATATAGATGAGGAGCACGTAGTTAGCTGGCTGTCAGCATTGCCAAACAGAATGAGAGAACTACTATACAGTGATACGTGTAGTGAGGGACTATATAGTGAACGAAGGCTTCAGGGATAAGGGTGGCCATTCAGACACAGCCAGAGCCTTCATTATGGTGCAGTGATGTATCTAAAATGTGATTGGCTAAAAGTAGTAGTGAGAGACTATATAGTGAACGAAGGCTTCAGGGATAAGGGTGGCCATTTGGACAAGGCCAGAACCTTCATTATGGTGCAGTGGTGTATCTAAAATCTGATTGGCTAAAAGAAGAAACAGCAATTGCAACACAGTGTGTGGTCAACACCAGCTCAAGATTTGCAAGGCGTTTGTCATTTGCATGGAAACACATTGCCGTTGAAATCTGTCTGTGACAAGCTTCCCTCCATTACATCCATTTATGGTGGAATTAGTGGTGCAACGGATCATCTTTGATCCTTGATCCATACAGTTCAAGCAGCTCGGTCCGGACGGGCATGGCCCACGGAATGGGGAAACAACAAAAAGGCAACACGATTAGTCAGCATTCACTCTAATAGCAGGAGAGAAAGTTGAAATATCACTTACGTCGCATGTATGGGAGCATTTTGGTAAGCAGTCCTCAAATTAATGAGACAGGATTTTCTTTTTGTCTCTTGTCCAGACATCGTCATTCAGACAGACACGTCAAGGAAGCTGCAAACATGCTTCAACGGAACATGCCGCCTCCACAGAGGCTAACTTCTAAATAAAGCTTACCAAATAATCACACTAGTCATTGATGCCAATGCCATACCTTTAAAGTCTTTTACGTTGAAGTTGGCCTGCATGGTGATGTCACGGCCATCTTGACTTACGTTTTTGACGTCTCGGCTTGTCTTAACGCAGTTTTAATTGAGTTTACATAGTTGCCGCCAACAACACAATGCCATACTGAAATCATATTTGGTTTCTAATTTAGGACGCTAACAAACCTCTACTTAATTACACCATCATTGTATAATACAACAAGTCTACAGCATTAGGGGCTAGCAACTAGTAACTACAAGTGCCTTGTTGGTAGTGCAACAGCTGTTCCATGGCTTCCTTTTTTTTCTTGTAGCTTCTTTGTAATACTTAGTCCATTTTAAAGAAGGGAGTGTGCCTGAAATTGCACTATAAGTTATTTTTCATTATGAATATTGTCTTTTTTTTTTTTTTAATAAAATACTTAAGTTCATTAAATAATTTAAAGAAAACATTCAGAAAAATGTCTGGCAGGATACCTTGTTGTTTTATAAACCATACCATGTATGAAATGAGAACGTATCCTGCCTTGTATTGCATTCAGTTGGGTTCTTAAAACCTGAACGGCCATATTCGACATTAGGAGTTTTTTTTTTTTAAATGAGCATGAGTTTTTTAAAATAAATGAAGACCATGTTCTATTTATCTTTTTTTTTTCATGTTGATTTGAAAACCGATCCTAACCGTGACTTATGTGATCCATTGCACAAATATTTTTGCGCATGATCCCTCAATGAAAGGGGCACAATAGTTTTTGCCAGACTAGATAAATTGTCATTTATTTTGCAAATATAAGCTTCATTCCCTCCCTTGTGAGTCAACTTGATTGCAGCCGTAGGAAGCGGAACTCACATACACAGCCACCAAGGACAGCAGTGAAGCAAAGAGGGTTAGTCAGTTCAAAGCTATGTTTTCCAATGGCTGTAGCTGTCTAATTAGTTTAGGGGTACAAATGGAATTAGTACCAAAGCCTGGTGCCACAATGGAAACATTGTAGACAATTTCAAGGTTGGGCTCAGCAGCTGCTATGCATGATACAATTGAGTTAAAAAGAACATCCCTCTCAACATCCAATTGGGATTGGTCCAAATCCCAACATCTTGCAATTAAGGATACCTTTGCCCAAAAATGCAATTAAAAACATGACATTGCAAAGTGACGCATAGTCACATATAGTATTAGTATCTTTAGCAGCCTTACACAGAAAGAGATGCAGCTGTTCAAAACTAGAAAGCGGCGTGTTAGAAATGCCACTGATTTTGATAAGCAGTACAAATTAACTCGATCAAATACATTTTCCAGAAAGTCATTCCAGCCTTGTAGCCAGGTAAAGGGCGACATTCTAATGGAACTAAAATACATCTCATTGTACTCTGCCACGACAGGTTGAAAGTGCAAGTTTATTTTATTAAGTATTATACACTAATATAATATCAGTGGCATAAAACAAAAGAAATTTCAACAATAATGATAGTTTCTAGGATAATACATCCTAAAAGTTGTGCTATCGTGATAGGCCAAGCCATTTCGATGTTTTTTTTTTTTTTTTACAGGTTGTCTACCAGCACATCCATCTCACATTTTAGAGGTTGTGGGTTCAAATCCTGGCAGCGGCCTTGCTGTGTGGAGTTGGCATGTACTCTAGTTTAGTCACACCATAGGTGTGAGTGCGACTGGTTGTTTGTCTTTATGTGCTATGAGATTGGCCGGCGACCAGTCCAGGGCACACGCAGCCTTTCGCCCAAAGTCAGCTTGGATTGGCTTGAGCACAGCTGGTTGAGACCCTTGTGAGGAAAACTGGTACAGACAATGGATGGATGGGTCGACTTGGCTAATTCAAAATACTCAGAGGTCCAGATCTTTCCCTGAGAAATCCCTTTCAACTGTCCCCTTCCCAATTTTAATTGAAGATCCTGTCTAGTCCAGTCCTTTCCTGATCCCACGGAAATACTGTACAGATGTTTTAGTTGTTCATCTATCTTTTCCAGTGTTGAATAGTGAAAGGCAGAACAATTAAATGTTTCACACTGCATGGTAACCCATCATTATTTCAGTAATTTTAGTGTCTGGTGTGCCATGCGAGTAGTGTTATATAATGTGGGGGTCTTGGCTCTCTAAAGGTGAGGAAACACTGCTCTAGTCTTATGTAATTTCCTTTGGTTTGGAATTTCAAAGGATCCCTCACTGTCATTATGTCAGTACCCCCACATCCCTTTGTATCCTATTCATGAATGAAATGGGGGAGAAAAGGGCAAATGACAAACAATTTGAGATCCTGTTTTGACATCATACTGATCAATTAACCCTGAGTGAACTTTCATATCAAATCATTGAGACAATGAAACACATATTACTAATAAAGAATATGTTCAAACTCAGCAGTTTGATTAGAAAACAGCTGTTCAGATTATTTTGGAATCACCAATATATTGTGATCATATCGAAATAGAGATATCAATATTCAAGATATTAACATGGAAATAAAATGTTTATCTGTCACATGACCTTTACATGCTCATGTTGCATATAAAGTTCAGTCCAACGAACCACATTCCTCTTTTTAAGATCAGCCCTGATCAACAGCTAAATCCAGCCAATGACAATCATCGTGGAGTGAGCAAAGACACACACACAGCCGCAGTAAGACAAATTACACACAAGAAATCCATTTCCATGTTAGCGAGAGTTGTGAACATGGTTGTGAGGCACTGTCAAGTATATACAACTCGTTTATTGTGGGTAATGGGGACTGGAAAAGTGAAAAACCGCAATGTAAAAGTTTAATTTGTTCCATCCATTATCCAACCCTCTTAACGCTCACAAGGGTCATGGGCATGCTGGAGCCTATCCCATCTGTCATCGGGCACTAGGAGGGGTGCGGCCTGAACTGGTTGGCAGCCAATCGCAGGGTACACATAGACCAACAATCATTCACACGCACAATCAGGGATGCAACTACCTACTTTCTGGGGTTGTATGGAGACACATAACAGGTTTAACGTTTGAATTGTAAACACTCGCCGCTCGCGTTCTCGAGGGCACCCGCACTGGACTCTGTATCTGTCTGTATGTGCGTGAGGCGCGTGGGGGGTCGCCGGTGACAGTCACAGAGCAGAGGAGCGCCTATCAATTACGTGCCTCTATTAGTTTTAGTTCTTAGATCAAACCATACCAGTGAACAAACAGCTGTTTAATACATAGAAATGGCCACTCAAAAATGATTTTCCTCCCCCCCTATAGCGCGGCGCCCCTATGCGCCGTAAATGCTGCATACATACTTTTTGCAACACTGCGCATTATCACACCTCGGGACAATTTGGAGCGTTCAATTAACATACGGTGCATGACTTTGGAATGTGGGAGGAAACTGGAGCACCCGGAGAAGAAAAAACCACACAGGCATGGAGAGAACATGCAAACTCCATGTAGGAAGGCCGGAGCCGGAATCGAAACCCACACCTTAACGTGTTATTATTTTTTCTTCTTCTTCTCCTCTCTTCCTACTTCATTTAAGACAACCAAGAAGAAGCTCTGTTGCTGAAAGTAATTATGGCTCAACTTCTGGTTTGCACAATAACATCAACAAGGACCGTTAGATAAAATGCAATGCAGAATTCTACTTGAGGTAAGCTGTTTTAAGACAAACTTTACAAACATATTTTGTTTGCAGAGGTTTCATCATTCTTGTCTTGCTGCTTGGAGCTGCTTGTCGGCTGACTGAGCACGGCCCACTCACAGCTTCTGAACACAGCTGTTTATTATCTGCTTAGCTCGACTAACTGAACCGCATATTTGAATTACATTATGAGTTTCCGAACAGAAAGTGGTTCAAAAGTGACGTTCGTTTATTAATGTGGAAGAGAGGTGTTAGATACAACAAGGGAAGATGCTGGGGCATCGCAGCTAATCAGCTCATAGGATAAATCCATAGTTCATATCGCTGGGAGTTATAATAATAATAATAATAATAATTATTATTATTATTATTATAAATCCATAGTTCATATCGCTGGGAGTTCACACATCACATCCCCATCAATGCATACACAACCATCCTCATGTGTTTGGGTGAGTGGTTAACAGTTTTTATTTCAAGCCACACAACACCATACACATTTAGAATCTTTTATCTTTGCTAGGGCTGTGCATGAAACAAGGTTGTTCTTGTTGACGAAAACAAAATAACTAATACAAAAATTTAAAAAAAAAACATTTTGGTTAAAGAAATTAAATAAAAACAAAAATGCTTTAAAATAAACTTTTTAAAACTAAAATTAACTATAATTATAGCGATAATTACTTCGTTTTCAACTTTGGCAACTTAATATACAAGCCTTCCGGATTGACTTTAAATGTTCAATGTTACTGCACGTCTCTGAAAAGGTCGAACAGTCGTCTGGGAGTTGTAGTCCTCTTAATGTATGTCGCACAGAAATGACATCATCAAGCACCAGCCAATAAAAAAAGAGCCTGTGGATGACGTTGCTCCCAGGAGACGAGTTTGCATGTGTCTTTGGGTTGAACGGCTGACCTTCTCTCACCCCGGATTGCAATGATAGGTAGTTCTGTCCGTGTCATTGATGAAAAAAAAAAAATGAATCCAGTATACAAAAATGAGTACACTGTAAACTGGTTTTAATACTTCTCAACAAGAATTCAATCCACCTGAGAAGACGACAATTGGGCAAACGAGGAGGCATCCTAGCTTCATTTAATTACGCACTTTGTACATAGGTCATTACATTCAATTAGTTCACCACTAGATGGCAGTAAAGTCTACACACTGTCCCTTAAAGCAATTAACAGAGTTTTAGCTGTGCGCCACAGGGAATGCATTTATGGACTAATCTATGACCTCATTGTATTTGGGTCAATAACAAAATTAAATCATGGTACCAAAGGCTGATTGCTTTGGATGTAAAAAAATTGAGACGTTGAAAAGCCACCCAAAATAGAGTGCAGTTAATGGTGATTTATGTGTTTCTCACCATTTATCACCCGAACATACACAACGGCACCATGCTATGAAGCTTTCCCACAAAACAAAACTAAAGAGAAGAAAGTATGAAACCTCAAAATGCGTTGTCACAGATCAATGTGGCAGCCTTCTTGTAATTCAAGACTCCCCCTTAACGTTGGCTATGAAATCAATATTTGATGGATGGGACAGATTTATTCCGCTGCTGGTACTCAACCTGCCATACTAGTCAATGTAGGGGGCCTGAAAGATTTTAAGGGAACTCCAAAGCTTCAGAAACTTGGAAGAAATTGTAGTCACTGGAGAATTTGTCCATGATACGAAGACAAAACTGTAATATACTAAAATGCAGACATCTTGAAAACTATTTAGCGAATGGTAATAATATTAATACACTTTAAAATAAGTCAAATATGCATGAAGCTGCTTTATGAGAACAGATTATCAAAAAATACATCATACATTATTTGGTCACTTAGGCAAGGCTAACTAAAACCCTTTTATGGGGCACTTCAACATTTCTTCTTCAGAAGTTACTGACTGTTTTGTTGTTTCTTTTTTAATGTGGCACACGTGCTGTAATGTGCCATGAGTCATGCAAAAGGACCAGGACTCACAAAGCAGAGATCATGGGCCACAAAAAAAATAAATTACTTAATCCAAAGTAGCAGCACAAAATTACTATACTCAGAGACCAACAAAACTATCATAAACTTAAGAAAACAAAGTAGCAACTGAAAAACCATCTTATTAAGGGACATACTCATGACTGCAAAGATTAACAAGATAACAGGCGACACCTCAGGCTGGCGCACATGCCAGGAAGCTCAGCAGCAGTATGCCACCCAGTTGTGTCGCCATCGAGTAATCCTCCAGCACAGCACAAGGGTAGAAGCTACTAAATAGGCTGCCATCTAATCTATCTGATGTGACTCAGGTGAGCGGGTGCATCTCCGCCTCTGAGTTCAGCCCCACCTCCTGCCACACTCCAGCACTGCTGCGAGGAGAGCAGTGAAGGAGGAAGGGGAGAAGCAGAAGAAGTAGACAGAGCAACATGGTGAAGGCGAAACAGAATCATGAAGCACATACACAAGAAAATATGAGAATCCTTAATTGATAAACAGGTCACTGGACTGAGTTGAATTTGAAAATTCAGTCGCTCGTGTTCACGAGATCGTAAGGTTTAATATAACGCATCAGTCGTGTAAAGGGATGTAAAGATTAATCGAAAATCGATTTAATGTCGATATATACGGCTCAAAATATGAATCGAAATAAACAAAAGAATCAATTCGCAACGCCATGTTAACCAAAGCCGCTCTCTCATGTTTGTGCTGTGAAAAGAAAACTGCATCGCAACACACAATTACTTAATACGATGTAAACTTCTCTTTCATAGCAACGCAGCTATGATAAACGAGCATTTATACAGGAAACACGTTGTGGCAGATACCCAATTATTTTACGACAAGGACTGTCGTGTCTGAAAACTAACTGTAGTTAGCACGCACAGGCTACCATGTGCGTCTGATGGAACGTTGGACACGATGTCCTGTTGTGGTACGCTAACATAATGTAGTGCCTACTGTTGATTGTGGCGGCACTAGTTAGCAAACTCACGTGTACAAAAACCGTTAGCAAACACAGACTATAAAGGAAACCCAACCAATTAATATCAAATTATTTTAGCCCCAAAAAAATAACCAATTAATATCAAATTATTTTAGCCCCCAAAAAATAACATCAGCAATAACTTTTTTACAGGAGCATTGTTGCCCCTATTTAAATTTTTAAGGGCATTAGCAGGCCATTTACAGACAGACACTGTAAATCGACTTGCTAAGCAAATGTTCACATTTCCTCTTATTTAATCACAGTTAGGCAGTCATTAATTATTGCCCTTTTCTGCCGTCACCCTTTCCTCACAAAACAATTTGGACTGAGAACTGAGGTAGAAAACATACCATGCAAGTGACTTGCTGTGGTGACAGGGGAATATTGCTTCTTCTGCATCTTCTTCTTTGAAAATGTTGATATCAAAATGTGTATTCTTTTTTTTTATCCACAGCTCTGATAACCTGATTTCACTTTCATAGTAGCTTTAACTCACCAGTATGGGTAGTTTTTACCAGAGATGAGCATTTTATCCGAGGGATGGAACGGTCCATTTTTGGGACGGAGGATGAGAAGTTTTTATGAAAGGGCATCCGTCCCTTTAATCGTCCTGTCCTGCGTGTATAGCATTCAAATATTTTCAGAATGAAATTAAATCTTGTAATGCTGTTGCGTTTACTAGAGCTATGATCAGGCCTAAAAAAAAATCCAGCCCGACCCGACTCCAGGCCCTTGGGTATTAAAGATCAACCCGGTCTGAGCCCGAGGAATTAACTTGATTTGCAGGCCCGAGCCTGAAACAAACCCAATTTTTTTATTTTATTTGTGAGAACTTAGGAGGAGAAGGAAAGGGAGGGAATGCAAAAGGGACTGATTGCGATTTGTATGATCACATTTGTGAGGATGCCTGTGTATAATAATAACAAATTAAAGTCTTCTGTAACAAATTCCCCCGGTTGAACAAGACTGAAAGATACATATTCAATAAACATTTATACCTTTTATGTTTATGTGTCTGTTCTATCAGGTGTGATAATTCATGCTTCATTTCGTTGGCAAAATTCAGCGGCCTATTTGACATTTATTTTAATTTCTTCGAGTTGGAAAAAAAAAAAACGTTTTCCAAATTTTAAAATAATCTACGTATTTTTATGATCATTATAAATGCATTTACACAATGAAATAATGCTAGAAAGGTTTGTTAACTATATTTCTGTGTGTGATATTGTGGACGCGCCTCTCTGACGAGGAGAGAACAGCAGCAGGAGCAGGTCTCTTGGCTTCATTGTGTTTTAGTAGTTAAATAGCAATTACCATACAGAGCACTTTGTTTTATCCAAATTATATATTTTATATCAAGTATTCCTTAGTTTAATATCTATACATTGTTTTAGTATAACTAATAAAAAAAATAAATTTATTAAAAAGAAGTTAGCGAGGGGAAGGCCGAACATAAGGGTCGGGCTTGGACTCAGGCTTGGGTTTAAAATCTTACCTCTAGTGTGTACTGGCCCTTAAACTGAGAGAGCGAGAATGGGCAAAACCACGGAAGTGATACGCGCACTTGTGTGAAGAAGCAATTGAGAGCCAGAGAGGTGGGGGTGGGTGAGGACAGGCTGGGGGGTGAGGACAGGCTGGTGTAATTCAAGGATGGAAGCATTTTAAAAGGACGCAGGAACAAACTGAGATACCGGATGATTATTTTATGAATTCTTGACGGAGCAAGGATGAATGGATGGATGCCTAGGTCGTGGACGGAGGACGGACCGGCAAAATAGGTATTGGGTCAAATAAATAGGTCAACTAAATAACGCAAGATTTGGTCAGTCCCTTTTTGATCCAGCGCTGGGTTTGCTATTTCACTCATATTGAGGTACTTTTGATCCAACACAGTATGAATATATGTCATTCAAGTACATAAGCTATAGCCGTAGTCTCCAATTATTGGGCTGTGAGCCGGTGATTGATACCGGTGATACCGCTGCGCAGGCCACTTTGGACCCGGTCGCACAGGTGGAAAAAAAATTCTGTTGAGATGCTAATTGTCTCGGTCGCATTATAATATTAAACACACAAGCTAGTGAAATGAGTAACGATTGCTTGTCAAACAGCAACTTCACCCCCAACCCTCCTATTCTTCACATTATGCACCAGTACCAAAACATGCTGTGAAGAGAAATGTTGCTGACAAAAACAGCCAATTTCAGGAGAAGCATGCTGAGGAGTATGTAAAGCACCAGGAAGATGAGAGAGAGGACTTGGTCACCAATCTAGTTGATGTTCTGAACTGTCTTTGAAGTGTTTAGCCGGATTTACATGGAGATATTTTGGTCATTCTTATTGAACATGTGACATGATTTATTCTGATCTGCTGTTAATCAGATCAGCTGCATTACAGCCTGATGACACGCAGTGATCAATGTAAACAATCACATGATTTATCAAGCTCACAAATACTTAAAAACAACCCGTCACAGACAAGCTCTGGTATGACTGCCATTTTAAAGTGCGTACTCAATGATGTCACTATGCATTGATATCAAGACAGAGGAGTGGTGGGCAGTCAAGGTTTTCTCTGCTGGCCTAACATAATCCATAAATCATGAATATATGTACTGTCACATTGTATTTTTAGGTGAGAATTCTTATCCAATCAGAATTCAGCTAGTTTGTGTTGCCAGGCAGATTTCATAAGACCAGCGGCACATTCTTTTTATCCGAGCCTTCAGATTCTTCCCTGTGGGTGTATGTGCTGTGTGAGTGAACGGGCTCTCACTGTTGCGATAGTCAATCAGCTCACGAGTTGGTTACAGTGAGCCTTCTCGCAGGCTTTACGTTGAAGGTGCGAACACATTCTGTGATTCGATACACGCTTGTGCCAGGGCAGGGCCAGGCCAGATATGGTTACCCGGCGACCGTTGGATAATCGAAACTATATTCTTGCTTTTTTAACCCACAATAGCCAAAGGAGGGAAAAGTGTAAATTTGATTGCTGTTATACTTGCAAGGCCATTTTCAAGGCGGACCTTTCATGAGAAGCTCTCTCGTTGTGGTCCAACACTCAGTAGTGCGTAAGTGTGTGTCTGTATATTATGTCTCCAGCCATGGCGTCATAGATGATGGTGTTATGAGGGGAATTTTTTCAAGTCGGACTTCAATGAAGGCTTAGGTGTGAAATGCACGGCCCACCACTGAGACAGAACATGTACTATTCTAAGTGAACTGTTTACATGCTGCTTGTTGGGATTGGAAAAATGAATATACCAAACCCACAAATGAATTAAATTGCATTCAGTTTTTTCCTTTTTGTTCCGATTGATGTGTTGACATAGAGCATTTTCATTCAGTTTGGTCATTAGGTTGCTTTCTAAATGGAATACATTGGGTCCATGTAAACCCAGCTTCTGTCAATAGCGCTCCACCGCTTACTGTGTGATGTGCATGAGTTGCCTGCTCTTGATTGAGTCACTCTTACACCATACGCAATGAGAATTTGCCGAAGACATCCTTTGTTGTGTATTGTAAGTATTTTCTATGAATCCTCACTGTTATTAAACATGCATACGTACAAATGGAGACGAAAAAAAATCCGTCCAAGGTCTTGTGAACATGCGCCGTAACGAAGAGATGTCAGAACGAGGGGGCTGCTCATAATCACCGCCTCAAGCACTTGTAGTATACTGCTAACAAAACGCTGATAGTACTTTTAGATCATAGGAGTCAAACTTGGACCCGCGGGCCAAAGTTGGCGCGCAGTGTAATTATATTTGGCCCGCGAGGCTATATCCAATGACTACTGTACCATTTTACATGCTGACAATAGTAACATTCAAAACGATAATAGTAACATCCATCCATCCATTATCTGTACCGCTTCTCCTCACAAGGGTCGCGGGGATGCTGGAGCCTATTCCAGCTATCTTTGGGCAGTAGGTGGGGTACACCCTGAACTGGTTGCCAGCCAATCGCAGGGCACATATAGACGAACAACCATCCGCGCTCACACTCACACCTGGGGGCAATTTAGAGTGTCCGATCAACCTGCCATGCATGTTTTTGGAATGTGGGAACCTGAGTACCCGGAGGAAACCCACGCAGGCACAGGGAGAACATGCAAACGCCACACAGGAAGGCCGGAGCCGGAATCAAACCCACAACCTCAGCACTGTGAGGCTGTCGTGCTAACCAGTCGTCCACTGTGCCGCCATTATAGTAACATTCAAAATGACTGTGTATTTGAGTTTGACACCCCTGCTTTAGATGAACTGAACCAGTGATTCACGTATTTTGTTCGGTTGTGACACAATATCTGGACGGAGCAGTTTAAGCCGAAACAACATTCAATCTCAATATGCAGGATGGGACGTAGAAGTTTATGAAGCAGCTGTAATACAGACAGACCTGTCAGGGGGGAAAGTGAAGGATTTGTGGTGGACCACAAAGAGTGATAAATTCACTCCCCTTTTCACTCTCTAAAACGGTGTTGTTGTTATCTGCGTCAAGCAATTCCTCATCCCTCATCAGGTAAAAACATATTTGGCAAAGGGTGGAAAAATATAACTCAAATGGCGGTAGATCTTTAGAATTCTGTTGCGAGAGATGTCTGCTCCTGAAATACTTCCACAGACTGTGAAAATGGGCAATTAATATTGAAAGAGATTATTTTACTATCTTAACAGAAGCAATGACCTCTTAATGAGCTCATTCATTGTGTTATGATGTAAATGTGGTTATGGGCCAACTCTCACTCCCATCAGTGGAATGTGAGCACAGGGAGATTTATAATTGTTTCTGACGCCTCTTGGATTGAATGCTTGATTTTGTAAGACACAAAATAACCTCCATGTTGGTGAGTTGTAGCGTGACGATTGCGGGAAATCCAGACAGATTTGAATGTTTTGGTGTGGCGACTGTAGTCAGTTGTTTTGAAATAAAGAATTATTGCTTATCCTGGTTTCTTCATCCAAACAAAGGATGTAATATATTAACAATCCACTCAACACACGGAAATAAGAGCGTGTCTAGAAGGTGCTGAGAGTGGCTACCGTGGGAGTCCTGTGATTAGCCAGTGAGAAAAAAAAAATATTCAAACTGTATAAAATTAGTTTTTTTTGGAGCAGGAGAGAGAAAGAGGTCAATCCGCACAATGTGATTTGAGCAATGAATACTTAAAACTATTGTTTCTCAAACGCCTCTCGTAACAAAAACACACAACTGGCAAGCCCCCCGCAGTCGGGGAACATCTGAGTCTACCTTTTTTTTTTTCTTATACGTTTTGGCTTGTAGCTATCAATAGAGCCTGTTGAAATGTTGTTGTTGTTTTTTTTAATTATTATTACTATACTTATTTCACTAATATGTGCAATACATTTCGAGAGATTCATGAACTATTCCTGTTTCATATTACGTATTTAAAAAAAAAGCTAAAGAACAACTGTTTGAGTGTAATGCAAACTGCATAATGTCAGTGCACATTTTTTCAAGTCATTATTCACACCGCTTATCCTGTACAGCAGGGGTGCTCATTACGTCGATCGAGATCGACCAGTCGATTGCAAAGGTAGCATGGGTAGATCGCATGACATTAAAAAATAGACGTCAGCCTATCATTATCCGTCATGTGATTGATACAGGGCACCCAGTCAGATGACACCTGATTTATTTATTTTTTTGGACACAGATGTCACCACGCATGCGCAAACAACAGTGCTAAGTGCAGCACAACTAACAAGCTAGCGAGTTGGTTACCTCCAATTTTAAGCCCTCGTTTTATTCTCTTGAACTCAAGGGGGGTATAAACATGAGTGGGGGTGTTGGACCAAGTAAGAAGACAAAAACGTATCAATTTAATACGGAATGGGAGGAGGAGTTGTTTTTCACTATGACATTTTCGAAGTGCGTTTGCCTCATCTACAAGTCTACCATCGCAATACCAAAGAAGGGAAATGTGGAGCGGGATTTTCGGACTGTTCATGGAAAATATGATACCGACTTTCCGCCGAAAAGCGAACTGAGGAAGAGAAAGGTGAAGGAATTAAAAAAGCCAGTTGTCAGGACAGCAGTCATTTTCCAGAAAACTGACTTGAAAAGCGAAAGCCACCACCAAGATTGGCTACATCTACATACATTGTACAAAAAACCTTTTCTCTCTCTCTCTCTCTCTCTCTCTCTAAATTTATATATATATGTATATATATATATAAATTAGCATTTTTATTGTAGGTAGATCATTTTGCCTTGGTCATTTTACAAGTAGCTCGCATGCTGAAAAAGTGTGAGCACCCCTGCTGTACAGGGTCGTGGGAGGGTGCTGGAGCCTATCCCAGCTGACTACGGGCCAATGGCACACCACACTCTGAATTTGTCGCCAGCCAGTCACACGGCAGACATAGACACCGTCACAGAGTGGGAACCGATCCCACGCTGCCCGTAACACAAGTCAGGTGGATGTACCACTACACCATCAGTGACTCGCAGATTTTGTATAATAATAAAATAATATTAAATAAGAATACATTGTTTTTATATGACCACTTGGGCCTACTACAGGACTGCATTTTAATGTTGGTCATTATGGTGGCATATGAGGTATTGTTTTGGAGATACTTGGTGTAAAAAGTTTGAGATTCATGCACTGGTGTCGACATTGAGGGTTTGATTTCCGGCCAGTGTCCCAATACTCAGCCACTTTCAGTCGCTAGCACATTTGTAAAATGGGCAGGTTGCATCAGGACAGCTCAACTTCCAAACGTCACATGACCAAACTACAAAAACTGGTGAAGCGTGATTGGTCATTGCTCGAGCTGTGATGTCATTTTAGTAGACAGCAAGTGGCAAAATGTTTTGTTTTGCTCTTAGCCATGTTTTTTTTAGATGTGTTTTTGACCAAGCTTTCTGACACTGGGCAGCACATTTCTCTCTCGACTTCCTTGCCAGTCTTGAGATATAATTGTACGCTGCACAGATTCAAGACACCCTCTGCCGGATGGAGCAAAGCATCCCCAGAACATAACATTTTTGCATTAGTGAACTTTTCTGTCCATGGGACATTCTCCCAAAGACTTTGTAACTTGTTAATATGCTGTTTGGCTTTTTTTTTTAATAATAAATTTCCAACAGTGGTGTTCTCCTCTGTTGTCCCCCAGCCAGTCCACTTTTGTTTAAACAATGATGGATGTTGCGATCTGACGCTGATGTATCTTAACCTTGAATTTCACTTTTAATTTCTTTGGAGGTTGCTCTGGGCTCTTTTCTTACCGTCTATATTATCCGTCTCTTCCATTTGTCATATATTTTCAGGGATGATGGCTATAGTCCTGTGGAGCTTAAATTTCTGAATAACATGTTCATATTGTCAGAGGAACAGTAAGCTGCTTGGAGATGGTCTTGTAGAGTGCGTGTCTTTAGTTTCTATAGGCGACTGGTTTCAAATACAATTTTGAATTTAAAAAAAAAAGATCAAATGATGATACTCAGATGTTATGATTTTATGCTATCTTAGGGCGGGTGGAAAATTGCTAGGTTGACCACAAAAATTGGTCAACACAAAGATTTATGCCTCGAAGGGGGGCACAATTTCATGAGCAAGCAATGAAATAATCAATAGTTCTAAAAAGATTCGATTTTGACAGCCCTAGTTTTTAATAATCAGTGACATTCAGTTATGTGAAGTCATTGCTTTTGTTAATGATTCCTCACAATTAAAAAACAGATAAATACCAGATATAAAATTTTATTTGAATAAATCTCTTCCTTTGTTGACATTTTCCCATGATCTTGAAACAACATTCCTAGAAAATCTAAATGCCCCATCACTGCAGAGCTATTTTGGGAATAGACCAGCAGGCTTCTCATTTGGTCCTTGGGGGCTTCCTGGCACTACAGTGGTGACCCCTGCTCTAACAAATCCAAATCCCGTAAACTAACTGCTTACAAGTTTGAAGGCTCCTGTGATGCAAATTATAGAACACATCTTGGTTGAACACGTTCCGATGACCAAATATTTTCTATGGGTGCCATCATTTTTGTCCAGGCCAGTTTCATGAGTTGAAAAAAATAATAAAATTGTGTCATTTCAAAAGCAATGATCAATTTTAATTGAATAGTTTTCATTAATTATTTTAATTTATTTTTACTATTATTGTTATGATTGTTTTTTTTTTTTTAGTATTATTATTAAATTTTTGTCTGCCTGCATTGTCATATTTATCCCTGCTAGAAATGATGACAGTGACGGAGATTGCATGGGAGAGTGAACATGACAAAACTAATTTGGGTAAATTTGAGCCTCACTACGGGTATGAAAAGCAGCCTTTCCTGCCTCCTGGTGGTTTGAGAGACAAAGAACAGAGTGGAAAATGAGATTGGGGGGGGGTCATTAAAAAGCATTATCATTAAGACAATGTAGAACTTGACTCAAAATACTGTGAATATTGATTGTTTATTGACATAAGTAAAGATGACTGTGGTCAATATAAAATAAACAATAACATAAGTGTGGTCGTGCAGAAAGGTCACGTGACTACAGGCTACACCATCAAAATGTATGCAAACTTCAACATTTGATAACGTGATTCAATAACGGTCCCCTCTTTTAACTCATTATAATCAGTAGGCCAGACAATGTTTGATGAAGTTGTGGAACTTAGATGAGCCATAAAACAAGAATGTACTAAATGACTAAATTAAATCTATATTGACTTTTGAAAAGCAGACGTTCTGTGTTATTAGCTCACCAGTTTCATAAAAGGCATTGGGAAAAACATAGTATTAAGCTTCATAAATATACTTGTACAATTTTCCCATTATTTCATTGGATCTAATATATATGTGTGTGTATGCGTGTGTGCGTGGGAGCGCATGTGTGAGGGAAAGAGAGAGAGAGAGAATGTAGACGTGTGTGAGATACAGAATCTATAGAATGTTTCAGGCTCACTGACGTGATGACCCACGGGTTTGCCTCATTCAGTCCCTTTGTCTCTCACTCGCGCTCTCTCTCTCACGCGTATACGCGTGTGCTCACACACACACGCACCCACGCGCACCTAAACACACGCGCACACGCACACGCAGTCAGCAGTAGCAGCAGCAGACGCTCAGTACTGCCCTCATTGTGTGGAACGCAGCAGGAGGACCAGGAGCAGAGTCTCCGGTTAAGCTCCAGCTCGGGGAGGATAGATTTCCCATGACTCTCTCTCTCACTGTCTCGCCTGAGCCGCTTCTCAGTGATTCCCTCCAAAGAGTTCATTTTTCCCCCCTGTTTTGTTTTTCAAGACGATAAAGGACATCCAGTCGAGCGTCACTGTGCAATAACTGCACATTTTTTTCTCCCGGGACTTTTAAAGATGGCTTTTATCGACTCAAATGACGTGCTTTTTTTTGGTCTTGATATGAGGAGAGCGAGGGAGGGTATGACCATCCGTGTCACCCTCTGAACATTTGCTGCAGCTGCTGGTGAGCTGCTCGCCACGAGTATGTGGTCACCCTGAGCAAAAAAAAAAAAAAGGCAAGGCAGCGAATGGATTTTCTTCCAATGATTCTCTGCTTCTGACAATGTTCCAAATCCATCTTCCACACAGGATCCTGTTGGTTTCCAGTGTTTCTGTTCTTTAACAGGATTGTCCTTTTTTTGTGCAGAGGAATTTTGGAATTGTTTTCCCTTTCAAAGCGAAGGTCAGTCGACATCTTTTGTATCAAGATCTCATTCTTTTCAATTCTAAATAGTGTAACCGTAACAGCCCTTGATTTTTTTTTTTTTTGTCGGCTTTTTTGTTGTGCGTGACATTTATGTGTGAGTCATTTTCTAATATGTCAACTCTCTGCTCCACTTTTTTATTCAACCCAAGGCTCACCACAATGCACACGTAAATGCCGGATCCATGTATAAACAACCACTTTTGGCTGTAAAAATGCTGAGCGGTGTCCTCTTTCTGAGCGTCCTCACGGTCACCAGCCTGTCGCCATCTGAGACGGAGAGCCGCAAAACTTCAGCCTCCAAAGATATCTGCAAGATCCGCTGCGCCTGCGAAGAGAGAGAGAACATTTTGAATATTAACTGTGAGAATAAAGGATTTACCACCGTCAGCCAGTTCCAGGCACCCCCAAATAAGATCTCACAGCTTTTTCTAAACGGCAACTTCCTGTCTCGCATTAGTGCAAATGAGTTTGTCAATTATGGCAATGTCACCTCGCTGCATCTGGGGAATAATGGATTACAGGAGATTGGAAACAACGCTTTTCAGGGGCTGCGCTTCTTGAAGAGGCTGCACTTGAACAACAACAACCTGGAGGGGATAAAGCAGGACACATTTGCGGGACTTGAGAGCATGGAGTATTTACAGGCAGATTATAATTATATCAGCACCATTGAACCCGGCGCTTTCAGTAAGCTGAACAAGCTTAAAGTGTTGATCCTCAATGACAACCTCCTGTTGTCTTTGCCTCCAAACATTTTCCGCTTCGTGCTCCTCACCCATTTGGATTTACGTGGTAACAGGCTCAAGACTTTGCCCTTTGCAGGGGTATTGGAGCATATTGGCGGAATCATGGAGATCCAGCTGGAAGAAAACCCGTGGAATTGTACTTGCGATCTGATTCCTCTGAAATCCTGGTTGGACACAATTTCTGTTTTTGTGGGGGACATAGTATGTGAGACACCATTCAGGCTGCATGGTAAAGACATCACGCAGCTAATAAAGCAGGATCTGTGCCCGCGCAGAAATGCTGGTGAGCGTGCTCACCCTGCGTCCGACTCTCACTTTCAAGGGGCGCTGCCTGCAACCTACCTCCCCGGCATGATCTCCCCCACCCGTCTTCCTAAAGCTTCGCGGCCCCCCAAAATGCGGTACAGGCCCACTCCTCGCATCTCAAAGGACAAACATGTCTTTGGGCCTATAATGGTTTACCAGACGCGCTCTCCTGTGCCGATTTTGTGTCCTAGTGTGTGTGTGTGCACGTCACAAAACCCAGACAGTGGACTTAACATCAACTGTCAAGAGCGGAAGCTGCATAACATAAGTGAGTTGACGCCCAAGCCCTCCTACCCAAAGAAACTGCACCTGACCGGCAACTACCTTCAAGTGATCTACAGAACTGATCTAACGGAGTACAGTCTTCTGGAGCTACTTCATTTAGGGAATAACAGGATCTTAGTGATTCAGAAAGGGGCGTTTGAGAATCTGACAAATCTGAGGCGGCTCTATCTGAATGGGAATTACATTGAGTCACTTTCACAATCACTTTTCGCTGGCCTACAATCACTCCAGTATCTCTATTTGGAATACAATGTCATCAAAGACATTTTGCCACACACATTCAACGCTTTGCATAACCTTCAGCTGCTTTTCCTCAACAATAACCTGCTGCGATCACTGCCTGACAATGTTTTCGGGGGCACCATGCTAACAAGACTCAATTTACGGAATAATCATTTCTCGTATCTCCCCGTCAAGGGTGTGCTTGATCAGTTATCTGCATTTATCCAGATTGACCTACAGGAGAACCCCTGGGACTGCACCTGTCATATTGTGGCACTCAAAAACTGGATGGAGCTGTCCAGCACCAGTGTAGTGGTTAATGAAATCACTTGTGACTCACCCTCTAAGCACGCTGGTCGCCTGTTGCGCTCACTGCGCAATGAGGCCATCTGTCCTGAACCAAGCGAGGAGCCTCCGCCTCAATATGCCCCCCCTACCAAAGCCCCTACATTAGTGAGTCCTAGCACTGAGTCACCAACACCCTCCTCGTCCTCTTCTTTCAGCTCAGTCAGCCCCACTGAATCGCGAATCCAAACCCCTGAGTTGCATCCAGAAGTCCCACTTTCAGTTCTAATTCTAGGGCTTCTTATTGTTTTCATTCTGTCTGTCTGTTTTGGAGCGGGGCTCTTTGTTTTTGTTCTAAAACGACGCAAAGGGGTGGAGCATGTCCCAACAGGCTCAAACAATATAGATCTTAACTCCTTCCAAGTGCAGTACGGCTCTTACAATCCTGAACCCACCCGAGATAAAAATTCTGAAAGTCATGTCTATAATTACATCCCCCCACCTGTGGGTTCCATGTGCCAAAACCCAATTTACATACAAAGAGATGGCGAGCAGGTGGCATATTACCGTAACCTCAAGGAGCTAAGCTTTGGGCCACTGAATGCAAAGAAAGATGATATTCTCACACGTAGCCCGGGAGCTTATACCATCAGTGCAGTGGATTTTAAGGATAAATCCCCAACATCGCCTCCTGAGATGTTATATCAAAATGTAGGAGAGAGGCCCACCAAGGAGCTCCCAACAGCCGCTGGCACCTCTCCTTTCAGTTACAACTTCTGCACTTTACCCAAGAGACCGTGCATCGTACCCCCCTACGAGGCTGCCACAGCCCCGCGACATGTCCCCAACCAGGACAGGTTGAACAAAACTGTGGTGTACGGCACCCCGAGGAAATGCTTTGGGGTGGAGCTCTCTTCCAAAAACACTGAGCACCAATTTCTTCTTCATGGGAAGCTAAAAACAGAACCGGACTATCTGGAAGTTCTGGAGAAACAGACTGCAATGAGCCAATTGTAAGATAATGATGATCCAATATTCTCCCAAGCTCTCTGCTCCCGATGATCTTTTGCAGCATTCTTGATGCTTAAGAAGTGTCAATCACTAACTGTTATTATAGCCCACTATATATCTTATCTCCGTGTTGAAGCTCAGATGATTGACAGAAAACAAACATTTTTTTATGTATTCACATCATTGCATTTCTTCGATTTTCTTTCCAATATGTGTAAAGGATTATAAAGAAGTGTATTATAATGACATGCTATTTTCTTCTTGCGAGAAAGTATAAGTTATTCCATGTTTCCTTTGAGAACATCCCAAAAGACCTGGATGATGGCAAGACTGTGTAAGAATATGGCCTTGTGAGTTTGTGTTGGATTTTAGTTTGCCCGAGTCAAAGAAAATATGAATTGATGGCAT
This sequence comes from Idiotropiscis lumnitzeri, assembly GCF_059441095.1. Classification (NCBI taxonomy): domain Eukaryota; kingdom Metazoa; phylum Chordata; class Actinopteri; order Syngnathiformes; family Syngnathidae; genus Idiotropiscis; species Idiotropiscis lumnitzeri. The sequence continues at coordinate 1,353,825 of NC_142394.1, read as the reverse complement.
TGTGTAGAGGTAGGGAAAACTTCATAATGACATTCCTGTATATAAATCGACTGCACATGTAAATGGTGAGCGTAAAACCATCAAAAATAACCTCCTGAAATGTACTGAGCAAACTCTCACTACATTTACTCCATTAAGTGCCTTTGCACTCCGATTTATATACTTTTTTTTTTTGTCATTGATGCACTCTGCAGATTGATTTTACCTGGGAAGTGTATTTTAAGGAATCAAATCTTTCTGTAAATTTAAAAACATATATATTTGTCAGTTGGGGGAAAAAAAAGTAAATGTACTTGAAACCAGGCGTGACATTCTCTATAACTTTTGACTGGGGCACAATATTTTGATTCAGCAATGTTTTGGGCAATGTACAACTTTGAAACAAACATTGTATGCTACAAGGGAGCAATATAGAGTGATCCAGTTGCGCCATTAAATTTTCACTGAGGCACTTTGTCAAGATCCTGAGCTTGAGGTGCATTTTGTTTAGACTGCATGATTATTTTTGGATGCGGCACGTGCTGCGAGTTGCTCTAATGAGGGTATGTAAGTGTGTGCGTGTGCGCGTGCGTGTGTGGTGGGAGGCAGAGAAATAGAAAATAGAGCTTGCCTGCAGCTCGGGCTTGTCTTTCTCTCCAGTGAAATGAAATGACAATTTCTTCTAGGTTCAATGGGGTCTTTGCGTTCCCTCTTTTGAAGCCTTATTTAATGTTTCAGTGAAATAAGTGCATCATGCATCAAAGATGCAAACTGCTTAATATTGATAAGAGTAGGTACCGCAAATGTCAAAATACAATTTGTGGAGGAAAAGAAACTCATTGAGATTTGTAGACACATTTCTTGAAGTGCGGATTCGTTGATGTGTCTTTCTCACACACACACACACACCCACACGCACACACATAAAACTTTTTGAGCGGACTAATCCCCTGTGATTGAGTAGAAAAAGAATGTTTTCCACTTTAAACAAGCACTATAGAATGCAGCACAAAGAGGTCTTACGCTGGAATTCGTCATAAAAAATGTTCTCCACATGAGGGTGTTAAAATATGACTTAGTGCGAGTGAGAAAAGCACCCCGATATGATCGATTTTAAGCCTCCTGTCGTCTAATGTGACACGGATGAGCTGTTTTCCTGGACTAGGTCTTTTCACTCTGTCAATGGCCTTCAAATCTAATCCCACCCTCGGTCTTTTCTGCCACAAAACTCACCCCGCCGTCTCCTATGTCTTTTGTTGCCGTGTTTTTATCCTCCCTGCTGGATCTGTGCTGTCCATTGTGTGTCTGTCCGAGGTGCTGAAATGTTGTGCAAGAGGGCCACACAGCAATCTGACGCCGGAGCCAAATTTCAGTCCTGTGCGTGGGAGGCAAGTCAGGGTTCGTGTCTTTGAGATTCAGGTAGGAAAAAAAATGTCTTAAGGTGTCCCGCCAAGTGTGACAGTCTGGAAAGGAACTATTCCCTGAAAATAGCTTTGGCTAACCTTGAGGCCATTGTGAGATTGTGAGAAAGGATGTTGCATGTAAGCTGGTTGTTTTTATGAGTTTTTTTTTTTTGTTTAGTTTTTTTACATGCCGCACACAACGCAATCTGAGCTGTGCTTCAGCTTCTCCCAACGACCCAATATGTGTCTGCTCGTACTTGCTGTAAATTCAGTCGATAAAAACAATTTTGGAATCCAGGTTATACATTTTGAAGGAATGCATACCTCAACTAACACTTACCTTAATTTCCAATTTATGAGTTTTGACTGCATTAACGGCTCAATGCAAATGGCATCAATACTGCGTTGCCTCCAGATTAGCATAGAAACAGTCCACTTATTTATAATTATATCGCAGTTCTATTTCAAGGTATGCGGCATGCGTGAGTGCAAAAGGTTCATCTCAGGCGGGGAGGGGAATAGGACCATCATTTAGCAACACTTGTTTTGATTTAATGCAGATCTCAGGCCAAAAGTGCTCAGACAAAATCTATCCTTCAAAAGTTACAAATGTCAAGCAATCCCGAGCTTCGCTTGGGCTGAAACCTTATTAGTAGTAGTAGTAGGCCATGATTAATGGGTTGTTTCGCTAAACCAGCAAGGTATCACAATTTCTCTTCGTAAGCACAGCTTTGCACAACATTGTTGTTCTAGAAGGAGTGAGCTGAAAAAGCAATCAGCTCTAATGCTGTGATTAATCTTGCCGCTGCATGCAATGTCTTATTTTCCCTCCACTCAGACGCTTTCCTACCTATACGTTCTATTCCCTGGAACGTTTCTGCTCTCACTTGTGGCAACTGAGTGTTTAACTTTTTATGCAGAATTGCTTTCATTTGTGGTTTCTAGTTCAGCAGCACACGGCGTCCAGAGCTGTGAATGCTGTCATGTGGGATTCTTTTTTTCCCCCTCCTTTTTTTTAACAAGCATTGCCATTTCAGCTGCTTGGTGAATGGGATGGAGAAGAAAGCAAGAGCGGGCTGAAGGAGAGAGGTTAGGGGAAATGAACAGAAAGAGAGGGAGAGCGCCAAAGTGTGCCGTTCACTCCTCTCCTCTGAAAATGGAGTGATTTTCCTTCCTTGGGCACAATTGCTCCTCTGTGTCTTTTTAGTGGCAGTGAAGGAAGGGGAGAGAAAATGCGCTCTATCTGTAAGACACACGCGCACGCGCACACTCACACACAAATAGGGGATATGGGAGGCTTAGATTGTGCCGCCTTGCACACCAATGAGGAGGCTTTCTCCACCAGAACACTCCCTTCTCTTATCTTGAAGCCCTGGGACTCCAGTGCATGAGAGTGAAAGTGAATGAATGAGTGAGTGAACGGGTGATGATGCGTTCATATAGAGCACATGTGCGTCTGACGGTATCATCGGAGCTTTGCTCTCACCGCTCGTCTGAGATAAAATTCAAATGGACAAATAGAAACGTGTATAATATCCTCTGCAGTTTTCTTTTATTCCTCTCTCCCACTCTAAGAGTGATGTGATAGAGAACTATAAATTGGTATTCTTGTTGAGTGGCTCAATTTGTGGCTAAGCGATTCAGAGATGACTTTGAAGCATAAGGGCTGTTGCTTTGAAGCATGGGGGCTGTTGCTTTGAGTTGATTTATAGAGGCCATTTCCGTGTTCTTGCCAGTGGATATGACTGTGTATGTTGCCATTTTTCTTCTCGTGCGTGATTGTGTGGGTTATATTGTGTGTGAAAGGTGATTTTATCACCTACAATTTTAATCATTTCTTTTTTGTAAGTGACTGCTCCCATTCTTTTTCCTTTCCGGAACAATGAGCTTGTGCATCTTTCACGTGCCTGTGTCATTATTACTTGTACCAAGGCACCGCTCACAGTGCACTTTCAAAATATAATCTGTTTTTTATAAGATGTTACTGTCGTTTAAAAATGGCAATTTTTAATACTAAATTATTGCCTCTAAATTGGAATAATTTTTTCCTACAACCATGTTACTTTAGAATAATTTAAATCAAAGCAACTGAGAAATAATGCCCAAGTATGCCATGTAACATATGAATGAATGAATGAATAATGTGAAAGATAAATGTTTATATCATAAAAAACCCTTCAGGCTTCTGCTAGAAAGAAAGCAAAACATGACATGAAAATATCCGCTAGAACAGTTAAACCATATTTGGGGTTAACGGTAATGGCTGACATTGTTTAGAAATTACTATATCACAAAAACCAGGCAATTTAAACAGGAGTGTGTTGACTTTTTATCCACTGTAACGTTAATGTGAAAAGAAAAAAAAAGCTGAAATGATTAAGAGCTTGTTTGCCAGATTTTCTTTTCAATTGACAATTTCTCTTCAGAGCCGCAGATTCTTGCAAGTAATAGTTTTGCCAGATAATATCATCAGTTTCTATTTGATGGCAGAGTCTACAACAAAAAGATAAATAGTGTCTGGATAAATAGTGTCAGCTTGCGACAAAGTTAAAATGCATGATGATATTTTATGAGATGCATTAAAAAAAACAACGATAATTGTGATTGTGTTAGGTGTTACACCCAACATTGGCCCATAATGTGGAAACCTCTTATCTTTTAAGATAACTCTATATAAATTATTCTTAATAAAATTGCAATATGTCCAACTAAGTAGTCAAGCTTTGCTAATACAATTGTATTGTTTGAACCAAGAGGTGCAAAAGCATGACAAAAAATCATTTGGTGTTATTTTGAGTTTATGGGAATAGAATGCAAAGCACTAATTGCTTATTTATTGCAAAAACAGGATTATATTTAGTGACAATTAATAAGAAGGGGGGAGTAAGTTATGTAAATTACATATCCAATAAATATAATGTTTTCAAATAAATAATGGCAAAACAATTAACTTTTAAAAATGTATCAACAGGCTTTACTTTGTTTAAGAAATGAATGACGTGCACAAGTGCAACAGTAACAGTTTGAACAGGCTGTATTACTACACTATTAAAAACAGCAATGGCATTTGTTATAGCTTTGGCTCGATTGGAGGAGCCCGAGAGAGGTTGTTGAAATGCCTCGTTTGCACGGTGCGAGCTGTTTTTCCTTGCTGCCTTTACAGTTATCGTTCATGTGATACTGTTAAAAATGAGTTAACAAGTTTCAAATAATGCCAAAAGCTTATCGCTAGCGATGATGTCTGCAGGCAAGAGGACGAGTTGCAATGCATTTGTTATGTTCTGTACAAAGGACAGATAAGGCCAAATGATGACTAAAGTTTCTCTTAAACAAATACCTCACTGACTGATTCTTTGCTGGGCTGCTGAAATCCCAATTTTGCAATCAGTCTGTTTACCTGATTACCCTGCTTGAATTAATAAGGCTAATATACCCTCGAACAAATCGATCATCTTTTTTTACTTAATTCATAGTACAAACAAACTGTAAAGACACAGAGTCTAGCACAGACTTGCCTCAAGGTTATGTCATCTTTTGTAATGTATGTTCTTCATTCAATGTTATTGACAGATAACAATTTGCTATGTCAAATCATTTGAAAACAGAACAACCCGACCCATAAAACAAATAAATAAATGAACAAATAAATAAAATGACAATATGAACACTATTGTCCAATTAACAGTGGTGTGTCAATCAACAATTCTCGCAAAAAATTATTGACCTTTAAATAACATAGAATTCTGGCTTAAATCAGGGATGAGCAAATGTGATGATTGCAAAAGTCACAAATGTTTTTATGCATATCTCAAGAGAGCCATACTGTCAACATGCCCCACCTTCAGCCCCCATTCTGCTTTAAGAGGGCTGAAAAAAATATTTTAGTTTTTTTTTTAAAAGAAAGCAAACCCTGGCAGGTGCCTTGCAACTGATTCAGACGGGCACCGTAACTAAGGAGATCTGGCACGCGTCCGGGGCTGCCACTGCGCAACCATGCTCTGTTCGGCCAAGCGACTTTTACGTGAGGTCAACCTACACCGCTCCGCACAGAAGACAATTCTTGCCTGAAGCGGTAGCGCTCACTGACATTGAATACAGCTTTTCAATTTCAGTGCAACCTTTGTGAGGATAACAATATTGATTCCTAAAATGAAGATGAGTGACAGAAAGAAGCACAAGTGAGAATAAATTGTTGTCGTCTGTGCAGTCACTGCTTAATATAGCAGCCCAGATGAGGTGTCCTTGTCTGAACAGTGAGTGTAGCCTTTACCTGCCCTTTGCTGCGGAATGTCAAATGGAAAGACGAATTGTATATTACAATGTGACATAGGGCACTCCAATTTCCACCCTCACTACCATTTTAGTTAACCGAAGAGTCTAAATTGACCACTGATGTGAATGTAAGAGTAAATATTTGCTTGACTGTATGTGCCCTATGATTAAAATCCCCTCATGTTAACAGTTAGCCTCATTAGAACAGTTGGCAAACAAAATGGATGGACGGACGGGCTACAATGCATGCACGACATCATAGCAAATATGCCCAGTAGGGGCTGTGAGAGAAAGGTTTTTCCAAGTGGATTTTCAATGAATTGCTGGCATGATTCATCTGCTTGTAAATGTTTGCCTCAACATTGATTTGTGTGGTTGAGGATAATCTAATTTACTGGCGCACGATATCTTTATCTGTATGTATGGGTGCTATTGAATATTAATATATTTACTGGGATGCCGCTTTCTTGGCCAGGATTATCAGAAATAGATCCACGCGGGTACTAAGGGAATAAAATATCAGCACAATCGTTCATTGTGGTGATCTTCCAGCAATGATATGAGAAGTTTGCCACAATATTCAAAGTCTAATTTGTGGGATCTGGTCAAGGTTTGGAAATTGGCAACTAAAACATCAAGGACATTTTATTCTTATTTTTATTGAGTCTATAAAAATAAGAACACAATGAACAGTCAATTATAAGAAACACATTCAGACTCATACAGTAATAATTTTAGAGTTGTTGCTTGTATTTCAGGCTTCCCAAAATTGCAACATCTAAACACCAAGAATTTGTAACTTCTGGGTAGCTTAATTACAAACCATAGCTATACCTCAGTAATGCTTTTAGAATCCCAATACTCTTTAACCACATAGTGTAGAGGCTGAGACACAGATTTGGTGTGTGAGCAACATGCACCGGCAAAAGAAACGTTGTTCAAAAAGAACAACAAATTATAAATTGTATTTTCAATTGGGTAAGCATAGAACATATATGGAATGCTAATAATTGAATCTGTATTCTGAGTGACGTTGTAGGCGTCCCTCGGTTCAACGAAGAGGCAAGATGCTTTCAGATGGGTGCTTCATTTAAAAAGCAGGTTGGCATCATCAAACTCTGAATTCCAAGTGGCATTGTATTGGAATAAGGTGTGACAATGAAACTCAGTGACGTGGAATTGATTTCATAAGAGCACTTCACATTAAATCATTTATGTACGTATAAAAAAGTTATAGAAATGAGCATTTTCATTCTTTGATATAACCACAACGACCACAAGCCCTCAAATAACCTGATCATATTTAAGATCAATGTCTTGTTTATTTTATTGCTTGAAAGGCTGTGACACCCTCTATCAGTTGAAAGCAATTGGTAGCATATCAAATATTACAAGCAGACTTTTATTGTATTTAATAGCTATGCTTTTAGGATTTGTTGTGGTGGCAAGAGGAATTTTCTGCCTTCTGTTTTTATAATGTGCAACCCATGGTGCTGCATATGCTAATGGCTGTGTAGATTTTTCATAACTCTGGTTATGAAAAATACAGACACCTAATGAAGGTTGATGGATCAGGTGTATCAGCTTTTCTTTGTTCCTGGTATCTGCATGCCTGAGATTCCACATATAGAAAATACATTCTTGTACATGACTTTCACAGCAGAATAGCACTGTTTACAAGTGTTAATTTTCCTTCCGCATATAACCAAAGCATCACACGGATCATTTATCACGCAACGTAAGTTGCTGAACCGTACAATAAAACCATGTCAGCATGCCAGTGATTCAATAACTGTGCAGACATTTCATAGATTAAAAGCTTTCAGCAGGAGGCACGCTCATTGGGTTTCAAGGTTCTTATCCCTATCAGTCTGCTCTATTAGTTTGACACGGTGAACCTGCAGTCATATCTGATTCGACACTGGAATCATTCCAATTGAGTACCACTTTGAGTGTAAGAGGCTGTCAAAGCAAGCAGTGTCAGGCTGAGATTAAAATTGCATTGGTCTTGGTTACTCATACTGTATGTTGTGAGCATTTTGCTCCATATAATTCTATTTCTTTTATATATAATACATGTGTGTTTTACCGTTGTTTCCCGGAGTGTAAGCCGTTACTTTTTTCCCATGCTTTGAGCTATGAAGCTTTTAATGTTGCATGGTTTATTTATGAATTTTTACTGAAAAGCTTCAAGCCATCAGTAGATTCGTCACATCTGGCCAATGAAATCTGTCGCAGTGGAACAATGAAACTGTCTAGGCCTGCTCTCATAATGAATGTTCATCAGTCATTTGTCGATGGAGTGCCTACGTGGGCTGCCAATATGTAGACAACTGTGTGCGTAGCGGTGCGAGACTGTGTAGGAGCAAATATAGAGGATATAGTATATTGCACAGCGAAAATAAGCAACTTAAGTTGAGTTTAATGAACATAGGGAACGAGTGCCATAAATACAGCCAACTTTGCAGTGCGGCGGCCGTCTCGCTATTGTTTGTTTAGCAACCGACTCCCATGGTCACTGGCATCTGACGACAGACGCTAACTGCGAGCTAGGGTAGTCTGCATTTTCTAACCATGGAGCGACATCCCCTGCACTGCCACGGACCTATGTGCACTGATGCAGGATGAAGCTTAACTCAACAAGCGTGACAGGGGGCACCACAGTGAAAATAGCAGCGTTCAACAATAAAAAAAATTCAATCAATCAATCAATCAATCATCAATCAATCAATCACACTTTTTGTAAAGAGCTGTTATACATGACATTGTAACCAAAAGTGCTTCACATTGTTAAAATAGGTAAAAAGCAAACTCGGAGTCTCGAATAACACTCAGGTTTTGGGACGATTATTTGATTTTGATTAAAAGTCTATTACTCGCTCTCTCTGGACCTCAGTTTTGTTCTGGTTGAACTAGAGAAAGTTCTCTGCCCCCCAGGATTTGTTTAATATGCAGTTTAAAAGAGCATCTACTGGACTTGTGTCATCAGGAGACACAGTGATATACAGCTGCGTAATTATGAATATTCACTCTGTCACCTGATAACACCACAAGAGGGTGCATATATTGCACAATAAATGGCCTAAAATTGAACCTTAAGGTAAACCACACATTACTTCATAGTATTTTTTACAATTTATTTCAAACATGTATAAAATAAACATACAGTAACTAAGTAATACAGTAACTTGTGAAAATCAAAACAGTAAAATTAAGACCATCGAAAAAATGAAGAGGGGAAAAAAAGTGAGCAAAACATAAATACATATAACCAATAAAACATCTGTCAGTGAGGTAGGATAACAAACATTTGTGAGCAACACCAGAGAGGTTAATCAAATATTCAAGTCTGATTAAAATAATGACATGATCTACTGTATCAAAGGCAGCACTAAGGTCAAGCAAAACCACCGTTACTTTCTAGTAATCAAGATTACTGTATTTTCCTGACTGTAAGTCGCGCTTTTTTTCATAGGTTGGCTGTCCCTGCGACTTATACTCTGGAGCGACTTACAGATGAAAAAAAAAAATCAATATCACAGACAGCCACAAGAGGACACTCTCAACTTATGCACCGATATCTCATACTCCTTACACAGACAACTGAATGACTGGACACAAATGCACCTCAAAAGAATCATATTCTGTACTCGACAAGCTGCAAGTCGTGAAATTTGCAGCTGAAAACCGTAATCGAGAGAGAAAGTTTGAAGTGAAAGAGAAACTTGTTAGGGACTGATGAAAAGCAGGGACAACTCTGACTGTGATGAAGAAAAGAAAACAAACAAACGAAAAATAGATGGCCACAGCTTGAGTAAAGAGTTTGCAAGTGGCTGCTTGAACAACATACAAGTGAGGCATACAGTATGTCTTGAACATGAAAACTGGAGCCCTTTCCTGTTGATGTTTATTTTTTTATGAAGCTAAATAACCTTCATTGTGTTAGCATATCTTACACCTATTCAGCCTGTTTTTTTTTTAAATTATTTTATCAAAGTTATCACTTGCCTTCTAAGATGAAATCTCTGTTTTTGGCTTTCTAAAGTGAAATCTCCGTTTTTGATATGGTATTTTGTCAAATAAATTACCCGCAAAAAATGCGACTTACACTGCAGTGCGATCTATGTTTGTTTTTGTTTTGTTCTACCTCATTATGCATTTTTGGGCTGGTGCAATTTCTACTTATAGCGACTTATAGTCCAGAAAACATGGTACCTCTAAAGTAATCTTTACAATTGTAGTCTCAGTGCTTTTTGTTTATCCTAAAACCAGATTGGTACTTTTCATTAAAATTTTCCAATACATTAAAACGTCATTTAGTTGATGAAAAGCATTTTTTTTTTAATTTAAAAAAGAAATTAATCAAAAATTCCAAGTTTCATTCTAATCATTATTTGTTAAGATTGTAAAAATCTAAGTTGTACTTCTTCAGAAAGGCCCTTACCACTGCTGATTTGAGGACACTGGAGAAGGTCCCCGTCTCAAGAAAGCAATTTATAATGTTTAAAAGTTCTTCTTATAAAGCTCCATAAAATGTTTTCATAATAGAAGTTGGGATTAGGTCCAGAAACAAAAACACCGCATGGTCCAAAGTAGGACAAGCGATATTGGAAATGGATGCATAAATGAAACGAGTAGTGCACTGGAGACAAATTACTTCTAAGTGTATGTACATGATGTTAAATTTTAAATTGTTGCATTTATGCCAAAGCAATGAATTCAATTAAGTACTTCATGCTAAAGTGATATATTTTTTTTTTGTTGCAAATTTATAATCCACAACGCTTCGTTATAGTAAATTCTAAGAAGATGTATTTACCTGTTGTTTAAGAGCTCAAAATCAATTTTTGGAGAATATTTGTTGTGTTTATTAATAATATACATGTTTATTTTCCTAAAACATTTGCTGTGAATATGATAAACATAAAATACATATTGAATTATAAACTATTAAAATAGGTCAATTTCATTTGTATTTCTTGACTATCAAATAAACACCAGGCCCATTTAAGTATCAGTGTTGGGGTTCAGATAGGTTTTGTCTGTAAACAAGTAATATAACGAGTTATAATTTTTAAAATATTTTCAGATATTGAGTCTGGTCATGCATTAAATATTTCGGGACCTGCTTGAAAGGAAGTGCAGCTTATACCACATTTACTGGGTAGACTGCGAAGTGAATTGACCGCCAATCGGACAAACTACAATACGCGCAATAAGTTAGAGTTGATGCGCTCGTTTGTTATTTCGATACTTTTGTTAATTTACCTCAAACCTTTTTCACAATTAGTAAATAGAATACCACTACCTAAAAATGTAATTATTAAGTAACTTAAAAGTGAACTTGAGTCACTCATTACACTATAAATTAACTTTCACATACAAGTAACATGTTATATTGTAATATACAGTGGTTAATGGGGACCGAGACCACCCGCGAAAACTTAAAATCCGCGAAGTAGCGGCGCCCCTTCAAAAATGCTTAAAAAAACCTATACAGGTATACAGTATACCCCCCTGTATACAGTACACCATATAGAATACGGGTGGAGAGAGAATGAGAGAGAGTGAAATTCATGTTATAACAAAAAAAACTAATTATTATTAAAACTTTTTTTTTTATTCCCCAGCCATTATTTTTGTATTTATTCAATTACTTCTTTTTGTATTTATTTAATTACTTCGACTTTTACCTGCTGGTACGCCGTCCGGTGTGCCCTGTGAAATGAAAGCTGGCATTCTTCATTTATTTATTTATTCATTCATTACTGACAGCCTCGCGCTCCGCTCGTGCCCGGGCGGAAGAGGTGCTCCTCTTCGGCTTAATTGTCACACACGCCGGACCTGCTCCCCCGAAGCGTGTCTCTGTTCGGTTGAACTCGGTTTCATTTCGCCCCGCTCGTGCCCCGGGCGGAAGGTGCTCCTCTTCGACTTAACTGTCACGCACGCCGGCCGGCCTCCTCCGGAGCTCTCGTACGGTCCCGAACGGAGCGAAATGTCGCCGCGCTCGTGACCGGGCGGAAGGTTCTCCTATTCGGCTTAACTGTGACGCACGCCCGCCCTCCTCCCCCGGAGCTTCCATTCGGTTAAACGTAGGGGCCGCTTGGAACCGCCCGGGCCCGGGGAAGGTGCTCCCCTTCGGCTTAACTGTGACGCGAGCATGCCCTCCTCCCCCGGAGCTTCCATTCGGTTAAACTTAGGGGCCGCTTGGCACCGCCCGTGCCCGGGGAAGGTGCTCCTCTACGGCTTAACTGCCACGCACGCCGGCCGGAGCTCTGGTACGGTCCGAACCGCGCGAAACGTCGCCCCCGATCGTGCCCGGGGGAACATGCTCTTCTTCGTCCACTCTCCTCTTCGCCCACGCTCTTCTTCGGCGCACGCCGGCCGTCTAACCGCTCCAGCGCCCCGTCGTGCCGCTCGGCGAAACTACAATGCCCCCGCGGAGCGGAGCGAATGGAGAGCCCCGATCGTGCCCGGACAATAAAGTTTTTAATTTTTGAATATTTTTTAGACCCGCGAAGCACTGAACCCGCGAAAGGTGAACCGCGAAGTAGCGGGGTTTCACTGTATTATATTATGGAAGTATCTTTCCCAACCCTGAACAGTATTATGCTGCTGCAATTTCAACAGCAGCAACATTTGCTCAATATAAACCATTGTTTATAAGTAAAATCTAAAATATTTGATGACATTGAAGCTGCACTTAGGTCTCTTTAGTTTTCCTACCAAGGGCCCTTTTATTTTTGTCTAGCAAAGGCAGAAGATATTCTTGGCTTTATTTGAATTGAGATATGTTGATCTTTTTATGTACAGGTGTTTGACATTCTTTTCCTGGCTCTCAAAAAGAAGAACCACTGGGATTATATTTCTTTCTGCCTCTAATTTGAGGTTTGCCTCATTGTTGAAAGATTTGGGCAACAGACACAGTATATGCTGTAACAGGAGACTGAAAAAAGAGAAGAATCAATTACAGAGTAGGAGAGAAGAAAGACATGTTAAGATGTACAGTTGAGAGAGAAGGAAAGTGGAGGCAGGGATGGAGGAGGGATCGGGGGAAAAAAAGCATACAGAATCGATTCGACTCAATTCAATAAACCCATTGGACCCGTCGCCCCCACACACTTGTTTTTATGTTTTTGTTTTGTTTTTTAAGGATTGTGTAATATTTGTGTGAGCATCTAATGCAGAAGCTTTGTCACCGCCTTTAGGGTCTGACAACACTCATTTTGTCCATATCAGATCCAGCAGCGACATGGACCATAACATTCTGAAGACTTACATCAATGTGAGGCACTCTTAACCACGGGAGCGGTTTATGTACAACAGGAGCAAATGTTTTTGGTTGTTCTTATTTTTTTAACTGAACAACCATGGTTTCATTGCCTTGACCTCATCAAATCAACAAAGGCTTGAAAAGTTCAGAATGTGTTTGACTGCAATATGGTGGCAACCAGCCTGAGTTTACTCTTTCTCTCGCCAAAAGTCATCCGAGCTCGATCTCATAGCTAGACAGATAGATAGATGGGGATAGGCTCCAGCCTACCCGTGAATCCCATGAGGGCAAGCGGATCAAAAGGATATATTTGACGTCATAGAATGGCAACAAGTACAAAGTGTACATTACCTTTTGCCCAAAGTCAAATGGGACAGACTGCAGCTCATCCTGAACAGGGTAAGCAAGACAAACTTGATGGATGGGAGTGGGAGAACATCTGTTACTGCAATGAAACAACTGAAGAATCATTCTTCTATGTGCACTGAGACAAACCCGTATTGGTTTGGTGTTAGTAAAAGACAGCTGGAAGGAGTTTTTTCACAATATTATAGCTTCATGTATGCAAATTAATCCTTGGAAAAGAAATTGGGTGGCGAAGGGAGCACTGCCTCAAGCCACTTTTGTCATAGTAAGAGCAATTATCTATTATCTATTTTTTCAATGGACCTTAATTGCATAAAGTGACTCAGAATTAGTGGATATCTACAGTACATATTGCTGTTGGGTGTTTAACACAAGTACATTATGCATACATTAACACAGCACTATCCTTATCCAAGTATCCTAAAGGCATCATTTGATTTCTCCTTTACAAACGAGACATTCTGCAAGGGTTCTATGCAAAAGGACAATTGAAGAAAATAGATTGCTAAAAAGGTCTAAAGAAAGTGGGCACCGAAGAAAGCAATGGTACGACAAAAATATTAATGAAGCAGTTAACATACTGTAAAGAATGACATGATGAAAGGCAGATGTGGTTGTGGCAGGGAAAAAAAGTTGGTGCCATTGAATTAATGAACAGCAGCACTTAAAATCTGACTGCCTGTAACTCAACCCTGCTGCTACATAATGAAATACACTTACGACTTGACATCACTACTTTGTGCGTGTGCGTGTGTGTGTGCGTGCGCGTGTGTGTTTAATGCCACTGACATGTTTTTTCAAGTGTAGCTTGAATATAGTTATTAGTTTCAGTGACATGCACCATTGCCAGATGCAAGACTATGTTTTAGAGGAAAAAGAGCAAAAAGAAGCATGGCACTAATAAGGAAATGTGACAGCAGAAATGAGGAGGGAAGGAAAAGTTCAATTTATTCATGAAAATCATCGGATTTTTGGTCCAGCAGAGTTCTTTAAGGACTACAAAGGTGCAATGCAAGCAGTATATGGAAACAACCAAGCTGTGATTTCAAATAAAATACAGAAACTTATTACAGTGGCAGCTCCAAAGTAAAACACTTCATGAAAAAAAAAAATCATAAAAACTATGCCTGAAGTCTTGAAAATTGAACTGTTACCAAGCCTAATGTGTAACTTTTTGCTCAGTGAGCATCATCTACATTCAATATTGTGGCTTCTGGTTTTGAATGTTCTTTGATTTGCAACCAAAAAGGGTAGCAGTCATGAAACCTTAATTTGATGAGGAAAGTGGTGCAAACATCTATGTCTTCCTCGTTCCTTACAATATGATTAGACATGGGAGAGAAAGAAAAATGAATGTGCTCCAAACTACTCAGCTCTGTTGAGTGTGAATATACACACATACATATATATATATATATATATATATATATATTATAGTATTACTGGAAGATTTTAATTCAATCTCACTGCGTGGTGGGAGTTTCATCAATTACACCTCGCTTCATCTTGTTAACAAACCATGCGATCGGAATAGAGTGTGTTTGACCTTGGAGGTTGATGACAAATAGTGATAGATCCCGCTTCTGGCTTTGTGTTGAATGTATGTACTGTAAGTAAGAAGACAAGTAGCTGAGCACTATGAAGACCGAAAATGTGAACAGCCACACCAGAGTCAGATTTGGAGCAGTCTAAATGTGGTGACGTGGGGGTTGTGTCCTAAGGCGTTCCCAGGCCAGTTGTGAGACATAGGGCCCGCAGCAGGTTCGAGGTCTGCCCCAAAGCCTCCTCCTGGTTGTGTATGTTCAGATCTGCTCACCAGGAAGGCATGAAAAAGATGCTCAATTTGGAAGAGCAAATTCCGGGTGCCTTGCCAGCGTGAGCTTAGATCATGTTGTGATATGTAGCCTCGGCTCCTTGTGATAGTTTTATGATGATGGGAGGCTCATTTGTTATTCATGTGATGTGGCCGCAGGGATTCAGGTCTACATTGAGGATAACAGAGGCTTAGGTGAAATCTCTCACTAAGAGGCTTGAATGGTGAAACTTCAAAGCAACACACAATTACTAAACACAGCTGCCAACTGTTTTTGGAATGAAGAAATATTTAAAAGAAAAAATGTGGGGGAGAAAAAACAGACATTTAAGCACAGTAAAAGTAACAAAAACATTCAACCTTGCATGCACCTCCAGCAAAATATTCACATCTGATAACACAACACCAGTCAGGTGCATTTTCAAAAAACGGCACATTTAAACCAGAGATGGTTTTATGTGCCCCCAAATGTATTTTGGATGCTGATTTAGAAAAATATCTTTATTTTTTTGGTAGGGCATCAAGTTTTTGAGGTAGTTTTGTCTTTTTGCTTCTAAGTGACCTATAAAAGCTCTCACAATACTGATTAAACGTTGTAATGTATTGTGCATGTTTTCCAGAGTTTTCTCCAGGAACTCCGGTTTACTCCCCACATTCCAAAAACATGCATGGAGGTTGACAGAACAATTAAAATTTGTTTGTCCCATACTGATACTCATAGGAACCAATTCAGGGTTTCCCTCGCCTACTGCCCGAAGATAGCTGGTAGCTGGGATAGGATCCATCGACCCTAGTGAGGAGAAGCGGTATAGATAATGGATGGCTGGCTGGCTGATCCTCATAGGTCCTGTGTAGGGGGTTGCAAAAGTATTCATACCAATGAGTAACGCTCAATTTCTCAGCACAGAACAAAAGAAAAGGCTTTTTCACCTGTTTGCATGAAAGGAAATAGCACAAACACAACAATCCATCACTGATTTCAGCACTCTTTACTATAGGTGGATTGCATGAATAATTTTTTTTATTGTTCCAAACGCATTAACACCGTTGCACCAAAGTTGTCTTTTTGAGTTGAAAGTGATTCCACACCGTAAAGTATTGCATCATAGTGTCACAAGCCACCATTTATAAATGGTGCCCGATTATCACCTGTCCTCAGTCATGCCATGCTAGTCAGCAGACAACAGTCATGAAGTCCAAGGAGCTGTCAGAAGACAGCTCAGACAGAAAGTTTGAGAAAAGCATAATGGTGGACAAAGCTATACAGTCAACGCAGGTTCATCAATGTGCCAAAAAGTACTGTTGCATCACTGGTCCAGAAGTGGACCAATGTGAACCTCAGAAGAACAGGGCCTGCCTCGACAAAAGGTAAGAGGAAATTGCTCAGGTAAGCGAGAAAAACCCACACTGTAACTTTTGAAGGTCTGATAAAGTCTCTCCTGGTTGCTGGGACTAACATACACAAGTCCACAATATCCCATACTTTACACAAGGTGTGTTTACAAAGAGGAAGCCATACCTGAATAAACAACATCTCAAGACTCACTCGCGGAACGCAACCCAATAGAAAACCTGTGGCAAGCGCTGAAGATTGGCGTCCACTGGAGATCACCAAAGAACATGACCCTGCTGGAGCACTATTGCAGAGATGAGTGGGTAAAACTGTCCAAACAGCGTTGCGCAAAGGTCATTGCTGGCTATGCAAAGCCATTGGAAGCTCTTATTGCTGCCAAAAGAACTGCAACCAAGTACTGAGTATGACTTGATGACTTGGTGTGAATACTTTTGCAACAAACAAATGCACACTTATGTAATCCATCAAAAGTAAAGCGAGCTTATGAACAAAAAGTGATGGATTGCTGGGTTTGTGCTATTTCCTTTCATGCAAATAGGTGAAACACACTTTTCTTTTGTTCAGTGTGCTGCTCATGGGGATAAATACTTTTGCAACCCACTTTACATTGACTGTCAACTCTTGTAAATACCCCAATCTGCACTCTACAGATCCTAGATCAAATAAAACGGTAACATCAGATCAAGAGCCAATCACTCCCATGTCATGCAAACACAGGCAATGTACATAATCAGTTATAGGCCTGTAAAGCAGGAATGCACCAAATGCTGCAAAAAAAATAAAATAAAAAAATGCAATGGCATAGTGTTGTCCGGTCACTTTGGCAAAGGGAAACACGGATAAAGCTGTAAGACAGAAAAGGCTGTGCAATGACAACAAGCAAAGGGGAAACGAAGAAGTCATGGGTTAAGCCTGTAAGCTGTGATTCAATGAAAGTCTTTTGTATTATATGCCACCGGGAATTTTTTTAGCATAGGCCAAAACACAGACTCAGCTACAACAGCACAGACTGCTTTGTTTAGCTCAATGCTGCCTTATTTCATAACTAAATGTTGTGAAGAATATTTGGCTGTGAAAGATTATAAGCGGAAATGATTTCCAGAGATGGGCACCTTAACCTATTTTGCCCGTCTGTCCTCCAGACGTGACCGGGCACCCTTTCGTCATCGTCCCATGCTCTTTATTCATAATCGTCCGCGTCCGAGTCCGCCTTCATCCTTTTAAAGTGCTTTCGTCCTTGCATTTCATCAGTTCGCCCCCCCACGACAAAAAATAAATAAAATAGTGATTGATTAGTGCTAAAGGCTACCAATTTGATCCACATACGAAAAAAATAAATTGCTCAAATTTTCTTTAATAATATTAGTGTGCCCGAAGACAGCTGTGATAGGCTCCAGCATGCTGGCAATCTTCGTGAGACAATGATCATGTTAATGATGTCTCGCAATAAGTAGGAAACAGATACATCATACATCCGGACAAGTCTACCGCCACCACGATGTTTTTGGCACATGATGGCCGCTACAAATCCCATTACTGAAATATGATGCTGGAAGTCCTCCATTACACAGTATTTGCTTTGTCCAAAAAAAAAAAATTGGTAAGTAACTAACTGATAATAAACGCTTTTTTTCGCATCTACTGTAAAAGTGGAACATCTGTTAAATCTCAAATAAAACAAAGAACACAATTATTGATTTGATTTCACAAATACAACTTTGGTTGATAATATAATTCAAGCAATGATTCAGGGAAATAGAACATAAAAAAAAACTACAGAGAAACAGCATATATTTTGCACATTAGACAGCAAGAGTATCAGTACCTGATTTTGGGTTATCAATATCGTGCTGTGACTAATACTGTACGATACATTGCATTACAGATCCCAGAGTGTAATGTGGAGAATGACAAGTGATGTCTATGAAGCATTTGGTTACCGCTCCACATAGTTTGGTGGTAATTGGATGGGAATGTTTTAATTGATGCTCATAGCAAGAAAATGTGGAAACATAAATAAAGTAAAGTATGCAATATCCCAGTGGTGAGTGGACTATCACTGGGGCTAAACCAGATGGAACTCGTGTCAGATGCCCATCTGTCTCTTAAAGCAACTCCAGCTTGCCACTGTGACAATGACACTCAATTATCCATTAGTATGTATTAAGTCAACTTCTGTCTTGAAACAAGTAGAGTGGGAAGAAAATTAGGGCTTCTCTGTTTGGATGACTTCCATTTTGGTGTTTGAGCTTGTCAAGTTCAAAACATGCACACAAAGCACATTTTCACAATTGCCTTACACTGCCTTTTCACAGGTTTTGGTTGCATCTTATTTGCACAATTTTGGATCGTTTCCAACCAATTGTGTCTGTTCATTTTTAAGCACAGCTAAAAAGAGACTCAAACCATCCGATAAGGGATTGCTCCATTGTGTACTGTGAAAAGATGGCTCATGGTGTTCAGAATCTTTTCCTTATATGAAATAAATTCCAAAAGTGTACATTTTTAAATTACATGATGCATTTTCTCCTGCCAAACTCTTTCAACAAAACCCTCATCTTTACTGCACCTGTTGTCCAAGCTCATGCAGTGAATGTGTCAGAATTCCTTTGATTGTGTATGAAATATTTCACCACCCCAAGCTCAATATTGTGAGTAAGGAAAGAATTTTCCTTTGTGTGCTGCTCTGTTAAATTCTTGCGAGATTCTACCATTCTATCGATTTAATGTTCTCTGCTAATTACTGTAGCGGCCTTTCATTCTTGGGGAATGTGCTGCCTGCTGTCCTGTCGAGCTGCTGCGGTATGTTGACAAGCCAGCACTCCGTAGATTGTGTTGTGGCGTGTGTGCTTGTGTGTGACTAAATCAATAGTCTGTAATCAGGTCGGGATGGTTATGACCCTTTCCCTCTATAGTACAAAGAGTTACAGAGGCTTCTAAGAAAACGCTTACTGTGAAGTTTGCGTTTATTCTCAGTGATAGACGAAGCCATATTTTCTCTTTCGCTCACATGTGCACACACGCACGCACGCGCACACAGAAAGGTCTGAGCAAGAATTCACCATAAACTGTAATGACCACAAGCATGGTTCAAGTTATAGGAGAGCCAAGCATCTTCAAAGCACCCCTGTGTTTCCAAAATGTGGGAGTTCATCTATTTATGGTCAAAATAATAGAGCATTTTATCTTTTTATATTACTGTTCATGATACTGAGTGCGTGTGCGTGTGTGTGTGTGTGGGGGGGGGGTGCGTGCGTGGGGGTGTGCGTGCGTGTGTGCGTGCATATGTATACCTTAAATGCTTGGCTTAAGTCAATGTATGCAAGACCTGGGGGAATATTGCAAGTCAATATTTCAATACAACTCCCATAATCCCCTGCAGTCAGAGAAAGGAAATGTGCGGTGGTATCAAAAGAAAATGTATTTCATCAGAGTAAAGTGATATGTGGGTTCAAAGGTGCATGTTTGAGTCTATGTGCAGTCTGCGCACTGCAATTATCTTGAATGATTTATAGAAATGCCTCATTTTCTAAGGCACTCTCAATGTAGCCTTGCTCACCTTCCCAGGAGGCTGACCTTGATGGTGATGTTTGGTACTTTGCTTGACAGGAACGTCGTAACGTAACTCTGAAAGGCAGACAGGCAACAAATAAATTGAGAGGATGATAGGTGGCCTTTCAGTCAGCATTATTAGCTGTACTGATTGTAGCATGGTTAAACTTTGAAAACAAATATATTTTGGCTACATTTACACTGCAGGTCAAGTTTGATTTTTTTTTTTTTGCCCATATGCGATATCAGATTTTTTTTTTCATGCATTGTGAACAGAACAATTAAATTTTTTTTCCAACTCCGGTTTGGGCCTCTCTCATACGCCTCTGTGATGTGTCTGCAGTATGAACGCTTAGCCATACACTTCCAAAATTTATGTCATCAAAATCCCAATTTACGCTCTGCGAGGGCCGGGAAGGGTGCTTTGGGGGTAGATTGCAGATTCACGGACGATTAGTAAAGTTGTTAAGAGTAACAGTGTTGACTTTACATTTGACTTTAATTCCACTTGAAAGATAATGCACAAAGTTGTGTGGTGGTAGCCATACAACACATACAGCCACACAGGTGGTTCTTATTAACATTTCATATTTCAATGTATATGATTTGTGGATTACAATGTGAAAATTCGAGACAGAGAGGATTTCTGCTTTGAAGAGGTATGAAGAAAGCCATCAACATCTAACTAGAAAGGTCCTATGGAAACAGAAAAGGTTTGTGCAACCACTTGTCACAATAATGTGCTGACATCTCTCCCCCAAAGATCATCTCCTGCAAGCGGTAAAGCGGCTACTCACGAGCCGTTTGCCACCAGGCAGGTGAACAACCAGTCATTACATTAAAAACAGTCACTTCTTACCCACACCTGCCAAAAAAAAAAGTTACCTCCCCCAGGTGACACATCCACCGTAGAGAAAAAATTGAGGAACTCCACATTGAAGATTTACAACTGCAAAAGCCTTTTTGATTTAAGGCAAAATGTCTTCAACAACTAAGAAGAGACCAAGACAAGTCAAGTTTGAGTGGATTGCCCTTAAAATCACAAGAGTCTCAGTTGCCTCAATTTAATTTGCTGCGAAAAAGTATTTGCCCCCTTACTCAGTTATTTTATTGTTTATTTAATTAGTCCAAGACAACCCAACAACAACAAGTGGTTCAATCGACTTGCTTCTGATCATGATTAGACCGATTTAGGAGGAAAACTACGTGATCGCCTGTCAATAACTTTCATTGCCGAGCACAAAAAAAGATCATCACTTGTATTGTTGCAAGGGTTGTTATCTGTGAGACCATGAAGGAGGCTGTGATTTGTGATTGGATGAGTGAGTTGGTGGGTGGGGCTAAACTGCTAACTTTACCTTTTAAGAGGTCTCTGGGACGGCTTCCCACACATCAAAAGTGCAACTAAATGAAGTCAATTATGTTTGTTGCCAGTTTCTGAAAATGTGTCTGCGAGTGTTCTCAATTGTGGCGACTTAATTGGATTTTCTGGCCATGAGTTGGCATCTTGGCAGGATGAAGATCGACCCTTCAAGTAACCGATGGACTACACTGACACAGGCGAAAAATGTTCGAGGAGCTGCATTTGGCATAGGGACAGATTAGCATTAGCTTCTGAAATGCAACTCATCCTTGATTGCTCAAAGCAGTGGGGGTGGAGGATGTTCATGCTCAGTGTGTCCACTGCATGTGTATTGCTGACTAAAGAAGACATTATTGATCCCACAGTGGGGAAATACAATCGTTACTGCAACAATCAATAATGCAAAATTTTATGAAAGGAACAAGTATTGTCAAAATAAACCAAGTGAGAGGGGAAAACGTTATTTTCAAATAGCATGTAAGATGTATTCAACAAGGGAAAATACAACCCATGCTGTGTTTATGGGAATTGCACTTCAGTTCAGACCCAAGAACTGTTGGTGTCTGTCCCCAGTCGCGACTGTAACAAAATTTGTGCTCGCCCCTGGGCAATCAACATATGGAGGCGCGGTGAGCAGTAGCTTATTTGCATGAGACCGGACTGATTTCAGCACGACACTAAAATATGCATTATAAAGTGAGTCAACATGATTGATTTTGACAAAAAGAATGACACCAACATATTAAAGCGTTTTTAAAGTTAGGGAAATTGCATAATACTGCATGTTTCCCGTCAAAAGAGAACACTAGTCTCTCATGTGACGCATATTTCTTCAACATACAACACTTCTCTACCAATGCCATCAATAAAGTATTTCCCTTAAATGAAGCTTTAAAAGGCTTCAGAAGCTGCAGATGTTCTTACTTAAAGCTTTATATTATATGCATTGCCGACACCAGCAGGGGTGGAGGTTATTGTTAGCCTCAGGGGGAAGTAGTCAACATAAAAACCTTGCAATTAAAGTGAGTGTATATGTGTGTTTTTTTGCTGGAAGGGCAACTGGCCTGGAGACGTCTTCATCTCCTGACTGTTGCGCATCATGTTGATGGGGAGAGCTAGATGCATTCTGGCGACCATAACAGTGGGCGCTACTGTAATGTGATGCAATTGAAAAAGACGTTAAGGTCATGGAGAGGCTTAGGATGGAAAAATCCCTCATATACTTAGTATACTAGAGGTCATTTGGGGGCCAATGGCCATAGGGATAACTTGATTCTGATTGGCTACAGTGTGCCTGCATATTTCTCTCTAATGTATGCTGTGACCGAGCACCTCAAACGCTGTTGGTTAATCAATGCCATATCCCTCCCCGCTGGAACGTCTGCCACTGACGGCAATGATTCAGAAAAATGACTTGGGTTTGAGTGCAGGATAATTAAATTGCATTGTATAACCCACTGCTCCTCCAATAGGCATACCTCAAGGGAAACATGATTTAAGACTAGACATACAGTTCATTTGCACAGGGGTTGTGTCTTTCAAAAAGGTTGAGGAGACTTATTTAATTCATTCCCGTCCCCAAACTTTTATTTATTTAGTTTTTTAACAAGTTTTGGAACACTAAGTTATAACAAAAGATAGAAACTTGTGTGCAATTAACATTTTTGCTGCGGCTCCGCTTTCTATATTACTGTATATGTGAACATCTAACAGAAGCAATAATTCAGACTTTAAATCTTGTTAATTTAGCCAAGCAACACAGGAAACGTTTGCCACATTCATAACGAAAATGAATTTACCGTGCCTGCCCTGCGAGATGTAGTTTCAACGGATAAACTTTGAAACAAACTAAAGATAAAAGTGCCTCCTGGACCAGATTGTGGTTGAGCTCCTATAGCCCACTTTAATTGAAACCAATCTCTTCTGTTTTTTCCTTGATACCAGCGGAAAATGTAGCCCTTGCTCAGCTATTAAAAAAGCCAGTGAGAACTCGGAGGAAAAAAAGGATGAGTTTTTTTCATTCCAGGGGGAATAATATTCACTCTGATCACGTCCTGCACTTGAGGATCTCATCACAAAGAAGTGTGGGGCTTCCAACTCAGTGGCTTTGTTGAATTGTGGCAAGTTATTATAAGGGAAACGTCTGTGTTGTCGCAGAAGATTTGATGGTAATCTTGCTCTTTGTTTGGCTTACATGCTCTGATGACTAATGCAGCTTTTCAGCTGTGATGCAAAAATTAGTTCAACTTTATTATGCTCAACCCAGTACCTAAACAACAATGGAAAAAACTTAATGCATAGTTAAATTCTCTTGCCGCAGGGTGTGAATGTGTTGATGAGACTTTCTGGGGAATGTATTGGTCAGCTAGGAGAGAATGAAACAGAACGAAGACTAAGGAAAACAATCAGCAATAAGAAGGCCATGAAGGATAATGAGTTTATACATATGCTGGTGGGAGAAAAAGGGATACTAAAAGACATAAAGGTGTAGTCAAGCAGAGTAAAATGCAAGGCATCTATGACCGAGATCAGTGTAACCTTTGTGCGTGCCTCTGTCACGCATCTTCATCTGTGCGTGCCTGCAGGTGTATTTCGGTCTGTTTCTGAAAGTGAGGGAGCAGCCTAAACACGCTGAGTAACTGCACTGGCTACTGAATGTACACCGACATTTAACAAAATGTTGAGAGGGACAGCTTCAGGAGGAAAGGTTAGGAAAATGAGAGACTTGATGACTAACGAGAGAAATTGAGGTGAACGGGAATCCAAAGAAGAAGGATGGATGACACACAAGGGGCAGTCGATATGACACCTGAAATCCACTACGCTAGTTTGACTTCGTGGATGCATGCTCAAGTTCTGTTAAGCTATGTGAACGATGAATGATTCATGAAATTGCTCCTTTGGCCAGTAATTAATGACCACCTTGTGCATAAGGAAGAAATAGAATGCAGCATTGTATAATGTTAAAAGTGTGACTACACACAAGAAAACTTTGCTATATTTAACATCTTCTTTATCTGCTGCTGTTTACTTAAATCCATGAAGTATTTAATTTATTGTTCTGTGTAACACATGGACATTTTATTGTGATGACATCTTGCCCATGCCCATCTCCATGAAGGGATTCACAATAAATGCCACAAGGTTTTCAAATGCATTAAATCAGTCAACAAACTTCATTCAAGTTTCACCAAAAGGTCAAATTACTGTACTTGTGTACTCATGTCACATGAGTGAGTTTCTCATTACAGCGGTCAATAAAAAGTAGTCTGTCCACTCTGGAAAACAAAATAAGAGTTGTGGAGATAAATTGGCAAAACACAAAGTTTAATAACATAAAATAAATTTTGTCAAAAGTAAAAACACTCAACAATGTAAACAGAAGAACACAATACAAAACTGTGATGCGATATTGGCTTGCATGCATCAGTCAGACACGGTTTGTTTAAAATGTCATCATCTGATCAAACGACTGCATTCATTTTCCAAGATTGTCTGTTCACTGACAAAGTGAATTTCATTCAGCATGCCACAGAGTCACTGGCAACATAGTCACTCCCGTCAGCCAATGGAGATGCTCGTTAATAGCAGGTCGTTCCAAGACTTGTTCTCATTGGTTGTTGGGCGATGCTCTTTTATCAGGGTGATCATTTCTTTTAACCTGCCCTCTCCATTAGATTCATGGTTCGCATGCAAGCATTTTGGATGCTGAGGGGTGAACATCTCCTGCTCTGGAGGGAGTCTCAGTCTTCAGCCTCAGTCTTCTATAGTCACAAACTGTTGCTAGGGCAACATACATGCAGACTTACGGTGCTCATTTTCCCAAATATGACTTTTAAGGGTAGTTTAAAGTCATAAAATATGTTTGAAATGATATTCAAGTTTTGGGATTTAAATGAAAAAAACATTTTTAGAGTGGCGTCATCCACTTGTGCTGCTTTGGAGGGTAATGGGAAAGGTTTACAGTGTATAAAGCCATCACAGAAACTCGAGAGGATGATTATAGGAATAGGCCATAATAAGCATTTCAAGGATAGAATCTAAAAACATGAACATATTTTTTTCCCAAAATTAATAAAGAAGGGTCAAAAGTGCATGCTACGGAACCAAATGAGTGCATTAAAAGTTTGAAGTACTTTTAAAGTTAATGGACCTTATTACTGGAGAATTTGCTTAATAATTGAATACGTCACATGCAAATAGACATTTGGGTAACAGATAGTAGGAGGTGCTTACCATCAATGCGTCATAATACATACATATTTCAGATTACAGGAGTGCTGAGGGATAGAGATGATGTAATCATTTTTTCCCAACAACGTGATTAAGTTTACCAAATAATTTTTTTCATAGCCACCAAGTGTCTGCTTTTAAATGCAATTACATCGGCTCAAAGAAAAGAAAAAAAATACTGCAACTGCAAGAGTCACCTTTAGTTGGTTGAGTGCTTTATTCAGTAGCTTGTGTGAATAATGAATGATGTCCAAAGGGATAAAATGAGTCAGGCAGACTTCTTTTACAATGATGAATGTGGTGATATTGGAAGTAATAAACACTATACAGCATGCACAGCAGATTTTTTATGAGGATCTTTAGTCATTGTTGTAAATGGGGGTGAGTTGCATGAACCAAAAGGCAGTCTGTTTCCTGAGGACATGGAGCAGCAGGCCTGTTCTGAGCTCCGGTGGGTGAACACAGCATGCACTGTTTACCGAGACACAGAATTGCACCTGGTGTTTAACGTGGTGCCACCAAGAAGTGTTCTGCATCTATCTCTGCATCTGGCTGCCTCATCTACCCAAGGACAAGAGAAATTACACAACAGGTCTAATTCCCAGACCACGTGGAAGGGCATAAGTGGATGAATAAAGCAAAAACGTAGCGCCCAGACGTCTGCACAAATGTCATTTTTCACGATTCAGGATGATTTACTTCCAGTTGGGGCAAGGAGATGAATGTCCATTCTATGTGTAGCACTGACGGATGAAACAAGGGCACACCGAGCATATTTACCTTGAAGCTGTGTGCTGCATGACATGCTGTCTAAACATCACAAAGCTCTTGAAATAAAGGGTGGCACTCTGTGCCGATTTGACTTCACCATGCAAATATAGCATCAACCGCTAATCTGTTCTACGTCTCAATCTTTCTCTCAAACTACTCATTAATGGGACATGCGCTCTACTCTTATTTTAAAATACAGTTGTGTTG
Source organism: Idiotropiscis lumnitzeri (assembly GCF_059441095.1). Classification (NCBI taxonomy): domain Eukaryota; kingdom Metazoa; phylum Chordata; class Actinopteri; order Syngnathiformes; family Syngnathidae; genus Idiotropiscis; species Idiotropiscis lumnitzeri. The sequence continues at coordinate 1,327,239 of NC_142394.1, read as the reverse complement.
GCTCAAATCAGTTTTCAAATCAACTCTCACCATTGAAATGAAGACAAATGCCAATACAGTAATCCTCTCAGAAAATCGCCAACAATTTTTTTATTCGTATTTTTGTTAGGGCTGTCAAAATTAAAGTGTTTACGCGCGATAAATTAAAAAAACTAAATCACACCATTAAATATTTTAACTCTGTTTTATTTACTTCAAAAATAATTTAAATACTATGTAAAGCCAAATCCAGATATTGTAAGTACATATTTAGCACAAAATCCCAGAACAAAACACACTTCTCGTGTCACCACTGGGCCTTGCAAACCAAAACTGGAGTGCGGTGCTTGTCGGGACAACTAAATGTACTGTGGAAGTGTGGAGAATTGCTTCTAAGAAAAATGCCCGACTCTGTTTAGATCATATTCATGGATCAAAGAAAGCCATTAGAACTTTGATTTAAAATACACTTCACATTTGGTGATTTTACATTAATTCCAAGATATTATTCAAGTAAATACCTGTTACAAGCTACACAAAAAATGGTAGTTGAAAAATGTGGTTAATCGCAATTAATTACGGAATTTCTTGCGAGTAATTTTGAATTTTTATTTATGAATAAGAAAATATTGTACTGCATAAAAACATACCACTGGCGTCAAGCCAAAACCTACAACGTTACAACGTAATAAATTTAAAAAAAATTCACAAATCCAGACTATTGATCAGTCTGCACGTATTGGTGTTTTTTTGACCAATCATTGACCGATCTAAAATGTTGAAAATGGTTTGCTCTCTTTGATTGGTGAACAAGCATGCCATCATTTGGGTTTCCTTGAGGGTACAAGCATTCTTTCCAATGCCCGCATGTGTAATAATATCATTAAAATACAATATAAAAAAATAAACAAGATTTTGCAGCATTTTTTTTTTTTGCCGGAATTCAAAGGATATTGCACTGCTCTTTTGAGTGTGTCTTGGTCAGCAGGAGCAGTACAATACATAGAGTGCCATGAAAAAAGTATTTAGCCTCTTGTCCAATCCTTAGTTTTTGAAAGAAAGTAATTTTTAAATATTTTTTAATATTTTCTTTTATTAAGGGAAAACAAACTATTCAAAGCTTACTTGGCCCTGTGTGAAAAAAGTACTTGCCTCCTAAACCAAATGACTGGTTGGGCTGCCCTCAGCATCTACAAATGAAATCACGTGTGTCCATAATTGGTAATGAGTCTTTCTGATCTCAGCGGGATATTTTGGTCCCTGCATAAAGTGTTTTAATTCAGAAACACTGGCCAGTTTTCAAGCATGAAGGGCTTTTTTTTTAAAGTTACGCAATAGCATTTCAATGAGCTTCAAGTCCAAACTTTGATGACCATAACCTTCATTTTGTTTTGTTAAGCCATTCAGAAGTTGCCTTCCAGGTGTATTTTGGACTGTTGTACTGCTGGATTCCGAAAGTCAGCTTGAGGCCACGGGCTGATGGCTGAACTTACTCCTCAGGACTTTCTGTTAAGAGCAGAATTCATGGTTAAATCAATTGCAACAAGTCGTTCAGGTCCTAAATTACAATCAGTCCGAGACCATCACCCTACCACAAATATCATCTTGCTTGACTGCAGGTATGATATTCTTTTTCTGAAATAACATTTACGGCAGTTGAAGATATGACGCACATTTTCCAAAATGTTCAACGTTCATCTTATCAGTTTGTAGAATATTCTCCCTAAAATCTTTGGAATTCATCATTCAGAAGTGTCTTTTTTTTTTTTTTACTAAAGTAAGACAAGCCTTTATGTTGTTATTGGTCAGCAGTGGTTTTTGCCGGTTTGGCATCTCTTCCTTATGATAGAGTCATGAAGACCAACGCTGACTCAAGGGAGGCCTGTAGTTCTTTAGCTGCTGTCCTTTGGTCCCTTTGTGAGTTGTCACTTGTCTCTTGGGGTAATTTTGTAGGCCAACTAGTAATGACTACTGTTTCATGTTTTCTCCATTTGTGGATAATGGTTCTCACTGTGCTATACTGGAGTCCTTAAGCGTTAGGATTGGTTTTGTAACTCTTTTTAGATTGATATATATCAATTAGTTTATTTTTCATCTGTTCCTGAATTTCTTTAGATTATGGAATTTTGTAACTCCATTTTGTCATACAGGTTCCATTCAAGTATTTATTGATAGGACAGGTTTGGAGGTAATCAGTCTTGGGGTTACCAGTTAAAATGAGGCATGAAATAACTGATTAGCCACAGCTAATTCATTATTTAACAAGTGGACGAGTCCTTTTTCACAAACCTACCTGGAGCTAGTGATGGGTAAATGAAGCTTCAAATCAGCTTCATGAACCAGTTGTAGTTGTTTTAGACTCCAGTAAATGGCACTCTCTGGTCAACATTGGGCTGAAAGCACACTAACTTGCCATTTTTCAAACCCTTTATTTAAACCAACAGTGCCATCTACAGGACTCAAAAATACAACAACGGGTTCATGAAGGAAATTTGAAGCTTCATTTTCCCATAACTACCTGGAGCTTTCAATAGTTGCAGTTTCCTTAATGAATAAATTCATTCATTTAGAAGTTGCATTCAAATTTTACATGGGTTATAGTTGCCTGATTTACATGTCATTATTGATCTTTTACATTAAAGTGGAGAAACTATGCAAAATAAAATTAAGAATTTGAGCAGGGGACAAATAATTTTTCGTGTCACTCTATGAGAAATTTGTGAGGTTATTCAGGGATGAGGCCGTTGTCAACATCTGAAAGACAAGCTTGATGATGAAATGGTTAATGAGGAAGCAAATTAAATAAATGCTTAAAACAACAAAGGTACCGCGCATAAGCAGGAAGAGAGGGGAGACATTGAACATCGCATTCAGAATAAATGAGCTCTTAAAAGTGTCTCAGAAGCATACAATCAGCAGATGGAACAATCCAGAAAAGTTCCTGTGGGTAGACTAGCCAAATTGGCATTCAAAAGAAACAGAAGGACACGAATGTGATCAGGACTATTCAAAGAACTAAGAATCAGGCACATTAAAGTCTGGGCTGTCGCCTTATATGGAGTAGAGATGCAGACACTTTGGAAGAAAGAAGATATGATCAATGAACTTGAGATGTGGCTTTGGAGAAGATTATTAAGAGAAGAGTGACTGGGGAGATGGCAGGACAAATGAAAGTGTGCTGTAGGAACATGGCGTGGAAAGAAGACTGCTGAAAACATTGAAAGGTCAGAAGGAAAGTGGGTAGGACACATTAAAGAAAAGAGTAATTGTCATGCAGTCGTTAATGGAAAATTAGAAGAGAAATGAAGAGCTACTCTAATGTGATCTCTCGTGGGACGAAGGCCAAACGGAGAACTAAAAATTACGGCAGAAGTTGGAGAGGGATAGAGGATGTCAGATCGATAAGAGGGCCTATCCATTAATGCAGAACATTAATATGGAAGACATACTGTACGGACAGTACATACATATATAATGCCCATCATTATTTAGGATGGAATATCATGCCGCAACGAAGAAACTACACATGGCACGCTGGAGGGGGACAGAATAGATACTATAAAACGATTTTCACACATGAGTCACATTTTCGGAACATGTGACTCAGAAATTATTGGAAGGTGAGAAACTCGTTCATCAAGGTATCATTGTATGTGAATTTTTCAAGTAAGCAAGTGACTTTGTGACTTAAGGGCTTGTTTTGGCTTCTGAAATGTAACCAGTTTGATAAATGAAAGCGTAATTGAACTGGAACCTAAAGTAAATTCACAATTTATGAGTATGTTTTCAAAGTAACAACATGAGCTGAAAGCAATTTCAAGATTTGAGGGGGAACTTTCATTGCTGAGATCAGCAAAGCAAATAACTGAAGCAGTTGATCTGCAGAAAAGGTGAGAGACTGCAGCAGATTTTTCTTCTGTCTTTCAGAAAAAAATCAATGGTATCCGGACTGTTTATTATTTCCTGGGAAACATGCCTTCAACCCAGTTTCGTCCCATAAAAAAAGCTAAATATTTTGATGTTTCAATTCAACTCACTTTTTTTTTGCATTTGTCATGTTTGTAAATAGCATTATTTGTATCACTCAATTAATCAATCAATCAATTGTCTCAATTTGGCATGATGATGGTGCGAAAGTAATCTTCTATGAATCAAATATTGTACAGATGTTGTGGTTTAGTCATGCCCGATGTCCTTCTCTGCTACCTGCTGAACAACAACATAACATTTCACATACTCGCTTCCCCTGCAATGTGTTCCTCACTTTTCCCATCCTCCTCTCTGATCATTCTCTCCTAAATTTTGCCACTAATCAGCCTCTGTGGCTAAGGTGGGTTGTTGAATTCAATCAGAGGGATAATTAGTGCTCCTCTGAGGTGCGAAGCTGTGACTCCAAGGCCACTACTCTGCGACAGGCAGCCAGTCTGAGTTTGGTTAACAAGGCATGACATGCACAGGTTTGTAGGCGAAAATTACATTTAGGGACACACACAAGCACGCAAATGATGTATCTGATTTAAATATAGTATATTATGTAACAACGACAACAACAAGAGATGTCATCGTAAATGACGCAATGGCAAATACTCTTAGGTAATCATTTCCATGCTACCAAGCTTTTTTAGCAAACCTCTTTCAAATGAATCTCAAACAGGATTGAGAACCATAATAGGAATATAGACGTCTATCTTTAGTGAGAGTCCTTATCAATGCTAAAGTAGCCCTTTTTTTTTAATTGATAACACCCACATGAGCCTCTTTTCAGTGATCCAGAATGAAGTGTAGGAGATGTCATACAAAAAAAATTGTCCTACTAGTAGTAGTCTAAACACAGTATTCTGATTAATATTGTTTAAAGAGCAAAATCCACCCGTTTTAATCCACCTCTGCAGTATACTGTGTTTAGACTAGTAGGGCTACTAGTAGGACAATTTTTTTGTGTGACATCTCCTACACTTCATTCTGGATCACTGAAAAGAGGCTCATGCACAGTGAAATACCAATGCCCTTTTAAATGTTTTAGCCCAGTCAAAATTGGCTGACAACTAGCCTGTGCTTCATGTCCCACTTAATTAATATCAGGATGGTGCCCTCACATGTTGCCCGTAACATTTACGGCCAAAAGTCTGGGTCTTGTCAACAACTGTGTTGTCATCAGACGGACTGCTGAAAAGCTTCCATAGTGTACTGCTGACCTGAATGTGCTAAGGGACCACAATGTCATGGTTAGTAAAAATATCAGCTATGTCTCTTCTTCCCAACCGCTCTCGTCGCATAGTTGAACCAGCCTTAATCGACAAGCCATGCACTTTTGCTCACACTGCTCACTGGAAAAAGTAGTAACGTGACATGCAATTGGAGGCTTCATGAAGAAATGTATCTTCAAGCTTGGCTTTCTTTTGTTTATTCACTTGGAAAAAGTCACTGATGGTGTAGTGGTACACTCGCCCGAGTTGTGTGCGGGCAGTGTGGGTTCAGTTCCCACTCAGTGTCTATGTCTTCCCTGTGACTGGCTGGCGACCAGTTCAGGGTGTAGTGCGCCTTTCGCCCGTAGTCAGATGGGATAGGCTCCGCGACCCTGTACAGCAGGCATCCGGATCCGGACCATGGGATGGTCCGGACCGGACCCATGACCAATCTATGATGAATTTTTTTCAGGGCGCATTCGCAAATGTTGGCGCTGCAATTCTAGTTAATAGGGAAAAGGCGTTACTGATTTGAGCCAATCAAATCTTTTGTTTACGATCCACTGCCAATTGCGCAGCAGACCGGAAGAGAGTGCTGCTGACTGTATGCCTTGCTAAAAAGTTAGCAAGGTCGATGCGTCTTGTTTTAAATGAATGGACGGAGAAATTTAGTCTCGTTCTGGCTGCAGCCGATTCAAAACCAGTGTGCATCATATGCTCCGAAACCGTCGCAACATTGCGAAGCGCCACTACAAAACAAAGCACCGCCCTTTTGTGCAAAGTTATCCGCTGAAGTTTGAGGTGAGCGCACGCAAAAACATCGAACTTCGAGTGCAGTATAACAGATTTTTACATTTTCGTTTACTGCCCAGCGGCATGTAAACGAATGTTCACTAACAGTATCATGGATTTTGGGGAAACATAAAAAAACACTCAGTGATGGGGAAGTTGTGAAGGAGTGCTTGAATACGGTTGCACAAACATTATTTAAAGGAAAACACAAAGCCCAGATGTGTGAAATAATCTACCAAATCCCAATGCCCCTGATTCCGTTCCAACCCAGATTAATTCACTGGCAGGGCAGTCACAAACTCATTTTTTCTCATTCAGAGAAGTTAAAAAAATATTCAAAAGAAAAGGTGGTGTCAAAGCTCATTTTGATGAGGACAGCCATTTTTATTGATTGTGTACTGAACATGTTGACCTGTTTTCCTTGGATAATTAGGCTTTCCGTTTTGTTTTTAGGCTGATAACTCTTTGATTTAAGAAAAAAAAAGGTAAAAGAAGTTAACTCAATGATTAGCACTTGATATATTGCTGCAAGAGATATTTTACAGTTTTCTTTCTGGAAGTGGCACCCTTAAGTTCCTGGAGCCACATTTTCTTGAATGTGAAAAAAAAAGCCTTATATTTGTTTGACTGGCAAAGGTGTTTAATGGGAACATTGCTAAATATTTAGTATCTAAGTGAGCTCTGTTGAAAATAACTAAATATTGAAACTATATAAAAATGTGAACGTAGGCAACATTTCGGGAAGTTGGACTTTGGTTCGGACCTTTTAATTGGGAGAAATCTTTGTCGTGGACCTCTGTGACTTTTAATTGAATACCTCTGCTGAACAGGATAAGCGGTGTGGATAATGACATGACATGACACTTGGAAAAGAATAACACTAATTGTATCAAGGTCGGTAGCATTGTGTGTGAGCTCATGTGGAATAGTAGTGCAAAGTCTGGGAGTAGAAAGGGTTGCTTTGCCAAATCAAAAATGACAGGAAAATGGATTTGAAAACCACAATTTTGATTTTGATACAGAATAGTTTCAGCCCTCATACTTACCTAAAGCTAAAGAGACAATGCATTTTGGGGGCACTGACTAATTACATGAAAAATACTTTCGTTTTGTTCCGAATTAGCTGATTTTTCAGACAGATGTGCTTTGGCGAATGGGCATTGCTGCTGTGCTGACTTGGAAGCCTGCTATGCCAAGTGATTTTAGGGTATTGAAAATGTAATTATTATTTACGGAAAAAAACTAAACTGAAAGTCACTCTTTCTTCCCGAACTTGCAACGTTTAGAGATTGTTATCCACAGCAAGTATCAGCATCTACACAGCAAAAGCGTCTGGAGCAAAAACCTTCTGCACTCATACATCACACTGCAAGCTTGGCATTCAGCCCGTGGTTATCAGTTTAGTTCTGAACAAGCTCGGGGGTCAAATTGAAAATGTTTCAATTACTGGGAGACAGATGACGAGGGGCTTTCTGATGGAAAATAGCTCCCCTTTTCTTTCCCCAAAGCTACTGTTTATACAAAATAAATTTGCTTCGTTGAAACGTGCCTTTGGACCTCCAACAAAGCAACACACAAAGGCAGCCTGGTTGAAACAAGTAAAGTTAGAGGTAACGACATTTTAACATTCACATAATCCATCCATGCCGCTTGTTATTATTAAGGGTGTTGGTACAATAATAATAATAATAATATTCCCTTTATTAGTCCCACAATGGGGAAATTCGAGATTCGAACCCAGGCCTCCTGGGGAGACTGGGTCCTGAACGCGGCGCCTTAGACCACTTGGCCATCCTGGCATATAGTCCAGCCGCTTAAGTGAAAGGATTGTGCAATTTTTTTTAATGATGGTTTCTTAGGGTCAATTATTGTATTTAAAATAAAATATATTGTATATATTTATTTTAAATATTAAATTGCAACGTTCTCAAAATCAATAAAAAAAGGGAAAAACCGCCTCATATTTTTCAGATTACATGAAACGATCAGATTACATACGACTGTGTTAAAGTTGATTTAGTTTGACATCATTTAAGTCTCAGAACATGAAGTATCATCAGGAACACCATTTGAATGAACAATGGAAGTGAATATGCAGTGGTTGACATCTTAGCATTTCCATTAAAAGCAGATGTTGTGTCACCACCAGAATGAGGATGAATCATAGCAGGGCTTGATATCTGGGTTCCCGCAGGCTTTTGCACATACTGTTGAAATGATAAGATCTGTATTTTCTGCCCATTCCGAAAGCCATCTAGATGTCAGTCAAAGGTTGGAGTACCACTAAATCATGGAACAAGCCAGCATGGGTAACAATGACATAAGTGTCCATACTTGTCTATAAGGACAGTTTTTGCTCCATGCTCCAGTGCGTGTTGTATATGGACCACAATCCTTGTAACAGCATCCTCGTGATTAGACATTACGGAGTCCATGCTACAGGAACCGAAAGATGACATAGCATGCCCTGATGCGACATGCAAAGCTTTAGGTGGTTTGATAAAATAGACACTTATAGTTCATTTCTATCTAATGTGGAGCTATTTTGTGCCATTGACGCGCCTCCAACCAAGCTTCATTTTGAGTCAGATCAGACAATAAGCGATTTTTGCATAGTACTCTGCATCTTGGCACAAGTCTTGTCATCTGAAATTCAATAATTTTAAGATGACAAGGACAAAAGGGAGGACACTCCACAGTTATGATTAGCCTGGTCACTCCGAAGGGGAAAAGCAAATGAATCCCAAAGACTAGATATTGAAAAGTGTTTCTTTTATGAGAGTGGCACAGAAAAAGCTGTTCCTAACTATGATAAAAGAGGTAAATGACACTATGACCATCACTAGAATAATATTTCAGAGGGGGGCAGAGCCCCACCCACCTCCATTCCTGAGTAAGCACAAACTGCCACTATTTAAAGTGTGTCTGAGCAATGTGAAATGTTTTTTTTCCTTCCTTTTTTTCTTATTGGCAGAAGCCTGAAGGTTTTGTGCTTACACTTAATCCGATTTTATACCGTTCATAATTCATTTCAAGTGGTGAGTGGGTGAGTGAGTGAGTGAGTGAGGGAGGCTGTTTTTCTTCATCTGTACCTGGGGCCTCAGTCTTGACTCATCACCATCACTTGTCTCAGTGGCTCTCGAGGGACACCTCAAGGGCTCAGCAGTGTCCTTCTGGCAAATGATGCAGCAATCCAGGTTCTGCTCCATATTGATGAGTCACAAACATGCATAGAGTAAAATGAAACAAAATTCATCAGTACGATGACATATACTTTACTGTTTAGCAATGTATAACTCGTATTTCATGATTCACCATTTTATTATTTACCTGAATTAGTCTTGGTTATGTAGTCTCGTGGAAGGGTTTACTGAATTTTGATTATGCCGAGTTATGACTTTCTGGCTGAGATCAGTGCATAATATAGCAAATTAACCAAGACCACACAATCAACTTAGCTTTCACTCTTATTAACAACATGCAGCTTATTGTTAATGATGTATTATTTTAATTATTATGATTAGTATAATTTTTAACCAGATCTATGTATTCTTGTTTGATTGCAGCTCCGCAAATGGATCATACTGAGTTCTGCCTTCCTGCATAAGTTTCATTGTTGAGGCCACACAAGTAATTGGAAAAATAAAATAGCCAAGATAATGAAATTGTGGCACAGACAACACTATAGTTAACTTTAGTAAATTTTAGTTATCAGTCGTTAATATTGCCATGTCATGTTAATGAAAGCAAAGGTTAAAACAATGACATGAACAATCTACTTCAAACAGTTAAAGAACGCCAGGCAGGGAGGCAGACAGGATTTAAGCTGGAAAATGAAAAATAAACGGTTGTGCTAAGCTAGGTGGAAAGATTATGTGACATGTACTTGAAGGCAAGCTGTGTTATAACCTCATGAACATGACACTAACTAGAATGTCACTGTTTCATGCTGAGATCATACTATGCATTACACAAGGATTTGGAAAGGATGGAACTAGCAGGATCTGGAATGAAAGGTACACCTTTTAAATATTCATAAAGTATCTGATTAAACTGAGACGTTCAGTGATACAGTGACATGCAGATTTGTGTCTCATGTTTAATGCGCTGCGCTGTATCTGATGACACCTTTCTTCCGATTGAGGCTCAAGTGTACCAGACATGCTGTCAACATCTAAATAGTGACTATTTCCTATTTCTCCCTCTCTTAAGTCGCAGCACAGTGTATGTGCAGGGAAACTGAAATGTACTGTGCATGCAATTTTTAACTTTAAGGGCTCTATTTTCTTGTTCAGTGCAAGTCTGGCGTGATGGGTAGTCTAAAATCTGTGCAAGGACTAGACTGGGTTTTTGTATTCTCACAGACGCGCACAGCATGACACAGTGTTTTGCGCTGTTGTGGGTGTGAACGCTGCCAACTTGATTCACTGTAAATCAAGAAAGAGGAGCAGTCCTTGACATGGAGTCCGTGTGTGGAGCCCACCACCCCCCACAAAATTAACAACTAAGTAAAAAGAATTGTGATAATCAAGAACTTTGAAAAAACATCATTTATTTTGATTTGTAATGCCCAGTTCTCATTTTGAGTTGCTCAGGCCTGGCTCACACGAAGTGATTAGCACCACAGATCTACCTCCACTGGAGCAGATTTTGAAGCTTGACATACAATATACTGCACTCCATTATGTTGGTTATTGAACCACTCTAAACCATTGCCCGATGTTATGGAGGAAGTGGGTGGCAACAAAGTGAAGAAATAATTATGTGGGGATCTATTGAGAAGAAAAAAAGGAAAGCAGAAGGAAGATCCTGAGATGTTGTTTGCAATGATCAGGGCATGCCCTACCCACTGACAAAAGGTCACTCCGTGATATATTTTCACCACAGCTCCAAGAGTGATGGTAGTAGCACACAGTTGGATGACATCTTGCGCAGATGGTGTGATCTAAAAGTGGTGACTGACTGTTAAAGTAGTGGTAGTAGAAAGTGTGCCCGGACAGCATTGGATGGTGGTGTGCAAGATGACTCTGGTGTTGGTGAGGAAGATTAAGAAGGCAAAAGCAGTGGAGGTAGGAAAGGAAGAGTGTTATGCATCTTTTGGGAAGCAGTGAGACAGGCCCTCGTTGAACAGGAGGAGTGTCCAGAAGACTGGTTCATTCCAGCCAAGGGGATTGGAGAGACAGGCAGGAGAGTACTTGGTGTTTTTTGGTAGGAAAAGGTAGAAGGATACTTTGGTGGTCAACTGTAAAGTGGATGAAAGCATACAAGGAAAGAGGTTAGCTCAGAAGAAGCAGGACACTGAGAGGACTAAGCAGAGGAGAAAAAGAGACGCAATGTAGGGCAATGAAGTAGAGCCTAAACAAGTGTCATGCTAGTTTGGAGAGTTAAGAAGGGAAAAAAAAATTACAACTTGGCCAGACAGGGAAGGAGTGTGCACAGGTTACGCTGATTATGAATAGAGATGGAAATCTGTTGACTGGAGCCAGTTGTATGCTGTATTGACGAAAATGATACCTTGAGGAGATGAATGAGGGTTAGGGTTCGGTTGGGAGGTGTCAATTTGGGTATAAATGGTCATCATGCCTGTGACTGAGAGGTGTTGCAGTGAGTGTGTCTGCAGCAACTTGCTCAATGTCAAGTGGGATTCGCTTCAGCTTTCCAAGACCTTGCAATATTAGGCCTTATGCAGTAGACGTGGATGGATTTTTGTGCAATTTGGAGCACATTTAGCATGGCACTGCAGACACCAAGTTTTAAAGAATTATTGTATTGTAGATAGACACAGTTACATAGTTATGAGGTACAATATAAAAAAGGGGAGTGATAGAAAAAACCAGTCAAGTTTTTTTCACTCAAACAAGCCACTAAAAGAAAGTTAGTCTTTAATTTTTTATTTATTTTTTACATTGCACATCACATGCAAAAGGGAACTCAATGCGATTGAGGATTGAAACCACAACTTCCAGATTATAGATGGCCACTCTACGCCGGAGTGAATATATTGCTGGTGTCTGCAAAAGGACACCCAAAACGCTCCGTCGCTTTGTAGGATTACCAGGTATCCACCTGACACCAGCAATACACAAATGCACAGTAGCAATGGCATGGCTAAGGTATAGAATGGCCGTCTCCCAATCTCGAGGTTATGCCTTCCATCCTCCACCGCATTGAGTTGCCTTGTTTATGTGATGTGCTACGTAAAAAAAAAAAAAAAGAAAGGCTAACTTCCTTTGAGGGGCTTATTTTTCCAAAACTAGTAAAATGTACTAAAAATTCTTCTTGTAGAATGTCTGAGTGAAAAAAACTTTACTATGATTTTTCAAGTAAATATCACTCCCCATTTTTATAGTGGATTACATGTGTAGGAAAAGGTAATGAATGCATAGGTGGCAACAGTGATATATTTTTGACTGACACTTTGGATTTTGTTTGAAAAGTTGACTGGTCTTCATTTGCATCAAAACTCTGTCACTCTTGTACACAATCATGAAACAAAGTTTGTCAGCTGTCAGTTTCGACATCACTCCATTTAAACTACAATACCTGTCCCACTTTGAGCAGATCATACGACTAATATTTGATAAGAGTAAATATTATTTTATAAAATACACTATACCAATGTGAAATTATCTAAAATGTATCCAACGGTTAAAGACGCCTGCAATAGATGTGGACAATCACCGACAAATCATGTCCACATGTTTGGGGTTGCCCTGAATTAAATTTGTTTTGGAGGGGGATTTTTGATACGCTCATATGGTCAAACCATCCCTCCTAACCCACTCTCAGCCATCTTTGGTGTGCCTCCTGATATAAATTTAACCGGTCCACTTAAACAGGCTGTGGCTTTCACTACTGTGTTGGCTCGTAGGCTCATTCTACTACAGTGGAAGCTTCCTCGCCCCCCCATCCCATAACTTGTGGTTAAAAGAAGTTCTTTTCAACTTGAGACTATAAAAACTAAGATTCTCTCTAAAAGGCTCGATCAATAAATTTAAAGAGAATTGGCAACCTTTTCTGTTAATGGTTGATACTACCACATTGTTTCCTGAGGTGGAACAGGAATAGGCTGTGGCGAATGTTTATTTTGATTTTATTTATTTATTTTTTTCCCCTTCCCAAATGTGTGTGTATGTGTGTTCTTAGATGTGTTGATGTTTGTGTGTGCGGTGACTACTTCACTGCAATGTCTGATGTTTGGGCTCGGAGGAGGGTGGGTTGAGGAGGGAAGAAGGATACTAGGGTATATGACATATGATTGTATAGTAATCAAGTTGACTTGTCTACTTGGTTATGTTCTTGTTAAAAAACAATAAAAAGATGAATACAAGAGTAAATATTGTCAATAACACTGTTTGCAAGTGTATCTTAATATGTGTTAATTAAACTTGTTTGTGTTGAGTAAAGGCCACCAGATTGTATGGCTTTTGTTAAAAACCATCATGTAATATCGCTGATTTACCTGAAAAAAAAAAACAATAAAATAATGTCTAAGAGGCAAATCATGCAGCTTGGTGGGGTAAAAATGGAACCTTTCTCTCTGGTGTAATTTGTGTTTAGTTTCTGGCTTTTGTTATCTGATCAGGCCAAGCCTATTTTAGGATCTCAAGCCCCCATGTTGCTTCCGCACATGCTGTTAGAGCACACATGGCTTTACAGAGAGTGGGATTATTCATTAATAATTGCTATTTTCACTCTAGTTCGATATAGTAAAGTCATGGAAATGATACCTGATTTGGTTTGAGATAATTGTATTTTACAACATTAAATAATTTATAAACAGTTATGCAAACGAATTTTAGCATTGTTCTGAAAGGAGCATGAGAGGCTGTTGCTTGTTGCTCTTTTTTCCTGAGCCACAACCTCACTGGAAGTAGAGATTATAGGAGTTACTACTATTAATTAGTGCATGGTTAATATATGTAGCCTATAGCAATATCTCGGGAGGTGTTCTATTAAAGAATATATATTGTATAACTTAATTTGATAGATATGACACTTTGTAAAATGAACAATCTGGAAAAGGTTTGTGGTCGGGACATACTTATACCAAATGGAACATATAATTGCTACTTTCAGAACTCACACATGACACTCAAAGATCCACATTAAAGGAAGTTTTGGGGGCTACATTGAACAGTGAATAGTTATCAGGATTTTGGAGGAGGACCCAAATACAGGGACGAGGGGCCAGGAGTGGTTCAATGGGGTGTTTAATTTAATGTGAAAATGCAAACAAAATACTCGGATAAACGAAAAAAATCAAAGTTCAAAATAAAAGGGATTAACATAACACAAGGGCTTGAAATTAACTAAATAACTATGACTATGACTAAGAAAACTGAAACACGCTGAGGACCGGATGACTGACACAGGACAGGAGACATCAACAATAACCCACAAGAACTGAAAGGAAACAGGGAACTAAATATAAACAAATTAACGAGACAACCAGGAACACTTGGACACACCACAAATGGTTGCTGAGAGCTGATTGGTCAACACAGGGGATTGGGTAAACAAACACAGGTGGACACAATTAGCATGACGAGAGACAAAGGAACACAAGGAAAAACATGAAACTAACAACTACCCAAAAACAACAAACACAGATCATTACAGTGCCCCACATTAAGGGCCGGATCAGAGGCCTCCCAAACTAGACAACAGTCCCCTGGGAGCAAGGATACAACCTCTACGTGGTCTCCCGGACGAGTCGGCGGCCCCCCGTCGACGACGAATGTATCCTGCCGCCACTATCTTCTGCCACCTTTTTGAGATGGGAGGTCGACTCTCCGGCTTTGGCCTCCCTTCTCCTCATCCTGGCCGGAGACATTGAGACGAACCCGGGCCCGGACTCCTGCTACTCCTGCGGCCGTCCGATCCGGAAATCATCTCCCCTGCGGTGCCGGGCCCCCAATTGCCCCGCCCTCTGCCACCATCAGCTGAAATGCAGCGGCCTCACTCGCGAGAGGCTGCGGCGCGACAGCTCCTGGCAGTGCGTGGCTCACGGTGGCCCGGCCCCGCCATCACCTCCAACGTCAGGGCGGATTTGCTGTGGCTGCAAGCAGACGATTCAGCGGGGTATCCTCGCCCTCGAATGTCAACAGCCTGAATGCGAGACGCTCTGCCACAGGGGGAACCGATGCCGTGGCCCAGCACCCACATCCTCCTGGTCTTGCCCCGATCACCGGAGCCGGACCGAGACGATAGCCGGCCGACCAATAACAACACTAACAGTGAATCCACCATCAGGCCCAGTGGAGAGGGTGCGCTGCGGTGCCTGCCACAAAGCAATCACCGTCGCAAATCCGCTGACCTGCCGCAGTTGTGAGACGAAATTCCACCTCCAGTCGAAGTGCTCCGGCGCCACTCGTGACGCAGCCGCAGCACTCCGGCTCACTCAGCTCTGGTCCTGCCCGCGATGCTGTGCAGCGCCCAATCTCCCGGGCCCGCTGCCGCCGGCGACCAAGCCCAAGACGACCCACATCACCAGCGACGCCCCGCTCAGACCGGCTTTGCGTGTCCTTCAATGGAACGCCGACGGCCTGAGCACCAAGTCTGGTGAACTGGAGGGCCGCCTCCGGGACCTCAAAGCGGACATCTGTCTGCTGCAGGAAACAAAGCTGAGACCTCAAGCTGCCACCCCAGCCTTCCCGGGTTACGCGACTGTCAGAGTGGACCGCCCCAACGGCCAGCGAGGGGGCGGCCTACTCACGTTGATCAAAGAGGACCTACCCTTTGAAGTCCTGGGCCATGCCTGCTACGGCCTCCTGGAGTCTTCTTCAGTCAATGTTCGCGTCTCCCGACGCCGATGGCTGACACTACACAACCTGTATGCCCCACCACGCCGTGAGTCCGCCGACGACGACGCCGACAACCTGGACTTCTCCTGGATCTCGGCGTCGGGTGACACCATCGTGGCCGGTGACCTGAACGCGCACTCGCCCCTCTGGGACCTGACACAACCGAGCGACCGACGGGGAGAGGCGATCGAGGAATGGCTCGTGTCATCACACCTGAGCGTCCTCAACAACGGCGCCGCTACCCGGGTCAACCGGAACACCGGGGGCCTGAGCTCCCCGGACCTGTCCCTCGCTAACCCACAACTGGCGAACCGGACGACATGGCTTGTCACGGAGGACCTGGGCTCAGACCACATACCCATCCTGATGGAAGTGGAGCTTGAAGTAAAACCCACCTGCCCGCCCATTCACCGCCCCCGATGGAACTCCCCAGACGTCGACTGGGCCGCCTTCACCGACCAGGTGGAGACCACCATCAGCGGCTTCCGCGGTCACAAAATCCCCTCGCTACACCACCGTCTTCTTCGCTTCAACAAGGCGCTGATCGATGCAGGTAACACTGTGGTGGGGAAATCCACACAGGGGCGCACAACGAAGTCCTGGATGACCCCAGAGGTGAAAGAGGCGATCAAACGGCGCAACCGTCTCCGCCGCGACATCGGCGTCAACAGGGAGGAGTGGATCGCTGCCTGCCAAGAAGTCAACAGCCTTGTTCGCGACGCCAAAGACACTAAGTGGGCAGCCCTGTTGGCTGACCTGGAACACAACCCAGACACCAGCAGGACATGGCGGGTGATCCGGTCTCTGAGTGGGACCCCTGACAGCCGTGCACAGAACGAAGCGTTGCAGATCGGCGGCCGACTCTTCGCCACAAACGTGGACAAGGCCAACGTCTTCGCGTGTCACTATGCCACAGTAAGCCGTCTACCCATCACGAGAGACGACTGACTCCGCTGCCATCTTCCCCTCAAGAAACGCCTTGACGTGGCTGACTCAGAAGACGATGATAGCTGTGGCAACTTCCACATGGGAGAACTCGACCCAGCCATCGCTCAGATGAAGCCCAACGGCGCGGCGGGCCCAGACGACATCCCACCCTCTTTCCTGAAGGCCCTGGGCTAGGACGGAGCTTTTGGAGATTTTCAACTCTTCCTTCAGATCCGGTGTATGCCCACAAATTTGGAGACAAGCGACCATCCTGCCACTTCGTAAAGCCGGCAAACCTGGGAGCGAACTCTCCTCTTATCGCCCGATCAGCCTCACGTCCTGCGTTGTGAAGACAATGGAGCGCATGGTCCATAACCGCCTCTACTTCCTGGCGGAATCCAGGGAGTGGCTCTGCAAGGAGCAAGCCGGCTTCAGGAAGCTCCGCAGCTGTGAGGACCAGGTACTCTATCTCACACAGAGGATCAGCGACGGGTTCCAACAAGCCCGCCCGCAACGGGGAGTCATGGCCCTGTTGGACTACAGCAAGGCCTACGACAGGGTATGGCGCGAGGACCTTCTACTGTCCGCTCTGGAACTCTGAGTACCAGGGCGGATGGTCCGTTGGGTCAGGAGCCTCCTCACGAACCGGCGAGCTAGGGTGCAGATCAATGGGGAACGCGGGAAATCCTTGCTCTTCCGGCAGGGTTTACCCCAGGGCTCCGTCCTTGCCCCCCTCCTCTTCCTGGTCTACATCAACAGCCTCCGGTCTGTCATCCCGGAAGGCGTCGACCTCGCACTATACGCAGACGACGTGTCGTTGCTATCGCAGAAGAACACTAAGGAGGAGGCGGAAGCCGCTCTCCAGACGGCGGTGAACGCGGTGGGGGAATGGAGTCGGACAAAGAAGATGGCGCTCAACGCCACCAAGAGCGAGGTGGCCTTCTTCTCAACGAACTCCCACGAGGCCTCCTGGTCTCCCACGATCTCCCTCAACGGCTCTCCCCTCAGCCACAACCCCACCCCGAAGTTCCTCGGTGTAACCCTGGACCGAACGCTCAGCTTTGGCCCCCATGTGAAAGCGGTGACATCCAAAGTCCTCTCCCGCAACCGCATACTGGCCTGTCTGAGTGGGTCGAAATTTGGCTGGCGCAAAGACAGCCTGCGCTCCGTCTTCACCGCCCTCCAACGCAGTGTGATGGACTACGCGGCTCCTGCGTGGCAACCCTTCCTCTCCGACACTCGCCGAGCCGACATGGAACGAGCGCAGAACTCAGCGCTGCGCCTAGTGACAGGGCAACTCCGCTCATCACCGATTGAAGCCCTTCAGCTCGAAGCTGGTGTAAGCAGCTATAAGACGCACTCGCACCAACTCACGGCCATCGCCTACGAGAAAGCCGCGCGACTGCCGTCCACACACCCGAGGTCCCAGATCCTGACTGCGAACGTGAGGCATCGGCTACAACGCTCCAGTTGGCGACTTGAGGCCAATAAACTTTCCACGACGCTCCCAGCTGGGTTGTCGGCAAGAGCCTCCCTCCAAGTCCCAGTGGAATGCCCATGGTTGAACGACTCTGGACTCTGGACGGTGTCAACCTCCATCGGGATGACCACAAAACAAGACGCTCCATCTGTCCTGCGCAACTTGGCCACTGCGGCCATTCGTGCCACCGAGCCGGAGCTGACCATTTACACGGATGGCTCTGCTACGGAAGGCGTCTCGAATGGAGGGGCAGCAATGATTGTCGCCTCTGGGGACCCAGCTGACGTCCAACCAACGACGGTGCTTATGCGAAGGGGCGCCGAGTTCACGTCGTCCTACGAAGAAGAGAGGGAAGCTATGACGATGGCCCTCGAGTGGCTCGTTCACTCAAACGCCCACACGAAGGTGACAATCTGCTCCGACAGTCAATCCCTTCTGCAGGCCATCTCGAGCCACGCCGCAGACACCGCCCACATCCGGCAACTGCTGAATGCGCGCCCTGGCAAGACCTCTCTTCTTTGGATCCCGGGCCACTGCGGTCTGCCCGGCAACGAACTCGCCGACACCCGAGCCAAAGAGGCCGCCTCCAACCACTCCGAAGCCTTCCGTCCTGTATCGTTTCGCGCAGCCGCGACAACTATCAAACGCCGCATCCGTGACGACCCCCCTAAGCACGAGCGGACCGCAGCCGCCTATGAAGGGTTCTCTTGGCGCGCAGACAGCTCCGCTGCTCAATCAAGGCAGGACGCCGTCCTCATTGCTCGGCTCCGTGCGGGCCACCACCCCAAGCTCCGGGCTTACGAGCACCTCCTCTGCCCTACAGCCGACCCCACATGTCCACTATGTGGAGGGGAGCCGCAGACAGTCCAGCACTGGCTCCTGCGGTGCCCCCGACTCATCCCCCTCCGGCAGAAGATTTTCGGCGATGCACCTCCTCCTTACAACGTCCTCTCCACCGAAACGCAGAAGGTGATTGCGCTAGCTGGGCAATCCTTGCTCTGAGGTCCCGCCCAGGCGCTAGCCCAACAACAACAACAACAACAACAACAACAGTCCCAAAACAGGGTTGGCGGAAGGGGGCCAGGAGGCGGGATCATGGCCTGCACACCGAGGCCACTCAGGTGGGTGTCCTGACGAGAGCCGATGGAAACGCCGTTGGATGAAGGCCGCAGGAGGACTTCTGAAGCCCTGCCGCTCGGCCTGATTCAGGAAGTGTCTCGAATTGTTACGGCAGTATAAATCCCTCAGGCTTAGATGTTAAAATGCTGAGTTTTGTGGGGAGTAATTTGAGCGTTTGGAGAGTCTGGATAATTCAGAGATCTAGATGTTAATTAATTGATGGAACCAGCTCGGAAGAGAAAAACGTTGCTTGTGTGGTAACATTATGAATTGATCACTCATATTAAGGTAAACTAAATCCAACATAACATTTGTATTTAAAAATAAAAAAAACATATTTTTTAAATAAAAAAATAACAAAATCACTCCTTCTATACATCATTGTTCAAGTTACACAAGCATGCATCGTCAGTGCCCTAATAGCATTTTTATATATATATATATATATATATATATATATATTAGCGGTGTCAGAAAAACGCGTTATTAATGGGATTAATCCAACTCCCTTTTAACGAGCAATTAAGACTCATCTTGGCCTGATAAGCAATGTAGTCCTATGACAAAGCGCTGACGCTTGCGAGACCGGAAAAAAACATCAAGCACGCGAAATTTAGGACACGCCTGGGCTTGCTGTGCAGAGTTTTTGCCGGTTTATATAACTAAAAGCATCATGGCGAGTGGTAAAAATGACGCAAATTCAATTCTGAATTTAAAAGTGTGGTGTCATTGATAAGAGAAAAATCATTTGTGTGTATTGCCATCGTGAACTGAACTACCATCGCAGCACATCCACCTTAAAATACCATTTGTTGGCCAAGCACACCGCTGATGCCAATTCTCCGGCCCTTTATATATATGTGTTTGTGTGTATTGGGGGGGGGGGTGAAGTGAATGATTTTGATGTCATATTGCTATTGAATAGACAGCAGATGTCCACTGGGTCGGCTATTGTTAACATGTCATCGTGTCCTTGAGTAAGATACTGAAACCCCAGTTGCTTCTGATGCTGCGTCATCAGTGGCTTTGAGTAACAAAGGTAAGTGCTAGATGAATTAAAGTCGTTCACCAATAATATTGCTTTCATAATTTGAGTGAGAGGCTGTGGACCCAAATGCAGGGAAGCAAGGGAGGAGTGCAGACAATGTAATGTTTAATAAAAAGAAACAAAAGGCAAATAAGGATCTGGGGTATTCAAAAATAAGTCTCATGTCCAAAATGACACGGAATCAAAGGAACTACTCAAACACTAGGAAAACAGGACTTGACTCGGAGAAAAACAAAAGCAATAGACGTGGCTGGGACGAAGGGGAGAGGACCACTGACATTGACAATGACCCAACAAGAACTGAAACGAAACAGGGAACTAAATACAAACTGACGAGAGAACGAGGAACACCTGGACTAGACATGAAGAGTTGGAGGGAGCTAACACAATGTACCAGGATGACAAGCACAGTTGTACACAAACTAACGTGACACACAAAGCAACACAAGGAAAACCTGAAACTAGTTACTAAACCAAAATCAACCAAAACACATCATGACATTTGCACTGATATCACAAAAAAACTAAATTTGACCAAATTAGCACATTCTTGCATCAACAATTCTTACTCAGGTAAATACAGCATTCAAAAAGTAAGCTCCAGGTGATGACGACACAATGCACTGCTTGAAATGTAAACCATGCTATTTTGACAGGGTTGAAAGCTTGAGGAAACGCCACACTTGACAATGGTCGAAAGCTGTTGTGCAGCACCAGGGTGTCACAACCAAAGGGGACACTAAAAGTTTCGGACAGTCAACAGGCTACCAAAAGAAGAACCAAAGCGTAGCACCCAAGTTCATCAACCACGGCCCACGAGTCCCTCTCAAGTGCCAGCCTCATCCGGTGCTCACGCTCACAGCAAGTGATCGCAAGGTCTCGCCACACGAGTTCTCACCATCTGCCGCCGCGATTGCGACAGTTGTAAAAAGCAGGGACCTATCCAGCTAGCACATTTCTCTCTATGTCTTTTTCATCCACGTGAGATATGAATTAACTTGAACTCAATGATGACTTATATATGCTAATTTTCCTTCACCGTCTGCAACTACAGTCTCGTCAGCTTTGCTATGTAAACAAATGCTCGCGGGTATCAGTCACGTGACGTCAGGAGTGTCCGGGCGTGTGATTGGTCTGCAGGTGCCACGATCATATGAATGACTAATGAATAAAGAAATGACGGAATAATGTGGAATTTAATGCTTTCTGATTGGCATTTTGGTATTGAAATGAGCCCCCTGGAGCAAACTGAACTGGTACAGTGACAAGTGACTGACAGAAAGGTCGACAAGTGGCAGAATAATATGAAACTATTAAGATTTTTAAGACACTATAATTCCTGCCACAGTGCTGCACAAAATCGCCCGTGGCTTGGTCAACTCATGGTGAATGTAAATCAACAGATTGGGATTTATTTATTTATTTTTATTCTAATAGGCCCTGGAGTACCATAGGCTTCACGGGCCTGCTTAGTGTGTGATCTACTTGAAATGACGAACACGCGACTCCATGCATAACAACATATTGCCACAAACAATCCTGAGTCTAACCCCCCCAAACCAGATGTCTATTGTCATCTGTTGCAAACTCTCCTTCTTGACCTTTTTAGCATGATGGGAGACAAGTTATGCAAACACTCAACACAAGTACTCGCCTCTTGATTTTTATCTGATCCTTTCTGAATTGGCGATTGGTTGCTCCGTTTTAAAGTACACTTGCAGAGTCTGTGGCTGAGTTGACATTGGTCTTGACATCACACATGACGAATTGCAATTGTAAATATGAACAGGTTTAACATCAACAATTGTCAACCCGATGACTTTATGTGCAGGGAAGGAAAATCCATCCATCCATTATTGGAGCCGCTTCTCCTCATGATTGTAGCTGGGGTGTTGGAGTCTATTCCAGGGAAGTAGGCGATTGTATTGTAAACCCTGAACTGGTTGCAAGCCAATCGCAGGGCACACAACGACAAACAACCATCCGCACACACACTCACACATAGGGCCAATTTAGAGTGTTCAATTATGCATGTCTTTGGGATGTGGGAGGAAAACGGAGTACCCGGAGAAAACCCAGACAGGTATGGGGAGAACATGCAAACGCCACGCAGAGTTGGAATCAAACCCTGCACCTCCGAACTGTGAGGCGGATGTGCTCACCAGTCGTCCACCGTGCTGCGGGGAGGAAAATTATTAAGGAAAATCTTTCACAGACATTTGACACCTTGGCCCTTTCTAGCTTTGATAGGAAGAGGGGTAACAAACAACACCGCAAGAGTGGGTGTACTGTATTTATACAGAATGCCAGGGAGAACAATATGGGTGCTGACAGAGAAATCCTGTTTTAACCAATCTTGTGATGTATCATTCATCCATAAACAATTTTCTTTGCAATACTAGCGCCAGGCGAAAGAGCTGTCTTGATATCACATAGATTGTCTACTTAACTTAAAAATCACCTACAGATGTTAAAGGGAATGAGGTTAAGAACAGGTGCCTTTGCATATTAAAGTCGGCATCTCCCTCCAGATGTCCTCCCAGAGGCTGGATTATAAAGTCTGTTCTTCAATCCTTTCTCCTCTTTGGCGATTCCTTTCTTTCAAAGCTATATGAATCCCACACTGCAAAACAGAAAAGGGGAAAAGTTGTGCAGCTTTAGATTTAGCACCAGATTGACTAGTGATGGTCAAACTCTTCCTCCACTCCGCTAGAACACGCCGCGGTGTATTCACCCTTGCAAACAATCGCATGCGAGACATGCAGCGTGTTTCCATCAGTCGTCAGCGAAAGGGGAGTCCGAAGGTCCGTCAGTACGATTCTGGGGACAGATGAAAAGCCGCTTAAGGTTGTTGCTTAGTCTGGGATTCTTCATTCGCCAGCATATCGGACTGACGGAATGCCACTTCTGTGCATATTATTGACGCTCATCTGGATATTTTTAACCCTCTAAAAGGGGATCTACCTCCATTAAGACCTTTCCAAGAAAAACTGAGCGTGCCTGCCCCTTGCCCATCAAAAATAAAATTCAAAATATTTAAAAATATTAAATCTCTTTCTGAACTGCGAGCAAGCGAGGCTCCACTGAAGAGTATTCATATATTCAGTACGATATGAAAGGTAAAATGAACATATTGATTGGTACAGTAAATTGCCATTGCAGCACAAACATTACATTCTATAAGAAACAGGCACAAATGAATTCCTTGACTGATGATATGACATGCAACTATATTGAAATTATGTTACAGAATATGAAATGATGATGCAACGTCCTTTGTCAAAAAAGTCCCTAAATGATTCACAAGGAAAAGTCTTCTAACTTCATAGAGTGCCAAATTCTCTATCATCTGAATAAATCATATAAGACATACATCTGGTTCGTGAGAAAGAAAGCAAGAACAAGCGAGGAAACAGGCACACTGAAAAAGGTGCAGTGATGACAGCGGGGGAGATAAAAGGTGGAAATGAAAAGGCGAGAGGAGAAGCGAGAAAGGGAATGAATAGATTAAAAGTGATATGAAGGAGAAATTGCAAGAAAAAATGGGAAAAAGTAAGACCAAGATTTTAGGTTGACAGCGAATTTCCAAGCACCTAATTTATCATCCAATATCTCAAAAAAGGATGACACTTGCGGTTTGGTCATCTGGGGAGGGTCCGTCTGGTTCCCATGCGGACCACCTGGCTGAGTGAGCTCAACCGCTGACTCCTGATGGCAAGTCAGTCGGAGGGGTTCCAAGGCGAAGCCTCTGGATCTCCACACCCATCAGGCTCTTCTTGCAGTTAGGAAAACTATTCACTGAATAGCTGAATCGTTAAATCTAACTTTTATTGATTCCTTTACATGCATTTTCTTTTCTGTGGCTGTCATGTGGTGATAAATATATGTATGTATATTTTAGCCCCTCTCCTCTCTCGAGTTTAAAGAGCTTCAGGTGCAGCCCATAAACATTTCTTACAATCAATCAAACTTTTTAATAGCACTTTTCATACCTAAAACACAACTCAAATTGCTTGACATGAATTAACATCAACCCCTCCGACCACTTGTCCACAGAAACACACACACACACACACACACACATACAAGTTAAAAATGCTTAACCACCTAAGACACATTCACATACATAACGTAATTAGTTATGATATAATACTGTAATGACCTAAATGAACTTGAAGCAGGGCGCAGAACTTCCAGGTGAGGAAACACCACTGCAGTCATGCTTTGCTGGTACAATGCAATATTTATGATATGCAGAAACAATATCATGATATAGATACACTGTAGAAAATTGACTGTAGAATTAACAGTAAATTACAGGCAAAAAAGTTGCCAGCAAAGTATTATAAACTCAAAATGAATTACTGTAAAAATCCATTACAACATATTACCGTAAATGTTTACAAGTTTCTACTGTATATAAATTACAATTACCTATTTTTAAGAAAACAGCAATTTAGTGTAATCTAATTTACAACTGTTTCTTGTATTCTAATAAATTACAGTAATTTTAAAGTTACCAGTGAATGCTTGTAAATAAATAATACAATAACTTGTTGCAGAATGTTTTACAGACAATAATGTTTTTTACATTTGCTGCTTTGCAAATTATGCAAATTGTGAATGAAACAAATAATGGAGTGTCAGAGCACTTTTATTAAACTTCGAGCATCTTAAAATATCCAAACATATGGATGCAAGGCATTGCAACTTGTGATTGAAGTTTTATGTCTGGTTTGCAGATGAGTCCAAAATTATTAGCTGTGGAATGACCTAATAATCAAAGCCCCTCCACCCGCCAACCAATTCAAACTTAACTGCCACTGGCTTTTAAATAATAAAAGAACATTAAACAATGTTGAACAGTTCTTATCTTTACAATGATAATCAGACAACCATTGAAAATGGATCAGCAGCTTCAGCAGGGAGGAGAATAGGGATTCGATGGTTTCTTTAAATTTGTTGTTTTTGTGCCACTGCCAGGATTGATTCCAAGACATCTAAAATAAGAAAATAGCAAAACTTAATGAAAAACTGTGCTCACAGCTGATTGACGTGCCATCAAAATCAGTCAGGTTAAGCAATACATTTGGGTGGAAACAGAAGGGTAGTTTGATTTCCTGCCACAAGACTGGACATTATTAACTTAAAAACTAACAAGTCAACAACTTAAAATAATGTCTTGTCCATTCGTCATCATTGCAAACTTAACAAGTAATACTAGCATCTATTGACCTTTGGATTAATTCCAGGGTACATGCAGCTCACTCCTGGTATGCCAGATTAAAGTTGTAGTCGCATGAAAACAACGTCGCCAATCCTGTTGAAAAGTTGGGGTATGGAGGGACAACCACCTGCCCTGCGATGCTCAGCATCCACTCCTTGGATGTGAGCACTTCACCAAATCACAAAAAAAACATTGTTTAAATGTTAATGGGGTTTTTTAAAATCTCGTTGCTTTTCACATAAGAATATCAACAATAAACTGGTTCCTTAAAGTGTCCTAGATATGGCCTTTTTGAAATATTTTCCAACATTGAAATTCATTTTATGTCTTCATACGAATGGCTGGCGGCACAGTAACCAATTGGTTAGCACGTCTGCCCCACAGTGCAGAGGTTGTGGGCTCAATTTCGGCTCCCGCCTTCCTGTGTGGAGTTTACGTGTTCTCCCCATGCCTGTGTGGGTTTTCTCCGGGTACTCAGCTTTCCTCCCACAACAACAAGTTTATCTGTCTACATTTTACAGGTTGCTTGTGCAATACTGGGGAAGTATAGCTATTTTTTTACATTAATATCAATTATTTTAATATGTACAATAGTATTTTAAACAATTTAACCACAGAAGGTTATTTTCTGATATACAGCTATTGAGTGCGCACATAAATCTCAAGCCTGATACCTAGTTTGTGTGATGACAGACAAGCGCATGCACCCACATGCACGATTTCTTGGTTGAGATAAAGTGTTAAGTGTGTGTAGGCTAATTTAGTTTAATTGGGGTAACCTGGACACAAACTGAATCCCAAATAAACTTTCACTGCATCAGACTGCAAAGTTACTAAATGAGATTAACATTACTGACGGTAACAAACCCAGGGAGACAAACGTTATGTGGCAGTGACACATTGTAACTTTCATCCAATTAAAATAAGGCATTGGGTGTTTTCATATTGCGTTGTTAGTTTAAACTGTAAATTTTACCTCAGAATCCGCTTCAGTGGTGTTTGTTAACGCTGGACTTTAGTGGTGCGGTGCTCCCTCGGCGCTCTTTTCGTGTGTAACAATATGAAAGCACAGTTTGCAAAACACAAGACATGCTAGATTATTACTTAATTATTTGTAACGAACGGGACTGTGTCTATGTAAACAGATTAACCGACAGCAGAAACGCGAGCGAATTTTTATACGTCCAATTTAAACACAATTCCTTCGACGCGATCTTTTCCAGCTTGCTCCAAAACGTTCCACAACATCACGAAATGAAAACTTAACCGAATATAATTTTATCTACCGACATCAACATGACTTTACCACCGCAAATGCCCTTCTGCAGCTGAGTAAATAAATACTAGCATCAATGTTGCCTGTTTATTAGAGAAATGCGATGTGAATACGACTGCCCTCGAGCTAATGTTACATCTGCCCTAGTTAACGCGATTGAAAGTACCGTCAAGCAAATATTACTCACCATTCGGAAGAATTCTTATTCTCGCTCTGGTGACTTCACTGGTTCCGCCATTATCTCCTCCACTCGAAAATTCGTACAGTCAAAATTCAAAATGGCAGTACTTACCTGTAATACATGTCATCTAAATGCCAGAACACAGTTGCTGTAAATTTTATAACGTAACCGTAAAGTTATGCAGCAGGCTATGTTTAAATTGTTTAACTCATAATGCAATGCGATATACAGTTAAACCCTGTAAAATGACAAAACAACAAGATACTGTAAATATTTACTGTAGAAATTACATGGATTTGTTAATGTAGATAGATAGATCGATAGATAGATAGATAGATAGATAGATAGATAGATAGATAGATAGCAGTAATATTAATGAATTGTATGTTTGTGTGCTCACTCAGTCGTGTATTTTCCGTACAGCATCTTTTTTTAAATTCCATTACATCTATTTGGTAAGAAAACCATCTTATCGAAAATAATTCTTCTGCCAGTGCTTTCACACAAACCCCATGGTGTACTGTGGACTCCCTTTATGTTCTTTTTGGATTTGTCTGTTTGCAAGCAAGCAACTAGCTGGGACAATTTAACTACAAATCCCACACATGAAAGTTTAATGTTGATAAATAATTTGCAAATGTCACAGCATACTGACTGCTAATTTAGATGCTTTATAACACCACCATAATGTGTATAAACTATTTGGTTTAATGATGATGTGGTTGCTATAGCAACAGCACATTGCAGCAGATATACATATATATATATATATATATATATATATTTAGATCCGTACAGTCAAATATTGGTTCTTGTGAATTCTGAGATATCAATGGGTATTGTGTTGCTTTGAAATTTACAACAGTTTAGATGGATACTTTTTTGTCATTCTGATTTAAATCAGTCTTCATGAAAATTTCTTTTCCTTTGTTTAAGAAATGTGATCTTTTCTGATGCGCTGATTACATGCTGAATTCCATTAATCAGATCAGCTGCATTACAGCCGTGCGACACGTGGAGATTGATGTAAACATCACATGCTATATCCAGATTTAATTAATTATTTAACACAGTAGTCGTGATGGATTTAAAACTTTTATTAAAGCAAAAAAGTGTTCCTCAAATTGGAGCCACAAGCAGGAACAAGTTCTCTTTGTAAGAAAACAGTTGTTTGTTTTAAGCTTCAACAACTTAGCAAAAACGAGTAACAAGAGCTTTATAACATATCCTCCTGAAGCAGATGAGAACTTTGTTTTTAAACACGAACATTGCTGACAGAAAAAATGAACGGGTTGGATTGGGTGGTGAACATCCAACACTTGCATCGCCACGAAGCGGCCATCTTCAGTTCAGACCTGCGGCACGGCGGGCCAGCTTGATGTCTGAATTGATCAGCGTGACCCGCTTGGCGTGGATAGCGCACATGTTGGCCTCGGAGAACAGCGTCACCAGGATGTCCTCGGTTGCCTGCTGAAGCGCCATCAGAGCTAAATTCTCCCACCTGAACAATAAGAATGAGGTGTTTTTACTTGATTGTTGGTGAATATTTTTTCCCATTTATGACTATGTTCATCCTTGAAATGACTCCAACTTCTCCAAAAATTACTTCAATGATAAAAAACAAGTATAGTAGTCAAAGGCCTCCCTTTGCCAGCTACTACGGCAATCAATTAACTGATTTTTTTTGGTAAATATCTTTGTCAACTTATGACTATAATTGTGACTTAGATGACTCTTATTTCTCCATAATGATAAATATCAGTGGCCTACCATTTCCAGCGGCATTCATTAATTTATGGTGATTTGTCCCACATATACCACAATAGAACATGGCATTTGTGACGGTACCTATATCAGACGGTCAGAGCGAATATCGAATATCAAGCTAACTTTTTCTTGCTCACCTGAGGCTGCCTAGGCCGAAATCCTGGCAGATCTCGCGGACCAGGCGACAAAACGGCGCCCTCCTGATAAGGAGATCCGTGCTCTTCTGGTACTTGCGTATATCCTTCAGGGCCTTGACGCCCGGGCGGTACCTTCGCCTAATGGGCAACGCGGGTGGTCGCCGTTCTCTGGACGGCCCGGACTGTGGCAACTGCTGGCGCGCGCCCCTGGACGTGCCCGGCTCTGGCGACTGCTGGCGCGCGCCCCTGGACGTGCCCGGCTGGGGCGAACGCGGCGGCTGGCGCGCGCCCCT
Source organism: Idiotropiscis lumnitzeri (assembly GCF_059441095.1). Lineage (NCBI taxonomy): Eukaryota > Metazoa > Chordata > Actinopteri > Syngnathiformes > Syngnathidae > Idiotropiscis > Idiotropiscis lumnitzeri. Next base: position 1,298,021 of record NC_142394.1, on the reverse strand, counting down.
GGACGTGCCCGGCTGGGGCGAACGCGGCGGCTGGCGCTCACCCTCGGACGTCCTTGGCTGTGGCGACGGTTGGCGCCCGCGGGAAGATGCCGCCACAGGCCGCAGCCGGCGCCCCCCGGAAGATTTCGCGGGCGGGCCCGGGGGTAAGCGGCGGGGCTTTGCGCACTTCCTGCGGCTGGACGAGACGTGTCGCATGATGCAGGTGGAGAAGGTCCAAAGTGAAATAAAACAACTTTAGAAGAAGCCTAGTCTAGTCGAAATGAAGACCAAACTCAAACTGCGCAATGCGCATGCTCAGCTTTCGACCAATCAGCGCGCAGCGACACTGAAGGCAATCAGCGTCTGGCGTAACTCGACTGGGCGGCAGAAAAAACAAAGTCACTCAAGAGCAAACCAATAAAAAAAAAGAGCAAGCCACCACAATCACATGATGATCGTCGTCATGAACTGTACAGTAATGGAAAATAAAAATTATCATTTTCAGTTCTAGTATCATTATTACAGTGCTATCCAACAGTTCAAATTAAACAAATTCTAGTTTATAAAACAAATCTGGCAAGACGCTGCTATTTTAAAGTGCGTACAGGATGACGTCACCATACGTTTAGGTCAAGACAGAGCATGCGCAGACTGGCCGCGGCCGGGCTATTCCGATTGACTTGTTTACGTGTGTGGTTCCCAGCCACTTTCTATCTATCTTAAAGGGACCAATTTCCATGTCCACTGCAGTTCTAATGCAAAATGCGGTCTAACTGTATTAATTTAATGAACACATGCATATTCATGAAAACTATCCTTTATATCGAACCTATCACAGTAGTTTAAACAACAAACTAAGTTAGTGGCACATACATAAGCACAGTTGCCAGTAGAGTAATTCATAGTATCAATCTCTTGCTCAAGTACACCACAGAAGTGGGTTAGGGTGGTGTTGGGGGTGTATGGTCCATTGTGGCATCCTCTCCAGCTTGGCCTGTCTGAATTTACCAAAGTTTTTTTGTTTGTTTTTTTTTGCCCATATTTTTCTTCAGCAGTGACTTGAACTGGGGTCCCCGACGGTGGCAGGGGGCAATCTTGATCACTCGACCATGGCTGTCCTCACGAATGTTCATACAATGTCCCCCAATGTGTCGCATTTTACCTGCCACAATACCAGAATCACCTTTATTGGCCAAGGATGTAAAACACACAAGGAATTCTGTTTCCGGCAGTATGAGCTACACAAGTATTACAGTAAAAGCAACAACGATAAACAAAGAAATGACATATGTATAGAAAGTCTTTCCGTGATGTAAGGGTTCCATTGTGTAGTATTAATACCCAAATGTCAGCTGTGCAACAATTTGGAGAGTCATAAGAGCAGAGATAAAGTGATCAGTGGTGCGGTACTTACAGTGTTATGTCGGTTGTGCCGATGATGTAGATATTTGATGCACCAGTAGTGATCAATAGCAGTACATCAAATGTTACTTTCAGTGTGCAATTACACAGAAAGTCCTTGAGCACATTAAAATGTCATTGATGTGGAATATGAAATACGACAGTTGTTCAACTATGTAGAGATCTTCCAAAAGCGGCCGTGTTCGCTTTTCCAAGTTGACTGACTTTGGTAATGAATAACAGATTCTTTGGTGTGCATACATACATATATCTTGTGTATCGTGGAAATTCCCACTATATTGTAGAAAGCCATTGTTAGGTCGGTAGGGGGGGGGGGATCTCATAAAATGCAAACAGTGATTAGGATTGACAAACAAGATGTATTTACAAAACTGCGCACAATATAAAGCGCAACAAAATACACTTGCAAAAGGCAAGGAACGCGCATTAACAAAAAGTGTTCTCACAGCCGGGGAAAGATAACTACTAGTGATGTGACGTTACGTATTGAGGCTTCGAAGCGTGTGCCGAGTAGGGGAGGGGGTGTTTCTGCGAAGCGCATATTGGGGCTTGACTCATTGGAGGGATGATCCAAAAATGATGATGCCGGAAGCCCTGCCACCCCACGTGACTGATTCGGGAAGGGGTTCGAATTGTTATGGCAATATAAACCCTTCAGGCTCAGACATTACAATGCGAAGTTTTGTGGAGAGTAATTTGAGTGTTTGGAGAGTTTGGATAATTCAGAGATTAGATTAGATTAGAGGATGGAGACAGCTCGGAAGACAAAAACATCTCTTGTGTGGGAACATTATGAATTGATCACTTCTTTCGACTCCCCCCAAAAATTTGGTTTTACAATTTTTAATCAAAATCATATGATGCTTCCCATTATACACACACATATATATATACACACACACGCACACACATATATATATATATATATACAGTAATACCTCGCTACTTCGCGGTTCACCTTTAGCGGGTTTAGTGCTTCGCGGGTCTAAAAAATATTCAAAAATTAAAAACTTTTTTGCCCGGGCACGATCGGGGCTCTCCATTCGCTCCGCTCCGCGGGGGCATTGTAGTTTCGCCGAGCGGCACGGGGCGCTGGTGCGGTTAGACGGCCGGCGTGCGCCGAAGAAGAGCGTGGGCGAAGAGGAGAGTGGACGAAGAAGAGCACGTTCCCCCGGGCACGATCGGGGGCGACGTTTCGCACGGTTCGGACCGTATCAGAGCTCCAGCCGGCGTGCGTGGCAGTTAAGCCGAAGAGGAGCACCTTCCGCCCGGGCACGAGCGGGGCGACTTTTCGCTCCGTTCGGGACCGCACGAGAGCTCCGGAGGAGGCCGGCCGGCGTGCGTGGCAGTTAAGCCGAAGAGGAGCACCTTCCGCCCGGGCACGAGCGGGGCGACATTCCGCTCTGTTCGGGACCATACGAGAGCTCCGGAGGAGGCCGGCTGGCGTGCGTGGCAGTTAAGCCGAAGAGGAGCACCTTCCGCCCGGGCACGAGCGGGGCGACATTTCGCTCCGCTCGGGACCGCACGAGAGCTCCGGAGGAGGCCGGCCGCCGTGCGTGGCAGTTAAGCCGAAGAGGAGCACCTTCCGCCCGGGCACGAGCGGGGCGACATTCCGCTCTGTTCGGGACCATACGAGAGCTCCGGAGGAGGCCGGCTGGCGTGCGTGGCAGTTAAGCCGAAGAGGAGCACCTTCCGCCCGGGCACGAGCGGGGCGACATTTCGCTCCGTTCGTGACCGCACGAGAGCTCCGGAGGAGGCCGGCCGGCGTGCGTGGCAGTTAAGCCGAAGAGGAGCACCTTCCGCCCGGGCACGAGCGGGGCGACATTTCGCTCCGTTCGGGACCGCACGAGAGCTCCGGAGGAGGCCGGCCGGCGTGCGTGGCAATTAATCCGAAGAGGAGCACCTCTTCCGCCCGGGCACGAGCGGAGCGCGAGGCTGTCAGTTATGAATGAATAAATGAATTAATAAATAAATGAAGAATGCCAGCCTTCATTTCACAGGGCACACCGGACGGCGTACCAGCAGGTAAAAGTCGAAGTAATTAAATAAATACAAAAAGAAGTAATTGAATAAATACAAAAATAATGGCTGGGGAATAAAAAAATATTAAGTTTTAATAATAATTTGGTTTTTTTTGTTATAACATGAATTTCACTCTCTCTCTCTATCCGTATTCTATATGGTGTACTGTATACAGGGGGGTATACTGTATACCTGTATAGGTTTTTTTAAGCATTTTTGAAGGGGCGCCGCTCCTTCGCGGCTTTTCAGTTTTCGCGTGTGGTCTCGGTCCCCATTAACCGCGATAACCGGGGTATTACTGTATATATATATATATATATATATATATATATATGACTGTCTCCAACGGGGTGTGCGTGTCGTGCGGCGACCTCGATGCTCAAATACAATGAGCGTTAGTACTTTTCTGCAGCTTTTAGTTTTCAAATTAAGTGTATTCATTGAACGTAAGCATAGTCAGGTATACAAATACTTAAATACATGGTTTTAAAGTAGAATAGCACGAGTCACATTTTTATGCAAGCCAATTTTACATAGTAACTGTTAGCGCCATTTCACAAATGTTTATATTTTTATGGATAATGATTGCAAATATTTGTTTTTTGCCATTTGTATGTTTGTGAGAAGAAATTATACATTTCTTTGTCTTTTGTAATTATTTTGATTTGTGGAGTGAAATGTGTCAACGTTAGAGGGCGCAATTCTTTATTTACTGCAATGCACGAAGAAGAAAGTGTTTTTTGGTTGAAGAAGAAATAAAGATGATGGCGAAGGAGCAACACGGTCTTTTTACCGTGCTTCGACCATCAGTGTTTGTTCACGCGTAAAAAGTTGTTTTTATTCGCCATCTAATGAAGAGGTTGAACAACGAAAATAAGAAGAAACTAAAGGAATCTAAAATAACCTCTACAGTAACCTAAAAATAACTATCGATATCTTTATATACATGTTTTGAAGCTAGATATGTAGACGTGCATACGATCGTATATTAAGGTTTAATAAAATTCATATAATGAATTTGACCATTGAACATTAGCGTATTTAAGAACAGTGTCTGCTGTAAATCAGCCACAGTACCGCAGTGGACTTTGTATAATGGGTGGTGCAAAAACATGAAAAAAAAGTCACATAAAACACTTTGAATTTTATTTTCTAATTTTGAAGACGTCAGACCGCCTAGTTGAGACACTTGCGCTCATCGAGGTAACAGTGAGCGTCGAGGTCGTTGTAAGGCCGCGCACCCTTCTCGACGGTCTAAAATTTTTATGCGCATCTGTGCCATGTGAGCGCATTTTTCTCAAAACGTGAAGTTGTCAGTAAAAAAAAAACGTCTAAATCCAAAGACTGTGGAAAAAGTAATATTTTTAAATAAACATTTTAGAAAGACATATTTTTCCTGTGCCATAGTTTTTGTTAATTTATGTATGTAGAAATTGGTATCCTTTAGTGTGTGAACATATGAGTCGTGGTTTCTTAGCGTAACATTGTTTCACACTTTTGTTTAGTCAAGACGTCAGGAAAAAAAAATGAAATGACATTTACATTACTTAGCTGGACATTAAACAAGGTATGGGGATTTTTTATTTTCTCAAAAACTGCCACAATACACAAAAACATATTTTTTAGTATAAAGAACTAGGTATCCAATTATTGTTTTCGTGTGTGTATAGATACTAATGTTTTACTGCCTAAAAGCCTCTATACTATAGTCTATAGTATATGACTGCAGTTCTAGTTTTTCGCCACTAGATGTCACTATCACTGAAGCTTTGAAGCTTCAAACCATTTTGAACCGATTGCTTCAAATGGTTCAGCGCTTCATAAAAGCTTTATGGCCCATCACTACATAGTTGTTCCCAAGAGTCAAAACAGAAATCGGAATGGACACATGAAGATTCAACATCTGCTTCTAATTGTATCCAAGGCCAGCAGGTGGTTTCTGCGTGCATGAAACATCAAGAAATGAATCATCCGAACCACATAACTGAATTGGTTTCGTAGTTATTAAATACCAAAAAAGAGACCTTGCAAAAAGAATGCAAGAAGGAAGAAAAAAACAACTGAACTTGGAATTATGCAAAGAGGCTAGATAATACAAAAAAAATTGTGGCACCGAAATTTATGCGCAACTTCTAGGAGTCGCGACTGAAGTTGCGCTATGGAGAACAATTGAATAGTCGAACCCCAGGCGGCGGCTACAGCTGCCTTTTAAAGGCCGCTAATTGCAAACGCACCACAGCCGTGTCGCCAAAGGAACCGCCCACCTCGATCAGGCCCTGCTGAAACAAACAAAAAAAAAACACAGCACAGTCATGACATTTACAGTTTATAGTTTCTGTTATTATGGGTTTTAACGTACACAGTTAAGTCTGAATTTAAGTTGTGTGCCTTCTAACTAAACTATTGCCTAAAAAAATGGTACATATTAAAGTCTTCTAAAGTGTTTTTAAAATATTTTTTCCAAAAGCTTGTTTTTGCACAGTATGTTCCATTAGTAACTTTGCTAAGCTATTTATTATTACTTTTAATTTATCTCTTTTGTTTGTAAATGCTTTTAAAAATTTTATTTTTAACTACATGAAGCCTATTGAGCTACCTTGTGCATAACATTCAGAACTATATAAATAAAGCTGTCCAGCCTTGGATTAAGTGTAGTAGCAGATAGTGCCACAAAATCATGGACGAGATATAGCATATGATTTCAGAGCCAACAGTTGAGGCATAGACGGTCCGAAGTCCCCAAACTTCTCACTATTTCTTCAAAGCAACAGGAATACATGCCTGTATTGTTTTATGTCCTCATAGTAGCCTCCTGTGATTATTTTTGTTGTCCACAGTGTGGCCAGTAGCAAATGAAATGAAAGTTTAAAACACACACATACCACTGACTTAAAGGTAATGCGTAAAATGTAGCTGCTGAAAATGTAGTGGAGTAAAAAGTTAAATATTCAATTTTTTTTAAATGTCCTGGAGTTCAGTAGTAGTAATATAAAAAACATAATAATCTGGCGCCACAGTGGCCAACTGGTTTGGCACATATGCATGTTCTCCCAGTGCCTGTGTGGGTCTTCTCAGTTCAAAAACATGCATGGTTGGTTGCATAGATGGGCACTTTACACAATTTTGCTGGTCCTTTCCGCGTCCTGTCCGCGACCTGCGCACCCTTCCTCCAGAGAGAGAGAGAGAGAGAGAGAAAGAGAAATAGAAAGAGAGAGAGAGAGAGACATATAGAGAGAGAGAGACAGGGACATAGAGAATACATTACAAGATTTCATTCTGCTCAGAGTACAAATATGTGAATTCTATGCACGTGGTACTTAAGTGATGGACAATAAACCACTTCCAAACGACCCAAAAACTTGTCGTCCTGCGTCCTCCGCCCCAAAAATGTGCATCCATCAGGGATGGACGGACCGTTCCAAAATGCCCATCTCTGGCTAAGTTGATTGAACAATTTGAATTGCCCAGAGTTGTGAATGGTTGTTTGTCTAACGTGTGCCCTGCGATTGGCTGGCAACAAGTTCAAGGTGTACCCCGCTTACTGCCAAGGACACCTGGGAGGGGCTCCAGCCCGCGACGCTTGTGAGAAGAAGCAGTTTGGAAAATGTCCCAGAGATGTACTGGGTCCAAAATTCAGCTCTGGAATATTAGTTGACAGCAGCCCAAATTTAACAAAAAAATAAGAATTCACGGCCTGCGTCCTGCAGTGTAAAAGTAGTTTGTGACCTGGCGTAAACGCAACTTCGCAAGTTCCGCCATCTAGTGCTGAATTGGTAATATTACAACTTAGAACTACAATTGACATCTGCACCTCTGGGTTTGCATAATTCACACATTTCTTTCTTCTGCATTTTTCATATTTGGGATATTATTCAGTTTTTCAGAGATTTTCTTCCCCATTCCCCACATTCTTCATTGAAAACACATGATGTTGCATCGTTTTGTTTTTTTCTTGTAGATGTGACTTTTCGCACAAGTCTCCAGATGCGCATTTGCAAATCGCTTCACGCATTTGTGACTCGTCCATGGCTCCGTAGCTACACATTAAGACCACAAGGGGGCGCTGCGCTAGTATTCTACAGCTGCAGCAGACGGATCAACCTTGTATGGCATGCAGTGTTTACTCTATATAAAGGAAATATTATAGTGATGGTGAGATGAAGCTTCTTGAAGCATTGAGGCAATCCATGCAATTGGTTTGACTCATGTGTCGAAGCTTCAGAGGTAGTTCTAGCCCCTCTGGCACTACCAAGTGGACATAAAGTATATCGACATGCAAGGAAGAGGTTTTCTTGTGCAAAGTTCTGATTAGGATTGTACTCATTATAACATGAAATTGACATGGAAAGGGTGGAGGAAAATGCAGGAATTGAGTTTTCATTGTTGTGGATAAAAAATGCAAAAAGGTGTATCTCGGTCATTGTCAGGTTCGCCAATTTGACATATAGGGTTCATAGGTGAAAGAAGAGAGGCACTCAGCTCAAGTGGATACAGAGAGGTTAATAAAGTTTATTTGGCAACTTCATCTCCCCTCTGTTCCTCGATGTTTTTCACACATTCCCTTTTATAACATCGAGGAATCAGATTACACTTCGAGAAATCAGATTACACTCAAGGGTGGTACAGTTCGTCTTCTCAAAAGCTGGTTTAGTCCGGTTTATCATTGGCGTGCCGCCATGGGTCGCAGCTGACTTTGACGTCAAAATTTTCTATCAGGACCCAGCACGATGTTGATTACATCAGACTTCGATGCCAACTTCTTCTATCAGGCTCCTCACGATGTTGTTTACTTCATCCTCACTTCTGAAGAAGTGCCACCGCCCTGCCAATTGCAGACACTTCCCTGCAGTAAAGGTGTCCTCCTGTATCTCCACTCAAACTGTAAACACTCAAGCATAGTCCACTCCACTAATTTGCAACATGTCATGCGCACCATGCATTGAAATAAAGCTGCGTCATGGCAAATGTATAATAACCTCTAAATATTATTCTAACATTCCCCCCTGTTTATTCTACATTTGCCCCAAAAATTATTATCAATGGAATTTCCAAAGATTTAATTCCATCAAATCACTAGCTTGATAGCAAATGTAAACCCCTCTATTTTTCTTTGTTTAACTTAAATGTATTTGAGCGTTTTGGATTAACGAATTGGATCTCCTAGGTAAATTCAGTCGTCGTCATCAACTTGGTCATCAGTGTCTCCTCCATCACCAGCATCTCTGTAATTAATCAACGGATATATTTCCTGTAGTTTGGAATTTGTTTGAGCGAGAGCTGTTGAGATAAGTCGGACAAGCAAAGCGCGAACGCAGGGAATACAACAACATCTACACAGTACAAGGATTGAGGTGAACATTGTTATAGAAATCATTACAGAAAATACCATATTTTTATATTTACCAAACGTTTTGTTCCACCACTCATCCCATGCAGGGGTAGTCACACCTGAGTGTTCCTTCATCTTACGGTTCAGGGTGCGCAAGCCTGCAATGGCTCTTGTGAGGGACCCTTCCGGAGAAGTGTTGTTAGGAATGAAAGTACAACATTGGTCCCCAAACATGGCGCAAACCCCTCCCCTCTCTGCCAACAGCATGTCCACCGCGATGCGGTTTTGAAATGCCATGAGTGATGTTGCTGCCAATTGTTCTTTAATAGCTATAAATCCTTCTTCAGTGAAGTTCCCCAATCTTTGCACGTTATAGTGTATGTAGTTTATTCGATCCACATTCTTATTCGGTGTAATCCAAAGAAGAATGGATTCGAACCCTGCTGCGATTTGATTTACCAACTGTTGGAATTTATCTTTAAATCAATGTTAGAATTTAATTTTAAACCAATGCAAACTCAAATTAATAATCTGACTCCAATTTGTGACTTTACCCAACTCTCACTCATCCAACAATATGCGCGCTCGTTCTGCAATAGAAAGGTATCAGGAAGCCGGCATTTTCACACACGAGTGGATTTATTCCTAACACACAAATCTACAACTTGAGTTTGGGTCCCTCTCAATACAGCTCTCTTTGTCTTCGCTGTTCAGCATTAATTTATAGACACAATATGCAAATGACACAGAGACAAAGGCATCCTGGCATGATTCTATTGGCTATGTGTATGCTGCAGTTAACTTTAGCTTGCTCCTCTTGGTTTTTCTTCAAGTGGTGGCCCCTCCTGCTTGTGGCTGAAGGGTCCAGTTTCTTGTGCATCCCTTCCCCCTCGAGGTATCTGTCTGCGCCAGGCACCGACCTAAAACCTCCCAAACCTCACATTCTTTCACTTTCATTTTCCAACTTCACCAGCCACACACACAGCATTCCACAGAATAACAGTGACACAAGATGCAGGACATCGAATAAAACTAGCCAGGTTTAAACTCTTCCACTCCTTTACAACTTATACTCATCTGGTACGCCCCTTGGTTGGCCAATTGCATCCAAATAGGTCACATCACCATCCCTCCAGGAAGCACTTCGTCTTTTCCTGGCGTAATAATAGTGGAATTTGTGGGCTTCAGCTGCTCTTTGAATATCCCTTGCTGTGGATGGAAAAATAGACATCTGGTAAGAGAAGTGACACCAATGCACAAGTTCCAACGGCGTCCTTTAATGAATCAAATAATTTAGTACCCCCGCACCACCACCACACATCACTGCGTGGCAGTAGTGTACCTGCTTGGAGCAGAGTTGTTTTGCACCACGCTGATGATAAGCTTCCCACTCTATTTTGTGTTCTTGTGAGATTAACACAAGTAAAGTTAGCCACTGCCACATCGGTAGAAAAGATAGGCTTATCTTTCGTTGCCTTAGTCGCAGGGTACACATCATTCCAAGCAATGCAATCCGCATTAGGTGTTAATTTCGTCATTACTTCTAAAAGACATGTCGATGGAAGAGCTGTTGGAATTACTCGTAGCAATGGTCTCGGACCCATGCGTGAAACACAGCTTTCACTGCAACTAAACTACCCAACACAAATCTAAATTTTTATCCACGCGAAAATCATGTCAACCGAGAGACCCCTAATAGGGTAGGGTTGTTTATAATTCTTCACTGGCCTAAAATGTTTTCAGATCCTATTGATCTGCTCCCACCTAGTCACCAGACTTGCCTACCTTTCCCTTGTCGGGTGTCTGAGTTGAGATGACTTTTTTACAATGCACAAGGTGTATGTTGCTTGGGGAAACTGTCCTCGTTTTGGGCTTATGTTTCCCTGAGAATTGTGTCGTGCACAGATCATACAGGCTCTACAAAAAATCTTTTGAGAAAAAATTAAAGCCATATGTTGTATAAAATTGGTTTATCTGTCCTACCATCCCTCCTGTATGACACATGTGGTACCACACACCATGTGTCAATATTGCGAAAAAGATTTTTTGGAAGAATCGGTTAATTATTTGAACTGACATATATGCCATTAGTCAAAGTAGCTCCTTTTTCTAGCCATAGTTTAGCTCTTGCATAAGACTTTGTTGTTGCATGTCTAAAAGGATGTCGTCTCGCAGAACGTTATCTATCGGCGCACACACAGCCACACCTATGAATGGTTTGGTAGCTGCTTCTTTTGCTGTCTTATCTTTCCTAAAGTAATGTCATCAGTACCCGCAGTATGTGCGGAACATTTACATATTGCAATTTGGTTTTGTTATTTCTATCTAGTTTCCGTCTTTGTGCCATTGCCATCCAAAATTCTGTATCTTCATATCCGTCTTCGTTCATCTTTTTTACATTATTCTTTCGTTTTATTTTTATCTTATCTTGTAAGTCGACTATTTTTTGTGTATTAAGCTGACCAGCGAATTCATATTTTGTTATCTATGAGTTTAAATGTTTTACTTTTTCTGGACATTGGCTTTCTATAAATTTCCAGTCCTTACACGTCAATTGTTGTTTCGGATCCTTTTTGTTAGCTTTTTTTTCTGTTTGATTTCCCCATGTTGGAAGTCAGCGGTTCACCGAGGGTGACTAAACTGTCCTCCAGTCCCTGAATAGGCTGACAATTGCTCTGTCTTAGGTAATTCCCAAGCTTCTACCACAAGTGGCGGATAATTCTTGCCTCTGCTTCCCAGACAGTTGTCAGTTAATTTTCCTGTTCCAAAATGAGGTTGCAAGCCTCCATGCACACTTTTCCATTCACACTATGTTTTTTCTTTTTTTCCTCTTTTCAAACGCGCGTAGGATACACCCTGTTATCCTCTATCAGTTTTATAGACTATCTCTGTCTCTTCACGTAACATTGACTAGTATTCTTACGGTTTTACACAGTTTTAAAGACTTACGCTGTCTAGTCGTAGAGGAGTCCGCCCTCCTACATCCACGGAATTTGACTACTAATTTGCAGAGGAGTCCGCCCTCCTGTTTATGCGGAATTTAACTACGTACTTTCACATGCACACATTCATCCCATTCGGAAATGAGTGACTTACCAAAGATGAGCTGAGTGTCTCCCTCCGCAGCTTCCCTTCAACCTTCAGTCTCCAGTCGCAGAGCCGAGGACCAGGTCCAAAAAAATCTTTGTCGTGGCCACGATTGTCCCCGGTCGTCGGCTTCGCTCCTGGACACCTCCAGTATATTGGGCTCACAGCTTCGAAGGACCAATTTTATGTCACCCCAGATGGAAGGACGATCGAAGGACCAATTTTATGTCAGGTTCGCCAATTTGACATATAGGGTTCATAGCTGAAAGAAGAGAGGCACTCAGCTCAAGTGGATACAGAGAGGTTAATAAAGTTTATTTGGCAACTTCATCTCCCTTCTGTTCCTCGATGTTTTTCACACATTCCCTTTTATAACATCGAGGAATCAGATTACACTTCGAGAGATCAGATTACACTCAAGGGTGGTACAGTTCGTCTTCTCAAAAGCTGGTTTAGTCCGGTTTATCATTGGCGTGCCGCCATGGGTCGCAGCTGACTTTGACGTCAACATCTTCTATCAGGACCCAGCACGATGTTGATTACGTCAGACTTCGATGCCAACTTCTTCTATCAGGCTCCTCACGATGTTGTTTACTTCATCCTCACTTCTGAAGAAGTGCCACCGCCCTGCCAATTGCAGACACTTCCCTGCAGTAAAGGTGTCCTCCTGTATCTCCACTCAAACTGTAAACACTCAAGCATAGTCCACTCCACTAATTTGCAACATGTCATGCGCACCATGCATTGAAATAAAGCTGCATCATGGCAAATGTATAATAACCTCTAAATATTATTCTAACAGTCATTTTTATTCAAAAAAATGTTTTTTGCAACTATGCCACAGTCTGGTTTTTTTTTCATATCCATTCATTCATACCTGTCTGGTAGGGAGAATATAGGTAAGGGTTCAAAGCAGCAAAAAGTTTACTGAACGCCCTGTCCTCTACAATATAGAAGAGCAGGGAATCTTGGAGACCATGTCAAACAAAGCATTAACCACATCACGCCATGTAATAATTAGAAAATTAAATATTGAATCAAACTTGTTTTGGAAAATGAACATCAATTATTACATAGTAGTTCCTGTGAGAATCAAACCCGCATCTCAGTGGACTCCGAACAAAGGCCTATACCACTGTACCACCACGAGATAAGTGGCCCCAGGTCTAACATTGAATCATTGTCGTAATTTGACAGTATGATGATTCAGCCGGAGGTGGGCGCTGTTTTTTTTTTAAGCAGGTGTGACTGGCAGTGCAAAATTTGATATGATACTCAGACAGGTAATTTACAAATCAAAATGAACCTACAACACAGACATAGTGATTAATTTCAAATTAACCCATTTCCATTCACTAAACCTGTATAGTTTTCTGGCCAGTGGTTTTAAAGTTACAGGTATACGCTATATGCGTGAACAAAAGCTGCTTGATAATACATATTATGATTAGTTGGCCATTTTACATATTTTACACATGCACAGTCAATCACTAATCAGAATTATCAAATTAACTACACCATTACTTACAAAACAGTAAATTCTAAATTCTAAATCCCATAGTTTACCTATCAGCACTAAACATGAATCTTTGTAAATTCCTAACATAAAATAAAACATAGCACAATAAGAACTGGCTCTTACAGCTCCTATCAACTCAATATAAAGGAATGAAGAAATATAAATGAATCAAATGACACCATTTCAATTTGCCATCCAACTAATAATTTACATCTTTAATATATTTAACATTTTATACACTACCGTACCTCAGTTTGGGACACACATCGAGATTTTGAGCAACGGACAATGTAAAATAACGAAAAATCACAATGTCAATTATTTCCCAAAACAATCAAATTAATGGTCTATACCTAGTGTGTGTTAATATCGAAGGCTTTTTTTTACCGGTCCTCTGTCAACATATGTGCACACGTCTCAAAGTGAAGCAACCCGGAAGTTGAATAACAAAAAAAAGATAGAAGAAGAAACCACACGCTTAAAATGAACGCAGCAATGCCACATGGTAGCACTGCAGGACCACAACTTCCCATCTACACGTACAAACAAACCACATCAATGCATCATATCAAATGCATTGCAAAATAATAAAAAATAATAATGATAATGCTGACTACTTTGCGGATTTCACCTATCGCGGGTTATTTTTGCAACGTATCCCCCGCGATAAACGAGGGATTACTGTATACGTATAGTTGGTACTGGGCTGGTAGAATACTAGCGCCCCCTTGTGGTCTGAATGTGTAGCTACGGAGCCTCACACGACGCATACAAATCAATGTACATATTTGCAGATTTTCGTCACACATTTGTTACTTCAATTTCGCATTTGTAGATTCTCTGTACACATTTGTGACTTCAATTACGCATTTGTAGATTCTTGGTACACATTTGTGACTGTGGTAACAGATACAGATTTTTTATACACGTGTGTGGATTGAAATACGCATTTGTAAATAGTTTAGCTACAATAATGGCCTTATATAGGCGTGATTAAAATCCATTTTGAAAAACGTGGGGTGTGTTGTGTGTATTGTGACAGCTTGTGTATGACTGACAGCTTACCTATGACAAAACGTGCATATATATATATATATATATTATATATTATATATATTTGTGCGCTCAAACTACTTATTTGTGCACACTAATTAGTACTTGGTGTGCACAAACTACTTATCCATGCACACTAAATAGTACTTCGTATACATGAACAATTACTTTGTGCACACGAAGTGGCTACAGCGTGCAATATGTACGTTCTCTTGATCATCTGTACTCGTACAAGTATAGTCCAACGAATGTGATTCCAACAAGCTCCTCTTCCTCTAATCGTCTAATACCTGGACACCCACAGATACGTTTGATATTTCGCTATTGAGTTAATTTTTGACTGGCCTAATACACTTTCAATGTTTTTTTTCCACTTTCAATTTTGAGCCCTGCGATATTCACTTGGTTTGACGTTACACTTCCGGGTTTGTTGCTGGCAGACTCTAACTTGGGAAAAATGGTTGTTTTTGTCAATTATATCATCACTTGTTTAAAGGATTCAACAGGTTTGTTGCATTGCCTTGTTTTCGAAGACATACCACGAGTGTTGGGCAAGTCACTTCCAAAATGTAATGAATTACATGTTTCTGTCATGTAAAAATACCGTGTGCCCCATGAATGTGAAAATACAATTAAAATGATTTCAACACTTTAAAAGGAAAATGTTCTACTAGCTGGCAAAGTTGACACAGAAGTTAATCAGTAAAAGTCTTTATCTAAGAAAATACAAAGTAAATACAGAGAGTAGGGCAAGCGTCAGAAGACATGGAAGAAAGATGACATCCTCACTCGAAGAAAGCTTGACGTACTGACAATGTGTAACTTAGTTACTCCAGTTACTCCAATTTTTTAATTAAGAGTTACATTATTCATCAAATCAGGCCTTGTAATTATGTTGCCCTATTCCTGTTCCATGCTTCTTACTGACGTTCATGTTAGAGTTCTTTTCAACATCACTGAGTGATGGGATAACATTAAAAACTAGCAAATACAAATTTTGACATTTAAACTCCCATGATAAAACATATAAGTAGTGATAGATAACAATTTCCTTTTTTCAGGAATAAAAAAACTTTTCTATTCATGTGCCTCTTGTGCATAGCCCTCCTTCTATTAAGTGAGTGGGTTTGTGTTTTTGAACTCACAAGCCCCCCAACACCCTCGCCCCCCACACCCCAGTTGAGCCAGCAGCTAACAATCTAGGTTAAAGATCCATGGCTCAGTAGATCGATCTGTCCCTCAGCCACTATCGGCCTGCCTTTAATACTTAATGAGAAAAGCTGTTTGATGAATATGTGGCACTCTGCTCCCTGTGCAATTTATTAACATAGCTTTACATTCTTTTATAGGGTTCTGGAATACATACTCCTTTACTGATCCTCTGTATGTCAGCTATGGAATTATGTAAATTTGAGTGCCAATAAAGACTGCTTTTGACTGGTTTTCCTGCTGGAGCAAGATTTTTAAATTGACAAATAAACTGTCAAGTGACATTACATGCAAACATTACGTTGATTCATTTTTATGTCTTTTCCCACTTCTTTACCCTGAAAAGACAGAAAATTCAGGGATTCAGATGATATTGTTGTTGGGACTAAACGTCTGTCTTCAAAATCAGGGAATTTATAATGAATTACCGTATCTTGATCACCTATGTTCAAATTGCAGCCCTGGGGCCATTTGTGGCCCGCCGTACATTATTTAGTGGCCATACACAAAAAATAACCTCTGACATGGGCACAGTGCTTTAAAAAAAAAAAAAAAAGACATTAGGAGCGGTATGATGGACGACTGCTTAGCACAAATGCCTCACAGTGCAGAGGTCGTGGGTTCGAGTCCGGCTCCGGCCTTCCTGTGTGGATGTTGTCCCCGTGCCTGCGTGGGTTTCCTCCGGGTACTCCGGTTTCCTCCCACATTCCAAAAACATGAGTGGCATGTTGATTGGACACTCTAAATTGCCCCTCGGTATGAGTGTGAGTGCAGATGGTTGTTCGTCTACATGTGCCCTGCGATTGGCTGGCAACCAGTTCAGGGTGTACCCCGCCTACTGACCGATGATAGCTGGGATAGGCTCCAGCACCCGCCGCGACCCTTGTGAGAAGAGGCGGTACAGATAATGGATGGATGAAGACATTATGTCATTGCTATCTATCTAAGCGTGTCACTTCCTTTGGAGCATAGGCTGTTGACAACTAACCTCCAGTGCTGCTCTCTCGAGCTGATTCCAGGTCTTTCTCATCCTCTTGATATCGGCATCGAGATAGTGGCACCAGGTGTTTCTTGGCCTTCCTCTCTTTCGTATCCCTTGTGGATTCCACTTCATCGCCTGCCTTGTGATGTTGTTGGCTGGCTTTCTCAGAATATGCCCAATCCATCTCTATCTTCTGCGCCGGATCTCCTTGTCAACTAGCAGCTGGTTGGTTCGTTGCTACAGGTCTGTGTTGCTGATGGTTTCACGCTTGTGTGAGGATCCTTCTCAGACAGTTGTTGATGAAGGTCTGCACTTTCTTGATGGTAGTCTTTACAGTCCTCCACACCTCCTGTCCATACAGAAGTACTGACTTGATATTGGAGTTGAACAGCTTGATCTTTGTGCAAGTTGATACCATTTCCATAGTTCGATATGTTTTGTCCTTCTTTGTCGATCCTTGGTCTGACGTCTGCATCCGTGCCGCCCTGTCTGTCAATGATGCTGCCCAAGTGTGTGAATGTTTTTACTTCTTTCAGCTCAATCCCATGAAGTAGTGATGGGAAAATGAAGCTTCAAATTTGCTTAATGAACCAGTTGTTGTATTTTTTATTCCTGTGGATGGCACTGTTGGTTTAAAATTAAGGGTTTAAAATTGGCAAGTCAGTGTGCTTTCAGACCAATGTTGAATAGAGAGTGCCATCTGCTGGAGTCCAAAACAACTACAACTGGTTCATGAAGCTGATTTGAAATTTCCTTCATGAAGCAGTTGTTGTATTTTTGAGTCATTTAGATGGCACTGTTGGTTTAAATAAATGGTCTGAAAAATGGCAAGTCAGTGTGCTTCCAGCCCAATATTGAACAGAGAGTGCCATCTACTGGAGTCAAAAACAACTACAACTGGTTCATGAAGGTGATTTGAAGCTTCATTTACCCATCTCTCCCCATCACTACTGGGAAGCATGACTGGGTCTTTGCTTGTTGTATTGAACATGAGGAACTGGGTCTTTTCTTCATAAATCTTGAGCCCAACTTGTGATGAGGTGACTGCCAGTTCTGTTATCTTATCCTGCATCTGCTGGTGTCTTCTGGAAAGCATGGCCAAGTCATCAGTGAAGTCCTTGTCCTCTTACTGGTCAAACAGTGTCCACTTAAAAACGTTTCTTCTGTCTGCTGTTGATGTCTGCATGGTCCATTTAATTGTCTGAAGGAAGAGGAAAGGTGACAGAATGCAGTCTTGTCTGACTCTGGTACATTTGGGTCCCATTACTTCTGCCCTTCCATGTTCCATTCCATGACGGCAATATCAGACCAGACATGGACCCTGCAGATGAAGCAGCTTGGACGGTCATGAAAACATAAAAGAGGGAAAAAATGGTTCAATTATCTGGACTGCTAAACCCACAAGTTATTTTGCACCCAGTGCCTTGTAACCATATTTTAGAAGTGGTCTGTATTTATCAGCATGATGCATTCGCCATTAGCCGTGCACAGTTGGAGAGGAGTCACGAAAAGTATGTGGAAAATCTGTTCATCTAGTGTTATCCAGATTGTGCAATAATAGTTTTGTTCTATTTTCCTCCCCTTGTATTGTTTAGCAAGGGAAAGGTTGTTGAATCTCATAGTATTTACAGCCTCAAATCCACATTGTATGTCATGTACCAATTGATCGTCATTGCATGATTATATTAGATATAGTGCCGTGAAAAAGTATTTCCCCCCCTTTGCATATTTATCACTCACGAATGCTTCATTTCAACAAACCAATTTTAATATCACACTGAAACAACACAAGGATATATAAAATGTAGTTTCTAAATGACGATTTCATTTACCAAGGGGGGTAAACAATACAAACCTATCTGGCTCTATGTGAAAATGTAATTGCGCCCCTCGTTAAATCACCAAGCAACTGTGACTCACAACAGTTTTGGGAAAGCTGAGTTCAATTTCACAGGCAAAACCCAACCACCACCAACTTTGTTGAATCAATAAATCCCTTAAAGAGAATCTGTTTGATAAAGTGAAGTGGGCTACAGAATCTCAACAACAAACGCATCATGCAACGATCCAAAGAAATTCCTCAAAAGTTTTGGAGCAAAAAAGTCATGAATCAATCAGTCGGGGAAAAGGTTACAAAGCAATTTTCAAGGCTGTGGGGCTCCAGTTCAATCACAGCCACAGCCATTGTTCCCAAATGCAGAAAACTGGGAACAGTGGCACACCTTCCCAGGAGAGGTCGACCAACGGAGAATACTTCAAGAGTGGGATGACGACTCATCCAGGAGGTCACATTACCACGCAGAAAATCATCAAAAGAATTGCAGGCTCACTGGCCTCAGTTAAGGTCAGTGTTCACGACTCCACTTCAAGAAAGACATTGATCAAAAATGGTAACCATAGAAAGTTTCCAGGCCAAAACTACTGCTCTCACAAAAGGGCACTAAGCTTCGTCTCACATTTGTGAAAAAGCATCCTGGGGATCCTCAAGACTTTTGGAGAAATATTTGATTCGCTGTTGAGTCAAAAATGAAACTTTTTAGAGTGTGTGCACCCCGTTATATCTGGCCTAAAAATGGCACAACATCTGATAAAAAGAACATGCCAACAGTAAAGCATCTTGATGGCAGTGTGATGTCTGGATCAGCTTTGCTTCCTCAGGGCAAGGATAACTTGCTGTGATTGTCACAATTGTAAAAAATAATTCTGCTGTTTATTAGAAGATTCTGAAGCAGAACGTCCGGCCATCAGTCTGTATCGTTCCGACACTTTTCCCTGATATCATGAAAAAACTCCTTAAGCAAAGTATACTGTACTTGTGAATAATTAACATTTGGACCATAAAATCGTGAGGATAATGACACTTAATCAATGTAATATGTTTAGAAAACGGTAAACCTCACTCGTTTCTCGTCAATACCTTTCAATATGAGCTCGATGAAAGCATCATACTGTAATCATGGCCCGTACTAAGATACAACTTGTTATCGTCTGAGGATGACTTCGTTGGGGAAGTGCAGTCGCGCAAGCACTGGGTCAAAGTAGCCCCAGGCAGGCAATGGGCCTTCCGTGTCCCAAAAATATTGCATTTTCTGCATCTTTTTCAAGGCCTTTTTATTACAATTTTACCCAAGTAATCATTAGAATGCCACCATTTGTACTTCTACTATTCCTTAAAAAAGCTTTTAGGGTAACTTTTTAAATCTTCCTTACACTTTGAAAACTGCATTGATGCTTTAAATTTAATTATATTATTAGCTTAGATGGCACTGTTCCCATGTGGGTGCTGTAGCTGCAATGTGTGTATTTATGAGGGCGGGGAACAACGGGTTAAATGTAGACGTTACTTGCACATTAGAGGCACGTTCGAAAATAATATCTGATCATGCACTGCTTCACATTAACCATTCAGAAAGTCAGAGCATTGCTCAAAGTTGTTGTTAGGCTATTGAGAATGCACCAAAAACAGCACTAGGCACTAGCCACTCCAACTGGAGGTACGGAGCGCCAGTGCTGGTTGCGTATGGAAATGAACGAGAGCAGACCAGAGAAGTGCACGGGCGTCCGAGTGAATTTCCGAACGTGCCTTAGGTTAAAGTTCGTTTGCTGGCAGTCCATCTCAGAAATGGATAGCTTTGAGTAACGTACCACAGAAGGCAATACAAAGACATAATCAATTACCATGATTGAACAGTGTGTCATCTTCAACATTGCTTACCCTGCACTGGGTCACGGGAGGGTGCTGGAGTCTGTCCCAGGTCACTTTGGGCAAAGCCGAACGACACCCTGAAATGGTCGCCAGCCAGTTGCAGGGAACATACAGACACCATCACTCACTGAGCAGGAACTGATCCCACGCTACCTGCACGCAAGTCAGGCGAGTGTACCACTTCACCATCAGTGACCCCGCATTTGAATGGGAGGAACCAAATCGCTAAATTCAGCCAAATTCATCCCTTATAATGATTGCACGTCTCTACCGTGCACCATTAGTGTGTATCATACTATTGGTTAAATAAACAAAACAAAACAAGAAAACATCTTAAGTAAGTGAAGTCATGAAAAACATTTTTTTCTCAGCCTTTCACTCCCACATAACCCCTTATCCCTTGGAGAGGAAAACAATCCGGAAAAACTGTTTATCTTTAAAGCCATTAACCGATTTTCACGTAACATAAACTTTATAAATTACACATGATATATGTAAGATATGTGATACAGAACATTGGAGGGGTACATGGCTAAAACAATGAAAATGTTTTTTTTTCTTATTGTGTGTTTGATCAGAATTAAGACTAAAATGGATTCCCTGGGCTTTGATCTTAAGTGAGACGTTTGTGGAGTGCACTACAATTTTGTTGTTATTGCACTGACATTCAGTGTGTGTCGTATCATTTGGTGTTTTAATTTATTTTGGATTGTAAGAATGTTCCTGTTCTTGTCCTATTTTTTCACGTGTTAATGTTATGCCATATTTTTTGGGGGAAATGTGAATTGGGGATTTTTTTCTTGAACAGCAAATCACAAACTTGCATGGAAACACAGTTTCCTCTTTTGGATGAAATTCTCTGTGTGTCTGTTACATCTTGTAATTTTTTTGCCATGCATATTTTTTTTCAATACTGTTTTGTTGAATGTGTGGCCTAGCATTTGTACAGAACCATTTTCCCTTGAATGTTCTTAAGCGCTGTATGAATACCAATTGATTCACACTTTCACAAAAGTAATTAATGATAATGGTATATCACACACCGCATCATTGGGAACAAATGAACAAATGGTAAGCAATAGGGAATTCCGTATCTTTTTTTTTTATCTTCCTCAATTTAGTAGTGCAGCAATAACAGTAATAAGTGCTTACACTTCACGCTTCCTCGTTTGCCTGCAATCCTCCTGCAGCTAGACATGTGCATCACTACTTAAGAACAGCTTGAATGTGCATCAGGCAGTAGCCTGACAGTTTTCCTGATGTGGTACATCCCTTAACGGTTAGGAGCACATTTTGCCGCAGACTGTAAGTATGCCTGTTAAGCTACAGTATATTGTTTTGACACTGTATTCCTCCTAATTTATTTTTAATAGGCTACTGTGGCATTTGTTCTTGTCCGTATACCTAAGTAACAGCCAAATCTTAATAGCTCATAGGAGACAAGAAAAAAACAACTCTTCAATAGAAGAGTGCACTGTTTAGAAGATGTCCGGGATGTCATGGTTCATTTTATCACAATTGGTACGTCCACCTTCGGGGTGGAGAAATGTAAAGAGTGAGTGCAGAGTATGTCAGATGGGCTGCAGAAATTCAGTGGGAGAGAAGATGATGAGCGAAAGAGAGAGAGTGCGAGATGGTGAGAGAAAGCGAGAGTAGCTCTCCAGTCTGAGGCTTTAGAGCAAGTTAAAGGATAACAAAATTAGGGAAAAAGTAGCCCTCAGCCAACATTTACGACAGGCTTGGCCTGACATTCCGACGGTCAGGGTTCAGAGCAGATGGGTTAAAAACTTGCTGTGGGTCTCATATTAGTGAGTAACAGTTGGCACATTTTGCCTGGGCACATTGCACACTCCTCTACGAGTATAAATCCAACAAAAAAAGAAGTGATAAAACCCAAATCCACCCCCGCCCTTCTCCCAATGCTCCTCCCAAAACTGATGGCCTTTAACAATCTTGTGTTTTCAATCATTGTACATTACAAGTGGTTGCTCAATTTGACAACTGATAGGAGAATGAGATATATTGTAAAGCCAAATGGTTAAGAGGAAATGTAGTGATGGGAATTTGCAGTCATTTTCTTTTTTTAGGGCTGGTTCTTCAGGCTCAGTTCTCTAAAATGAGCCCACTCTTTCGGCTCCCAAGTGGCTCCCCAATTCTTTCAAATAATTTATAACTAAATGTGTAAAATTAAGTCCTGATTAATTTTTATAATTGCAATACTTTAATTAATCAAAGTGCAATGTCCTACAGACCTTTTTACCATGACAATATACTTGGTCTGCCACAAACGACCATTTTCCTAGTCAGCAAGCCACTGATAGTCGTTCCAATTAGTGATGGGAAAATGAAGCTTCAAATTTGCTTCATGAACCAGTTGTTGTATTTTTGAGTCCTGTAGATGACACTGTTGGTTTAAATAAAGGGTTTGAAAAATGGCAAGTCAGTGTGCTTTCATCCCAATGTTGAACAGAGAGTGCCATCAACTGCAGTCCCAAAATACTACAACGGGTTCATGAAGCTGATTTGAAGCTTCATCTACCCATCACTAGTCCCAATTAGTCGACTAATCAGATCATTGGGAAATCGTGGCATATCTCAGCGGCAAGCAGCTGCTCTTATATAATTATCACCTGAATTATTTTAGGTATGTGCAAATTAAAAATAAAGACAATTAAGATGATAGTACATTCGACTTCATCAAGCATTTTTTAATGAAGAATGTAGTGCAGTGCTTCTCAATTATTTTCCGTCAGGCCCCCCCTATCAAGAAGAAAACATTTCGCGCCCACCCTACCCCGAGACCATTTTTTTTTTACATTTTGTACTAATGTACATTTCCTTTGTATATTGATGTTAGATTATGTCAATAAAATGTCCCTTAGCAAAGCTAAATTGGTTTGAAATAAATTTTTGAGAACTATTATTGTGAGGATCTCGAAACTCAGTACTCTGTGATGCAATATTTACTATACATTTTAAATCAAACCTCTTCGTCGTCATGACGTCATCCGTTTCCGTCTTCCGGTCTGAGCGAGTCTGCTAAATTGCTAACGTAGCCGTCGTCTTATTTTATGTTTCGATACATAATTATTTTTGAACATTTGTGTTTAGAGCCGCTGGCTCTCGGCCCAAATGCGATTCGAGTCAAACTTCTGTTAAAAGTCGAGCACTTATTACTCTGAAATTTATTTGAGCAATTAGCACACTTAGCGCCTCCTCGTTTAGAACGATACTTGTTAGTGGGGTTGTTCATTTGTTATTACGCAGCTTGTTGCTGCTGCTGTGCACGGACTGAGATATAGTAGAAATAAAGCTCATACTGCTGCGACGCAAGATAGCTTCTTGGCGTCTAGCATTCAAGTAGCGCCGAAAGAAATTACTATCTGGACAACGAGCGGCAGGGTGAGTTTATGTTTGTTTTATGTTTTTATCCTTTAGTTGGTCTCTATTAGGTCTGATTTGAAAAAATAAAAAACATTTTAAAATAGTCGAACAAGAAATTCGTTGACATTTTTTTTTTTTTTTGGGGCCTGATGCATTTCCGGACATCATTGTACATTCATACAGACATTTACTGACCACTTCGATCCATTCATTGCACACTATCGATCCTGACTTTTTTCACAGTCTATAAGTGCCCTCTTTTGGTGAAAAGTTGACACTGCAGTCATAAAATTTTTCCATCAGGGGCTGGTCCTGATGTGGTGTCACCACAATAATTATGTTTGGCACAGTTTTAACACGGATCCATCCTACTCATTTTGCAGGCAGTGGCTTGCATGCCATTTAGATGTTAGTATCGTGACTGAGATTTGAACCATGATTGTCTATGTGAAAGTCAGCAATCCACCGCACTGGTCAGCTCTAAGGTAACATTTTTCATCTACAATACAATACAATACAAGTTTATTTATATCACGCATTTCACAACTGGAGCTGTAACTACCATCGCTTGTTAGAATGTAGTTAACGTAGCATCGTTAGATGAAAAGTACTGCATGGTTTCCGTAGACTCAATATTATGATGCGTAACAGTTTGTGTTTTTCTGCAGGAATTGTCAGGAGTATTTCCCGGCGATCGCTGGGAAATACGAGGTGGGCTCCAGAATCGCAGACACAGCAAGTTGTAATTTAACAAGATATTTATTATTATAATAGAGAGCACAAGTCAATCATTAATTATAGGCGCCGACAACTAGCAACGGAAAACGCTGGGGGACAAACACCAGGAAAAGGAAAACTGACGGCGGAACAGAAAGCGCTTGCAAAAGGCAAGGAACGGAAAAACTTAAATTGCTTGCCACGGAAGGGCAAGGAGAAAACCAATTCAACAAACGAAAACAGAAACGGGCAAAGCCTTAGCGCAGGGGTGGCCAACCAGTCAGAGACTAAGAGCCACTTTTTTTACTGTGTTACTGCAAAGAGCTACATCATACATGGGCACACATGAACATCATTCCATGCATCATGTGTGTGTGCGCGCACACACAGAGAGAGACACACACAGGCCTCTGCTCAGCCAGATTTATTGAAAATGACCCACAGCAAGATAATGACAGTTATTTTTTTCAACAGTTAACATTGTGTGCACTGTCTCACACACACATAAACTCTCAGTTCAAGCAAGTCCACAAACAAAAATATAACAATTTTCAATGACATTTTTCTCTTACTATGCTGCTTAGTGGGACTTCTGGCATTCCTTGTCCTGAACAATCCTCCTCAAATCTGGCTTGTATTCCGTTGTTGCCACTCGAAGCAACTCTTTCACATGAGTGTCAGTCAAAACAGATCGATGCTTTGATTTCACATGTTTCAGGGTGGAAAACACAGACTCGCAGACGTACGTTGACCCAAACATCGACAGGATCTTTAGCACAGCCCGTTTGATGTTGGGGTATTTTTCCATTGGCACACGTTTCCAGAACTCAATGGTCCCTTCCCTGAAAACAGCTTTCAGTTGATCCTCCTCACAAAGATCGATCATCTCCAACTCCGCCGCAGCCTCATCTGTGACGAGCGGGATTTTCAAACAGTCCATCTCCGCATTAAATGGGTCGACAAGGAACGTAATCTGTGGTCTTTTCAGTTGTAGATCACGGAACCGGGGTCACAAAGCTTTCGTGCAAGTTTTCAATCAGCGTTGCATATCTGTCTCTTTTCTTTTTCAGGGCGGCACTGGTGACATGTTCACTGGCTTTTAGCAGAGTGGGAAAATGCGTTAAATCTTTCTTTTGAATTTGCGTCTTGAACAGTTTCAGTTTGTTGATAAACGCAAACACACATTGCACGAGGTCAGGCAGCATTTTTAACTTGCCTTGCAGGGTCAGGTTCAGTCTGTCCAAGTGACACAGCATGTCGACCAAAAATGCCAGATCCATAATCCACTCAAGGTCCGAGAGCTCGGGATAGTCCTTGCCCTTCTCTTCCATGAACAGTTTTACGGCATCCAAAAGCTCAAAGAAGCGAGAGAGCACTTTGCCTTTTGACAGCCACCTCACAGTGCAGTGCAGCGGCAGGTCACCTGGAAGCCCTTGGTCCAGCTCAGCGATGAGACTCCTGAATTGCCTGTGGTTAAGCGCGTGTGTGCGGATGTAGTTCACGATTTCCATCACAGGCTTCATGACGTTGTCTGAATTCAATGATTTAGACACGAGTTGCTCCCTGTGGATGATGCAATGGAAATTCCAAAAGTCGGGAAATGTTTGATCAGTTTCACATAGCCCCACAAGCCCGTTCACGGATCCGATCATGGCCGGCGCTCCATCCGTGGCTATTGCAGTTAGTTTTGCTATGGGCAGGTTCGCTTTTGCAAATGCAGCCATCATCGTTTCTTTCACATCTATGCCACGGGTTCTGTCTTTCAATGGCACAATATCAAGGAATTCTTCTTTGATCATACATTCGTTTGACACAGACCGTGCAAAAATTGCTAACTGAGGCTTGTCTTGTATGTCACAGCTGTCATCCAATGCTAAGGCTTAGCGTGACCAAAACGAGAAACAGAAAAGCGTCAACTGCAAAGTGCAGAGCGAGAAGGCAATACAATTGGTAGCGTGGGAACATGAACGTGAGCGAGGCACGAGAAATATTCCGACGCCGCGTGGTCCGCGTCGTCAGCTTTTGTAGTCCCGCAATCATGGTGCTGACGAGAGTCAGGTGCGCGGCCGGAGGGCGCGTCTTTCCAGACATGACGCCCCGAGTCGGGGAACGAGTTGCTGAAGGGAATGCCCACTCAGCTGGGAAAACAATAACAAGACATGGCATGACAGAACGGATCATGACAGGAATGCTAAACTTATCTTAGCAAATACTTTAGAAACATGCAAATTGTGTATCCTCTCTTTCTCAATCCACAGTGGTTACGCATTGTTTTGTAGCCTGTTCAAACCTTGCTGCGGCCCTGATTCCCCCTAGGTCTGGTGTCACCAACATGTGAGGCAGGCTGGCACCTCAGACGAGGGGGGCGCTCATGCTCAAAAAGTGGGCGTGCGCTTAGTCTGCAAGGACTGTTACGGGGTGGTTCCTGAATTTTTTAAGATTGAGGACCCCATCATATATATATATATATATATATATATATATATATATATATATATATATATATATATATATATATATATATATATATATATATATATATATATATATATATGTATACATATGTCCATCAATCCATCTGTCTGTATCTGTACCGCTTCTCCTCACCAGGGTCACGGGGGTTGCTGGAGCCTTTCACAGCTGTCTTCGGGCAGTGGACGGGGTACACACTGAATTGGTGTTCACATAGACGAACAACCACCCACGCTCACACCAATACCTAGGGGCAATTTAGAGTGTTCACTCAACCTGCCATGCATGTTTTTGGAATGTGGGAGGAGACTGGAGTACCCGGAGGAAACCCACTATATACATATATATCCATCCATCCATCATCTGTACCGCTTTTCCTCACTAGGGTCGCGGGGGTGCTGGAGCCAATCCCAGCTATCGTTGGGCAGTAGGCGGGGGACACCCTGAACTGGTTGCCAGCCAATTGCAGGGCACACAGAGACGAACAACCATCCGCACTCACACTCATACCTAGGGGCAATTTACAGTGTTCAATCGGCCTGCCATGCATGTTTTTTTTGGAATGTGGGAGGAAACCGGAGTACCCGGAGGAAACCCACGCAGGCACGGGGAGAACATGCAAACTCCACACAGGATGGCCAGAGCTGGGATTGAACCCACGCCCGATGCTGTCTCTCACTGTGAGGCCATCGTGCTAACCAGTCGGCCACCATGCCGCCCATACATATACATATATATATATATATATATATTTATATTTATATATATGTATATATATATATTTGTATATATATATATATATATATATATATATATATATATATATATATGTATATATATATATATGAGAGAGAAAGAGAAATAGAGAGAGAGAGAGAAACAGAGAGAGAGAGAGAAACAGAGAGAGAGAGAGAGAGAGAAAAATCATTCAAAATTTGCATTATTCCTATTTCAATGACGGGCCGCGCAATTCACACCTAGGCCTTCAGTGAAGTCCTATTTTTCCGACTTGAATAAAACCCCTCATATTACCATTGTTTTTGACACCATGGCTGGAGAGATAATATACAGAAAGACACTTACTACACTTACTTACTCACTACTAAGTGAGTGTTAGAATACCAAGCTTCTCTTGAAAGGTCCGTCTTGAAAATAGCCTCGCAAGTGTATCTGCAATTAAATCCACACTTTTCCCTCCTTCGGCCATTGTGGTCTTAAAAAGCAAGAATATATTTAAAATTTTCTAACGGTCACCAGTTACGACTTTCTGGTGTGTTGATTGCACATAGCGCTGCTACCTCATGAATGAGTATCCAATTACAAGCCGCGTTCATCACCTTCAAAGTACGGCCAGCGAGACGGCCTTATTGTCATCAACTCGTTATCAGATTGGCTATCGCAACTATATAACTTTAAAAGCCCCCTTGAGACACGATTGTATCTGAAGGCCTCGGATGACTAGTGCGTGCTACTGTTATTATGAAATCTGCCTGGCAACATGAGTTCTGATTGGACAAAAACTCTAACCTAAAACATTCAACACCAGCATTTAATATGACAACAATGTGAAGAATATGATCATGAGTTCTTGATTATGTCAGGCCAGCAGAGAAGGCCTTGATCGCTCACCACTGCATTATTCAACTGACCAAGGAACTTTAAGATCCTATTATAATGATTATTCTGTTCACATGTGGAAACCAGTGAGAAAGAGAGCGCGAGTGAGCATGATCTGTTCATGCTTGGTAGTTAATAAACACATGTATTTTGCTGCTCCACGACCTGCGCAACCTTCCGTCATCATCCTTCCATCCTAAAGATGATAATCCTCTGTCCTTTTAAAGCGCTTCATCATTATTCTTCACCAGTACAACGTGTTTTTCTTTTCTTACACTGCCGTGCTGCCGCGTAAGGCAGGTTTCCTGCTAAAACTGGTTAGCCATGAAACTGCCACAGTCTGTTTAAGCCACGGGTGACCCGGATAACCACGACTGCACAAGTGGCACACGGACAGGCAGATGGCCAGCAAGAGCAACGGGAGTTGAGGCAGTTTTGAGAGGAAAAACAAAACAAAACAAAAAAATAATGGTAATGATGACTATTATTGGTAGTTAATAAACACATGTAATTTGCTGCTCCACGACCTGGTTTCTCACTTTTCCCCTAATGAGGTTTTGTGAGTTTTTCCTTGCCCTCCTGGGGGTTAAGATCGGGGATGTCGATTGTGGCTATGTAAAGCCCTTTGAGACTGTCTGTGATTAAGGGCTATACAAATAAAATTGACTTGACTTGACTTGACTATTAAAATAGCCTTAATAGTCGTGACAAGTAATCTTGGCAGCCCTACGTCACAAACACTTCCAGGTGAGAGAAGACAAAGCTTTCTATTCTTCAACACATTTTACCAAGGCAGACCAATTGAGAACACAGGATAAATCAACATACTAATGAGTTAAGCCTTCTTCTCGATTGTTTCAATGTGTGATGTTTCAGTCAAACAAATGTTTCGTAAATTGCTTCCAAGTGAGACGGAAGGCCCCTCGTAATTTAGCTTTCAACTGGAAAGTCGATTCCAAAATAGACGTGGTGGAAATGCAGCTTTAGTTAACATGATTATTAAGGGGCTGGTTAATTAATTGACTTTGGTGTTGCTTGAATTAATCGCAAAGATGGGCTCTATTGATGAAGCCAGAACTTTTTCAGTTGGGTGGCCGGAGTGACAACTCAATGACAAAATCTGGCCTTGTAATGATATGTGCACGCGCGCACACACGAGCATGTGTATGCACACATTGGTTACACACCTATAATCTCACGAGTCAGAGGTCGTGAGGTCCAAGAATACGTCATTGTTTATCATGCAATTATTGTTTATCATGGAGCGTTAATCAAATAAAACTCACATCCAGATCATTGCCGAGCACACTCATAGACAAGCAGCAACAAGTCTAAGTAAAAAGCCATGTTTTAACAATCTTAATTGCCTAGTTAATGCCTTTTTCTTCACTTATTCTTTGAGGACCCTTTGCTCTGTCTCTGTTTGCAAGTCTTGCCCAGACGTTATCAACTGAGGGATGTGTATTTGTTTCACATTATTTTCCAGAAGGGGATATTCCAACATAATTTCAAAAAATCTCCTAAAGCCCAATATCAGTGCAAGGCCTCAGGGGTGTGTGGTGACCAGTTATTGTGTAATCCCGCAGGGGCACCGCAAATGATTTACACGTCATTGGTCCTGCCTTTTGTTTTAAAATTGGTATTTATGAAATGTCTATTAAACTAGTAGGTCCTCTCATTGATCATTACCCAAGAAGTAGGCCAAGCTCAGTTTCAAGAAAACCGTGACTGTGGCCAATAGAGTTTTCTTATCCTCCTGTTTCTGAAGCACTGTGAGTGTATGACAGATGACCTCCACAGCATGAGATTGTGTGTGCATGTGACCAGCATGACCATGACAATTTCACTGAAATGCTTCTGCTTGCGGACCCACCTGTCATCTGCCGTGACCCACAGGACCTGCGGATTTAAAGGCGCGTGTAAACATGAGCTCTCGGTCTTCCAGATCCTCATTTGTGTAAAACAGCATGCAGAGCACTATGTAATGCACGATTAAATGGAGCAAAAAAAAATGTACTTTTAAAAACAAATTGCATTACATGAAAAGATGAGATTTAAAAGTAAACCAATCAAAATAAATTTTACCTAACTGGACATGACCAATACTTTATTCCCTAAACCTCTTAATCTAAGTATTTTTCCAAGTTTTTTTAGGGGGATGGGGTTACAGTTAAAACTTGTCTATCCTGGTATATTAATATCAAGGCAGAATTTCCAAAGATATTTAGAATGTAAATTTTTGCCTTTATAGATCAAACAATCAAGATGTAGAGTGCGGACTTTCACTTTTATATTGAGAGTTGTGCAAAAAGTAGAGCATTGATATTTATGCATTTGATTTTGTGTTCCAGCCTGAAGGATTCTATTACGATTACTGGCATTATTGTAAACACATACGGGACAGAATGTCGATAATTAAAGTTAGCAGGTTCACATTTACTGAATATTTTAAACATTGCATTTATCAAATGAAACTAGAAGCACGGGTCACAAGAATGACTGGGATTGTAGGCCTGATGTTTTCTGATTTATTATATTATTCGCATATGCTAAATTTATAGTACTTAGTTTAAATGTGTGAACTTTATTGAAATTCTCAGTAGTGAGAATAGATTTGCGCACATAGCCTTTCCATGAGCTGCCCTCACATTCACAGCACTTCATGGACAAATATGATGAAGCACATTCTCCACATTGGCTGTAGAGATGCAAACATACCAAATTGGGCACTCACACAAAGCTATCGCAAAAAAAAAACACATTCCGAAAGACATAACAATTGGATATCGCAGCACACGCACATACACACTTGCACATACACAGACCCATACATACACCTGCATATACACGTGCACACCGACCAGATTACAGAGGAATGCCAGCGGGGGAGACGGAGAGACTGCCCGCCGGAGAAGGCCAGCCTTGGCGTGCCAGTCTTGGGGACCAGACGGGAATCAACTATCCAGACGATGACTAACCTGGGGAGGACTTTCCCTTGGACGAGGACCCGTGCCGCGGGAGGGAGCGAGGACGACCGATTCAACCTACATTACCCTTGACATAAAAAAACGCCGATAAAAACTGAAGCTGGGCTGAAAGATGGCGCGCATTTTTCGACTGTGCTTGCCCGAGTGCAGTTTCTCGTGAGATTAAGAAAAAGCCGCCCAGATATCTGTCTTTGTACTATTTCCTGAACTCCAGAAATTTAAGAAACTAAATATCGGAATGCTAATCAGTTGTTGAGTCTTTATTTGACCCTTTTCTTCTTGAGTACAAAAAAACGAACACGCATTGGAGTAAGTTTGGCTTTTAAAGGTTGATTTACTAACTACTTCTCATTTCCACGGTGACCCAACTCCAACAAGCCTCGCCAAAAGAACAACCAAAACAACAAAAGTGTTCTTTTTAATAACTACAACAGCACTCTATTGTCAGGCTCGCCGGTGGGCGAGAAGGAGGGGGACCCAAAAAGCGAGGAAGCAGGGCTAGGGGTGACTTAAAGAGGATTTATTTAACAAAACAAAACCAAAAGGCAAACAAGGAACAAGGGCAGACAAACGTGGCAGGGTGCAAAATGGCAAAGACGAACTAAACGTGACCTAACAGAACAAGAAGGCAGAGGAACAAGGACAGGGACAAATACTAGGGATCAGGGCATGAACTAGAGCGAGAGCGAGAGCGAGAACATGAGCGTGAGTGGGATCAGGGAGCAGTCGTGACAGTCCGAATGGAGTAATGTTCCGACGCTGAGCTGTCGGGATGGGGTGGTTAAATAGTCCAGTAATTATGGGAGCAGATGGAAGTCAGGTGTGCGAAGCTGACGAGGGACAGGTGCGTGGCTGGTGGGGACGGAGTGCTGAGGGGAAACGCCCCTACTCAGCTGACAGAAACCAAAACAACAACAAAGACATGGAAGACACGAAAACAACAACAAAAACCCTGCCATGACCGACACGGATCATGACAGTACCCCCCCCTTAAGGGACGGATCCCAGACGTCCCAAAAAACAAACACGGAGAAAAAAACAAAATTGTCCAACAACGAGGGTGGGCGGAAGGGGTCGGGAGGTGGGACCAAGGCCCGCGAACGAGACCGGTCTGGCGGATGTCCAGGGGGCCAGACCAGCGAGTCCCGACGGGGCCATTCGGGTGGACGTCCGGGAGGCGGGACCAAGGCCCGCGAACGAGGCCGGTCTGGCGGATGTCCGGGAGGCCAGACCAGCGAGTCCCGTCGGGGCCATTCAGGCGGACGTCCGGGAGGCCCGATCAATAAGTCCACCCGTGGACATTCAAGCGGACGTCCGGGCGCACCCAAGACAGGAACGTGGAGTGGCGGCTGGTCCTCGAGCCCCGCCGAGACAGGAACGTGGAGCGGCGGCTGGTCCTCGAGCCCCGCCGAGACAGGAACGTGGAGCGGCGGCTGGTCGTCGAACCCCGCCGAGACAGGAACGTGGAGCGGCGGCTGGTCCTCGAGCCCCGCCGAGACAGGAACGTGGAGCGGCGGCTGGTCCTCGAGCCCCGCCGAGACAGGAAGGTGGAGCGGCGGCTGGTCCTCGAGCCCCGCCGAGACAGGAACGTGGAGCGGCGGCTGGTCCTCGAACCCCGCCGAGACAGGAACGTGGAGCGGCGGCAGGTCCTCGAACCCCGCCGACACCGGAACGTGGGGCGGCGGCTGGTCGTCGAATGCCGCCGAGGCCGGAACAGGGCGTGATGGTGGGTTGTCGTGCGTCGCCGAGGCTGAGGCGAGACGCGTCGGCGGAACCGAGCGCGGCGGCGCTTCGTCGGGCGCCGCTGAGGCCAAGACGGCAGGCGGCTGCTGGTCATCGTCCACCGCCGAGGCAGGAACCAGGAGCAGTGGCGGATCATCGGATGTCGCTGAGACAGAGGCGAGAAGTCGCGGTGGTTCATCTGGCACCGCCGGGGCAGAGGCGAGAGGCGGCGACGTTTCATCAGACGCCGCTGAGGCAGAGACGAAGGGCGGTGGCGCGTCGTCGAAGACCGCCGAGACAGAGGCGGGAAACGGCGGCGGTTCATCGGACGCCGTCGCGAACGTGACTTGGGGTGGCGGGGAATTGTCATCCGCCGTCGAGGCAGGAACTTGCGACGGGTGCAGGACGAGCGCCGTCGGATCAAGGGCTTGGGACGGACGCCCTACTGGCTCCGCCGGAACAAGGACTAGGGGCGGACGCGGAACGCGCTCCGCCGCAACATGGACTTGGGGCGGACGCAGGACGTGCACCGCCGGAACATTGACTTGGGGCGGACGCAGGACGTGCACCGCCGGAACATTGACTTGGAGCGAACGCACGACGTGCACCGCCGGAACCTGGACTTGGGGCGGACGCGGAACGTGCTCCGCCGCAACATGGACTTGGGGCGGGCGCAGGACGTGCACCGCCGGGACCTGGACTTGGGGCGAACGCACGACGCGCACCGCCGGAACATAGACTTGGGGCGGACGCCGGACGGGCTCCGCCGAAACGTGAGCTTGGGACGGACGCACAACGTGCTCCGCCTGAACGTGAACTGGGGACGGACGCACAACGTGCTCCGCCTGAACGGGAACTGGGGACGGACGCACAACGTGCTCCGCCTGAACGTGAACTGGGGACGGACACACAACGTGCTCCGCCTGAACGGGAACTCGGGACGGACGCACAACGTGCTCCGCCTGAACGTGAACTGGGGACGGACACACAACGTGCTCCGCCTGAACGGGAACTCGGGACGGACGCACAACGTGCTCCGCCTGAACGTGAACTGGGGACGGACGCACAACGTGCTCCGCCTGAACGTGAACTGGGGACGGACGCACAACGTGCTCCGCCTGAACATGAGCTAGGCTCTGCAGCTGGCGAGGAGCCGGGACGGGAGGCTGCAGCTGGCGGGGAGCCGGGACGGGGCTCAGCAGCTGGCGGGGAGCCGGGACGGGGCTCAGCAGCTGGCGGGGAGCCGGGACGGGGCTCAGCAGCTGGCGGGGAGC
Organism: Idiotropiscis lumnitzeri; assembly: GCF_059441095.1. Taxonomy (NCBI): domain Eukaryota; kingdom Metazoa; phylum Chordata; class Actinopteri; order Syngnathiformes; family Syngnathidae; genus Idiotropiscis; species Idiotropiscis lumnitzeri. Next base: position 1,263,540 of record NC_142394.1, on the reverse strand, counting down.
CGGGACGGGACGCTGCAGCTGGCGAGGAGCCGGGACGGGACGCTGTAGCTCGCGAGGGACCAGCTCCGGAGGCTGCAGCTGATGTGGAGGCGGGATGGTCTGTGCAACTGACGCGGAAGCGAAACGGGGCTCAGCCGCTGACGAGGCACAGGAACTGGAGGCGACCTGGATTGCAGCCGCTGACGTGGAGGCGGCTGCGGGCCGAGCGCAGCAGTCGAGCCGGGCGCAGCCGAGACGGGGGGCCTGACTCCTATCAGCCTGCCGCCATAGGGAGTCAGGGGAACGGGAGACATAAGGGACCGAGACTACAGAAGCTGGTGAACGTGAGCTATGAGACGCAAGGGGGACGTGACAAGGTGCGGAAACCGACAGTGGACGAGGTGTGCGACGTGACTGTGACTTACGTGACTCGGGGAGTGAAGCGCGCGTGGTACCGTGGGGAGTAGCAGAACCCCCACTGGTGCGCCATCGTTGGCCGCCACGTGGGGGTACACGGTAGGCCAACCGGGTGCCCCAGTAAGGGCTCGCGGTCGCAGAAGGGGAGAAAGGATCAACACGGAGGGGTGCCCATAAATCATCTTCCGAGGGAGAGTCATTCGCGAATTCCGACTCATAGTCGTCGTCGAAATCAGAGTCGAATTGCACGGGAGGAGGTATGACGGTGGGGTACTCAATAACGTGATCGTGAAACCAAAAGGGTGAAACCGACGTGGAACGAAAAATGGAACCTACATGGAGGACACGGGGTTGGTCGGCAGGCTGAGGGGGGTAGTCCGAGCGGCGACGACGACGCCGCCGAGAGCTTCCCGCTGGGTCCGGATGCGGTCGGAACATTCTGTCAGGCTCGCCGGTGGGCGAGAAGGAAGGGGATCCAAAAAGCGAGGAAGCAGGGCTAGGGGTGACTTAAAGGGGATTTATTTAACAAAACAAAACCAAAAGGCAAACAAGGAACTAGGGCAAACAAACGTGGCAGGGTGCAAAATGGCAAAGACGAACTAAACGTGACCTAACAGAACAAGAAGGCAGAGGAACAAGGACAGGGACAAATACTAGGGATCAGGGCATGAACTAGAGCGAGAGCGAGAGCGAGAACATGAGCGTGAGTGGGATCAGGGAGCAGTCGTGACAGTCCGAATGGAGTAATGTTCCGACGCTGAGCTGTCGGGATGGGGTGGTTAAATAGTCCAGTAATTATGGGAGCAGATGGAAGTCAGGTGTGCGAAGCTGACGGGGAACAGGTGCGTGGCTGGTGGGGACGGAGTGCTGAGGGGAAACGCCCCTACTCAGCTGACAGAAACCAAAACTACAACAAAGACATGGAAGACGCGAAAACAACAACAAAAACCCTGCCATGACCGACACGAATCATGACATCTATGATGTACTTTAAAAAATATTGGCATTATTAAAGTGGAAACAATTTAACTGTTTATGCATCATAATTAATTATCAAAATTGTGCATCATGTTTAATGGTCGACTTTACACCAATCTGATCAAGGGGATCGAAATCAGTTGATGTTCAGCATTTTAAGCCTTTTTTAAACTTAATAAATTATTTGCGTGACTGTCTATCATTTTCAAAGCATGAATACATTTTGTAACCTTTCCTGCTATCTGAATTCTCGCAGTATATGAGTTCACAAAACCCAGAGAAACCTCTTGTCCACAAATTTTATCTGAGCGGCACCAGTGGTGGTGCAGACCAATCACAAAGCATGAGTGTGTATGGGGGCAGCATATGCGGCTGTGACCAAAACTTTACTCAGTTTACAATCGGCTTGATTCAAAAATCAACGTTGTGTTATTTAAGACGCCGTTTATACGTATATTTACATTGCAAAAATGTCAGTTATCATTTTATCTCTGAGAACAGTGGTGGGGGACTCAAGGCAACCTGCTTTTGAAATCTGTCTCCTCCTACGCTAGTGTGTGCGTGCGTGTTTTTGTGTGCGCGTGTGCGTGTGTGTGCCAATGTGTGTCTATGTGGCGAATGGGAGTTGGAGCAGAGAGCCAGATGCAAGCAATCGTAATCATCTGTCCTCATCAAAGGATCAACATGTCACAATCGCATCCAGATCAGATTTATGCTTTGTTGCCTCATCTTAAATCCTAATCTGAATTTTGCTATCCAGAACTCCTGCACCTGTATGTTCAACCCATTTGGTTATGAATTAGCCTTCAATAAACATCTTGCTCTTAACGCGCGTTTATGACTACTCTTGGTCGTCTTCCTATGTAAATGAATGTATCTGTAACACAATGTAGAACAACATGAATTCAAATCAAAGTTTGCAATAAAAACAAGAAAAAACACATTTTATCATATACGTTTAAACGAGAAGTCAGTGAACTATCACTGGAATATTATTAAAATAACCTTTTGAAAAATCATTCCTCTGTGGCCCCATCTTGTGTCAAAATTGTTATCAATGTTATACATTCGCCGAGACAATTTCAGCATTGCAACAAAGACTGGGCGGCTCAAGCTTCATCTCCCCGTCGCTGTCACGGCTCAGCACCCAGCGAGTGTAGTACTGCGGTCTGCTCCTCCTTTGACAAAGCTGCAGTCATGATGTTCGAGAAGCTCTTGAGGCATGGAAACATGAGCCTCATTTACTAACCGTACACACCACTTTGTGCGTAGACTCGATTTGCACAAATATGGAATTAAAAATTATATTCATACTTGAATTTGTGCGTATTCTGCAATCAAATTCAGGACAACCTCAGACCATGCAGGGTATGAACAAATAAAGGACTGTCTTCTGAATACCGGTCAAAAAATACATTCTATACAATATATCAAAACACATGGAAACTAAAATCACGCCAACAATAATCATTATTTTAACAGTAATAACTTCAGTTGAGAAATTGCTGCCCCCCTACACAAGGCCTTCCTTTCTCAACAGAACTTGGAAAAAGTAATACATGCCTTTGTTACATTTCAGACAGATTATTGTAATGCTCTTCATTTTGGATTCAGCCAGTCCTCCAGTTGGTAAAAATGCTGTTGCTGGCTTTCTAACTGGAGCTTGGAAGAGAGCGCACATAACCCCAATTGGCCATTTGAGGTCGGTGTGAGATACTTCTATTCGTCTTCAAATCTTTAAATGGCCTTGCCCCAGCGTACCCTCCTGATCTCCTCCAGCAATACAAACCTGCCCAGCAGACCAGACACTACTGGAGGTGCCGATGATGAAGCAGAGCATCAGGGATAAGAACAATTTCTGTTGTCCCTCTCTCTGTAATGGCCTTCCATTAAATGTTAGACAAGCCCCTCTCTGTCCATTTTTAAAACTCGTTTGAAGACACATTTTTATTCTTTGGCTTTCAACTCAACATGAGATATTTTCTGCTTCACCATATGGAAAGCGCTGTAACAGCTCCTTGTGTTGTGAAATGTGCTATACAAATACAACTGTATTGTATTGTTTTGTGCCGGCGCAGTGGACGACTGGTTTGCACTATAGCGTCACAGTGCAGAGGTTGTGGGTTAGATTCTGGTTCCGGCCTTCCTGTGTGGAGTTTGCATGTTCTCCCCGTTATTGCGTGGGTTTTCTCCGGGTACTCTGGTTTCCTCCCACATTCCAAAAACATGCATGATAGGTCGAGCGAACACTCTAAATCAGAAGCTTGTTTATGTTTTATTTTCTAAATACTGTGGTGTGTCAAACACAGATATTTTTTTGCAATGCTTTTGTTCATTTTCATTTAAAATTAAATGTATTTTTTCCTGAGGAGGTGAGATTACCAAAACACTCCATCCATCTGCTCCTGGTCCAGCCCCTCTGTCAAATTTTAGAACCCATTGTGGCCCACAAATCCAAAAGTTTGCCCATCCCTGCTCTAAATGGTCCGTACGTATGAGTGTAAGTGCGGGTGGTTGTTTGTCTCTGCGTGCCCTGCGATTGGATGGCAACCAGTTCAGGGTGTACCCCGCCTACTGCCCGAATGCAGCTGGGATCGGTTCCAGCACCCCCTGTGACCCTAGTGAGGAGAAGCGGTTCAGAAAATTGATGGATGTATTGTATTTTATTGTATAGCCGTTTTCTGGTGTCTACCATATGTGTGTTAATATCATGAATTTCAATTTGGAATTTTCCATGATCTGAACCGCTTCTCCTCACAAGGGTCGTGGGCATGCTGGAGCCTATCCCAGTTGCACTGGGAGGCTATCGTGCTCACCTGTTGGCCGCTGCCACCGTGCCGCCCCTATTTTATATTCTGCTGTATGTAAAGTGCTTTGTTCCAGCTGCAGCTGTTGAGAAATGCGCTGTATAAATAAAGTTGTACTATTTGTAAATCCCTGGATAGTGAGTGGTATACTAAACTAAACCAAATAAGGTAAGGATTTCAACAACAGAACTGAAGTGCAACTTCCACATTTATGCATCTCAATTATAACAAATCAATATTTTTTTACTCCACAGACAACAAGTGATTTACACAAAAATACAACTCCCTTCAGAGATGGTGGCTCCAACACAAATTTCATATGTGCAGTGTTTGTTTACTGATCACATAATTTATTTTCTCCTATTTATTTTGTGTGTTTGTGTGTGTGCGTGTGTGGCAAATTAGGGGACCGCAAGCACACAGTTTATTGAAGATGAATTCTGAGTCACCAACATACGCACCGTTGTGCATACAAAAAGGGCTGGTACGTACATGTCACGAATTTGACTGATTTTGCGAATATGCTCGACAATCCCTCCTATCACATCAACATCCTCATCCTGGCAGTTTGTAGTATACGCTTGTCATTATTTTTTCTTATCATTCGTTGTCTTTTATGTTTTCATAACCTCAATTTTGCTGCATCTGCACCTTACAATGATAATATCGGCTTTCTATTATATTTTATTCGCTCTTTCCGTGCAGCACGTTGTGAAGCTATGGTTGATTTTGTGGGTTATAAACAAATCGAGATTAACATAAAACTGCGAAAGTTTCGGTAAATCAGATACAGATACTGGCCGTTCGAGATAGTTTTACCATGCCTGGCGTGGGGCGGCAGGAGGTTCAGTTGAGAGGACAGAGGTTAACGCACACACGCAGACACATTTCTAATTCTGCTCTTATTTTCTGCACTGGCATTGAGTCATGTTTTTTTAATTTGCAAAGGTGAAAAAAATGCACTGTTGGTTCATAAAAAGTTTAGTGTGTGATTTGGTTGATTTATTAACAAATTTATTTGTTAAAATTGATGAATAAGGATAAATATGAAGTTGACATCTCACTTATCAAAGAGTACATATATGGTTCAAACAAAAAGATTATTTATGCACAAAATTCGAAAACAGCGTCCGAAAAAAATCCGACCTATAAAACCTTGCATAGATAGACGCACCTGTATGACATTTTCCTAATCACTGAACTTGCAACCCGGTTGGTATATACAGTAATCCCCCGCTACTTCGCGGTTCACCTTTCGCGGGTTCAGTGCTTCGCGGGTCTAAAAAATATTCAAAAATTAAAAACTTTTTTGCCCGGGCACGATCGGGGCTCTCCATTCGCTCCGCTCCGCGGGGGCATTGTAGTTTCGCCGAGCGGCACAACGGGGCGCTGGAGCGGTTATACGGCCGGCGTGCGCCGAAGAAGAGCGTGGGCGAAGAGTAGAGTGGCCGAAGAAGAGCACTTTCCGCCCGGGGCAAGTTTGGGGCGACATTTCAGTCCGTTCAGACCGTACGAGAGCTTCGGCCGGCGTGCGTGGCAGTTAATCCGAATACGAGCACCTTCCCCGGGCACGGGCGGGGCGACATTTCGCTCCGTTCGGACCGTACAAGAGCTCCGGAGCAGGAGGAGGAGGAGGAGGCCGGCCGGCGCGCGTGACAGTTAATCCGAATAGGAGCACGTTCTATGAGGCGCCGTTCGGGACATAATTCAGGAATCGCTCTCACACTCACTAGTAGAATGCGCTCATACACATAGGTGAAATGTTTTCGCTCATACACACTAGTGAAATGCGCTCATACACATTACTGAAATGCGCTCATACACACTAGTGAAATACGCTCATACACATGGGTGAAAATGTTGTCGCTCATACACACGTGTGAAATGCGCTCATACACATGTGTGAAATGCGCTCATACACATGTGTGAAATGCGCTCATACACATGGGTGAAAATGTCGCTCATACACAATACTGAAATGCGCTCATACACACGTGTGAAATCCGCTCATACACATGTGTGAAATGCGCTCATACACATGTGTGAAATACGCTCATACACATGGGTGAAAATGTCGCTCATACACAATACTGAAATGCGCTCATACACACGTGTGAAATCCGCTCATACACATGTGTGAAATGCGCTCATACACATTACTGAAATGCGCTCATACACATGGGTGAAAATGTCGCTCATACACAATACTGAAATGCGCTCATACACACGTGTGAAATCCGCTCATACACATGTGTGAAATGCGCTCATACACATGGGTGAAAATGTCGCTCATACACATTACTGAAATGCGCTCATACACATGGGTGAAAATGTCGCTCATACACAATACTGAAATGCGCTCATACACACGTGTGAAATCCGCTCATACACATGTGTGAAATGCGCTCATACACATGTGTGAAATGCGCTCATACACATTACTGAAAAGTGCTCATACACACTAGTGAAATGCGCTCATACAAACAAACACTATGACACGCTCGCTTAACAATCCAACATTTAAAAAAATAATAATTTATTTAACATTTAATGGATGTGCGCCACGGCGATCGAGTGGTTGGCACGTCTGCCTCGCAGTGCAGAGATCCAGGATTCCAATCGGGGATGCGGCCATCCTGTGTGGAGTTTGCATGTTCTCCCATGCCTGCATGGGTCCTCTGGTTTCCTCCTACAGTCCCAAAAAAAGTCTCCTACCACACCGTCGAGTTTCCTCAATGACCATGGTGCTTGGTTCTTTACGCTGGGAGGCTCGCCATCAATGCACAGGAATCTTCAATGAAGTTTTAATGCTTCCATAAGACATGACCTGTTTATTATAATTATTTATTTATTTATACCAAGACATTTGTTTTTCGTCTCATTTCTTTAGAAAAAGCTACATTTGTCTGCAAAAAAACAATCGACGTAGAACCATTTTTGATAATAATACAATATTACACAATTTTAGGTTGCAATTTCATTTAATAAAACATTGACAATTATCTTTTGAAACACCATGTATGACTCACTTTTCATTTGTTATTCAACAAGCAAAACAGTGGCGATCAAAGTCGTGCCAACTAAATGACATCTCATATGCATCTGACTGCAATAGTATCTCACATTCAAATTTACAATTACAGGTAATGGAAATGACTACTGGTGACCTCGATTCCACTGCATTTCAGTCAGAATACCTCAAACATCATAAAAATCAAAACGTTGTGTATTATTTCACATTCTAAACATCGAAAGAAATACTGTATAATGGCCTGGCGACGTTAGCATAGTTTATAGCATATAGCATAGCTTAGCTCGTCTGCATCAAGTGAGTTACGCGCTCTTTGACGCCGATACAGATCAAAATAAGGCTGTCTCCGTCTCACGGTCACTTCTGCTCACCCCAACAGCCTTCCCCGTTGCTACCACATGGAGATTCGATGGGGTTTTTTATTCGCCTCTTCAAAATCATGTCCGATGGTCTTCTCTGGCTCCCGTTTTAGCCTGTCAATCAAATAACGATGTAGGCGGGACTTCCGGTTCAAAATCGATCTCAGAATTTTCTCTATTTTGACATGACTTTCGTTGCAATTACATACTGTCGCATGAACAATTTGCTAACTTAAGCACTAATAATAATAATAAATTAAAAAAAGAATGCCCATCCTCAAACGTCACATGAACGCCAGCGACTACACGACTTCCTATTGGCTGTCCCGATCGTCTTAAAAAAAATGCAACCTCCAAATTAAAAGCATGCATGTTTACTAAATGAGCAAAAGCGTTATTTTAAGAGAATAATCAACACAAATATGGATTATATTAAATATATATTCTATGCAGTATGTCACCAAGTTATGGCATTGCTTGAGTTCGGCCACTTCATGACTTTTGGGCAGCGGACATGTTTGACTTTGAAAGACTAAGGAAAGGAGTTCCGATGACGTCATATATAAATACCTCTCACACACTATGGTGAAATACGCGCACGCAGTCAAGTGAAACACACTCACACAACACGTTGAAACGTGCGCATATAATCTACTGAAATCCTTTGACACACCTACGTGAAAAAACCTCCCATACACACAACTGAAATGGTCACATACACACTACTGAAACGCTTTCATACGCACAACGAAACACTCTCATACGTGCTACTGATTTCGTTTTGCTCCCAAATACAAGTGAAATGCACTAATTTACAATACTGAAACGCTGAAAATTAAAAAAAAAAAACACACACAACTGAAAATTGGTTTGCTCATAAACAAGACTGAAATGCGCCCATATACAATACTGAATTGTTTTCGTCAGCAAGCTTGTACATAAATTAGACACCCTTTCTGAAAAAAGAAACAAGTATTTAACATGTAATATACAACAAAATAAAATCACATTCAACAGTTTTCATACAAAGAACAAAACGCTAAGGGGATGAAAGTCAATATTGAAAATACACTTTATACAGAAAGTTTGGATCAAATAATTAATAATTGGTTTCTGTTTAAAATAATGTCTGGACGAAAAAATACATTGCTTGAACCCGTTAGTAAGTGAAACAAAGCATGACTTCCTTCCCACAAACTTATGAATATAACATTTATTCGTCACACTGGCGAGGACGCGCTACCGACGTATTGACGTCACGCTGCCATTACCCTCTAAACTTTAATACATACATAAATAAATTATTTGCTGGGTGGGCTGAAGGCGGACTCGACAGATTTCTACCAGGGCTGTGCGCTGTTTCTACCCCTAGGTGTCAGTAACTCCCAGGACTTTTTAGTTTTTGTAAATACCTTACGTGTTCCTTATTCCCGGGTGTGCTGTTTTTAGTATAATGAAATGGGAACTCTACGTAGAGTGGAACGACGTGTGCGCATTGTTTATGACCGTCGCAATTTTGTACCTATTTTATCAAAAAGGGTAAATAATGGTACATTTGCTGAAAAAACACACACAAGCATGCCAATCCTCTGATTTATCTTGCACCACCGGACCAGCCGATTCCGCGCTTGTCCGCTGCAGATTTTAAAAGCAAAGAAGGAAAGGGGAATTAAGCTTCACTTTAGATCTCGACAATAGTCGTTGGTAACCGTGGAATCTGATATGTTTGTTCGTATCGTTTCTCCTTCAAACATCTCTTGAGTTGCCGACACGAATGTAATATGTTCCTCCTCTTTTGCCGACACGAATGTCATATGTTCTCTTTTGCCGTACTGCGACGCACTACGGCAGTCGAAACGCTTAACTCGGAAAATAAACGTCATCGGCCACGGCCGGTTCTGATGGTTACGCTGACGTCAAGTTTTGACCATTGTATTTCAAATTTTAGCGCGCTTAGGCTGGATTGGTTGAACCGGAACCGCCCCCAACCACAAATTCTGACGTTCAGTTTGAAGGCCCGGTAGATAGATGCTTCGGTAATAATGACGTCACTTGTTATTATATATTTATGTATTATATTTCTTTGACTCCGTGTTTGTCACCCCTGTTTGTTACATTTGTATGTTCTGAGTTAATAAATAATAATTCCAAAAAATAATAAGTACAATTACAGCTACTTTTGCATGGATCATCCTTTTTTTTCTTTTGGTGTCCTCTGCGTGCCTGTCGAAAATGTCACGTCAATGCTACGTTGCTTTGGGAATCATACTGGTTAAGGGTCGGAGGGGAAATATGGAAATGTTTTATTAAGAAATAGTTCACACGATATACAGACATTATATTCATACAATTTTGTTGTCTGAGTGAACCACTGCATTGTTGCAAGTTTGGCAGGAGAAACGTAAACGTTCCACTGCTGTGCGGTAGCTGCTTGTCGGGGCATAGGCGCAAGTGACGTGGAGCTGACGCGCCAGCGTGGCGGTCATGCGGTTATTTTGTTTTATTTTTTGATTTAGCGAATCAAAATATGCAAATAAAACAGCCAGGGTAAAAAAAAACACAGAGGCGAAGAAATACATTTGAAAAATACGCGTTAACGCGTGACGTCATTAGCAAGCGCGCAGCCTCCGCAGAACCCCGTCCTTATCTAGTACCAACACCGGCCCACATGTGCTGTTTGCACGCGAATCTACTGACTTAATGTCGTGTCGGTTTAAACATCGAATCCTGGTCAAACCATGCCTTGAAGTATTTCAGCTCATTTTGCGATCAAAATGCACTTTTATCTGTTATTTATTGCTGTTCAAGTGCAATTTTTCTTTTTTGACGTGAGGGGCAATGAGGAGGATGTTGTTCTTTTCTTTAACAGTGCTCTGGGATGCATTGAGAGGCTTCAAAGAAACGAATCCAACAATTTTCACCAGGATAGGCTTTTTAGAGAGCTTCACGAACATTCACGAACTCTTTCAGCATTTCTTGGAGTGTGTGATGACAGAGAAGCCAATAACCTTCTTGGAGCATTGTACAGCTGTTTCTGCAGGTTATTGAATGAATATGAGGTCAGACAGACGTTTGTGGATGTGACAAGTTTAACACCTCCAACAACGTCGATTGCCGCTCGAGGGCGACCCCGGTACAGCATCACGACAGAACAAATTTCCCACTGTGTATCCATTGGAATGACTTGGCAGAGAATTGCATCATGCTTTGGAATTAGTCGAAGAACCCTCTTCAGACACAGACAAAGACTGGGAATTGAGCCAATTATATATTCTTCGTTGTCCAATCAAGATCTGGACGGACTGTTAACTTCGATCCTGTTGAACACTCCAAATGCCGGTGAAGTATACGTACAAGGGAGCCTGAGATCACGTGGCTTAAGAGTTCAGCGTTGGCGGGTCAGACAGAGCTTGCATCGAGTGGATCCAATTGGCCGTGAATTTAGACGTCGCCTTGGTATACATCGGAGAGTGTACAATGTTCGTGCACCCAACGAATTATGGTAAGTTGTATGCGCATACACGTATATATGTACACACACACACATATATATTATATATATATTATATATATATATATTATATATATATAATATATATATATAAAACAAACATGGCAGGTTGATTGTACACTCTAAATTGCCCCTTGGTATGAGTGTGAGCGAGGGTGGTTGTTCGTCCTAGTGTGCCCTGCGATTGTCTGGCAACCAACCAGTTCAGGGGTGTACCCCGCCTACTGCCCAAAACACGCACACACACACACACACGTTATACGTTTAAACTTGTAGCTATAAAATTTTTTTCCAACAGGCATTTTGACGGCAACCACAAGCTGGTCAGGTGGAGATTCGTCTTTCACGGCTGCGTGGATGGTTACAGTCGGGCTATTATTTACTTAAGGTGCTTATCCAACAACAGAGCATCAAGTGTCTTATCACTGTTTGTAGAAGGAGTCGAGAGGTTTGGCTTGCCCTTAAGGGTCAGATGTGATCATGGTATGGAAAATATCAACGTTGCTCGTTTTATGTTGGAAAATCAGGGTTTAAATAGTGTTATTACGGGTGTATCAGTACACAATCAAAGGATTGAAAGATTATGGGCAGAACTCAATAGAGTTGTATCCAGACACTTTATAAACCTCTTCAACTTCATGGAGGAACAGGAGCTTCTGGATTCGGTGAATGAGCAACATTTGTTTTGTCTACATTATGTGTACTTGCCAAGAATTGAAAGAGCAACCACTGAATTCATAAATCAATGGAACAACCACGGCCTTTCAACGCAAGGGGGGCAGACACCTCTTCAATTGTGGCACACAGGTGTTATCAACAATCCAGGAATGCTTCCAGCTTTAGACGGTGCCCTCACTGCGAATAACGACTATGGTATTGATGAGGAGGGGCCACTACCAGAACTCCAAACTAACAATAATGTTGTGGTTCCATCCATTGACGTAACCATAAATGAAACTGTATTGGACAATATTAGACAAGTTAACCAACTGGAAAATGATGGCAACCATGGAATTGATGTTTTTTGTTCACTTTTAAACTTTTTACAATAACTGAAATGAAAAAGCTTGAATAAACAATACATGAACATGATTGTAACAGTGTTGAATACATTGTAAACTACAGACGTGCATTAAACAGACAGTCAAACTCAATGAACAAAATGACAACAACAAATAAAACATTTGAACTACACTTATGGTCTACCGAAGCCATGGGTGTTGGCCAAAGCAAAATTGAAATTGTCCTTAAAGTTTTTATAGGATAAATTAAGTGGCAACTTAATGCAATTTATGCAAGTGTTTGCCAGAGGAAATGGGGAAGCAATGTCATCATCTCCTGGATGAATAAATTCTATTGAAGGAGATGGTGAAAAGCCAATAGGTGGCACCACAGACGCTCCTGTTGTGAATGCCAAAATCCTTCCCAATTTGGCTGGTCCATCTTCTTCTGTTGGAACAAAACAATTTTAGTGGTTGATAGAACAGTCAAAATATACGCTACAAATTTCCCCAAAAAATATACCAGAGGAGAAACTTTGATTTCCTTTTTCTATGACTATAATTATATTAGACACTTTCCTTAATCATCAACATTTGTAAAGTGGTTTTTGATGATTGTAATACCGATATGATTAATTTTAAATGGCCTTTTTTGGATGAAGTTCTTTGCAAAAGGTTGTGCAATTATTGTGGAAAAAACAACAGTTATTCCATTATGTTAAATTGATATAGTAATTACCACTATAAACAAGATTATTAATTTGCTGCCAACCGGTCCATGGTGTACCCCGCCTACAAATAATAATAAAAAGTTTAAGAACTACACTACAGAATTGACTCTCACTTTATTTCAACTATCAATATAATACCTAACATTGCACAGCATCATTTTATGTGTCAAATGTTGCCCACTTGGCATCCATTGCAGCCTGATCATCTTGGAGGAAGTGGGAGCGGACTTCATTTACTCGTTTTGTCCTTCGTTTCAAAGAGGTAAATTTTAAATATGTGCATTATTTCATGTAATCCTTTGTTGGTGTCGTATGAGAATCTATTGAGACATTGTATTACGTAAATGCTCAATAAAAAAGACTTACACATACACTAACTACTTTTATGTTTGGGAAACAAACCTTCAACATCCTGCAGATAGTCCCTCCAGAATGTGACAACAATCTCCTCAGCAGCTCTCTTATTACTCCCTTGTGGAGATAGATGAATCCTGAAGAGGTTGTCCATCTGGTCAGCAGTCATTGTGTTTGGCTGATAGCAGAACAGGGGACAAAAGCTGTCTGCATATTGCTGGACTATCTCTAGTACCCCGAGGGTTTTCATCCCGTCACAGAATCTTAAAAATAAAAATAAAATAAAAATTAATTGCACAAACCTGAACGCATTTGCAAGCCAGATTGCATTTGTATATTGTGAAATTGCCTTTTTTCAATATATACATTAATATAAACCTGGGAGAGGCAACTGGAAGCTTGGAGGCCCCACATACTCTGAGTCAGAGCTTGATAAATTTAAAAAGTCATTTTTGAAAAACTTATTTAAGTTAAAAAAAATGTGTATATATATATATATATTTTTTTTTTTTTTTTTTTCGCAAATCAAAAAAAATTAATAAAGAAACACTGATAAACTTTAAATATATTTGTTTTTCACAAAGAACAGCGGTGAAATTTAGAGAAATATACAGGGAAAGCACATAAGTCTGAATTATTAAAGTTTTTTTTTCTTAAATGTGCAAATATTCACGTTTAAGGGTACTACTGAATGCTGAGTATGATAGAATCAATTGTAGGTCAAAGTTGTAATATCCCTCCATCCATTATCTGTACCGCTCTCTTCACTGGGTCGCGGGTGGTGCTGGAGCCTATCCCAGCTATCTTCGGACAGTAGTAGACTGGTTGTCAGCCAATTGCAGGGCACACAGAGACGAACAACCATTCGCGCTCACACTCATACCTAGGGGCAATTTAGAGTGTTCAATCGACCTGCCATGCATGTTTTTGGAATGTGGGAGGAAATCGGGGAGAACATGCAAACTCCACATAGGAAGGCCGGAGCCGGATTCGTACCCACGATCTCTGCACCGTGAGGCGATTGTGCTAACCAGTAGTCCACCGTGCAGATATGTTGTATTATCACCATTCGAAAATATATTGTATGTGGTTGTTTTCAGAGGTGGGCATTCTGTCCGTGTGGGACTGCTCCTTTTGATGACAAATAACAAGTGACTTAAAAAACAAATGTAAAAAAAATGGACTAGGCACTGACTCAAGTGGGTATTCGTCCATCAATGTAATTGTCAATAACTGGGTGAAGTACTGATGGACTTATCAGTCCTTCACTGAAGGACACCTGTTTTGCTAACAGCTGACTGAAACACGCCTCGCATGTCTTGTTTTGTTTGTTCGCTGGGCCAAGATAAGCAGGGTTGGTTCCATTGACTTTCTATGGAAATGCTTTGCTCTTCCATAACGGTAGGTGGCGCTATGCACCAAAGAGCTGTAAAGAACTAAGAGAAAAAGAAGAAGTGAAGTACAAAGACAAAGAAATAGAAAGAGAAAAATCTTGTTGGGTCAAGATATCATGAATAGATTTACAGACAGGAGCAGATATAAGCAAACGATGGACTGATGACGATCGTTGAAGGTCCTGCTACTGGCAGATTGCCAAAGTTTACTGACACCTCCACCTCTGATTAAGTTGACGTTTGCTTCAGACCCTTTGTTGTTAGGTTTGCTAGTGGATTGAATACATGCATTGATTAATGTGTGTGTCTTCAACCTGGTTTATCCTGTACAGGGTCGCAGGAAGGTGCTGGAGCCTGTCCAAGCTGACTTTGGCTAAAAGGTTGATTACACCCTAAACCAGGCATCACCAAATGGCGGACCGCGGTCCGGATCCGGACCGACAGATGGTTCGGACCGGACCCATGACCAATATATGATGAATTTTTTTCAGGGCGCATTCGCAAACGTTGACGCTGCAATTCTAGTTAATACGGAAAAGGCGTCACTGATTTGAGCCAATCGAATCTTTTGTTTACGACCCACTGCCAATTGCGCAGCAGACCGGAAGAAAGTGCTGCTGGCAGTATGCCTTGCTAAAAAGTTAGTGAGGTTGATGCGTCTTGTTTTAAATGAATGGATGGAGAAATGTAGTTTCGTTCTGGCTGCAGCCGATTCAAAACCAGTGTGCATCATATGCTCTGAAACCGTCGCAACATTGCGAAGCGCCACTACGAAACAAAGCACCGCCCTTTTTTGCAAAATTATCCGCTGACGTTTGAGGTGAGCGCACGCAAAAACATCGAACTTCGAGTGCAGTATAACAGATGTTTACATTTTCGTTTACAGCTCAGCGGCATGCCAACGAATGTTCACTAAAAGTATCATGGATTTTGGGGAAGCATAAAAAACATTCAGTGATGGGGAAGTTGTGAAGGAGTGCTTAAATGCGGTTGCACAAACATTATTTAAAGGAAAACACAAAGCCCAGATGTGTGAAATAATCTACCAAATCCCAATGGCCCTGACTCCGTTCCAACCCAGATTTAAGTCACTGGCAGGGCAGTCACAAACTCATTTTTCTGATTAAGAGAAGTTTAAAAAATATTCAAAAGAAAAGGTGGTGTCAAAGCTCATTTTGAATTAGTGTTTCATGAGGACAGCCATTTTTATTGATTGTGTACTGAACATGTTGACCTGTTTTACTTGGATAATTAGGCTTACTGTTTTTTTTAGGCTCATAACTCTTTGATTTAAGAAAAAAAGGTAAAAGGTGTTAACTCAATGCAAACACTTGATATATTTCTGCAGGAGATATTTGACAGTTTTTTTAATGGGAACATTGCTAAATATTTAGTATATAAGTGCGCTCTGTTGTAAATGACTAAACATTGAAACTATATAAAAATGTGAACATAGGCTAGACATTAACGGAAGTTGGACTTCGGTTCGGACCTTTTAAGTGGAAAACATTTTAGTCGTGGACCTCTGTGACTTTTAATTCAATACCGCTGCCCTAAACTGTTCACCATCCGGGGCACCAATTGAGTAATGTATTATTAAAAATTAAATACATTAGTAGCGTGTATATTTTGTATTTCACTTAGTCCCTGTTTATAATGTCATTTTTGTCATACAACTGGTTAGCTAGTGCGTGGTCCTATGTGGTCGCCCCAGTTGAGCTGATTCATCAGTGTTGCCCGTCCCTGAAATAAATATTTTGTTTGAAGTTTGTCTTGCACCCTATTAGTAAGTGAAACTCTCACCGTGCTGAAAGAAATGTAAATGTACAGCAGCTATTACTAAGTACCTCTGGAATGGACCTTGAATCCTGTGTATGACTTGGAACATGACTATGTCATGCACCAGCAGGTCCTTGTCTTGAATAGACTTTATAGGTCTCAGACATCCTGCATTGGCCAGGTAATCAGTCAAAGGAAGTGTATTCTTCTGAAGGTCATCAACTGTCATAGCTTCAGATATCTAGACACACAAGGATAAGCAGAGTTGGCTTGTTATTGCATGGTTATTAATCCCTTGATTTATTTTTGGTGACTAGGAAGAGGTTAAAGTATTGTCTTTCTTTACACTAAAGTATGGCTTCAGATTTACCCCATCCTTCACACAATGAAACCAATTTCCGATTACTATAATACCATTAACAATTCCTGAAAAGTGTACCTTTACACCGTAACTCGGTGTGCATATAAGGCGCCCCGTCCATTTTGAGAGAAGTTTAAACTTTTAAGCGTGCCTTATGGTTGTGACAATACAGTAATAATAATGTGCTGGTGGGTACTGGTGTCAACCTGTCAGGAGTTCACGAGTTGCTTAATGCTGTAATTAAGCTGCTCATAATTTGAAACGAAAAACTAACTATTGCTGTCAAAAATTTCCATCATGAAACAGTGATGCAATCTTGTGGCAGAACATTGACCTCAATGCAAATCATGACTCAATGTTTGACACTCCTTGTACAGTACATCTTTTTAACTTCAATAAAGTGCATGATTTACTTTAGAAGTATTAATTAAATCAACTAAACGATAAAACCATTTTTGCATTAGGTCAGAATATTTGTCCACTTTTATATTAATTAAAATACAATGATCAACTGGAAAAAAATGTAAATTTAGAACTGACATAAAATCTCCTGTTATTCACAAGTTCTTAAAAAAGATTTAAAAAGTCAATTGGGTGACAGCTTGACTCTACTCATTTTGATAAGTAACAATAAAGGAATACGTTATGCTGTCATAACTTGTCCATTGCTTTCTAATATAACATGGTGGTTAACACTGATTTTTAAATACAACTGCCAAGTAATTCCAATCAAATATTTAATTTAAAATAAAAATACCTTCTTCACTTTTTCCAATAGTTCTGTGTCTGCAATGTCTTCCACTGTCGGGTTTGCAGAACCATTGACTAGAAGACTAAAAACAATTGGAGAAAGGAAATTTGGTGGTGGACCTCCATTGACCAAACTAAGAGCAATCGCTCTTCCGGCAAAGAAGTACCAGTCCCCTCTGAGAGCTGCAAATTGATGGCAGAAAAAGTAATTCAGATTAATTATTGAATCAATACACACACATGCACACACAGGCTAAAAGAAATGCTTCAGATATTTGAGAAACTCCTACTTGCTGCCATATATTTGGCATATTAATTAAGGAGCATGTTCAATGTATATTTACAGACTCACAGCTATGAGTTCAAAGCTCCTCCTAAAAAAAAAACCTCGTAGTTAAGGTCAAAAGTAGCACAATGACAATTACAGTGATCTCTCGCCACTTAGCGGGTTTTTCAAAAACATTCATGAATTAAAATTCTGGAATATTGCAGATAGGTGTGTTCTTCCAAAGAGAAGAGTTGAGTTTGAAGATTTCTAAATACCCACGGAACCTCTTACGAGGCGCGTGATTGGTTCCCGGTGCGAGATCGACCAATGAAAGCACAAGTGCATTTATCCCATGAACTAATTGGCTGCAATGACCCAGCATCTTCTCTTGTTTTATGTCGCCAGTCTCGTCCACATTAATGAAGGGCACTCTTGAACAACCTTCTTTTCGGAAATTAATAACATTATTACAGCCATACTATCCCGGACACGCCCAATTTCGTCCGATCTTGGAAGCATAGTGAACAGTCAGTCAGAATCAGCCCTAGTGTCCGACTCCTGATTGGTGAAGAATTGTGCCACAATTGTCACGCCTACAAGTGTAAATCAGGAGAGAGAAGCCGCAAGCGTAAAACCTATTTTTTGTGTACACTTGGAGGGTCTTTTACACGCAAAACACATTATTGTACGCACAAAACATGTTTTTGTACGCGGTATTTGCCATTACGCTTACGTAATTGTGGCATAAATCTAACGCCATAATATACAGGTAGATAATATCACCAAGGCCCACTGGGCAACACTGTGTCGTGTTGGGACACCACGGTTCTAACTGGATCATTCTCATTGGTCAACCAAACGCTGACAGGAACGCCCAGGGGTCGTTCTTGTATCCTAACAGGAACAACCCGGCTGCAGCCGGATCCTTTTCGGCTAAGCAGATAGTATGCAAAGGTGTAATAGAGGCATAAATCCTCTCCTCAAAAAAAAAAAAACTGAATAAAATTCCCCAAAAAATAATCATAAAAAAAAGTCAAACGCTACTTCGCGTTTTTTCACCTTTTGCGTAGGAGTTCTGTTCACCATTAACCGCGATAAAAGAGGGATTGCTATAATACGTTTTTATAATTAATAGATAATGGGATTTGACTTTTATATTTCTTTTCTTCCTTTGGTGCTCAAAGAGCTTTAACGATGTCTATTCATTTTGCCTACTGATAATGCCGGATCAGCAGAAACTGTAGGTTCATTATCTTGCTCAATGACACTTTGTTGAGGATCTAACCCACAACCTTTGAGTTGGGAGACAACCACTCTACGACCTCAGCTATGCCAGCCATACACTAAACCTTGTCATTAACTGTAATGTTTTACAAAGACATAAATAAAGCCAGTCGTTACCTGTACTGTCCAGCGCCAAGTTTTTTTAGTTTTCTTTCCCCTCAAACATGGGTGACCTGGCGATGCTCTCCATGACCAACCTAAAAAATTCCCGTCTTGGTCCTCCGAGATCCACTCCGTCTTCATTCACCCCCAAATCATCGGAAAACTTGACAGAAATCAAAAAGGTTGGGTCATACGACAGCCTCTTGAATCCTCGTACAGTTCCATCCCATACTGCATTTCGATTGATATTGAATCGACACTGCCTTGATTTATCAATTTTTGTCGAAAGTTCCAGCAGAATTTCTTTCACTGGAATTTTCTTTTCCGATCTGTAAATACAAGATTAGAAATCATTATTTATTTAGGATTTGTTATACAACTAATTTATAATGACAACACCAATTACACTGGCTGCAGTTGAACATGAAAAAAAAAATTGGATATGAAGATGTAAAAACTAAACAATCTCATTCAAGAGATTAAACAGTAAAAACAGAGCTGCCAACCTATCAAAATTCACTTCCAATTTTGTCCAAATTTTCAACCTTTTGTCAAGAACATGGGGGCAAGGAGGGTTGTTGGGGTGTTACTGCAGTACATTTTGTAATAGCATTTTAAAAAAATGAGCAAACAGTTCAGTTACAGATAATTTGTTATTTTCATGTATTTACTGCACCAACCATGTCATGTTGAGAACTTATTCATATGAAATTTAATACAAAATAATTTTATGGAATAATAATGCAATTTATTGTGCTCCAACCACAATACGTGCATCCATTTTCCGAATTTACCTCACTAAGGTTGTTATACAGAGAATTTGTTTCTTTAATTATGTTTACATGCTTAACATATAAATACTTGGTCTATCAGATAATCTGCAAAATACATGCAAAATTACACTGCCTGTGTTTTTTAAAATATTTATCAATTAATATAACAATTACATTAATGGCAAAATAAATTTACAAATAAAATTATTCACTTAATATTAGAATAGTTGGTTCCCTGAGCCATGGCCATTTGGTATTTCAACAAGTATTATTATGACAGTGACGTAACATACAGTTATGCCATTTGTTATTCAATGATGGATGAAGTTGTCGCTAGAACACAATTCTTGTGTGTGCATTAATTGATATAATAATCTGATAATGAAACTTCACTTTGTGCAGGTTCACTTGTTTCTTGCTGCCAATGTGAATCAATTAAAATGGGCAGAGTCAAGCTTTCAGCAAACTTTGGACTCATCTGCTAACATCTGTCCAGCTTCCACAGCAATGCTTATGGAACCGTAGCCACTGGTGGTAGCGGCTTGTTGTCAATGTGACTCTTGAATTTTTTATTTTTTTAAATCCGGAACACCACATGTTCCATTTATAATGCGGCTGCGTTCAGTGATTTCCATTACAAAATATGGACAATCCGAAAGAGTTGGCAGCACTATAGTCTATAGTCCTCAAGATGAAGTTCTCTGCAGGTGATACTTACATATGACTCTCCATACTAGCTATTATGGCTTTTTGTAAGTCTTCTTCATCGTCATCAGAGCAGTCCATTGGAATAGCATCAACAACGTTCAAATATGACATGTAGTCATAATCCTGCCCAATGGCCCCATCACCTCCACTAGTGCTGGCAGACACATGTCTGTCCATTTGGCTGGAGAAGTTGGCACTGCTTGTACTTGCTCTCTCTCCTTCATTCCTGGGGGAGTCATTATCCTCCGTGTCATCGAAGATGGACACAGCGCCACAAGTTTCATTACTGGCCATCTCCGACTGGAGCTGTGGACCACTAACAACAATGACGTCTTCCTCGCTGTCCTTTTCGGCTTGCGCACTTGTTGTGGGTGGAATGTCCGGACAGTCATTCTCATCATCAGATTCAGGCTTATCGGAAGAAAATGGAAATTTTAATTAAAAAAAAGAAGCATACATAGACATGAGAGAACATAAGAAGCATGCATATATATATATATATATATATATATATATATATATATATATATATATACATACAAACACGCACACTCACACACAAACGCATGCATACATTGTGTGTAGGGATGTATCAATTAGCTGATGCCCCGATTCGATTTTGATTGTTTGACCGTTAAGTTCCCGATATTGATTAAACTTTTTATAAATATAACTGAGTTGCACTAATTCTATGAAACTACTTATAAATCCTAAAACAACTACGTGTAAACTTATTTCACTTTACTTGGGCTCCAACGCATTTTTAAATTGTTGACGGGAGAAAAATTATATTAATAAATTTAGGGCACTGTACTGTGCAAAAAACAAAAATAAACAGTTGAACTGATTTTTAATTCTGTTTTTATTTAACCATAATATGATTTCTTTTGTTTTGCTTATCTAGTATGCATAATATAATCGACACATACAATATGCGGTATATACCTGAATGCTTCTGTTTTGCATCACGGATGTCCCAGATTACCACGCTTTACCTAGCATGTTGCAGACAGGGCATTGTGCGTATGCAGTTATTTTGCAGCAGAGACCTGAGTTAACATGGTTTTGCAAATCGCTAGTTTTATTTTTTTACATCAATGCATATTTTTAGCAGTTTAAATTTATATATCAATTTGCAATTAATCTAATGGTGTGTGTATCCACAGCATATAACTTCTCAAATTGACTGCAGAAAATCCGAAAACATACTATAATGTAGTTACTGAGTTGATCTGTTACGTATTAAGAAAGGATCGGGAGGATGCTACATTGCACAAAGACTTGGTCTGTAGCTGGCTACAAGCTGCCAAGTATGATCTGTGTTTGATAGTTTTATGTGAAGCATTGATTGACACACTGTATGCCGATCACATACTCTTCCACGGTATTAAGCCATCAGAGCACCGCTAATGTATGCAGACAGAAGAACACGCACACACACACATACATACATATGTAGGTGAAAAATAAATTGCACACTTACTAAAATGGTCCTAGATGGTCTCACATAGAGAGCTTTGGTTTTATAGACCTTGTGGATTAGCATCCCGTTCAATTCTTGACCAGACTGAAGTTTGGGGGTCACCAGTTTATTGCCGCAAGCCATGAGAAACTGAAGGCTACAAAGTAGGTTGGGAAATAAAACAGCAAAAGTGTGAGAATGGTGTGTTAAACACTGTGTAAGTGCATTAGCTTGTCAATTCAGATTCATAATGAATCAAGTGTGTAATTCATTCTGGTATATTTTATAGCAAAAATATTTAAGAATGTAGGGCTTCATTTTTGCACACCATGTATAAATCAATGTTAGTTCCGGAATAAAGAACCAGGGAAGTGATGAATGACGAACACAACAAAAACCTAAGGTACAAGATTAAATATAAGGGTAAATTCAAATTAATTAATAACAAGGTGGGTAAAGACACATGGGGGCATATTCTCCCATTTGCGCTTCAAGCTGCACTCCATAGAATTTTGCCCCAAAATATGATTACAGTAGCCTCTTCATTTGACCATTTATGACTCATGCATCATATAAAAGGCAGATTAACACTTTAACTGTTCATGAAGGGTATTATTACAAGGCTATGAAAACTAATTTTCAGAGTACAATCGGGTTTGAATTTCCAGCACTCTTTTGCAATTGGGATGTCATGCACATTCTCGTCGTTGTCTCACAGGCACGACCAGTAGTTATTATTCCACCATAATGGTTTCCACATCTGCTCAGAAGAGACAGGTTCTCCAAGGAATGCAAAACAAAAAAAAGATAACATGACACATGCACGCGAAGAAAGGAGTGTGCAATTTAATTTTTTGTCCACAACTGGCTGTAGCCAATAGAAACTCAAAATCCTGCTCAGTAGAGCTTCAAGTCAATGCCAGAGAAGCCATTATTATACACTTTCACAGTACATGGCATGATCCTCAATCTAGATTTGGATTTGCTTCTCCCAACAAGTAAATTGGCATTGTTAGTCCATTCATGTAGTCCTTGGCCTATAGGCCTATGGTTGACTGCTTGTGTAACGTGATTTTTTTTTTTTCAAATTTCATTGGGGCGCAGTCAGACAAATACGCAAGCGCCATGGAAATGTGTAGTTTTTGACATAGTATTTCATTTGAAAATATGACAACAGTGGACATAAACCATGTTCATAATTTTATTAATTAATTCATTGATCCCATTTCATCATTTTACTTCCAAATTGTTCGGCAAGCTGCATTGGAGTGGGGCAATCTGTGGTGGAGATAGATAAACAAGGTTTGCGGACACATTGATTTTTAAGTTGTCCGTTGCCGCACCGATAAAGAGCAGTGACAGTGACAGTGCTCTGGGCATGCACTGATCACAATGCTCTTGCTATGCGCAGAGATTCCTTCATGGGAGATGTGAGTTTGTCATATTTATAAGAAGTTGCGGTGAAAGAGATGTTGATATCTTTATGTCGCCAATAGTAGAAAACGCCTTTTTGGAAAATTCATTATCTTAGCATCTGCTTAATTACTAAGACCCAGTCTAACTCACCTGTATGCAGTCCAAAGAGTAACTGGTAAGAAAGTACTATGTAATACTAATGTGTTTACCCAAAGAGAAAACAAAGGTTTTTACCTTATATCGTCTGGAATCAACACACCAAAACCATCCTTGATACGTCCAAAAACCGTATTGTGGTCCCACTCCTTGTGGAACTCAAAGGCACTGAGGATGTGTCCATGTTTGTGTAACCAGGACTTAGGACCTTGTTTACACACTGTTGCCCATGATGGATTGGGGAGGAGTATCACATCCTTGTTGTAATGGTCATGGGGCTGTGCTCTAACCCTGAAATGTGAATGTATTAATTAGTTCAGACCTAATCAAAAAACATTGCAATTTTTTTTGCTACACCCATACCCACTGCTAAAAAACATGTACTGATCACTATGTCAATAAAAACAGAGTAGTACCTAGGGCTGATGGTTATAATCAGTGTTGCAATTTACATTTAGGAAAGTAATTTATATACTTTACTTATTGCTTAACTTTAAATGTAACTGTTACTTTACTGATTAATTATTTGTAAAAGTTTCCATAATTTTTATTTTAAACTTTTATTGTAACTTTAGTTAGAGAAGAAGTTACTTATTATTTACATTTGGAAGCTGTAGACAACACCAAAATATAATATTAAGTCCCAAATGTGTGGATTTAATAAAGCATTGGTCCAGAAGTCCATGTTGTCATTATTATGATATGCATTCAGGTATTGCCTGTTGTCTACATTTGCTTGTAAACAATAACCCAGTCAAAGAAAAATAATGAAATACAATAAAAAAAAATATTGTGGTATATTTGTCATTTAACAGTGAATTAAAAGAATATGTATGGCTGGAGATATGCACAGTTGCGCTCATAAGTGTACATACTCACTTTAAGTTTACTTTTTTTTTAAATATGAATGAGAACGGACCTTCTAATTTTTTTTGCCAGCGAATCACACGTTCTCTCCGTTACAAAAACAACTTATAATCTACATCATGTCCTGTAAAACTGGTAAAATTATTAATGCCATATTACTTACGCAATGTTCATTTTGGCATGACCGACAAATCATCAACTAGCAATATTTTGTCGTGAATTACTATTACTATAATATTACTTATTGAATTCAGGAAATTAACTTGGTGAGATGTCAATAATGTTTTATCACGAGCCAGATCGTTGTAGTTTCCCTCAGAGGGCCATTAATCCCTCCATTATACACACCATAGCATAAGGTATCACATGGGGAAAACAAATGGTGTGTAACTTTCACGTAAGTCACGAAAGAGTTTTTGATCAAGTGGCTCTTAAATGATTTTAAAGGCCGACTGTTGAAAACGTAATTGTGCACCTCCAAAATGTTAAAAATGAAGACAGATTTTAATAATTATGTGACAGAGCTGATTGCGGCTTGATTTAGCGCTTGGCTGTACGGATAGGCCCATTCCCTACTTGGTATGGAGCTCTTCGATGGTTAGAAAAACATTTACGTCGTATAATAACATAATAAAATAATAATCACCTTTTTTTCCTCGTGCTTGGTGTCCAAGTGCTAAAATGCTGAGCTGTATACCGCGGTGCACAGGCTCTTCTGGCGGGAAGTTCACGAGTCGAAGACGAGCCGCTTCGATGTCCACGGGAAGCGGGAAATAGCGATGCAAGCCGACTATCCACCGTATCTACAGAAGGAGATGATGCTACAGTCGGTTGCTGACCTAATGTTGTAGCGTTTGACACTGTTCTGATAACGTCAGCTGATGCCAGAATATTTTGCAGCAAAGCTGCCGTATCCGTCAAATTAGTTGGATGCTGGGCCGCCATTTCTTCGCTGAAAGTCTAGAGAAAGCGCGCACACCCCTCCCCCTCTAGTTTACAGGTAGGCACAATTTGCGCATGCGTGAGAATAAAATCGTGTGCGTGTGCGCGTGTTTGTGTCGACTACCAAACAAAAAGAATAACAAGCATTGTAACCCTCCGTTCATTCTTCACAAATTCCACGCCGAGATCCAGGCGGATGAAAAAATTGGCCTAATATCACCAAATCATTAATACATATTTATTCATGTTGATACTCACATTTATTTGTCAATGTATTGAAACCAATCGGCAACACAGACTAACCCGGACTGCGAAAATAATGAGGGACAAGAAATATTTTTTTGTCCCTGCTACAATTTAAATCGGAAAACGGGCGTATTTGTAAATAACTAAAGCCAAGGATAAGTAGACTGGCACGCGGGGCAGCAGTCTAAAAATCAACATAAGTGGAGGAAAAAAGCTTACGTGGCTTAATATGTCAGAAACAACAATCACTCGTCCCCAAAATGCATATGGACCTCTCTACTTATAGCCACATCAACCTCACTGCCCAATATTTGTATTTTATGGGCGATGCGTTTTTCTCATTTAGTGACATATACTTGGGCGATGTAGTTGATGTGAGTGTAAGGTAAAGATGTCAACAAAAATTTGGGTTGACCAGTGGTCGCTGTTTCCGCACATTAGGCGACGTTTATTTTTCTACGTTTCGACTGCCGTAGTGGGGGAAAAAAAGACTGCTGTAGTGCGTTGCAACAGCATATGACATTCGTGTCGGCAAAAGAGGAGGAACATATTACATTCGTGTCGGCAACTCAAGAGATGTTTGAAGGAGAAACGATACGAACAAACATATCAGATTCCACGGTTACCAACGACTATTGTCGAGATCTAAAGTGAAGCTTAATTCCCCTTTCCTTCTTTGCTTTTAAAATCTGCAGCGGACAAGCGCGGAATCGGCTGGTCCGGTGGTGCAAGATAAATCAGAGGATTGGCATGCTTGTGTGTGTTTTTTCAGCAAATGTACCATTATTTACCCTTTTTGATAAAATAGGTACAAAATTGCGACGGTCATAAACAATGCGCACACGTCGTTCCACTCTACGTAGAGTTCCCATTTCATTATACTAAAAACAGCACACCCGGGAATAAGGAACACGTAAGGTATTTACAAAAACTAAAAAGTCCTGGGAGTTACTGACACCTAGGGGTAGAAACAGCGCACAGCCCTGGTAGAAATCTGTCGAGTCCGCCTTCAGCCCACCCAGCAAATAATTTATTTATGTATGTATTAAAGTTTAGAGGGTAATGGCAGCGTGACGTCAATACGTCGGTAGCGCGTCCTCGCCAGTGTGACGAATAAATGTTATATTCATAAGTTTGTGGGAAGGAAGTCATGCTTTGTTTCACTTACTAACGGGTTCAAGCAATGTATTTTTTCGTCCAGACATTATTTTAAACAGAAACCAATTATTAATTATTTGATCCAAACTTTCTGTATAAAGTGTATTTTCAATATTGACTTTCATCCCCTTAGCGTTTTGTTCTTTGTATGAAAACTGTTGAATGTGATTTTATTTTGTTGTATATTACATGTTAAATACTTGTTTCTTTTTTCAGAAAGGGTGTCTAATTTATGTACAAGCTTGCTGACGAAAACAATTCAGTATTGTATATGGGCGCATTTCAGTCTTGTTTATGAGCAAACCAATTTTCAGTTGTGTGTGTTTTTTTTTTTTAATTTTCAGCGTTTCAGTATTGTAAATTAGTGCATTTCACTTGTATTTGGGAGCAAAACGAAATCAGTAGCACGTATGAGAGTGTTTCGTTGTGCGTATGAAAGCGTTTCAGTAGTGTGTATGTGACCATTTCAGTTGTGTGTATGGGAGGTTTTTTCACGTAGGTGTGTCAAAGGATTTCAGTAGATTATATGCGCACGTTTCAACGTGTTGTGTGAGTGTGTTTCACTTGACTGCGTGCGCGTATTTCACCATAGTGTGTGAGAGGTATTTATATATGACGTCATCGGAACTCCTTTCCTTAGTCTTTCAAAGTCAAACATGTCCGCTGCCCAAAAGTCATGAAGTGGCCGAACTCAAGCAATGCCATAACTTGGTGACATACTGCATAGAATATATATTTAATATAATCCATATTTGTGTTGATTATTCTCTTAAAATAACGCTTTTGCTCATTTAGTAAACATGCATGCTTTTAATTTGGAGGTTGCATTTTTTTTAAGACGATCGGGACAGCCAATAGGAAGTCGTGTAGTCGCTGGCGTTCATGTGACGTTTGAGGATGGGCATTCTTTTTTTAATTTATTATTATTATTAGTGCTTAAGTTAGCAAATTGTTCATGCGACAGTATGTAATTGCAACGAAAGTCATGTCAAAATAGAGAAAATTCTGAGATCGATTTTGAACCGGAAGTCCCGCCTACATCGTTATTTGATTGACAGGCTAAAACGGGAGCCAGAGAAGACCATCGGACATGATTTTGAAGAGGCGAATAAAAAACCCCATCGAATCTCCATGTGGTAGCAACGGGGAAGGCTGTTGGGGTGAGCAGAAGTGACCGTGAGACGGAGACAGCCTTATTTTGATCTGTATCGGCGTCAAAGAGCGCGTAACTCACTTGATGCAGACGAGCTAAGCTATGCTATATGCTATAAACTATGCTAACGTCGCCAGGCCATTATACAGTATTTCTTTCGATGTTTAGAATGTGAAATAATACACAACGTTTTGATTTTTATGATGTTTGAGGTATTCTGACTGAAATGCAGTGGAATCGAGGTCACCAGTAGTCATTTCCATTACCTGTAATTGTAAATTTGAATGTGAGATACTATTGCAGTCAGATGCATATGAGATGTCATTTAGTTGGCACGACTTTGATCGCCACTGTTTTGCTTGTTGAATAACAAATGAAAAGTGAGTCATACATGGTGTTTCAAAAGATAATTGTCAATGTTTTATTAAATGAAATTGCAACCTAAAATTGTGTAATATTGTATTATTATCGAAAATGGTTCTACGTCGATTGTTTTTTTGCAGACAAATGTAGCTTTTTCTAAAGAAATGAGACGAAAAACAAATGTCTTGGTATAAATAAATAAATAATTATAATAAACAGGTCATGTCTTATGGAAGCATTAAAACTTCATTGAAGATTCCTGTGCATTGATGGCGAGCCTCCCAGCGTAAAGAACCAAGCACCATGGTCATTGAGGAAACTCGACGGTGTGGTAGGAGACTTTTTTTGGGACTGTAGGAGGAAACCAGAGGACCCATGCAGGCATGGGAGAACATGCAAACTCCACACAGGATGGCCGCATCCCCGATTGGAATCCTGGATCTCTGCACTGCGAGGCAGACGTGCCAACCACTCGATCGCCGTGGCGCACATCCATTAAATGTTAAATAAATTATTATTTTTTTAAATGTTGGATTGTTAAGCGAGCGTGTCATAGTGTTTGTTTGTATGAGCGCATTTCACTAGTGTGTATGAGCACTTTTCAGTAATGTGTATGAGCGCATTTCACACATGTGTATGAGCGCATTTCACACATGTGTATGAGCGGATTTCACACGTGTGTATGAGCGCATTTCAGTATTGTGTATGAGCGACATTTTCACCCATGTGTATGAGCGCATTTCAGTAATGTGTATGAGCGACATTTTCACCCATGTGTATGAGCGCATTTCACACATGTGTATGAGCGGATTTCACACGTGTGTATGAGCGCATTTCAGTATTGTGTATGAGCGACATTTTCACCCATGTGTATGAGCGCATTTCAGTAATGTGTATGAGCGCATTTCACACATGTGTATGAGCGGATTTCACACGTGTGTATGAGCGCATTTCAGTATTGTGTATGAGCGACATTTTCACCCATGTGTATGAGCGCATTTCAGTAATGTGTATGAGCGACATTTTCACCCATGTGTATGAGCGCATTTCACACATGTGTATGAGCGACATTTTCACCCATGTGTATGAGCGCATTTCACACATGTGTATGAGCGGATTTCACACGTGTGTATGAGCGCATTTCAGTATTGTGTATGAGCGACATTTCACACATGTGTATGAGCGGATTTCACACGTGTGTATGAGCGCATTTCAGTATTGTGTATGAGCGCATTTCACACATGTGTATGAGCGGATTTCACACGTGTGTATGAGCGCATTTCAGTATTGTGTATGAGCGACATTTTCACCCATGTGTATGAGCGCATTTCACACATGTGTATGAGCGCATTTCACCCATGTGTATGAGCGCATTTCACACATGTGTATGAGCGCATTTCACGAGTGTGTATGAGCGACATTTTCACCCATGTGTATGAGCGCATTTCAGTAATGTATATGAGCGCATTTCACACATGTGTATGAGCGCATTTCACACATGTGTATGAGCGGATTTCACACGTGTGTATGAGCGCATTTCACGAGTGTGTATGAGCGACATTTTCACCCATGTGTATGAGCGCATTTCAGTAATGTGTATGAGCGCATTTCACTAGTGTGTATGAGCGACAACATTTTCACCCATGTGTATGAGCGTATTTCACTAGTGTGTATGAGCGCATTTCACTAGTGTGTATGAGCGAAAACATTTCACCTATGTGTATGAGCGCATTCTACTAGTGAGTGTGAGAGCGATTCCTGAATTATGTCCCGAACGGCGCCTCATAACGTTCCCCCAGGCACGAGCGGGGCGACATTTCGCTCCGTACGAGAGCTCCGGAGGAGGCCGGCCGGCGTGCGTGGCAGTTAAGCCGAAGAGGAGCACCTCTTCCGCCCGGGCACGAGCGGAGCGCGAGGCTGTCAGTTATGAATGAATAAATAAATAATTGTAGAATGCCACCTTTCATTTCACAGGGCACACCGGACGGCGTACCAGCAGGTAAAAGTCGAAGTAATTAAATAAATACAAAAAGAAGTAATTGAATAAATACAAAAATAATGGCTGGAGAATAAAAAAAAAAAAAGTTTTAATGATAATTTGTTTTTTTTTGTTATAACATGAATTTCACTCTCTCCCTCTCTCTACCCGTATATATATATATATATATTTATATATATATATATATATATATATATATATATATGTACAGTAATACCCCGGTTATCGCGGTTAATGGGGACCGAGACCACCCGCGAAAACTGAAAATCCGTGAAGTAGCGGCGCACCTTCAAAAATGCTTAAAAAATGCTGAAAAAACAAAAACACACGCGGCATGACAGGCACGGATCATGACAGTGAAATGAAAGGTGGCATTCTTCATTTATTTATTTATTCATTCATAACTGACAGCCTCACGCTCCGCTCGTGCCCAGGCGGAAGAGGTGCTCCTATTCGGCTTAACTGTGACACACGCCCGCCCTCTTCCTCTGGAGCTTCCATTCGGTTAAACTTAGGGGCCACTTGGAACCGCCCGTGCCCGGGGAAGGTGCTCCTCTACGGCTTAACTGCCACGCACGCCGGCCGGAACTCTGGTACGGTCCGAACCGCGCGAAACGTCGCCACCAATCGTGTCCGGGGGAACGTGCTCTTCTTCGTCCACTCTCCTCTTCGGCGCACGCCGGCCGTCTAACCGCTCCAGCGCCCCCTCGTGCCGCTCGGCGAAACTACAATGCCCCCGAATATTTTTTAGACCCGCGAAGCACTGAAGCCGCGAAAGGTGAACCGCGAAGTATATATATATATATTTTTTTTAAGCATTTTTGAAGGTGCTTCGCGGATTTTCAGTTTTCGCGGGTGGTCTCGGTCCCCATTAACCGCGATAACGGGGTTTACTGTACTGCCCTCTTTCATGGCCAAATCTATCCCCATGGTCAATGTAATAGATGTACTTGAAAATTAATGAGTCATGCCGTTTGTGAAAGGTGGATAATGACGGCAATTGCATAGGTTTACCATATTTTAATCAACGGCAACCGATGTACATGCTCCAATTAAATAAATATTTTTTTTTTCCTAGTACATACATTTAAGGATGTTTTGGGTGTGCGCGTGTGCGTGCGTGTGTGTGTGCATGTAGCCAATTGTCGCAACTAGACACATCGACACCTGAGACGATCCAGAAATTGAAGCATCGTACAGTCTTTTATTGACAATAAAATTTAACAAGTGAAAATGCAATGATAAGAGGACAGAGTGGTCATGTGTCCTGTGTTTATTACTCTAGAGTTGCGAATGGTAAATGCAGGAGAGTCGCTCAAAGGAAGCTGCGCCTTTTTCAGACCCCGTTTTGTGCGTTTGCATTGATGAGTGAGACCCTTGAGCATCCCGGTTAGGTTTGCGGAGGGGATCCTATATTTGATGGTCCGCCCCGCGGCCTATTAGTAGATAAAGATGACCATGTTGCTAACCAGTGCCTCACATAAATCGTCACACTTGACAGATCATTTGAACATATTTAACAGAGCAGCCAGAGATACATTATAGCTTCTCTGACTGTCCACCTGGAAGTAAAAATGCAATTAACTTTGCTTCCTTCATTGGTGGACACAACCATTTCTACTTGAAAGAAAAAGAGGGGAGGTCGGAGTGGGAGTTCATTCTAAACAACTTTTTTATACACACTGTGGTGGCAATTATAAGTAACATTCAAAATACATTTTATAGAGACAGAGTCATAGCCAATAGTTGGTGTGGGCGAGACATTGGTGAATGTCGCAGCGGTCACCCATTGCCACAATGTAAAAACACCAGCGGACAGAGATGATATGATAATTTCTCAGACAATTGGAGCAATTAGAAAGGTGATACTCATTCACAGTAACCTGACGTCATGCCAGGAGCCAAGTGACTGGAAGTTGCTTGCATAGTGCCCATTATTATTTGTCACTTGTCATGGCGTGGCAGAACTGGCCTATCGGAGACCGATGTGCCATAAGGTGCGACAAAATAGTTTGTTGGCCTTTTTCTCAGGCACGCACATGCACTTTCACACAGACTCAGTCTCAGATGGGCCACGAGAAGTGAAGTGAGGCTACTTTCACATATTGTTAGCAGTTTGAAAACTGCTTTATGTCTCTTTTAAGTAATTGATCATATAATTACCTTTAAATCCGATTTAGCAAATATCTGTCAGCTACAGTAATATATTTATCCAAGCATTTTTTTACCATATTCATTCGGCTTTTCAGTGTAAAAAAAAACTTGAAAAACAATTAAATGTATTTCTTTGTGTAGTTTCTTTTGGGGGGGTGGGGGGCAGGGGTGGTGGTGGTGATGATCATTATCTGATCCAGTATGCCATCTATTTAATTGCAATTACTGTTCATTTTGCTCTCCAAAATCAGCCACTACGTTTGATGGTCAGACCTGTGTATGCAATGTATTTAATGAAAGCATACACGCAAGTGTCCGTGCATGTGGGTCGGTGGGGAGGATGTTATAGAGCGGGTGGCCAGGCTTTGTGTGACGAGATTAGCATATCAACAGATTTTTTTTTAATGGCAATTTTTCATTCTCATATGTAATTTAATTGTTTAATCTTTCTTTGACCAGTTCTGAATTACAATTCCTAATTATCTGAGTCTCGATTAATGAACCATGTCAAAGTCATTGTGTGTTTGCGTGCGTGTGTGTGGCTGCATGAGTGATTATGTTCAATTAATTGAACCAATTAAAACTACGCAGAAAAAAGTGTGTCGTGAGATTGGAACGAGCAGTCATTTCACTGGTTTGGAGTTACTGTTGTTTGGTGATGTTTTGTATTATATTCAGGAGTGTCTGAACAAGCATTACATGCATTTTTTTATGTGGGACTACCGCTTCCTTGTATGTGTTGCAGATGAGCATGGAATTTAAAAGTGTGCCTGTGCACACATACAGTGACTGGCGAAAGTATTGACCCCTTGAACTTTTTGACCTTTTGCCACATTTCATGAAAATACAGTTTCAGGAATTTTATT
Source organism: Idiotropiscis lumnitzeri (assembly GCF_059441095.1). Lineage (NCBI taxonomy): Eukaryota > Metazoa > Chordata > Actinopteri > Syngnathiformes > Syngnathidae > Idiotropiscis > Idiotropiscis lumnitzeri. The sequence continues at coordinate 1,230,171 of NC_142394.1, read as the reverse complement.
TGACAATATTCCATTGACATCTGCGAAGAAACAAGGAGGAAAAAACAAGGAGACGCCATTGCTACGATTGAGGAAGATCCATCTTATTCAACTTTCGCTGCACTCTATGATTGTTCGGATATTTTATTTTCAACCATCCAAAAAGATTCATCAGGAAGCACACAATATCATAGCTCATGTTTCTTTGTTTTGTTTATCAAAAAAGGGCACAGGTCATAAACCTGAAATAAAAAAGAAAGAAAAATTCGCAATGATACAATCTTATCACTTAATGAATTGAATATACTATAATAATTGGCCATAACAAAAATATCTATAACCGCTGTCAATCCGTCGCTATTGTTTAAATATATATCATATGTCCTTATATTAGGCGGCACGGTGGATGACTGGTTAGCACGATGGCCTCACAGTGAGAGACTACATCGGGCGTGGGTTCGATCCCGGCTCTGGCCATCCTGTGTGGAGTTTGCAAACACTTCGTAGTCCATGCGGCAGTAATAAAACATTCAATACACCAATATTTGTCACTCTCTTTTGGTTACGCGCGATCACATGAGCACCAGCGTCCGCGACCCGCAAATTCCGTAAACTTCCCATTTAACATACTTTAGTTGCCGAGGCGGAGAGTAAATAAAAAGCATACAAATAACATAAGTTGCACAATGATTGGAGTTGATAAATGCTTCCATACATACTGGCCGTGCGCTCCCGATTGACGGTGGAGGTGAAATGACATATGACATTTGATGTTAGTTTATGCAACGATTTCGTAAACGTAATGTAAATACCGCGTACAAAAATTACTTTCACGTGTACGTAATGTAAAATACCGCGTAAAAAAGCATGTTTTGTGCATGCAAAAATGTGTTTCGCGTGTACAATGCTATCCACGCATGTACACAAATTGGTTTTACGCTTGCGTTTTTGCTCCGCTACACGTATGAAACGCTGATTTACGCCTGCCGTGCAGGTGTGATAACTGTGCCACAATTCTTAATCAATCAGGTGTCGGACTCTAGGGCTAAGTCTGATTGGCTGTTTACTGTCCAATCGTATTTTACAGCAGTACGACATCCAGGAAGCCTCAAACACAAAGAGTCTTCTGCATTCACGCACACTGTTCTTATTGTTTTAGTAATAATTCAAAAATACTTTTTTCAATTGTCTTTGTTTAGCTCAACATTATTACCCCTTTAGTTCTATGTGCTTCTATGAACGTCAGTTTGTTTTGTATTTTAATATTCAAACATCACCTCTCGGAGTTGTGCATTTGCTTCTTCATCATTAGATGTTGCCATGGCAGTTGTTTTGTAATAGAGCCGTGACATTCAATTCTATTTTTTTCACTCCACCTCTGAGTTATGATTGGACAGTAAACAGCCAATCAGAATCAGCCCCAGTGTCCGACTCCTGATTGGTCAAAAATTGTGGCACAATTGTCACACCTGCGTGAATCAGCATTTTGTACATGTAGAGGAGAGGGAAGCCGTAAGCAAAATAACAATTTGTGCGCCGGCGTACGGACAAAACATGCTTTTGTACGCGGTATTTTACATTACGTACACGTCAAAGTAATTTTTGTACGTGGTATTCACATTACGCTCACGTAATTCTGGCATAAATCTAACTTCAAATGTCATTATTGGAGTGGGGCGAGGAGATTATGTCTTTAAATTTCGCAAATTTACTATACTTAGGTTTCAGTGAGACAACACTTCTGAAAAGATGAAAGTGGGAAACTCCTCTCAGTCACTGTGCCACTTTTATCTACTCTATGAGTTACTTCAGCTCTGCATTACAGTTGCATACTGTTTATCCACTCAAGAGCTCACACTCTGCTCTCACCTAATTAATACAGTATCAATGTAGAGAGAGTGTCACAATTTCAAATTTATCGATATCGATCAAAATAACATCACAATCTCCATCCTCAAAATCAATGGGAGGATCAACGATCACCCTCACCCGAGATTTTCACACAACAGGGAGGACTGCAAAGGCATGACGACGTAGCACATTGTAGCCTGCGACACTAGTTAACTAACGCAGATTAATGAAGGAGACCCGATACCAAAGCTTAAAGCCACCTTTGCTTCTCTTAAAACACCACTGTGGAACTATTTGGCACTGTCGATGAGTTATGTTGAAAACGTTCGCGTTGTCAACAAGAACACCACAGTGTGTATGTGCTATGTGAGTGTACCATACCCAGCCACGGGAAGCACTACAAATAATGGCAAGGACACACGTCACAAAGATATAGATTTGACGGGTAAGAAAACATAACTTCTCCAGCCAACTATTCCATCCTCATTTGCAATAACAATTACACAGGCCTCAGCTCACGCAAAAGCTGTAACTAACGCGATAGGGCTATTTAGCGCAGCAGACCTTCAGCAGTATTCGGTGGTGGAAAAAACTGTATTTAAACATTTAATAACGTATTTGAACCACACTTTAGTAGGACCATTATTTGGAGAAAAAAATGAAAATTAAAGCTGTCATTCGCAGGCCAGAACTACTTGTTGTTTTGTTTTTTAATTGTTTAACTGTTATGATATCGCTCAAAACTTTAACCTGTTCCACGACTTTGGACATAAGTTTGTACTGTTATATCTTTTATTGGTTTATTGTGTTTTGTTGCACTTTGTTATTTTAAGAGAAGCGCACGCTGCTGTAACCAAAAAGAGTCACTTGATGGCAGGCATCTTCTGCGTCTTTTTGGTTTTCCACTTGACTGAGAACAAGATGTTACATTAATATTGTAAAATAATTATTTAAATTTGGCCATTAGTGGCTATTGTAATAAGTTCAATAAGAATAATGGAAATTGTATCAATTTTATGAAACCCATCTTTTGACTTAAGATTTACAGTAAAAAAAAAAAATCAAAGAATAAAATCAATGATGTCTAAAAATGGAATTGGCCAGTGTGCAGTAAAAACAAAACAAACAAAAAAACACTGACAATTTAATCAAATCATGACTCTAATATAAAAAATCATATGTATTTATATGCTACATGGTCACATTGTGTATTATAATCAGGGTTGGGAGGGGTGCTTTTAAAATGGATTACGAAACAGTTTCTAGTTACCTGTAAAAAAAAAAAAAAAGATTTAGTAAATACAATATTCAAATGTATAGATAGCTAGATAGATGAGTTAAAGTATGTTTGCTTGCCCCATAATAAATTGTTATAATGTGTGAAATGGGAAAAAGAGCTTATGAAGGGAACATTTGCAGCGCTAGCTTCACACCCAACTCACCACGCCTCCATCTCACCCACAGACATGCATGCATGCGTGCGCGTGCACACGCACTCCCACTCGCACCCCCACACACCCCCACGCGCACGCACACACGCTGTAATTAAAAGTAGAATGAATCAACGACGACGATGCATGACATCAACTGCGTAAAGACACTTTGATACCAGTCACAAATTTTGCCGTTTTTATTGTTAACATGGTCTTTAAACAGTGTATCGGTGGTTGATTTGTATAGAAGGTGAAATTTACATCAAGAGTGTTGCAGGCTAGCAACTTGCTATGCCATAGCAGGGCATGGCAGAACTTGGACAGTGCAAACATCAGAATCAGAAATCCCTTTATTGTCATTGTACTCAAGTTTAGAGGAATAAGACACCGGAAAATTGACTTGACATGACTTGACCTGCAGCCCGCTTCTGCTTCCTCTCTCTGCGTCGTCGTCGCCTCCTCCCGGTCCCGATGACAAGCTACGGTGAGCCGGGCGGCCTCGCCAGTTCGTCAGGAATTTTGCGATCATAGCAAAATTCCTCTGTGATGGTTATTTCGCATCGATATCCAATGTCCACGATGTCCTGGCGAGTATATCGATGCTGTGCCTCAGTTGGTGCCAATAAGACCAAGCAAACACAAATAAAAAGCAATAAGGAGCACTGGGAGGGAGAGCCGTTAGCCGGTGAGTCTATGTGCGCCGCCATCTTGAATAATAGATTATACATACAATAATACATTTCTTGGTAAATGTTATTTAGACTAAATTAGTCCTTCAGTTTTCAGTTGCTTCACCTCCCCTTGACAGTTAAAAGTAGTTTGCTCACAATCATTGACTGGAGTCAGGTAGCCCATTGAGCTACCCAATAAATGTGATAATTTATCTAGTTGATACGCTCGGTCCATGTTTATCTCATTCAAATCTCCCATCAGATGCACCTATATGCAACAACTACTATCCCTATAAAAGTATTTTTTTCAAGACATTTATTGATAATAGCATGATATACTGTCAAACTTCACTCTCCCCTGCTTTTCCCTAAAACTTAAACCAGTTAGAATGTACAATGTGATGTTGTATTAAGAAATGGTTGAGCTCGAAGACCATCAAACTGATGGTACATTAACTTTTACACGTTTATATTTTATATTTTAATGCCTTGTTACAATAAAAGCCAGGATGGTAATAACAGTGATGGGGTAGTCTTGGCTGAGGAGATCAGAATGGAGCTTTGTCCGAGGGTCAGACGTGAATGAGCAACAAGCTGCCTCCTCCCATTTCACCCACACGCAGGTGCCTTGAAGCAACCAGAATTGCTTTGCAGGCATTGGAACGCTACCTACGCCTCCAGTGTGTCACTAATGGAGTGCGCTTGCTGTGTACACTACTGTTAAATGCAGAAGAAAAAAAATAATTTCATTACAATAAATAATTATGCCTTTGGGCATGCAAATATTTCACAACAAGAGGGCATGTAGAGTGTCGACCCTTTCTTTCCAAGACTATGTGAGTTTACGCATGTCTGCCAACAATTTAGCTCCTGAAGAGAGATACAAGCAGGTTAAGTAATTCTCACTTAGCAGGCTGCGTCCTGTGCCTGCTGGGTCATGAAAGTCACTTTGTGTTGAACTAATTGGTAGGATGATCTGCTGCATGGTGATTAGGCATCCTTTTGCCACTGAAGAGGTTACAGGAGTAATCCCATAAGATGACAGTGCAGAAAGATGGCTGATTTTTCAGGAACCTTTTTGCAGATAGCCAATACACAAACAAAGGTTTTCCCACAAACTGTTTGTATAGAAAACACTATGGCAGGGATGCCCCAGTCCGGTCCTTGAGAACCCATTTTATATGCCTCTTTCTTCCAACACACCTGAGTCAAATGATCAGGGTCGTTATCAGGTTTCGCAGAGCTTGCTGATGAGCTGATCATTTGAATCAGGTGTGTTGGAAGAAGGAGACATCTCAAAAAGGTTGGTTAGGGGCTCTCGAGGACCAGACTTGGGCAACCCTGCTTAATGGTGAATGCAAGCGATGGGTGTTTAGATTCCTTCATATTGATACAGTCACCAGTATCAAGTGTATCAACTACTCATAATATCAAAAATATTTAGTCCACATTGGCATATTATTGCTTTCTGTATATCGCTGTCCAAATATGGTCACATTTAATCTGTAATTTTTACACATCAACCAATTTAAAGTGATAGAAACAGCTTGACTGCTATTCAACGCAATTTATATCTGACAATTGTTGCAAAACTATTTACAAGTACTGCGGAAGCTCTGTGGCATAATTGTTGCCTGTATTCAGAGTCTGAATGTTTATTAGACAATAACGAATGAAAATAGTTAAGTTGTAGACACTGAAGTTTGCTAGTTTTGAATTGATCGCTAAAATGTTTTGTTTGCAGTAAGACCCTGGGGAGCCATGGAGGTAAGGCTCGATTACATATCAATACCCGCTTAATACACAAGGTTAAATGGTTCACTTTACTTATTGTATCAATCATGGCTGAAGAACTTGATGACGTAGAACAGGCTTTTGCTTTTTTGACATATTAGAAAGCTTTTTGCACAGTGGTGGCTTGGCATGACCTCAAACTTTGAAGTGCACAGCTGCCGCTTGTGCCGTGTTTGTAGAAATTGTAAGGATAATAAATTTGTGATTCATTTATGTTTTTGACCATTTTAAATTAGCGATTGAATGTCTTTTTAGGGTGGGTGTGCAATGGTATGTTAAGCGATGTCATAGGAATTCAAGCCAATTGGCATTCAGATCATATATTCAAGCTCTCTCTCTCTGGCAATGACACACGGATTGTTCAACACCAGCTAAAGGTCGTTTGTCAGAGCAACGCTATTGCACGCATTTCAAAGGCCCTCTTTACATTCAATTGGTCACTCTGCAACAGGCAATGTTTGGAGTATAATTGGTTGCGAGGGATTTGTCTATTACGTGTGAAACTCCTGCATGCATTAGGACATGCACGAATAAATGCAAGAGTGCATTTTTTTCTTTGTCCATCAAATCATGACTATAAATATAATCTTATTTATGATTCACTGCTTTAAGGGTCATCTTATCAACTTTTTTTTGGTCGTAGCCAATATCTGTGGGCTATTTCCTAATTTCAAAAATAGATGCAGGTCTGCGTGTGCAGTGTCACTGTGTCATGTCTCATTGTTCATGTTATGATCTCAGTTTTTAGTCCTATATTGTCTGCTTTTATGTTGTTGAAATTGTTTCCCCTCGTTTCGGAAAGGTTTACTCCCTGCATCTCGGTATGGTCATTGTGTCCCATTCCCCTGTGTAAAGTTACCTACCTCTACCCCAGTCTTTTATCAGATTGCCTTGCCACCAATCACGTTCTGAGCCGGCCTTTGGCCTGAGTCTGATTGTAGTCCATCTTAACAAGAGTACATGCTTTTGTTTGCTGAGCTGACTGATTACTTCTCTGACAATGTGTTTCCAGCTTTGTTGTGATTTCGTTTTTACTTGTGATTTAGAGCATTGTGTTTCCTGCACATTGATTTTTGTTTATAATTTAAAGGGGAATTCAAGTCAAAAATGTTATTTACAATAATATGTTCTATGCACCCCACTAGTCTAATTAGTGTTATGTGAATATGAACTAAGCAGCAAAATCCTGCCATTTTGCATTGTACTGCCACTCTGTCAACTGAAAATAACAAAACTGCACATTCCACATGCTTTTGAATTTATATGATGCATTTTCACATTGACAAAGGGCTCACCTTGTGAACGTCACATGACCAAAGTCAGAAATCAGGTGGGGCGTGACGTCGTCGTTACCTGAGCCTTTCGGCACAATTATGTTGCTTTCGGTCAACAGGATGTGTCAATTCAAGGCAAAACGGCACACCCCTGAGATTGACCAAACGCAACATAAATTACGATATTATGTTTAGACTTTGAAAACACAGAAAAAAGAGACAGGGCTTTTATTTTTATTGATGAGTTCATGGGGAAAAAAAGCAACCTGACTCATTTGACTCAGGTCAGTATTTAGACACAGAACACACAAATACATGCCACAATCAATTGTGGTGTGTTGTGGAGTTCACGGCGGGTGCTGGAACCCATCCCAGCTATCTTCGTGGAGTAGGCGGGGGACACCCTAAACTGGTTGCCATCCAATTGCAGGGCACACATAGACGAACAACCATCTGCGCTCACACTCGCACCAAGGGGCAATTTTAGAATGCCCAATCAACCTGCCATGCATGTTTTTGGAATGAGTGAGGAACCTGGAGTACTCGGATAAAACCCACGAAGGCACAGGGAGAACATGCCTTCCTGTGTGGAGCCGGGATCGAACCCATGGCCTCTGCACTGTGTTGCCCACCGTGCCACCCCTTCTAAATAATCATCCATCTATTTTCATTCCCGCTTGTTTTCTTATCTTCAACCAAGCAGGCTCACCTCCACGCCTAATAGACAATTTAGAATCTTCACTTAAAAAAGAACAGAACGCTGGAAATATAATTTTAAGCGTTCTGTTCTTTTTTAAGTGAAGATTTGATTGTGTGGAATAAAAGTGCAAACATAAATGGCATCTGATTTCCTGAAAAAAGGTTTAAGCCGATTAAGTATCAAAACAAGAGCTACCCTATACACAGCGAGAGTGGGCATTTTGGACCGCTTCACGTGATCCCTGTGACATCACAAGTGCTGAATGCTAGATTGTTTGGACTTGTTTACCGTATGTATGGCGCTGTAAAAATGGCACTGGCAAGTACTCCCATAATTTTGATATAGTGCCCGGTTTAATGTTCTTCCTAGGAGAAAGGGGGAAAAAAGACACATTAGCAGCACAATGGCTGATAATGCAGCAAGTCTCCAATGCGACTTCAATCACGCTGCATCTGTAAAACATAAATGATTCTCACCAACATTTATGTGTGCGTGTTTACAAGCCACTCATGCACAAATACTGAAGGCCAACCATTTGTGACCTAATAAAGGACAAAGCGGCTGCATAGCAACTGACAATATACAATCACAACAGCGTCTGCTTAGACCAGGGGTGTCCAGCCCCGTCCTCGAGGGCTGCTGTCTTGCATGTTTTATATGCCCCCCTCCTAAAACTCCTTATTCAAATGGAGATGGGATACATATAAAACATTTAAGACAGCGGTCCTAGACACGCCTGGCTTAGACCAGTGATTCTCAAAGTGTATTATGGGTACCACTCGTGATACTCAAGCTCATCCTACAGTAGGGATCTCCAAGTCCGATCCTTGTGAGCCCCAATCTAGCCCGTTTTGTATGTAATCCTTCTCTGATACACCTCCACAGGTCGGCAGCCTATCCTTTGTAGTATTTCCTTGCTGACATTGTCACCTTACAATGTTCCCGTCTTTGGAAAAACTCTGCTACTATTGGCACATCCCCGGAGAAGCCCGTCGTCTATCTGGGCATTCCACACACAATATGACTAAAACTATGAAATGCCCAATTTATCTATATATTTTATCTTTATGTGTGGGGTCTGACAAAGATATAAAAAAATGTCATGTCATCATCAACACCGTTTATCTTGTACAGCAGGGGTATTCATTTAAAAGTCACAGAGGTCCACTACTAAAATTTCTTCCAATTAAAAGGTCCGAACCAATGTCCTACTTCCCTTATTGTCTAGCCTATGTTAACATTTCTATATAGTTTCAATATCTAGAGTCATTTTCAATAGAGCGCACTTATATAATAAATATGTATCAATCTTCCCATTAAACACATTTCCCAGTCAAAAAAATATAAGGCGTTTCTTTCACATTCAACAAAATGTAAGGGACTCCAGGTTAAAGAAATTAAGAGCGCCACTTCCAGAACAAAAAAAAAGTAAAATATCTCCTGCAGAAATAAATCAAGTGCTGAGCATTGAGTTAACATCTTTTCCCTTTTTTTTTCTTAAATCAAAGAGGTGTCCGCCGAACAAAACGGAAGGATTAATTTTCCAAGTAAAACAGGTCAACATGTTCAGTAAACAATCAATAAAAAAGGTGGACCTAATGGAAAACAAATTGAAACTGAGCTTTGACACCACCTTTTCTTGTGATAAAAACTTCTCTTTATGTGAAAAATGAGTTTGTGACAGAGTCAGTGGGATTTGGTTGATTATTTCACACATCTGGTCTTTGTGTTTTATTTTGAATAATGTTTATGCAAGTGCATTTCAGCACTCCTTCCCAACTGCCCCATCACAAAATGTTTTTTTTTTATGTTTCCCCAAAATCAATGATACTTTTAGTGAACATTGGCATGGTGCTGGACTGTAAACAAAATGTATACGCTGCGCTCGAAGTTCGATGTTTTTGCGTGCTCTCACCTGAGACTTCAGCGGATAACTGCGCAAAAGAGCTGCGCTTTGTTTCGTAGTGGCGCTTCGCGTTGGTGCGACGGTTTTGGAGAATATGATGCACACAGGTTTTAAACCGGCGGAAGCCAGAACAAACATAAATTTCTCAGTGCATTCATTTTTAAAACAACACACATTGACCTTGCTAACTTTTGAGCAAGCTGTGATATCAGCAGCACTCTCTTCCTGTCTGCTGCGCCATTGGCAGTGGATCGGAAACAAAAGATTTGATTGGCTCAAATCAGTGACGTTTTTGCCGTAATTACTCGAATAGCAGCGACCCCGTTTGCGAATGCGCCCTGAAAAGAATTCTTAGTACATTTATCATAGATTGGTCATGTACCATCAGTCGGTCCGGATCCGGGCCGAGGTCCGCCATTTGGTGATGCCAGGGTTACGGGTGGGTGCTGGAGCCAATCCCAGCTGACTTTGGGTTAAAGGCGACTACACCCTGAAATGGTCGCCAGCCAGTCGCAGGGCACACACACAGATACCGTTACTGAGTGGGAACCGATCCCACGCTGCCCACACACGTCAGGCGAGTGTACTACAACATAGTGATGGGTAAATGAAGCTTCAAATCTGCTTCATGAACCAGTTGTAGTATTTTTGGACTCCAGCAGATGGCAGTCTCTGTTCAACATTGGGCTGAAAGCACACGGACTTGCCATTTTTTAAACCCTTTATTTAAACCAACAATGCCATTTACAGGATTCAAAAATACAACAACTGTTTCATGAAGCAAATTTGAAGCTTCATTTTCCTATCACTACACAACACCATCAGTAACCTAAATAATAATAATAATGATAATTTAGAAAAATCCTGATGGCTGTACCCGGATTAACAAAACAAAACTCAGAAATTCCATAAACATGGATTACATAGTGCATACTTTCTGAGAGATAATTCAACCAAGAAAATGGTGAGATTGAAATACCAACAAACGTTTGGAGGTGTTATAAAAGAAAGTTATGCTAGACTGTGTGAAAGGCAGTGCTAAGATCGAGTAATAAGGTGTTTGTTGCAGTCTTCAGTTCCAGGAATACTTGGTCCAAAGCCCACATCTACGAGCCTTACAGTCTCTGTAAATGTGAATAACAAATTTTACTTGCGAGTTCATTTTGTATTTTTGTAATGTTAGAGGGCAGGTCGGTGGCCGACCTGTAAATGCACAAAAATCAGATGTTGGTTGATATCATTCTGGTGTGGCATTTGTATATTCTCCTGGTGCTTGCTTGATTTTTTTTTTGAGTTATTATGGTTTCCTTCCACATGCCAAGGTTAATTGAACACTTTAAATTTTCCTTTGGTGCACATGTTGTCAGGATTGCCTTATGGCAAGGAGGAGGTGGACCCAATAGGCGAGGAGGCAGGGAGGTGGATAGGGTTAAGGGAATTTATTAACTCGATCAAACAAGACAAACAACGTGGCAGGGTGCAAAATAACAAGGCAAACTAAACGTGACTAAATTGGAACAAGGACAAAGAACACAACGAGACGGGAACAACCTAAGCGGGAGGTACGAAAAGGGACGGGAAGAGGTGACCAGAGCTGGGGGCATGAACGAGAGCGTGAGCGGGAGCAAGAGCTGGAAACGAGGACAAGAGCAAGAACAGGAACAAGACGTGGTCGTGACAGTCCGGAGGTAGCGGCAAGAAGGAACAATGACCAGACACTGCGTTGTCGGTCTGGAGGGTTAAAATAGTCCAAGTCATTAGGGGAGCAGATGGAAAGCAGGTGCTTGATGAGGGTAACGGGGAACAGGTGCGTGGCTGGTGATGACGAGTGCTGAGGGGAAACGCTAACACAGCTGACCAAACAATAACACAAGCACATGGCAGGAAGAAGGTGACAAAAACAATAACAAAACCGCATGCACACGTAACCACTGACAAAAACTCCTGTCATGCCCGACGCGGATCATGACAGTACCCCCCCTCAAGGGACGGACGGATTCCAGACGTCCCAAAGAAAACAAAAAACAAAGCAGAGTCCAAGAACGAGGGTGGGCGGAAGGGGTCGGGAGGCGGGTCCACGACCCGTGATCGAGGCCGGTCTGGCGGATGCCCGGGGGGCCAGACCAGCGAGTCCTTTCGTGGCCCTTCAGGGGGCCGTGCGGGTGGCCAGACCAGTGCGTCCCGATGGGGCCATTCAGGCGGACGTCCGGGACGACCCGAACGCCACCTGGAGTCCGCTGATGGGGCTGAGACGAGGGGCGGCGGCGGGACGCTGGGTGCTGCAGAGGACGGAGCTTGGACCGGCGTTGAGGTGGGCGCAGGCGAGGCAGGAACTTGGAGCGATGGCGGGACGTCGGACGCCGCCGAGACGGAGACGAGGCACGGTGGAACGCCGGACGCCGCCGGAGCCGGGACGAGACGCGGCGGTCGGTCGTCGAACCCCGCCGAGGCAGGAACGCGGAGCGGCGGCTGGTCGTCGAACCATGCCAAGACAGGAACGGGGAGCGGCGGCCGGTCGTCGAGCCCCGCGGAGACAGGAACGTGGAGCGGCGGCTGGTCCTCGAACCCCGCCGAGACAGGAACGTGGAGCGGCGGCAGGTCATCGAACCCCGCCGGGACAGGAACGTGGAGCGGCGGCTGGTCCTCGAACCCCGCCGAGACAGGAACGTGGAGCGGCGGCTGGTCCTCGAACCCCGCCGAGACCGGAACGTGGAGCGGCGGCTGGTCCTCGAACCCCGCCGAGACCGGAACGTGGCACGGCGGCTGGTCCTCCCACCCCACGGAGACAGGAACGTGGAGCGGCGGCTGGTCGTCGAACCCCGCCGAGACAGGAACGTGGAGCGGCGGCTGGTCGTCGAACCCCGCCGAGACAGGCACCGGGAGCGGCGGCGCTTCGTCGGGCGCCGCTGTGACCGAGACGAGAAGCGACGGCGGGTCGTCGTCCACCGCCCAGGCAGGAAACTGGAGCGCCGGCGGATCGTCGAGTTCCGCCGAAAAAGGAGCTTGGGGCGACGGCGGATCGTCGAGCACCGCCGAGGCAGTGACGGGAAGCAATGGCGTGTCCTCGGGCGCCGCCGGGACAGGGAATTGGGGTGGCGGCGGGCCGTCTGGCACCGCCGAGGCAGGGATTTGGAGCCGCGGCGGGCCGGGCGCAGCGGGGACCGGGAATGGTAGCGGACGCAGGGCGTGTTCCGCTGCCACAGGGACTTGTGACGGACGCAGGGCATGCTCCGCCAGAACTGGGACTTGTGGCGGACGCGGGGCCTGCTCCGCCGGAACAGAGACTGGGGGCGGACGCAGAACGTGCTCCGCCGGGATAGAGACTTGTGGCGGACGCATGGCATGCTCTGCCGGAACAGGGACTGGTGGCGGACGCAGGACGTGCTCCGCCAGAACAGGGACTTGAGGCGGAGGCATGGCGTGCTCCGCCGGAACAGGGACTTGGGGCGGACGCATGGAGTGCTCCGCCGGAACAGGGACTGGTGGTGGACGCAGGGCGTGCTCCGCCAGAACAGGGACTGATGGCGGACACAGGGCGTGCTCTGCCAGGACAGGAACTTGTGGCGGACGCAGGACGTGCTCCGCCAGAACTGGGACTTGTGGCGGACGCAGGGCGTTCTCCGCCGGAACAGGGACTGGTGGCGGACGCAGGGCGTGCTCCGCCGGAACAGGGACTGGTGGCGGACGCAGGCCTGGGTCCGCCGGACCAGTGACTTGAAACGCTGGCGAGGCGCCGGAGCGGGGGTCAGCAGCTTTCAGGAGGCCAGAACGGGCCCCCCCAGCTTGGGGTGAGCCGGGACGGGGCGTATCAACTGGCGGGGAGCCGGAACGGGGTTCAGCAGCTGGCAGGAAGTCCGGACGGGACTCAACAGCTGGGGAGGAGCCGGAACAGGACTCATCCGCTGGCGGGGAGCCGGCACTTGACTCATCCGCTGGCGTGGAGCCGGAACGGGGCTCGGCAGCTGGCGGGGAGCCGGGAAGGGGCTCGGCAGCTGGCGGGGAGCCGGAACGGGGCTCAGCAGCTAGCGGGGAGCTGAGACGGGGCTCAGCAGCTGGCAGAGCGCCGGGACGGGGCTCGGCAGCTGGCGGGGAGCCGGGAAGGGGCTCGGCAGCTGGCGGGGAGCCGGGAAGGGGCTCAGCAGCTGGCGGGGTGCTGGGAAGGGGCTCGGCAGCTGCCGGGGAGCCGGGACGGGGCTCGGCAGCGGGGGAGGAGCCGGAACAGGGTTCAGCAGCTGGCGCGGAGCCGGGATGGGACGCTGCGGCTGGGGGGCAGCCGGGGAGGGACGCTGCGGCTGGCGGGGAGCCGGGAAGGGACTCAGCAGCTGGCGGGCAGCCGGGAAGGGACGCTGCGGCTGGCGGGGAGCCAGGAAGGGACTCAGCAGCTGGCGGGGAGCCGTGGCAGGGCTCAGCAGCTGGCGGGGGGGCGACAGAGGGCTGGGCGCAGCAGTCGGTCCGGGCACAGCCGAACCGGGGGCCCTGATCCCTATCAGCCTGCCGCCATAGGGAATCAGGAGAATGGGGAACACGAGGGACCAAGGTTACCGTGGCTGGTGAACGCAAGCTAGGGGGTGCCAGGAGAACGTGAGCAGGTTTTGAAACTGTTGGTGAACGAGGTGTGCGACGTGACCGTGACTTCCGAGATTTGGGACGTGAAGCGCGCGAGGTGGAGTGGGAGGTGATCTGGGAAGACTCAAACGAAAAAGGTGTCAGGAATGGTTCGGGGGGGAAAAAGTGACTGGTACTAACGGTGTCCGGGTTGCGCTGAGCGTCTAACAAGGCGTATATGTAGTCGGCATCGTACTCGTGATCCGAGTCGACCAACACGTGCGGGGCATAGTGCTCAGAATCATAATCGACCGACAAGTGAGGGGCATAGGGCTCAAAATCTTCTGCTAAATCATAATCAACAAAAACGGGAGGGGGTGGATTGGCCTGGTGATCAAAATTTTCGTTGTAATCGGAATCTATGATGCAGTGCGGAGGAAGGTCGGGGAGGAAGTCGAGGGCGTTACCGTAACACGAAGACGAGGTACGGGGCTGGTCGGCAGGCTGATGAGGGCGGTTGTCTGGGCGGCGGTGTCCCTGACGCCGCCGGGAGCCCCTCGTTGGGTCCTTCTTGGGTCGGGTCATTCTGTCAGGATTGCCTTTTGGCAAGGAGGAGGTGGACCCAATAGGCGAGGAGGCAGGGAGGTGGATAGGGTTAAGGGAATTTATTAACTCGATCAAACAAGACAAACAACGTGGCAGGGTGCAAAATAACAAGGCAAACTAAACGTGACTAAATTGGAACAAGGACAAAGAACACAACGAGACGGGAACAACCTAAGCGGGAGGTACGAAAAGGGACGGGAAGAGGTGACCAGAGCTGGGGGCATGAACGAGAGCGTGAGCGGGAGCAAGAGCTGGAAACGAGGACAAGAGCAAGAACAGGAACAAGACGTGGTCGTGACAGTCCGGAGGTAGCGGCAAGAAGGAACAATGACCCGACACTGCGTTGTCGGTCTGGAGGGTTAAAATAGTCCAAGTCATTAGGGGAGCAGATGGAAAGCAGGTGCTTGATGAGGGTAACGGGGAACAGGTGCGTGGCTGGTGATGACGAGTGCTGAGGGGAAACGCTAACACAGCTGACCAAACAATAACACAAGCACATGGCAGGAAGAAGGTGACAAAGACAATAACAAAACCGCATGCACACGTAACCACTGACAAAAACTCCTGTCATGCCCGACGCGGATCATGACACATGTGTTGGTGTTTTCTTTTTGGCTAGATGTATTCTGGCAACCATTGCAGGGTGTAGCCCTCCTGCACACTAGCAACCCTAATGAGGCTAGGCGATAAAGATAATGGATGGATGTTTCATTTTGTGCTATAAGTTATTCCCATTCTCACTGGTCCTCTTATTTATCTCTCTGGATAGAACTTCTTGGTTTGGCAGATTGTAAATGGTTTTAAATTTAGAGACCTTAATGGTCTTTTCGCCGCTATTGACAGATTAGTTCCTTGCAATTTCATTAAAACTGTGGTCTACAGTGCAAGCCTGTGAGACGACTCTAAGTACCTTAAAATCAAAGACCCTTATTCTTGGTCTGAAAAAAGTGGCATGTCCCCTCTGGCCGCCTAGCTCAGTGATCGCCTCCCAGGGTTCTAGGTTCAACCCTGTGACCATGTAGAAGTGTTCTGTGAGCAAGTTACTGAACCCCACTTGCTCCTGATGCTGCGTCTTGTAAAGTACTGAAGTACTTTTTCCTTGTGTTTGGTGTGTATTGTCATGTTCATTGTGTCCACCTGTGTTTGTCTACCCAAGCCCCAGTGTTAACCAATCAGGTCCTTCCAACCCTTTGTGTTTTGTCCAGGTGCTCCTCGTTGTCTTGTCAATATGTTTGTATTTAGTTCCCTGTTATATTTCACTTCTTGTCTGTGCATTGCCCTTGTCAGTTATCCTTGTCTGATGTCCATGTCAGTGTCTACATCCGTTGTCCTCCAGCCTGTCTCGCTTTCTTTTCAGTTGAGCCAAGTCCTACCGGTTTGTTGCTTCCATTTGTTTTGTACTTGTGTATTTTTTGGATTAAATGCCATTTAACTTACGCCTGCCTTGCTTCCCTGGATTTTTGGGTCATTCTCTTCCTCAACATAAACCACAAGCAAGGAGAGATTTAGAGCTAACGTGTTGCGCAAACAGTGATACACCTCTTGTGCTGGGGAGTGCCTTGCTCAAGGTAACCTTGACAGTACCCAGCAAGCAGACTTGCATCTCTCCAACAACTAGTTGGCATTTTTACATATCAGTCAACTGGGGGAGAGAGACGATATTTTACAGATTATCTTAAGCCGCAAAAGCTAAAGCTGCACCCTAACTTTAATAAATGAAGTTGTGGAGAAGTTTCATGAATGTACAATACTGCAAAAGTGTGGAAAAAGATGCAACAATATTACTACAATATTATTGAACTTTGCTATTACAGCTGTCAACACAGAATTGAGATTACTTTAAAAAGAACAGGGAAGATTGAGAAAAGATGGCAGATACTGTAGGTTGAATTTAAGAGAAAGAAACAGAGGTGAGGCTCTTTTTTTAGCAATCCCAAAACAGAAGATGACTTCTGAGGAGCGAAACGGCAAGAGAGCGGCAAGTGAGTTAAAGTGATTGCTTTTACATCTGACCTACAATTGTGCCCATTATGCTATATAAATTTCAGGGTTCGGAGGGTTACTTTAAACCAAGTGTAAGATTTGGCGGCATTGTGGAATGGCGCGATTACTATTTGACTGAAAGGGGAGCTCGTTCCAAAAATAATTTGCCATAGCTCCACGTTAGCCCCGAAAATACAATCTATAAAGTGTCCACCTCCGTTCCTTGACAAACGCGGCTCTTCTCAGTCGAATCGACAACAGAAGAAAACAAGACGTGAGCCACACAGCGTCGCGTCGTCCTTCGTTGTGAGGGGAATATCGGGCCACTCGCAGTTGTCATCGGGCGCCGCTAGCATAGCATTAGCATCGAAGTCCGAGCAAAAGTTCAACCTCACCGAATGCTGAAAGTCCACAAACCGCTGCCACCAGTGTAACTTGACCTCATCATGACAGAGATTTGCCACCTTAACGCAAACAGAGCCTTGGTCTACCTTAACCACTGTCCATGCAAAACTCATTGTAGATTGATCTGTGTAATGTGGCTCAAACACACCTGTATAGTTGTTAGGCTGAAGTCCCTTAATAGGTGCCTCAAGACTAGCAGTGATGACCTTCTCAGACATGGCAGGGATAGTGACTGTGGATGAAACTGAAACAGTAGCCAAGCACGGAACATATTGACGTGGACTAACTAATGGCACAGTTCTTCCACCCACATCCAGTGTCATGTTTCGCGTGTCCACGACCATATTATTAGCAATCAAAAAGTCCCAACCTAAAATGACTGGTTTGGTACAGTTCCTAACAACCTGAAGAGAGTGAGTCATTGGCTTGTGTGCGATACTTAGGTTTACAGAAATTGACCCTACAGAGTCCAGGGGGTCACCTGTGACCCCAGTGAGAGGAATAAATTGTCTCAAAATCGGTTTCCTCTGTAGAGCAGGTGAACGCATTCTAAAATCCTCACTGACAACAGAAATGTCCGCCCCTGTGTTGACAAATGCATGCACAACAGTGTCCTCAATAATGATTGAAACATATCTCCTCTCATTGTCAGACAGAGATGTATCATCACTTACAGGTGAATCAAATGGCGTGTCGATGTCCTTCTGGGCCTGGGAGCAAGCAGTCGACAATTGGCCCTCATTGCCAACTACTCGTAGTTTCCCATATCCGACTGAGGATGTGAAGGAGACTGGAAACGTACACGTCCAGCCGGGCTAGGAGAACGCCGACGGTGTCCGCCGGAATAACGATCAGGAGAACGGCCATAGTCGGTGTACGCCCTCGGTGAAGGACTGCGGCCTCTTGTGTAGCGACGTGACAAGTCAGATTGAGTGCGCGGACCTCGTCGGTTGTACTCATCCTCCTCACGTTTGGGCCTCCGGTATGAGCCGCGATGAGTGAAGTCGCGCTCGTAGGAAGAATCTCTGCGACGAGGTGGTGACCCGTGGTGCCATTCCGAAGGAAAACGATCTCGACGTAGTCCATCCGGCGTGGAACTCCTGTGACGAAATCCATAGCCAGGGCCATCACGATGCGAATCCTGACCTTGCCGGTTAACAGCCAATCGAAGCTGTTCCACCTTGTCTGATAATGTCTCAATAGTCTTTAACATCTTTGTCATCTCATCAGCAGTGGCTGAGTGGACACCCGGGGAAGCATTCGGCAGATGGGGTGTTAAGATGGGTGAAACAACTGGGTACGTTGGCACTGCAGGAAAAGGGTGAAGAGGTGCAGGAGCAGCAAACACTCTGCTCGCCTGATGGGCAGTCTCAATTTGTATAGCAAACTTCAGAGCATCCTCCAGCGTCGCAACACCCTGTTCGTGACATCGCAGTTGTAGATAAGGATCAAGTCCAGCAATGAAGCGTCTAAATTTTTCTCCTCGCTTAGCATCAACGCCATATGTTGGAAAAGCTTCGTCTACCAGGCGGCTGATTTCTGCAGCGAACACAGGGAGAGCCTCACCAGGAAGGCGACTGCGAGCATTAATGTAGCTTTGAAATGTAGACAAATATGCTGTTTGTCCAAAAACAGCCTTCAGTTTCTCTTTAGCCGTTGCATAGTTGTTCTTCTCAGCATCAGATAAACTGTCCCAGTAACTAAAAGCAGCTCCACCCAAGCACGTTGGTAACAGCTTTGCCCAACTGTCCTCGTCAGCATCAGGATGAGCACTCATAGTCACTTCAAAATGTCTGCACCATTTTGCAAAATCTTCTTTTCCGTCCCCCATGAAGATTGAGTGTTACACAAGTAATCTAATACAGTTACTACTTAGCTGTTAAAAAAATAAAGCAATCCAAGCGCCAATATTAAATTAATGTAATGTGATTCTTTTTCATTTTGTAATGCATCAATATTCTTTTCTGTTTTTCTATTCCATTAATTAACCCATGTATGCCATTTTGTGTTGTTTGTTACAATTATGTTAAATGGCAAATCTTTGTGGTTGTTCTAAACACACAGTGTAATTAATTTCTTTGACCATAAACCAGATAGGAGTAGCAATAAATAGCTTGAAGCCTATTTTTATGATCTGGAGTTCACTTTTTGTCAAACTGCTGCTTATTGTAAAGTGAGTTGAGTTGAGTTCACCTGCACTCCAATTGACAGCGTGCATTTCCGAAAACTCCAAAGTCTAGTCACTTGTAACCTAAGGCACCACTGTACGCTAAATATACTACGTTTCTGCAAATATCTTGAGTGAATCACTTGAAATGATTGAACTGTTTTGTGCGTCTTCATGCTCAATTCTGTGGAAGTGTTCTTCTAAGAGACAACCCTTCACATTATTATTATTATTATTATTCTATCCTCATTCATCCCCCAAGGTAAAAACAATGTTACAAAAATAATGTAAATTACTATTTCTGCATAGATTCTTAGTTATCCAAGTCATCTTGGTTGTTTGTTGAATACATTTCACCTTTAATAAAAAAAACAAAAAAACGCTTGAATTCAAAATGGTTTGGTGTGGAGTATATGTTTATGTGGGCAGCACGGTGGTGACTGGTTAGCACGATGGCCTCAAAGTGCAGAGGTCATGGGTTCGATTCTGGTTCCGGCCTTCCTGTGTGGAGTTTGCATGTTCTCCCTGTGCCTGAGTGGGTTTCCTCCGGGTACTCTCACATTTCAAAAAACATGCATGGCAGGTAGATTGGACAGTCTAAATCTCCCCTAGGTATGAGTGTGAGCGTGGATGGTTGTTTGTCGATGTGTGCCCTGTGATTGCCTGGCAACCCGTTCAGGGTGTACCCCGCCTACTGCACAAAGATAGCTGGGATAGGCTCCAGCACCCCCCGCGACCCTTGTGAGGAGAAGCGGTACAAATAATGGATCGATATGTCTCTGTCTTGGTGGATGTGTTTTTTAGGGGTGGTGAAGAATTAGGTGTTATTGTTGTTGTCTAGCGTGGTTAGTGAAATGACCGGCCTGCATATGAATGTCGCAAACCAGCTTTTTATTCTGTTTGCCTTCTGTGGAGAGGAGAACAAGAACTAAGTATATTTTCGGGATTGAAAGATCACTAAGGTGATGATATAATAATAATTCCTTGTTTCTCTTTACAATCATTATCATTACAAATTCACATTGTAAATTGCAAATTGTAATTGCTTATATGCTAATATAATAATGCAAAACTTGTACAATGAAAAGAGGCAAAAAGCAACTATATCAATAAAAAAAACAGCGTTTTTATATTTATTGTCTGTTATACTAATATACCTTTCTTTATAATGTATCTACTTTTTTTCACCATGCCCTGTCATCTGTTCAATATAATCCAAATACCATCCATCAATCCATCTCTTCTCTTACACTTTTCTGGGGTCAGGTCG
Organism: Idiotropiscis lumnitzeri; assembly: GCF_059441095.1. NCBI lineage: Eukaryota > Metazoa > Chordata > Actinopteri > Syngnathiformes > Syngnathidae > Idiotropiscis > Idiotropiscis lumnitzeri. The sequence goes on along the minus strand of NC_142394.1, from coordinate 1,209,587 downwards.
CGGAGGCAACAGCTTTAGCAGGAAGTGAGCATCTCTGCATCAAAGGTAGGAGGTTTGGGGTTCAAATCACAGCTCTGACTGCCCTATTTGGAGATGCATGTTCTCCTCGTGCTTGCGTTGGCTTCTCCCCACACTCCAAATATATGCATTTTTGGTTCATTAAAGACAGTTAATTGCCCATTGGTGTGAATGTTCGTCTAACCACGACATGCCCTGCAATTGGCTGGGGACCACTCCAGGAAAATTCTGCTCCTGGCCCTAAGACAGATGGATGGGCTCCGGCTCACCCACGAGCCCAATGAGAAAGTGCAGCATAAAATATGTATGGATGCATCTTTCCATAAATGACCAGCCTCAATAAGATTTGTTAATAGAAAAAGAATGTGTGGCGAGACGAAAAGGAATATACTCAAGAACTGCAAATATGGTGAAATTAGTGAACAAAGCTGTAAAGCCGACCCCAACGTGCCTTAAGGCGATTGAGTTTAAGATTGATTGCATTGTAATAAAACAGATCTTAACAACTTGTGTGACAAGTTAAAATTTGAAACGTGATGTGTGAGGCACACCTTTTGTCTTATACTTGATTGTGAGAGGTGAGTTTGACCCAGGTATTGATTATTTTGATTTCCAGAATTTATTTGTTTTATTTTACTGGACTGCCACTGTGTTCAACTTTAAAGTATTTTAACAAGTGCAATAAAAGAAACAGGCATACAGTAGTACATTTTCAACCTTGTTTGCAGTTTGTCAGCGTGACCCTTCCAGGGGATAGAAGCATACATGTGATGGGAGCAAACTATCCGAATTAAAGACTAATGATGACAGTGGCAGAAAGTAGTGCGATATAAATCTGTGACAACCCTCTAAAGTTAAAATGGAGCAAGAAATAAAAAGAACTCGGAAATGAGCAGGCGGCAAAGCATGAGAACATATGAAAGGCAGGAAGATGATACACAGCAAAGAAAACAATTCATTGCTGTCTTTGTTCGGTGCAGAGTTGTTTTAACCTCGTGTCCGAGGGACGTTGAGAACATTCAAAAATTCATCAGAACTTTGGGAACAAAGTGACACAGTGGTTGTGGAAGATAACAGAAGTTCTCCTCAAAAACAACATCCAGATGTCACCTACATATTTCATCAGGTTTTTTATCTTTAATGTTTTGTTGTCTCTTTCTTTTTTTTTTCCTCAGTTCTATTATTCAGTCAGCCTCATTAACAGATACACTGCAGAATCTAAGCTCTGTGCCAGACATTTGATCTGTTCTGGCCCTAGGCAACAGGGGGCTTTTTTTTCCTGTATATATATATATATATATATATATATATATATATATTTTTTTTTTTTTTTAACTTTTTTTTCTTTCATGAAGTCCAGAGCTTGAAATCAACGTCTGCCAACATCACTAAGTTATCACAGAGAGGGTCGGAGGCGGGTTTGTGTTGCCCCGTATTTCTTTATTACTTTGGTTGTCTATGGCAGAATCCACTATATTCTAAATATAGAGCAGTAGCGTGCTGGCGTTTGTACATTGACGATGAATTATATGATTTGAGCTATAAAATTTTCAGGAATGGCCAACTCCACCAATTTCCCCATTAATTACATTCTTAAACTGCTAGAATGCTGTGATATACTCAACATCAGGTCTAGTAGACAACGTCAGTCTATCAATGTCATACAATTTCAAATTCAACCACGTTTTGGAAAAAAATGGCACTCCAAAAATAGGATGACAGATAAGATGCCAGCGCCGCGCATAAACAATGTAATGCAAAGTGCTTTAAGCATTAAAATATGAATGCAATATTTATGATAGCGATGTCAAAGACAAATGGGAATTGGATGCTAATAATATAATAATTAACAAAATTTGTAGAAAACATTCATCCAGCCGTTGTCTGTGCCGCTTCTCCTCACAAGGGTTGCGGGGGTGCTGGAGCAGCCTTTCCCAGCTGTCTTCGGGCAGTACACCGTGAACTGGTTGACAGCCAATCGCAGGAATAAATTCAGATCTGCTTTAAAATGATTTAACAGCCCAACATGGAGTGAGTTTTATTGGAAGGTAAAACAATCCACCATTGATTAATTAAAAATATAATAAACTGTACGTTGTATCTGAAAATCTGAATAAGACGACTTGTTTTTCGAATCCTTTATTTTCAACTGCCGAATCAGATGTACACTTTACTCAACTCACTTTGCGACACTGCTGTAACATTGTGTAGTAGTTTGGTTTACGGCCATATGCTACACTATACCCACTCTGTTGATGCACTAAAAAATAAGTGAAAATCTGAAAAAGTAGGCAGTTGAAGATCTGATTATATTTCGGACGTAATTTTTCTCTTATGCTGTTAAAATATGGATATTTGACAGAAGTAGTATATATATATATATATATATATATATATATATATATATATATATATATATATATATATATATATATATATATATATATATATATATATATATATATATGTATATATATATATATACATATATATATATATATATATATTTATATATATATAAATATATATATATTATATATATATATAGAGAGAGAGAGAGATAGATAGATAGATAGATGTGTAACATGTGGGACATTAGGACCCAGTGTCCACCAGAGGTAGTAAAAAGAAGGCATCCTTCCCATAGTTAAAAACCCGTGAGATGTGAGATATCCCAAACTCACGTTTGTTCTCGCCTCGTGGCTATGGGCTGATATTTGTGCCACTAGAAACTGAATATTTGAATTGAAGGTTGAATATTTGTATTGAAGACTGGATATTTGAATTAAAAACTGAATATTTGAATTAAAAACTGAATTATTGAATTGAAAACTGAATTATTGAATTGAAAACTGAATTATTGAATTACATGAATTGTAAATGGAAAATTCTGATTTAAATAAACAATACATTTACAATTGTTGTTATTCAATAATTCAGTTTGTAATTCAATAATTCAGTTTTCAATTCAAATATTCAGTCTTCAATTCAAATATTCAGTCTTCAATTCAAATATTCAGTTTCTAGTGGCACAAATATCAGCCCATACGTGGCAGCCAGTTGAACTGGTCTGAAGGTCCAAGTTAAGTAATGAATGAAATACTTTTTTATAATAACTGGTACCAATGATTTTCTATGACAACCAACTGACTATCGCCTTGTCTAAATACATTCTGGCACCAACCTAAATTGACCATCTGTAGCCTGTTGAGTCACACCACGAAATCTTCCTGATGGATGAGGTTCCGATCCGCCAGTGGTATTTCCGCCTTCCCCCTTCCCAGTTCTCAATGGGAAAGACACACATTCAAGAACTGTTACAGCAGGGCATCTTGAGGGTAAGCTGCAGTCCCTATGCATCGCCCATTGTGGTAGTTCTGAAGAAGGGGGTATACATAAAACTCGGTGTTGATTATTGAAAACTCAACGCCAAAACACAAAAAGATACGTACCCATTATTACGCATAGAGGAGTCCTTGGATGCGCTTTCAGGTGCCAATTAGTGCTGTGTCACGCGAACGATTCGTTCAAAAAACATGAATCCTTTCAGTGAACGTGAGTGAACGAATCACTTCTTTTCTCAGTTCATTTGATCGCAGCTATGTGCATGTTGAAATCTTCACGAACAGCCAATCAGCAGCCAAAGTCAGATGCAAACGTGATTTACTGAACATACTGCCATGCTATTGGCGTTCACGAAGCAATCCATGACCGTTCGCCAACGATTCAGTGAGTGAACGTGTTGCTGCCGTTTCTGGTTCACGCAAACGAGAACTCCATGCAGTACATCCGTTCAGTCAGTGAACGCTGTTTTGTTGTGAATGATTCACGATTCACAAAGGAAGGAACCACTCACCAACAGCACTCATTTTGTGCCCGCGGGGACAAGCTTTCATTGGCATCTGTTTCTGCAAGCTAACGGCTAATGCTAAGTCCATCCAAGTACCGGGAGCAAGCGGCAAGCGCATGAAAACAAATAAGAGCGAATGACAAACTTACAGTCCCTTGCAGATCATGATGAGGCACCCGGTCTGCAGCAGCTGGGGGATGCCGTTGTTATAGGGGACATCTTCATTTCAAAATATTTATTCCAATACATTTTAAATAGCACATATGTGCACTTAAATACTATCCTCTCCTTCTACTGCAACTATTAAGTGGTGCAATCATTAAAATGCTTTTTACCATTAAATTGTACTTTTATTTAGACGAGCGTATAAAAAGTTGTTATCTAATTATCTTTCCTCGGTATTTTGAACTCAGTCGTCACTCACTCGTGAAACTTCGTGAACGACCAATCAGCACCCACAGCCAACGTCTTGGCTGAACGTACTGCCCTTCACCAACTCAGTCAGAGAACGAGTCGTTGAACGATTCTTTTGAACGAATTTTTTTGATGAACTGATTCTAATGATTCAGTTCACTTAAAATAACTGTTATTCCCATCACTAATGCCAATGGTTCTGCACGCTTGATATTCAAAATATTAATAGTATTTCACTTTTTCCAGATGGGATAGGCTCCAGCAGTCCCACAAACCTAGTATGGCATAATCGGTATAGATAGGTATGGGTGAATGGATAGATAGATCAACTATAAATTAATGTTGATTATTTTTGTTAGATAGTAGACAATTTGACTGGATTTTGGAATTGCCCAAAGATTTTATATTTCTGTAAATTTGAACAAAAAGCAATAAAAATCAGTCCTGTGCTGATCCAACTTTTTTTTTTCATTATCATAGGATGTGATAGACAGAGAATGCAGCGACTTGCTAAGATTCCAGCCTTCAATCTTGAAAAAATAAGTGATTAATCCTCTTTGTTGAAACGACAACCCTCCAATGTTATGCAATAAAGAGGCAGAGTGAAGAAGGTATTTGACATTGAAAAAAACTTCCACAGCAAGACAACATTTTTAAACTTGGCATTCATGTTGCTGCTCTCATTTGTATTGTATTATTTGTTATATGTGTAAAATTTGCCAAACAATGCATATAAAAAAAGAGAACGTGCGATAGGAGCTTGAGGTGGAAAAGGAACCACTTCTCCCCAACACCAGCACAAGAATGAAACTGTTTGGCTCATTTGGCTGCTCAAAGAATGTGAGCGTGTGCTCAGTCTGCAGGGGCAGTACGGGGGTGGCTCACTCAATCTTACACGTATAAGATTGAAGACCCAATAATTTTCTTGGATTGGGCGGAGCTGGTGCTTAGAGAACAGAAATGCTCAAAGATGGGTAAATGGAGAGAAAACACCACTTTGGGGGTGTTTTGGGGAGGTCTTAGCATTGTAACATGGATTAATGCTCCAAAAAGTTAATTTTGGATGATATCGGCCCAGATATGTTGTCTAGACCCGACACAAACGCACAATTATATGCAGTATGTAAGTGGGAAGGTTTCTAGGTCAGTTGTCCTCCTGCCTTTCTCAAGTTGTGTTGTCCAGTGCTTTTTGTCCATGCCACGTCCAAGCCCCTTTTTTAGTATTTGTATGGTTACTTTGATCCTTGTTTTGTACTTTGAATTTTTTTGTTGATTTCCAGTTCCTTATTTGCATTTTTTTCTTCAATTAAATACCAGAGGAGTTACCCCCACCTTGCTTCCGTGCATTTGGGTCATCTTCCACCTCAATCCTCCACCATGCCATTATGAGACAGAGCTATTTTGGAAAGCATACAAGTGATATTTGATTCAACAATGTGTCAATTTCACAGAATTACACTCTTCTTGTGTGTATTTCAAATAGAGTTGGTCCTTCGAGATGGATTTGAACCAAAGTCCTTAGGATATCACCTTCACTTTTATTTGAGTGGGAAAGCGTATACATATTTTGCTGACAGGTTTACTCAATACACTCCAACCAATCCAAAAATAAATCAACACTGATAATAGAAGAAAAACTGAAGTGAGACGGCAAGGAGCTGTGTGTACCTTATGTGAAATGACGAGCCTCCATTCTCCTACCCTATGCAAGCTCATCACAAAAATATTGATGAGAATATATATTCCTATGATTGGTTGTAAAAATAATTAGGGTTTTATTATAGTGACTTGTACTTTTGGAAACAGATTGATTTCATTACAAATGAAACACATTTGTTTTGATTGGAACAAATTGATTGTCACGGACGGAAGTATGTTACACTTTAGGCGTCCCATTATATTTTCTTTAGACACCAAAAAAATTACAGTTTACAATTATGTTACATACCTGAGTCTCCCCAGCAAAAATACTGTAGTTCTCATTACCCTCGTACTTTGAGGTAGACACAAGCAGTGCAAATGGTATACATGAGTCTATTCCCACAACAAACAGCATTACATTATTGAACTCTACACCAGAATGAAAGTAAAGAAAACATTTTTGTACGAGCATATTGTAATTCCTCCTCCAGTAACATGAATTGCATCACAGCATACATAAAATCAGTAACAATGCTGATAATAATACTGCGGTACGTTGAAATACAAAGTCATTCCATGATCAGGCCTGTACCACAAATCTGTGTCTCAAATCAGTTTAACATACAATTTTTCCAAGTAACAAGACGAGAGTTTAGAAGACAATAACATTGTCTATTAATACATTAACAGGTATTGAGGAACATTTAAATCCTATTGACAAGGTAATCAAATTTAACATTGCTTATCCACTATAAGTGGGTTTGGGTATTTTTTCTGACGTCTCCCTCCTCAGTCCCATATTGATTGTTTTTTTCATATCCTTTAGTCGGAGTATGTAACAAGCATCATGTTTATTTGTTTGTAGCATTGTGCATCACTCTGTCCATTTACATGAGCTACACATATCCTCTGCCCCAAAAGCAGGTAACAATAATGAGTGGCATGCACACTCAAGGATCACGTAAACACATGAGGAAGATCAGTAAATTGGCTTTGATGCGCTTCCTCTCTCCCCATAAAAGGAAATGGCTGTTTTTGAGCTCACGTGAAATGTGTGTGGGAAAACCTCCCGATTGACACTGCCTTTCACATTTTAAATTCACTATGGGGTTATAGCCACCCAAATCATCTGAACCGCTTTTCCTCACAAGAGTCGTGGGCGTGCTGGAGCCCATCCAAGCTGTCCTCGGGTAGTAGGCGAGGTACACCCTGAACTGGTGGAACACCAATCGCAGGACAGGTTATAGCCATTTCATAAAGATGCCAATATGTAAACTCTCTCTCTCTCTCTCTCTCTGAATATATATATATATATATAAATATATATAAATATATATATATATGTATATATATATATATATATATATATATATATATATATATATATATATATATATATATATATATATTAGTGCTGTCCAGTGATTAATTTTTTTTAACTAATCACCAAAAATTCCATGATTAATTGTGATTAATCACATTTTTCAATTACTATTTTTTGCGTCGCTTGTAACAGATATTCACGAGAATAATATCTTGGAATTCATGCAAAATCACCAAATATGAAGTATATTTAATTCAAAGACTGTTCTAATAGCTTTCTTGGATTCTTGATGGAGACATCTTTGCAAACATTTATTTTCTAAACATTTCTCAAAACTGCCCACAAGCGCCACACTCCATCAGTGTTGGCTTGCAAGGCCCAGTGGTAACTTAAGTGTTTTGTTCTGAGATGTTCTATAAAGACAGCTAATATGGCACAATATTTGCAAAGTATGCAAATTATTTTTTAAATAAATCAAACTGAGTTAAAATATTTAACTGAGTTAATTTTTTTGGGATTAATCACCTGAGAATGCTTTAATTTTTAAAGCTATATATATATATATATATATATATCCCTGAACAGCAAACTGTCATATAATGAATAATTCATTACTGTTACTTTCTAATTTCCTGGTTAGGAGTCCATAGAATGCTGCATTATTTAAAAAGACATATGTGGTCAATGTAATAGCTGCTGGAACACCTGCCCCAGTTTAACACATGTTCCCTGAACAGAGCATGAAGTCTGAAAATTTGCATTTGCTATTTCTCATGTCACACCAATTCACAGCAGCACAGAAACTAAATACTAAACCCAAAATAGGGTGGTTGAACAGGGACTTGAAGCGACCGCAGGTCGTGCGCCGGCAGATCACGGACTTGAGTGATGGGCAAAAATAAAATTGCCTTGGAACAGCTCAGACCCTCTGTTCAGTCTGTTGAAAAACATGTGACCTGTGACATCCGAAGCATTAACTTTTTCATTCCCGAAATGAACTCTAGTAAACCCTAAAAAGAAACAGTTTAAATCCAAAGACTGTGAAAAAAATTATGAAATGACATTCCCAACATTTCTCAGCTCGACATTAAACATATGAGCCATTTGCTTGTTTTTTTTTTTATTTACTCAAAAACTGCCATAAGACACAAAAACATATTTTTTAGTATAAAGAACTAGGTATCCAATCATTGTTTCCGTCTGTTTTGCTAATGTTTTACTGTCTAAAAGCCTCTAGAGCAGAGGTATTCAATTAAAAGTCACAGAGGTCCACGACTAAAATTTCTTCCAATTAAAAGGTCCGAACTAAAGTCCAACTTCCCTTAATGTCTAGCCTATGTTTACATTTTTAGTTTCAATATTTAGTCATTTTCAACAGAGCGCACTTATATACTAAATATTTAGCAATGTTCACATTAAACACCTTTGCCAGTCAAACAAATATAAGGCGTGTATTTCACATTCAAGAAAATGTGGCTCCAGGAACTTAAGGGTGCCACTTCCTGAAAAAACAGTCAAATATCTCCTGCAGAAATATATCAAGTGCTAAGCATTGAGTTAACATCTTTTACCTTTTTATTCCTCTCAAATCAAAGAAAAAAACAGAAAGCCAAATTATCCAAATAAACCAGGTCAACATGTTCATTACAAAATCAATAAAAATGGCTGTCCTCATGAAAAACTAATTCAAAATGAGCTTTGACACCACCTTTTCTTTTGAATATTTTTTTAACTTCTCTTAATGAGAAAAATGAGCTTGTGAATGCCCTGCCAGTGACTTAATTCTGGGTTGGAACGGAGTCAGGGCCATTGGGATTTGGTATATTATTTCACACATCTGGGCTTTGTGTTTTCCTTTAAAAAATGTGTGTGCAACCGCATTTAAGCACTCCTTCACAACTTCCCCATCACTGAATGTTTTTTTATGTTTCCCCAAAATCCATGATACTGTTAGTGAACATTCGTTTGCATGCCGCTGAGCTGTAAACGTAAATGTAAAAATCTGTTATACTGCTCTCGAAGTTCGATGTTTTTGCGTGCGCTCACCTCAAACTTCACCGGATAACTTTGCAAAAAAGGGCGGTGCTTTGTTTCGTAGTGGCGCTTTGAATGTTGCGACGGTTTCGGAGCATATGATGCACGCTGGTTTTGAATCGGCTGCAGCCAGAACGAGACTAAATTTCTCAGTCCATTCATTTAAAACAACACGCATCGAACTTGCTAACTTTTTAGTAAGGCATACTGTCAGCAGCACTTTCTTCCGGTCTGCTGCGCAATTGGCAGTGGATCGTAAACAAAAGATTTGATTGGCTCAAATCAGTGACGCCTTTTCCATATTAACTAGAATTGCAGCGTCAACGTTTGCGAATGCGCCCTGAAAAAAATTCATCATAGATTGCTCATGGGTCCGGTCCGAACCATCTGTCGGTCCGGATCCGGACCGCGGTCTGCCATTTGGGGATGCCTGCTCTAGAGTATTTGATGGCAGTTCTATTTTTTTGCCAGCAGATGTCATTATCACTGAAGCTTTGAAGCTTCAAACCATTTTGAACAGATTGCTTCAAATGGTTCAGTGGTTTATAAAAGCTCCATTTGCCCATCACTAGAGAACACATACGAACACCGACAGGAAACAACGACAATGGACCAAGGAGAATTGAAAGCAAATAAGGAACTAAATACATCGTAACGAGACAACGAGGAACACCTGGGTTTGAAGGAGCTGATTGATTCACATGAGGGTGTGAGATGACATGCACACGTCAACACAATCAGATTTGAGCACAAGACACACGCCAAAGAAGGAAAAACATTAAACAAAATACTAAACCAAAAATGAAAAAGAAAACACAGACCATGACACTCCAGGCCTCGGACTGATCACACAGAGTTTTTTATTATCCCCAAAAACCCGAGACAGTTTTCCAGCGGTGCCGAGAAGGGTCTGACTTAATCCCAGCAAAACGACAACGTTTATGCCGCTTTTCAAGACCATTCCCCTTTTTCTGATTGGGCAAAACTGCAATTTTGGTCCATTCTAACAGTGTTTCCAAAGTTATGCTTCATGATTTCGACCTTGGTTACTTCGGTGGTGTCCCGGAGCGTTATTCTGAATGGCCTTGGCTTTAGTCAATTCTGGTGGTCCCAGTGTGTCTTTATTTCTTTGTTGTCTATTTTACCAATGAACTTTATTTATATTGGTGTCACGCTAGTCGTGCTAATTTCACAATTCTTGGCCCTCTTCAGGCCATTGTTTTTCTTTAATTTGTAATTTCAATAAAATTTTTCTTTGACAGTGATCACATCACATGTTGAACCATTAACCAAACAGTCGTTTGAACAATACATTGCAACCATATTCTCAGGCACAAGGCTTCTAATTGAGGTTTTTCAAGGCACATGCAGTCACATAAATGATCCTCATGTTGTTTCCTCATTTGGCTCTGCATAGGCCTGCAGAGTGATCCTTTGAAAGAGGCTAACCTGCCGCTGACCCGTTAAAAAATGGCCATACCTGTCTGTTATGGGTTTTTGAAAGAGGCAAAACTGCCTTACTCATCTGACATTGGTTAAGAATTCCGCATCTGCTTGTAGTGCGCTTTCTAAGCCACACAACTTGGTATCTTTTAGACTCAATTTCTGTGTGTAGTGTTTGAAAGAGCCTTGACCGGTCCTTGAATCTGGCATATAGAATTAATTCTGCACATACACCACGCGTATGCTGCATGTAGGAGTTCCTTGCTCCTGGCATATACAATGTAACGTGTAAGCTCTGTGGGGCGCCTCCGAAAAGATTGAGACCTTGAACTCTCTTCGTGGCAAAGTTTGTGTTGCTCTCCATGGTGCTGATCAGCAGGCTTTTTTTTTCTTTTTGTTCGAACGTAATTTTTTTTTAAATGCTTTATTGAACATTTTAAATAGACAATACGACTGCATCACCAAGCCAGATACCACAGTATCGAGGAGGCACGCTAACCGGTTTGCTTCTTGATCTCCTGCTCCATTCTTCCCTCACTTGTAAACAAGATCTTGTGAACATGAGCTCCTCCACTTGGGGAAAAATACCCAACCTGTAGAGGACACTCGACCATTTCCTACCTGTGGATCATGGTCTCAGATTAGGAGGTGTTGATTCTTATCCAAACCATTTCACACTCAGCTGCGAACCAATCCAGTGAGAGTTGAAAATTACGGCTTGATGAAGCCAAGGAACTACCTAATCTGAATAATGCTGAAATGTAACACACAGGTCAGCAAACCAGAAACCGTCAATATATTCTGTCCATTACTGTGCTGAACAAAATTGAGGACAATGCCCTGAGAGAGTCCAACTCTCACTGGAAACAAATGTGACTTAATTCCAGCAATACAGACCAAACTCTCACTGCCGCTGGTCCACTGTTCCACGGCCTGGAGGAAAACCACACTGCTCCTCCTGAACCTGAGATTCGACTCCCCCACGACCCTCCTCTCCAGAACCGCGTATGCATTTTATTCATAAATATGACAACAGCCTCTGAATAACTGCAGAAATCAATTAATTGAATGCATTATTATGATCTCATTTAATATATATTTTTAAAGTCAACCCACTGACATAGCAAATTTATGGAGGGCTGGGCAGAGAGGGAAAACTTGGACACGTTGCATCATGTCAAAGGCAGAGTCCAAAAGCCCACTTCAATTATTTGTGATCTCGCTGGCCTTTACTCCATACGCCTGTGAAGGTCTGTTTTCAGTTTCTTATAAACATACATACTTTACAAGCTTTGATTTCCTGGATGGACCACAGCAAATCAATTTCTCCCTCCACCATGTTAAGGTTTGTGCACCTTTCACGCGCTGATTTTAAAGGGAGGAAGAGGAGCTGATTGTATTTATTTATTTATTTGTATCAACCTCTTGACATGAGCCATCTCATTTTAGAGGGGGTCCAAAATACTAAATCAAAAGTAACAACACAACACACAGAGACATATTTTCTCACAGTTACCTACCCCTCACCAACCACTCACATCCAATCGTAATACTATGCAATGTATATCAACCCAAACGGAACTGTGTCCTTGAATAAAAATAAGGATTTGTAAACACTGGACAGATAGCAACCATACAGAACAGAACAGATAATCCCCCCCACCCGAAAAAGTCAAATTTCATAGTATGCATGCATAAATTAAGCAAGGAAACAAATAGCTGTACACAATGTTTATATATATATATATATATATATATATATATATATATATATATATATATATATATATATATATATATATATATATTATATATATATATATATATATATATATATAACTGAAGAGGCGCAAGTTTGTATAAAAAAATCGAAACCAAGAACAAACATTAAGCAAAGGTGTGTTTCTGTAAAAGGTTCTATTCTGTGGAATAATTTTGAAAGTGACCTGATTTGGTGTGAATAATTTGTTGTGTTCAAGTAAAAAAAAACACTATATAAATCAAATATAACGAAATAAATTGCCTAATCGTGAAATTTCTGTTATGTATAACACAGAGTTTAATGTAAATATTAATATATATTATTAGATTTTTTATGGATGATCTGAGAACAGGTGGTAGGACTAGATAAGTTCTCTACTTCTTCCTACTCCCTAATGAACATGTAAACTGTGCTTCTGGCATTCCTTTTTTTCTCTTTCTTCTTCCTCATAAATCTTCTACGTATGACTACGTCTGTTCTGTTTATATGTTCAATAAAAAAATCATCATCGTCATCATCATCATCATCATCATCATCATCATCATCATCATCAAACTATTCTTATCAAATGTCGCTTTGTATCCGAAGGCATGTCGTCCAGTTTCTTTCCTTGGTGTGGGGATATTGAAGAAAATAATTTCAGTGTTTCTTAAACTATTCTTTGTATTGTGAGGATGTAAGTATTGTCTTGGGTAGTGAAGAAAATAAAATAAATTGCATTGAAAGATAAACTGCAGCCAGTGAGGACATCTATATTTTGTCGTAAAACAATCAAGCGCTTTGGTCCGAGCTGTGATGGTGTCGCATGAGTAGACCACTCAATATGCTGCATTCTTACATCATTCACACGTTCCACATTACCACATTTGATCAACAAATTAACACACAATCATAGATTTAGTTTTTCTTTTCTGTATCGTTTAATTTCAAGGTTTTAAATAAGTCTTAAATTTAACTCGAAGAAACTCTTTGGAACCATGGATAAAAGAGACAAAGTCATGGGCTTTAAAGGAACACTTGATTGGCATTACCATTGGCACTTCTATAAAAGGTTCGCATGTAAAAATAACATCAGTACTGAAATATCCCTCCCTAAAAGAATGTCTGTTTTTTTTTTTTTTAGATGAGATTTACGACAAATTGACACGCCCCCTTTTGGAGCTCAGTTTATTTTTTTCCGCTTCCTGCGTCTACGTCACTGACGGGAGGCAATGAGGTAATATTGCTTAAATTAGGGTTATTGTAAAATGGCAACCGATTGTCACCAAAATGCAAAATGCACGTTACTACTCTAGTCAACTTCAACTTGTAAAAGTATAAAAACGTTCAGTCGTTTGGATTTATTGACATCAAACGTAAGCTCGTGTAATCACCTCCACAAAATTCAAAAATACCGAGCAGATCACTTACACACGCCACTTACACAGGCTGAAGCGGACAAGAGCAAGAATGTGCACACAAACCCCGACCGGTTACATTTCTGATTAGCAATGCTAATGTTTTGTTACTTTGTCTGTTGCCACTCATGCACATTCGTGTCCCCCTCCACTTGCAGCCGATTCACAAAGCTGTCAGCATTGGTGTAGATTTCAGATAAACTCCTCATCATTCTCCTTCATTCTCATATAGATCTGCCACGGAGAGGTTAATCCTTTTGATATGTTGAAATGGTCATAGGTAGGGATTTCCACATGAATGTTGGTGCCATTTGATCATCATTTTTGGACCTTATAAGCAATGAAAGTACAAGAAGAATTTGTACAAGATGAGTTTGGAATCGGTCCCTTCAGTGACTCTGCAGTACCATGGGGAGAGCAGCAGGGGCGGGGCCATATTCTTTATCAAAAGTATGCGTTTTTCAGGTTGTCACTTATTTTCTAATTTCTCCAAAATTAATAAATAAAAAAGAAAATAACTAATAAATAAATAAAAAATATATAGCCATTTTTTTGGGGGGTAGGGGCGTGACAAGCTCATTTCCCATACAAAGTTTAATCTCATTTACCAAACTTGAAGTCAAAGGCTAATTTGGAGGCTTAACCCCTCAAACATATTTGCCAACTAAAACATTGTGAAAAAGGCTTCCTGGGGCATTTCAACCCAAATTACCATGTATACTCATTAAAAAGAAATCAAATATGATTATATTATAAATTAATAATAATAATAATAATACAATGTATTTGAAAGTGCTTTACAAAGTACTCAAAGTCACTTTTAAAAAATAAGAAATACAGAATAAAAACACTGTGTAAAGGAAATTATTAGGGGGAAAAGGTGGCAAGGGAACTTCAAGGACTTGAATTCTGCAACTGAGGTACAACACCTTTTTTCTCAGTGTGATTATGTGAATTGAAAGTGTTACTGTTATGACTAGGCTGGTATGAATAATAAATAAAGCCAAACATGCATTAAGTTGGTTAAAAGCAAGAACAAGTATTTACTGCATAATGAACATAGTCACATTTGAGACGGTTGCTCGGTCATTGAGAGGTTGGCTGAGGATATTGTAAATGGGAGAGCAAATACATCTTCTGGCAGATCATGAATCATGAATCATGTATCCCAAATTACTAAATTGCTTTTTATTTTCTTCTTTTGGAGCTTGCACAACAAACCATTTAGACATTGACAATGTGCCAGGCGTGTTCACTCTGTTGACATTCAAGCTTGTATCTTGCATATTAGAGCCAGGTGAGTTGATGTAGCAAGAATAGCAGATGGGTGAGGACCAAATCTAGATCACCATGCTCACCATCCTCACAAGAAGAACTTGTTACAACTTAAGTTTACTAAATCATTTAGGCACTGTTCACATTTTCAGGCAGGAGCCTTGCTGCTTTGTTATGGCTAGAGGGGCCTGATGACAGAGGCAATTACATTAAGCACGACCTGAAAACTTGAAGAACAAAAAAACTTGTATCTCTTACTTTTTTAGCGCTTATTTTTAGCCACACATCAAAACCTTGCCTAGCTTAATATAACTTGAAAATCAGTTTCTTTGTATGGAGCAGCTTGTGTGGTACACCTAGAAACAAACAAACACAATAAAATTTTTTTTTATAAAAAACACGAATATCCTTTTGTCAAAGGAATTCATATGCTTTTCACTCAACTCCAACGCTATTAAATCTTTAAATTAATGAGAGCCACAATCTTGGTTCTACAAAGTCTTCATAATTAATAAAAGAAAATTACAGTATTATTATATTGTCTGGTTCAGTAAGGTTTTCGATGAAACAAAACTTTTGATACAAACCTACCCAAAATAGAACAAAGATTGAGAAGTAATGAAGGTCTCTCTCAATTGCTTATTCATTTATTTAATTTTTTTAACCTCATGCTCTTTTTGAGGGGAAATGACCGTGGCTTATGCAAATCGGTGCGCCATGTGCCTGCGCTGTCATGTAGGATGAATTCTGATTCATCAACATACAGACATTTGTGCTTACAAAATGTACCGCTATCCACGTGTCCTGAGTCCAACTGTGATTATGCATAAATGCTCAACTTGTGTGTCTGAATGTTCCTTACGCATTTATGAGTAAATGAGGCCCATTGTATCTGTCAAGTTTGGCATTATGTCATGGCAGAACGCTGACAAAAATACTGTATAGTTGGACCTAGTGATGGGTAAATGAAGCTTCAAATCAGCTTCATGAACCAATTGTTGTTGTTTTGGACTCCAGTAGATGGCACTCTCTATTCAACATTGGGCTGAAAGCACACTGACTTGCCATTTTTCAAACCCTTCATTTAAACCAACAGTGCCATCTACAGGAGTCAAAACTACGACAACTGGTTCATTGAGCAAATTTGAAGCTTCATTTTCCCATCACTAGTTGGACCCAAGTGCAGGAAAGCAGGCAAGAAACGCAAACGCGTTTATTACAAATAAATGCAAATAAGCCAGGGGAGCCGAGGTAGACAGAACGCAGGATGGAGGGAGTGATAAGCCTAAAAACACCATGCAATGTACGCCCACTATAAGGATTTGTAACTTGTTACGGCCAGAGTCATTGACAATTAGCTTAACTCATTCGCTACCATTGACGGATATAGACGTACTTTCATTTTACCTGGGCTGGCAGTGGATGAGTTAATAGTTGACGAGTCGTCTATTTATGTATTTGTTGCTTTGTTTTTCCCTCAAAACTACCTCATCTCCTGCTTTTCCCACTGACTATACGCTTGTCTGGGAGGCACATGCGCAGTAATGGTAATCCTGGTCATCCGTGATGTAAACAGAACCATTTTGGGGAATGCAATGTCTGTCACGGAGAAAAAGTCAACCCACCTGCAGCAAAAAGTACTCATGCTATGCAACAGAAGCACGCCACCAACGCGGAGTCAAATCCAGATTCAAAATGAATACGACATGACCAAATAATATATGGACACCAGTGCCTTGTTACGATTTTATTTTGAAGTTGACTTCACTCATCTTCCTCAACTCAACTGTATTTGTGATGAGGTGCTTGTTGCCAGCATTTAGTAGTGATGGCGCCAATGTAGCGTTAGCAGCAAGAGCTCTCAGATTACTTTTCAAAGGCAGTTTCACGACTGCACGTTTTGATGCTGAAAGCCTGACGCACTTTCCATTCCTCCCGATCACTTATTTACCAAATGATGCTTACTCAAATGTACACTTTAAGCCAGCAAAACCGTTACTGTGGTTCTTTGTCTCATGAACCAAAATATAAAGATATGTTCCTCCTAATCTCAAATGACTTTATTTATCCAGTTATTGTCACTGATTTCACTCATTTTAAAAAGGTTTGGTGCCCAAGAAGAGTAAAATATGTTTAATTGTAAGTTTACCTTTTTTTTATTTATAGATATTTTTATGGCATTAGTGCAACTCTGCATAATCAATATCAATTTTAAATTACACTAAACATCTATAGCAAAGAATATGAAGGCCGCTGTATAGCGTTCAAATTAAGTTGCACCATCATTTATGAACATGTGAGGAATGCTGGTACAACCTTTCATAGTCGTTTAATTATTATTCGACAAATCGTGACTACTGTTGGTGCTTAGTCAACTAGCAAAATAATCGTTTGTAGCAGCCGTAGAACACAGCAGCCTCACTGCCTTTAAACTATGGTTGAAATAAGTCATTTACAAGCACTTTCAGAACAGTGTTAGCTAATTGTAATCCATGCTAACATTGCAGCTCTGCTTACCTTTTGGCATTGAGATGATTGCTTCCTGGTTGTATTTTGTGGCATTGGTGGCTTGCTGTGCGTTGTTCGGCATACTTGCACACAGACCTTCAGAAATAGGGATATAGGAAAGACTTTGATGTTTCATTTCCAACTTGATGTGTAGGTAGGTACACCAGCAGAGACTTAAAAGTAAATCTTACATAATATGACCCCTTTGATTTTAAAAATGTTTAATGTATTTAAAAGTCTTTACATTTGTATGAGTTAAGAATGTTGAAATGATAAGTACAAGTTTTTGCCCCAGAACAAGCATTATTTTTTGGAGGGATTTTTTTCATTGATTGTTTAAACTACACCTACAGGCCACACACAATGTCTTATATTGAAAATGTCAGATGGCACTCCTAAACACATCGAAGGTTTTGCGAATAGTGCTCTGAGTGGTGATGCCAAGTGGCTTGACTGCTACGTCTCTGCACTCAGTCCCGCAATCTGTAAACTGACAAATCAGCAAACAACCTAGTTCACATAAAATCTGATGCTGTGTTCTATCCCTTTAGTAGCCGCCTTGCAATTTACCTTTTGCATTACTTCTTCCTTTGTGTTCTTTTGCTCCACCTCTTTGTAACAATTATCCCATCTGTGATGGCAGGCCTCTGTCGTTTCAGCAACAGTGATTGTAAGAGTCTCTCGGTGGAGTCTCTCCAGCAGAGCCAAACGCCTCATTACTTGAATTGTGCGGCCCCCGAGTTGGCCTTCTCAGTAGAGCAGCTGTAAGCTGTCAGTGCCAGCTGTAGCCATCACTCATCATCTGTCCTCTCTCGTCCTCTCAGCTCCATTTCATACACTTTCATACACTCCTCAATGCTTGCACTCATTGCTTCCTCCTATCTCTTGCCACTTGCTCCAGCCCTTCGTTTTAGGTGATTTTTCACTCCCGTCCTTTTAGTTACCTTGGCAGCAGTTAGCACAGAGTAAGACCACAGAGATCAGCAAATGCAGTAAAGGAAGAATGAAGAAAAACGAGGTGGCTTGATTTCAGTCTAGCTAATTGCCTTATGCAGCAGTTTCCCCACTACAACATGGTTGATACTAAAAACGTATGCTGTGCGGGGGTGTGGGGGTGTGTGGGTGTGTGGGTGTGTGTGTGTGTAATGGCGAGGTGGTGTGGCCTAGCAGTTCACCTACTGCTGTGAAATGTGTGCATTTGGATTGGTTGCAAAAAGTGTGCGTGCTGTTTGGCATTCCTCATTTGCAGCTGCAGCTTTACTACTCTTCCCTCCCACTGTTGTTTCCTGTGGGTGCATGAAGTGAGTGAGTGAGTGAGTCAGTGAGTAAGTAAGTGAGTGAGAAAGACACAGGTGAATGTGAGATGCATAACAACTAAATCTACAGTGAAACAGTCAACACACGAGAAAGCGGTTGTGAAACGCTAATTATCAGATAGGAGCTCCGAGCCACTGAAAGCCAAGGAAAATGCTTTAAGCAGCTAAATGTAATTCAAGAGTTCTGATAAGAACTCCAATTGGACTAAAGTTGCAGTGTTGTACAATTTGTTTTCTCATGGTTTTATATTATGTTGTGGTCATATGTTGTAGGTATGTTTTTTGGATTTTTGTCTCATGATTATAATACATTGTATCTTAATTATTCCGGCTTCGGCCTTCCTGTGAGCAGTTTAAATGCTCTCCCCGTGCCTGTGTGGGTTTTTTATGGGTACTCCGTTTTCCTCCCACGTTCCAAAAACATGCATGGCAGGTCGAATGGGCACTCTGAATTGATCCTAGGTGTGATGTGATTGTGAGCACGGATGGTTCTTTGTCTTTGTGTGCCCTGCGATTGGCAGGCAACCAGTCCAGAGTGTACCACACCTACTACCTGAATATAGCTGGGATAGGCTCCAACACCAAGCCTTACAGATAATGGATGGATGGATGTTTTGCTTATGAATAGCTCTCAGATGTGGCTGGTCAATAGTGATGGGTAAATGAAGCTTCAAATCAGCTTCACGAACCAGTTGTTGTTGTTTTGGACTCCAGTAGATGGCACTCAATGTTCAACATTGAGCTGAAAGCACACTGACTTGCCATTTTTCAAACCCTTTATTGAAACTAACAGTGCCATCTACAGGACTAAAAAATACAACAACTGGTTCATGAAGCAAATTAGAAGCTTCATTTTCCCACCACTAGTGGTCAAGGCCTTCTCTGCTGGCCTAACATAATCAAGAAATCATGAACATGTTCTACACATTGATGTCATATGATATCCTAGTGTTGTATTTTTTGGTGAAAGTTTTTATCCAATCAGAATTCAGCTAGCTCGTGTTGCCAAGCACATTTCACACTACCAGTAGCATGCACTATTCATCTGAGGCCTTCAGATACAATCGTGCGGGCGTCTGTTCAGTGTGAGGAAGGGAGCTTTTACAGTTCAGAGACAGTTGCGATAGCCAATCAAATCACGGGTTGGTTGCAATGAGCCTTCTCGCTGGCCTTTCGTTGAAGGTGATGAACGCGTTTTGTGATTGGATACTCACTTGTGAGGGGGCAGCGCTATGCAGAATCAATACACCTGGAAGTCGTAACTGGCGGTCGTTCGAAAATCGAAAATATATTCTTGCTTTTTTTAACCACAATGGCCAAAGTGTGGATTTAATTGCAGATAAACTTTTCAAGACTGACCTTTCGAGAGAAACTAGGTCATCCAACACTCACTCAATTCTGTGTATATTATTTGTCCAGCCGTGGTGTCATAAATGATGCTATAATGAGGGGGGTTTATACAAGTAGGAGTAAGTAGGACTTCACTGTAGGCCTTACATGTGAAATGCACGGCCTGCTACTGGTAACTATACCACAAGGAATCACATGCTTTGCACATCATTAAATCATATTATATATTTAATGTCAAAATGTTTAGATTCTTAGATGAGCACAGTTTTCAGTGTCAGCCAGCCATCATTACATAAAGTATTGACTTTCTATCATAAGACAGGCAGGTTGGAGCCTCTTCTTGTGTACCACACAATCAAACACAACCTCAGCTTCAAGATTCTACCCAATTCAAAAATTTGTAAAAAAATAAATAAATGAACAAGAACAAAGGCATAGTTTAAAAGACATCCATGCTCCAAAAGTAGTGGGTGATGATCTCAAGACACTGAAATGAGATAAAATCTCAATAAAGACTGAAGCATTGAATGAAGGCAACAGAAAGACGTTAACCCTTGCAGTTCAATACATCAGTCCCAAATGTGTCATCACTAACAAAATGCTTGACATCATCAAGAATGGAGATGAGTCAGCTGCTGGTATTGTAGCTTGCATTGACATTGTTGGGGGTACAAGTGCTGTAAGTATTTTTGTCATTTTGCTATTTTTTCGGTTTCATACTTACGTGAATTGGATTACCTCGTTCTTTTGAAACAAGCAATTTTTGTTATTATTTTTCCTTGCACCTAGTTTATTCTGCAAGTTTTTTTTTTGTTCTCTGCGTTTATTTCCTGGTAAATGTTTTAAACTTTGTCAGTCCTGCGACAAGTATATGTCTTTTTCTTTTTTTTTTTGTAACTCTTTTTGTTAAAACATCTTGCCTTGGTCTGCGCTTTAGAATCCTGCTTTTTCCTCTTTTCAGTTATCTGAAAGTTCTTGACCTTCCCACAGTAGCTGTAAAAACATTGTGCTGAAGGTCAATGCCTTGTTTTCTTTTCTGCCAAAAGCAGTGAGCGACACAAAGAGTTTTGTAATGATGATGATAAAAACATTGACACACACAAAAAAAAAATGCAACATAGCTACGGTTGCTCCTTCCCACAGGGGCCATGCCTGTGGGGGCCTTGAGATACTGTGGTGGGCATCCCTTATTTTCATTTAGGAAAAGTTCCAACCCGAGCTGCATTCAACTTGTTTTGTTGCTATTGTTTTCTTAATTCACTCTTGCACTCATGTAAATTTAAATGTGAAAAAAAAAGCTACAGTAAAGAGGTCAATATTGTAACGCATGACCAAACGCTAGCATTCAAAATGAGGACCAATTTATTGTTGTTGTTCTTGCATTTTAGAAGAGTGTATTAAAGTGGAGATCCTTGGCATTTCCAAAGAAGTAACATTTATTTTCAAAACTGTTGGTGAGCGCTGAGCTAGTCACATTCTTCTCTTGTCACGACCTCTGGTGATATACATTCTAGTAACTTTTAAAGTCACCAATTGTTTTCCAGCTTCAGGCAAATGAAGCAAAAAAGTTGTGTGTAATATTGCATTCACTTTTCATCACCTGGCTGTTTCTTTAACTTCCTGAAAGCAAACGAATTCCATATTACACAGTGTGTGAGCACCCTCGGTTGGTGATGGTTTGAGACTACAGTCCGTTGACAACAGACCAGTTACGTGTATGTACGTGTGGGAGAAAGCTAGATAAAAGTGCCGCTGTGCACGATGTCAAAGTCTGTTTTATCATTGATTTTTCTTGCAAGAAGCATCACAGGTTAGATTAACCTTTCCGCAAGAGACGCTGCTTAAAGCACACTACTCACGACATCTCTCTAACCAGCCATTTGATTGGCTGAGGCTGAAGCACTCCCAGAATGCTTTGCAGCACTTGGGAAGCCAGCATCATCATCTGAGGGGCCGTGTGGCAGTGAGACTGACTTTGTCAATGATGAGACTGAACATGCCATGTTTGATAGAGAACTTGTCCAGCAGTTCATTTCAGATATGGAAGACAAGGATTTTGATAAATTGTGAATGAGGACTGATAAAAAAAAAATAAGGAAAGTACATTGTTAAATAGGTCAATAAAGTACAACCCAACTCAGTTTTGCTACCGCTGCCTTTTTCAAAACATATGCTAGCATGCGTGCATGCATGCTAAGCTAAGGTATGTTTTGACATGCCTGCGCCCAATAATACGGTGAGTCCTATGTATGTGTCAAATACAGAAATGGCACCCGCAACTGAGACAGCGCCCTTTAACACAGTGCACCCTATGGTTGTGCAACTACGGTAAAACCTTCACCAGATGAATTAAATTAAATGACCTTTTCTGAATTGTTTATTGTCAAGTGTGTGTTACGATGTATTGAGTCCATTTAAGCACTTTTGTTGACGCAGAATAGAGAGCAATACTTAAAAGTAATGTGTTTTCTTTTAAACAATTATTCCCTCTCTGTATCATATTTTTGTAATATTGGTTCTTTTCATTTATAAATCTGCCAGAGTGATGGTAAACGCAGGCTGTTTTGAGAAAGCAACCGCCATTGTATGTTCTCCTTTGACACGTAGCCTTGTAAATGGCTGGATAGCCTTGTAAATATTCGTGGCATTATGTTAAGCATTTATGTGGCAAGATCATGAACATTAGCAGGTTCATATTTACTGCTGGTGTTAAGCATTGGTCAAATGAAAATAGAAGTACTGTGCACAGTAATGACAAATGATTGTGTTTACTGGTTTTATATCATTCTCGTATGTTATTCAGATATTACTCAGTTTAAATGTGTTTGGTTCTGTAGACTTTTTATGATCTGCACTCCACTCTGCACCACGCACATACAGCATACACACACAGTGGTCAGCTAAAACAAAGAATGCACATTTGCCACACAGTAAAGCTAAAGACAAATTTGACACAAGACTTGGACAATATGGATTGACTGAACTTTGAAAGTGCAGTGTGTTGCTACCTAACACATTACGGCTGGACTCTTGGGATGTAAAGTTGAAGGATATTTTAAACATTGTTCTGTTGCTCTGCATATTCCACTGTTATTGATTTCGATATTGTGAACTTTAAAGGGGTACTGTACTAAATTTGAAGTATCTCTATAAATTGGAGGAATTGAATTTGGTCAAACTAAAAGTGAGCTCAAACCTAAAATTAAGCAAATCATAATAGATTCATCACCCAAAATGAGATAAAATGACCGATCAATAATTTAAATAGAAATAAAATAACATTAGGAAACAGATTGAACAAAATCCTTTATCACCTTAAATCAACACAAAGTGAATTTACTATGAAAAGGGGAATTTTAAGGTACATGTGCAAATTGATGTGGTGATAGTCTTTTCATTATTTGTCATCTTGTCTTCCAGCTAAATTGTTCCACCTGATATTTTCTTTCCAAATCTTACCACTCACCGAATCTAGAACTAGTCCAGTGTCTCATTTTCCTCTCTCTAATACGGATGGGGAGAGAAACAGCAGCTTTTCTTGGTTGGAGTTTTCAGACATTTAGTGACGCTAAAGTTTTCTAACACTCGATAGGCAGGCAGCCAATAGTCCCCTTTAGCTAACAAGCGAATGGCATTGCGTTCGGCCACTGATGCGGCCAAGGGTAGCGGTGCGGAATTATCTTCTTTTTGGCCAAAGGTAATTTCATGTAGCCCAC
The DNA here is from genome assembly GCF_059441095.1 of Idiotropiscis lumnitzeri. Classification (NCBI taxonomy): domain Eukaryota; kingdom Metazoa; phylum Chordata; class Actinopteri; order Syngnathiformes; family Syngnathidae; genus Idiotropiscis; species Idiotropiscis lumnitzeri. Next base: position 1,185,539 of record NC_142394.1, on the reverse strand, counting down.
GTTGGCTGCATTATTTTTTTAGGTGATTATGGCTTTTCCTCTTGGGAGCTTGCATTTAATGTCAATAAAATCAAAAATATTGTGCTGACCTCTTTTACTTTATCACAGGGTGAAGAAATTCGGTGAATATTGTTTTTCGTTTTCAGACACTAGGTGACAACATAATGTTGTCATGTCCAGTTTTGTTCACCTGTTGCTAATGAGTTCTCTCCATCTGCAGCCACAAATGGGCGGACCCGTTTTTTAACGGGAATGCCCCGTTCTGACCACGGGAATGCCCCCCTCACACCAAGGGCCACGCCTGTTCGCTATGGCATTTAGATTCATGCCACAATTACGTAAGCGTAATGTCAAATACCTCAAACAGTCTATAGCAGGTATAATGTTCTGCCTTCTGTTATTGCATGCAGGAGCAGTAATGCTGCAAGCTGGTGTCTCTTTATTTTCTAACTGCTATCATTCCTGGAGGGTCTTCTGCATTCTAACACGCAGTTCTTATTTTTTTAGCAATAATTCAAAATTATTTTTTTCAAATCTTTGACTGACTTAACGTTATTGTCCCCTTGTGCTCCTTTAAACATTTTGTTGATTTATTTATTTATATATTTTTATTCATTTATTTTTTTAATAATCAAAAATTACCTCAGAGTTGTGCATTTGCATCTTATCATTAGAGGTTGCCATGGTAGTTGTTTCGCATTAGCGCCGTGCCATTCTATTATATTTTTTTACCCCACCTCTGAGTTACGATTGGACAGTAAAGAGCCATTCAGAATCAGCCTTAGTGTCCGACTCCTGATTGGTTAAGAATTGTGCCACAATTGTCACGCCTGCGTCTCAAGCGTGGGTCAGCATTTTGTTCGCCTAAAGGAGAGAGAAGCCGTAAGCGTAAAACCTATTTTGTGCATACACTTGGAGGGTCTTTTACATGCAGAACACATCGCATACACACAAAACTTGGGTTCGTACACAGTATTACATTAGGCTTGCGTAATTGTGGCATAAATCTAACGCTATAATATACAGGTAGATATCACTAAGGCCCACTGCAGGACACTGTGTCGCATTGGGAACACCCTGGTTCTAATTGGAATCTTCTCATTGGTCAACTAAACGCTGACAGGAACGCCCATTGGGCGAACCCTTCTCGATCCGCCTGGTGCTAATCAGCAATGTTTAGTATTTAGGTTCAGTCCCAAACATGACAAACTACCGGATTATTGCTTTGCATGCTTTCCTGCTGATTGCCAAATCCTGCAGTTTCTCATCTTGTGTCAATTTGTCTGCGCTCCACTAGAACTTAAGGTTGGTTTAATTAAGTTCTACTGTGATTTTGTGTTTCTGTTTTAATACTAGTCCCCATACCAAGAGTACTTAATGTGTTTGTTTCTTTGAAGTGCTCTTGGACACTTTCTGTTTAGTTTTTGTAAATAGCCTTTTGGGTCCCTCGGTTCTTGCCTACATTCTTCCTTGGCCATGTCCACTATTCTTTGTTAGTGTGTATTTGTTTTTACTCTTGCGACGCAGTTTTGTGTTGTTCCTTAGTAGCTCAAATCAAATGGTTTGAATAAAGCCCGTGTCACTGCTCTCAAACACTTACTTCTGCGTGGTGGTCCGTTCTCTGGCTGTAAGATCATCCATAACAAACGTGACTAAACAGGAAACAATATTACAATACTTGCCTCTTTCCCTCATTTGAAAGGCGGAGATAGGGTAAAAAAGCAGGTCACAGACAGAAAAAAATGGGCATCAGTACTATGTGCTATAATAATAAAGAAAATGCTTTAAATCATTTCTGCGTTTTTGATGGGTGTGGATTTTAATGCTGAGATATTTTTTTACAGAGAACTATGACACTAATTGCCAATGTGCAACCCGATCAAGTGTGCCTTTTGTGCCGGGAAAGTAAACTGGTTAAGGTTAAAGAAGAAGAAATAACTGATTGGTTAATATTGACAACTCACACCTCTTAGTTACATTAGGAGAGTAAAACAACTTATTATTTTTACATGATATGTAAGAGGAAAAAGTGACCAAGTCATGACACATTCTGTACAAGTCACTTTTATTTGTTAAGCAATCAATAAAGGGTCTTTTCCCTTATTTTTTTTACTTGTTCACACATCTGGTTGAGTGTTTTTTTTCTACACTATTAATAACAAAAATACAATTGTGTTTTCTCGCTATTGTTTTTTTCTTGTTTTCCGAAATAATTAAAATATGACATGGCCGATAATGCTTTGTGGCCAACAATATAGATTCCGTTCAAGAGGCTGAACAGTGAGCCTAGTCCTCAGAAAGCAGTAATCAGAGACTTCGACAATGTCCATTTGTCTGAAAACTAACAAAAAATGCAAATAAAGGTAACAAGAGTGACAGAGGCAGTGTGAGTGATGGTGTGATGCAAATTATCAGTGGAGAGAAAATGCAAAGCTTTTTAGTGAATCAGAAAAGCTCCACAAAATGTAAATGATATAGAAAGGGAAGTGTAGTGCCTCTAAGGTCTATTTTCTTTCACTGAGTTGATAAGTCTCTTGGGTATTTAGAGTATTCCAGTGAATAATTTGAATAGTGTTTCCCTAAAAAACTGATTTATGTGGGTTGTGTGCAGAGACAGACTCATTTTTCACACCTGCTTCACATACTGTGCAATATTTCAGTGCAGTTGTGCTCGAGCTGAGAACTTCCAAAAGTGCATAGTCTCATTGTAAATATGAAGTTAATGCAAATGGCTTCCTTTAAAACCCATGTTGATAGCATTGTACTTTAAACTACTCTCCTAGCCGCCGGAGCAAGGTCGGTGGGTGGCGCCAGGGATTGTGACCCCGGAGGAGAGTTAGAGGGTGGCCGCACAGCTTGCACCATTAGAGTAGAGACAGAGGGCGGACACAGGACTTGTGCCGCCAGAGCCAGGTGGGAGGGTGCCCACAGGGCTTGGGCCGCTGGAGCAAGGTAGGAAGGCGGTTGCCTGCAGACCGGGGCTTATGATGGCCTTTGCGACCCATCGAGGAGGAGCGACTCAAGGGGTTCCCAGTGAAAAGGGAAAGCAGCCGCTAGTGAGACGATTACTCCTTAATCGGAGGTGGAGGGCTGGTTAGGACCAGGTGGTGACTTCTGCGGCTTGATGGATTTTGTGTCACGCTGCTGGGTCAATGACTGGTCAGTATGTACTGTCATGTGTGGAGCAGGATTGGCATGACCGGCCTGTCCAATGGTTTAGTTTTGCTGTCCTTTGGCTACATTTAGCCATTTTTGTTTCTATAGCAAACAATCTTGATTATGGCAATGTGTAAAGTGATTAAATCAAACATTAGACCCGATGTCTAAGTTGCAGCATTGGCAAATGAAAATGGACAAATGTTGACTCAGAATTATATTATATTCTGAAAAAACAGAAATATTCGCTGGTAGTTGGAGTTATGCTGGTCCTGGAACAAAAACATTGCACACCCCAAATATACAATACAATTTTATTTTTACAGCGTATTTCAAAACAATTGGAGCCGTAACAAAGCGCTTTTCATATGGTGTAATATAAATAAGCAGGTAATAAGAACACAAATTTTAACACATAAACACATTACAATACATACAATAGATACCAAATGAACAGCAGAACAGTGAGTGTCTCATATTGAGTTGAAAGCTAAAGGATAAAAATTTTAAGCTTTGAAGACAAACAGAAGTATCTGGAAGCGAACTCTAAAGTGCACTGGGAGCCAGTGAAGTCAAGTCAAGTCAAGTCAATTTTATTTGTATAGCCCTTAATCACAGACAGTCTCAAAGGGCTTTACACAGCCACAATTGACATCCCCGATCTTAACCCCCAGGAGGGCAAGGAAAAACTCACAAAACCTCATTAGGGGAAAAGTGAGAAACCTTGAGAAGGGACCACAGATGGGGGAATCCCCCTTCCAGGATGACCAGGCTGCAATGGATGCCAACTGGGCAACATTTGACACATACAATGATGCTATGCAATAATAGATGAGATAATATAAGAGTCAATTGAATGAAGTGCTGCAGGAAGATGACTTCAGTGGAGTGGGTCCTCATCCAGGGCCGTAATATCCATGGCAGCATATCCGAAGATGAGCCTTCGATCTTGTACCGGTCAGTTGGTGTAAATTCAGTACAGCCACTTCCAAGTGAATCGCCATCACCTAATTCGGGGAATTGGGAACAGAAAAGAAAGAACAGAAATAGCAAACAGGCCAACAAGTAGTTCAATGAAGTGCTGAAATATAAGGAAATCAGAAAAGGCGCTGCATGAAGACGACTTCGGCAGAGCAGGTCCCTTCCCGGTTCGTCAGTGCCGTAATCTTCAAAGCATGTCCCCATCACCTAATTCCCAAGCAGGGGAAGGAGGGGGCAGAAAAGAGAAGAACCGGCAGTAAACAGGCCAACAAATAATTAAATTAGATGCTAAAAGTATATAAATAAATTGATCAAATGTCGCGCTGCAGGAAGACGACATCACTGGAACAGGTGCATGCCCAGTTGGTCAATGCCTTAAACTTCCTAGTGGGTCACCGTCACCTAATCCCCCAGCCGGGGGAAAAGGGGGCAGAAAAGAAAACAAAAGAAAAAAAGCGGCAGTAAACAGGCCAACAAATATTTCAGCTAAATGCACAAGAGTATAAATGCGTCTTTAATAGTGTTTTGAACATTTCTACTGAGGTGGCGCCTCTAATATCTGAGGGAAGTGCATTCCAAAGCATTGGTGCCCGAATAGAGAACGCTCTAGAACCTGCGGACTTCTTTTTGGCTCGCGGGATCACTAAAAGACCAGCATTTTGTGAGCGAAGGTTTCGGGACGGAACATATGGTACCACGAGGTCAACGAGATAGGAAGGTGCTAAGCCGTGCAATATTTTAAAAGTAAGTAGCAGAACTTTAAAATCACATCTCAAGTGGACCGGAAGCCAATGCAAATTGGCTAATATCGGGGTAATATGATCAAACTTTCTCGTCTTAGTTAAGAGTCTAGCTGCTGCATTTTGAACTAACTGCAGACTTTTAATACTCGACATGGGGAGACCCGAGAGCAAAGCGTTACAATAGTCGAGGCGAGACGTAACAAACGCATGGATTAAGATTTCCGCGTCACACGTTGATAGAATTGGGCGAATTTTAGCAATGTTACACAGATGAAAAAACGCAGTTCGAGTCATATTTTTAATGTGCATTTGAAAAGACATAGTTGCGTCAAATATAACACCGAGATTTTTTGTTGAATCCTTTTGGATAATATTACATTTATCGATATTCAGAGTGGTGTCTTTGAGAAGGTACCGATGACGCGCTGGTCCAATGATGAGCATCTCGGTTTTATCTGAGTTAAGACGCAAAAAATTGAAAGACATCCATTGTTTAATTTCGGCAAGGCACGCCTCTAATTTATAGCAGTCGCGCGGATTCGTTATATCCAACGGCATGTATAATTGCGTATCATCAGCATAACAGTGAAAACTAATGTTATATTTCCGTATAATATCACCAAGCGGTAGCATATAGATGCTAAACAATAGAGGTCCAAGTACCGATCCCTGCGGAACTCCACATATGATCTTACAAAGATCCGAAGTCGTATTGCCATGAATTACACGGTGCGTCCTCTCCGACAGATACGAATTAAACCAAGAAAGCGCTGAACCTGAAATGCCAACACACGTTTCAAGGCGTTTTAATAATATGTTATGATCAACGGTATCAAAAGCGGCACTAAGATCGAGTAAGAGTAATATTGATGAGGTGTCGGCGTCCATAGCTATGAGAAGATCATTAGTAACTTTAGCAAGGGCCGTCTCAGTAGAGTGGTCGGCTCTAAAACCCGATTGGAAAGGTTCAAATTGATTATTAGCAGTCATATATTCATTAAGTTGTTGCGCTACGACTTTTTCAAGAATTTTTGCAATAAACGGAAGATTTGAAACCGGCCTATAGTTGTTGAGACTCTCTGGGTCAAGGTTTGGTTGCTTAAGTAACGGTCGGATAACGGCGGTCCTAAAAGCTGCTGGTACTACACCCGTGGTAAGTGATAGATTAATTATATTTAAAACAGACGGTCCAAGGGTCGTAAACAGTTCTTTAATTAGTTTACCAGGAAGCGGATCGAGCACACAAGTTGTCGGTTTTGCCGCACTAACCAATTTTGTTAGGCTCTCAAGAGATATTTTTTTAAATTGACATAAGGTTATCGGACAGTTATCAGCCCTAATGTCCCTATTAACACCATTTATCGCGGAATTCGACGGAATTTTAAGAATAGTGTCTTTAATCTCATCACGAATACATTCTATCTTCTGAGTAAAAAATTGCATAAAATCGTGAGCTGAATAGGAAGAGCTATCCGAGGTTGGTCGCTGTTGCGTTAGCATTGCTACGGTATCAAATAAATATTTAGGGTTGTTTTTATGTAAGACAATTAATCTAGAATAATAATTAGTTTTGGCTAAATTAAGCGCTTCTTTGTATATTAGTAAACTATCGCACCATGCCTGACGGAAGACCTCAAGTTTGGTCGCACGCCATTTGCGCTCAAGCTTCCTACAAGATCGTTTCAGTACGCGCGTTTCCTCTGTAAACCACGGAGTAAGCCTCTTTGGACGAGTTTTCGTTTTTAAAGGCGCGACGGAGTCAAGCGCATTTAACAAAGCGACATTAAAGTTGTTTGTGAGATCATCAATCGTACCAATATAATTAGGAAACGAAGCAGTTGCTAAAGGGAGTAGCTCAGAGAACGCAACGATGGTTGAGGAGCTAATGTTACGGCTGCTATAATTTTGATTATGGTCAGAACGATGACAGTGAGCCAAGACTTCAAATTTGATAAAGTAATGGTCAGATATCGCACTGGTATATGGTCACTGGGACCGAACACCATAACCTCTGTGAAGAGAGGCTAAGATTGGGGTGATGTGATCTGTCTTCTGAGCACCAGTTAAAAGATGAGCGGCAGTATTTTGGACCAGTTGGAGGTGCTTGAGTGAGGACTGGCAGACTCCAAAGTAAAGTGCATTGCAGTAATCTAGCCTAAATGTAACGAATGTATGGATTGCTGTTTCTAAGTGCTGCTGGGAAAGAAAGGGCTTCACTTTAGCCAGCTACCTAAGATGAAAGAAGCAGGATCGAACAATACTGCACTGATCTGCTGATCTAATTTAAAATCACTGTCCAGTTTAAAATCTAGTTTGAGACTGTTTGCTTTCGATAAGATGTCAGGGGGCCGAGGTCAACAGGATTGAGAGTAGAAGGGTCACTGGGACCGAACACCATAACCTCTGTCTTCTTTTCATTGAAATTCAGGAAGTTAAGTGACATCCAGATTTTGATATCCTCTAGGCAGGACAAAAATGATCTCAAAGAGAAAGCGTCTTTTTTGCTCAGCGGGACATAGATCTGTCATCTGCATAGCAATGGAAGGAAAATCCATGTTTTCATAGGATGGAGCCTAGGGGCAGGAAGTAAAACGAAAACAGCAAGGGTCCCAAAACTGAACTTTGTGGGACACCGTACGACAAAGGGGCAGAGCGGGACTCAGTGCCACCTAGGCGAACACAGGCGGTCCTGCCAGTCAATTAAGATCTAAACCATTCTCGAGCGCTACCAATAATTCCCACCGGTGCTGAATACCAGCCAGAAGAATATTGTGGTCCACCGTGTCAAACTCTGCAGTTAAATCTAACAAGACAAGGCATACATAGTCTCCAGTGTGGTTTGCCAGGAGAATATCATTTAACACTCGTAACAGGGCTGACTCTGTGCTATGCATTTTCTTGAAACCTGACTGGAAAACCTTCATGACGTTGTGTTCATCTAAAAGGGATTGAAATTACATGTGCACCAAGTTTTTCCAAATTTTAGAAAAAAGCAATTTGGAAAATGGTCAAAAATCTGACAGCACACCTTGAATCAAGGCCAGGTTTCTTAAGCAGGGGGTCCACCACGGCATGTTTAAAATGTTGTGGGACTACACCAGAAGAGACTGCTGTTGATAATGGCCAAAATTGATTCGCCAATACTTGGGAGAACTTCTTTAAAAATATGAGGATTTACACAGATCACACCAACATTGTGAGGGACAGTCATTGAAAAAGATACCACATTAAGTCGTCAAACATCTCAGGATCTGCTGGCTGCATCGGCGGCTCCACTTCTGGTGAACTCAATTCCATTGATGGGGCTGGTGATTGTGGCGTTATCTGTAAACTTCAGGAGTTTTGGCAGATGGATGAATTGAGGTGAGATTGTTCTTGTTGCGAGAAGCCCCCGGTGCTGATTTGGGATGGTTATTAAGCCTTGGTTCTAAACTGGCCCCCTGGATGAATTTTTAAAAACGACTGTCAATATCCTCCACCCTTAACGGTTCTGTTAACGAACTTGAACAACTTGAACAAAGTACTCAAATGCATTTTTGATTGATCCTGGCTATGTACGTTAGAATTAATATGTTTGTCTAAGATGAGTGATCACAATCGGAGGCGAGCCATCTCACCCCATTGCAGCGCTCTGCGCAAAAGGCACCTGTGACTCCTTCCTGTGCCGATGTAGTGCTGTGCAATCACATTATGACATATGTAATATTTCATGTCACGTACATTTTATAATCATAATTAGCATCATCTTCACGCATGTTTTTTTCCAATTATTGAATATATAAGAATAGAAGATTAATACATTTTACATTGCTTGTATAGTAGGGATTTGTTCAAATTAATTTTTATGCAAATGATTCATTTTAATTCACGAGTGTTGTTTTAGTTGCAAATTACATTTGTTAAATAAAAAAAACTGTGTTAGTTCTATTTCAGGTTTGGTGATTTTCTAAACACAAGAAGAACTTTTAAGGCACGGGAAAAGCAATGATGTTAAGAATAGTTCTGGTAATCTATAGAACAAACAAAAAAAAACGCTTCAGCTGATAGCGTTAAAAGCAGCCACAAAAAGGATTCTCCCATTGATGCCTTCTCCATTCAGGCGTTCCAGAATAACGAGCAGCGCTGTGTTGAACACATCATCTTGTTGCCCGATAGAAAAGCTGCAGGGGGTGTTCACCAGACGACTTGTGATGTTTTTCAGGTTGTTTAACAACATGCATTCAAAGCAAATGGTGAGGACAGATGTCAGAGCAACAGTTGCAGTCATTCAGTCTTGAAATTGCTGCTTTCTTGGGGACTAGGTTGATCATGGAGTATTTTGAGCAAATGGTGTAAAAAATAAAAAATATACGACAGTGGATTTTAAAAGAAAATCCACCTTTAGCAGACTGTATAAATGCAGTACCTGATATGGGGCACATCATTTTTGTTCAGCCCACTGGTTTTACGCTCCCTGCTCCAAACCCACAACCCTGCATCAAGTGTTGCGGCCTCTCATTGTGTCGCAGTGTCTGCTGCTCCTTTGATCTGGCAAACCTGCAGAGAAACAGACTTGGCTGAATGCACATTGACTCAGCAACTGCAGCCTGCAACACACACTGCCAGGTAACATGGACCTGCTTACAAGGCCAATCCATTGCTAGTGTTTCCGTTTTCCTAAGTCTTTCATCTTGAATTTTGCTGTCATCATTTCTTTCACGTTCATCAACACTTTTTCATTGCTTGCTGCAAGTCATCAACCCATATTATTATGATCACTTTGTCATCATTGCTCACTTTTGTATAAACACAATGGTCAGCTGGGTTTTGCACAAATTCGTTTTTGTCCAAATATTCATGCAGCATTTTGTTCCAATTTCTTCCGGATTGTTTTAGTCCGTAAAGGGACTTTTGTAATTTACACACCAATTTGTCTCCAGGGCTTGATTTGACTTCATAGCCTTCTGGCTGGTCCATGTAAATTTCACAGTCAATTGGTGCTTTCAAGTATGCTGTTTTGACATCCTTCTGATTCAAAATCAGGTTATCTTGTGCTGCTTTTTGCATTAGCACTCTAATGCTACTCATGTTTGCGGTGGGTGAAAATATCTCATCATAATCTACACCCATCTTTTGACTATATCCCTTTGCAACATAACGAGCTTTGTAATTTTCACATCCTTCAGTATTGCTTTTAAGCGCATACGCCCATTTCCCCCCCACTGCTTTCTTACCCCTAGGTAAGTTAGTCAGGGTAAATGTGTAGTTGTCTTTTAGCGACTGCGTCTCACCATCCATTGCATCACTCCATTGCTTTACGTTGGATGAGCTTATGGCAGGTATGTTACACTTTAACCGGTTACAGTAGTCAACATTAGTGAAAATCTGATCATCAAATTCCTCACCACTTACATATTCATACCAATATTTTGGTTTCTTTCTCTCTCTGGAAGGACATTGTCTTTGTTGAGTTTCACCAGTCTGTGTTTGGTCACTCACTTCAGGCGCCATTTCTTTTGTTCCGTTTCATGTGACTGGCTGGTCACATCAGGTGTCATTTTGGGTTCATGATCCTGAGTGACATTCGAGCTCACACTTATGGTTGGTACAGATTGGTTTGCCCTTGGTTTGTTCTGTACCAGATCGTCATCATCACTAGTGACAGTTTGTGTTTCCTGCTCTGCCACAGCTTTTGCTACAAACTTCACTAATCCGTGTTTTTGCACTTTTTTCACTGTCTGGATAGAACACCAAATAGGCAAGGCTATTTTTGTCATACCCAACAAATATTCCCTCCTCACACTTAGAGTCTAATTTCTTTGTTTTGTATATAAGCAAAACATTTGGAACCAAACTTTTGCATCCTGAAGAGGTTAGGTCGATTCCCCGTTAGCATTTAATAAGCTGTCTGTTTTATTCTATTGTTGAAACATCTGTTTCTCACAATAGCTGCTGTCTGGACTGCATAGGTCCATAGCATCTTTGGTAAACCACACTCGATTGGCATGCATCTCGCCATGTCAAATAACATGCGCTAATTACGTTCAGCTGTGCCATTTTGGTGTGGCGAATATGGTGACGATATGTAATGCTTAATGCTATTTTTAGTCAGCAAATTTTTATAGTTTTTACAATCTTTTTAAAATCTGTCCCATTGTCAGATCTGATGCATTTGACCTTAACGTATGGAGCTGTATGCCAAGAATTTCTCAGTCGCTTGCACCGTGTCAATCTTGTGTTTCATGAAATACACAAATACTGCATCGGAATAATCGTCAATTCATGATAATGCAAAGCGATGTCCGTCAATTTATTCAGGATCAATTGGTCTGGCTATGTCTGTGTGGATCATGTCGAGTGCATTTTTAGCGCCCGCAAGAGGTTCTCTATTTCAAGTTTGAATAAACTTCCACTGAGTGCACACATCACAATATAATGTTGCTTCGTCAATTTTACCCTTAATCACTATGCCATCAACAACCTCTTGTAACCTTTGAATATCATCATAATTGCAGTGACCCATGATCTCATTCCATGTCTGCATGTCACAATACCTTTTACATTGGTCATCATTGTCTCCATTCACAGTGTGTAAATAATACATCCTGTTGTATTTGTGAATGTTGAATTGTGTCCTATCCTTGTGCCGTAGAACATCATGTCTTTTCTTGAAGGTGACTGTCGCACCACTGGATGTAACTGCCTGCACAGAGAAGATGTCCTCCGGATAAGATGAAACGTATAACGCCTATCTCAGCGTCACTTTGTGCCATTCTCCGTTGATGTCCATCAGGCAGACCGCCGCGTCTCCCCTGTGTTCTACTACTCCTTTGCATCTTGTGCCATCAGCCAATTCCACGCAGTGTGTCTTGGCCTGAAAACTGTCATTGAACGCTTTGAACTTCCTCAGATCGGTTATTATGTGTGAAGTGGCACCCGTGTCAACCATCAGACCTGTTTTGTTGATGCTGCGCACCGGCTGGATATCTGTGTCGACGTCATTCAAGTGGAATGCGTAATCCTTGTCATCAGTAACTTTTCGTGCGTTATCCGACCGTTGTTTACGCCTACAGTTTGAGTTGCGGTGCGTGGCTTTCTTGCACAAACTGCACCACTGCTTACGTTGACACTCTTTAGCTTTATGTCCTTTTCGGACACATTTAAAACACTCAATGTCGGCACTTTCTGTGTTCGTACTTGGTCGTCCTCGTGCATTCATGACATTGTCCTCTGACACCGGTCCTTTCCTATTTTTGTCGTCTTCGTAGCTCCGTAGTCTCGTCTTGAAGTCAGCAAAAGTCATTGCTTCTTCAATTTGAGTTATGTGGACGTTGAACGGTTCAAAAGATTCAGGCAGCCCATTCAATACCATTGCGATGAGCAATCCGTCATGCAATATCTCACCGACTTTTCGAAGTGCTGTGATGGCTGTCTCTGCCCGTAAAATGTACTCAGTGACACTCTCACTGTGCGTTGTCAACGCTTTGTAGAGGCTAATAATGCGTAGCTTGCCAGCGCCCGCATAATGCTTCCTCAATATTTGCAGTGCCTTTCGTCCATCATCTGCTGCCTCTTGCATCACCAGTGATAAACTTTTGTCATCCAAAAATTGTATCAGCTCTGCATATGCTTCGGCATTTTTCACATCAAAGTCGGCTGTTTTATCATCCTCTTCATCTGTTTCATTTTCAGCAGGATTGTACAGAACCGCGTCTTTGAGCCCTTGTAGTTTTAAGTGACCCAAAAACTTTGTCTCCCACAGTTTGTAGTTTTTCTCATCCCCATCAAAAAAAGAGTCTACTCCAGGGCTACTCGTTTCAGTCGGCCGCCGGTTCATTGCGCTAGCCATTGGCTTACTCGCAGTTATGCTTACCAGACTCGCAGTACGTTGCGGCTTCTTTCTGGTGGTACAGTCAAAAAATTCCTGATTTTGTCCTGGCTTCAGTCGGATCCTGGGCCCATAACCTGTTGGCAGGTACTACGCAGCGCAGTAGTATTGCGACCGACTATTTTCAGGATTAGCAAACCAGAATTTATGTATTAACAAAAGAATAACTACACACAACCTGTCCTGTCTGAGGGTGTGGAAGGAGTGAAGACTTTAATATAAAGCGACAAAAAAATCAAAGAAACATAACATCACAAACATACATGTAACAAAGCAAGAACACATTTGAGAGCACATCTTTAACAGAAGTGTTTTGCAACTTTAAGAACCTTATAGTGATTAAAAAAAAAACATTTGGGAATTGTTAGCATTGTTATGCAAGGTGTCAAATACACTTGGATAAATTACAACAGCAATGATAACTGTAATATTGAATACTCTGATTAAAGGGGAAGTAAACCCAAAATATTTTTCCATGCAGGCCCTCTCGTTGAAACAAGGCATTCTGATTAATATTTCGTTTGTGCAAGAAGCAACTGTGAAGTAATTTTCAGTCGGTAAAATTGAGAAAATGGCCGCCCCTTGAGGTGGACAAAAAAACTGGTGGATTTTGCAGTTTATACTCATATTCCGCCAAGTGGATTGCTGCATCAACAGTGCAGAAAGTCAACAATACTCTGGAGAAGGACATCACAATATTGGCAGCATCTTAAATCCAGTGGTACCGATGTGAATGTAAATAAAGATGGTTTATAACATGCTCAGATCTGCCAACCTTGGACATTCATTTTTTACTTCTTTTTTTTATTCTCATAAAACCTCAAGGAGAAATTCAATTCACACTTGACTCTACTGTTTATTTTTGTGATCACACAAATAGAGAACCAGATAACATACTGGTATACATCATAAACTGGAGTGGGGGAGTCGGTGGCATGCTCAAGGGTACCTCGACATTTGTCAAAGAGGAAACTCACCAAAAAGTACAATTGCTTCTGTTTTTCAGTCTTTTTCTGTGACCTTCTGGGTCTAAAACCCAAGTCCTTCCAGATGATTGGCGGCTCTTTTAGAATCACACTGTGCATATGCATCATCTGTGAAAAACTCTATGCTCACTCAACTTTATAAAAGTGTATATGGGTTACAATTTTATGTGTGTAATTATTTTTTTTCTCTTTTTTTTTTACATAATTTAATATGGTAAACAAAATGTGTTGTTAACATTGAAAATAATGTCCTTTTTAGCATTAACGTAGGTTAACTAAAGCTTCTGCAATGCCTGGTGTGAATATTTGTCCATCGCTCTGTCTCCTTTCAGGGTCTTGTTCCTCCTCAGGGTGATGTCATCGCTCTGTGTGAAGGCTGTTCCAATTCACCTCTAAAATTCATCAAATGCGACCAAGATATGTGTCCTCCAACACTCAATCATCTGTCCTTATGGATTAACCTTCTCATACAGGTTGTGAGACCTTTTTTATTTCTACTCTATAAAACTGAAAGTGCAGTTCAGTGTTTCAGAGCTTTTATTTTAAAGCAGGTTGGCCCCAGTTTTGAAGTAGAGTCATTCCTTTCAATTGTAGGTGAGCATCATAAACAAACTGCAAAAAATAAACACCAGCCACTGGGTGATTGATCTGGCTGGAGAGCAGTGCCTACATGTCAATACAACTGGATGCCACTGTTGGCAAACTGCAAAAGACGGTGGTTATAAAGAGAAAAAGTAAAAATAACTTGCTGACAGTAACATTTTAAGTCCTCTACACACCAATACGACCTGGCCAACTGTCGCATTGGCCGAGAAGTCGGATGCTAACTACTAGTGATGGGAAAATGAAGCTTCAAATTTGCTTCATGAACCAGTTGTTGTATTTTTTAGTCCTGTAGATGCCGCTGTTGGTTTGAATAAAGGTTTTAAAAAATGGCAGTGTGCTTTCGGTCCAATGTTGAACAGAGAGTGCCATCTACTGGAGGCCAAAAATACCACAACTAGTTCATGAAGCAGATTTGAAGCTTCATTTACCCATCACTAATAAATAAACTGGACCTTCTGTGCATGAGAAGTCATTCCCCTCCATGCCATTGGCGGTGATAGTCAATGCGTAGCCTTTGATGGTGATGTGGAATAACAGCGGCTTTTTGTGAATGATTGATTAATTCGTCTTCACGCTCTTCTGTCCAGCCCGCCATTATGTCCATAGAGGAGATGTGAAAATAAGCAAAATAATTTTAGTTCTCAAGAAATAGCTTCAATTTTCCGTTTTTCCTCTCCCGTCATGTCCAGTTCTTGTCCAGCACACTGGTGAAAGCCAATCACAATGATCATTTGTCCCAACAGCCTGACCCGATTCTCCATGATGAAATGGACGACCACGCCCCTCCAGACGTCCCAACAACGGCTCAGAGTTTACGACATGGCACACTCCACCAAATATACGGCTGACATCGGATTGGTGTGTTGAGGCCTTTATATACATTTTCGAAAAGTATTTTTTTTACAATATTAATGGAGCCTGTGCCCTAGATATCCATCCATTATCTGTACCGCTTCTCCTCACAAGGGTCGCGGGAGGAGCTGGAGCCTAATCCCAGCTATCTGCAGGCAGTAGGTGGGAAAATGTTTATTGGGCGGCACGGTGGCCGACTGGCCATCGGTCGTGGGTTCAATCCCGGCTCCGGCCATCCTGTGTGGAGTTTGCATGTTCTCCCCGTGCCTGCGTGGGTTTCCTCTGGGTACTCCGGTTTCCTCCCACATTCCAAAAACATGCATGGCAGGTCAATTGAACACTCTAAATTGCCCCTAGGTATGAGTGTGAGCGCGGATGGTTGTTCGTCTTTGTGTGCCCTGTTATTGGCTGGCAACCAGTTCAGGGTGTCCCCCGCCTACTGCCCGAAGATAGCTGGGATAGACTCCAGCACTCCCCGCAACCCTAGTGAGGAAAAGCGGTATAGATGATGGATGGATGGATAATGTTTATTATGGGGCGGCACGGTGGGGGACTGGTTAGCACGATGGCCTCACAGTGCAGAGGGCATGGGTTTGATTCCGGTGTGGAGTTTGCATGTTCACCCCGTGCCTGCGTGGGTTTCCTCCGCGCAGATGGTTGTCTATGTGTGCCCTGCGATTGGCTGGCAACTGCCTGAAAATATAGCTGGGATAGACTACAGCACCCACATGACCCGAGGTAGGAGAAGCGGTACAGATAATGGATGGATTGATGTTTATGTTGCACCTTCCTGTAGCACTTCAGTCTATGACATGAATAAGAAGAAAAGTGCTTTCATGGGCCATTATATGCTATTTTAATCTGCTTTATAAACTTACAGTGTGCCACAATCCTATACAGAACTCAAGCAAATCAGTGTGTTGTTCCACCATGTCATGGACTAACAGCACTCTTGCATGCGACATTTAAAAGGAATGAGAAGAGCTGCTTTGATTAGCAACGAAAGTCTAATGTGTTCAAGCCCACAACGGCGCAAAATGCCCTTTCTAAATGTGCTTTACTGCACCAGCTTGCATGGGTCTTCAAAAATTCAAAAAGTTACAGCCCATCTTCATGCAGAGTTAGTCTGCACCTTGCGCTCGACTTGCATGAAAATAGTGCCCACAGTCTTTGGCAGTAGTAGAAGTAGCTAAGCTTGTAATTATAATGCAGAGAGCAGACAGAGCTGCAGACGCTATCTGACAGATTTGAACAGGGCAACAAATGATGTCTATCTGTGTGACCGAGAGAGGACAAAGTAGATGAATAAATTGGTACGTGTTAGCATCTCTCCATTTCCCAGTGTCTGATCATGAGGATGTGCTGAAAATAAGACACAAGCTCCTTCCCTCCTCTTGATTATGATGGTAATTAACAGCAGATAAGTAGGCAGATGGAACCCACTCAGTCTGATTATAAGTAGTAGGCCTCCCATGTTGCTCAACATTCTTTCATGGTCCTGGAAAAATATTTCTTCAAACGACATGTTTTGTAGTTTGGAGGGTTTCAGTTTATTTTAAAATTGTTGTTTCACCAATAACACACAAACTGTTGTGTTCTGCTTAAGTTCCAGGCATTTGCAACATAGTTCTGGCCTTTCCTTCCATTTTCCAATCACACCTCAAAATTTGAGGAAAAATCTGAGGGGGTCTTTGTTGTGTTGACCTATTTTTGGGGGGACTTTTTACTTACTTCTCCTTGTTGTTTTATCTTGATTTGAATAAATGTTTCCCGTGCACTTCTGCCTCCCTGAATCTGGGTCCACCTACCTTTCGCCTGCACTGTACCACAATGAACCCCCGTCATGACAGATTCACATTTACCAAAATAATTAAATCTATCCGGTGAGTGATATATTTCAAGATACAAAATAAGGCAGATGAATGATTGATTTCATTGGGTCGAGGAGGAGGAAGGCGGAAGACATCCCAATAGAGTGGAAGGAGGCCTCTTAACCGTAGTAAATGCGGAAACTACAGGAGAATCACAGTGCTCTCCGTATCGAATAGTTTTCAATTGCATCCTCCTCAATGAAAGAGAAGATGCAGTGGTCTCATTATCACATGGATGAGCAGGATGGATTTAAGATGCAAAGAAGCTGTATTGGCCAGATAACTCGCCCCTATAATCAACTGTATTTATAGAGCAATTTTAGATTTATAGAAAAATCCCTGCTGAAACTAAGAGATGTAAATAAATACTAATCATATATAAAACAATTTAAATGACAAGAACTAGAGCTGCGAGCTTCTATAAAGGACCCTTATAATCCTGGCCACATTGGGGTACTGGTCGATGGGTAGAGTTGTCACAAACAAATTTGTCCGGATGATATATTTTCCCAGAAACTATCACAATAAATGATAGTATCATTGTTGTTTTTGTTTTTCTTAATGACACTGATTTTGTGATGTTAGAACAAAAATTATTTACGTACATCCTATTGAAGTGCATTTCAGTACATTTGTAAGACCGAATAAATAAATGTTATAAACTGCACATGGAATGTTGGACTGTTTGTATAAATGTATAGCAATTTCAAGTGAGCTGTAAGCTCCCTTGATGCAACAAGATCTGAGCTCTTCAGACTTGGTAGTTGCTCCGCTGGTATGCGCTGTCTAGCACTAATGCTACATGGCTATTATTACCACTATTATGCACTGCTGTGGCTCATTAATAAATGAGTCAAATTTATTCTAGTCGGACTAAGTAGGACCACAGAAGGCCTAGGTCTGAAATGCACGGCTTGCCACTGTTCCTGCGGTCCATTATTTTTTTTTTTTTAACTATTCCTTACGAGCATGTTTGTGTTGTCTCTCCCTGCTCTGTCAATCCTAAGTCTGTGTTCTTCACTTCTCTGTCCCTCCTATGTGTGCTGTAACTGCCGCCACTTTGGCTCTGTCCGGTCAGATACTAATTGACAATCATGTGCGGGACTTTGAAGTCAACGATAATTCTGGCACCTAATTGGCAGTAAACAATTGCAAACAGTTTTTATAGTTGCCATCATTCTCAAAATATATTTGCGACAAGAAAAAACTTTTTGAGACCATTAGAGTTCTTCATTTGTGATCAATTGCATCCTTGAATGAAGGCTGATGAAAAAAAACAACATTTGTGATAGGCGGGCACACACTTACAGCCTATACAGCCTTTACACTTGAAATCTTTCAGGGCTAATTGCCTCTTTAAGCAAACTTGGCAGATAGCATTGTGTTTACATTCAGAGAAAATATAATTTGCATCTTGTTTGATCTGACAGACACTGTTTCTTGACCCAATTTGACTCTGGCTTCTGACCAGCACCTGTTCACTCTTCTTCTCTAATGAAGCAGTTCCAGTCTTGGTATTTGAGATGCTCTTATGTAAAGTCTGCCATCTAGTGATAAAGACCATTCCCAGTGTGGGCGCAGGCCACATGCGGGCCCCCATTGCCCATCCCTGTACTCGATACTGTCTGTACTTCATACTGTAAAGGAATATATTCATCCCTCATACCTTTCAGCTTGAACTCATTGTTTTCAAAGCGCTATATAAAAAAAATACGTATTGTAATAATGTTTTAATATGACTTGACTGATGTATTGTGCCGACCGTACCAATCAAAAGTTTGGAAACAGCCTTCAATTCAGTGTTTTTTCATTATTTAAAATTGTCCTGAGTTGTACATTATTACTTAAGTCGTAGATATTATGAAGAAATATTGATGGAATTATTTGTTTAAAAAAATCATGTTAATCAAAATACTATAAGAATACATTTTAGAATTTATATTCTTCAAAAGTAGACACTTTTTGCTCAGATAACAGCTTTGCACATCTTGGTATTCTCTCGGGTAGTTTTATGATGTGGATGAGAGTGATGGGAAGATGAAGCTTCAAATTTTCATGAATCAGTTGTTGTATTTTTCTAGTCCTGTAGATGGCACTGTTGGTTTAAATAAAGGGTTTAAAAAATGGCAAGTCAGTGTGCTTTCAGCCCAATGTTGAACAGAGAGTGCCATCTATTGGAGTCCAAAACAACAACAACTGGTTCATGAAGCTGATTTGAAGCTTTATTAACCCATCACTAGTTGATGATGTTTTATGTTTTGAAATGACTCTCTGTTCACAGAATCATCGAAAGTTAATTGCTTGAATTGCATGACCTCTTAATGAGACCATTTTAATTTGAAGGTGTTCCCAAACTTTTGACTGGTTCTGTACAAACTGGTACTATGCAAATCATCAACAAAGTTTTTACACACACCATAGAGTTTCTTAATCCTAATTCATCAATAAGCTGTCATATATCAGTGCCAATATTGTACGATTTATTTTACACTAACTACGGATGTTAGCCTAAATCTTTATTTAGGTTACACTCAATCTATGCTTTGATTTCTCCCAATGCTCCACATATATTTGTATTTTGGTTGTTCCTCTGTTCATTAATTTGAGCTTATAGTTATAAATACTGCTGTTGTGTGATTTAATTCCCTCATGCTACGATTAAAGAGTTCATGTGTCAATACATCCAGATAGTTTCTCTTTGATCATATTATTCATGGTCCAAACTTCACTAACACACAGCACTGCCTGTTTCGGGCGTCCTTGTATCCTCTTGTCCCAGTGACCCTAACTCACTGAGTTGGTGCACAACATTCATAGTACACTTGCAGCAGAGTTAAAATTTACTTGCACCCAGGAGGAGGGAGGTAATGAGGATGCTCATATGGAAGTTGGCTTGAGATCAGAAGATAGATTGGATACCCTTGGCCTTGCTGAAGACAAAATTGATGTCAGCAGCAGATGACATCAGGCCTGTTGGCACTGAAGCAAATCTGGTCATTGGACCTGGATGTTGTAGTCATATGACAAGATGTGGTGTCTGATCATTAGTCATAATCATCATTTTGTATTTGTATGTAGAATCTGGGTGGCACAGTGGATGACTGGTTACCGCATCAGCCTCACAGATCAGAGGTCGTGAATTTGTATCAGGACGAGAGGCCTTTTGTGTGGAGTTTACATGTCTTCCCCGTGGGTTAGTGATGGGTAAATGAAGCTTCAAATCAGCTTCATGAAACAGTTGTATTTTTTTTGGACTCCAGCAGATGGCACTGTGTGTTCAACATTGGTCTGAAAGCAAACTGACTTGCCATTTTTTAAACCCTTTATTTAAACCAACAGTGCCATCTACAGGACTCAAGAATACAACAACTGGTTCATGAAGCAAATTTGAAACTTAATTTTCCCATCACTACAGTGGGTAATATTTGAGTCTTCAGGTTTCCTTCCACTTTCTAAAAACATGCATGCAAGGTTTAATGAGGACTCTAAATTGTCCTTGCATGAATGGTTGATAGTTATAGACAAACACCCGTTCAGGCTGGAATTGGGACCTGTCCAGGATGACCCCCGACACCTCTTCCCTATGTCATCTAGGATGGGCCTGAGCACACCGTTTCAGGATAAGCATTTATGAAAAAGGTTGGATGTTGCACCTGACAGCTGAAAAGCGTTGCCCTGTCGCTCGTTGTCCTGGAAGTAATTTCTTTCACCGCTACTTGAACACTAGCCGCCAAGCTATCTTGCGTCGCAGCAGTATGAGCTTTATTTATATTATATCTAAGTCCGTGAACAGCAGCAGCAACAAGCTGCGCAATGACAAATAAACGACCCCGCTGACAAGCGTTTTAAACGAGTCGGCGAACGAGTCGGCGAACGAGGCGGCGCTAAGCGTGCTAATCGCTAAAATGAGGTACAGAGTAATAAGTGCTTCGATGTACGCTCGACTTTTAACAGAAGTCTGACTCGAACCGCGTTTGGGCGGAGAGCTAGCTATGAACAGAAATGTTGTATTCCAACCATTACGTATAGAAACATAAAATAAGACGACGGCTACGTTAGCTATTTAGCAGACGCTCTCGGACCGGAACACGGAAACGAATGACATCACCACGACAAAGAGGTTCGACGTCAAACGTATTGTAGCGTCTTTAAAAGACCACGTCAGCATTTCATTCAGTTCTCGACTTTTTATTCGTACAGAAAACGGCTATGTTGGCCGTAACCGATCAAACACCGGGCAACTCGTTCCGTCATTTTCAACGGATCACTCTCTCGCTCACTCGCTCGCTCGCTCGCACGCATACACCTCCCGTCCAGTGAGTTGCGCGATGTATTGACCGAAATCGGACACAACACAACTCAGAGAAACACAAA
Organism: Idiotropiscis lumnitzeri; assembly: GCF_059441095.1. Classification (NCBI taxonomy): domain Eukaryota; kingdom Metazoa; phylum Chordata; class Actinopteri; order Syngnathiformes; family Syngnathidae; genus Idiotropiscis; species Idiotropiscis lumnitzeri. The sequence goes on along the minus strand of NC_142394.1, from coordinate 1,164,103 downwards.
TGTCAACACGAGGACAGACAGCAGACAACCCAATTCGTTACAGTATTGTAAATATTTGTCATATCATCAATATTTGCACCACAGAGTACTGAGTTTCGACATCCTCTCAATAACAGTTCTCAAAATTATATTTCTTATCAATTTAGCTTTGCAAAAGGACATTTTATTGACATGATCTAACATCAATGTACAATGAACATGTACATTCGTGCAAAATGTAAATAAATTGGTGGTGGGGGCCGCAAATTATTTTCTTCTTGGTAGGGGGGGCGTGACAGGAAATAATTGAGAAGCACTGCCCAAGTGTGAGGCATGTGAACCAGTTGTCTACTGTGCTGCTTGTTTGCAATCATGCATCTTTTAACTTTATATATGAACGATGTAATCCAACTGCCTTTTTATTTTTGTTTAGTTTCCTCTCTGGTCTTCAAATGATGCATTTTGAGTTTAATATATACTATTTTGACTCAGCTCTTAGTTTCCTATCTGCATCCGGAACTAATTGGCTCTTGGCCATGTCCATGTGTAAACACATCTATGAAACATTATTTCAACTATCTAACAGATGGGTCCAAAAACATAGAATAGAAATAGAATAGAAATCCCTTTATTGTCATTGTACTCAAGTGTGCAACGAGATTAGAGGGCTCCCCTCTCCAGTGCAATACAACAATAATACAGACAAATATATAAATTAGATAAATAAAGAAGACAGTGCAATGGAATTCAGTACTGAATAGGGCATATAGAAACACATCACAATGCTGTTTTGCGAGGTTAGGGTGGTCTCGTGTGTGTGTGAGAGTTCAGTATGGAGATGGCTCTCGGAAAGAAACTGTTTCTCAGTCTATTGGTCCTTGATTTGATGCATCTGTAGCGCCTGCCAGAGGGCAACAGGTCGAACAGGTGTGAGTTTGGGTGGGTATTGTCATTGACGATGTTGAGAGCCCTTCTGAGGCACCGGGCGGTGTAGATGTCCGACAGTGGGGGGAGAGGGCAGCCAATAATCCTTTGCGCTGTTTTGACTGTCCTCTGGAGCCTCACTCTGTCTGCCTCAGTGCAGCCGCTGTACCAGGTGGAGACACAGTACGTCAGCAGGCTCTCGATGGACGAGTGGTAGAAGGCCAGCAGCAGCTTCCTGTCCAGGTTGAATTTCCTGAGGACTCTCAGGAAGTGCAGACGTTGGCGGACCTTCTTTACCACTGCTGCGGTGTTGTGACTCCAAGAAAGGTCATCGGAGATCTGTACTCCCAGGAACTTGAACGTGTGGACCCTCTCCACACACACGCCTTCGATGCAGAGGGGGGGCGGCAGCGTCTTGTTCCTCCTGAAGTCGACGACAATCTCCTTTGTTTTAGCAGAGTTAAGGTGCAGTCTGTTGTCCTTGCACCAAGTTGTCAGTCTCTTTACCTCCTCTCTGTAGGCTGTCTCGTCACCTTCCGAGATCAGACCGACCACTGTCGTGTCGTCAGCAAACTTGACGATGGTGTTGTTGCCGTGGGCCGGGCTGCAGTCGTAGGTGTAGAGGGCGTACAGGAGAGGGCTCAGCACGCATCCTTGGGGGGAACCGGTGCTCAGCATGAGGGTGGAGGACGTGTAGGGGCCGAGCAACACAGTCTGGGGTCTGTTGGTCAGAAAGTCCTTAATCCAGATGCGTGTGAGGGCAGGGAGGCCGAGAGTGTCCAGTTTGGCGACGAGGATGTCTGGGATGATCGTGTTGAATGCCGAGCTGTAGTCCACAAAGAGCATCCTTGCATAGCTCTGCTGTCGTTCCAGGTGGCCCAGCACAACATGCAGAGCAGTGTCGATGGCGTCCTCAGTGGATCTGTTAGCCCGGTATGCAAACTGGTAGGGGTCCAGAGTGGGAGGAAGGCAGTCCCTGATGTGCTGGAGAACCAGCCTCTCGAAGCACTTCATAATGACTGGTGTGAGAGCAACAGGACGGTAGTCATTCAGGTGGACGGCTGGTGACTTTTTGGGGACAGGAATAATGGTGGAAGTTTTCAAGCAGGAGGGGATGACTGCCTGAGCCAGGGAGCGGTTGAAGATCCTGCAGAAAACATGTGACAGTTGGTGGGCACATGCTCTGAGGACCTTGCATGATCTCCCAACAAGATCTAAAAATATTCACGAGAATCCCTGATGGTGTTTTGTTACAAGCTCAGCAGGCTACTGTCCAACATACATTTTAACAAGGCTCCATGACCTGGAAAAAGTTTCAAAGATCAAAAGTTGCTTTCTTATCTTGAGCTCTCACTGCAGAATATGTCAGCCCGGAAATGTTAACATCTGCTGTCGACATTCCACCACCCACTTGCCATAACTGCAAACTGATCTTGCAGAAAAATCACTATTTCTTATCAAAAGTTGCTACTTGCATTGCACGGGTTGTCATGTGATTCATTTGTGAGTGTGCGTGTACGTGCATGTGTGTGTGCGTGCGTTTGTGTGTGTGAAGTAGAGCATGCTCATTAGTATGAATAATTTTTAATATTGCTTTCAAATTATAATTGATCCAACAGGAGACTGAGGGTAGCATAAAATGAACTACTGCTGCAAAGTGGAAACTAGGAACTAAATATTACACTGTCCACAACTAAGTTATACAGCAACAGGACAAGCATGTTTGCTTCTTTTTGTCATGTGGGGCATTGTTCCAGACAAGTGCTACTATGATGACCAATATGCTCTTCCAATAAGTGAGCAGCAATGGTTTGCGTCACATATTGAGTAACAGCTGGACATGTTTGGCTGACCAAGTAATAGCAGCCTGTAGTATATGAAAAAGCAATAAGTTAAGTTGTGGCAAGCAGAGAAGTGACATGAACAAGAGAGCTGGATGGAGAGAGAAGTTAAGCGTGTGTATTTGTATTAAAAGTGCCCAGTCAATACAGATTTTCTTGTCAAATGTCTGTTTATATATTTTTTTTGTTAATTGTGTTGTGAAATCTAATCATATATTTCTCCCTGCCCCATGATTTGTAGGATTATCCATTTACAGTACTATACAGTATGAAATGTAATTACGTGATTTAGTTCCCCTCACTCGCCATCACGTTTATTTAATTTTGGTTAGTTTCTTAACATAACAGCAGGAATCAATTCTACCCTGAATCCAGGCCTGGAGAAGAATTAAAAAAGTAACAAAATATGGTTTGAAAATGACAGTAAGGCTGTAATGAAGGTTATGATGAAAGAGCGGGTACAAGTGGTGATGATGGTGATGAAGAATAATCCAACTAATGAGAATTGGAGGTACAGAAGCAAGATTGATATGGAAGCTGAAAACTCACATTGATCTTGCCCAAATACAACATGAAAATAAGCTGGTTTTCTGTAAACAGATTTTCTACCTTGGCCTTTAACAAACAAGGAAATGAGACAACAATCAATCTGCATTTCAGAATGTACCCTGGCTTGAAATATGAAATGTGTTTTGAAAGAATGTTATCCAATGTTTAAGGATTGATAGAAACACAATGCTGCAAGGATGAATTGAATATAATATAGCTGATTTATTTTTTTTGCTCACTGCAATTCAGTACTATCCCTCAGTCTTAAATCCAGCGTCGCCCCCTCAGTTGTCACTCACTAGTTAGTGATGGGTAAATGAAGCTTCAAATCAACTTCAAGAACCAGTTGTAGAATTTTAGGACTCCAGTAGATGGCACTCTCTGTTCAACATTGGGCTGAAAGCACACTGACTTGCCATTTTTTAAACCAACACTGCCATCTACAGGACTCAAAAACAACACAATTGGTTCATGAATCAAATTTGAAGCTTCATTTTTCCATCACTATCACTAGTCCGTTGGTTGCGAAAGAAAAAAAGATTTGCTGTGATGTACTTTCGAGAACATTTAGGCCATGTTCACACTGCAGCTCATTTCCAATTATTTTTGCCCATATCTGTAATGTATCCAAGTCTGACATTCATATGTATGCAATGTGATTGCAATATGAACGCTCTTTCGTAGAGATCCGACCTAAACCTCGTCCAAAGCCCAATATGCGCTCCTCGCAAGTTTGGGAGAGTGCTTGGGAGGGAGACTACTGACAATCGTCCATAAATCTGCAATTTATTTTTTTAATAATATTGTTGCCTTTATATCGCCTTGTTGGATCGATCAACACGGTGGACAACAGTATTTTTCTGGATCGTTTACAGCAACATGTGGGCATTTGTGGTAGCACTCCAGAGTGGTTTAGAACCTATTTGGCTGGCAGGACCTTTTGTGTTCGCCGAAGTTGCTCTGAGTCCCACTCTGTCCCTATGTCGATTGGTGTTCTACAAGGTTCTGTTTTCATGATACAATACAATACATCTTTGTTTTTATATACTTGCTGCCCCTAGGTTCCAACCTAAGAAAACATGGAATTTCCTTCCATTGCTATGCGGATGACAGTTCATGTCCTGCTGTGCAAAAAAGACGCTCTCTACCACTTTTGCCCTGTCTTGAGGAAATCAAAATCTGGATGTCACTTAATTTCTTGAATTTCAACTAATAGAAGACAGAAGTTATGGTGTTCGTTCCCGGTGGCCCTTCTACTCTGCCTGTTGACCTTGGTTTCTGGCCTCTTAAAGCCAAAAGTCTCGAACTTGAGTTTTAATTTGAACTTCGATTTTAAATTAGATCGGCGAATCAGTGCTGTTGTTCAATCAAGCTTTTTTCCTCTGAGGCAGCTGGCTAAGGTGAAGCCCTTTTGTTTCCCAGCAGTACTTAGAAACAGTAATCCATGCCTTTGGTACACCTAGGCCAGATTACTGGAATGCACTTTATTTTGGAGTTAGCCAGTCCTCCCTCAAGTGCCTCCAACTGGTCCAAAATGCTGCTGCTCACCTTTTAACTGGAGCTCAGAAGACGAAGCACATAACACCTATCTTGGCCTCTCTTCACTGGCTCCTGGTGCACTCTCGAGTTCACGAGTTCGTTCAAGATACTTCTGTTCGTCTTTAAATCTTCAAATAGCCTCTGTCTCGCCACACGCGCATGCGCAGTCTATCACAAATCAGAATTATCAAATTAACTACAGCAGGGGTGCTCACACTTTTTCAGCATGCAAGCTACTTATAAAATGACCAAGGCAAAATGATCTACCTACTATAAAAATGCAAATTTATTTATCAATATATTGAGGATTTTTTGTACAGTGTATGTTGATGTGCCTTGCAGAACCGCATGAGCCAATCGGTGTAAGTTGTCTTAAAAATTACTGCTGTCCTGACAACTGGCGTTTTAATTCCTTCACCTTTCTCTTCCTCAGCTCGCTTTTCGGCGGAAAGTCGGTATCATATTTTCCATGAACAGTCCGAAAATGCCGCTCCACATTTCCCTTCTTTGGTATTGCGATGGTAGACTTGTAGATGAGGCAAACGCACTTCGAAAATGTCATCGTGAAGAACAACTCCTCCTCCCATTCCGTATTAAAGTGATACGTTTTTGTCTTCTTACTTAGTCCAGCACCCCCACTCATGTTGATACCCCCCTTGAGTTCAAGACAATAAAACGAGGGCTTCAAATTGGAGGTAACCAACTCGCTAGCTTGTTAGTTGTGCTGCACTGAGCACCGTTGTTTGCGCATGCGTGGTGACCTATGTGTCACAAAAAAAAAATCAGGTGTCATCTGACTGGCGGCCCTGTATCAATCACATGACGGATAATGATAGGCTGACGTTTATTTTTTTAATGTCATGCGATCTACCCATACTACCTTTGCGATCGACTGGTAGATCGCGATCGACGTAATGAGCACCTCTGAACTATAGCATTATTTACAACACAGTAAATTCTAAATCCCATAGTTTACCTATTAGCACTAAACATGAATCTTTGTAAATTCCTAACATAAAATTAAATATAGCACAATAAGCAGCGCCTATCAACGCAATACAAAGGAATGAAGAAATATAAATGAATCAAATGACGCAATTTCAATTTGCCATCCAACTAATATTTTACATATTTAATGTATTTAACATTTTATACACTACCGCACCTCAATCCGCTCTCCAAGGGCGCGAGTTAACTGTTCCGACAGTCAGCTATCTTGCCGTAGGTTGGGATACACATCGAGATTCTGATCTACGGACAATGTAAAATAACGAAAAATCACAATGTTAATTCTTTCCTAAAACAATACAATTAATGCTCTATACCTAGTGTGTGTTACTATAGATGGCTTTTTTTTTACCGCTCCTCTGTCAACATATGAGCACACGTCTCAAAGTGAAGCAACCCGGAAATTGAATGACAAAAAAAAAGATAGAATAAGAAATAACATGCTTAAAACAAACGCAGCAATGCCACAAGGTGGCACTGTAGGACCAAAACTTCCCATCTACACGCGCAAACAAATGCATTGTAAAATAATAAAAGAAGTAATAATAATTGACTACTTCGCATATTTCACCTATCACGGGTTATTTTTGGAACGTATCCCCGTGATAAAAGAGGGATTACAATATATATATATATATACATATATATATATATATATATATATATATATATATATATATATATATATATATATATGTCACTGATGGTGTCGTGGTACACTCACCTGAGTTGTGTGCAGGCAGCGTGGGTTCAGTTTCCACTCAGTGACAGCGTCTATGTCTGCCCTGTGACTGGCTGGCGACCAGTTCAGGGTGTAGTGCGCCTTTCGCCCGTAGTCAGCTGGGATAGGCTCCGACCGACCCTGTACAGGATAAGCGGTGTGGATAATGACATGATATAAATCTCTCTCTCTCTCTCTCTATATATATATATATACATATATATATATATATCGCGGCTGACGTCAGAGGGCAGCCCTCTTGTTACGATCCGTGCTTTGTTTACCTGCTTTCAGCGAGTGGGCGTTTCCCCCCGGCGCGCGCCGTACCAGCTGGGAGAAACGCGCGGACGAGCCCCGCAGCTGATTCCGATCACGCCACTAATTACGGGACTACTTAAGCCGCCGCCGGGAAACAACCGGCGTCGGATTATTATCCTGCCACACTCATGCTCATGGTTCACGTTTTGATTCTGCCCTTCTTGCTCCGTGTATTGTTTGTTCGTTTGATCCTCAGCCTCAGCTATTCGCCGGCTCGCTTTCTGTTTGCATTTTTACTCATTGGACTTTGCTTTCCCTTTCGCGGTAAGCCATTCTCGTTTATGTATTTTCCTTGCCTTGCAAGCGCTTTAAGTTTGGCGTTCGTTTTTCTTTCCTGGTGCGGCTGCGCCCACCAGCGCTTTTCGTTGTCTGTTTTCGTCTCGGTTGTAAGTTACGAGATCTGCCTCTATTTAGCTCCCCTGCAGATTCATGCAGTAGGTTCTGTGTGGATTAATTGCTTGCTGCCGGACACAATAAACATCTTGTCGAAACCTCCTTTCCTGGTCAGCGTTTTTAGAGTCCACCAAACGCTGTCGGCTGCGGCCGAACAGCACCCTTGTCAGAATAATCCGACCATGGACTCTGCTGACCGCGATCGGATCGTGACAGCTGGGGCCAATCAAGGACGCTTAGTCGGTCAACAGGGCAATGAGCTCGCGGCCCTGCGCGAAGCCATCGAGCGCATGGCACTACACCTAGAGACTTACGATGCTCGTTTAGGCCCCTCGTTCGCCCCCGGCTCAGACCCGGGCGCCGTGGCGTCCGGCGCGCCCCCACCGGGACTGCCGATTAGAGAACCCAGCCTGCCCCACCCCAGCCGCTATGGTGGCGAGCCCGGCCTTTGCGGCGTTTTTGTCCACCACTGCCGGTTGATTTTCGACCAGCAACCCCTCACGTACGCCCACGATAGCTCTAAGATTGCGTTCATGATGAGCCTCCTGACTGGCCAAGCGAGTGCGTGGGCCATGGCCGTGAGTGTCGCTCGCCCGGAAATTCGGTCGTCACTCCCCGCCTTCCTGGAGGAGTTCCAGCGGGTTTTCCACCACCCGATCAGGGGAAAGGAGGCGGGTGCCGAACTATTGGACTACACCCAGGGGTCCCGATCGGTCACGGAGTACTCCATTGGCTTCCGCATTAAGGCTGCGGAGAGCGGCTTCGACGACTGCGCCCTGCGGACGGTCTTCCGGCGGGGATTGACCTCCGTACTCAAAGACGAGCTGGCCGTGCGAGAGGACTCCTCGTCGCTGGAGGAGCTCATCTCCCTGGCGATCCGGCTGGACAACCGCCTGCGAGAGCGCCGCCGCGAGAGGGTGGCCGAACAGCGCTGGCCCGACCCAGCCGCCTTCCGGGTTCCTGAGCCAGCAGCCGCCGAGGAGCCGATGCAGCTGGGCGCGGGACGCCTGGTCCCACTCGAGCGGGAGCTCCGCCAGAAGACGGGGGCGTGCTTCTACTGCGGTCTCCAGGGTCATCGCGTGGCTTCATGCCCCAAGAGAGCTACTCGCCGTGACTCGTCATCCGACAGCGTCGCCCACTGCGAGTGCGCGGCCGAACTTCCCCCGGTAACCCGTCCCGGACAGGAGCCGCCCGGCGCCGGGGCTCCAGGACGGGGGGACGGTAACTCCCGGGTCGCGTTGAGAATGGAAATCGAGGGGGAGATCTCGGGCGCGAGCTCAACCGTCCGCGTGCGCGCGCTGATCGACTCGGGAGCAGACGACTGTTTTATCGATGCCGGCCTGGTGGCCGAGCTCGGATGCGCAGTGACTGAACTGGAGCAGGCCGAGCCCTTGTACGACCTCAACGGTCGCGTCCTGGCGGCCATCCGCCGACTGACTGAGCCGCTGTCGCTTAAGATCTCGGGTAACCACGTCGAACGCCGGTCGTTTTTGGTCATGCCCTCTAGATCCGCTCCGCTCGTCCTTGGCCTTCCCTGGCTGAGGGCGCACAATCCAGTGATAGATTGGGAACGACTGTCGATCTTGAATTGGGGAACCTTCTGCTATGCCCGCTGCTTGGGGTCCGCCGAGGAGGGGTTAAAGGTTAGGCCCGACCCCGTTAAGAAACCGAACCTCGAAAACGTCCCCGAGATCTACCACGACCTCAGCGCGGTCTTTTGCAAGGAGCGCGCCAAGTGCCTGCCGCCTCACCACCCCTACGATTGCGCGATCGACTTGATCCCAAACGCGGTCCTTCCGTCGGCCCGCCTTTACAAGGTCTCCCAGCCCGAGCAGGCAGCCATGAAGGAGTATATTACTGAGTGCTTGGCTGCGGGTTTAATTAGGCCTTCCAAGTCACCGGTGGGCGCCGGGTTATTCTTTGTAGAAAAGAAAGACAAGACGCTCCGGCCCTGCGTCGACTACAAGGGCTTAAATGAAATAACGATCAAGAACCGCTATCCGCTCCCTCTGTTAGACTCCGCCTTCGCCCCCCTGCAATCCGCGACCATCTTCACTAAATTAGACCTCCGCAGTGCTTATCATCTGGTCCGCATTCGGGAAGGGGATGAATGGAAAACGGCTTTCAAAACCCCGTTAGGCCACTTCGAGTACTTGGTCATGCCCTTCGGTCTGTCAAACGCACCCACGGTGTTTCAAGCGCTGATAAACGATGTCCTAAGAGATTTGCTTAATGTTATCTGCTTTGTCTACCTCGACGACATTCTTATTTTCTCTCGCTCCGCTCACGAGCACCAGCAGCATGTCCGAACCGTCCTACAACGCCTGCTCGAGAATCGCCTCTACGTAAAGGCCGAAAAGTGCGACTTTCACCAGCCCTCGGTCCAATTTCTCGGGTTCATTGTAGAGGACGGACAGCTCCGTGCTGATCCCGCCAAGACGAGCGCGGTAGTAGATTGGCCGACGCCAACGACGCGTAAACAGCTCCAGCGCTTTCTCGGCTTTGCAAACTTTTACCGGCGCTTTATCAGGGACTATAGCCGTCAGGCTCTGCCACTAACCCGCCTGACCTCCACCAAGATCCGTTTCGCGTGGGATAGTCAGGCCGAGGCCGCGTTCGCAAACCTTAAGAGGGCTTTTACCAATCCGCCGGTTCTGCACCACCCTAACCCTGAGCTCTCCTTTATTGTAGAGGTGGACGCGTCCGACTCAGGGGTGGGGGCCGTCTTATCCCAGCGCTCCCCGGTCGACCAGAAGCTCCATCCCTGCGCCTTCTTCTCCCGCCGCCTCTCTCCGGCGGAAGCCAACTATGACGTGGGAAACCGGGAGTTGCTGGCCGTGGTCCTGGCCCTTCAGGAGTGGCGCCACTGGTTGGAGGGTACCCCGGAGCCCTTCATGGTCTACACGGACCACAAGAACCTTTCCTTCATCCGCTCCATGAAAAGACTCAACCCCCGGCAAGCACGTTGGTCACTCCTGCTGAGTAGATTCAACTACACACTCACCTTCCGCCCCGGCTCTCGGAACACCAAGCCCGACGCCCTGTCCCGTATCCACGACTCCGGGGAAGAAGAGGAGAAGGGGGGCCCGCCCAGCGTGGTCCCGGCTCATCGTCTGGTGGGGGCCCTACAATGGAAATTCGAGCAGCAGATTCGAGAGGCGCAGGAGGAGACCGGCGCCCCGGCCGGATGCCCCGCGGGCCGCCTCTACGTTCCAGCGCAGTTCCGAGGAGAAGTGATCACCTGGGGTCACGCGTCCAAGCTGGCCTGCCACCCGGGCATTCGCCGCACCCTGGGCCTAATCGGGCAACGCTTCTGGTGGCCTTCACTGAAGGTCGACGTCACAGACTATATTCGAGCATGCCCCTCCTGCGCCGCCAACAAGTCCTCCCACCAACCACCAGCGGGACTACTGCACCCCTTGCCCGTCCCTGCCCGCCCCTGGTCCAACCTTGCACTGGACTTCGTCACAGGTCTTCCCGCATCCAGAGGGAAGACAGTCATCCTGACTGTGGTGGACCGATTCTCCAAGGCAGCCCACTTCGTCGCCCTGCCCAAGCATCCCTCCGCCCTGCAGACGGCCGACCTTCTCGTCCAGCACGTGGTGAGACTGCACGGGGTTCCGGACGATCTGGTGTCTGACCGCGGCCCACAATTTGTCTCCAGGGTCTGGAAGCTGTTTTGCCGGTCACTGGGGGCCACGCCAAGCCTGTCGTCGGGCTATCACCCACAGTCCAACGGTCAATCCGAGAGGGCTAACCAGGACCTCGAGGCAGCCCTCCGATGCGTTTGCCACAGCCAGCCCTCGACCTGGGTCGATCACCTGCCCTGGATAGAGTACGCCCACAACACCCTGGTCTCGTCGGCCACCGGGCGGTCGCCCTTCATGACTGCCTACGGGTACCAGCCGCCGCTGTTCCCCACCCAGGCCGGCAAGGAAGAAATCCCCTCGGTCCAGCGCCACCTCAAGCGGGCCCACCGGGTATGGAAGGAGACCAGGGCGGCCCTCTCCCGGACAGCTGAACGCAATCGGCGCATCGCGGACCGCCGCCGGCAACCGGCCCCCGCCTACCAACCCGGGGACCAGGTGTGGCTGTCCACCCGGGACCTCAACTTGGCGGCATCTTCCCGGAAGCTGGGCCCAAGGTACGTGGGCCCGTTCGAAGTAGAGGCCATCATTAACCCCGTCTCCGTCCGACTAAGGCTGCCCCCCACCATGAGGATTCACCCGGTTTTCCACGTCTCACTGATCAAGCCGGCACCTACCTGCGACATGGTTCCGCCCTCCGCCCCCCCACCTCCTCCAGAGATCATCGACGGGGCACCAGCATACAAGGTTCGGGAGATCCTAGACTCCAGGCGCAGGGGAAGGGGCTTCCAATACCTGGTCGACTGGGAGGGATATGGCCCGGAGGATCGTCAGTGGGTTCCCCGCTCCTGGGTCCTGTGTCCCGACCTCATCCGCGACTATCACCGCGCTCACCCTTCAAGACCAGGTGGTCCGCCAAGGGGTGTCCGTTAAGGGGGGGGTACTGTTACGATCCGTGCTTTGTTTACCTGCTTTCAGCGAGTGGGCGTTTCCCCCCGGCGCGCGCCGTACCAGCTGGGAGAAACGCGCGGACGAGCCCCGCAGCTGATTCCGATCACGCCACTAATTACGGGACTACTTAAGCCGCCGCCGGGAAACAACCGGCGTCGGATTATTATCCTGCGACACTCATGCTCATGGTTCACGTTTTGATTCTGCCCTTCTTGCTCCGTGTATTGTTTGTTCGTTTGATCCTCAGCCTCAGCTATTCGCCGGCTCGCTTTCTGTTTGCATTTTTACTCATTGGAGGGGGTGTATGGGGTGTTTCAGTAGAGTAGCACCTTAGTTAGTAGACTGTCGTGCTCTGTAGTTTCAACCTACAGTGTAGTTTACTAACCCTGGTCTCTGCCGGGCACTCAACTCTCACCTGTGGCTCCAAGTAGCTGTATCATGCGCAGCGGCCACACCCCGGCAAACCGCTTCGACAGGCGGGCTAAACCAGGTGCGGGGCCAAGAACCTCCGCTCTTGGTGGACTCGGGCTATGTCTGGCCCAGCATGTGAAGTCTGGATTACGGCGGAGTGGGCGGATAAACTACATTTAAGTGAAACGGACACAAAGGCGTCTTCACAGCAGCGCATTGTGGAATGCACAGAGAGCACAGTGAGACACTTAGAACACTGATGGTCATCCACTGCATCCAACTCCATCCCCGGCCGTCCTGACCATGTCTTGCTGCTGGATATGGATGGTGCTTGGACGAGAGAGTGAGGTCGACGAGCTGCACAACTCCTCCTCACTTAAATCAAAGTGTTTGTGCAATTCATCTTTCATCCTCAACATACTATATCATTCCCAAGCCCTGTGGCGACAGACGAGAGGCGAAGCGTCAGGTGTGGGCACATTGGCAGGCGTAGTTTCAAATCTGCACACAGGCGACTCAAGTCATATGGTCGTTCCCCACTGGAATGAAACAGCAGTGGAGTCCGGCAGCCGCTTGAGTGACTGAGCAGCCCTCTTTAGGATCACACTGCTCACCTCCTTAGCATGAGGAAGGGGCTAGAAAAGGTGCCCTAAAAATTGTCTGTTCCACCTTCCCCCTAGCCAGACTACCGCGACTGGCGGGGACCCTACACTTGCGGTCGATCTAACAAGAGAAGAAAAAAAAGCATTCCCCTGAATGCAGCAGCATGGAATGTGCGCACCCTACTCGACAGAGAAAACACAGACAGACCTGAGCGACGAACAGCACTTGTCGCAAGAGAACTCAGCAGGTACAACATTGACATTGCTGCTCTCAGCGAAACAAGACTAGCAGGAGAAGGAGAACTTTGTGAAAGAGGAGCAGGCTACACTTTCTTCTGGAGTGGCCGCGAACCGGAAGCCAAGCGGGAAGCCGGAGTCGGCTTTGCCATAAAATCCTCACTGGTCAGCAAACTAGAGGGTCCGCCCAAAGGCATAAACGACAGACTGATGTCTCTGAGAATCCCCCTCTCACATGGAAAGAAGTTCGCCACCATAGCTAGTATTTATGCACCTACAATGACCAACACTGATGAGACCAAAGACAAGTTCTATGAAGAACTGAGTGCCCTTATCTCAAGTGTGCCTACCAGTGACAAATTAATCATCCTTGGCGACTTCAATGCGAGAGTAGGCTGTGACAGCGACTCATGGGATGGAATACTCGGGAAACATGGGGTGGGCAAATGCAACAGCAACGGCCTGCTGCTCCTGCAAACCTGTGCGGAACATGATCTGCTCATCACCAACACAGTATTCCATCTTCCCACTCGAAACAAGACATCATGGATGCATCCCAGGTCAAAACACTGGCACCTCATAGACTACGTCATTGTTAGAAGGAAGGACAGGCAGGATGTCCGTGTCACCAAAGCAATGTGTGGCGCGGAATGTTGGACAGACCACCGTCTCATTGTGTCCAAGCTAAATCTCCGCATCCAACCTAAGAGGAGACCACAGGGCACAAAAAGTCTGAAACGGCTAGCAGTAAACAAGCTTAAAGCCAACGACATCAAACAGCGCCTCAACAATTCCCTAGACGAGCAACTAAACACAATCTCTCTAGAGAACAAAAATGTTGAGGCTGCATGGTCAACACTGAAGGAGGCCGTCTACAATACAGCATACACGTGCCTTGGACCCTCTGGAAAAAAGCACAAAGACTGGTTTGATGAGAACTGCAACGAAATCAGCCAGCTGCTAGAAGACAAACACAAGGCTCACAAAGCCCTCCTGGATGATCCGACCTCTACAGTAAAGAAACAGACATTCAGACACAAACGGAAAGCCATCCAACAGCGGCTACGACAAATGCAAGACACATGGCTGAGCAAAAAAGCAGATGAAATTCAACGTTTTGCCGATACCCATGACATGAAGAACTTCTATAGCAGTTTGAAAGAGATTTATGGGCCAACATCATCCTCAGGACCATCTCCACTTCTCCACAGTGACGGAACAACACTGATCACTGACAAAGAGGACATCTTGAAGAGATGGGCCGAGCATTTCGACAGTGTGCTAAATCGCCCCTCAGCCATTAAAAATGAAGCCATCAATCGACTCCCACAGATACCAACAGCAAATTCCCTTGATGATGCACCCACAGAGAGTGAACTCCTCAAGGCCATAAACCAACTGTCTAGTGGCAAGGCACCTGGCGCAGACAGCATCCCTGCAGAAATCTACAAAAATGGCGGTAGTATGCTCGTCCACCGCATGAGTGAACTCTTCAGCCTGATCTGGAAGCATGAATCAGTTCCTCAGGATCTCAAGGATGCCTCAATAACCCACTTGTACAAGAGGAAAGGAAACCGGCAGGACTGCAACAACCATCGAGGAATCTCACTGTTGTCAACTGCAGGCAAAATTCTAGCCAGAATCCTCCTCAACCGTCTGATAAAACATCTTGAACAAGGCCTGCTGCCTGAGAGCCAATGCGGTTTCCGAAAAGAACGAGGCACCATTGACATGATTTTTGCTGCCAGGCAACTGCAAGAGAAGTGCCAGGAGCAAAACGTAGATCTGTACTCTACTTATGTTGATTTGACAAAAGCTTTCGACACCGTAAGCAGGGAAGGTCTGTGGAAGATAATGGCCAAGTACGGTTGCCCTCCAAAATTCGTCACCATTGTCCATCTCCTGCATGATGTTATGATGGCCAGAGTCACTGATAACGGGAACTATTCGGAACCATTTGAGGTCACAAACGGAGTGAAACAAGGCTGTGTACTGGCCCCGACACTGTTTAGCCTGGTGTTCTCTGCCATGCTGACTGATGCTTTTGCTGACAGTGATATCGGCATCGGCCTGAAATATCGGATGGATGGCTCAGTTTTTAACCTCAGAAGACTCCAAGCAAAAACCAAGGTCAAGTCTGCCACCATCAATGACTTTCTTTTCGCAGATGACTGTGCACTGAACTCCATCTCCGAAGACGACATGCAACTAAACGTGGATAAATTTGCAAAGGCCTGTACCAACTTTGGCCTCACAATTAGTATCAAGAAGACCGAGGTCATGCACCAACCAGCCCCTGGCAGAACATACGCTGAACCAAACATCACAATCAATGGACAACGATTGAAAGCTGTTGACAAGTTTACGTACCTTGGGAGCATACTTTCACGGAATGCTGTCATCGATGACGAAATAGACGCCAGACTAGCCAAAGCTAGTTCCGCCTTTGGTAGACTGACCAAAAACGTGTGGGATCGCCGAGGCATCACTCTAGAGACCAAACTCAAAGTATACCGTGCTGCTGTAATCACCACTCTCCTGTACGGCTCAGAAACTTGGACAGTCTACAGACGCCATGCGACTAAGCTGAACCACTTTCACGCCACTCGTCTCAGAAAGCTGCTTGGCATAAAATGGCAGGACAAAGTACCCAACTCAGAGGTGCTTGCTCGTGCAAAACTCCCAAGCATCCACACTCTCCTGAAGAAATCACAACTGCGCTGGGCAGGTCATGTAGCACGGATGCACGAAACCCGCTTGCCCAAGAAACTTCTTTTCGGAGAACTGCAGTGTGGAAAGCGCTTCTGCGGAGGACCCAAAAAGCGTTTCAAAGACACTCTGAAAGGGTCCCTCAAGGCCTTCGGTATCAATCCTGACACATGGGAGAAAGCAGCACAAGCCCGGAATGAATGGACGGCCTCCCTACATGACGGTGCCAAGACCTATGAAAACGAGAGAAAAGGTGCAGCGGAAAGAAAACGGCAAGCGAGAAAAACCAAACAAGACAAGTGCCCGTCGCCTACCTCCATCCCCTGCCCATACTGCAGAAGAACTTTTCGTGCAAAGATAGGCCTGATCAGCCATCTACGCACCCACCAAGAAGGATGAAAAGATGGTCCTCTCGAATCGACGGACGAACGAATTGTTTGTTTGTTTGATCCTCAGCCTCAGCTATTCGCCGGCTCGCTTTCTGTTTGCATTTTTACTCATTGGACTTTGCTTTCCCTTTCGCGGTAAGCCATTCTCGTTTATGTATTTTCCTTGCCTTGCAAGCGCTTTAAGTTTGGCGTTCGTTTTTCTTTCCTGGTGCGGCTGCGCCCACCAGCGCTTTTTGTTGTCTGTTTTCGTCTCGGTTGTAAGTTACGAGATCTGCCTCTATTTAGCTCCCCTGCAGATTCATGCAGTAGGTTCTGTGTGGATTAATTGCTTGCTGCCGGACACAATAAACATCTTGTCGAAACCTCCTTTCCTGGTCAGCGTTTTTAGAGTCCACCAAACGCTGTCGGCTGCGGCCGAACAGCACCCTTGTCACCTCTTACTTATTTTTTTTTACTGACAACTTCTGTTATTATATTGCTGAAAACACAGATCAAAGCTCACATTTCAGGCCAGGATCCCTGTGTAGAGTAATGAGAGCCTCTCAAAGAACCAGTGTGGTGTCTTTCTTGGTGCTTTTAGAGTACGCAACGCATGTAAATTAGCATGGAAATAGATAAGTTAGAACAAAAAGAAAAAAAGCCTTTGGATCAGCACCATGGATGGCAACACAAGCTTTGCTACTCGGAGAGTTCAAGGCCAAATCTTTTCGGAAGCGCCTCACAGAGTGCACACATGTTACATTGTATATGCCAGGTGCAAGGAACTCCTACACGCAGCATATGCGTGGGGTATGTGCAGTGTTAATTTTATATGCCAGATTCAAGGACCAGTCGACACCACAAATAAAAATTTTGTCGAAAACAGGCAGATGCGGATTTCTTCACCGAGGTCTGGTTAATAAGGCAGTCTAGCCTCATTCAAAAACCCATAACAGACAGGTATGGACATTTTTTAACGGGTCAGCGACAGGTTAGCCTCTTTCAAAAGAGCACTCTGCAGACGTATGTGTGCTAAACTATCAAAGAAAATTTTAATGAAGTTAGAAATTAAAAAAAAACAAAAAAAAAACAGATGGCCTGAATCGAGTAATTAACACTCCTAGTGTGACACCAATATAAATAAAGTTTATTGGTAAATTAGAGAAAAAAGAAATACAGACACACTGGTACATCAAGAGTATATACTAAAGCCAAGGCCATTCATAATAACACTCTTGGACATCACCGGAAGTAACCAAGGTCGAAATCATGAAGCATAACATTGGAAACACTGTTAGAATGGACCAAAAGTCCAGCTTCGTCCAATATGAAAAAGGGGCATGTTCTTGTAAAACTGAATAAAAGTTGCAGTTTTGTCGGGTTAAAGTCAGACTCTTCGTGTCAGCACTGGAGGACTCTGCTCATCTCCCGGCGCGGTGTGGCAGGGAACCTGTCGAGTCACTTGGGGGGCTGACACGATACCAGCTTCACTGTTTGCATCAGTCATTCAGAGTATATTACCTTAGTATCGTTAATCATGCCCGCAAGAAGTTAGGTTTACATTTTGCAGTGAATTTGTCCCGATTTGCTTTCATTATAATGTTAGTGGTTCTGACATGTTGCAGGTGAATATATAAGTATCACTGAGAGATAAACCTTAAAAGAGTCCATTAAAAATTGAATTCTTATGTCTTATAATGAAATATATAATTATAATATATATATATATATATATATATATGCTGCGGAAGTATGAAGCCACCTGTGCAAAACTTCCTCCTGGTCTGGCAAAACGCTACATCGTGCTAACCAGTCGGCCCCCGTGCCGCCATGCCATATATATATATATATATATATATATATATATATATATATATATATATATATATATATATATATATATATATATATATATATAACCGACTGGTTAGCACGATGGCCTCACAGTGAGAGACAACATCGGGCGTGGGTTCGATCCCGGCTCCGGCCATCCTGTGTCGAGTTTGCATGTTCTCCCCGTGCTTGCGTGGGTTTCCTTCGGGTACTCCGGTTTCCTCCCACATTCCAAAAACATGCATGGCAGGCCGATTGAAGACTCTAAATTGCCCCTAGGTATGAGTGTGAGTGCGGATGGTTGTTCGTCTCCGTGTGCCCTGCAATTGGCTGGCAACCAGTTCAGGGTGGCCCCCGCCTACTGCCCGAAGATAGCTGGGATAGCACCCCCCGCGACCCTAGTGAGGAGAAGCGGTACAGAAGATGGATGGATGGATGTATATATATATATATATATATATATACACAGGTCCATTGGGGTGGCTGGACAAGCGGCTGTGGAGTCACGTAAATGGAGGCAATATGGGCATGTGCGTTTGTTTTCTGCTATGAACAGAAAAAGGGAAAAAAAAGCAAAAAAAGAAACTATGGACGGTTTCCTTGGTGGTGGGAAGAGGGCAGTATGGACTGTTTGTCCTCCAAAATCCAAAACTTAATAATAATAACAATAATAATAATAATATATGGGAACATTTTTTTAACGACATCATATTTGCTAAACAGCCATTGGCTTTGCATTCAGCAAACGTGACAATGTTGCTATTTTTTATTTATTTTTTTGTATGAGTATGACACATCCAAGGCCCCACTGACTCATGCGCGCCACTCCAAGTCAGAAGCAATGTGAGTATGCTGACATACCTTGGGAGTGCATAACTGTTCTGTCTGGGAGAATTTCATAGGCCACCATCCACAACAGGTCCCAAAGTTTGCACCAAACCATTGTGGGCTCACCGGATGAAAACCTGCGGACTGGAATGAATGCTTCCCACTTCTGCACAACTGAGATGAGCGATCTATGGTTTTCTAAAACTAATACCTCGCGATCAAAGACTCTCTGTGTCTTTTAATCTGCTGCCAATTTACAAATTATAAAATGAAGATTGAAATTTTTTAGTTTCCGTAGGTATGAACCCATCCAGAATCAGGTCATTACTTGGCTTTTCTGGGCAGCACTCCCTTTCCTCACGTTTCTTTGTTTTTTTTTCATTTTGTCTCTTGGCATGTTTTTCTTCATTGCGTCTCTCTTGGCGTCTCTCTCTTCATTGCGTCTCTCCCACTTGGATCCCTGGATGAAGTGGAAAATAGGGGTAATAACTGAACTTGGTTCACGGAGCAAATTATTACACTGGTAGGTTATTTATATGAACGGAAGGATTCCCAAAGTGAAACAAATACTTGTATAACAGATAAAATGTTAATTAAACTTACAGACAATGCAATACAACTGTATTCTATTTCACAACAGCTGGAGCTGTAACAAACCACTTAACATATGGTGTAATATATATTTGCAGGAAATTAGAACACAAATTAGAACACATATACATGAGACTCCGGTTGAACTTTGATTTTTTTTAAAGCTCACTTGCGCCCCTTCGGTTAGAATGCTAATATCTTAGCATCCAAAGCTTACTAGGTATTGTTTTTTTTCTGAATGCACACCATGCAAATTCATATCATAATAACACTTCTAGGTCATGAATGTAAAATAAAGAAATAAAAATAGCTGTTTTAGCCTTTACTCCTGTGGTTGGCTTGCCCACAGTTGCACATCATTGTTACATCTTTTATTTCCTGTCGTTTAGATCATTGTATTGCCCTGCTTTCTGGTCTTCCCAAAAATGTCCATCTTACATTTACTCCAGAATTCTGTCGCATGGGTGTTGACAAGGACCAGAGGGCAGCAACATATTACATCAGTTTTGAAATTTTTGCATTGACTCCCGTGTGTTTCAGGATTGATTCTAAGGTGCTTTTATTAATTTTTAAATGTCTTAACGGGCTTGGGCCAACTTATTTATCTGACCTGCTTTTATTATGTCAACCCTCGCGGATCCTGAGGTCCTCTGGCACTGGCCTTTTAATTATTTCTAGGGTGGGAACAAGACCACACGTTGAGGCTGCATTGTTGATTTTTCTAAGAGGAGTCTAAAGACGCACCTTTTTAGTTGTTTTAAATTATTTATTTTACTCTTAATTTAGGTCTATATTTTATGTAATCATACTGTCTTTTAGTTCTAAGCTTTAAGCGTTGTTTTTTTTTTTTTATATATATATTTTTATCTTTTTTTTTTAACGCCAATGTTTCCTGGTGGGCGCCTCCGTGCTGGGAGGCGTGGCTGGCCTTCTCACAGGGGGCCTCAGCCTGGAGGCTCCTCAGGCCCGGGGTATGTGCACCATAATTAGGGTCAATCTGGGCTGAGGGTCTCTGTGATGGTGGCGCTCCCTGTGGCTGTGGGCTGTTATCCCTGTCAGCGGGGATGAGTTCCCCTTGAGTACCCTTGCCTCATAAGGGTTCTCTGTGCCTTGCCGTGGCATCTTTTTTTTTTAACACAGGTATTGGGTATGTGTATGTTTTGTGTGAGCACTAGCGTGCTCGTGGATGTATATTGTTGTGTCCGTTAGGGAGGGGCCAGTCTTTTTTTTATGTTGTGTTTTTTTTTATTTGATTTGATTGATAACTCGTTCCCATTTTCATCGTACTCTACAGTCGATTTAACATCAACATTCATATCACTGGCAAGTGCTCTGAATTTCAAATGACTTAAAGTATGCATATCCATGTTTGTGTTTAGAATGTGTTTAAAGATTGTCAGAGGGTAAGTTCAGTCTTAAGTTCAGAAACAAAAGCAACACATTTTTGTGAGGCCTCGGGTAAATTTTCAGTTTTCGCAGTAGTGTTTGGAATGCCCACCGGCGAAAGGCTGTTTTGGGGATAACTGTATCCAAATAACTGTGATAATGTTGGTTACTATAATAGAGATATGCTTTCATCTCTCGTACAGACCATTCCATTGCCTGTTAGTATAACTGTCTATTGCGATAATCTTTTTATAATGCCTGCATTTGTATTGTGCAAGCAAATATCTAATGCCATGAGTCATTTGTTTTCAGACAAACAATTCTACTTCATTCATCTACATTAACTCAGGCGAAAGCATTTGGGTAGACTGATGGCATTAGCCACTCCGTTTGCGTGTGTGTATGAAACAAAACAAGTGCAAGCGAGAGTGGGCAACCATAATTACGCATTCATGCAAATGTGGCCATGTGAAACATTATTATCTGTATGACGGATACTGTGGATTAGAATTACCACACACAAGCTCTTTGATGTTTGACATGGCTCACAGTGCGAATTGAAATAAATAAATAAATAAATAAATATTCAAACGATTTAACTAAGCCTTAATGATATTAATACAGCAGTAAATGGGCTGTCACTTGTGTAGTGCTTTTCTACCTACGATACTCAGTGAAATATTAATTTTTCAAAGTTTTTAGCTGAATTGAATAGAATAGAATAGATTAAAATACAAAAGTGTGTGGTAAAGGCACAATGAAATTGAGGTGTGAATCAAGGGGCCTATTTTAGTTCCTCGTAAATGTCTAATGCGAAAAGTGGTCTCACTGTTCACATAGGTGGAGTTTTGCATTTTCCTAGACATGCGTAGTTGGAAAGGGACATTTGAGCTGTATATATATATATATATATATATATATATATATATATATATATATATATATACTCCACACAGGAAGTGTTCGGAATTTCAAATGAATTAAAGTATGCATATCTCCGGAGCCCGCCAGGGGACATCGGGAAACTATTTAAGTTTGCGTTATAATGCAATACTTTGCAATAGATTTCAATAGTTAATGCAAAAAAAAAACGCAATACTATTGCGTTATATTGCAATACTATTTGTGTTATAACGCAATACTATTGCAATATGACGCAATAGCTTTGCGTTATATTGCAATGATTTTTTTTTTTTAATTGCAAAATAACGCAAATGATTTGTGATGGAACAAGAGATTCCACTTCCGGGTTGCTTGCCCCTAGTAACTTAGCTTAGAAAAAAGGGATCCTGCTCAAATTTGCTACACTTACTCAACATGATCCTAGAAATACACAGAATAAGTCACTTGATGGTTGGGGTAATAATTTTGTGATTGGAGGGGGGGGGGGGTTCTTATTCTGGCAGCACCTGCCAGAATCAGTATCCCCCGGTAACTTTGCCTAAGAAAGAGGGATCCTGCTCATACTTGCTGCAGTTCCTCAAAATGATCTCAGTAATACACAGTTAGTCCTTTGATTGTTGGGCTTCACCTGTTTGATCACCAGTGAGGTTACTGCCTGCCATCATATCCATATTGTTTTGAATCGTGTAGTTGTTTGATGCTTTGAAGACGTATATGGATGTCCTACTGTGTAAGCGGTCTTTGAATGCATCTTGAGTCCGACGCAGAACGCAAGTGACTTTATTTTGTTATTCTTTTGCTACTCTTGACGTGGCTGTCGATGGTTTCAAAGAAAAATCAAATTGTCAATTGGAATACAATTATGTGTTCTCTACCAGGAGACCACCTGTATGTATCTTCCCACTTAAATTTGATCAATCTGGAAACATGATAGCCCACGTCACTAATCCTCTCCCCCCTTTTTTATTGTGTTCGATCACTGAAATTCATTAGTCGCTTCATTGATTGCAAAACTTCTTTGGCCAAACAAATGCAAAAGCAGGTAATTTCCCCCCAATTTCGGCGGAGTCAAACGCTTACTTTACGTGTTAAATTGTAGCGAATGGTGTGCTGAAAACCACACCGACGGATACTACCACTTTTATGCAAAACCTAGTTTAAATTACAGCAAATCAAAAACACAAAAATATGCATTCTTCATGCCTTTCAATAAAAACAAACGTACTAACATCGCGCCGCCTTCAGTCAATGCGTGCGCGCTCCCGCGTCAGGGGATACAGATTTTTTTTTTGGGGGGGTCGGGGTAAGTACTTTGGCACAACACCGGCATCCATGCACCCGACATCGCCTCTGTACAAGCCAAGGACACGGAAATGTACGTCTTTTCCCTTGTATAATAACATTGCGTTATATTGCAATAATTATTTTTCATTGCAATATAATGCAATAAAAAAAGGAAAACTTATTGCGTTATAACGCAATTAGTATTGCTATATAACGCATTGATAGAACAAACGAAAAATGTTAACTTTTTTCTTTCTGCTTTGAATGTTACAAAATAAGGCTATAATGTAAACTATCATTACTGTGCATTTTTATTTTCTCTGTTAATTTTGGGTTGAGCAAAGGGAGATTTTTCTCGAAAAAAACCAAAAGCTCTCCTTCTCACATCCATTTTGGTTTCTTTTACCATCGATCACATGTGCAGCAGCAGGAAAAAAAAATGCTCGGCTCGCTGTCAATGCTAGTTGGGCTAGGCTTGTTAAACAAGATGCGTTGGTTCTCTAGTATTCCAATTGTGTCTTGGGAGAGTTATTGGCCATTGGCTAATGGGTAGTGTGGGCTCACACTAATATCCCTGAATTCCTACTTCCTCTTGGCTGATTGCATGTTGTTCACTGTCCCCAGCGTTTTCTTCAAGGATTTGAGCATAGATGTCCAGCAGTGAATCCTTGTTCCGATCTGTCTTGGTCCTCGTTGCCTGTGGCTCCTCTGTGGCACCTGAGTAAGGAGCAAATGCTGCAAGTTGTTGATCCCAAATTGTGCATAGCAACTAAGTTTATTAACACTTTACCCCAAGATCAATTTATTTTCATTCACTTTATTAAGCCAATGCATTTTGATTTCCCATTGCTGACAAATAACAGGTAATTAACCGCCAATCCAATCAGCGACTTTATTAGACTTTACAACTTTATTTATTTACTGCAAGTTGTTGATCCCAAATTGTGCATAGCAACTAAGTTTATTAACACTTTAACCCAAGATCAATTTATTTTCATTCACTTTATTTAGCCAATGCATTTTGATTTCCCATTGCTGACAAATAACAGGTAATTAACCGCCAATCCAATCAGCGACTTTATTAGACTTTACAACTTTATTTATTTACTACCCCCATTGAATTTTGTAAGTGTCCTCCAGCTTTTTAGACAAATGTTTTTTATTTGCTTACTGATAGTCCTCTTGGCTGCACTCCAATTTCTGCCTTTGCCTTTCTGGTGCTTCTCAGGTGACTTAGCGGTCCTTGAATCTCAGGTCCAAGATTGATACAAAATAATACAAGGGTTCTGTATGGATGAGACCAAAACGCCTATTAATGGCCTCCAACACAGTGTGCTCATTCAATTTTTCACTCCGTGGTCTGTTGCTGCAGTCTTGTTTCGCAGTCGCTTTAAGACTTGGATAGCTGGGATCACAACTGTGTAGCTGAAGCACTGACTCAGAAGGGTCAACACACTTTCAATTGGGTTCCATTGGTTTGGACTCAGGGTTGCAGGTATTATGTATATAAAACGTGGTGGCCATCCCTAATTTAAATATATAGGTGAACATAGACTGAGAAATGAAGTTGTCATCCCTTTAGTAGGCGGACCTCATCAGTTACGGTGCGGTTGATTTTCAATAATTCTGGGTAATGATGCAAAGGCACAGGATCTACTTTGTCTACTTTCCCAGGGCTCAGTTATGTTAGTTCTTTATTTTGCATAAGGTTTCTGACTTACCAGCTTAATAGGGTTGAAAATAACTTTGACACAAGGTTATTAAGTAGAACAAGGATGTGAATTAGTGTCTCCCTTTGAACTCTATTTAAATACTTGATGTAGACCAAATGATCTTTTTTTATGCTGATTAACCCTTTGTGACATCTGACACAAGAAAAACTCTTGCAAAGAAGCTATTATAATAATAGCATCTCGTTAGTTTCATTATTATTCTACAACTGAAGATTGTCTGAGAAAAGATTTCACTTCTTCAGTGGCTCCTGGAAAATTACTTTATTCTAATTGAATATTTGAACAAGAATATCTTGAGAATATACGTGACTGGACAGGAATAATTGCTTTACTTACTGATTTGTGCATGTAAATGGTTAAATACATACATTAATCATTGTTTCAAATGTAAATAATTACAATCCATACAAACTTGTTTTTCATCACCATTGTTTTCCGCAAAAACAGCAGTGTGGGAATGCTAGCACAATGCTTTTAAATCATGCATAAAAGGTGCAGTCTGCTGGAAGACAAATGATCACACATTTAAATGGGATATAAATACAGTAATCTTATTGACAACCTTCATTCCCAAGTGATGGGAGTCAACTTTACCTTTAATCACGGTGTTTGGATAGTACAGGGATAAAATAAATTATTATTATCCAGTAGGTAGGCCTGCCATGAATGTCATGACCATATTGACTTATTGCTCGATGAAGAAAAAATGGACACAATAGTTTTTTCAGACTGCATTAATGGTCATTTACATTGTTAATTTACATTTGTCATCATGACTGAGTGGCGCTGCCTCTGTAGCTGTCTTGTCAGTCATCTTGCTCGCCGCTGTGCCAGTGTGGGCACTGACATGCAATATTCACATTGAGGTGGAGCAGCTTTTAAAACCAATTTAAACAGTTTTGTTTGGCTGTATATGTTCAGTTTGCGTAGCTTTATGGAGTTAAAAATCACGCCAAAGCCTCAAAAAACCAACAAAACATGATTTACTCACACCCAACAATTCACAAAGTATGATCAGTATGTTTTGCAAATACAAATAATTATTCACAAACTAATGCATTTTGTTTTGCACAAAAATACATCCTGTTTCTGAAATAAACACAGTAAATTGTACACATATAAAGAAACATTTCTTCAATAATAAAAAAATATATCCTTCAAGTGCAAAAACAGAATTCTTTACTACATAAAAAGCCTTCACGTACACAAATGACATTCTACAATTACGGAAAACTGTCACGTGACATTTGGCACAATGAGACCGCTGACATGTGACCTTTCGCACAAATGTTCCACTTTGCAGGTGTTCACAGAAATGCCTGCTGGTATTGGGGTCCTTTCTTTCTATCTATCTTTCTTTCTTTGTCTGTCTAACCATGGTGTATAATTCCCTTTCATCATTAATACGACAGTCTTGCTTTTTGAACGCATATGTCTGTACAATTAAAAAGTGAATTCAACACATAGAAGGTCCCCTGACAGGCTCCCGTTCCTTGACCACAAATGCTTCTGGAAACCAAATCAACACCTTAGAATTGGGACAAAGTCCACAGCCACCAATCGACGGTAAAGTCAAACAGTTGATAAAAACATCATAATTCCCAGGAACAAATTTGGTATTTTGATATATGCTCGATATGATAGGGGATGAAATGATCCTGAACCTTCATAAATGTAATACATTTGTAAAGTCATTCTGCACTTATTGTTTTATTATTAAATGCTGAATGCCAATGGGTTTTCATTCTTTTTTGACATTACTAGTTAATGACATCTTGAGACTCACGCCAACAGATGCATGTGTCTTATAGATGTAAGACGTCTCAAGACATCTCAACAAATGTGTCTTAAGACACAATTTAAGATGTCTTGAGGCACTTTGGCTGGGTGTGCATCACCATTAATTTTTAGAGGTTTCCTGTGATTTGTTTTTTTATATTCTGTATTTGACATCATAACTTAATTTAAGTCATGGAAAAAAAAAACATAATAATTATTTTTTTGGACTGGCTACATTGTGTATGTGTGGACAAAGTTCTTTGACGTCCTGGACGAGGAACCTTTCAGACATGCTAATCGGAGCATCTGCATCCACAGGTACATTGTGAACAGATGTGCTCCTTGACACATGCCGCATTTACATGTGTGTTCAAGTGTGTATGCAGATGTCTTGGCTTTTCTTTCCTAATGAGATTTTGCAGGCTGGGAACATCTGAGATCCTTCTGGAAGTGATCATAGAGAATAGAGATGTGTAATTGTCTGACAACCTAATAGTGCTGTGTGTACACATACTCACAAGTAACAGTTACAGAGCTACCTTTGAAAATGACATGAGCTAAGTGACACAGGCAGCAAGAAGACACAAACAGTGGTTGGCAAGCTTTCATGCAAGAATCGTGTTGAATGTCTTAACCTGCCACCTCCTTCTGCTCGACATGCAGAAAACACTGAAAACGTACTTTCCCTGCAGCTCGTCACCACAAACATAACTGTCAGGTATCATTTGTGTAATGCAAAGTCTAATGGCTAATCTCACATATAGGGCTGTCCATGCAGTACTTGTGTGAACTGTTTGCTGCTTTTACACTGGCAAATAATTTGGAGATGAATGCTGCATATTTGAACAGCAGAGTGGTTTGTGTAATTGTAAATCTAATGTGAACATTTGACTATCTCAGTTTTAAACTCCAATGACCGTGCAAAGGAATAAGATAGTTACATGAAAATACACATTGCCACTCACCGATTTTTACATTTTGTTTTTTTTAAATGGAAAAGTGTGGCACTTGCCATCTAGTGATGAATTAATGCAATGCAACCACTTAAATTCGAAGAGCATGCATTTTAAAGCACTCGCACAACGGTGCCTCAGGGAGACCACACTTTGCAAGCCTACCACCAGTTTCATTCTAAGGCGGGGTGTGACCCATTTAATTAGCGACTACTCGACTTAAAATGATATGAAAAACTCTCGTGGATGTGATTTGATGTGACATTTTTTGGGGTATATTATTGAAATGAATAGTGTGGGTTTTGCTTAAATGAATGAACATTGAAAAACAATTAGATACACTGTCCCTTTAAGGACAGTTGGAAAAAATAATGACTGTTTTTCAAGGGATGCGTTAGAAATAAAACTACACAAATTATTTGCTGAATCAGTAGTGTCCTATTTTAATCATCATACTTTGCCTTACCTGCTGTGGTGTTTGTGTATTTTTAACCTGTTTTGGAGCATTTGCTTTTCCCTACAGGGCTTGGGCCGCTCCCTCCCTTCCTGGTCATGCCCCTGCAGCCTCAGGCTCAGGCTCTTGCCTCTGGCGCACTTGCAGCTCGTCAGCCTCATTAATACCTTGAAAGCTCAGTGCACCCAGCAGAGTCAGGCACCAGATTGTTCCCGCCTATGTTTTGGTACTACGACCCATATCTGTGCTCTAAGAATTTAACCTGTATTTATCTGTGTTTGTGCTAACCTGTTTCCCTGTGTTTTGTCCTTCTGGTGTGCCTACCAGAAGCTTCCTGCCTGACTGCCTAAGCCCAGTCTCGCTACAGCCCTCATTCTCCGGACCTTGGATTGCCTCCCTGATTCTCCCCGCCTGTCAACAGGATTCCAGACTGATTACCTATATCCTCTACCCATGCCAATATAAATGCTTTCTTAACACCGTCTCTGACTCCGCTTGCTCTTGGGTCCTCTACCTACGTCCTCTGTTACATCCATCCGTAACACCTGCAAGCTGAATTCTCGCTCTATTTATTCACAAAACCCTGAGAAGCCATCTTGACCCAAGCCTGCTGATTTGCTCCGAGCCCAGTCACAAAACAACTGTGTGTTTGGGGGCGGGATATCCAACTCACGGTTGACAATTGCCTTGTTTAAAAAAAATCAAATAAATCTAAAAGTGTTGGTTAAATCAGATAACCTTATAAAGGGATCATCCAGCCAGGATGGTCCATTTTTTCAAAAACAATCTCAATTTATGCATTTTTTTTTAACAGGAGAAATATATTAGCTTGTATTTTCTGGGCGACACTGTGGGCAACTGGTTAGCACGATTGCCTCACAGTGAGACACAGCAGAGGTCACGGGTTTGAATCCGGCTCCGGGCTTCCTGTGTGGAGTTGTCTGTGTGCCCTGCGATTTTGCCTGAGACCAATTCAGGGTGTACCCCGCCTACTCCCCGAAGACAACTGGGATAGGCTCCAGCACCACAATTTGTTCATTCAAAGTCATAGTAAAGAGGTCACTAATAATGTCGTAACAATACACCGCCCACCAGTCTGGTAACCACACACCCCTGCCAGCTACTGGTAGTCTAAAAGGACAAAAGGCATACAAGCTATATTGATAATTGGCACATATGTACTAACTGCTGCATGTACTCCTAAAGGCCATGTAAATATTTTTTTAAATGTATTTTTCCACATGCAAAATTGTGTTATTTTTTTGCAAGTCCTTCAATCATTTTTACCTGGTTCCTTGGCATTTAAGGCTCATCCAAAACATGCAATTTATGTACATTTTCCAAAACATTTCATAAACTGTAGTCACCTTTTATGTTTTTACATTTCATAAACTAGGGTCACGGGGGGTGCTGGAGCCTATCCCAGCTATCTTCGGGCAGTAGGTGGGGGACACCCTGAACTGGTTGCCAGCCAATTGCAGGGCACACAGAGACGAACAACCATCCGCACTCACACTCATACCTAGGGGCAATTTAGAGTGTTCAATCGGCCTGCCATGCATGTTTTTGGAATGAGGGAGGAAACCGGAGTACCCGAAGGAAACCCACGCAAGCACGGAGAGAACAATATATATATATATAAGTATATATATATATATGTATATATATATATGGATATATATATACATATATATATATGTATATATATATATAGATGTATATATATATATATATATATACTATATATATATATATATATATGTATATATATATATATACATATATATATACATATATATATATAGTATATATATATATATATATATATACTATATATATATATATGTATATATATATATACATATATATATATGTATGTATATATATATATATATATACTATATATATATGTCATGACCCGTGTCGGTCAGGTCAGTGTTTTTGTTATTGTTTTTGTCACTTTCCTGCCATGTGCACTTTTGTTTATGTTTGTCAGCTGAGTAGGGCGTTTCCCCTCAGCACTCTGTCTCACCAGCCACGCACCTGTTCCCCGTTTTCATTAGCGCACCTGACTCCCATCTGCTTCCCTAATCATGGACTATTTGAACACCTCATCCCGACAGCTCTGTGTCGGAACATTCTCCTGCTACTCCCGTTACGGACTCTCTCGACCACCCACCTTCTCTCTCTCGTTTTTGCCTTGCCCCATGCTCTAGCCCCATGCTCTAGCGTTTGTCACGATCCTCGTCACTTGTCCTTTTCGTTCTGTTCGGTCACGTTTTGTCTGTCTTCGTTACTTTGCACCCTGCCACGTTAGTTTGTCCACGCCCCGTTGTTTCCACGCCACGTTGTTAAGTGTAATAAATTCCTTTTAAGTTTACCCGTTCCCTGCTTCCTCGCTTTCTGGGTCCACCCCCTCTTCGCCGAACGGCGAACCCTGACAGAAAGTTCCGACCTCATCCGGACCCAGCGGGAAGCTCTCGGCGGCGTCGCCGTCGTCGCCGCTCGGACTACTCCCCTCCGCCTGCCGACCAACCCCGTGTCCTCCACGTAGGTTCCCTTTTTCGTTCCACATCGGTCTCACCCTTTTTGTTTCACGATCACGATAATGAGTACCCCTCCGTCACGCACCCGTGCAATTCAACTCGGAGTTAGACGACGACTCCGAGTCGGAATTCGCGGATGACTCTCCCTCTGACGATGAGTTGTGGGCACCCCTCCGGGTTGACCCTTTCTCCCCCATTGCCACAGCGAGCCCTTACTGGGGCACCCGGTTGGCCTTCCGGGCACCCCCACGTAGCGGTCAACGATGGCGCCTCAGTGGGGGTTCGGCTACTCCCCACAGTACCACGCGCGCCTCACTCCCCGAGTCGCGCAAGTCACAGCCACGTCGTTCACCTAGTCACGTTCCCGTCGCGTCTCACGGTTCACGTACACCTCGCCCCCCATCGGTTTCAGCACCTGGTCACGTTCCCGTTTCGTCTCATAGCTCACGTTCACCAGCACCCCTAGTCTCGGTCCCTCGCGTCTCCCATTCCCCTGATCCCCTATGGCGGCAGGCGGATAGGGATCAGGTTCCCCGTCTCGGCTGCGCCCGGCCCGCCTGCTGCGCCCGGCCCACCGCAGCCTCCCCGTCAGCGGCACAGACCATGCCGCCTCCATGTCAGCGGCGGCAGACCACGCCGCCTCCTCGCCAGCTGCTGAGCCCCGTCCCGGCTCCCCGCCAGCTGCTGAGCCCCGTCCCGGCTCCCCGCCAGCTGCTGAGCCCCGTCCCGGCTTCCCGCCAGCTGCTGAGCCCCGTCCCGGCTCCCCGCCAGCTGCTGAGCCCCGTCCCGGCTTCCCGCCAGCTGCTGAGCCCCGTCCCGGCTCCCCGTCAGCTGCTGAGTCCCGTTCCGGCTCCTCGCCAGCTGCTGAGCCCCGTTCCGGCGCTTCAAGTCCCTGTTCCGGCGGCGCATGTCCCGCGTCCGTCCCAAGTCCACGTTCAGGCGGAGCAGACCCTGCGTCCGCCCCAAGTCCACGTTCAGGCGGAGCGCATTGTGCGTCCGTCCCAAGCTCACGTTCAGGTGGAGCACGTTGTGCGTCCGTCCCAAGCTCACGTTCAGGCGGAGCACGTTGTGCGTCCGTCCCCAGGTCACGTTCAGGCGGAGCACGTTGTGCGTCCGTCCCAGGCTCACGTTCAGGCGGAGCACGTTCCGCGTCCGCCCCAAGTCCATGGTCCGGCGGTGCACGTCGTGCGTTCGCTTCAAGTCCCTGTTCCGGCGGCGCATGTCCCGCGTCCGTCCCAAGTCCACGTTCAGGCGGAGCAGACCCTGCGTCCGCCCCAAGTCCACGTTCAGGCGGAGCACATTGTGCGTCCGTCCCAAGCTCACGTTCAGGCGGAGCACGCTTTGCGTCCATTCCTTGTTCCCGTACCTGCGGAGCCTGTATGGCGTCCGACCCAAGCCCTAGTTCAAGCGGAGCACGCCTTGCTTCCGCCCCAAGCTCACTTTGCGGCAGAGCACGGCCCGCATCCGTCACTCCAGGTTCCTGCCTCGGCGGTGGACGGCGACCAGCCGCCTGCCGTATCGGCCTCAGCGGCGCCCGACGAAGCGCCGCCGCTCCCGGTGCCCGCGATGGACGACGGTCCACCGCCGCGTCTCGTCTTAGTCTCGGCGACGCACGACGACCCACCATCGCGCCCCGCTCTGGTCTCGGCGGCATCCGACAACCCGTCGCCACTGCTCGTCTTGGTCCCGGCAGCGCCCGACGACCCACGGCCGCTCCTGGTTACTGCTTCGGCGGCGTTCGACGATCTGCCGTTACTCCAAGTTCCGGTCCTGGCGGTGTCTGATGATCCGTCGCCGCTCCACGTTCCTGTCTCGGCGGCGTTCGACGACCAGCCCCCGCTCCACGTTCCTGACTCGGGTGCGCCCGGACGTCCGCCTGAATGGCCACGGGTGGACTCATGGATCTGGCCTCCCGGACATCCGCCCGAAGGGCCTCGATGGGACTCGCTGGTCTGGCCTCCTGGACATCCGCCAGACCGGTCTCGTTCGCGAATCTTGGGCCCACCTCCCGGCCCCTTCCACCCACCCTCGTTTTTGGACATTTTTTCTTTTTTTTTTATGTTTAAGTGTTTGGGACGTCTGGAATCCGTCCCTTAAGGGGGGGGTACTGTCATGACCCGTGTCGGTCAGGTCAGTGTTTTTGTTATGGTTTTTGTCACTTTCCTGCCATGTGCACTTTTGTTTATGTTTGTCAGCTGAGTAGGGCGTTTCCCCTCAGCACTCTGTCTCACCAGCCACGCACCTGTTCCCCGTTATCATTAGCGCACCTGACTCCCATCTGCTTCCCTAATCATGGACTATTTGAACACCTCATCCCGACAGCTCTGTGTCGGAACATTCTCCTGCTACGCCCGTTACGGACTCTCTCAACCACCCTCCTTCTCTCTCTCGTTTTTGCCTTGCCCCATGCTCTAGCCCCATGCTCTAGCCCCATGCTCTCGCCCCATGCTCTAGCGTTTGTCACGATCCTCGTCACTTGTCCTTTTCGTTCTGTTTGGTCACGTTTTGTCTGTCTTTGTTACTTTGCACCCTGCCACGTTAGTTTGTCCACGCCCCGTTGTTTCCACGCCACGTTGTTTGTCCTCGTTGTTAAGTGTAATAAATTCCCTTTAAGTTTACCCGTTCCCTGCTTCCTCGCTTTCTGGGTCCACCCCCTCTTTGCCGAACGGCGAACCCTGACAATATATATACATATATATATGTATATATATATATATATACTATATATATATATATATATATATTTTATGAAACGTGACAGTGATTGCTGTCACAAACTCAGCCATGAAAATTGCTAGCCTTGTCTGAAAAAAAACTGAAGAAATGTTAAAATAAGTTAATAAGTTAAAATGTGCAATCCATTCAATTTGAGGTAAGATAGCACTCTCCTGTTTAAATTATGTGGTTAAAAGTCCGCAGTGGTCCCGAATTTGTAACGGGTTATAACACTCAGTAACTGTAATTACCTCTTTTCGCTTGCCAATAGCGCTCATCTAAAATGCAGTGCTGTGACTTTTTTCTGAATCTGACATTCAAAGATTTAAACATGAACAAGCTCAACCTCTTCCGTTTCTATTCCTGTGCTTCATGTTCTGAAGCTCCTCTCTTTCCCTGACAACTAGTGGTATCACCTTGTTTCCATTCCGCCCTTGAGATCTCTGGAGCACAATAAGTTAAGTAACGTCACCTTTGAAGTGGTTTCCTAGATATAAAAATGATTACCTGACAGTATTTGCCTGATTTACAAACTCTAAGTTTATTAAAGCAAAGTGAGTTCATTGAAATTTCAATTCATTGTCTACTTACACGGTCACTGAATTGAGGAGCTTCGATTTGTGTTTTGAAGGCCCTGCAATATAAAACTAATATTCAATGCTTGTTTGGTGTCACAATTTTGTTAAGACCTGCAAGTGAACACAGTGAATCTTATTCAGAGCTTCACCATTGTCATGGTATATAAATGTAATGAAATTGTGTCCATAAGATTTGCTTTATGTTGTACAAGATTATTACCTACCTGCACTGTTAAAGAAATTCACAACTTAAAGTCATGTGGAATTTCTCATTTCCCAGGATGACTTCTGCAGAAAATGTATTATATTATGATGATTATGTTATTTTATTATTAGAATTCACGTTGCATATAATAACTACCTAATCTACCACTATTTGGGAAACCGACAATGACTGCATGGGCAAAAAAAATCCTTTCAGAAAAGAAATTCTTTCCTATGGGAAAATACCAACAAAAATAAAAATGGCGCTAGCTGCTGGCTTCCACAATATTTACAAATGTATAATTACTTGTTAATCTATCAACAAATAAATCACACCCACAGCAGCTGCACCTGTTTCAGCAACAGATGCTGATTGCTTCGGTACTGAAACCTCATCATGTCTCATCCGCGATGCGAAAACTTCCCTTTAATCTGCAAGATATAAATCCCTCACTCCCAATATTTTTTCCTTTCTGTTTTTTTTTGTCTTTGCGACCATCATTTGAAAAGAGAACTGGTTTGGGCTCTTGCATTAATTTAGCATTAAACTGTGTTTTTTGCGTGGTTGAGAAGCACTCATATAAAGAAACACAAACTAGGTTTTTCATAGGTGTGCGACATTGGGCTTGTCGGTCAAAGAGCAGGAGCAAATATCCAGTGACAGTGCTGGGATTTATGCAACTGGGGATGCTTGGAAGGTAACTAGAAGAGAAGAGGGGAGATGAAGGGGTTGAAATACAATCAGAGGACGAACAAAAGCGGTTAGCTCCTAATCATTCACCTCCCCGTGTGCTCTCCTAAACTGATGCACTGGACTGTGGTAGACGGCAGCTCTATAAAAAGTTGTTTTGCTTTTTTCAAAGAACAATCTTCATATTAATAGTTATCTTGTGAAATGAGTCATTGGCTGGCAAACAAGAAAAGGCGTCATGCGTTATGGATCAAATCCTTTTGGCAGCTGTAATCCCAAAGACCTTTGTAAACTTTATTTATAGTTGCACTCAATCAAAATGTGAGGCTAAATAAAGCTGTTCCATGCTTCTTTTGCTCACCTCACCGGCTTTTGACGATGGTGGTGATAGGGATATATTTCATGCCAGGGTGGAAAGAGATGAATTACACAGCATCCCACAGTCTGTAATTTTTAGAAAATATATTACTGCACAGGCACAGATTACGTGGGTGTACAGCATCTCAGGTGCCCACAGGCAATTGTGAATCATATAGTTGGTGTCCACAGCGGTAGAAATTTTGTTTTCTTTTTATAATGGCCACATCAATAAAGAAAGACCACATCCTAAAAATCTAAACAAGGTAGAATTTTTAACTTTGCTCTTGATGTCACGTTGTCAATGCCATCTCGAATATCCATTAATTAAAGCTATCTTCTTGCCTAAACGACCATAATCTAGCTCACGAGGAATCATCTGATTTTTAATGATACAATATATGCATTTGAGGAATCAGTGGTTTAATGTTGTTCTTGTAATTCAATATGACAAACTAATTATTACTTTTATTGCTTTTTGTTTTTCAGGTTCTGTAATTCCAAAGAGTTCCTGTATTATTGTCCTTTTTATGTACTTTAAAAAAAAACAACAACAATGGCCCCTTTTCACAATGTGATCCAGCACGATTGGCATGTCAGAGTAACAGCAGAACTGTTACGAAAAATGTGAAGTTGATTTGTTTTGATTTAACAGATGCGTACACTAATGATTCTTTCTTAATAAAGCTTGAACCACTCCCAAAAATTATCTAAAAGTTATGAACTGTACATCGGTTGGAAGTTGCTGATAATTTGTTGTTACTTTGAATTTTAAACCAATTTAGACTTTTACTTGATGCTTCCTGTTAAAAACATGACAAAAGCCACAAATACACTTTTCTAGTCTTTGATAAATGTCTCTGGTGGAAATGCCACCGTTATAGTACCAGAAGGTTAATTCATATTGTAAAATGATTGTCTACTTTCAACAAGAAACTCGTTGCACCATACTCTCTGAACTGGGCCATACTGAATCGAAATGCTACTGAATTAAATCATCCATCCATCCATCCATTATCTTAACCGCTTCTCCTCACTAGGGACACGGGGGTGCTGGAGCCTATCCCAGCTGTCTTCGGGCAGTAGGCGGGGGATACCCTGAACTGGTTGCCAGCCAATCACAGTGAATTAAATCATTCCATTTT
Source organism: Idiotropiscis lumnitzeri (assembly GCF_059441095.1). Lineage (NCBI taxonomy): Eukaryota > Metazoa > Chordata > Actinopteri > Syngnathiformes > Syngnathidae > Idiotropiscis > Idiotropiscis lumnitzeri. The sequence goes on along the minus strand of NC_142394.1, from coordinate 1,127,986 downwards.
AAAATGTACTGTCCTTGACAAATATTATAAACCATGTATCAAGATAGCTATCAAATCATGTTTTATTGGAAAAATATTAGCTAAGCAGAACCGAATTTGTTTTAATACCAATTAGGGGTGTCACAAAAATCCGTTTTGAACCTTAAAATCTTTTTTTTTTTTTTATTTAAAAGATGCGAGGTCATTGAATTAAACCAAATCAAATCATTGCACTATACGTATTGAATCCTCTTTTGTTGGATAGATGTATCATAGAAGGAACTGTGTGTTTTGTGTTTATTGCATTTCTTTGGTCCTTGTTTTGGTTGTTTCATTGTTTGCTAGTATGTTCAGGTGATGTTGGGTAATAGTTTTGGTTTTGATTTAAAACCATAAGGACTGTAAAGAATGTGGTGACTAGTAACATCCCTCGCTCGACGTAGTGTGATCACGTATGATTAATGGATTTAGCTCACCCACTGCTGGTTGAGTTGTCAGAAAAATTGCCCCATTGCCCCAGCACTTGAAGCACTGCTGAATGACGTGACTAACTCCAGTTTGTCTTTGCGCACCATTCATACTTGAAACATGTGCTTGCATGCTTACTGGCTATTTTTTTTAGCGCAGAGGCATATTGTGACGTATCTGTGCACCTTTGTATGTGCTTATTACAGAGAAGCACATACAACCGAGACTGCGTTCTTTAATACAGTGCTCCCTATGGTCGTAAAAATATTACATCATATCCTGTCGAACTAAGACATGATGTTGAATCCAATTGTAATCCCACTGAGTCGAACCGAATCGAATCGTTCCAGTTTCAAATTGAACCACGCTTGAATCGTTTCGTACACCAATTCCACCCGAGGTAGACATTGGCAAACTGCGTTCTGACTGCAATATGGGGCACTAGAGTCACTTAATTACTAATTACATGTGTGATGAGATCCCAAGGTTGGGCATAATGTATAAAATTGTTGTTAGACAGCGACATTGCTTGCAACTCACCACTTTGTTTGTTAGCTGAGCTGTTGTTAAAGCACTATTTCAATAAATATGTATTGTATTGTATTGCATACCCGTTTCACACAGGCAGTGCAGTGCCTCTGCAGCTACCTCCAAAGTTAGAGGAGTCCTATCTAAAGCCTTTATGTGAACCTTGCTGTGGCTCTTATAGTCATTCATCATTAAAAGATAGACTATAAAAATACAACTGAGTTTGAAAAATCGGCCAGAATAATATACTATGTGCATTCCATCTCCATGTGTTTCAGTGAGTGTGGATGTGAATATGTGTTCATTGTGTTTTTTAAGAGTATGTGGTGGTGGTGATTTGTCACCAAAGTAAATATGTACACCACCATTTGCATATTAAGCAATTTGTCAGAGATGTCGTGCTGTGAGGTAAAAATTGCAAAAGTTGTAAAAATTGCGGTCACATTAAGTCTGTATTATTTATTTCCCTTTATTGGGCCATTTAAATATTTTTTCTACGACCTGTTTGATTTTAGTCTTATGTTTGCTATTATTTCCCTCTCAACTGTTTTAAATCACCAAAATACATGACTGAAGTTGACTGGTTAATTTAGTACATTATTATTCTGTATTTATCACAGACCTGTCACCAGAATTTTCTTAAATCAGAATATGAGGCACTTATCTTATTATCATCCTCAGTCCTCATTTTTACTTCATTTAATCATTATAGTTACTGATTACGTTATTAGGTAGAAGTGAGCTGACATTTTTACTAGCCGCCGACACTGTTCTCTTTGAATTGGAAAGAAATTAGACATGTGACGGCATGTGATTTTATGAAAAGCCCCAGCTGCTACTGAACATCTTACTCTCTGACCCTAAAATTAATCCCAGCACCCTTCTGATCCTAGAGTCACACCTGTAAAAAGTGTCCATAATCTAATGATTTAATAGCGAAACCTGAATCGGCTGCATAAATGGCAAATCCTACCAGGGCTTCAACTCTTCCTCCAAAGGGGGGGGGATAACATTGTGTTTTTTTTCTTATTGTCATGTGGTGGTTTATTAAAGGAAATCTGTCACAGCAATAGCACATTTTCTGTTCTTGCTATTTTTTTGTTTTTTTTTTTGCATGAAGAAAAAATTGACGCTACCAGTGGTTGGTAACCCAAAGGAAAAGTGCCAATAATACTTTGATATTCTGTACGGCTTGGTAGAAGGGGTATCAAATAAGACATTGGTGGGGGAAAAAAAGGAGGGCCCAACCACCCATTTAATCCTTTTAACATCACAAGTATTGTTTGGAATTTCTCCATTTCCAAAATAATGCAACTCTTTCCAGCCTTTAGGGCTCTGGTTCTCCTTCCATTCAAACAGGTCAACCATTTATGAAAGGGAATCCAAGCTGAAAGAATGTGCCATTCTTGCATTATCCCTGACATTTGATGGCATTTATTTCTCATTACCAAGTCAAGTCACTAATACGTGTGTGGCATGCTTTAATAAACTAAAAATATAAAATAGTTGTGTGTATTTGGGGGCCCCTGACATTAGCTGTTAGAGACATCAGCAATTAGCCGGTTTTATATATATATATATATATATATATATATATATATATATATATATATATATATACACACACACACCCGCAAAACACACACACAGTTAATAAGATGAGTTTAGTGAGGTGTGATTATGTTCAGCTAACTATAATGCAATACTGTCTCTTTTTTTTAATGAAGGCATATTTTCATAACCATTAGTATTCAAAAAGGTCAAATTAATTCTTTGCACCTTTACTTTAACAAGGCTTTGCTAATAAGGATGTGATTATACATTCTAGGAAATTACACTAATACATTTAATAAATGTCAAAACAATAACAGACCACAATTTATTATTAGTCAATGGGGAAAATAAGACTGATTTCCAATGCGGAAAATGTGAGCCACAAGCAGGGCTGGACTGGCCACCCAACACACAGGACAGCTGCCCGGTGGGCCATATTTCTTGGTGCCAATGCGGTGTTATTTAATCATTTACCTCCATTTCACCCCAGGAGACAGTGCCAAAATTTACAGTGAGTATTCCATTAGTCCAATTAGAATGCATCCGTCTATAGAATAGAACATTTAAATCTTGCGGTCATGGTCGATTATATCGTTAATGTTAATACCACAGTGAGCAAAAAACATGAGAAGTCATTGCATATCTTACACGACCGCGTATAGTGTGTGTGCGCTCATGTAGACATGCATTTATATGCAAATAACATGGCTTATTCCATAGTCAGCATGAGTACATTCAACTCAGTCTCACATTGGTGACATCACTCTACGTCAGGTCAGTCAGTGGTGTGTCAAGAAGTAACCAAACAATTTCTATTCATATATCAGAACGAGTCTTGCCCTGGCTACAAGTCTCAATGTTAGCAAAGTTAGCATGTTTCCAAAAAGATCATATGCCATCAAACCATGGCAATGATATATTTTTTTGCATCAGCATTATGCAATCAGAATCTGTCTCACTAACTGTTGAAGCTTTCGTCGATCTCTATTTGTTTAGTTGAATATGTGGTCATATGATTCGTGCGGAGCATGGTGGACGACTGGTTAGCACGATGGGCTCACAGTTCAAAGGTGCATTTTGCATGGTCTCTTGGAGCCAGCGTGGAGTTTCTCTGGGTACTCCTGTTTCCTCTACACATTCCAAAAACATGCATGGTAGGTTGATTGAACACTCTAAATTGTCCCAGGGTGTGATTGTGGGTATGAATGGCTGTTTGTGTATATGTTCCCTGCGACTGGCTGGCAACTTGTTCTGGGTGTACCCCGCCTACTGCCCGACGACAGCTAGCATAGGCTCCAGCACGTCCGTGAGGAGAAGTGGATTGGAAAATGGATGGATGGATATGATTTGTTTGAGAATATGATTCTGTCTTGCAATCAAATATTCATAATATGGATTGATTATCCCTTTTATAGTTTTTGGACCTCATTTTCTGGTCAGTACAGCTGTCTAAATTGATATGATGTTAATTATTTTCAGACACTGGTGAGACCGAGTAGTGGGACAAAATTCTTTTGTTTCCATAAGTTTACACAACTTTTGTGTTTTTTTTGTTTTTAGACTACAATCCACTGGAGTCAATTGTTGTTAATAAATTATAAATAAACTAGTGTGGCAAGGGATCTATGACTGTCTTTTGTGTTTGGCTGGGTGGAATTAAATCATTCAAACGGCATTTTGAAAATAATTACAGAAATGAGGAATTAAGAAAAATGGAAAACTGCTCGACTCTGAACTTCCATCCATCCATTATCTGTACTGCTTTTCCTCACTAGGGTTGCTGGAGCCGATTCCAGCTATCTTCGGATAGTAGGCGGGGGACACATTGAACTGGTTGCCAGCCAATCGCAGGGTACACGTAGACAACCAACCAACCGCGCTGACACTCATGCCTAAGGGCAATTTAGAGTGTTCAATCAACCTGCCATGCATGTTTTTGGAATGTGGGGGGGAAACTGGAGTACCCAGAGGAAACCCACACAGGCACAGGGAGAACATGCAAACTCCACACAGGAAGGCCGTAGCCGGAATCAAACCCACAACCTCCGCATTGTGAGGCCATTGTGCTAACCAGTCGGGCCATCGTGGCGGCCTCAAAACATAAACAAAAATCATTCTCAGTAAAATGTCTTCACAATTTCAATGGCAGGTTTTAGTGAGACCAAGACTTTAACAATTATGAGCCCAGAATGTCAACCACCAAAGCAGAGCTAAAACACAAAACTACAAGCAAATACAATGTTACGGCTGTGTTGAAGCCGTGGAGGTGAAAAGTAGACCCAAGAGCAAACGGAGTCAGAAGTGGCATGAACCAGGGAAGGCAGGCCAGGTGAGAGGATGACAGTGATTTCATTCAGTCCATTGAAGTGGATACTTGGGCAAAACAAAGAATCTTTCTTTTTAACAAAGAAAAAAACGGCTCCAAGGGGAGAGGAAGAGGGCCGAATGAGACCGGAGACGAGGAAGTCCCGGATGTAGGTTTCCATGGCTTCCCTCTCTGGACGTGAGATATTGTATAGCCTACTGGTGGGAAGAGGAGCCCCTGGGAAAAGATCGATCGCCCAGTCGTAAGGGCGATGGGGAGGTAATGTGAGGGCGAGAGCTTTACTGAACACGCAGGAGAGGTCATGGTATTCGGAGGGTACCGTTGAGAGATCCAGTAGAGTTTGAGTCAGGGGGGAAGAACTGGGAACCGGGTCAGCGAAGACAATGCGAATGGCAGTAAACACTCCAGCTGGTAATGGAGAGATGTCGCCAGTCAATCGTGGGGTTGTGAAAACGAAGCCAAAGAAAACCAAGCACTATGGGCGTTTGAGACGAATTGATTAGGTGCAGCTGAATAGTTTCTCTGTGATTTCCTGAAATGATGAGTGTGAATGGTAGAGTTTGGTGGGAAGCAAGGGAGATCAGGCGTCCGTCCAGGGCCACCACCCGGCGGGGGGCAGAAAGGGGTTCCCAAAGGAGTTGTAGCTGTTTGGCAAGAACCAAGTCCATAAAATTGCCGACCGCTCCGGAGTCGATAAGCGCGGATACCGAAAAAGATTTTTTCTGCCATAATACACTGGAGGGGACCGACATCCGAGGTGAAAAGCCTGTTGCGAAAGCAATCTGGCTCACCAATGTGCTTTCCCTCATTGATGAGCCTTTTCTTTTGGCCGCAGAAGACAGGAGGCAAGGTAATGATCGGGTTCACCGCAGTAAAGGCAAAGGCGATTTTGCGAAGCGTCTCTGGCGTTCCTGGGCATCCAGTCTAGTCCTTCCCAACTGCATCGGTATGCCAGCGGTGGACGCGGCTGGAGGGCACGATGCCGAACGAGAGGAAACTGGGGGGAGACAGATGGCGAAAGCCCGTCTGCTGCTCTTCCCAATCTTTTCCTCACCTCGCTCTCTCAGCCGGTTATCTACTTTAATATATAATGCAATCAACTCCTCGAGAAACGTGGGCTCATCCCAGACAGCCAGTTCTTCTTTCAAATGTTCCGCTAAACCATTAACAAAAATTCCTCAACGCGGACCCATTCAAGCAGTTCTCGTTAGCCAAGATGCGGAAATCAATGGAGTAGTCGGCCACTTATTGAGACGCCTGCCGCAGTGCGAACAGGCGTGGATTCCCGACCCTTTACTGGGTGATCAAAAACTCGTCTTAATTCTTAACAAAAATCGTTAAATGAGGACATCAGTGGCGACGACGCCTCCCAGAGCGCCTTTGCCCATTTCGCTGCTCTGACACGTAATAAATTAACCATGAATGCTATTTTAGCTCGGTCGGAGGTGTAGCTGTTTGGTTGTAGATCAAGAATCAGAGAACAATTCAATATAAACTGGCTACAGGAGCCTAGATCCCCAGCAAATGGCTCAAGAGTAGGAACAAAAGGTTCCTTGCTTCCGTAAACTGGCAATGCCGAGGCAGAGGGAACTGGGGAAGAGGTTATGGGGAGGGGATGGGGGGAGCAGGAGAGGGAATCCGGGAGGAGAGGTGCGTGAGCTGATGGTGTATACACTGTGCGCTCTCCATAAGTTCGTGAAGCATTTTTTCACGGCGACCGAGCTGCCTACCTTGAAGGGATAGCGCTTCTCTGAGGGGATCCAGATTTGCTGGGTCCATTGAGGCCAGATTATTCTGTTACGGCTGTGTTGAAGCCGTGGAGGTGAAAAGTGGACACAAAAGCAAACCGAGTCAGAAGTGGCATGAATCAGGGGTTTATTGTGGAGAAGGTAGTTAAAGCTGGGGGTCCAGTGGAAGGCAGGCAAGGTGAGAGGACGTGAAGAGGTCAATGCAGCTTCAGGGGGTCCCAGGTGATGTCACGGGGCTTGGGCAGACAGGCAGGATGCACTGTAGACAGCACACAAGGGAAACAAGGAATGAAGTCAGTTTGGCAGAAGTTCAACTTGAGCAAGATCACATAAACGCAGGTGGGAGCCTGAGTACCACTATTGAAGCAGGATAATCTGGCACCTGACTCCAGGCTACACTGAGCTTTAATCTGGGGGTTGATTGAGGGTGACGAGCTGCAGGTGCGCCGGATCAGGAGCGTGACCAGAGGTATCCGCCCAAGCCCTGTAGGGAGAGACAGAGGCTCCAAAAAGCAACCCATAAACAGGATACCACATACAATACTTTAATTCAACCAAGGGACCATGAGCAGGAAAAATAAAACAAATGAGAAACTACATCAGTCTAAGTCTAACACAGAAATTAAAATATGAACACGCAGGTGGACAGCGCAGCTCGATGAGAGCTGGATGCCAGAATAAAGCAGGGGCATGACAATAGACAAAGAAACTATAGTAATGATGGTCATGTCATTATCCACACTGCTTATCCCATCCAGGGTTGCGCCAGGGTACTGGAAGCCATCCCAACTGACTTCGGGTGAAAGGCGCACTAAACCCTGAACTGGTCACCAGCCAGTCACAGAGCGGACATAGACACTGAGTGGGAACCGAACCCACACTGCCCGCACACAACTCAGGCGAATGTATCACTGCAACTTCAGTGACTCTAGTTATGAGTGCAAAACTGGAAACAAAACAAACAAAAAAGAAACTAATCAGTATAGTAGATGGGTCAATGCAAAGTCCTAACTTTCCAAGAAGGGGACAAATCAAAGATACACATGAATCAGGAAAACCAAAATTACTTATGTAAGATCAAATATAGCAAGAACTAGTAGAGCGTGATAGAAAATAAGGACTCAATCAACCTAGGAACACAAGCAAAGCGCAACAATATTCCTGCAACCATCTTCTAGCTCTCCATCACAAACAGTAGCAAGCTGATTGAAATGAGAAAAGGGGGTGCGCTGAAGGCTACGCACATCCAACATTCTCTGGGACAAAAGAAAAAAAAAACAGGATCATAACAAAGACAAATAATTTAATATAACCTGTACAACTCAACTGAAAAAAATCAATTAGAGAGGGGAAGTAAATTAATAAAAAAATGAGTAGTATTCAAAATTGAATCACGTTCAAATTCATGTTAAATGGGAGGTCAGCATACACCGAACTGTCCTCATAGGATTTTCAAACCGTATAACATATGCAAAACTCTCCCTTTGGAATCAAGCGTTAATAGCAACAGGACTATCCACTAAGCCACTAGCTAACACAATCATGGTTTGCGACTTCACTTCTGATTTCATGGTTTGACCTGCAAATGTCTTTTTTAGGCACATTTTTCCCGAGATGTTATATCAAATTTCAAGCGTGAATGTTTGGTTTTAGAGTTTTTGAGGCATCACTTAACTGTTATAAATTTTACATGAGCTAAAGTTATTTGTGATATTTGCTTTGCACTACTCAAAAGTCTCAAACCTTCACATTCATTGTACACAATCACTTGGATGGAATAAACTTTGCTCTGATATTAATTGATCCACCTCTGTTTTATCTCCCTAACGTTTAACTCGAAGCTCCCTACTCAATAGTGTGTGCACGTTCTCAACTCTCGACAAGATCGAAATTTGCATGTTTTACTGTGGTTATAAATTATTCATACAGTATGTGGTGAATACTGTACAGTGGGTAAGTGCGTGTGTGTGTTGGTGTGTGGGGGTGTGCGTGGGGGTGCGGGGGTGTGTGCGTGTGCGTGTGTGTGTGTGAAAAGATGGAACGAATTCAAAACCAGAATGAGAATGAAAAGAGTAATTGCTTTGTAAATCTCTACTTAGTGCAACAGGCAGACACCCAATCTCATAATTCATCAGCAGCCACGGTTCTTCCTCCTGCCGTGCCCCTGAGACACAACATACGTGATTGTGGTATTTTCTTGTGAGGCTTGAATGTTCACAACGACAGTAATACTGAAATGTTATGCGTAATGATTTCCATACACGCACGTGCCCAACTGGGCTAAAGGGCCACTTGGATGACCTTAACATTGGCACTTATATAATAAGTCTCCATGTAAAAATGACATCAGTACTAAAATAAATGAATCAATAAAAATTGTATTTATATGGACTAATTGGTGTACAGGTCAGGTTGTGATTATTTTGCTTATTTTCCTTCCTGTTGGCAGTTTGGATCAAGAAAATGTGTGTGCGTGAGGGTGCACATACACAGAATTGAAGATAGTAAGTCAGAGCTGCAAACTCCGTTTCTAAAGACAAACTTCCGTTTTTTGGTGCTGCTCTAGCACCCCGCTGTACCAGGTTTCAGGACTTATTGATGAACTTTCTGCCAGAATGGTTGGAGTGTTGGATCGTATTGAACTGATCACGAGTATTGGAACACATTGAACCCTGACTACAAGTGACATTTATTGTTATTATTATTATTATTATTATTTGTTGTAGTAGTAGTAGTTTTAGTATAAGTATTGGTATTATTATTAATTATATTTTGCATTTTGATATCACAATTGAAATTGTTGTTGTTCGGACATGTTTCATGAGACTGCCGCTCAATAAGGATGGGAAAATGAAGCTTCAAATTTGCTTCATGAACCAGTTGTTGTATTTTTGAGTCCTGAAGATGGCATTGTTGTTTTAAATAAAGGGTTTGAAAAATGGCAAGTTGGTTACAGCGAGCCTTCTCGCTGGCCATACGCTGAAGGTGATGAACGGGTTTTGTGATTGGATACTCACTCGTGAGGGGGCAGCACTATGCAGAATCAACACACCCAGAAGTCTAAATGTAAATTATATTTTTCTTTTCTTAAACCACAATGGCCAAAGGAGGGAAAAGTGTGGATTTAATTGTAGAGGCCATTTTCAAGACGGACCTTTCATGCTAGGTCGTCTAACACTCACTCAGTACTGTGTAAGTGTGTTTCTGTATATTATTTGTCCAGCTGCGGTGTCATAAATGATGGTATTATGAGGGGGATTTATTCAAGTAGGACTTCACTGTTTAATTATGACTCTTAAACCAAATAAGGAAATAGTCCTAACCCTTTCACATGTAGTGGCGTTTTTACTTTTTACTGTTGCTGTGTCCACCCAAGTGCAGAAACCGACTCCACGGTTTACGAGCGCAGACCGATAAGCTAAATGGTCCGCTGCCCAAGCTCAACACCTTATTACAAGATATGGCAAGCGGACAGGTCCTATCAGGTATATGTTGGGGGTTTCACTCTGATGTCACAAAATGGTGCATTTGTGCATTTAGGGAGTGGCATCCCTGCTTAGAAGATTAAAGGGGAAGTCAACCCCAAAAGTTCTTGAAAATAAAATGTCCTGTTCACCATCACTAGTCTAAAATGGCATTCTGATAAATATTGTGTTCGTGGAATATGAGTTAAGTAGCAAAATGCACCAGTTTATAGCAATCACAGGTAGTGATGGGAAAATGAAGCTTCAAATTTGATTCATGAACCAGTTGTAGTATTTTTGAGTCCTGAAGATGGCACTGTTGGTTTAAATAAAGGGTTTGAAAAATGGCAAGTCAGTGTGCTTTCAGCCCAATGTTGAACAAAGGGTGCCATCTACTGGAGTCCATAAATACTACAACTAGTTCATGAAATTGATTTGAATCTTCATTTACCCAACACTAATCTAAACTTTCTTCTGAGGTTGTATCTTTGGAAGACATTAGGTCAGCACTACAAATAAGTTAATAGTTTATACTGTGTATATTTGCATGCTTGCTCATGTTATACATTAACGGCTACATTACGCCGCCGACTCTGTGTGATCTATATCTTTGCTGTTGTAACACCTCAAATTTCCCCATTGTGGGACTAATAAAGGACATCTTATCTTAACTTATCTTCCTCCGAAGCTTTATTTTATTTTTGAGGCACATTCCACATTTTAAATGTGTAGATTATATTATGCATTCTATGGAAGAAAAACAAAACGGTTATATAAAAATAAAATTTGAAAAAATTTGAGTGTTTACTTTAGTTTTCTTTAGTACAATGCATTTCCCCAATTTGGTGCATATGATTTAAGCCCTTGTACATTTAATGAATTGGTGTCCAAGAAAAGTGAAATATGTTTTTATTTATTTTAGTATTTAAAAGTATTTTCACAGTGATCGTGAAACTCAGCATAATGTATAGCTTTTGGTTCAATTTAAAATCCACTCAACATATACACGCCTGCGCTAATGCGCATTGCGCTTGTGGTTGGCTCCACCACCCCACGAGTGCAGACAAGTATGGCAGCAATTAAAAAAAAAAAAAAAAAGAATAAATAAAATCAAAACTGGGAACTGAAAATTGAATCGAATCAGCCATTGAGTGATTCGTTACACCCTAATTGAGAATGTGACACTTCTTGAGTGTTCTGTGATTTAAAAATTGGTTTCATTATGGCCATTTTTCATTCGTCGGGAAACTCTCCTTAGCTAATCAATTTAGAAAAGCAACATCTAAATTGTTAATATCAAGGATTTCAGTCAAGTAGTTTAAAATCACTTATTGCTGTTCAAATTGTGGCTTCATCAATTTTGGTGATTTCAAATAGATAAGGGTCAAGAGTTATAATTTTAGAGTTGGTTCTACCTGATGCAAACTGTGATGTCAAACCCTTAACAGAAGAAATTAAGAAGTCAGAGAATATAGTGGCCTCCTGATGAGGTTCAGAAACAGGTTTTCCTGCCACAATGAACTCCAATCTAAAAGCAGAAATTACATTGTGATGTATTAAAAAATGCAACTGTTTCCACATTGTTTTTCCATTTGTCTTTACATCAGATAGAACTTTGATCTAGGAATTGGCCTTAGATTGCTGCATTGTCAGAAACACATTTGTGTTGTTTTTACTCTCAAGCATTTAAGTGATTTTCCATTTTCTTCATAATTACTTAAATGTTAGAGTAATGTTTAAAAATGAAAGGCAAAAAGATATAGACACGAGGATGAATACTATTATTAGTAAAGCAAAAAGCACAATTTATCTTCCAACAACATCTCTAAACAAATCCAAACCTCTGCACTACAATTGAGCAAAAATCCATAGAAAAACTTCAAATACAGTAAATCACATCGTACTCACATACAATGCTCACAACCTATGATGTCACACATTAAGAATATTTAGTCAATTAATTAAAATGTAAACACGGAGTAGCTCTTTATTATTTTAATTAAATTATTAATTGAAGAATCTCCTCCATAAGCCGTCATTTTACCGTGTTTGAGGTGTTTGCGTATCCCATTGATCCAAGGAGCAACGTTCCCGGGGGCTTTAAGATGCGAGGCGACACAATGCCCTGTCAGAAAGAGTTTCAACTCTCACCTCTGGCAAAATGTGATGTGTAAATTCAAAATAAAAGCTTCTTAATTGACATAATATATTGCCAATGTGTGAAATTAAGACAAGAGTTCTTCAATTTACAGAGAACCCCTTTACTTCTGGCACTACGAAAGTCTCAGGATGTCCGCTATTCTCGTCGAGGTCAATTTTAATTTGGTCATAAAAATTTGTTTGTCCTTCAGCTGTAACGTGTACACTGTGGATTTATGAGGTCAGAGAAATGCAAAGTCAGTCTTTCTCTTGCGCATTGTGCGCATTCAGAAATAAGTATGAATATAAATTTAGAGCGTTCGGCTATTCAAAGTGCAACAAAAACAGCACTAGGCGTTCTGATTGATTCACAGAGAAGTAGACTGGTTCAATACCAATTCTGGACTTTACGATCATGAGGAATCACGTGATGTGTATGGTGAGCAAAAATTCCATAGCAAACAGCAACATGCTGCGAGTGCTTACAAACAGCAAACAACGACTGACGTTAGTCCAAGCTATTTCAGGAAATTTGGTCACAATTCTGCACAAAAACTAAGGAAATCACGGCTGGAATAACCCATTTTAATGCCAAGGCATTATGTCTTTACAGTACAATTGAGTGTGAAGGATTCAATACTTGCTAAGATATACATTGCCATGCCACTTTGCTCCCATTTTTAACATTGAATCTACTTAGTTTTCTTGCCCAATCCAACGGAGTGATGTTATTCAGCATGTCTATTTTTGTCCATGTCTAATAATAAAAACATTGCCATGTTTTTTATTTTTCCCCCGTGCCATAAAGCAGTAGTAGTAGTAGTAGTATTGTCTGAAACAACCATTTTTAACTATCACAACAAATTTTAACTATGGCTTTGTTTGAAATATTGAACCGAATGTCAAAATGAATCGTATCAAGTAATTGTTTTTTGCATCAAATAGTAACCCTTGTATCTAGATATGCATCAAAAGTCATTTTCATACCAGAGATTCTCATCCCTAGCCTTCACGTCATAACACAACACTGTATTACCAAAACATTCCTGACATTGTAACCTACTTTGAGCAATTCTCTTTAACTCTACTTCGCGAGCTCACGGTTAAGATTAATAACCTGCTTGAGGAGCAATTGCATGCCTCTGCATGAGCATGTACATGAACTACATTATGATTGGCTCTATGGCTTTTTTTTAGTCATTCTGGATATTGTTTCTATAATGCAATTTGTCAATGAGATAAGGTTTGCTGTGAATGCATGAATTATCTCATTAAAATAATTCTCATGAGCTTGTGCATAAGCAGTCGTGCCATAACCAGGCCTATTTCTTTTAAATATCCTATTGCCAGCGAAGTGTGATTTACCTCCTGTGACCCTGCACCCTCAGTCATGTTTGGACTTATTGATGTAACTTATCTACAATGAGGTAAGACACAAGAGGATTGGGGAGTACAATTATTTTAACTGGAAAGTTATCAGACTTGAAATGTATCCAGAATTATAGGGTGGTGAAGGCATGATTGTTCACAATAATATACTATATCAAGCAATGAAACTTTTGAAAGTCACACCAGTGTTCTTCAGAAAAAAAGTCATTTGGATTGTTTCCTTGTTGAACAAATGATGTATTAGTTGTTTTTCAGAAGTAAGAAATTGCGATAAATTATCCATTTAGTTGAAAAACAAAACCTAAATAAATTAAGCGTAAAACATTTCTCACGGACACTTGATACATTCTATTATAAGGCATAGCAATAAATCCATTACAGAACTATTTACATGCTGGCGTGCATTGCCGTAATCGCTGCTATAAAATTAATTAACAGGGAGCCCATTTCAGTTCAGTGCAAGCAGGCACATGGGATTTACTACGCTAATAAATGGGAGAAAAAAACTCCCATGGCCTGTTCTATTCTTACATTGGTGGACGTTGTGATTAATATTGTCTGTCTATTGTTGAACACTTCCTAGATTGCTATTAGAGTATTTAATTCTAAAAGGTTTTTCATTTGGACAACTTTGGCCATCTGGTAGACAGAAATGATGGTGAAAAAAGACAATATTTATTTACTTTTGTGAGCGCCGTTTTTTCATCTATTTTTGTTTGTTCTTATCTACTGCGCTTGTCTCGCATTCACGGTGACTAATCTTCGTTTGTTGTGCATCTACACAAATCTAAATCCAGTGAATGCTGAATGCAAGTTAAAATTTAGGGATGTGACATCAATCCACACAATGTGCAAGCTTGAAAAAACTTCTACTATAATGGATAAGAAAACAAGATATAAATTAAGAAAAAATAGAGAAGGGATGGGAAGTGTAGACTTTTTACCGTTTTCCGTCTTCCGCAGTTTATTATTGTTTTTGTTTTCTTTCTTCATGTTCAAATAAACATTCATTCATAACGTGATTTGTGCTCATAATCTCAGCACACTTTAATAATATAGAAAAATATAGACTCTGCAGACACGTTTTTTGTGTGTGTGAATGGTAATTTAATTGTGATTTAATGTTAATATGAAGAGATAATGTGATTTTGATGTGATTGATTTAATTTTTTAACACGAGTTATGAATTTTATTTTGGCGATAGAATTTACTGCTTTATTAAAAAAAAAATCAAAAACAAACATTCATGTGTAATACAATTAATTTAGATGAGTAATGGGGTTGCCGTGTCTAACTAGTTTATTTGACGCAAGCTTTGGAGACAACATGAAGTGAAGAGGTACAGGAAAAAAGGAGGTTATGTAAACAAGATAGGTAGGTGTGGTAGGTGGTAAACTTGTCCAGCCCAGTCCCATAATAACACAAGTTAGCATGTTGGTGTGGCCCTGAGCAATCATTTCAGTTTTTGCACATACCGGCTTCGAAATATTATTTGCCTACTTACGACTTTTAATACGAGGCTGTGTGACACTGTGAGCTGAGAGCAAGATTGCTGTCCCATCAGTGGTGACCCCACAATCAGGATGAGGATGTAAGCATGCCTGGATTTTATGAATAAGGATGGAGGGATGATGATGGAAGGGTGCCGAGGACGCGGTCGGAGGACGGACCAGCATTGAAGAAACTTCCTTAAATGTATTTAAATTCTCTCTGTCAAATTGTTTACAATTTGTATCTTGGCAACAAAGGAAGAAGTTAGCCATTTTGTGTCCTGCGGGGAGTCCCTGGACCAGAATTTTAATTTTATATGCTTCACAAAGCGAATGATTAAAGACACAAACGCATTACGTCTCACCCACTCGTTGTCTGTGGACCCTAGGGATACCCAACACCAAAGTAGGTGCAGTTTAAAAGATCGTTAAATATACAGCATGGCTGACGAGGCAGGGCTGACCAAGTGCTATCACGCAGGGTCATTAGCAACAGGAGCCGAGAGAAAGCAGCCCTCATCCGCAGAGACAAGGCACATTGTTAACTACAACTGTTCTGCAGACAACCTTATTCATCAACAAAATAAAATGCAACCAGTCATCTGTCTAAATTCCTTTTTTGGTTCACAGATAAGGCTATGTGAACACTGCAGCTCAATTCAGATATCTTTATGACACTCATCTGTTTTTTTTCATGCAGTATGAACCGTACAACAAAAGATTTTTTTCAAATCTGACCTCGGCCATTTTTGTATATGGAAGTAAAACGGGGGTACGAGGCTTCTCCAGTATGAATGCTTATCCATACATATCAGACCTATGAGTCATCCAAAGGCCAATATTTGCAAGGGTGGTGAGAGTACTTGGGAGTGAGATTAGTACTGACAAAAGTATGTGAATCTTCAAACTTGTTTTGAGTAACAGCGTTTTCATTATATTGGACTTTAATTTAATCCTACATGAAGCACAAAGTCGACATTTGTGGTGTTAGTAGTAATTTACTGTGATTGGCTGGCAAGCGGTTCAGGGTGTACCCCGCCTACTGTCCCAAGACAGCTGGGATAGCAATCCTGCGACTGTCCTGAGGGTAACGGCTTGGATTATGGATGAATGGATCGTAGTAATTCAGCCACGCATTCAGCTAATTCATTACGCCTGACATCAACTTTATTAGATTTAGATATATATCATTGTCTCAAAAAAAAAAAAATAAAATCCTCCCGCCTCGGTATGCTGTCGATATGAGATAAAATGAGCCCCTACACGCGAGGCCATATTTACTTCTGTCTCCTGACATTGTTTTTTTTTTTGTTTTTTGCACCGATCGCATCCGTATCACATTACGAAAGAAGTCATATTGTTTTTTTGCATTGTGAACAAGTTCATTAAACAAAAAAAAAATCTTGAAAAAATTGTTCTGCTGTGTTAACTTAGTGTAAGTTTCAATCAAATAAACCACAAGAAATTTTCATCTATCTAGTGTATTTATCTGGCCCAGTGACAGATCAAAGCAAGTGGCTTGTCGTTCTATGTGTGGAATAATTCTTAACGGTAGTTCGAGCCACAAATCCCCCATAAAAAGTGGGCAACATAGCAAACAATGGAAAGCGAGACTGTCATAGACGTTTGGGTTGTGATGCATCTTGCTTGCAGTGTTATGCACTGGATTTACACAATACCCGTGTTTCATTTGTGGATGGTTGTTTGTAAATTTGTTTAAAAAAATCGTGTGTCTTTTCTACAAATTACTGTGAATTTTTTTATGTTGCACAGAGATAGCAAATTAAAAAAACTAACAAAACCAAAACTATTTTAAAAATTAAATTAAAATGAATGAAAAAACTAATTACATTTGAAAATAGATCCCACATTGTGTTTGATTAGAAAGGGATGTAAATGGGGCTGGACAAAAGGTCAAATTAGCAGAGCAAGTATGTGTATACCCAGTTTTTGTTACGATGGGCGGGTGGAGGAAGAGGGGGACCCAAAATGCAGGGAAGCCAGGCAAGGGTAACTTAAAGGGAATTTAATTAACAAAACAAACCGAAAGGGAAACAAGGTACTTGGAACAAACAAACGTGACGAAGTGCAAAACAACGACGACTAAAAAAAACGCGGCTGGGCAGAACTAAACTAGACTAGGACATAGGAACAGGAACCAGGGATAAGCGACCGTGACAATGAAGCATAAACCATGAGCGAGGACGATGAACAAAGGGCAACAGTGACATCCAACCAAGGGGCAAACCAAGGGGAATGCACCGACGCCGAGTAGTCAGCGCGGGGTGTTTAAGTAGTGAGGTAATCAAGGAGTCAACGAGAAACAGATGCGTGGCTGGTGGGCGCGCCTCTCCAGCAGCGAGGTAATCAAGGAGTCAACAAGTAACACGTGTGTGGCTGGTGGGCGCGTCTCTCCAGCCATGACGACACCACAGGACACGCGTTGGAAGGAAACGCCCCCCACGCCAGTTGAGCAAACGTAAACAAAAACAAGACATGACGGAAACGGACCATGACAGTTTTAGTAGATAGTTGATATGAAAGACGCATGCCTGACTTGGAGTTACACAGTGATAATTATGCGTTCCAGTTATTTTTTTGAGGAGGGTAATTTTATATTATCTTAGACCCTGTTCACTGAAAACGTGCCACATTTCTGTTATTTGAAAATTGACAGTGACAGTTAAATATTAAAATGGGAAATGCTTGAATTCCGCTGTGTGAATAATACATGTGTCACAATAGTATGTAATGATGTGAAAAAAATTGTTCTCCTTCACTCATAATCTGCTTTGCATTGGTTTTGAGGGTGTACAAAGTGCAATTGCGATCAGTGGGCTGCCATTAGTTGAGATGTTCTGGCTAAATTGTAACTGAGGTTAGATTAGGAGATAGCATTAAGCAGATATGCCTCATTCAAGCCCTGAGGCTCGTTATGTCAGGAACCTTGGACAGCTGCAAAACATAAACCTTGTTTTGTGTTGTGCACTTGGCAAATGGATGAAGCCGTGGCATTATAGTCAGATGACACGTTTGCCCCCGTTTGGCTGCCAGGATGGCCGAGTGGTCTAAGGCGCCGCGTTCCGGACCCAGTCTCCCCAGGAGGCCTGGGTTCGAAACTCGTGGCTGCCAGGATGGCCGAGTGGTCTAAGGCGCCGCGTTCAGGACCCAGTCTCCCCAGGAGGCCTGGGTTCGAATCTCAAATTTCCCCATTGTGGGACTAATAAAGGCATTATTATTATTATTATTATTATTATTTAGCTGCATACAGACTGCCACACAGCACAAGCTGCCCCTATTTTCTTACATACTATTATTCCACTCTTGTTCTATTAAATATTTGGGTTTTTTTACTCCCATTTTGTCCTCTATATATCACTTCCTTCATCTTCTTGACATTTGATCACCTGTTCATAACTTGGATTGTTATTAAAATGTCACCAGTGAATTGCTTTGTCTCTGCAACAGTAAGATATTCTACATGCACATATTAAATTGTGTAACTTTTATTTTGAAAAACACATGAATAATTCAGTGTTTCTTTCTCCTAGATGATTTAGGTATTTGTATTTCTAACTTGAAAATCCTGAAGGCAACTATTCAGGGTGAATCAGAAAAAGATTTGAAGGTATAATTATCTGCCCTTTGACGAAGCATTCATAAGTAGTCTAGGTGGGATAACACCTGAACCACAGAAATAAGCTACATGTTCAAAGACAATAAATATCCCTACCCATTTTTTAACAGCATAATTAATCTGTTTCTCCCAGGTGAACTGTTCAGCAAATATTACACCAAGTAACTTCACCGAGTGATGGCGAAATGAAGCTTCAAATCAGCTTCATGAACCAGTTATAGTTGTTTTGGATTCCAGTAGATGGCACTCTCTGTTCAACATTGGGCTGAAAGCACACTGACTTGCCATTTTTAAACTCTTTATTCAAACCAACAGTGCCATCTACAGGACTCATAAATACAACAACTGGTTCATGGAGGAAATTTAGTCTCCACGCTCAGGTAGTTGCCAAAGCAATGAATGTTAAGAACTTTGCAGAAGAACCTTCTTGGTGCTTTTGGTTCATGCAACTCAACTGCCTCTCTATCAGTTCAAGGACTACGGTGTCACAAAAACATTAACATTGACAATGGACACCTTTTCCATTCACTTTTTTTTTTTATGTGTCGTTAATAATCTTCATTGTGTCTTACACCTATTCAACCTGTTAAAGATAAAGATGTCCTTTATTAGTCCCACAATGGGGAAATTTGAGGTGTTACAGCAGCAAAGATATAGATCACACAGAGTCGGCGGCGTAATGTAGCCGTTAATGTATAACATTAGCAGCAGACATTCATAAAAAGCATGCAAATATACACAGTATATATATATTTATATACTCAGATCCCCATGAATATACACACTTACGTCCCACAACATATACAAGTGTAAGGAAACACTCCTAATGTCTGTCCATTATACAGAGGGGGAAACGCTGTAATGATAAAAACTACTGAACGATTGAAAATACTGCAATGATAAAAATATTGCAATGATAAAAGTACTGTAATGGTAAGAGTACTGAAATGATAGAAAAGTACTGCAATGATAGAAAATACTGTAATGATAAAAGTACTGTAATTAGAATACTGTAATGGTAAACAAAATACTTCATTGGTCAATATTTAAGTACACCATTGGCTGAAAGTACAGTAGTGTATATTGCATCCTAGGACTGCACAATTGCACTAATGCCTGCCCGTTTGTAGGCCTGACCTAATGTTCTTGTTAAAAAGTCTGACAGCAGCCGGCAGGAAGGAGCGGCGAAATCTCTCTTTGGTCCAGCGAGGGTGTAACAGTCTATCACTGAAGGAGCTGTGGAGTGTTCCCAGAGTGTCATTGAGTGGGGGGGCTGGGTTGTCCAGCATTGATGACAGTTTTGCCGTTATCCCCCTGCCCCCCACTGAGTCCACAGAGTCCAGGGAGCAGCCCAGGACAGAGCTGGCCCTCCTCACTAGTTTGTCCAGTCTCTTTTTGTCCCGGCCCGAGATGTCTCCTGCCCAGGAGACCACTCCATAGAAAATGACTGATGAAACCACCGAGTCATAGAAGTTCCTGAGGAGTGTTCCCCGGAAGCCAAAGGACCTCAGCCTCCTGAGTGTCTATAGAGAGCGTCTGTTTTGTCGCTCCAGTCCAGTTTATTGTTCAGATGAACACCCAGGTACTTGTAATTTGAGACCCTCTCAACGTCTGTTCCCTGGATATTCACTGGTGCAGGTGTTCTGTATTCTTTTATGAATGTTATAACTTGCCTTCCATAATAGTCTGATATTTTGTAAAATTAAAAAAAAAAAACATGACTTATACTTCAGTGCAACTTATATGTGTTTGTTGTCATTATGCATTTTGGGGCTCGTGCGATTTATACTCCAAAGCGACTTATAGTCAGAAAAATACATTAATATCCAAAATATTTGTTGGTAAATAGAAGACTAACTGTCAGATAATTATAACAGATTTTCAACACAGGGAAAAGTGGTATAAATTTCCCAACTCACTGTTGATTTTTGGGTTTAATGTTGTTTATCATACATGGGCCATGGACATGGACCCATGTGAATTTCAAACACATGACCATCGACATACTTATTAAGCATTGAGGCAAGCTCCTTCCCTTGGTCGGTTATGTCTGAGTGGATTGGTGAAGAAAGCGTCTGCTCGGAAGTGCAGCTGCAATGGAGAGCAATGAATGTGGGTGTGTGATGTGTGACTGATTACATGGCATCATGTGTGCTCGCCTGGCATTTCAATTTGTTTTTGTCGCATTTTTATGTCCCGCTCTGTCAAGCACATGTGGCAAGTAAACTTTTCAATTCCTTTTAATATCAGGAGAACATGAAAATACAAAATTTAAACACAGCTCAGGATCCATCCATCCATCCATTATCTGAACTGCTTCTCCTCACAAGCGTCGCAGAGGGGTGCTGGAGCCTATCCCAACTATCTTCGGGCAGTAGGCGTGGTGCACCCTGGATTGGTTGCCAGCCAATCGCAGGATCCACAAAGACAAACAACCACTCGCGCTCATGATCACACCTAGGGACAATTGAGAGTGTCCAATCGACCTATCCTGCATGTTTTGGGATTTGGGAGGAAACCGGAGTACCCGGAGAAAACCCACGCAGGCACAGGGAGAACAAGCAGAGAACCCTGCACCTCAGTATTGTGAGGCCATCTTGCTAACCATTGGGCCGCCTTCACCTCAGACTCGCTTTATTATTATTTTTTTTTTTATGCGTTGCACTCATTTGATGTGTGCTAAAACGGTGAAAGCAGTGTGCAATTGATCACGTGTCAGCTAAGAGAGAGCTTTGTCCATCAATTGGTTAGTGACGAATTACCATTTTACTGACGACTGATGGAAACGCGCTGTCTCACAAATGCTTGTTCGTGGGGGTGACTAGATTTTTTTACCTTCTGTCAGAAAAAAAAGTCTTTAGGTCATCCCGTTGTGGCTGCATTGTATACCTTTAATCCCCCCTGACCCTTATTGTTTTTATTTCGCTATGCTGTGTGTGTGTGTGTATCGATATATATTTTGGCTGTGCGTCTGCTTGTGCTGCGCCTGCGTGTTACGTTCTCAACGCTGATTTTCTGTCGTTCTTGCAATGTCGCCAAAAGTTGACTTTGAGACTGAATGACTGACGATAACAGACCGGCAGTCCAGCCACTGGCAAATGATGACAGACAGGCCAGTGAAATTCACTGACGTCCACCACTTATGCTACCCTTGTAAACAGTTTGTCCTAAAATAGTGATGACAAACTGTAATGTAGTGATGCGGAAGTGCAGTTAAAGTAACCATGACAGAGGGACGGACTGAGGTGGTTAAGCAAAAATAATGTTCAGATGCGTGGCCTGGCCACTGGCGAATGACAAATAACAGAGCTGCAATTTAGCGGCATTTAATGATGTGCCCACATCTGCTATTTGCAAAATTAAACTTGTCAGCAGGTGACAAAACATGACCATGATTTTAAAGTCTCTTGTCAGAGTAATGGGCAAAAAACACTGACTGCTGTAAATAAATGAATGAAGAATATATTGCAACCAGTCCAAGGTGTACCCTGCCTGCTGCCTGAAGAGAGCTGGGATAGGCTCCAGCACCCCGCGACCCTGGTGAGGAGAAGCGGTTCAGATAATGGATGGATGAATATAATACCACTTGACTTTGGCTGATGAAAAATTGTGGGCACAGCCTTTGGCTTCTTCTATAACCTAAAACACCCATTAGCTGTCTTACCGGGTTTGAGTAGTGAATACGTTAAAGAAATGCTGATTGAATATAAAGCCAGTAAGGCTCTGAGATCTGCAAAGATTAGTTTTTTTCCCCCATACCTTTGATCAAGACCCACCCATCGATCCATTACTCGATCAGCTTCTCCTCACGAGGGTTGTTATATAGTTCTGGAGCCGAACCTAGCCGTTTTTGGGCAAAAGCCGGGTCCATCCTGAACTGGTTGTCAACCAATCACAGGGCACACAAAGACAAACAAGCATTCACACTCACAATGTGGGCGGAAACCGGAGTACCAGGAGGAAACCCACGCAGGCACGGGAAGAACATGCAAATTCCACATAGGAAGGCCGGATTTAAATCCACAACCTCCGCACTGTGAGGCCATCATGCTAACCAGTCAGATCATGGTCTTTTAATACAGTATTTTTTATTTTTATCTTTTTTTTTCTTAGTTTTTTTAATTTTTGTATATTTTTTTTTATCTTTTAGTGATTTTAGATTGTTGTAAAAGAGTTTTAAGTTTTCTGTTCTGTGTGTTTAAAGGCTGTCAATGTTTGTTCTTTTAGTAATTTTTGTAAGCAACATCTGTTTTCTCAGCTTGCATCTGACTCTTCTGTTGCTTTTAGGTGTCGTGTCTTTGCATGTGTAAAGCCGAATGTTGCCTTATGTATGAAATTTGCTAAACAAATAAAGCTGCCTTGTCTTTTGTCAGCTGAGATTGATAATTGCTTCAATTGCATGTCAAGAAGACAGACGCCCAATTTGGGGTTTGTAAAAACAAACAGTGATACTCGCTCAGTGCTGCCTACTGACGGCACTGCCCTGCAACATAGCACAAACAATGGGAGCCTGATTGTCATTTTAATATTAATATGCTTTCCATCCGGGGAGAGGAAAAAAAAGCAAGGTAAATGGCACTTGCTACCACAAACCATGTGATCTCCAAAATCTTGCTGCATACTCAGGCCCTACGAAGGCTCAGCAAATCAAATCTGTTGCTTCCCTATTTGTACACAGCCTACATGGTCAAACTCCAGTCCAATCCATCTCCAACATGATGCCTACCTTTACTTGTGCGCCAACCAAAAGATTCTTACTGGACCAGTCCACAAAGTTCTCCTCTTTCTCTTCTCCATCTCTTATACATATTACTACTAGTGCAATTATCGGAGAACTTCTGTAAATACTCAATCAATTCATTTTAAGTTTGAAATGTACAAGGACACTCTTTCTGTGCAGGGAAATGGGAAAGGGGATACAATGAGAATTCCAAAATATAAATGCTTATTTCTGCTTTCAGCACTGCTTGTGATGCTGACTTTGGTTGGTTGATTCTTGGCAAGTTTCACGATGCAATGATGTCATACTATATACATAGCTCTTACCAGCATGAAGCTTCACTGTGAGTGACTGTAAACATCAGAAACGTTGTCCCCGAGGTTGCTTTCAAAGTCCAATTGCATGGATGAACCAGAATCACGAGTCCTGGGGCTCATTGCCCTTTATCGTCCATTTGTTCATCAGAGATGCCAACAGTATTCTCTCCTTCAAACCACCGTGGGCTCTCCTCCTTTACATTCAAAGTATGCATCGAAACATGTTGCCAAGCTAACCTAATCTCTTGCCGACCAAGCAAATGGACAACACATTTTATTCCAGCAGCTGTTGGCATACTACAAGGTCATCACCAGGAAGCTCTTCACCAGGTAAAGAAAAGCCTGCAAACCAATGTTAGTTCACAACTCGAAAGCATGGAATCAAATTGTAAATGAGATTTCTCTTTCATTTTGGTGGAATGGTTACCTTTGAATTCATATATTTCCACATTGCTGCATCCTACAGTATCACACGCTGTAATTACTACACTAAATTGCGCTTTTCTGTCTTATGCTTAACATGCAGTCAAGTCTTCCTTTCCTTTTCTACCCTTTCCTTCCAGATTAGGTCCCTTCCTTCCTCACCTCCTGTCCCTCGATAGCAGTGAAACATTTCACCCTGGCTATGAATTTTACATGATGGTTCATCTCTGCACCAAGAAGCTTCACTCGAGACCACTCTCACACACTCACAAAACCGAACGGTGCACGCTGCCCCCCCCCACACCCCCCCATTAAAGTTCTATGTTAAATAAATGTTTCAGGGAGATTTTTTTTCTTTTATAGGCGACATACCATAACTTGCGGGCATAGAAATCCAAAGACCACACTAATAAATATGGCTAGAGCATGACCCACCGCAAGATATGAATAAGTAAGAGGACGAAGGCAGGAAAATCAGTATTCGAGGGAGAATTGGGTTGTGGCGGAGGACAAGTTGGAGATCAGCTGTAAGAAGGAAGGTGGGGAGAATTGCATAAAACACAACCTTGTCAGCTACTTCGTATTATGTATGCATACAATTTCGTACTCAATGTGTAAAGATGAGTACAGGATATTGACCTTCGAGTGGCGGATGGACTTTTGCTTTGGTGCAATGTATGTTTCATGTTGTTACTATTTTATCACATTATAGTCTACAGCATAGTATATGGCAATAATATTGTCTATTGCTGTATATCACTATTATTTGCATATAAACAATCTTGTTTAAGGTATGATCTATGCTCAAACAGAAATTAAAGTCTTATTATGATTCAAGTGCATTTTTGATGCAAATAGAAGGAAAAAGACTGTTTTGCTTTTTAAGTTAGTGATATTGCAGCTTCCCCACCCTGTTCTCAGATACAACTTTCTCGAGATTATTGTTTTATTTTGATGTAATATTGAGTTGAACAACACCAGAAGTTAATGTTCGAGCTGTTGTGTTAATAAGCATGTTAATCCTAATTAGTGATCTAAGACCATTCACATCTCCATTCCTGGTTGAGCTGAGCAAAAAAACAGTTGATCTTACTTTCCCAAATGTTATTATTAGTGATCATATGATATACATATTGCAAGGATAAAAAACATCTGAAGAGGGAGAAAGTTGAACAAGTCAGTCAGAATAAATGAATTTAATATAACTGTGCACTTTTCCTTCACAATAATAAAACAAAAAAAGTTAGATGGAGATCTACAACTGGGATTCTTCTATTTTCACAATTATCTCTGTATGTTGGATGTGTTTCTTTCAGCGTGTTTCATTGGAGCGCTTGTCAGTAAGGCATTGTCAATCTGTCAAGCACTCAATCAATCAAACTCGATTGTGCTTTTCATACACAAAATGCAACAAAAAGTGCTTCACATGAATAAAAACAGCACCACCTGCCTCTTGCCCAAAAGGACACAGTCTCTCTCTCTCACTCACACACGCACACGCACGCCCCACGCACACGCACACCCATACAGGTTAAAATAAAAATCGGGATGACCTTAGAACCTGAGGCTGATTACAGAGCATCAAGGCGGGGAAAGCGTAATCCATGGAGCCAACTCACCAGGGCGAGATCACAAGCCACCAGCAAGAAGCTCCCAAAAAAGCTGTACAGCAAGAGCCTGCATCCACGATGACCAAGAGCCATTCATACTTGACAACTTTGGCTTGACGGAAAAAAAGGAGATTCTTTTAATCTGCATATCAGCCCAATGTTTTGCTGCCAGGTTTCCTATTTACCACATGAAGAAAACACAAGAGCAAGAATGCGCACACGAACCCCGACTGGTTATATTTCTGATATTTAGCTACGCTAAAGTCATGTCAACTCTCAGGGGCCAGACGGCGGCTGGCAGCAGACATCCAGCAGGCGGGCATTGATCTTGATCTTTATCCCTCCTGGGCTGTCTTGAACCGTGCGCATTGCGGAGCGCAATGACTTCCAATGGTGAATTTGTAATCGGTGAATTCAATGACTCTCGCCGGATTATGGGAAGAGCGGAGGGTGGCTTGGCCATAGTCCTCATTAAAAGTAGGCATTTTTCAAGTTGTCACTTATTTCCTAATTCCTCCAAAATGAATAGATAAAAAAAGATAACTAATTTCAGTTCCCTGATAAAAAAAAAACTATAATCTAAGCTTCTTATTGAAAAATTGGCCATCTTGGCTCTCGACCTCCTTCAACAGTCACTATAGGCAGAGTATTGAGAACGGTCCTTTTTCTCCCAGTGCAGAACTTATTTGTTGTGTCTGAATCAGATAACATGGTTAGGTAACCACGCTTATGTTGAAGTCATCACACATGGCCATTGGCAGCTTGTTTATAACAATAAGCATGGCAATTTTGCATTCTTCCCTTGTAGCTAAACCAGCACGTGTTTGTCCTTGAATTAAAAATCAATCAATTTTTGGCATTCCCTGCTGTCCTCGGATACATTCATTTTATGCTTAACAGTGCTAGTATGTTTTAGGCAGTTGTTTTTCTGCCGTACACCGCACTGAAATCAATGTAGTAAGCCTTGCAAAATGCATGGTGACGACCGCAACCAGCTGGCTGTAATCCATGGAAATGTCTCTCTCCTCGCGGTATTGAATTTTTAATGACAATTTTTCTACTGTTAGATGTCTGATAACTCTCTTTCACTATCCATCTATGCCATGTATGAACCGGCCGGGATGAACGCTGCATGCTACAGTCCTATCCCCTTCAGCCTCCAACTAGTTTTCTGGTAGAATCATGGATGTATTATGGGTATGAGACTTGACTTGAAAATTTACTCTTTCTTGTTGCCCCATTTGGCCATCTTGTTGTTGACAGAGGTCTTTATGAACCTTTTGTACTTCATGTAATCTGCAATCTTTTCAAGTCTTTCAAAGCGATCCAGAAGGGGCATTGACCAACTGGGCATGCACCTGTTCCAGTGATGTCGTCTTCCTGCAGCGCGACATTTGATCAATTTATTTATATACTTTAGCATCTAATTTAATTATTTGTTGGCCTGTTTACTGCCGCTTCTTCTCTTTTCTGCCCCCTCCTTCCCCTGCTTGGGAATTAGGTGATGGGGACATGCTTTGAAGATTACGGCACTGACGAACCGGGAAGGGACCTGCTCTGCCGAAGTTGTCTTCATGCAGCGCCTTTTCTGATTTCCTTATATTTCAGCACTTCATTGAACTACTTGTTGGCCTGTTTGCTATTTCTGTTCTTTCTTTTCTGTTCCCAATTCCCCGAATTAGGTGATGGCGATTCACTTGGAAGTGGCTGTACTGAATTTACACCAACTGACCGGTACAAGATCGAAGGCTCATCTTCGGATATGCTGCCATGGATATTACGGCCCTGGATGAGGACCCACTCCACTGAAGTCATCTTCCTGCAGCACTTCATTCAATTGACTCTTATATTATCTCATCTATTATTGCATAGCATCATTGTATGTGTCAAATGTTGCCCAGTTGGCATCCATTGCAGCCTGGTCATCCTGGAAGGGGGATTCCCCCATCTGTGGTCCCTTCTCAAGGTTTCTCACTTTTCCCCTAATGAGGTTTTGTGAGTTTTTCCTTGCCCTCCTGGGGGTTAAGATCGGGGATGTCGATTGTGGCTATGTAAAGCCCTTTGAGACTGTCTGTGATTAAGGGCTATACAAATAAAATTGACTTGACTTGACTTGACTTTAGAGCAGAGGTATTCAATTAAAAGTCACAGAGGTCCACAACGAAAATTTCTTCCAATTAAAAGGTCCGAACCAAAGTCCAACTTCCCGAAATGTCTAGCCTATGTACTCATTTTTATATAGTTTCAATATTTAGTCATTTTCAACAGAGCACACTTATATACTAAATATTTAGCAATGTTCCCATTAAACACCTTAGCCAGTCAAACAAATATAAGGCGTTTATTTCACATTCAAGAAAATGTGGCTCCAGGAAGTTAAAGGTGCCACTTCCAGAAAAAAACAGTAAAATATCTCCTGCAGAAATATATCAAGTGCTAAGCATTGAGTTAACATCTTTTACCTTTTTTTTTTTTTTTAAATCAAAGAGTTATCAGCCTAAAAAAAACGGAAAGCCTAATTATCCAAGTAAACCACGTCAACATGTTCAGTACACAATCAATAAAAATGGCTGTCCTCATGAAAAACTAATTCAAAATGAGCTTTGACACCACTTTTTCTTTTGAATATTTTTTTAACTTCTCTTGATGAGAAAAATGAGTTTGTGACTGCCCTGCCAGTGAATTAATCTGGGTTGGAACGGAGTCAGGGCCATTGGGATTTGGTAGATTATTTCACACATCTGGGCTTTGTGTTTTCCTTTAAAAAATGTTTGTGCAACCGCATTTAAACACTCCTTCACAACTTCCCCATCACTGAATGTTTTTTTATGTTTCCCCAAAATCCATGATACTTTTAGTGAACATTCGTTTGCATGCAGCTGGGCTGTAAACGTAAATGTAAAAATCTGTTATACTGCACTCGAAGTTCGATGTTTTTGCGTGCGCTCACCTCAAACCTCAGCGGATAACTTTGCACAAAAGGGCGGTGCTTTGTTTTGTAGTGGCGCTTCGCAATGTTGCGACGGTTTCGGAGCATATGATGCACACTGGTTTTGAATCGACTGCAGCCAGAACAAAACTAAATTTCTCCGTCCATTCATTTAAAACAACACGCATCGAACTTGTTAACTTTTTAGCAAGGCTGTCAGCAGCACTCTCTTCCGGTCTGCTGCGCAATTGGCAGTGGATCGTAAACAAAAGATTTGATTGGCTCAAATCAGTAACGCCTTTTCCGTATGAACTACAATTGCAGCGTCAACATTTGCGAATGCGCCCTGAAAAAAATTCATCATAGATTGGTCATTGGTCCGGTCCGAACCATCTGTCGGTCCGGATCCGGACCCCCGTCCGCCATTTGGTAATGCCTGGACTAGTGGTATCATTCTCATTTAGGGCGTGTGAGGAGCTTGTTTTAAATCCCAGACAAGCCCTTGTGAATCGAAGAGTTGGTCTCCCGAACTTAGAGTTCAACTGACACTTCCATTCTGAATGGGTCTACGCTGGTAAAATGAGCATGTCACCAATTACAGGTGGCTCATTGGACAATGGGGATGATATGCACTTTGGGTGCGAGAGGTTTTTGGTTCTAACCCGAACAGTGTATTAGCAGGTAGATTAAGGCTAGCGGCGATCGAGTTAACCTCAGGTTGTTAGATGAGGCTCGTTGGTCTTGGCGTATGATTCTTGCTTTGGGTGCGAGAGATCCCACTGAATTAGTATAGACATGCTCTCTAAAACTTTGAGTCAACTTAAAATTTCGATGTAAAGGGCCATGCTTGTACAACTAATACAAGACAACTACACGTCCTCCACCCGCACGCTGAGCACCGGTTCCCCTCAAGGATGCGTGCTGAGCCCTCTCCTATACGCCCTCTACACCTACGACTGCAGCCCGGCCCACGGTAACAACACCATCGTCAAGTTTGCTGACGACACGACAGTGGTCGGTCTGATCTCGGAAGGTGACGAGACAGCCTACAGAGAGGAGGTCCAGAGACTGAAGGCTTGGTGCGAGGACAACAGACAGCAACTCAACATTGCAAAAACAAAGGAGATCGTCATCGACTTCAGGAGGAACAAGACGGTGCCGCCCCCCCTCTGCATCGAAGGCGTGTGTGTGGAGAGGGTCCACACGTTCAAGTTCCTGGGAGTACAGATCTCCGACGACCTTTCTTGGACACACAACACCACAGCATTGGTAAAGAAGGTCCACCAGCGTCTGCACTTCCTGAGAGTCCTCAGGAAATTCAACCTGGACAGGAAGCTGCTGCTGGCCTTCTACCACTCGTCCATCGAGAGCCTGCTGACGTAATGTGTCTCCACCTGGTACAGCGGCTGCACTGAGGCGAACAGAGTGAGGCTCCAGAGGACGGTCAAAACAGCGCAAATGATTATTGGCTGCCCTCTCCCCCCACTGTCGGACATCTACACCGCCCGGTGCCTCAGCAGGGCTCTCAATATCGTCAAAGACAATACCCACCCAAACTCACACCTGTTCGACCTGATGCCCTCTAGCAGGCGCTACAGGTGCATCAAATCAAGGACCAATAGACTGAGAAACAGTTACTTTCCAAGAACCATCTCCATTCTAAACTCTCACACACACACACGACCACCCTTACCTTGCAGAACAGCAACGTGATGTGTTTTTATATATCCTATTCAGTATTATTTTCCATTGCACTAACTATTCTCTTATTTATCTAATTTATATATTTATCTTCATTATTGTTGTATTGCACTGGAGAGGGGAGCTCTCTAATCTCGTTGCACACTTGAGTACAATGACAATAAATGGATTTCTGATTCTGATTCTGAAGACAAGAAAATTTAAACCATAACTCCAATAAAAAAAAAAACTGGTTCACATCTTTACAATTTCTATATTCTTTGTCCTATCTCCGGCAGGACCCAATTTGTTCAACTGAAGGGTCATGCTGGTGAAACTAATAGAAGACTAGAAAACTGAAACCAATAACGCACCCATGAATATGTAAAAAGCCTAGGATTCAATTCATCCCTTTGAAGCAACGCGTCTTTCGACATTTTTTTTTAAGAATGTTTGAAAAATCCGCAGTACACTGAACTGAAAGTGAAGCACGAAGTGCCAAGGCATGCTGTACATCTACGTGAAGTAGGGCTGGGCGATAAACCGAAAATGTACCGTTACCGAAATGTATTAGAATGACCGACATCATTTTGCCCATGTCGGTAAATTCGGTGTCTAAAAAGAAAAGTCTTTTCTGTCTGCGGCAATGTTCATGCCTCTTTAAGACGGCTCCAGCGCATGTAGTCACGTGACTCATGCGCTGTAGAAGAATGTAAACAGAAGACGCGTTCGTAGCTGGCGATTCAAATCCTGAAGCGGCTGACACGGCTGCAGACGAAGTAACTTTAGTTGAAATTGTTCCTGTCGCGCTTGTCCAGAAAAGAAATTGGACATCTGTCGTTTGGAAATGTTTTGGGTTCCATAAAGACGATGTTTGAGCAAAAGAACATGAACTACTAAGTGCGTCGTAAGCACCTGAAACAGCGCGTCCAACCTTTTATTTTTCACCACCCTCAACACAACCATGCTGTTGACTTGGAGCTTGTGCTAAAAGTTCAAAGTGAGAAGCAAGGTTGGACAAGTGACAACAGCCCACTAAAGGGGCGACACCATACGAGAGAACGTAACGGTGGTGGACGCGATAGCCTAGCACAGAGTTAAAGATAGAGCTCCTCTAGTTACAGTGGAGCGCACAGGATTTAAACGCCTCATGAACGTAGCCGACAAGAGGTACGAAAATATTTGCCGCAAACAGCACTTCCCGATATGGACAACATCGGGACGGGAACTTAGACATGTCAAGCATTTTGCATCCACATCCGACTTGTGGTCGAATCGCAACATGGATCCCTGTTTGAGCCTGAATGTGCATTACATAGACGGCAAGTGGCGACTGCGCACCGGAGTACTCGAGACGGCACATTTTCCTGATGAAGCACACGCGTTTATTTGGCATTGGCATTCCATTGACATTTTTTTCATTTTATTTAGCATTTTGTTTACAGGCGACTAGCGCCTCTGCACATGGCATTATTTATATTGTTTACAAGATACCTTTACACAAATCTAGGCCTTTGCAAATGGCATTACAGCATCTCAGCACAATATATTTACATAAAAAGATTTTATGAGAGGTACCCTTTTTCTCCTGTTCTTTGTGACAGATCATGCAAAGCATGCCATTTTGAATGTTTATTCAAATGATTTTTGGACTTCTATTTTTCATTGAAAGTAATGTGTACCAGTTGTTCAATAAAAAAAAAAAGCAGTTAATATGCATTTCCTGCATTTATTTTGATTTTGGTCCTCAGGGGGAATTTATCGTGCATTTATCGTTACCGAGGTAAAATTGCCCAATTTATCGCAATATTGATTTGAGGTCATATCGCACAGCCTTAACGTGAAGCAACAGCAGATGGACGAGGATGAGCAGAACGATAGACAATAATTAAACAGTAGAATAATTTGTACTACATGAATCCGCCTTCCATGCTAAAACCCAGGAGCCATCACAACCATTTATGGAACACTTCGCAGCGTTGATTCCAGGCTTGCCCCCTACTGAGAATTGGGTCACAGTAACTCCTTGGGTGATGGGCAGTCGGATCATGCAGTCAACCTTTTGCTAGCACAGAAAAGTGCTCATCTCATTCAACCAACAAACTATGAGACCCCAGCAGGGACCCAATTTCAGAACTTTACAGCCACCGCAGCCCCCCTAGTATCAGATTGGCAGGAATGACCTTTCAAGGATCTCCCCTTCAAAAGTATATGTGCATGATGAACTCTAAAATTGGAGGCGTGAGCTTTGTGAGGAAGAACCTCATGGAGGGCCACGACACCCTACTGTAGCCTCCCTCCAACAACCACCACTAACCCACACACAAACCCAAAGTGAAACTTATTATATTCTTGTTTGCCGCTTAGAAATATGTGTGCTAACTTTTGACTTGTTTGATTTAGTGCAAAGAATAACATTATTCTATTATTATTTTTCTATTATTGTCATGACCCGTGTCGGTCATATCAGGTTTTTGGTTTATTATTTTCACTTTCCCTGCCATGTCTTTGTTTTGTTTATTGAGTGGGGGCGTTTCTTCCAGCGCTCGCTCCCGTTCCCTTGTCCTCGGGCTGGAGAAACGCGCCCACCAGCCACACACCGGTTCCCCGTTAGCCTCACACCTGACTCTCATTTGTACTGTTAATGGACTATTTAAACACCCCGTGCCGACTGCTTGGCGTCGCTGCATTGCTCCCTCTACCTTTACTCGCGTTTGCTCCCTTTGGCTCCGATGTCCCGAGTGCTCGTTACCTCATTCTCGCTCTCGCTCTCGCTCTCGCTCTCGTTCTCGTTCTCGTTCACGCTCACGTTCACAGTAGTTGTCACTGTCCCCGTTTCCTCCCGTCTAGTTTTGTTCGGTCTGTTCACGTTCTGTTCGTCCTTGTTATTTGTGCACCCTGCCACGTTTTGTTTGCTCAAGTGCCTTATTCTGTTTGGTTTATTAAAGTCCCTTTAAGCTACCCTTTTTCCTGGCTTCCATGCGTCTTGGGTCCTCCCCCTTCACCTCGCCGACCAGCGAGCTTGACAATTATAACATTATTAAGCCAGGAAATTCAGGAGTGGACCAATTCAGGAGTCAGACTGACAGTAGAATATGCACTGAAACTTACTGATGAGTGCAACCACAAGTACTCTAGTTCCTCAAGCTGAATTCGTCTCCTTCAGGGAAAAAAATCTATGCATTTTGTGGTTGAAGGAGAATAACCCAGATGCACTACCTAACGCCAAAAATGGGAGGTAAGAAAAAGGAATGGAAAAAAAGCCTTCAACAGCAACATCATTAAACAACTTCAATAGATCTTCTAAAAGAGTAACACTAACAGAACAGAATTGACCCGGTGTCAGATGTGTGACTTTAAAGAAAGCCTGATGATTACTTTCAGACAATGTCATTTTGGAGGTTAATTACATCACTAAAGCTTTGTAAATGTCATAAAAAAAGGCCACTGCATTTCTCAAGAGAAAATGTATGCACAACAAGAGTGAGCTGTACAATGCTAATAAACCTGCTGAAATAATTTATATTGACAGCTACTTGGGTTTTCCAAATGTGCATCTCATTGAAACAGTCATTCCCAATAAAGCGTGCTTTTTCTCAAGTTACTCATGGGTAGGCACTGCTAACATCATGTGATGCAGGTGAATTCCCTGTAATGCCTTTTAATTTTTTTTTATCACAGAATAAGATGAAGCAAAGGGATCATACTCAGGTTAAGATGCTTGCTTTTTGCAGGAAGGGACTTGAAAGAGGGCAAGGGGAGGAAAAACTGACATGTCATGGCCAAGTAAAAAACAAAAAGTCCAGATTAGAGGGAATTGGAAAAAGAAAAATCATATAGTACAGCTGTACAATCTAAAAGGGAACACAAACAAGTTTGGCTGTAATTGTACAATATGACACCAAATTAAATATTCGTGAATTACAGCACCTAATAAAGGTAAGCAAAAACGTGTTTTCGCCACTCAAACACTACGGGGGGGAGAAGAAACTTAATATAATTAATAAACTTTTTACACATCCATCCCATTAACTTTCTATACTATTGGACCTTTTTCTTTAGACTTCATTGTAAACTTCAGCTTTGCAGTTGTCATGGCTCCCCTGTCATCCTCCTTAAACAACAACCGCAGGATCTCATGTTCACAAATTCAAAAAAAAAAAAAAAGAACTCTTTGTCTGTGAGCCAAAGGTGCGCATTTATACTCCCCTTGCATGTCTTATCTCCTAAGGCAAGGGTTGCAAGCAAAACCAATTTCCATGAAGAGGAAAACAACTCATCCGTGCTCATCAAGGCACTCCCTCTCTCTCTGGACTGTAGTGCTGCAAAACAATTAAAGTTTGATTATGTTAGCTCAAAGCTTAGTTGTCTGCAGTGAATCAGATGGGGAGCGGTGAGGACAGCCAGCCCTGTGACATAAAGGTTTTACAGGGAGACAGATTAAGATAATCATAAGTGACATCTGTACAATATGTACAAAGTAATACAAATGCACCATTTGCTGACTCACAAAACTGTGTTATTTGGATGCACGACCAGAACTCGCTTCATTAAAACGTGTGTTACTTGCCGCTGGACGACAGAATGTATGTAAGATGGTGGAGCTGGACATTTTATTCTCCACTCCACAAAAATAAGATTGATAACGGCCCAATTGGTGTTCTTGAAACAGTTTTTCAGGTTATGTTTCGTGGTGTTGTGTATGTGAAGGTCATTCTCCACCTGTATGAAAATGAGCCGTCTTAATTATTGTATCACCTCAGCATAATAAAACAGAATTCAACAATAGCTAGATAAACATTAACCATTTTGGCAAGTAAAATTCTGGCAGTGTGAAAATGAACCCTATAATCTGTCTAGGCAGATTTCATGAAAGCACTTTTCTACTTGATTGCATCCACTCAGTGAGCAGCCTGAACAGCAACGTAGTGTTGATTACAAGAAGCAATGCTGTGTTGATTTGAGTGGAAAGCAGCACTACTGTGACAAGTGCTCAACCCCATAGTGTTAGTGTAAGAAAATCCACTATATGCAGTAACCCCACTATTAGGTACATAACCTATATATATATATATATATACACACACACAGTATTTTCACAACCATAAGGCGCACTTAAAAGTCCCAATTTACCCCCAAACTAACAATGCGCCCTGTAATGCAACACGCCTATTGTATAGACCGAGTAACTCTCTCGACCATCAGGCCTGATCACCTTGGGAAATTTCAGAGTGCATATTAGCACATCCTGCTGGCTAAATTCTGAGACATTGATGCTTCAAATTGACTGTGACAAATACAAGATGTGAATACGTTTTTTGGTGATGCTGCAGGAGAAAGCTGGACAAAAGTGCATCTGTCCATGATATTGTAGTCTGTCTTATCATTCATGTTATTGCAAGCAAGAAACATCACTGGTTTAGACAACAGACTCCACAAAAAAAAAACTACCCAAAGGACACCACTCCCATCTCTCTAAACAGCCCTGTGATTGGCTGAGGCTGACTGGCTTCCAAGAAGCCATTGCTGTAATCTTTTTGTGTTATTTTATTTCCTTTGGGTATATGAATGGCATGAGAGATGCATTTTTTTTGTTCATTTTATTTCTTTGTTTCAGTGTTTGCTTGTATGCTGTTCAGAGATATTTTTGGTTTTGATTGGAAACCGTGACTCTAAGGAGTGTGGTGACCAGTGACATCCCTCCCTCCGCCTCGTAGTGCGGCGCGCCCAGTGTAAGTATTGAATAAAGAAATAGCCCCTTCAACTGGTGCTGCACCCTTTGATATAGTGCTTCTTAAATAAATACAGTGTTTCAATATATATATATATATATATGTATGTATGTATGTATTTATATGTTTCTCTGTGGGTCTTCGTCACCATGCTGTTGTTGTTGATATCACCAGTTTTGATGCCACCCCAAAGAAGAGTGAACTGACTGGAAATGGCATGAATCAGAGCTAAACCAGAAATCAAGAGCATTAAAAACCTCTAATCTAAAAAAGGGTTCGAGCAATGGTTCTCAAAGTGTGATGTGATTACCACTATTGGTACATGAAAGAATCATTGAATTAAATGTACAAGCAGTGCCTAATGTTCCAGTGGATTCATTCAGGGTGTCCCCTGCCTACTGCCCGAAGATAGCTGGGATAGGCTCCAGCACCCCCGCGACCCTAGTGAGGAGAAGCGGTATAGATAATGGATGGATGGACAACAGCTGAGCTGTATCAAAGTGCTTTCCATATGGTGTAATATAAATTAGTGGCTAATTAGAGCACAAATTAAAACACTTAAACACAGATACAATAGATACCAGAAGAACAGCAGAACAGTGACAGTCTCATGTTGAGCTAAAAACGAAAAATGTGTCTTCAAAAAGGTTTTAAAAGTGGACAGAGAGGGGATTTGCCTAACATTTAATGGGAGTTCATTCCATAGGGAAGGACCGGCAACAGAAAAGGTGCTATCCCCTGAGGCTGCGCTTCGTCCTCAGCACCTCCATCACGGCGATGTGTGTGCCTCGAAACCATGGCAACAGCTTGCAGTGAAAAAGAGGTGGACAGTTTACTCGCTTTTCTTTTGGGTGGGCGTTTAAACCCTGCTTTTGAATGATCTTCAGAAGACTAAAGAATTTTTTTCCGCCTTTCCCCCATTACAGCCAGCAATGACACGCGTACGATTCATGACCAATGGCAAATGATGTTAGCAGGGCTTGACGACCAATATGCCCACCGGCAAGGCATTGTGGGTTATCCACAGACCTTGAAGCACTCTATAGCCTGAGGTAACGAAGTGTATATTAATAGAGTCACATAGTTTTAGTCTTTTATTACTATTATTTAAAATGAAGACAAAGTCTTGGAAGACCTGCAGAGGTAAAGTTTGAGAAAGCTTTGATCACGCTCAAGAATTTAGATGGAT
This sequence comes from Idiotropiscis lumnitzeri, assembly GCF_059441095.1. NCBI lineage: Eukaryota > Metazoa > Chordata > Actinopteri > Syngnathiformes > Syngnathidae > Idiotropiscis > Idiotropiscis lumnitzeri. The sequence goes on along the minus strand of NC_142394.1, from coordinate 1,090,664 downwards.
TATCATAACAATCTGATGAACATCTATCCAGGCTTGGGGATCATCCAGATTCCGTAATTAGTACGGGTGTAACGATATGTTTTTTGACCGATACAATACGTATCAATATAAAGTCTAATGATTCATCACAAAGCGATATATTGCTTATTTGGAAAGATACAATTCCATATGATAAAAGCAATTTTGATGCGGTAACCATGGCTTTTCTGTGAATAAACATATACATTTGAAAGTAATAACAAATAAACATTTTCCTGCAGTTTCAACTACTGTTTATGTTGTCATGGGGAAAAGTGAAGCAATTTGTTCAAAACAAAGTGATGTAATTTGAGTAGTGCTTATACAGTATTTATTTTAATATATTAAGCCAGTTGACTACAATAATTATTGCAACAACCTACTAGGGGTAAGGTTGTTTCGACTCAACATGAGACTGTCGCTGTTCTGCTGTTTTTCGGGTATCTATTGTTTGTCTTTTAATTTGTGTGCTAATTTCCTGTTAATTTATATTACACCATATGTAAAGTGCTTTGTTACAGCTCCAGCTGTTGTGAAATGCGCTATATCAATAAAGTTGTCCTGTATTGTATTGTGATTCACTGACCACAGTGCATACGGGGCGGGCGAGGCTCGATATGTGCATGTTTGTTTTTTGTTTATCTGTTGAATGTCAAGACCGCCTCGACGGTTTACGTCCACCTATTAGTATTTTGCATGCTATCACTTTCTATTCCTACTGCAATTACTGCTACAGCTATTTATAAATTGTGCAAGACAGTGTGTGAATGTTTTGTGTACGTGTGCAATAAACGCAAGGAAAAGAAAAAGTTGAGTTGGCTCCACCGTGTCGGTCCTGGGTTCCCTTTGCAGAGGAAGTTAATTTGACTGAAAAGCTTAGTTCAATTAATTAACTACACAACTGTAGAATGCAGTTTCATTGGAGTTTATTTTAAAACCAACTTAATATTCAAGCTAAAACAAACTAAAGCATCTCTTTTTTCTTTTATACATTAACTTACCTTCTCAGAATAAGTTGGTTCTTTTATTCGGGGTGTTTTCTATTTAATTGATATTTCAATGCATCTGCCACGTAATCTAGCTACATCAATTGAAAGTAGACACGTGCACATCAATGCTGGCCACACATCGACACATAATTTTATTTTATTAATTGATTGAAAATTCCCAATGCTCTTTTATTTTCATTCACGTTTGAATATTATTTTTAATTAATTTTTTTCGTTCGTGCATATCATCTTCATTCAGCGCCAGAGATTTACGTCAAACCCGCACCACAGATCAGAATCAGAGGGCCCTTTATTAGTGATGGGTAAATGAAGCTTCAAATCTGCTTCATGAACCAGTTGTAATATTATTGGACTCCAGTAGATGGGACTCTCTGTTCAACGTTGGACTGAAAGCACACTGACATTTTTTTAAACCCTTTACTTAAACCAACAGTGCCATCTACAGGACTCAAAAATAAAACAACTGGTTCATGAAGCAAATTTAAATCTCTTCTCATTACTACCCTTTATGACAATGCAATACAATACAATGTTATTTATATAGCGCATTTCACAACAGATGGAACCCTAACAAAGTGCTTACCATATGTCATGTAAATTAGCAGGTAATTAGAACATAAATTAAAACACATTTACATGCACACTTATACATTTACAATATATACAAGAATAATAGCAGAACAGTGACAAACTCATGTTGAATTGAAAGCTAAAGAATTAAAATATGTCTTCAAACGGGTTTTAAAAATGGACAGAGAGGGGGTTGCCTAACATTTAATGGATGCTCATTCCATAGGGAAGAACCGGCAGCAGAAAAGGCATCATTCCCCCCAGAGTCTCCGCCTCGTCCTCAGCACCTCCAGCAGTATTAAATGAATCAATGCATTAGTTTCTTTGGAAACACTTTGGATTTTGCAAGAAAGATCGTCTTGACAAACAGTTGCCATGCATAGGCTTTGGAAATACCAAGAATTATAACGGCAACACGACTACTTGTCGACGCGTATCGCCCGTCCCTCAGCCTCACAAAAACTTCTGTCTGACAAGTCAAACTTGGAAAAACTCAAGAACTGAACATGTAATGTTGACCCAGAGCTCCAGGTGTCAAACGCAGTGGACCTTCCAAAAAGTTAAACTTTTTGCATCATGAGTCCAAAGAATAGAATTCTCCCTCAAAATCTCTGGAATTATAAATCATCACAAGCATTTATGTACGTTTTGGTGTGCAGTGTTTTTCTCCTCAGAACTCTGCCATGCATGCCATTTTCACCCGGTCTCTTCCTTATTGTTGACTCATGAACACTGACCTTAGCTGAAGCGAGGGAGTCCTGGAGTTCTTTAGCTGTTGTCCTGGTTCCTTTGTGTCCTTCTGGATGTGTCGTTACTGTGCCCTCTGTGTAATTTTTGTAGGCCAGATGTTTACCACTGGTTTCTTACCTCTCGGGAGGATGAGCTGTTTGCATAATTGATGGTTGGATGGACTCTCAATGTGGTTCAGCGCAATCCTAAAGCTTTAAGAATGACTTTGTAACCCTTTCCAGACTGATGGGTGCCTATTTACTGTATTTCTCCTCTGTTTGTGAATGTCTTTTGACCGTATGCATTTTGTAGCGCCTTTTTTAGATGTTTTGGCCCATTTAATTGTGTCAGCCAATTCTATTTCAGTGATTTCTTAATTGAAGAAATCTGGAGGAAATCAGGTTTGGGTGTGATGAACACAAATTTTAAGCCTGTGTAAATGTGATAAGCCACAGCTAATTCATGATTTTATAAGGGGTTTCCCCTTATTCACACAGGCTCTGGTATAGTGCCTTGAAAAAATATTCATTGAACCGTTTTGCATTATTTCACCCGACAAGCACAAACTTAAATCTTTTAAATTTTATATGAGCCACCTTCACAAAAATAGTTTAAGTGGAACATGTTTTTTTTATTTTTCAATAGGTTTGATCAAATGCCTGACCTCGCTCAGGCTCCCCTGCTGCAGCCCCCACCAACCCCTCCTGCCACTGCGAACGAGACCCTCTCTCCCCCTCTCTCTCCCCTCTCTCTCTCCACAGGCTCCAGTTCCCAGCATCATCAGACAACCACCACTTCCTCCTGCTCAGCCTTGTTCCTCACAACATCTCAGGTGAAGAACCAGCTGAGGAAGATGAAGGCGAAAGGCAGCAGGCCCAGATGGGATTAGCTCCCAGCTCCTCAAATCCTGCGCAGACCAGCTGTGTGGAATCGTCCAGCACATGTTCAACCTGAGTCTGAAGCTGGGCAGAGTCCCCCAGCTGTGGAAAACATCCTGCCTGGTTCCGGTTCCAAAGACACCCGATCCGAAGGAGCTCAACAACTTCAGACCAGTGGCGCTGACGTCTCATCTGATGAAGACCCTGGAGAGACTGGTCCTCGTCCATCTGCGCCCCCTGGTCAGCTCCTCAATGGACCCACTCCAGTTCGCATACCAGCCTGGCATCAGTGTGGATGATGCCATCATCTACCTGCTTCACACTTCCCTCTCACACCTGGAGAAAGCGGGGGGCACGGTGAGGATCATGTTCTTTGATTTCTCCAGTGCTTTCAACACCATCCAGCCCGCCTTATTGGGAGACAAGCTGGAGCAGGCGGGAGTGGCCCACCACCTCATCACATGGATCCACGACTACCTCACAAACCGGCCACAGTACGTGAGAACACAGGACTGTGTGTCTGACGTGCTCCTCTGCAGCACGGGAGCGCCGCAGGGAACTGTTCTGGCTCCCTTCCTGTTCACCCTCTACACCTCGGACTACAAATACAATTCCACAACCTGTCACCTGCAGAAGTTCTCTGATGACTCTGCGATTGTCGGCCTCATCACTGACGGTGACAATCGGGAGTACAGAGGGGTTACGCAGGGTTTCGTGGACTGGTGTCAGCAGAACCGCCTCCAAATCAATGCTGGGAAATCCAAAGAGCTGGTGGTGGATTTCCGCAAGCGTCGGCACTCTCCACCTGCACCAGTGAATATCCAGGGAACAGACGTTGAGAGGGTCTCAACTTACAACTACCTGGGTGTTCATCTGAACAATAAACTGGACTGGAGCGACAACACAGACGCTCTCCATAGGAAGGGTTAGAGCAGACTCTTCCTACTCAGGAGGCTGAGGTCCTTTGGCGTTCGGGGAACACTTCTCAGGAACTTCAATGACTCTGTGGTTTCATCAGTCATTTTCTATGGAGTGGCCTCCTGGGCAGGAGGCATCTCGGGCCGGGACAAAAAGAGACTGGACAAACTAGTGAGGAGGGCCAGCTCTGTCCTGGGCTGCTCCCTGGACTCTGTGGACTCAGTGGGGGGCAGGGGGATAACGGCAAAACTGTCATCAATGCTGGACAACCCAGCCCACCCACTCAATGACACTCTGAGAAAACTTCACAGCTCCTTCAGTGATAGATTGTTACACCCTCGCTGTACCAAAGAGAGATTTCGCCGCTCCTTCCTGCCGACTGCTGTCAGACTTTTTAACAAGAACGTTGGGTCAGGCCTACAAACGGGAGGGCATTAGTGCAACTGTGCAGTCCGGGGATGCAATATACACTACTACTGTACTTTCAGCCAATGGTGTACTTAAACGTTGACCAATGATGTATATTGTTTATCATTACAGTATTCTTATTGCAGTACTTTTATCACTGCAGTATTTCTACCATTGCAGGACGTTCACTATTACAGTATTTTTATCATTGAAGTACTTTTATCATTGCAGTATTTCCTATCATTGCAGTACTTTTACTATTACTGTACTTTTATCATTGCAGTATTTTTTATCATTGCAGTACTTCTAACCATTACAGTACTTTTATCATTGCAGTATTTTCTATCATTGCAGTACTTTTCTATCATTGAGTAGTTTTTATCATTACAGCGTTTCCCCCTCTGTATAATGGACAGACATTAGGAGTGTTTGCTTACACTTATATACGTTTATACTGTGTATATTTGCATGCTTTTTATGAATCTCTGCTGCTAATGTTATACATTAACGGCTACATTATGCCGCCGACTCTGTGTGATCTATATCTTTGCTGCTGTAACACCTCAAATTTCCCCATTGTGGGACTAATAAAGGACATCTTTATCTTTAGAGGATGGATTTAGTGGTGTTACTTGAGGTTTCCAATTATTTTCATTTCTCTCAGTCATTACAATGTTATAATTGAAGATACACGATTAATATGCAGAACTGCACTTTACATTTACAAGTTCTCAATGATGACAGAATTTTCCAAACTATATCATATTCATTACTCTTCACAATTATGTCCTACTTTGTGTTGATCTATAACATCAAACAGCAACAAAATACATTTAAGTTTGTGATTAGAAATCAGAAATCCCTTTATTGTCATTGTACAGTGCGCAACGAGATTAGAGAGCTCCCCTCTCCAGTGCAACACAGCAATAGTTTAATTAAATATATAAATTAGATTAATTAAAGAATAAATCATGAAATAGATAGTCAGTCTGGTGGGAAGATGCTTTCTCGCTACTGGTAATCATGTAACCCAGTACTGCCAGCTCATGGTCGGGCCATCGGCGACTAAACCGGCAACCCCGTTGAACTCTTAGCTCTTGGGGAGGGTGATCAGGCACCCCGCGGGACGAAAATCAATTCCCGACAAAGCAACATCCCTTGTTGATGTTGACCCTGAAATGCAGTCTGACAGTATTTCCGCCGTCTGGATCTCTCTTCCTCCCGTAGACAGTATACCAGAAGACCAAGATGGTGGATCGGATGTCGCGCTCCAACTCCACCTTAAACCTCACGCGAACTGCTTCCGTCTCGTCTTTCTCTCTTTCTCTTCCTATGGAAGGACTCGGACGTTGATGTGTAGGAATCTTTCTACGCATCTCTCCGGACCACCCTCTCTGCTGTGCCCCTGCATGACAAGCTGCTTCTCTTGGAAGATTTCAATGCAAGAGTGGGCAAGGACCTTAAGCTCTGGCATGGCGTTATTTGGAGACAAGGTATTGGCAACTGCAATTCCAACGGTCTGCTACTCCTTGGTTTATGCGTGGAACTTCACCTGTGTATAACCAATACCATCTTCCGACTCCGCACCAGAGATAAGACCTCATGAATGCATCCACGCTCACGCCAGTGGCACCTGATCAACTATGTCATAACCCGAAAGAAAGATCTAGGCATGGTCCTGATCACTAAGGCCCTCATAGGGGCTGACGATTGTTGGACTGACCATCGTCCTATCTTCTCCTCTCTGCGTATCCGCCTGAAGCCAAAACCCAGACTGCATGCAAATCCTCCCCGAAAGAAGTTTCATGTCTCTGCGCTCAAAGATCCGGACACCTCGGCTCAATTCTCCTCTTCCCTGTCTCAACGTCTCCTGGTCACCAACCATAATCCCTCAGATCCGGAAGCATCCTGGTGTGCCATCAAGAATGCCATATTTTCAACTGCTCATGAAACCATAGGCTTTGTGACACGACGCTATCAGGACTGATTCGATGAAAACAACGCTGAAATTTGTGGCCTCATTGACCAGAAACGGAGAGCTCGGCTGGCATGGGGAAGCCAACCAACATCCAAAAGGAAGGAAATGGCTTTTCGTAAAATGAAGGCTGTAGCCCAACAGTCCATCAGGAAGAATAAATGGTGGACCGAGAAAACCAAAGAGATCCAAACCTATTCCGACCACCGCGAAATAAGGAATTTTTTCCAAGCTGTCGGTACCATCTACGGACCAGTACACACCCCCTCTCATCCTCTAAGGTCTGCTGATGGGGTATTCCTAAAGGAGCAAAATGCTTTTCTTGTGCGGTGGAATGAGCACTTTGACGACCTACTGAACCGGCCCACCCAAGCTGAAGACTTCCTCTGCGATATTACTCAGTATCCAATCAAATCATGCATGAGTCACCCACCCACTCTCGAGGAGACACGGGAAGCGATCTTACAGATGAAGCCCAATAAAGCTTCTGGTCCTGATAGCATCCCAGCAGAGCTCATACAGCATGGTGGGGGTGTCTTCTGAGACGAATCCTCTCCTGTTCCTGTTGATGTGAGAATCTGGGTATATCCCCCAAGACCTACGGGATACAACCATCGTGACCATTTTCAAGAAAGGCGACCGCTCTACCTGTGGAAATTACCGTGGCATCTCCCTGCTCTCCACCACTGGGAAGATTTTCGCCAGGCTCCTCCACAAACGCCTCCTTGCCCTTAGTGACTCTGTTCTCCCAGAGTCCCAGTACGGTTTTCGACCAGGCCGTGGAACCACTGAGATGACTTTCTGCGTTTTGCCAGCTGCTCGAAAAAGCCAGGGAACAACGGCAACCCATGTCAATGATTTTCTTTGACCTGCATAAGGCCTTTGACTCCGTCCATCGTACTACCCTTTGGAGACTGCTTGAGAGGTTTGGCTGCCCCCATAACTTTGTCCAACTAGTGCGGGGCCTACACGATAGAATGATGGGCTCTGTCATACATGGTGCTTCTCTTTCACCATTGCCACCGGGGTCAAGCAGGGATGTGTGCTCGCGCCGACACTTTTCTCTCCCTACATGGCAGGTGTTCTGCTACGTGCCCATACATCTAACCCTCACCTTGGAGTGTGTATTACATAACGGATGGATGGTGGTCTTTTAACCTGCGACGTCTGAAAGCACGGTCGAAGACATCGGAAGTGAGTGTCTCAGAACTCCAGTACGCTGACGACTGCTGTGTCCCAGCCTCCTCTCCCGCTACTAACGCATTTGTGGAAGCAATGAGAGTGTAGGCCTGGAAGTAAATGTTGGAAAAACAAAAGTCCTGGCACAATCCCATCCTGCCCACCCTCTCCATCCTTTTGACAAATCCATCCACAGCGATACAGTCGAACAGGTCCCCAGATTTTGCGATTTCGGGTCTATGGTCAATAACACCAATGATCCAAGCGAAGATATAAGCAACAGGATTCGCCTTGCCCATCCAGCCTTTGGTAAGCTCTATCACCGTGTGTTCTCACAACATGGTTTGTCAGCACAGACCAAGATTAATGTCTACAGAGCTGTTGTGATTCCAACCCTTACCTACGGGTCGGAGAGCAGACTGTCTATCGGAAAAACATCAGGACCTTGGAGAGATTTCACCAGCAAATTGGGAGTTGACTGGAAAGCATGCATCATCAACAACGACGTCCTAACCCGCCGGCCTCCCAAACATAGAAGCGATCATCTCAAAGAACTAGCTGTGCTTCTTTGGGCGTTTATGTCACAGGAAAGACTCCTCCCTGCCCAAACAGATGTTATTTTGTGCACTAGCTCATGGCTCTAGACTGGTAGGGGGCCCAAAGAGACGGCTGAAAGACCAGTTCAAACAGCGACTCCTAAAGACCAAGATTCCCGTGGACAACTGGGAGGCTCTGGCCGCGGACCGCGCAGAATGGAGAGGCACAATAGCCAATGGTGTCATGAAGTTTGAAGAAGGCCGGGCACGAGCAGCTGAAGAAAAAAGGCGACAAAAACACCAAGGCCTCTTGTTACCCCGTCCAACTCCGACAATTCCGTGTCCAGACTGTCCTCGACTTTTCCACTCACACCTTGGACTCTATAGTCACCAACAGGCACACAGAGGTAAACGGACAGATGAGGAAGACTGATCCTCCTTCTACGAGGCTGCCATGATGATGATGATGATGATGAATGAAATAGGAAATAAACACGAAATTGGATAAACAAAAACACATTATGTCGCCGTTCTGCAAGGTAAGGGTGGTTGTGTGTGTTTGTGAGAGTTCAGCATGGAGATGGCTCTCGGAAAGAAACTGTTTTTCAGTCTATTAGTCTTTGATTAGATGCACCTGTAGCGCCTGCCAGAGGGCAACAGGTCGAACAGGTGTGAGTTCGGGTGAGTATCGTCTTTGATGATATTGAGAGCTCTGCTGAGGCACCGGGTAGTATAGACGTCCGACAGGGAGGGGAGAGGGCAGCCAATAATCCTCTGAGCTGTTTTGGACCTCCTTAATCACTGCCGTGGTGTTGTGTGTCCAGTAGAGGTCATCGGAGATCTGTAAAGTCTATAAAGTCATAAAATCTCATTGAAGTCCATGGGGTAGGAGTACTTTTTCAAGGCGTTGTACTTGTATTCCTTGATGAATAAAATCACAATTTAAAAACTTCCCTTTTTTACTTAGGGTGTCGTTGCATGATATTTTACACTTTTTGATGATCGTTAGCATGAAAGTTGGGCAACGGGGCTTTTTCATGATGCTATATTATCTTTACCAGTGGAACGAGGAAGAAGGTTTTTCCACCAGTTGTACACCCTACTCAATTGCAAGGAAATTTTTAAGAAATATTAAAACACTCCTGCAAGCTGACTATTCCACACCCCAAGGATGCAGGAGCTGATCTTAACTCAAGCTTGTTTAGGTGGAGTTGATAGAGCTCTCTTTGTCCCTGAATAATATATTAGCAACTTTAAAGCAGCTTTCACACATACTTTTCTATTATCAATGTTGTGTCAGAAATAGCATTGTAGAAGCGTTTATCACTGCAATGAAGTGCATTAAGTAAACAACTTGGCAGTTTAAAGAACTTTATGGTATGTTTGTGCCTTTTGTCTTGCTATCTGGCTGGTATTTTGATTTTGTTCCCTTTCATTGTGCACATAGAGAGAACTGTTTTCAGCAAAACACTTTGAAATATCTTCTTCAACAAATTCCAGGGAGTCACACTGTGTTAGAAAGTGCAAATAAAGTACTTCCCCCAAAAAACAAGACCATAACCACTCAGTGGTGCCTCTACTGATGTAAAACACAATGATCAAATCTAAGGAACCAAATTAAGACATATGATCTAGTAAAGGAAATACTTTTAAGTTATATAGAGGTCTGATGCAGGCCAGTTTTACATATTAAGTAGGGGAAGGAGGACTTGCTGAGGACAGTCATAGATGTGATGAAGGTATTTGTTGATAGGTTGGTGTGGTCTGTGAATAAGACGTGACATATACACGTCAAGGTCATTGTTGGACTTGACTTTGGTGAGGTCAAAGAGTCATTTGCAGGAAACTTTTCTTCAGCTCAGATACATTTTAGATCACATGATGCTTCAGTGAGCCCTTCTGTTCCATGACAATGCCCAGCCTCATGTGTTAAGAGTGTGTCAGCAGTTGTGGATGACAAAAATTAGTGATGACATCGGCAGGTAGTCCTTTTCCACAGGCTCCATTTCCATGCCCGTTGCAAGTCTGGCGCAAAGTGTGGTCTAAATCACCATATGAGTGAGCTAGACTATGTTTTGGAATTTTCGTAGAACTGTGCAAGCTGATGCAACGTTGCTCAGTAAAAAAAAAGTTTTTTGCGCCGTTGTGAGCATGAACATAGTCAGATTGATTCATATATAATCAAATTGACAAACGCCAGAGGTGCGCTTATAGTCCTTGACATGGCAGAAGAAGTCATTGATTTGCTTGAGTTTTACAGCAGGTCGAGGCATTTAGAGTGCCTTTATAAGGAACTGAAAACAGACCTCCACAGGTGGGTGATAAAAAGTTGGCCATGGCACATTCCACCCAAATCCTACATGTTTGTTTGTGTCTGTGTTTCCTCGTTCAAATTCACCAAAATCACATTAAACTCCTCAAACCAATGGTTAGACATTATTCCACCAAGTGTAAAGTTTAGTCTACTCACTGACACCAAATTGTTAGCTACACTGGGCAATATTCAAATTAAATTCCCTCAGTATCATTGAATTTCACAATATTATTAGTAATAATTGTAGCCATCATTCATCAGTCATTAACATCTGGGACATAATTAATTGTATAATTAAAATATTTGTCCTTGTTGTCAGTATATTTCATATAGTTGATGTTAAACATAATTTTGGAAGACTCTGACTCTGGGTCGGATATTTTTAATGTCTCGAACAAGATATCCTCTCATCTGTCAATGTGATTTCTAAATTCGAGCCAGACTTAGGAGTCACACATAATGGGATATATCCTTGCTTATTACTGGATGCACTGAAGTGGTGGCACAATTGGATTTCCAGGAAACACAGGCCATCAGAGGGGATGTATTTCATGAAATGAATGAGAAGAGGGACAGCAGGGCCTCAGTTCATCACTCTGGGCACAATGCATGGTACAGCATGACAAATGCAGCACTTGCTAACACACAAACACATTATTTGGAAGCCTGGCCAAAATTCACTACAGACTGCATAATCATGTGTGGGACTTGGGCCTAGGATAAGAGAATATACATAATATTGTGGTGATGTTAGGTGATGAGATGGGAGTTGAAGATGACTTACGCCAATGGTTAACTCTCCACTTCTCATAAATAACAACAGTGAATAATGGCTTGATCAGTGTACAGGCGCCTCCAAAATTTTGGGATTGGCAATACAGGCCAATTCCTTAGTTTTTGTTATTTGATGAAGATATTTGGCTTTATGATAAATATCACACCATAGTTTATAATTCCAACTTTTATTTCACTGTATTTACTGTACATCTAGATGGGTTCAACAACTCAGGTCAGAGCACCTTTACCTTTTGTTTGAAGCCTCCCACTTTGCAAGTGAGCCAAAGTATTGTAACAGCAAGAATACCATTTCATATTTGGTGGCATCACCCTTACTTGCAATAACCGCAGCAAGCTTGCAAGCCAGTGACTTCACCAGACTGTTGCATTCTTATTTTGAAATTCTTTTGCCTGCCATTATGGCAGCCTCTTTCAGTTCTTGTTTGCTTCTCGGAGTTTCTCCCTTCAGTCTGCACTTCAGGAAGTAAAATACACGCTCTGATGTTGAGGCTTCTCCTAATTATTTTGGATGCACTTTTCGGTTGCCAGGCAAAATAGTTTTGTTGACTTCAGATTTCATTCTGCTGCCACCATCATGAGTTACATCAACAATAAAGCCTAGGGCATTTCATGTCAGACTGCAAAGTGTTTCTTGTTGAGCTGCTGGGGGTTTTAGTCCTTTACTACTCCACAAGCAATGTCGCCCTGTACGGCTGCATGCGGCGTACATTCCAGGAACAGCCACTAGCCAATGAACAAGATGGTCAGAAGTTATTCTTGATGTAGAATTTCATTTCTCTCTGGCACATTCTTCAGGTAGCATACATACATTTCCCTTCTGTTCAGCACTGACATTTCCTGCTCACAGGTTGACTCAAGAATAGAGATGCAATGACTTGAAACGCATTAAAATGTCAACATTAGAAATTCTCAGGCTTATATTGACCTATTCAGGCCCAGAGGTCCATGGATAAAGCTGCGGGTGAGCAAGCCCGGCAAATTAGATGCAGTCCTTCAAAGATGGATTTTTTTTACTTTATGGGAATTTTTATTCCTCCGAGAATCCCATTTTAAATACAGTAAGTATTCTGTAGTACGGAATCATATTAGCATTGTCCAATCTTCCATATAACAGAATTTCCTCATGTGGGAAACGACTACGGTACATGTCCTGTATGAAGCTGCAAGTATATTAACAAAATACAGCTTTTTTTTTAAAGCTTTTTCTTCCACTCACTCACTTCCTAACTTTACCTCCCCTCCCTCACCACACATGACGGCATTGCTCAGCTGACCTGCTACTTTTGAAGCCAGCTGTGAGACGCTTCGAACTCCTCTAAGCCCATAGATAGCGCTATTGATCTAGCCTTTTCTCCAATTAGCGGTCCAGTTAGCGGGAGGTTTTTAGCATGACAACAATTAAAGCATTCCAGGACACGTTCATTTACACCGCTGTACTTCATCCGTCAAGCCGCAAGCTATTTCTTCTGAGGAGGTAAACTTCGGAATCGTACTGAGCCAGAATTGTTTCCTTGTTTTTTTACTCTGTATCCCGCTTCGCTTAATCGGATGCATTGTACTCGCTCTTCCGCGGTCATTACGTTCTTCGTTTGGATGCCATGATCTACAGACGTAAATGTAAATGAATGAATTTTAAATCTCAGTAAAACTCATGCCAAAGAAGTCATTGATATGTATTTCTTTGTTTCTTATTTTTTATTTATTTGTTTTATTTATAATCTGTTCTAATTACCTGCTAGTTTATATGACGACAAATGGAAAGCGCTTTGTTACAGCTCCACGTGTTGTGAAATGCGCTGTATAAATAAAATTGTATTGTATTCTATAGTGTTGCAGCGGCACGGTGGCCCGACTGGTTAGCACGATGGCCTCACAGTGAGAGACAGCATTGGGCGTGGGCCATCCTGTGTGGAATTTGCATGTTCTCCCTGTGCCTGCGTGGGTTTCCAACAGGTACTCTGGTTTCCTCACACATTCCAAAAACATGCATGGCAGGTTGATTGAACACTCTAAAATTGCCCGTAGGTATGAGAGTGAATGGTTGTTTGTCTATGTGTACCCTGCAATTGGCTGGCAACCAGTTCAGGGTGTCCCCCGCCTACTGGCCAAAGATAGCCGGGATAAGCTCCAGCACTCGCTGCGACCCTGGTGAGGAGAAGCAGTGCAGAAAATGGATGGGTGGATGGATGGATGTATAATGTTGTATGTAGCCATTTTCGATCCGATCATGGTGGACAGGTCAAAGTTTTTTCGTTGTATGGAGCGGGAACTGCTTGAATTTGCGCTACTGTGGGCTTCACTATGGCTTCCGGGTTCTGGATATCGGAATTTCCATTGTGAGAAATTCATCGTTAATGTAATATAGTAGTAGAAGATTTATAGCATACTTTTTTTTTCCGGGTGAGGGAATTTCCATTTGACAGAGGTCCGCAGTTGGGAATACTTACAGTATGCTAATCTAAATTAATAACAATAATAATAATGATTATGATCACAATATCAGCAATAATAATAACAATAATAATAATAATTATTATTAAAGATAAAGATGTCCTTTATTAGTCCCACAATGGGGAAATTTGAAGTGTTACAGCAGCAAAGATATAGATCACACAGAGTCGGCGGCGTAATGTAGCCGTTAATGTATAACATTAGCAGCAGACATTCATAAAAAACATGCAAATATACACAGTATAAACGTATCTAGTGTAAGGAAACACTCCTAATGCCTGTCCATTATACAGAGGGGGAAACACTGTAATGATAAAAACTACTGAATGATTGAAAATACTGCAATGATAAAGATATTACAATGATAAAAGTACTGTAATGGTGAGAGTACTGAAATGACAGGAAAGTACTGCAATGATAGAAAATACTGCAATGAAAAAAGTATTGTTATGGTAAAAGTACTGCAATGATAAAAGTACTGTAATAGTAAAAGTACTGCAACGATAGAAAAATACTGCAATGATGAAAGTATTGTAATAGTAAAAGTACCGCAATGATAGGAAATCCAGTAATTATAAAAGTACTGCAATGATAAAAGTACTGTAATAGTGAACATCCTGCAGTAGTAGAAATACTACAGTGATCGAAGTATTGTAATAAGAATACTGTAATGGTAAACAAAATACATCATTGGTCGATGTTTAAGTACACCCTTGGCTGAAAGTACAGTAGTAGTTAATATTGCATCCTAGGACTGCACAGTTGCACTAATGCCCTCCTGTTTGTAGGCCTGACAAATTGTTCTTGTTAAAAAGTCTGACAGCAGTCGGCAGGAAGGAGCGGCGAAATCTCTCTTTGGTACAGCGAGGGTGTAAAAGTCTGTCACTGAAGGAGCTGTAAAGTGTTCTCAGAGTGTCATTGAGTGGGTGGGCTGGTTTGTCCAGCATTGATGACAGTTTTGCCGTCATCCTCCTGCCCCCCACTGAGTCCACAGAGTCCAGGGAGCAGCCCAGGACAGAGCTGGCCCTCCTCACTAGTTTGTTCAGTCTCTTTTTGTCCCGGCCCGAGATGCCTCCTGCCCAGGAGACCACTCCATAGAAGATGACCGGTGAAACCACCGAGTCATAGAAGTTCCTGAGGAGTGTTCCCCGAACGCCAAAGGACCTCAGCCTCCTGAGTAGGAAGAGTCTGCTCTGACCCTTCCTATAGAGAGCATCTGTGTTGTCGCTCCAGTCCAGTTTATTGTTCAGATGAACACCCAGGTACTTGTAAGTTGAGACCCTCTCAACGTCTGTTCCCTGGATAGTCACTGGTGCAGGTGGAGAGTGCCGACGCTTGCGGAAATCCACCACCAGCTCTTTGGATTTCCCAGCGTTGATTTGGAGGCGGTTCTGCTGACACCAGTCCACGAACCCCTGCGTAACCCCTCTGTACTCCCGATCGTCATTGTCAGTGATGAGGCCGACAATCGCAGAGTCATCAGAGAACTTCTGCAGGTGACAGGTTGTGGAATTGTATTTGTAGTCCGAGGTGTAGAGGGTGAACAGGAAGGGAGCCAGCACAGTTCCCTGCGGCGCTCCCGTGCTGCAGAGGAGCACGTCAGACACACAGTCCTGTGTTCTCACGTACTGTGGCCGGTTTGTGAGGTAGTCGTGAATCCATGTGATGAGGTGGTGGGCCACTCCCGCCTGCTCCAGCTTGTCTCCCAATAAGGCGGGCTGGATGGTGTTGAAAGCACTTGAGAAATCAAAGAACATGATCCTCACCGTGCCCCCCGCCTTCTCCAGGTGGAAGAGTGAAGTGTGGAGCAGGTAGATGATGGCATCATCCACACTGATGCCAGGCTGGTATGCAAACTGGAGTGGGTCCATTGAGGAGCTGACCAGGGGGCGCAGATGGACGAGGACCAGTCTCTCCAGGGTCTTCATCAGATGAGACGTCAGCGCCACTGGTCTGAAGTTGTTGAGCTCCTTCGGATGGGGTGTCTTTGGAACCGGAACCAGGCAGGATGTTTTCCACAGCTGGGGGACTCTGCCCAGCTTCAAGCTCAGGTTGAACATGTGCTGGACGATTCCACACAGCTGGTCTGCGCAGGATTTGAGGAGCTGGGAGCTGATCCCATCTGGGCCTGCCGCCTTCCTCGCCTTCATCTTCCTCAGCTGGTTCTTCACCTGAGATGTTGTGAGGAACAAGGCTGAGCAGGAGGAAGTGGTGGTTGTCTGATGAGGCTGGGAACTGGAGCCTGTGGAGAGAGAGAGGGGCGAGAGAGGGGGAGAGAGGGTCTTGTTCGCAGTGGCAGGAGGGGTGGGTGGGGGCTGCATCAGGGAAGCCTGAGCGGGGTCAGACATTTGATCAAACCTATTGAAAAATAGGTTCAACTCATTTGCCCACTGAAGCCCCCCCCCCTTCTGGGTCTTACCTGCTTGTCCGTGGCCTGAGATGGTCTTCAGGCCCCTCCAGACATCCCTGGCATTGTTCCGCTGCAGTTGTTCTTCCATCCGCATCCTGTAGGACTTTTTCCCCTCTCGGATCCTCCTTCTCAGCTGATGCTGCACTCTCTTCAGCTCGTCCTTGTCGCCTGAAACAAAAGCCCTCTTTTTCTCCTTCAGGAGAGCTTTAATGTCCGGTGTGATCCAGGGTTTGTTGTTGGAGAAACATCTTACAGTCCTGGTGGGAATAGTGTTCTCCATGCAGAAGTTAATATAGTCTGTAACTGTGTCTGTTAGACCATTAATGTCCTCACCGTGAGCTTCGCTGAATACCTCCCACACAGTTGTGTTGAAACAGTCTCCGGACCATCGCTGAATAATGCCTTTATTAGTCCCACAATGGGGAAATTCGAGATTCGAACCCAGGCCTCCTGGGGAGACTGGGTCCTGAACGCGGCGCCTTAGACCACTTGGCCATCCTGGCATGAACTGTGCATGTCACAGCTGGCTGCCTGCGGACGAGAGGTTTGTACACAGGCAGGAGAGCAACCAAGTTGTGGTCAGCTTTGCCCAGCGGGGGGAGGGGCAGTGACGTGTACACCTCCTTGGTGTTGGCATAGAAGAGGTCCAATATTTTATTGTCTCTGGTTTGGCATGTTACATATTGTGTGAATGAAGGCAGAGAGGAGGAAGGAGAAGCATGATTGAAGTCACCAGAGATAAGGAACAAGGCATTTGGGTGCTGTGTTTGTAGCCTGCTCACAGCTGCATTCAGTTCATCACAGGCTGTCTCACCGTTAGCAGAGGGAGGCACGTACGCCGCCACCGCGATCACATGACTGAACTCTCGCGGTAAATAGACCGGACGCATGCTAACAGCTATCATCTCAATGTCCCGACTGCAAAGTTGATCCTTAACAGTTATATGCCCAGGGTTACACCATCTATCATTAACAAACACAGCCAGCCCTCCCCCTTTTCTCTTACCGCTCTCCAGTGTCCTGTCCGCGCGTAGTATTTGGAAGCCGTCCAATTCCACGACGGCGTCCGGCGTTAGCTCTGTTAGCCACGACTCCGTGAACACCAGCAAGCTAGCCTCCCGGATAATCCTCTCGTGCCGGGTTAGCGCTGTTAGCTCGTCCATTTTGTTGGGGAGGGATCGAACATTCCCCATAATAACGGACGGGAGGACGGGGTGATATCGTCTCCTCCTTGCCTGGCGTTTAGCCCCCGCACGACATCCCCGTCTCTTCCTCCTCAGCTCGCGGGGGATATCGGGTCTCGCTCCGGGAGCCCACGCGGGGTTAGCACGGAGTGCTAACAGCTGATCTCTTGTGTACACGATCGATCCGTAGCTCCGAGTTTCGTCTCCGGACACGATCGCGCAAAAAACAGCCCCCAACAGCAGTAAAACCACCGCAAGTTGGATGTCCATTGCTGAGGTGAGGTAAAAATAAAATAAAAAAGGGTAAAGGGAAAAAACACACAAAAAAGGCTCAATAGTGAGCCACGCTGCTGTAAACAGGCAGCCACTCGCGCGGCGCCTTTCATCATCATCCATCCTTTTTCTTCCTCACCCATTCATCCATACCATCCTCAAATGTGACAATGTTTTTTTGTCGATGTGAACAGTACAAAGCATTTTTTTTTTTCAAATCTAATCCAGGCTTCCTCGTATATAGATATAAATCGGATAGATATCCAATGTAAGTGCAGTGGATGCTCAGGTCGCGCTCATCTGATCTGTACGCCATCAAAACCATCAGTTCCAAGAAGATCAGGTGGTAAAGAAAGTGCGCAACTGATCTGACCAAGCCCATAATCACATTTCTTCTTCGTGTATGTGATTACTATCGAGTAGGAAACCCTCGATTTGTAATTTATGTTTATGAATATGTCTTTGGAATTGTTTGTCGCGCTGTAATTTGTTTTTTATTTTTTTTGTGACATCATATACATACAAACAAATATATGTAGGTGAATAATGTCATTAGTGTATACACAAACATCCGTGTACATTACTGAAGTGCAATAAGATTTAACTTCTTAAGACATCAGCTGACTCAGCATTTTAACAGTCAAGCACTTTTGCACTACAACACTTTAACATGTATGAAAGCTAGCACTGCAGCGCTTTACAACTCATACTAGTTGCATTCAGTGTATTTATATGGCTGTCCATTAGTGTGTTCCTTGAAACTGTCCTGAATTTTAAACTTATGTTATGTTTTCTTTTGTATACTCTAACATCAACCTGCCACAAGGAATGCAAATTAGCCATTGGCTATAATCTGGCATGTTTATGGGAAACTGTTTAATTAATATGCACTGTCCCTGTATACATTTAAAAATAAATAAATACAAAATACACAATTCTTGAAATTGCCACAAATAAGTCAGGATGATGGGTTGCATGTGTTGCCATAAACACACTGTGCCACATGATCTTATGATTTGTGGGTATGTGTCATTTCATGGACACATGTTGTTCAAGGGCCAATTTTCCATATCAAAATCTCAAAGAGTTTTATGCATACATACTGTAAATAGATTAGTTGTATGAATTGGGATATCTATAAGAAGGCCACAGGTAGCGACCAATCAGGGCTTACTTATTTTATGAGTTTGGTCATATGACATTGCGAAAATGGGCCCTTAACCATTCTAATGTCATTTTCATTTGACAGCAAGTGGGAAAATGGCAGACCCTGAGTTGGATAAAAACGGGAGGATTTTGCTGCTAAATGCCTTTCCCACAAACAGAATAAAAATCAAAATGCTGTGTCTAGATGAGTGGGACACTTTGAAGATGTCATTAAAAAGAAAACTTTTGATTTCGCCTTAAATGGACACATTATTTAAAACTGAATTGTTAAATGTTTGAATAGATAATTTTAAGATGTAAGTGAGTACCTTGGAAGCTCACCATATAGTGCGTCAAGACCAGGGTATTTGTGTTTGACAACATGTCCTTTATATGTACAAGAATGGATCAGTACACTAATTGACAAGTGTCATCCAGTGACTTGGTGACAGTGTCTCCTCCACAAGTAAAATTATAATTGATGTTTTTACGGTCATCTGATTCACGGGCTCAAAACAGTAATGCTCTGATCATCATGGAAACAAAAAAAAGTATTGTCAGGTTCAATCACCTAAGCATTCACTGAACATAGGCAAAATGAATGAAAGGAAGACAAGAGTTGATTTTCTACTCGCGAGGAGAACGAACGGAGGTGTGCTCAGTTACATCTCCAACTTCGTTCTGGAGCACACTCCGCCGAGCCCAATTTGTTAGGGAAGTCCCTAACAATACAACGTATTTGCACTAAAGAATGAAGGAGGGGGGGTGGACACCAGCAGGAATATGTAAACATTTCAGACACGAGAGGAAAAACAGACATCAATGGCAGTCATTAACTTGATTGACAAGGCAGATATGCCTTTTAGTGTTCTCGCACTAAAGTCACAGTCCTTTTGTTTCAGAGGTGTGTCTCGGGCACACCTCCTTTGATGTTGCAGCTATTGAATCCAGTCTTCAGGCATCCACTTCTCATAAAGTCTTCTCATCCATATGGTCAAACATAGGTCACACTGTGGAACAATTCTTTTGCAATACTAAAGTAAAATATGGGATAACAGATATTCAACCTAACAAGTATTAAACACCACACTCTCAAAAAGCGCAGAATGAAAGAAGATTAAACTGAGCCCCTTTAGTGCATCTCTGTGTAGAACAAGGAGATGTTATCTTTATCTAAGCTCAGGTCTCAAATCCCCAAAACAATACAGCTCTGTCCATCTTAAGACATTTTGATTTAAAACAGGACAGGCTGATATGGCTCCTTTTCAATAGACTGACATCATATCAGCATAACGATATCATTTTAATTTATAAGACACTTTCTACCTGATATAGAGTACTTTCAGAATTGAATGAGTGCCAATCCAAGACTCTCATAAAAACAAACCCTAGAACTATGTTGATTAATATTTTTGAGTGACACTGTGAAATGAGTTATATGTATTTGGGGGTCAAATTAATCATTCTGTAATTTGCAGTACCACAGAAATGTCAACCACAGTGATATGCTTTGTTCACCACTTTGTTCCCCATGCTAGATAGAGAGAAACGTAGCTGTTACATCAGAATAATATAAAAGCTCATCATTCCATGATGTTCTCTCTTAACCAGCAGCATAAAAATATCTTAAGTTGTACCTTTAGATAATTGTGCCTCATTTTTTTCCCCTTCATGGTACTGTATATCATTTAATGTACGTCCTAAAATGTGTTTTCCTAACAAATTCTATACTGTCACATTTTGTTTTGAAACTGGCCATTGTAGCACTGTCCTTACCTCACTATGAAAAAGCACTGCTGAGTGATTATTTTCTTCCAAAGGATTGAACGTTCATGCGTTCAGGTTTTTGGCTTTAGTTTGACCATGTTCACCTCGGCCAAAACCTTTTAGTTCAGAACCATGCTGTGTTGGTGCCTGATTTGTGCGTGATCTCTGTTTCTTGTCACTGTCATTGAACGTCATGTGGGAAAAAAGGTGTGATGAACGTTGTTTATGTCCTGCAGGTTTCCTCCTCAGATCTGAACACCGGACAGAATCAGAAGTCATACATAGTATTGTCATTTTGAAATGGCAGCGTGGATGAAAGGAAACTTCTGTCCCTTTTCTCATCTCTGTCCAGCTTCCTTACTCATCAGCCTCCCACAGGTCACTTGCCCAAATGCCCACTCAACTTTGGATACAGGCAAGTGGCCAGAATAAGACATCTTGGTGTCAGCTGCTATGGCATTTATTATTAAAAAGTCCTTATGCCCACATTCTGTCCCATCAAGTGAGTGTATTACTCAAGCATAAAGAGCTGACACCTTGGATAACCCAAACTAGAATCATTTCCCAAATGGGTTTCTTGTAAGTGCACTAAATGTGGTAGTGTGCTTAAGTTGCTAAAGAGCAGTACAATGATCCCATGTAGCTAGGAGTCTACAAGATTTAAACTTGCGCTTGCTCAGTGATAGTTTTTGAAAGGTAGAAGTGAACAACAGGACATGGAATGTCCATCGTGCTGTCTGGAAAAGCAAGTTGCTTTGTTTAATAATGAGATTGGTACAGATACTTTTACACTATGTATTCTTTTTGCACAGCGGAGGCTTCTGAGTCCAATACGTTACAGTTCAGCACATGCTCTACCACAGATATCTATCTGTATGTTATCTTCCAACACGCCACATCCTGATGAACCTTTTAAGTTTTCTACGATGTGATCATGGGCTGACACATTTTTCACATTCTTTCAAAGCTTTCTATGAATAAATAAAAACGTGCACACAGTGCATATCAGAGCATGATTGTGCCCACAATACAGAAATGACGGCATGAAAGCAACGCGACGTATAAGCGATCCTTCATTTTACAGTGAAGAGATTATTATGTCTTCCCTTTCTTGCGGCTTCATGTGCACAAACATCCCAACGCTGCTCAAACTGCTCATTGTCACACTACAGTGTTCGTCCCTTTTTGCTGGCTTGCAACTGTGTCCACATGGGAATGATCAAGGAAATGAACACATCAGGATCTTTTTAGTGGACATTCATATAATCTGTTTCTGATTAATGTGTGGATAATGGTATGGTATAAATATAAACAAATCCAATGCCACATGCAGTGTTTATACAATGTTGCGGAATCTTTAAAAGATGGGGTTGGTTATGAGCTCATGAACGCTGGTGCGATTAGGACTTTGATCATTTCCTTGGAGTAAACCCTTTCTCATATTAATCAGGAGGCAGTGAGCTTCGATACGTTCGGATATAGGCACCTCTGCAAAACAGAAGATGATCCTCAATTACATTTTGAATTGTGGTTCTAAGTCCAAAACTGATTAGGAGCACTGCAAACACTTAACAATTGAATCAAAGAAATGTGTCAACTATATTAATGCAGTCACACATTCAATTACATACAGGCATATTTTGTTTGTATCTTATTTTGGAGAGATCCTCTAAAATATTGTTAAAGATAAAGATAAAGATAAAGATGTCCTTTATTAGTCCCACAATGGGGAAATTTGAAGTGTTACAGCAGCAAAGATATAGATCACACAGAGTCGGCGGCGTAATGTAGCCGTTAATGTATAACATTAGCAGCAGACATTCATAAAAAGCATGCAAATATACACAGTATAAACGTATCTAAGTGTAAGGAAACACTCCTAATGCCTGTCCATTATACAGAGGGGGAAACACTGTAATGATAAAAACTACTGAATGATTGAAAATACTGCAATGATAAAGATATTACACTGATAAAAGTACTGTAATGGTGAGAGTACTGAAATGACAGGAAAGTACTGCAATGATAGAAAATACTGCAATGATAAAAATACTGTAATGGTAAAAGTACTGCAATGATAAAATATACTGCAATGATAAAAGTACTATAATGGTAGAAGTACTGCAACGATGGAAAAATACTGCAATGATGAAGTATTGTAATAGTAAAAGTACCGCAATGATAGGAAATACCGTAATTATAAAAGTACTGTAATGATAAAAGTACTGTAATAGTGAACATCCTGCAGTGGTAGAAATACTACAGTGATAGAAGTATTGTAATAAGAATACTGTAATGGTAAACAAAATACATCATTGGTCGATGTTTAAGTACACCCTTGGCTGAAAGTAAAGTAGTAGTGTATATTGCATTCTAGGACTGCACAATTGCACTAATGCCCTCCTGTTTGTAGGCCTGACCCAATGTTCTTGTTAAAAAGCCTGACAGCAGTCGGCAGGAAGGAGCGGCGAAATCTCTCTTTGGTACAGCGAGGGTGTAAAAGTCTGTCACTGAAGGAGCTGTAGAGTGTTCTCAGAGTGTCATTGAATGGGTGGGCTGGTTTGTCCAGCATTGATGACAGTTTTGCCGTCATCCTTCTGCCCCCCACTGAGTCCACAGAGTCCAGGGAGCAGCCCAGGACAGAGCTGGCCCTCCTCACCAGTTTGTCCAGTCTCTTTTTGTCTCGGCCCGAGATGCCTCCTGCCCAGGAGACCACTCCATAGAAGATGACTGATGAAACCACCGAGTCATAGAAGTTCCTGAGGAGTGTTCCCCGAACGCCAAAGGACCTCAGCCTCCTGAGTAGGAAGAGTCTGCTCTGACCCTTCCTATAGAGAGCGTCTGTGTTGTCGCTCCAGTCCAGTTTATTGTTCAGATGAACACCCAGGTACTTGTAAGTTGAGACCCTCTCAACGTCTGTTCCCTGGATATTCACTGGTGCAGGTGGAGAGTGCCGACGCTTGCGGAAATCCACCACCAGCTCTTTGGATTTCCCAGCGTTGATTTGGAGGCGGTTCTGCTGACACCAGTCCACGAACCCCTGCGTAACCCCTCTGTACTCCCGATCGTCATCGTCAGTGATGAGGCCGACAATCGCAGAGTCATCAGAGAACTTCTGCAGGTGACAGGTTGTGGAATTGTATTTGTAGTCCGAGGTGTAGAGGGTGAACAGGAAGGGAGCCAGCACAGTTCCCTGCGGCGCTCCCGTGCTGCAGAGGAGCACGTCAGACACACAGTCCTGTGTTCTCACGTACTGTGGCCGGTTTGTGAGGTAGTTGTGAATCCATGTGATGAGGTGGTGGGCCACTCCCGCCTGCTCCAGCTTGTCTCCCAATAAGGCGGGCTGGATGGTGTTGAAAGCACTTGAGAAATCAAAGAACATGATCCTCACCGTGCCCCCCGCCTTCTCCAGGTGGAAGAGTGAAGTGTGGAGCAGGTAGATGATGGCATCATCCACACTGATGCCAGGCTGGTATGCAAACTGGAGTGGGTCCATTGAGGAGCTGACCAGGGGGCGCAGATGGACGAGGACCAGTCTCTCCAGGGTCTTCATCAGATGAGACGTCAGCGCCACTGGTCTGAAGTTGTTGAGCTCCTTCGGATGGGGTGTCTTTGGAACCGGAACCAGGCAGGATGTTTTCCACAGCTGGGGGACTCTGCCCAGCTTCAAGCTCAGGTTGAACATGTGCTGGACGATTCCACACAGCTGGTCTGCGCAGGATTTGAGGAGCTGGGAGCTGATCCCATCTGGGCCTGCCGCCTTCCTCGCCTTCATCTTCCTCAGCTGGTTCTTCACCTGAGATGTTGTGAGGAACAAGGCTGAGCAGGAGGAAGTGGTGGTTGTCTGATAAGGCTGGGAACTGGAGCCTGTGGAGAGAGAGAGGGGCGAGAGAGGGGGAGAGAGGGTCTTGTTCGCAGTGGCAGGAGGGGTGGGTGGGGGCTGCGTCAGGGAAGCCTGAGCGGGGTCAGACATTTGATCAAACCTATTGAAAAATAGGTTCAACTCATTTGCCCACTGAAGCCCCCCCCCCTTCTGGGTCTTACCTGCTTGTCCGTGGCCTGAGATGGTCTTCAGGCCCCTCCAGACATCCCTGGCCTTGTTCCGCTGCAGTTGTTCTTCCATCCGCATCCTGTAGGACTTTTTCCCCTCTCGGATCCTCCTTCTCAGCTGACGCTGCACTCTCTTCAGCTCGTCCTTGTCGCCTGACACAAAAGCCCTCTTTTTCTCCTTCAGGAGAGCTTTAATGTCCGGTGTGATCCAGGGTTTGTTGTTGGAGAAACATCTTACAGTCCTGGTGGGAATGGTGTTCTCCATGCAGAAGTTAATATAGTCTGTAACTGTGTCTGTTAGACCATTAATGTCCTCACCGTGAGCTTCGCTGAATACCTCCCACACAGTTGTGTTGAAACAGTCCTTCAAGGCCTCCTCGGCTTCTCCGGACCATCGCTGAACTGTGCGTGTCACAGCTGGCTGCCTGCGGACGAGAGGTTTGTACACAGGCAGGAGAGCAACCAAGTTGTGGTCAGCTTTGCCCAGCGGGGGGAGGGGCAGTGACGTGTACGCCTCCTTGGTGTTGGCATAGAAGAGGTCCAATATTTTATTGTCTCTGGTTTGGCATGTTACATATTGTGTGAATGAAGGCAGAGAGGAGGAAGGAGAAGCATGATTGAAGTCACCAGAGATAAGGAACAAGGCATTTGGGTGCTGTGTTTGTAGCCTGCTCACAGCTGCATTCAGTACATCACAGGCTGTCTCACCGTTAGCAGAGGGAGGCACGTACGCTGCCACCGCGATCACATGACTGAACTCTCGCGGTAAATAGACCGGACGCATGCTAACAGCTATCATCTCAATGTCCCGACTGCAAAGTTGATCCTTAACAGTTATATGCCCAGGGTTACACCATCTATCATTAACAAACACAGCCAGCCCTCCCCCTTTTCTCTTACCGCTCTCCAGTGTCCTGTCCGCGCGTAGTATTTGGAAGCCGTCCAATTCCACGACGGCGTCCGGCGTTAGCTCTGTTAGCCACGACTCCGTGAACACCAGCAAGCTAGCCTCCCGGACAATCCTCTCGTGCCGGGTTAGCGCTGTTAGCTCGTCCATTTTGTTGGGGAGGGATCGAACATTCCCCATAATAACGGACGGAAGGACGGGGTGATAACGTCTCCTCCTTGCCTGGCGTTTAGCCCCCGCACGACATCCCCGTCTCTTCCTCCTCAGCTCGCGGGGAATATCGGGTCTCGCTCCGGGAGCCCACGCGGGGTTAGCACGGAGTGCTAACAGCTGATCTCTTGTGTACACGATCGATCCGTAGCTCCGAGTTTCGTCTCCGGACACGATCGCGCAAAAAACAGCCCCCAACAGTAGTAAAACCACCGCAAGTTGGATGTCCATTGCTGAGGTGAGGTAAAAATAAAATAAAAAAGGGTAAAGGGAAAAAACACACGAAAAAGGCTCAATAGTGAGCCACGCTGCTGTAAACAGGCAGCCACTCGCGCGGCGCCGGAACCGGAAATACTTCACTACCTGTGAGAATTTGTGAACCATGGCTGACAATTGAGAATTTGACAGAAAAAGATAAGAACTACATTCAGATGAAAACGTCATCTAGGTTTCTGTAGAATTTGTGACCCAGGGGACAATATCATGAACTGTTATTTACCCTGCGTATTTGTATATTGATAAACTTAAAAGATGTTGACTATGGAGGTCGAGACATCATTTCCAGTCAGTTTCGTCATTATCTGTGTTTGATCTTTTTTGGTTTAGTCGTTAGTTTTAATGCTTTTCCTTGTGTGTCTTTGTGTGTTTCTCGTCATGCTTATTGCGTCCACCTGTGTTTGTTTACCCAATCCCTTGTGTTGACCAATCAGCTCCCTCCAACCTATTGTTGTCCAGGTGTTCCTGGTTGTCTCGTGTTTTTGTTTGTATTTAGTTCCTTTCAGTCCTAAGTGGTTCATTGTCTCCTGTCAAGTGTCTGTCGTCCATTCTTCAGCGTGTTTCAGTATTTGCATTCCATTTCATAGTTTGTTACTGTAGTTTCACGGCCATAGGATGCACCGTATTGAAGTGGGGAGTCTCAGTTGCGGGTGCTATTTCTGTATTTAACGCATATAGGGCGCACCGTATCATTGGGTGCAGCCATTTCAAAACATACATTAACGTAGCAAACATGCACGTTAAAACATGTATGTTTAAAAAAAGGCAGCGGCAGCAAAACTGCCTTCCCTTTTGCTTTATTGAAGCATTTAATAATGTACAAACATTATTTTTTTAATCAGTCCTCAACCACAAGATCTACATCAAAGTCCTAGTTCGAACGTGACAGGTTTCCTTTCATCAATGTCATCAACATTGTCACTGCCCCGCTTCCCCTCAGATATGATACCAGCTTTTGCGACAACTTTTAACAGTAGTGCAAGCAGACGCGTTCATTTAAACAGCATGTCATCATACAATGCTGGTGTAGACATGTCACTAGTCACCACATTGTACAGTCATGGTTTTGCATCCAAACCAAAACTACATCAACCGAAGAACATTGGGTTGTCTCTACAAACGGGCGGGCATTAGTGCGATTGTGCAGTCCTAGGATGCTATACTCGACACACCCTACTACTGTACTTTTAGTCAAAGGTATATTGATATTGACTAGTGCGGTATTTTTGATTCATTGTAGTATTTTTTGTCATTGCAGAACTGTTTTCATCATTGCTGCATTTTTTTTATTTCCCCTCTGTTCTATGGATGTCACAGGTTCGGTTGAGCAACTCAATGAAAAATGATGGCACATTAAAAATAAATTAAGATGAGTGTTTTAATTACCCCCAAAATTGCCCAATAGGTGAAAAAATATTTACAGTAAGGACTTTAGTGACATCCATCCATCCATTATCTGCACCGCTTCTCCTCACAAGGGTCAGAGGGGATGCTGGAGCTATCCCAGCTATCTTCGGGCAGTAGGCGGGGTCCTCCCTGAACTGATTGCCAGCCAAAATCGCAGGGCACACGTAGACAAAAAAAAACATTCGCACTCACACTCATGCCTAGGGGCAAATTAGAGTGCCCAATCAACCTGCCATGCATGTTTTTTGGAATGTGGGAGTAAACCGGAGGAAACCCACGCAGGCACAGAGTGAACATGCAAACTCCACACAGGTAGGCCAAAGTCAGAATCGAACCCACGACCTCTGCACTGTGAGGCCATCGTGCTAACCAGTAGTCCACCATGCCGCCACTATAGTGACAAAATAAAAATAAAGCAAACCAAAACAAAAAGAAAATATTCCCAATGTAATTCCCAAACTTTCAAAGATTGATGAATTTGACTTTAACTTAGCTTTAGTTTGCTTTGGTTTGCTTACGCTCTGCAGTAGCTAGTCACCCACAATGTTACTAGGCTCAGGCGCACCCTGACAAAAGAATGTGGACTCCCTTAAGAATGTTTAGCCCCTTCCTCCGGGCAAACCTTTTAAACTAATCTGGGGTGTTAATAATAAGAATATTCTAGTTTCAATGACTGCTCACTAAATCTACAATATATATTTATAAAAGGTCTTCACCTCACAAATGTCAATTTATTGACACAGACTACAAAATAATGCAAATAATTGGTTAAAATGGTTCTGTCCATTGTCAGGTAATCTCCCCTTCCGCCACTGATCGCCATGTAAGGCACGATAATGAATAATCTTGGTCTGGTCCAAATGACGTGTCCAACCGAGGTGGCAGTATGCAGGTGAGTGTGTTGTCGCGTGTGCGTATGTGAGTGTCGAGCTAGTATTGAGTGTGCACCCCTGACACGAGCAATGAGTTTCACAAAAAGTCCAGGCAGTGGTGACAATCTTTGAGCAAAGTATGACTGGGAGACTCTTACACGTGTCCGCGGGGAACAGTCGGAGTGACGTAATTCAATGGCGCTCCGTCACAATGGACCAACCATATGAGTGTTTCTTTACACTTGTATATGTTTAGGGAAGTAAGTGTGTATATACTTGGAGATTTTGTGTGTATATGTATATACTGTGTATGTTTTTATAGGTTTGCTTTTCCGAATGTTTGTTGCTGATGTTAAACATTAGTGGCTACATTACGCCGCCGTCTCTGTGTGACCTATGTCTTTGCCGCCTTACCACTGCAAATTTCGCAATTTGTGGGACTAATAAAGACCATCTATATCATTATCCATCACCCAATATCAACTGAACAGCATACTAGCAAACAATGCTAAAAACAAAACAAGGAAAAAAGAAATACAATTAACACAAACATGTATCGCTCATGTTATTCATCTCCCAAAAAGAAGAAAAATTAACACAAAACATGTCTTTTATGCTATTCATATCCCAAGTGCTGCAAAGCATCCTGGTAGTGCTTCAGCCTCAGCAAATCAGATGGCTGTTTAGAGAGATGTCATGAGTGGTGTGCTTTGGGCAGCGTTTCTGTTTTTTTTTTTTTTTTTTGGGAGTGGGGGGCAGGGTCTATTGTGTAGAGGTTAGATTAATCCAGTGGTTCTCAATTATTTCCTGTCACGCACCCCCCCCCCCTACCAAGAAGAAAACAATTTGCGCCCCACCACCACCATTTTTTTTTACATTTCGTACTAATGTACATGTTCTTTGTATATTAATGTTAGATTGTCAATAAAATACCCCTTAACAAAGCTAAACTGATAAAAAAAAATATTTTGAGAACGACTATTGTGAGGATCTCGAAACTCAGTACTGTTGTGCAAATATTGATGAGATGATAAATATTTACCATACGTTTTTGTATTGTTTTTTTTAACTTTATTAACGTGAACAAACCAAACAGTTATTAATATGTGCATAATATAGAAAAGACGAACAGAGCCAGGGGGATTTTAAACTAATATCTGTATAAATAACATAAAGCAACAGTTTTTATGTTTACAATACGTTTGACGTCGAACCTCTTCGTTGTGATGACGTCATCCATTTCCGTGTTCCAGCTTGAGAGCGACTGGTAAATTGCTAACGTAGCCGTCGTCTTATTTCGTTTAGATACGTAATTGTTGCAATACAACATTTCCGTTCATAGCTGCTGGCTCTCCGCCCAAACGCGGTTCGAGTCAGACTTCTGTTAAAAGTCGAGCATACATGGAAGCAATTCGTTTTAGCGATTAGCGCCGCCTTGCTTGCCTCCTCGTTTAGAACGCTATTTGTTTACAAAGTCGTCTATTTGCCAGCACGTAGCTTGTTGCTTCTGCTGTGCACGGACTTACATATAGTTCAAATAAAGTCCGTTCTGCTACGGCGCAAGATAGCTTGGTGCCGTGCATTTAAATAGCGGCGAAAGAAATCACTAACGGGTCAACGAGCGATGGGGCGACGCTTTTTTTAAATCAGTACTGCATGACAGGGCGACGCTTTTTTTTAATCAGTACTGCGTGACAGGGCGACACTTTTTTAAACCAGTACTGCGTAAACTAGGGGCACAAACTGCTTTGACGAGCTCAAACTCGCGTTGCTTGAGATCGCCTTTTTCGGTCCCAAAACTATGCAAAAAAACATGTTCCCCAGGGTCCCACGCGCCCCCCTCAGCATCGCATTGGGGGGGGCGCGCCCCACTATTTGAGAATCACTGGATTAATCTAACCTGTGATGTTTCTTGCTTGCAATAACATTGCAGGGACACTTGGATGAGTTTAACATTGGCACTAATATAATAGGTTTGCTTGTAAAAATGACATCAGTACTCAAATTTCCCCCTGCAAAAAGACTCAGTAGTTATTTCATGACTTTTTTTGTGATTAGTTTAACGACAAATTTGCACGCGTTTGCCGAATCTTTTATTTTATTTATTTACCTATATGCAAAAATTTAGACCAGCCATATTAGATCCTCTTTTTAGGCAGTGGTCAAGTAGAGGTATAGCTTCAAGGATCTTTACATTGCTGATGGGTTTGCATCATTTACACAATTGCAAAGTTCAGTCATTTCTTTCGGTACTTGCAGATAAGAAATTTTGTGAGTCGTTTTTTCGCTCAGATTGACAAATTGTCAGTGCAACATGATTTTTTTGAGTTCCGCGTGTCGAGATTACAACTGATTTGTGGGAAAGGGCTTTAGCTGGAATAAAATCTTCTTCAATCAATTCAAGGCTCAGTTTATAAAGTTTGCAGTTGTACACTAAATTATTCTAAGACCAGGCTGTATAGACTTTTTCCTTCAATTTCACCTTTGTGTGAATAATGTAGGGGGAGTGATGGTACATTAGCAAATTTGTGTTTTTCTGCCCCTTGCTTGGGAACTCTTGGTCTGAATTTTTCAATTGGACAGTATTACATATAAGAATGTTATGGTTGATACCTTTGATAAGTTGATAAGTTCAGTTTTATCTGTGATATTTGGCTGCTTGGCTCAGACTTAGTCATGTTCCCGGTCAACCCAGCAAGCCATCATCCATTTTAAGAGAATGGAAGTCTCCCACACCGCCTAATTTTCATAAATGGCTGAACGATATGATGTCTTGCTTATATCTTGAGGAGATTCTGTATGGCCTGTCGGATACACATGATACATTTGGAAAAATCTGGGGACCTTTTACTGATTATATCAAGCAGAAGCGGACACAACTTGCAACCTCTAGGGACTGATGTGAACCTTGCTCATCTTATTCTGTACGTATTAAGTTTTTTACTTAACGTGAGGTACGCTGGGGCGGCTATTTAAGTGTCAACCAAGATAACATTTAGCTGCCAACACAACCATCGTCAATCACCAGACTAACTGCCAATGTGTAAACATTTTTTCGATGGGGAATGAGTGCTCCACAGCTTGACATTTCACATTCAGTCTGAAGTAGTGTATTGGCAGATTTCAGGGCTGGATTACAGACAGGGTGGGCATATTTCTGTTAGTCATCATTAAAATGGTCATCCGTGGGTACTTGACCCAGTTAGGGACAATTATAGAGACGGACGCAAACCCACTTCCGTCTATTAGAGAAAATTTACATAAGTTACTGCATATTTATTATTTTAGTATTGCAAAGGTATTGTACCACAGTATGACTTATGTTTGAACCATGTGGAAGAGAAGATGACACCTGTCGGAGAATACGGGAGGACGCTATGCATCACAGCTGCACCAAAGGAGGAAGGGTGTCGTAGTTACTCTTCTGAAACAAATGGGCTGAGACCTTTGGTGCTGCAGCACTAAAGGTTTACGACTGCCATTGTCTGTTTTTCCTTTCACGTCTGGAATGTTTTACATGTCCCCCCCTTAATTCCTTTGCGCAGAGAACATTGTACACCTAGGGATTTCTCCGATAAAGAGAAGGCTCGGGGAGGTGTGTCTCAGAACAAATTTGGAGCAGTTCTCTGTGCGAGAGAATTATAAACTCTTGTCTTCCTTTTATTTATTGTCTGCGTTCAGCAAGTGGTCGGGTGATTAAACCTGACACCGCCCTTGTTTTATCTGTCATTAAAAAGAAAAAACTTGTCATCCCCCATTGAAAATTTGCATCCATCCAGGGACAGAATGCTAAACTCTGTGTAGAACTATATACAGAACACTGAGGGTGTCACCCTGCTGCTGTTATAAAAATAAGTGTCAACAATTAGGGACGGCAGCTTTATTTATATAGCACATTTCATACACAAGAAAACTCAATGTGCTTCACACAAGCAAAGACAGAACACCTAAAAGCATTAAGCTCGATATTTAACGGCATTCAGAAGCAAAGTGAGGGGAGTATCAGAATTTGGACCCAGAAGCAGACAGGACATGCAAGTGGAAAAGTATAAGTTTTATTTACAAAAACACCAAGTAACATCAGAGAGCAGAGCAGGTTGCAGAAGGCATGGAAAAATGCTTGACGTTCTGTCATGGAAGAAATGTTGACGTTTTGACGTATAACTGAGCCCTTAACATTCTGACTTGAAAGAAAGTTTGACGTCCTGACAATTGTCACTGAGCCCACTGGAGCTTAAATACTGAAAGACACCAGGTCATGCCCAACACCTTGTGACACAATAAAGGATCATAGTAACTGCATACCAACTGACAACATACAGACACACGTGAAGCAGGGAAACCAAGAGTAGCTTACAAAAATTAGAAAAACAAAAATGTACATTGGCAACATTTTAACACAAACAGAAAACTTAAAAAAAACATTTAGAAACAACTTGAAAAAAATAACAGTAGATTTCTATCCAGATGATCTAAACCACTTGTCATCACGGGGGTCGCGGAGGTGCTGGAGCCTATCCCAGCTGTCTCCGGGCAGAAGGTGGGGTACACCCTGAACTGGTTACCAGCCAATCGCAGGGCACACAAAGACAAACAACCATCCGCGCTCACACTCATTCTTAGAGAAAATTTGGAGTGTTCAATTAATCTGCTCTGCATGTTTTTAGAATGTGGAAAGAAACAGAGTACCTGTAGAAAACCCTCAAAAGCACGAGTAGAACGTGCAAACTCCACAGAGGAAGCTGTAGCTCTAAACTGTGAGGCCATCGAGCGAGTAGATTTCTAGACCTCATTTAAACATTTGAGAAAAAGAGGCAATGTTTTTAACCTGGATTTAAAGTACCATATGTATACTGTTGGTAGCTTATTTTATTTGTGTGCGTTTACTTGCTTGGTGAAATTTCACATCTCAGTTTAGGTTAAAAGCCAACACTTAATAAGTGCATTCATCACTTTGATATGTGGTAGTTCAAAGGTGTAGCATATCTTCACTGTCCACTAGAAACCTCATAGGGCCGTGTATGGTCAAATTATTTTTCCCCTATGAATACTGATACTGTTCCCATTCCGTCTGTATTTGTTAAGAAATATAAGCATTTTTAAAGTGGTGAAAATAGCTCAAATCCAAATACAAACACAAAAATGCTGCCACACTCTTGAATGCAACTTATGTTTGAGAAACGTGGCAAAGGTATTTCCATTTACTTATTCCACAGAACCTGTGTGGCATAATTGTGTTGTGTGTGATGGAGGTAACTCTTAGCACCTACTGTTGGCAAAAACTGGGACTGCATAGCCCTGCGGCATTGACAGAGGTAAATACATTGTGTAAAGCACTCCTGTTGGTCACGGTTTGAGACTGGCAGTTGACAACAGACCAGTATGTACGTGTGGGAGAAAGCTGGATAAAAGGGCCGCTCTACACAATGTCAAAGACTGTCATATTAATGTTGCAAGCAAGAAACATCACCGGTTTAGACAACAGACTCTGCAAAATAAAAAAAACACACTGCCCAAAGCACACCACTCACAACTAGTGATGGGAAAATGAAGCTTCAAATTTCCTTCATGAACCAGTTGTTGTATTTTTGAGTCCTGTAGATAGCACTGTTGGTTTAAATAAAGAGTTTAAAAAATGGCAAGTCAGTGTGTTTTCAGCCCAATATTGAACAGAGAGCACAGTCTACTGGAGTCCAAAACCACAACAATTGGTTCATGAAGCTGATTTGAAGCTTCATTTACTCCTACCTATTTGTCCCGGGCCCTACTCACAACATCTCTCGAGCCAGCCATCTATTTGGCTGAGGCTGAAGGACTCCCAGAATGCTTTGCATCAAATTGATACATGTTTTGTGTTAATTGCGTTTCTTTGTTCCTTTTTTTGGTTGTTTCATTGTTTTCTAGTATGCTGTTCAGTTGATGGGTGATAGTTTTGGTTTTGATTTAAAACCGTGTCTGTAAGGAGTGTGGTGACTATGACAGCCATCCCCCAACTGTTAATGGTTAATCTGTCAGACCTATTGCTGGTTGATATGTCACAAAAATTGCTTTAGCTTCTGCGTGAATGCGAATGACATGTCACTTAATCAATTTTGCCCTTGTGAGACTGCTTTATCAAAATGTATGCTAGCATGTGTGCTAGCACCACCAATGTGGGGAACAAGTGGTGGAAGCTAGACTGAGGGTGGAGGTGAACCTTTGTGCAAAACAATATGGTTTTATGCCAAAAAAGTACTGTATTATTGTTGTATTGCACTGGAGAGGGGAGCCCTCTAATCTCGTTGCACACTTGAGTACAATGACAATAAAGGGATTTCTAATTCTAATTCTAATTTTGTCTTTGTAGATCTGCAAAAGGCTTTTGAAAGGGTGCCCAGAGAGGAACTGTTGTTTTGTATGAGGAAGAATGTTCAAGTGGTGCAGGACATGTATGAGGACTATAAGACAGTGGTGAGGTGTGCCGTAAGTGTGACAGAGGAGTTCAAGGTGGAGGTGGCACTCCATCAGGGATCAGCTCTGAGTTAATGATGGGAAAATGAAGCTTCAAATTTCCTTCATGAACCAGTTGTTGTATTTTTGAGTCCTGTAAATTGCACTGTTTGTTTAAATAAAGGGTTTTAAAAATGGTCAGTGTGCTTTCTGATACGATCGCTGTCCGGCCGAAGCCGGAAGCGGAGGGTGAACTCTTAAGGCGCGGACCACAAGAAGAGGTTTAGACCAGATGTTTATTGTGACCGGCAACGAACAATCAATTCATACCCACTCTATGATATGGACCAGGGGAATACATAAATTTAGACAGGTATAATTAATTATCAACGTCGCGAGCGACGGAAACAGAAAACGCTGGTGGACCAAGTCACACCAGGAACAAAAATCGGAAGTTAACTTAAAGAGCTTGCAACGCAAGGAAATACTACAAAACGTAAATAGTCTTACCACAAAAGGGAAAGCAAGATCCAAACCACGAACACGAGAACCAAAAGCGAGCCGAAGAGTAGCTGAACAAACAAACGCTATGAACGGAAAGATCAATACACGAGAAAACATGGAACAAAAGAGTGCCATTCACTGGAATTCAAAACCACTACAACTGGTTCATGAAGCTGATTTGAAGCTTCATTAACCGATCACTAGTCCCTTCCTGTTTGCTATGGTAATGGACAGGATGACAGATGAGGTTAAACAGGAATCTCCATGGCCTATGATGTTTGCAGATGACCAATAATCTGTCACGAGAGCAGGGAACTGGTGGAGGAGAAACTGGAGGCGCGGATGTTTGCCCCCAAGACGGACTATCAGTGTGTAAATGAGATGGACCCAAGTGGAAGAGTAAGCTTGCAGGGAGAAGAGACCAAGAAGGTGGAGGAGTTTAAGTATTTAGGGTCAACAGTCCAGAGCAATGGAGAGTGTGGAAAAGAAGTGAAGAAGCATGTCCATGTAGGCTGGAACGGGTGGAGAAAAGTGCTAGGTGTGATGTACGATAGAGTTTCAGCTAAAATCAAAGGAAAGATTTATAGAACTGTGGTGAGACCAGCGATGTTGTCTGGTCTGGAGACAGTGCCACTGAGGAAAAGACAGGAGGCAGAGCTGGACGTGGCAGAGATGAAGATGCTGAGGTTCTCTTTAGGAGAGACCAAGATGGATAGGATCAAGAATGAGTACAGAGGGACAGCACATGTTAGAGGCTTTGGAGATAAAATCAGAGAGACCAAACTGAGATGGTTTGGACATGTCCAGAGAAGAGATAGTGAGTATATTGGCAAGAGGAGGCTGAGTTTCCAAAGAGGAGGTTTATGGATGTAGTTAAAGAGGACATGAAAGTAGTTGGGGTGAGAGCAGAGGATGCAGAGCCCAGGGTAAGATGGAGGCAACTGATTCGCTGTGGCGACCCATGAACGGAGAAGACAAAAGGAAAGAAGACGATGCTAGCCTGCTTGTTAGCCATTGTTTTAGTGCTGAGGCATGTTTTGACATATCTGCGACCGATAATACCATGTGCTCAATACAGAAAAAGCACACACGACTGAGACTGCGCCCTTTAATATGGTGCGCTGGTGATGGGAAAATGAAGCTTCAAATTTGCTTCATGAACTTTTAGTCCTTTAGATGGCCCTGTTGGTTTAAATAAAGGGTTTAAGAAATGGCAAGTCAGTGTGCTTTCAGCCCAATGTTGAACAGAGAGAGTCATCTACTGGGGTCCAAAAATACTACAACTGGTTAATGAAGCAGATTTGAAGCTTCATTTACCCATCACTATGGTGCACCCTATGGTCTTTCAAAATACGCCACTCGGCTTCCACTGGCTCGTGTTTGTACCATCGTAATAAATGCCAGCATTAAATTAGCGATTGAATATATTTTTTTGGTAGTATTATGTTGTTAATGTATGATACAACAATACAACCTGGATGAATCATTGTCTGGGAACTCAAACAAGCTGACTTTTTTTAACCTCCTTCAAAGCTGTCATTTTGACAGTACACTGCAAGCATTCTGGCTGACAGTGTCGATATACAGTCTGTCAAGTTTCACTTTTTGAGGTCATACTGTATGGCAATAACAACTCACATGCATATTCAATAATAATGTATGATTGCTGCTCCACTTGTCAAAAGAAAAATATATTTTCAGAGCCGTATTCTTTTCTCTCTGAGTCTAACACCAGTCACAGAGGGTGTCATTATGTTGTCATTTTAAATTGATCAAAATGACAATCATGTAATGCTTTGTGTGGCAGTCACTTGTGTGTTCGTTCTCATTTATTTTATTTAATGACGGGGGTTCTTGGAGTCATTGAGGGGTTGTTCTTCAGGCATTACTAAAAATATCCCACTGTTGTTGAGTGAATTTTTAAAACACAAACTTCCATTGCATTTTGGGTAGCATTGGCCTGCCCAGAAGTGATTCTTATTTAGAGTGACATTACCTTCAGAGTCACTCAAAAGACGACTGCACTCTACGTCCACAAAAAAACAAAACACGCACACTGGTAAAGTTTGACATGGAGTATTGCCATTCATCTCCTGCAGTTAGTGTATGACACAACATAATGCTATCACACCACACTACTTCATTTTTACACTGTACCCACTACGCGTGTCTGCATTTGAAAAAAAAGTACTGTGACTGTCATGATCCGTTCTGTCATGCCGTTGTTTGTGTTTTGTTTTCCCAGCTGAGTGGGCGTTTCCTCCAGCACTCCTTTCCTGGTTCATGTCGTCATGGCTGGAGAGACGGCGCGTCTCTCACCAGCCGCGCACCTGACTCTCGTCAACGCAATGATTATCTTCCTACATAAGCCAACGACGCTGACTACTCAGCGTCGGAATATTCTCCTGCATCGCTCACGTTCATGATCTCAAGCTTCGAATTGTATAGTCTCCTCGCTCTGCACTTTGCAGTAGACGTTGTTGTGTTCTCTCGTTTTTACGAGCTAAGGCTCTGCTCGTTTTTGTTCTCGTTCGATTGAATTGGTTTTCCCCTTGCCCTTCTGCGGTAAGCAATTTATGTTCTCTCATTCCTTGCCTTTTGCAAGCGCTTTTTGTTCCGCCGTCAGTTTTCCTTTCCTGGTGTGAGTTTGTCCACCAGCGGTTTCCGTTTGCTAGTTGTCAGCTTACTATGATTAGTGATTGAATTATATTCCCTATTTGTAATAATAAATACCTTTCGTGAAATTATATCTTGCTGTGTCTGCAATTTTAGAGTCCAGCTAGTATTTCCCAGTGGTTGCTGGGAAATCCTTAACAGTGACATATAAAAGAAACCGTATGTTCATTCATGACTGATGGTAAATTTATAGAAAAATTCCTAAGTAGGCAAATACATGATGCAAAGCCAAATTTTGAACTCAGAGGAAGAACACGTTAATTGCTTTATTATATTATTATTATGTATTCCGAACGTAAAAAAGTTTGAATTACTTCATGTGTGCACTTGGAACAAAGAACACCATATATTACTGTATATTACTTGATGGTTATTATTCTTTATATATATTTTTCCCGTTATCTCTGGGCTGGATTAGGGCTTTATATAATTTAGGGCGACATGTCATGTACATGTCTGAAGGTTCCCTCAGATTGCCTCCCTTTGTGCAAAAGAGGCACCAGCTTTCTACATTTGTTTGACTCAAACTAACTGCACCTGGATTTTAGTGCGCGTGTTTGTGAATTGGATGTTCTTTATCAATGAGGCTCATTTGCATAGAAGAGGTCAATCTCTACACCCAATTTCTGTATATTTCCTCATTTAAATACGTGCAAATGCCACCGCCGCATGAGACTAATTCTGCTTGGCACCGTAGTGAGTGAAGCACTTGACCATCTGTGCAGGCTTTGCGAAATAGATGCTAACCGCTCAGTTTTACTGGTGAGAGCCAACCAAAAGCCCCACAATGAACATGGCCCTTAGTGTATTTAAATTGTGGAGGAGGCACATCCTTACCAAGCTAACAAATAAAGGTTGAGTCAAATCAAACTTGAATGTGAGGGCATCACTCCAGAGACCTAAATAAGTGTATGCAAGCATTTAAAAAGTTAACTTTCAATAATGTACCCTTTAGTGGAGTAATCACTATTTTCAAAATGCATATTTGCTTAGATGAATGTAAAATTACAAGACAATCATGTTATTACTTTTATCAAAGTTAAAGGAGGCACTTGAAATAAATCGGTGTAAATACCCGCGGATCCATTTTTTGTCAGCACAAGGCTCACTGTGCGTGTTTGCCTATTAAGCAGACCGGTCTCTGCAAAACTTAATGAGCCAGTTCAGCTGAAGGGTTGAGTGTCTTCGCTGATTCAATCCAAAAGACTTATATATCCATAAATTCATTATTTGTTTTGCTTTCCTCACGAATGTCGCGGGGTGCTGGAGCCTATCCCAGCAGTAGGCGGGATACACCCTGAACTGGGTTCCAGCCAATCGAAGGGCACACATACACGAATAACCATCCGTGCTCACACTCACACCTAGGGGCAATTTAGAGTGTCCAATCAACCTGCCACGCATGCTTTTTTTCTAATGTCAGAGGCCACTGTGCCGCCCTAAGACGTGTATATAAATGTTGAACAAAAACGTAGTCCCCCGCATCCCGAAGACGTTTCTATATGTCTGAGCCTTTTTTTTTTTGTAGTATGCAATAGACTCTGACACAGCCTCACAACCTGGAAAACTGTTTTTTTTGTACGTGGGTGTGCGTGTGTGCATGGGAGTGCGTGGGTGTGTGTGTGTGTGTGCACGAATGTGTGCGCATCTTAGATTGGTGGCAGCGGGCTCCTCACAGCACCTGAAGGGGCCACTCATCACAAATTTGTATGGGGGACACACGCACGCACGCACAAACACGTACACACTGTCACACACGCACTTTTGTATATAGTGCATTTTAGCAGTTCAATAATTTTTTTATATGTGCAAATAAACTGTTTGTCATGTTTCTTTTGTGTTGTCTGTCCAGCTGGAGTGGGGCGTTTCCCTCCAGCAGTTCATTCGGGTCACGTAATCGCTTGCTGGAGGGGAGTGCCTTCCAGTCAC
The DNA here is from genome assembly GCF_059441095.1 of Idiotropiscis lumnitzeri. NCBI lineage: Eukaryota > Metazoa > Chordata > Actinopteri > Syngnathiformes > Syngnathidae > Idiotropiscis > Idiotropiscis lumnitzeri. The sequence continues at coordinate 1,050,840 of NC_142394.1, read as the reverse complement.
GCACCTGTTCCTCATTTTAGTCACTTACCATGGACTACTGAAGGACTTCCTTGCCAACCACACAGTGGCCGTGTCCAAATTAACAGGTTGCGACCTCCGAAGGCCAGTTCGCAGGCTGGGTCCTCGAAGCCTAAGAAGGCTCCTCCTCATGTAGCCTTATATGGACCGCATAACCCGTGGTGAATTTGGACAGGCTCGATAGCGACGTACAAATAATTAGGCTGCGTCCTTCGATGTCCAATATGGCGGACAGAAGACGTCATTTCCGGTGCGACAAGGACGCTTACGCCGGTGTCCAAATTCACGCGGCCTCAGAGTACTGGCCTTATAATCTGTCCTCGTTTCCATGGAAACTCCATGGAAACGGGCCCTGAGTGAAGGCTACGAGCATGCAACCTTCGCAGCCTTAAAAGCCTCGCTCTTCTTCTACGCCGTTCTACACTCGCAAGATGCAAACTACCGAAGCCACGTGTTCCGCCTCACCCGAGTGCACTTTCAGATGTAAGTATAAGTTATTTATATGCAATATTAAAACATCACTCATGAGAAATATTGGGCAGCAATGTTTGGATATTTAGCTCCAGATTAAGATAATTTTGTTAGTTGCGAAATCGGCCAAATATAACTAAGGTAGCTCTAAGAACTATTGCATAGGAGTTACGGCTGAAACATTTGAATTGTCTTATTTCTGCATGTTAGCATTATTTTATTTAATCTTTTCCTTATGTTTTAGGGAGCAAGGAGATGACCGCGCGGCTGATCAAGCTGCGCGGGGAGTACGACAGCCTCTTTACGGGGGCCAAGTTCTCCGCAGCCACAGCATGGAGGTAAAAATACAATTACTATCGGGAAAAAATATGTGACGGGTTATTGTCTTATTTATTTTCATCCATTTAAACTCAAAATATCAAAAAGAAAACGCCTAAGAATGGCGAGACCCACTATAGCAACTTTAGGTTCCATTCATCAGCCATTTGTGTTTGAATTAGATTTGCGCTAACACGCAGCTGTTTATTTATCCTAGCACAGAATGTGCCCTGTATAAATTCCATGCATCTCCTGCAATGTGCTCCCCAATTACTGATATTAATGAATAATATATGAATCACCCTCCACATTAACATGATAAAACGCACTGAAACGGTCATGAACTAATGTACTGAAGTGCATAAATCTGCATGTTACCCATAACACCAGGATTTCTGACTAATGTTTGCATCTTTTTTACCCATTTTTTCATCCTTTATTTTTGCATGCATTTTTATTTATTTAATACAGGACCATCGTGGTAAAGCTTGAGCTGCAGGGCAAAGTGACGCCCCTGCAGGCAAAAAAAAAATGGGATAATTTAAAAATGAAGTATAAAGTATGGAAGTCCACATTTCTTTTTCTTGTGTGTGAAAATGAAGATATAATTGTTTTATCTTTTTGCTTCTTTACATATAAAGGATTGCAAAAACCCAGGCACTGGCGAAGGGGTGGCAGGGAGGGCTACTGCCGATACTTGGCCCTGGTTTGACCTTATGGATGGAGTGCTCGGACAGAGACCGCCCATCACCCCCCCTGTCCTAATTGCCTCCATCCCTGAGGAAAGACCAGGGCCAAGTCAGGCCAGCCCGGAAGAACTCCCAGGGCCAAGTCTGGCCAGGGTGACGCAAGAGGAGGAGGAGGAGGAGGAGGAAGAAGAAGAAGTCGTAGTCGTAGAAGAGGAAGAAGAGCGAGGCCAACAGCCGGAGCAACGACTGAGAGGGAGAAAGCGAAGGAGAGAGGATGAAATGATCAAACTATACAGACTTGACTTAGCAATGCGGCGACAGGAATTGGAGAGACAGAGGTTGGCAGAGGAGGGAAGGGCAACTGAGAGGAGGGAGACTTTTGAAAGGTTTTTTACTTTGATGGAAAAGATGATAGAGCAAAATAAAAAATGAGTGAAATATGCTTGGTGTTCAAGACTGAAATTTAGATAACATTCATTAAAAAGTAAACAAAAACCGGGGTACTTTCAAAACAGATGAACTAGTTCGTATCCCAGTCACATCTTGAGATCAGCTTCTTCAGACAAAAGTGAAAAAGGCCAGGTTTGTGAAAGACCAAAACATTTACAATAATATGAAGACTCCATGTCCGTTTTGCTTACAAACTTAATTTATTGAAAAACTGGTGGACAAACAAGACATAAATTAAGTACATTATAATTCACAGTAACTATTCACAGAAAATAAAAAAGCATTTCCCAGTTCATAACTGTTGCAGGATGAACCTGAGTGTGTCAGTGCTGTTTTGCCAATTTTCGCCTGAGCAGGGACTCATTTGGAGCATGGATGGAACCTTTCTTCCAGGACCCATGACATGGATGGGGCACGAGCAAGAGTCCTGATCTTCCTCTCGTGACTTGAAGTGGGGCATCATACCGGTTGCAGTGTCCACTACATCATCCATTACGTGGGGGTTTGCAGGGATGGTTGGGGCAATAGATGGCTGCCATGTCACTACAAAAGATGGGATAGATTTATTAACCATTCATTACATTGTATATTAATCTATTTTTCCATCTTCTCATATTTTGCCAAGTTTGTGTGGCTGTGCTGTTTGATGATTCAGTTAAAGATTATTTTGTGGCATATTTGATGGGATGATTGCTCAAACACCATTGTGCAGTTAAAAGTATTTAAATACCTAAATATACTCGTGGTCCTCTGGTACCTCCTCCAGGTCAGACACCTGAGCAGACAGGTGGTCCCTCCACTGCACTCCAGCGACTGTGTCAGCCACCTCTTCCACAGCAGCCTCCTCTTCCCCTTCGTCCTCCGAGGCCATGAGGTCTCCCACCCCAAGGCAGATGTTGTGGAGGACGGCACAGGCAGCGATGACCTAAAAGAAATAAAAAGGAAATGCTGTATATTAGCTATATTTGATAGTTATTGCACTGAACAGGACATGATTTGATCCTGAATAAAGAGCAACATATTGAAAGTATAAGTATCAATTATATATTTTTTTTATTCACTTGCATGTGGTGCACCTCCAGGGCGTGGAAAAAGATGGCCCGGAATCTCACCTTCATCATTCCACGTTCATAATTCCAAGGCACGCTCAATTGTTGAGCGTGCCTTGGAATTATGAACGTTGAAGCGCCGGGCCCCCACACCCTGCACCGGCCGCTTGTAAGGAGTGATGACGGGGAGTGGTCGCTGGAGGCATGGATACCCTCCATCTGCCAAGATGAAGTGCCCTGGAGGAGGATACAGCCCTCTTTTTAAAGAGGGCTGTGCCGGAGGACCCTGGAGTCGTGGACTGATCCAGGCCAACCCACGTATATGTCCAGAAAGCGACCCTGATGGTCACACACAGCTTGCATGATTATGCTGCTGAAAAGCTTGCGGTTCTTGTAGTCATGACCATCAGGGTCACTTGGAGGCTTGATTCGGACATGACAACCATCTATTGCTCCAGCAGCTCTTGCAAATGCATGGTGCTTCGCCAGCCCTGCAAATCCCTGGGTCACTGCCTGAAGGTCTCCTGCAGTGTTGGGGAAGTGGATGACTCTGTGGCAAAGAGCCACCACTTCCCCAGTGACCCGGTGGATGATGTAGTGGACAGTGGACCGCGGCATCCCAAATGCTCGTGCCACCACCCGATATGATGCCCCACTCGCCAGCAAGAAGAGAAAGACAAGGACCTCTATCTCGACACCCCATCCATGTCGTCGGTCTTGGTCCAGGAGGTTCAGCAACACTCTGAATGAGTCCCTGCTCAGGCGAAAGTCTGTTTGGAGATCCTCTCCATTGAAAAAACGATCCAACACTGGCACACCCAGGTTTATCCTGCAGTATGGACTTCTTGGCTGTTAATGTTTTGAATAAAAAAACAAAAAAAACATGAACGCATTAATTATTGTACTTGTTTCGTTTGCTTACATCATTCCTACAGTATCACCAACTTAATTTTAATAACTCTGGCCCTAAACTCTCTTGTGGTATTCTGGTGTTTTGCCATATGTGCAAACTAATCACGGGGACAATAAAGCCGTCCCAAGTATCTAAATTCATAAAAACTCTTTCAGAATGTATATAATTATATCATTTCCATTCAATATTCGTTCTATTATGAAGCTAACACATGTACTACTGAAGTTGTACTACTGATGATTTTAGTTCATCTGTAACAATCACGTTATAACCCTATTGACCTGTCAATGTTGGTAATAGTGTGAAAATGCTGATAGACGGATTTAGAACTTACTTCATTCCTTCGATAAAGGACAACTCTGCGATGGGAAAGCGTGATCCTCCTCTCCTCAAGAACAAAATGGAAATAAAGTAAAAAGTGAAATAAAATGAAGAAAAGTTCGGGTTCCATCGTTTAAAATGAAATAATACAAATGTTTTGCTAAGCCGATGCCTTCGGTCTGGCGCTCGTCGCTGATTATCCATTGATTATCCAAGCCGTTTATAAATCCACCGCAAATACGTATCACCTGCGTCGAACAGAGTAGCAAAGTATATGGGGGCGTAACGTAAATGTTGCGCCAAGCGGCCTTGGCTCCATGGAAACGAAGACCAATTCCAAGGCTGGATTCGAAGGTCGCACGTGACAGCCGTGAATTTGGACACCACGCGCGGCCGTGTCGCGCCGAAAGTGACGTCATGCGGCCAAAAAAGCAGCCTTCGGAGGTCGCAGCCTGTTAATTTGGACACGGCCAGTGTCGGATTATTCACGTTGCTCACGATCATAGTTCTCAGATGTTGAATCTCTAAACATTATGTTTGCCTGTAGTGATGGGTAGATGAGGCATCCTGTATCGTTTCGACACAGTGACACAATGTATTGACACTGTGTTGCTGAATACTGACACCTGGTGGACTTGCAGGAAACATTTGACAGGGTCATCTGACACTGATCTGTCAAACTAATTTTATCCAATTCCATTGATTAGCGACGTGATGTGTTTTTATATATCCTATTTCGTATTACTTTCCATCGCACTAATTATTCTCTTATCTAATTTATATATTTAACTGAATTATTGTTGTATTGCACTGGAGAGGGGAGCTCTCTAATCTCGTTGCACACTTGAGTACAATGACAAAGGGATTTCTGATTCTGATTAGGCATTTGTTTTCACATTATTTTTACATACACGCAATTTCATAAAAAAAATCTTTGATATTCGAGACGCAGTTGATAAATTAAGAGAACATCTGTCTGAATGCCCAAGTAAAAGTGTTGTGAATGACAATGGACTCATTGTAATTAAAGATTTTTATTTAAAAAAATTAGTTTCTCCAGCGTTTTGTTATTCAGTCTGTTTCTTTTTTTTGAGTCAATTTCCACCGCCTTTGAGAAGATCCTCTCACAAGGCACTGAAGAGGCCGGTGTGCACAACGCCTGTGTGGCTAATATAAATAGGTGAGGGAACGTTGCCTCCATGGACTTCCAGTATAAGAGCGGGTCTTCCGTACGTGCAACGTGTCCTGCTGACATATAGCGCAGCACCTCTGAGTGCGCATCAACAGTGACGTCTTCCATCTTGCGGATCTTTAATGCAAAGTAACGTGCCAATAACTCGATGCTTGTTTTGACCGTCCATCCTGTTGACAGATGCGCTTCCTTATGAACACAGTTTGGCGCGCGACCGCTGTGTCGACACGATCTGGTAGTGGTCACGTGACTTTCTCAAAGCAGTACGCGCACCGACACGGGGTTTGCCCTGGAAGCTCGGCGCGCGCATCGACGCCTCGGTGTCGTTGGACCCATCACTATTTGCCTGTGTTCTCATGTCTCGATGCTGTAAGTAATTTTTGTCATTTTTTTTCCTGTTTGTTATTTACATGAATTGGATTTCCTTGTTCTTTTGAAACAAGCACGTTTCGGTTGTCCATGTTTATTTTCTTGGTGATTGTTTCACCCACGTCATTTGTTGAACTCTGTTTGTCCTGCGCCAAACTTTCTGCTTTTGTAAATGAAAAAAAAATAAACATCTTGAGGTTGTCTGCACTTTTATAATCCTGCCTTTTCCTTTTCCAGTTTCCAGAAAAAAATCCTTAGACTGTTATTTTGTTTTCAAAAACTATTTTTGTTGTGCAATTTATTTATTTGTTTATTTATTTATGTTAAGGAAAATAAATATTTAGATGTTTGAGCTGTCACAAAAGCAAATATAATAGTCAAAACTGAAATTACGCTTGAAATACATGTCCGTTCAAAAAGCTTATTTTTTTTCACTTTTTTTCCCAAAAATTGGAATTTTGATGAAAGGCTTATTGCTGAAAATGACAACGAACAAACAAACAAACAAACAACAATGATTGGGCATGATTGAAGTCAGCTTTGTCTACTCACAAAATGGCGCAGCCCTCCCTCATGCAGAACTGTGCTTTTCTGGGATAACAAGGTATCAAATCAGCACAAGGCCACAGTGTGCACGCGGTGTGTGTCTGCAAGTGTTCGACAAATGATTGACGCCTTATGAGTCACACAAACTGTCTCTGAGTGCTTGTTTTTCCTGAGGCACTGTGGTTTCATATATATATATGTGTGGGGGGGTGTGTGTGCGTGCGTGTGCGGGGGTGTGCATGTGTGTGTGTATATGTGTGTGTATATGTATGTCTGTCTGTCTGTCTGCATATATATATATATATATATATATATATATGTATGTATGTGTGTGTGTATATATATATATATATATATATATATATATGTATGTATGTGTGTGTGTATATATATATATATATATATATATATATATGTAAATGTATATATATATATCTGTATATATATATGTATATGTATGTGTGTATATATGTGTTTATATATATATGTATGTGTGTATATATATATATATATATATATGTATGTATGCGTGTGTGTGTGCGTGTATATGTGTGTATATTTATGTATGTCTGTCTGTCTGTCTGCATATATATATATATCTATATATATGTACATATACATGTATGTATATATATATATATATATATATATATATATATACATGTATATCTCAAACGAAATGTATTTCACGCCTCTGTCAAACTGCACACTTGTCAGTGAGCGCTGAAAGTTAAAACTCTATTTGGAAAGTACTTGTCCTATTGATTATGCATCAACCTGGTAACATGGATCCTCTATTGCACTGGAATCATGAGCAACTCCAGTCAGCAAGTGAAACAGTAGACAGGCAAGACAGATTTAAGAGAGCTGTGACACACTGATGTTTTAATCATTGGCCTGTCTGAATTTATATTCGTCAGGTGTCTAGTTGGTTTTTATTTTTGATGTCATTAAATTGAGGTCATTCCTGGCAAACTATTTCTAATATTCCTTTGTTTTTGCTGTAGATGGGTAATTAATGAGAAAAATCAAGGATTACGCTTTTATTTCCAAATATTAACGTCTGGAACAGATATACAACTTAGAAGACACTGAAAAAAACCAAGATAGTATTTGTCACAAAGGACCACTATTTAGGTGCGCTAAAGTATTGTAGCAGATTTAAAAAATTTAAGTTGAAAATGTGACACGTATTTGACCCAAATTTAAAACAGTTCTTAAAGCATGAGCTCTTCCGTCACTGTGGTAAAATTCCAATTCCAATGGCCGTGAATCAAGTTGGCTATGTTCATGGCCACAACTAACACATTCTGCTCTATTTTTGTGGCCAGTTCAAGACTGGTGTAAGGCAAATAATAGTCAATATAATAATAATAATAGTCAAAATGATAATATATAAAAATAATAATGTCAATCTCCAAAGGGGCAGACTAGACTAAAGTTTGGTATTTTTGCAGCTCAATGCAAGCCGGCGCAGCATTGAGCAATTTAAAAAAGACATTTTGCCACAGTGGTCTTTTTTTTGCTGCCAACCGTAGCGGCTCCTCTGATTCCTTTTAAATACCACATGTTAGTGGCGTGCTTATAGTCCTTGACATGATGGAAGAAGACACTGGTTTGCTGCAGCAGGTCGAGGCACACAAAGTAGGTTTATAAGGAACTGTCAGCAGCCGAACAAGGGCTGATGATATAGTAAAGGTGGCTTCAGGCAGATCACAGATCTGTAAAGTGGGCACTTGAAGACCACCTTTCAATTTGATTTATGTGTCCATGTTTGCACAAACTCATGCAAATGCGAGTACAAAAACAAGTCGTGTATTTATTTCATAGCATTGATGTGAGGGTACGTGGAATTGAACAACAAAAGGCTATTGTACTTGTACAGAATTATGTCATTTTCAGACGACAGCAGCAGCAAAATGGCCGGCACCTGACATGTATGAAAACAGGTGGATTTTGCACAAAGGCAATACTAATCATGTTTAGACTAGTGGGGGTGCAAAAAACCTATTTTATTCAAGAAAATATGGTGGTTGATTTCCCCTTCAATTTCCTTTTCACACCTAATTGCATTCATGAAACATTAAAAATTAATAGTTTTTCTGAAGTCCTTTGGGGTCTTTAGGGTAACCACAAAACATTCAAAACAAATACTGATTAATTAAAGATAGTGTTAGCTGAAGGATAAAAAAGAGGGAGGACAGACTCGAATGTTTACTCTGCAGATCTCTTTACACCTTATTTAGAAACACTGCTCACCATGCTTTAAAATTATTGTTAAATCGACCATTCTACTCAGTAAGTGAGACGTGTTGAAATTATCCAGACACTACAGGGTGCACTCACACGGAGTAGTGCTCACAAAGACCCAGGGACATGGACAAACAGAGATGTAAAGCCATTTTTAAATGGTTCCTTGTATTAAATAACTAAGTTGCTAATTAGGTGAAACATAATTAAGTACAGCCAATTAGGTAAACAGATGGTACAGTGAGGAAAACAAAAAAAGAGAGCGGATCATTAACTTGTGGCGGGACGGGTGGATCAACATTCACAGCAAGGCCACCAGAGTATTCATTAAGAGGTCTTATTTAGAGTGAAGCAGACGTAAACAGCCACACAAAGGGTTGATTTTTAGGAAAGGAAGAGGAATGAATCACAAGCAATTATTGTATTCTGTATTGTATTCTGATTCCTGCCAATATCATACCTGCCAATCTTCTGATTGATTCAAAGAAACTGAATGAGACTTGTATTGATGACCTAGAGGTGTGTCAATTGTCATGTCATTATCCACACCACTTATCCTGTGAGGGTGCTGGAGCCTATCCCAGCTGACTACGGGCGAAAGGCATACCACACCCTGAATAGGTCGCCAGCCAGTCACAGGGAAGACACAGACACAGTCACCAAGTGGGAAGCGATCCCACGCTGCCCGCACACAAATAAGGCGGCTGTACCACTACACCATAAGTGACTCTTGTCAATTGCTCTGTAACTATTTTTCATTAGTTCCAGAGTGTGTATCCAAACATCAAAAAGCGAGTGAATAGCTTCACAACATTACTTACGTTACGGCCAATTTAAAACGTCAGGCTATATCACATGATCATTCATAAAAAATACTACGTTAGTGGGAACCAAGCAAGACTCAGTCTTCTGAATCCAAGCCTTATGCTGTTTGTGCATACAAAGTGTGTCAATTATGTTCAAAGACTGATGTTGTAGTGGCAACTCTTTCGGGTTTACTTGCCACTGTAGGAGCGGGTGAATAATAACCAGTCTGACGCGACAAAACTTCCAACTCAGGATCTTCGTTTCACAAGTTTACTAATATTTCCAATAACTCAAACATGACGTGGTCGAGGTTGTCGATCGATGTGGCTTGAGGTCGCTGATCGTGGTTGCCGCTGTTGGAGCTCGTTGACCAGCGTTGGTGTCGTGGCTGTCGCCGTGGCTGTTAGAGTTCGCTGATCGGCGTCGTTGCCGTTCGAGTTCGCTGATCTGCGTCGTTGTCATTCGAGTTCGCTGATCGGCGTCGATGATTGAAGTTGTTGATCGGAGTCGTAGATTGGAGTCGTAGATTGGAATCGTAGATTGGAGTCGTAGATTGGAGTGGTAGATTGGAGTTGGTCAGAAAAACTATGTCACCACCACCCGACCTTCTGAATGTCTTTTTTTTTCATGTCATGTCACATGACTTCTATTTATACTGCACATCACATGACTACCGTCTCACGTGTTGCTCGTTAGTTAATCAATACCGTTTCTAACGCACGCAATGCTAAACAAAATTTTCTTCTTTCATGAAATAACATGATGCATCTCAATAATGTTTAAAGGATAACAAAAAGAATGAATTCAAAATAAGAAAACATTTCTCAATATGGCTCTTACATTTCCGGCCCCTAATTGTTTATGCTATGGGCGGAACAATTACATAATTCTAAATAACTCAAGAGCCATTTGACACCAGATACGCTTAATCTTAAGTGTTTCACTACGATTGCTTTATCACAAACTTAAACTATCAAAGATCAAATTATCAATTGAGTCCAGTGTATGAGTCCTTAATCTTCATGTTGACTCTTGAAACAAGCAGAGCTTACTCACTGGTCTGTCCAGCTGACTGGTCTTCGTCTGCACCACTACTCGTCTTACCACACCCTTTGCATCAGGCAAGGTCTTTGTGACCCGGCCCATCATCCAGGAGTTGCGTGGTGCGGCATTGTCTGCTATCAAGACGACATCACCCTCTTGAAGGTTCCTCCTGGGTCTCAACCACTTTTGCAGATTCTGGAGTAATGGCAGGTATTCCTTGAGCCACCTGGTCCAAAACAGATCTGCAATATATTGCACCTGCCGCCATCTTCTTCGAGCATACTGGTCATCACGGGAGAAGATTCCTGGAGGAATGTTATGTTGTGCCTTCAGAAGTAGTAAGTGGTTTGGTGTCAAAACGTCAAGATCACTGGGGTCGTCTGATGCCAGGGTGAGAGGTCTGCAGTTAATGATAGACTCCACCTCACACATGACGGTTAACAGTCTCTCATCATCCAGTGACTGTTGTCTGACGATTGAATTCAAGACCTTTCGTACTGTGCGAATCAGTCTTTCCCACACGCCACCATGATGCGACGCTGCGGGCGGGTTGAAGATCCACTTCACACCTTTCTCCATCATTGCATTAGAAATTTGTCGTTGGTTGAATTCTTGAAGAAACTCACGTAGCTCTCTCTCAGCAGCAACAAAATTGGTCCCATTGTCTGACCGCATGATCTTGGCCTGACCTCTTCTGCAGATAAAGCGGCGGAGCGCATTTATACAAGAGTCTGTGTCCAGACTGTGGGCAATCTCGATGTGGACGGCCCTTGTGGTGAGGCAGGTAAAGAGTACGCCATACCTTTTTACATGGCTTCGTCCCCTCTTGACCTCGAAAGGCCCAAAAAAGTCCACTCCTACGTTCGTAAATGGAGGCTGATCGGCCATTTTCTGCTCTCCTGTTCTACTGTTGAGTCGTCTGCAGACAGTACATCTTGAAATGATGCCTCTGATTGCTGAGCTTACTTGAGGTATCCAATACCTTGTGCGCAGCTTGGCCAACATGTAGTTACGACCGCAATGTCCTATTTCTTTGTGGATGTGTTGCAAGATGAGAGCAGCAATCGGAGAGCTTCTACAAAGAATCGCGGGGTGCTTTATCTCTTCTGGCATTGATAGTTTGGAGAGACATCCGCCTACCCGCATGATTCCTTCCTTCAGAAAAGGATCCAATTTGTAGATTGGACTAGTCTTTCTCAAATGTCCACTGTTTTGTAGGGCAAACAGTTCTTCAGGGTAAGTTTGTTGCTGACTAAACTGTATCAGCTCTTTCTCAGCCTCTTCTAGGTCTTATATGGTGAGCAGGGTCGGCTGAAGTGTCAGCCGAAATCTTTTCATGTGCTCTGTTACCAGCTGCTCTTGTCGGCTTCGCTGGTTCTCAGTCATCTTGAGCTTGTCCATGAAGACCTTTCTTTCTTCCCTCAGGTGCAGCAGCAACTGCTTCAGCTTGAAAATCCACGCCACTGCCCTTTTCAACCTTTTCCATTCTGAGTAATGTAGTATTAATTCATTCAATGCCAGCGTCCTTTCCTGTCCCTCCTCTTCAACCTTCAAGGCATAGGACTTTACTTCAGGGTCATCTTGGAGTCGATGTTTCACCAAAGGTGCTTCAAGCCAATCCTTCTGAGACATCAGAAGGAAACTTGGGCCTAGCAACCAAGTCTTGCTTTTGATGAAATCTTTCACTTGCATTCCCCTTGAGGCCTGGTCCGCCGGGTTGTCGCTGGACTTCACATAGTGCCACTGGGAAGGATGGCTATGTTCTCTTATCACTGTGACCCTATTTGCAACAAACGTCTTGGATCGACTGTGTTCGTTGTCGATGTATCTCAAAACTCTGGTGCTGTCGGTCCAAAAGATGGAATCTTGGAGTGGCATTTGCAGTTCACGCCGCAACATCTGATCCATCTTCACAGCCACCACTGCAGCTGTCAGTTCCAGCCGTGGGATCGTTACACGTTTCAAAGGTGCTACTTTTGCCTTTCCCATCAATAGAGTGCAACACTTCTTCCCAGACTGGTTTGATAAGAGCAGGTAGGTAGCGGTGCCATAGCCAGTCTCTGATGCGTCAGCAAAATGGTATAACTGTGCCGACTGCACGGTTCCAAAGGTCACTGGCTTCACATACCATCTTACAGTGAATCCCTCCAACAGATTAATCTCTGCCAACCATTCTTTCCATCTGTGGGCATGACAGTCCTTGATCCTTTGATCCCAGCCACATTTTTCTTCACACAGGGTCCTCAGGATCTGCTTTGCGGGAAGAATAACTGGCGCCAAGAAATCTATGGGGTCATACAGTGCACTGACTATCGACAAAATCCCGCGCCTTGTCAGCCTTTCAGGAACATTCAGTTGAAATTTAAAACTGTCTGAGATGTTGCACCATTGGACACCCAAAGCATGCTCCATGGGAGGAATGTTGTGGCTTAGGTCCAAGTCTTTCATCCCAGTTGCAAGATCTTCTTCTCGGATGGTCTTCAGAACAGTCTTACTGGAACTGGCCCACTTTGTCAACTTAAAGCCACCCAAGGCGCACAATGCTCTTAGATTCTTCACAAGCTGAATTGCTTGAGCCTCCGAAGGGACTGACTTTAAGCAGTCATCAACGTAAAAGTTATTGAGAACAGTATCTACTGCTTCTGTATATGCTGTTCCCCCGTTGTCTTCAGCTGTTTTCCTCAAGGCGTAAGATTAGCAACTGGGTGAAGATGTAGCACCGAAAAGGTGAACAGTCATTCTGAATTCTTCCATCTCTTCACTCAGGTTGCCCTCTGGCCACCACAGGAACCGTAGAAGATCTGCATGCTCTTCAGGCACCTTGACCTGATAGAACATGGCTTTGACATCAGCCATCAATGCCACAGGTTCTTGCCTGAATCGGACAAGAACACCAATTAGGGTATTGGTAAGATTCGGGCCCTGCAGCAACTCATCGTTAAGAGAGAATCCTCTGTAGGTTACTTGTGCAATCGAAGACAACACAAATCTTGTTTTTCTTGGGTACACCCCGTGGTATGGAATGTACCACACTCTGCCATCCTCTCGCAGCAACTGCTCCTTGGGAACATTGACAGAGTATCCATTATCAATGACGTCCTTCATGAATGGCTTTTAGTCCTCATGGAAACCTGCGTGTCGTTTCAATTTCCCTTTCAGGCTGATGGCGCGCTGTTCGGCGATACAGCGATTGTTTGGCATCCTGACTGCTGCATTTTTTAGTGGCAGGCTCACACAGTAATGTCCATCCACCAGTCTAGCAGAACTGTTCACCAGAGTCATGAACTTGCAGTCTTCCCTTGACATTTCTTCTTTCTCCTCACAGATACGTTCTGGGAAATCTGCATCGTATTGTTGTCTTAACAACTGTTCTATTTCCACAACTGAAAGATAATTAACTGTGTGGCTTTTTTCAGTGTCACTCTCCCTTTTCAGACTTCGTAGAGGCCCGTTTACCACCCATCCTAAGGCGGTTCTGACGGCATAGGGACCACCTCCTTCAGCATGAATCACTTGCCATGGCTCCATGGCCTTCGGGACGTTGGTGCCTATGAGCAGGCCGATTGTAGAATTGATTTGAGGCAGAGTCACATCTTTCAGATAAGGCCAACATGCAATGTCTTCCTGCTTGGGAATGCTTTGCTTCTGAACCGGAATGAAGCTGTGGGTGAATACTCTAGGCAGGTCGATGTATACGTCTTCCTCCACCCCACACACTTGTAAGTCTGACAAGACAAATGTCTTCAACACATTATTGTCATCTGCCCTGCTACAGCTCATGGTGTTGAGAAGGATTTGTGTTCTTCGGCCCCTGAGTTTCAGCTTTCTTAGAAGGTCTTCAGTGCAAAAGCTTGCGGTGCTGCCAGGATCTATAAAGGCATATGTTTTCACACATCTATCACTTTTCTTAGATTTGACCTTGACAGGCAAGGCCGCTAATGCACATTTGCTTCCGGCCCCAATATAGGAACAAGCTTCATGAGACACACATGCGTTGGAGATTTCTTCACTCTCAGAGCAGTTCTCTGTCCTCCTTTCAGGAGCCACATTGTCTTTTTTCTTATCAGTGAGCGCACCGTCTTCCTTCTTCTCTATGTGCAACAAATCTGGATGTCTTTCCAAACATATTTGACACCTTGTTCTCTTTTTACAGTCTTTGCTGAGGTGTCCTGGGAAAAGACATCCAAAGCACAGGATTTCAGAAAATCCAATCTTTTCTGGAGTGGTTGCTCTCTTGTTTAGCTATAGGACTTGTTGTTATAATCCCAAAAAATCAGCACTTTCCTAGTGGGGAAGAAGAAGCAACTCAATTTTTGACCTGCATGAGGACCAGAGGCTTCACTGGGGTCATCAGGTGGGTGCCCTCCTTCATCTGTGTTTTGTTGATAAACCCACAACACCTCAGGATGGGTTCAACAGCGACACCTGTGCGCCTCAGGTGTGCCCCCCTCTGCCTCTGCTCCTCCTGCCTGTTGTCAAAATTGGAAGGGAGAAGAGTCCTTTACTAGGTCTTTGAAGTCTCCTGTGGTTCTTTGAGGGTGGTCCTCCTCTACTTCTCCTTACATTTGACATCTAACAGCCCAAGTGGGGTCCTTCCTCTTCATCCAGAGCCAATTGCTGCCTCTCTCCGCAGCCTCCGACAGCAATTTCACAGCTTGTCGTTGGGCCTGGCCTCGGAGCCCCATGCTTCTCAGGAGCCTTGTTGTTGATGTGGCTACAAATCCTCTACACCCGACCTCCACAGGGAGCACCTGTGTATGCCAGCCACGCTGCTCCGCCTCTGCTGCGATGTCCATGTATTTCAGGCTTTTGCGATTATAGGCTTCATCCACTGCAGACTCCCATGGGACTGTTAGTTCCACGATGTACAGAAGTTTCTGTGAGGTTGACCACAAGATCAGGTTTGGCCTGAGATTAGTGGTAATGATCTCCGGTGGAAAGATGAGTTTCTGATCCAGGTCAACTTTCATTTTCCAGTCTCGGGCTGTGTCCAGGAGGGTTGTTTCCACTCTTACAGATGGTATCCCAGGAAGTTGTCCTGCTTTCACAAAGGCGATTGTGCTTGGGAGTCCAGGCACGTGGGGAGGGAGGGCATTGTTGGTAGTTCTCCTTTCCTCCAGTATGATCGCCAGTTGCCGTAGGACCTGATTGTGCCTCCAGGTGTATCGGCCCTGAGACAAGCTGGTTTTGCAGCCAGTGAGGATGTGTCTCAATGATGCTGGAGTTTGGCAGAGAGCACATGAGGGATCTTCTCCAATCCATTGGTTGAGGTTCGTGGGTGTAGGAAGAACATCGTAGGTGGCTCTGATGATGAAGCTGATTCGGCTTCCTTCCATCCCCCACAGATCCCTCCATGTGAGTTTGCGATGCTCCAGATTCTCCCAGGTGGTCCACTGACCCTGTTTGGCCTGTGAGACTGCCTTTGCGCATCGGTCTGCTTCCTCCTGCTGGCGGACCTCATCAACCACCAGTCTTCGTCTCTGATTGGGTGTTGCTTTGTGCCAAGCTGGTCTACTTGTCCCAAGTCCAAACCCGCCTCTCCCCTGCTGAACCTGCCCTACTATGTCTCGATGCCTGAGAGCGGATTTAGCCTGCTGCACAGCCTCAGAAGGGGTCCACTTCCTCCCTGTTGCCAGTTTGGGAGCAGACATTCGTATGGCTATGTCTTGGTTATGTCTCTAATTTTTCTGCACTCTGCCATAGTTTGTTTATTTTGGCAGTAGACACGAGGCTTCTGCAAAGCAACATTAACAGTTTTCTTGACTGTTACATTTTGTTCCTTTTCTTCTTGTGGCGCTTTAACTCGTGTAGCAAAACTGCTACTTTTCCGCCGACTACTTTTCTTGCAATGATAGTCTCTTTTGTTCTTTCCTTCCTTTGTTGCATGAGGCTCTGACATACTACCAAATAGGGGATTTGTGATGATCTTTGCCTGGCGATCAATGAACTTGACCAAGCTTGAGAATCTCGCACGTCCTCTCCCCTTCTCTTCAATATCAAAGGCAGTCACTCTCCACTTCTCACGCAATTTATAGGGAAGTTTGGAAAGAACAGCTCGCATATTAGTGGGGTTGTCCATTTCCTCCATGAACTCCAAGTCTCCCATTGTATTCTCACAGCCAGTCAGGAACAGCGCATAAGCATTAAGTGCTTTACCATCCTCTTGTTTGATGCTAGGCCAATTCAATGCCTTCTCCATATAAGCATTTGCAATCTTTAATTGCCATAGTGTTTTTTCAACAGCCTTCGGGCTTCTTTGTAGCCTTTTTCAGATGGCATATGCTCACAACTACGTACTAGCTCCTGCGCTTCCCCACTGGTATATTGCTCTAGATAGTAGAACATGTCTTGATAAATATCAGTTTTGCTCTCAACAGCATGTTCAAATGATCTAATGAATGACTTGTAAGTGAGCGGGTCACATTCAAACACCAGAACCTTCTTCTGTGGTAGGCTTGACAAGTTGTGCTGTTTAACAAGCATCTATGTGATGACATTTTGTCTTTGTAGCACCTGATGGAGGTTGTTGTCATCATTTATTTGTCTTGCGACTTGTCTCTGGTTGCTACTAGCTGGCTGGTGTAATCCAAGACCAGAGCTCCTTGCTATTCGTCCCACTGATGGCTGTTCACTATAATCACTTTCCTCTTCCTTCTTCATTTGGCATTGAGAGGATGCACTGGAGACATAGCTATTCATCCCATCTTTATATGACTCCAAAACCTTTAATTTCGCTGAAGACTCTGCAAGCGCACTTTCAACTTCCAACGTCTCTTTTCTAGCCTTTAAATGTGCTTCTTCCAGCTCCAAAGCTTGCCTTCGTTTCAATGCTGATTTTGCTAGGAGAGCTGCATGCTCTGCTGCCTCTTTAGCACGTACAGCTGACACAGAGCTCCTCGAAGATCTTCTTGACACACCTGAGGCTGATTCACCTTTAATTTTATGTCTACAGTCCTGTAGATTAACTTGTAAAACACTATCGCCCACCCATATGTCATCTTGTAGTGAAACATCTGAAGGTGCAATTGGACCACGGTTTGTTTTTTCACACTGGTGACTGACCCAATCCAAAGAACTTTGCATATGTTCCTTTAATGCAGTTAATTTGTTACTGAACCATTCCTGGTCCACTTTTCGGGATTCCTCATCCAATAAAGGAATTATGGCATCATTCACCTCATCTATTTCTTTATGCATGTTCCACACATCGCTTTGCAAAAGGTCTTGTATTATGTATGCATCTTCATTATTTTGCATGAGTTCATCTATTTTGTTCATTTTCGCTGTGAGTTTGCCAAGCTTGCTTTTCCTTTTTCCAATCAGGCGAGGCAGTTTTTCTTGCAATGCCTTTTCAGTGGGCTTTGGTGCCCTCTTTTGGCCAAAATCTGCGGGTGTCTGTTCATTCTCTGGGTCGTTTGCCACCTGTCAGGTTCGCCAATTTGACATATAGTGTTCGTTAGCTAAAAGGAGAGAGACACGCAGCTCAAGTGGAGACAGAAAGGTTAACAAAGTTTATTTGACAACTTTATCTCCCCTCTGTTCCTCGATGTTTTTCACACATTCCCTTTTATAACATCGAGGAATCAGATTACACTTCGAGAAATCAGATAACATTCAAGGGTGGTACAGTTCGTCTTCTCAAAAGCTGGTTTAGTCCGGTTTATAATTGGCGTGCCGCCATGGGTCGCAGCTGACTTTGACGTCAACATCTTTTATCAGGACCCAGCACGATGTTGCTTGCTTCAGACTTCGATGCCAACTTATCAGGGCTCCTCACGATGTTGTTTACTTCATCCTCACTTCTGAAGAAGTGCCACCGCCCTGCCAATTGCAGACACCTCTCTGCAGTAGAGATGTCCTCCTGTACCTCCACTCTGACTGTAAACACTCAAGCATAGTCCACTCCACTAATTTGCAACATGTCATGCGCACCATGTATTGAAATAAAGCTGCGTCATGGCAAATGTATAATAACCTCTAAATATTATTCTAACACCATCTTTATTAATTACTGCTCCGTTCACCAGCAAATGTCCAAATAATCGAACATTTCCCAACATCAAATGCTAATGTCCTTGTATTCTTCGAAGTGCAGCAATTATCTTATCAGCAGGTGGTTTCAAACATTTATGAATGAACCAGCCGAGAGCTCCCGTTCTTACTGAATGACTTCCACTTGGCTTGAGTGACGCAATGACGGCGAAGCGTGGTGGCAGGCTAACGTAGCAACGTTAGCAGCTCACTTCCTCAAACTTGCTTTCTCCTTCAGTGGATCCGATCCGTGTCGATCATCCGGTGAAAGCTTTCTGGATGTCCAGGTAAGTTCTCTGTCTTTCTGTCCAGGTTTTCCTGGCTTCCAGGCGCAGTTTTTCTGACTTTGTGTAGTGGCAACTCTTTCGGGTTTACTTGCCACTGTAGGAGCGGGTGAATAATAACCAGTCTGACGCGAAAAAACTTCCAACTCAGGATCTTCGTTTCACAACTCTACTAATATTTCCAATAACTCAAACATGACGTGGTCGAGGTTGTCGATCGATGTGGCTTGAGGTCGCTGATCGTGGTGGCCACTGTCGGAGCTCGTTGACCAGCATCGGTGTCGTGGCTGTCACCGTGGCTGTTAGAGTTCGCTGATCGGCGTCGTTGCCGTTCGAGTTTGCTGATCGGCGTCGTTGTCGTTCGAGTTCGCTGATCGGCGTCGATGATTGAAGTTGTTGATTGGAGTTGTAGATTGGAGTCATAGATTGGAATCGTAGATTGGAGTCGGTCAGAAAAACTATGTCACCACCACCCGACCTTCTGAATGTGTCTTTTTTTTTTCATGGCATGTCACATGACTTCTATTTATACTGCACATCACATAACTACCTTCTCACGTGTTGTTCGTTAGTTAATCAATACCGTTTCTAACGCACGCAATGCTAAACAAAATTTTCTTCTTTCATGAAATAACATTATGCATCTCAATAATGTTTAAAGGATAACAAAAATAATGAATTCAAAATAAAACATTTCTCAATATGGCTCTTACAGATGTGTTGCCCTGAAAGCATTATTATTCATTATCTCTTCCACTTTCTTCATAAGGGTGCAGGGCTGCTGGAGTCTATCCCAGCTGTCTTCAGGCAGTAGGCAGGGCACACCCTGAACTGGTTGGCAGCCAATCGCAGGTTGTCAGTAACAGTCGCAAAGTAAGAGGGCTACCTATCTATTCACTGAATTCAATCTGTTAGGATCCTCTGTGAAGCATTTTAGATGCAATGCCGTAAATTGATTAATATTACGGATAGGCGAGGAAAAATACCAGGTATCTGTATCAGGCATTATTATTCATATTTATATTCGTTAATATTCATAGCGCTTTCCTTTGTGTACAATTACGGATGTGAAAGAGCCCAAGCATGTGTAACTGGAGAGCCTTGGCCAGAGCAACTCATTTTGTAAACAAACCATGTTAAATCAGGTGAGCCATGGCCACCCCCACCAAAATGTGCTCGTTTACGGCAAGGCTAACAGTATACCTTCCTGTTATGTACGGGCATACACGGGGACAGCCCCGTGAAAAGGGTTGGGGAGAGTGGACCCCGGAAGTAGGCCTGTGTGGTGATGTGGCGTTGTTGTGGCCCGCGACAGAAATAAACGAGTTGATCATCACGTCGTAGTCTGGGAGTTATTCCTACGTAACACTTCCTAGCGAAGCATGTGATTCTACATCAAGGCGGAAATTCACAAAAAAAGTGTTTTGATGCAGTATTGGGGCATGCAGAGGATGGTTGTTGTCGCTGCAAAGATCATTTCAGGGTCCCTTCAAAGCTCATACGTCCCAAGTGTTATGTCTTGAAACAGAACGCCTGAAAACCAAAAAATAAAAAATGCCCTTATTGATAGCACACACTTTGGAACATGGTCGGGGGCCAAGAATTTTCACGAATCAGGCCGGAGGGTCGAGGTCGGAACAGTATCTAGGTCGCAGCCGCAGGGCGGCGGGCTGACCGGTAGAAAAGGGTCAAGTGCCCAGTTCAGTCTGTTATATCTATTTCTATTGACTTAATTTATAGCACACGAAACGGATTTTGTGTGCCCTCCTTACTTCTTCTAAGTCATGTAGGCAATGTCATTACATTGGTCCCACGCAGCGTAAACCAAGACACAAATCCCGTCAGAACAAAATGACAAACTTGTGTTGTTGGTTAAATGAAAGTGGTAAGAGGTCCAACATGTTACTTTTGAAGCACTACTGCATTGAATTAAATTCTTTGCACGTAACTGTATTCCTGGAAAGTAAGTTGTACAACCATGTATATTGATTGGGGCCTTTTCTGTGTTTAATTTTATTTATTTATTTATTTAAATTAATTTTATTCTGTTCTTTACAAAATGTGTATTTTATTAAATAATGTAAAAAAAGATAAAATATGCCATTAATTTATATATATATTCGTTAAAATTATCTGTCATTGGTTTAATCAAATTTTATTCACCAACGATATGAGTGGTGTTGGTACTTTGTGTCGGTGACTAAGAGTTGAGTACTCGTACTAGTATTTGTATGAAAACAGTGATATCAAACTTACCTAATTAATAATTTTAGAGATATTATAAATGCATAGATAGTACACCTTTGGTAAAATGTATAGTTTATTTGGACTTTTGAATGTGTTTGTGTTTCTTTCAAATGAAATGTGCTGTAATTGAATGAAGCGTTTTATGACAGCCTCTGCTGGTATATTTATACATACAAGTGTGTGCAGAGATTGATTGTATTTCCATCCATCCATCAATTGTCTATACCGCTTCGCCTCACAAAGAACGCGGGGGGTGATGGAGCCTATGCCAGCTGTCTTCGAGCAGTAGGCGGCGTCCACCCTGAACTGGTTGCCGGCCAATCGCAGGGCATACGTAGACAAACCATCCGCACTTTCACTCATACCTTGGGGCAATTTAGAGTGTCCAATTCACCTGCCATGCATGTTTTGGAATGTGGGAGAAAACCGGAGTACCCGGAGAAAACCCACGCAGGCACAGGGAGAACATGTAAACTCCACACAGGAAGGCCGGAGCCGGAATTGAAGCCACAGCCTCTGCTGTGTCTCTCTGTGAGGGCATCGTACTAACCAGTCGGCCACCATGTCGCCCTTGATTATATTTATGATGTGAT
Organism: Idiotropiscis lumnitzeri; assembly: GCF_059441095.1. NCBI lineage: Eukaryota > Metazoa > Chordata > Actinopteri > Syngnathiformes > Syngnathidae > Idiotropiscis > Idiotropiscis lumnitzeri. Next base: position 1,029,248 of record NC_142394.1, on the reverse strand, counting down.
TTTCAGTTTTCACCGGCATGTCATTGAAGAAATGTGGAAGTAAATACAAACAATAAATAGTAAAAACTTTGTCTTCATTGGCTACGGTTTAACTTGTTTAGTCAGCTTTTTTTTAAACACACTGCACACTACAAATGGCATCAGAAATTATGCAAACTATGAGTTTTCCTATTCAATACATCACCCTAGTGTAATGTATATAATTATGACCTCAGCAGCCATTAAAACTTTTCCCACAAGCTTTTATATACTTCCGTGTCAGGTCTTAAAGCAATGAGAAGGGTGAGTTATGCCAAGGCCAAATAGAGCAAGACAGTGGAAGGTCACACTTAATACCATGTTGATGGCATTCTTTAATATGAGGGTCATCGTCCACTGTGAGTTTTTGCCACAGTGCCAGATGATTAACTAGAATGTCAAAAAAGAAACCTGCAGTATTTGCTAGGTTCGGTGAGCGAGAAGAGGCGGGATTTTATGCCAGTACAGCTCCTGGTTGCTGCTTCACCATGACAATGTACCGGCTCATACTGCACTGAGCATTCGACAGTTCCCTGCTGAACAACCTTGCTCTCCTTGACTCTTTGATGGGACCTCTGTTGGGAGAAGCTAACATGGAACAAAGGATAAGGAACCAAGGAGGTTGCAAAATAAATCAACCTTCTCTGGATGTTCCTCTTGCGCTTCATACATGTCTTACAGTAGATCTCAATGCAACCTGATATTTGGGCGACATGGTACTGTTACTACAATGAGGGGCATATTCTTTTGTTCGCACTTAATGCCAAATCACCCTAAAAAATCAGAAAAATTTAATCAAGTGGACCCTTGTGACGATAAGCGGCTAGGATAATGGATGGATGGATTTTGATTTGAATAAAACTAATTGATAGTGATGGCACAAAACTCAATGTCAAATTACAGGTGTATCGCTGTTAGGGTTTTGGAGCGACGGCCCACTGAAGTTTAAATGGTTGGGGAAAAGGAGAGTGGCCGCCTTCCTTCGAACATGTATATCTCAGGAACAACTTGGTCAATCTTCACAAAAAAGGTTTTGTTGGAAAGGGAATTCAACAAGAAATCCAAATATGTCCTTGAAATCGACCTTGTGGATCACATGACCTCAGCACTTTTTTTCAATAAATGCAATCTTTCACATGATCTCTAAAACCTAAAAGTTTCAGAGATGTGTATTGTGGTGCAACAAGAAATTGAATGTTTGAAACTTTTATTTTGGGATTCCTTGTTGAATTCCTTTTCCAACAATACCTGTTGTGTGAAGACTGACCCAGTAGTTCCTGCGCTATAAAGGTTCAAAGGAAGGTGACCATGGCATTTTTGATGAACTAATTAAAATTTTGTGGGCCGTAGCCCCCAAACCCCTGTCCCGATCGACTCAAAATTTGAGATTTGGTTTTGTGCCATCACTATCAGTACAGCTAGTTGAATTACAATTTAAATCTGTTTGGTTAAACCTATTGGGCGATTTGGCATGGAATGACCCTGATGTCAATTATGCACCTTTCTTCTGCACTTTCAATGCGTGGTGATTCTACCATCTAGGCTTCTTTCACACCCATAAGCTTAAGGAGTGAAAACTCGCACAGAGGCTGGTGATCAATTGAATTCTGAGGATGCCAGCAAGTCACGGATTGTGAGTTATCCTGAGACATTTTAAATAATAAACATCCATTGGGAATATATTTCACACTATTGATTTATAATTGTTCTTAACCAAGCTAAGGTATATTTGTCCCCAATGTTTGATTATTGGAATTTCCAATAGGACACTCAAATACTAAAATATTCACTATATATATATAAAACATCAATAAGCCTTAAACCAGGACCCAAGACCCCCATGTTTGGCAATCTTTGAAAGCAGGTTGTGCTCGTGAAAACAACATGAAATAACATCTCTCAGTTTAATGGCACAAGCCATTCAGTAGCCCTGTATCCAGCGAGTCGGGAAATTAAAAGATGCAAGTGAGCTACAGAATTCATCATCCAGCAGTGCAACCACACCAAGTCCACAAAAAAACATACAAATGAATGTAAATACTACACTACATTTTGAGACGATTGATAAAGAAAATCAAGTCTGCAAAGTCAAAAAACAAAATCAACAAAGACAGATCTTGACATGAACAGTTACCACTGCTCCTTGCAAACCAACACTGCTGGAGTGTGGCGCTTGTGGGCAGTTTTGAGAAACGTTTCAAAAATAAATATCTGTAAAGATGTCTCCATTTAGATTGTATTCAACAATCCAAGAGAGCTATTAGAACAGTCTTTGAATTAAATATACTTCATATTTGGTGATTTTGCATCAATTCCAGATATTATTCAAGTAAATATCTGTTATAAGCTTCGCAAAAAATCGTAGTTGAAAAATGTGATTAAGCATGGGATTTTTTGTGATTAATTAGTTTTAAAAAATTAATCACTTGACAGCACTAATGTTAATAAATTATCTTTAAATGTGAGCAAGACAAATTTAATATTATTTGCAGTGCTGTCAAGCGATTAATTTTTCTTAACTAATTCATTGGAAAAAAAAATCTGTAATAAATTTTGATGAATCACATTTTTTCCATTACTATTTTTTGTGAAGCTTTTAACAGATATTTACTTGAATAATGTTAGTTTTTCCAGAATTTCTGGAAAAGATCAGGACTCTTAAAGCGCATATATTAGGGGTGCAACGATACACAAAATTCACGGTTCGATATTTTTTCGATACAATTTCTTTTTAATTGATAGTTTATTGAAGCTACTTACATTTGTTTAAGCTCAAAAACACACATTTTTCCATTTAATTAAATCTATTTTAGCAACATCGGACCCGTTTTCTGCTGTGCGTACTTCGCAACATGTTAAAAAAAAAACACCACCATGAAAAAAAAAAAAGAATATTGTACTAACTAATTATCTGAGAAATGACCCATTTTCTGTGGTGCATTCTAAGCAACAGATTACAGCATATTTGACGAATAAACAGCTAAAGTTAGACTATACTTATCTTGGAAAGTATATTTTTAGCAACTTCTTCAACAAAAACAGGACCTTAAACTAAAAGTCTTGGGTTAAAGTTAAGTTGGAACTATATAGGCCATAAATGGTATGTAAAAACTATTTATTATATCATATTTTTTTATTTTATAAAATATAGCTACAGAAATATTTTTCTGCGATTCATATTTATCAGTCGAGTATACATAAAAAACAATTATCTTCCTTAATATTGTATAATTTGAAACATCATTGTTTTTTAAATTTGAATCATTGTCATACAAAACTCATCCAAATACAGTAGTGGTGTCATGATTTGTATTTGTTATTTTTGGTTTAGCATTTGGGTTCATGTTTTGGCCTTGTTCATGTGTCTTGTCTCGTCTTGTCTATTGTTTCCACCTGTGCTCGTTTACCCAAGCCCTAGTGTTAACCAATCTGGTCCTTCCAACCCTCCGTGTCTTGTCCAGGTGCTCCTCGTTGTCTCGTGAAGTTGTGTGTATTTAGTTCCCTGGTTGCTTTCATTTCTTGTTGGTTCATTGTCATTTTCACTGTTGCTTGTCCCTGTCGCTTGTCCCTGTTGCCTGTCCCTGTTGCCTGTCCCTGTTGCCTGTTCCTGTTGCCTGTCCCGATCATTAGTTTCCTGTCGTTGTCTAGTTTTTCCAAGTTCCCTGTTTGCCTTACTTTTCTGTTAATTAAATGCCCTTTAAGTTACCCCTGCCTTGCTTCCTTGCCTTTGGGTCCTCACCTTCCTCAACCCTGACAGAATGAACCAACCCGTACTGGACCCAGCAGGAAGCTCACGGCGACGAGTTCGCCGTCGCCGCTCAAGCTGGTACCCCCCTCAGCCTGCCGACCAACCCCGCCCCCTTCACGTAGGTTCCTTTTTTCGTTCTATGTCTGTTTTTCCCCCTTCGTTCCACGATCACGATAATGACTACCCACCTGTCGAACCTCCCCACCTTATCATCGATTCTGAGTTTGAAGATGATTTTGAGCACCCTGCTATTTCACCCCCTCACGTTTTAGTTGACTTGGATCATGAGTATGATTTTGAATATATATACAACCTTTTAGATGCCCAGCGCGACCCGGTTTCTGTTAGGTCCAGTCACTTTCCTCCCCCCGAACAATTTCTGTCCCCTTTTTCTTTTGACTCTTTTGAGACCACCTCCCACGTTACCTCGCGTCGTTCACCTCGCCCTAAATCACGAAAGTCACGTAAATCACGGCCACGTCGTTCACCTCGTCCACTGTCGGTTTCTGCACCTTGTCACGTCCCCCTTGATTCAGATTCAGATTCAGATTCAGATACAGATATACTTTATTGTCATTCTTGTACACATGTATACAGAACGAAATGTCGACACATCTGACCCGCACAGGTTCCATAAATATACAGATATAACTATGTCGTATTTAGTAGGAATATAGAAAAGGGATTATGTACAACAGTGCAAAAAAATTGAAAGTTTGTAGAGTGAAACACGCAAGTGGGGGGGTAACAGCTGGGTAGGCTTACTATATGTGTGATTGACCGTTTAACAGTCTAATGGCTAGGGGGACAAAGCTGTTGCAGAACCTGGTGGTCCTGCACCGCACACTGCAGTACCTCTTCCCAGAGGCTAGCAGAGTGAACAGTCCATGATGGGGGTGAGAGGGGTCCCTAATGATGTTTTTGGCTCGGGATAGGCAGCGCTTCTGGCCAATGTCCTGAATGGAGGGGAGAGAAGTCCCGATGATTTTCTCTGCTGTCCTCACCACCCTCCTCACACTACTCCAGTCGGAGGCACTGCAGCCTCCACACCACACAGAGATACAGTTAGTCAGGATGCTCTCTATGGTGCTTCTGTAGAATGTGATGAGGGTGGGTGGGGGCAGGTGGGCTCTCCTCATCCTCCGCAGGAAGTACAGGCGCTGCTGTGCCCTCTTCACCAGTGATGAAGTGTTCACAGACCAGGTGAGTTTGTCTGTGATGTGCACCCCTAGGAACTGTGGAACTCATAGCTCACGTTCACCAGCCCCTATAGTCCCGGTCCCTCGTGTCCTTCGCGTCTCCCGTTCCCCTGAATCCCTATGGCGGCAGGCTGATAGGGATCAGGTCCCCGACCCGGCTCCTCACGAGCTGCAGCCTCCCGACCTAGCTGCTTGCAAGCTGCAGCCTCCCGTCCCGGCTCCTCGCCAGCTGCAGCCTCCCGTCCCGGCTCCTCGCCAGCTGCAGCGTCCCGTCCCGGCTCCTCGCCAGCTGCAGCAACCCACGCAGCCTCCAGAGTCCCACTCGGGCTCACCGCCAGCTGCTGAACCCTGTTCCGGCTCCTCCCCAGCTGCTGAGCCTCGTCCCGGCTCCTCGACAGCTGATGAGCCCCGTCCCGGCTCCCCGCCAGCTGCTGAGCCCCGTTCCGGCTCCCCGCCAGCGGATGAGCCCCGTTCCGGCTCCCCGCCAGCGGATGAGTCCCGTTCCGGCTCCCTGCCAGCTGATAAGCCCCGTCCCGGTTCCCCCCGAGCTGCTGGGGCCCGTTCTGGCCTCCCGAGAGCTGCTGACCCCCGTTCCGGCGCCTCGCCAGCGCTTCAAGTCCCTGTTCCGGCGGAGCACGCCACGCGTCCGCCACAAGTCCCTGTTCTGGCGGGGCACGTTCTGCGTCCGCCACAAGTCCCTGATCTGGCGGAGCACGTCCTGCGTCCGCCACAAGTCCCTATTCCGGCGGAGCACGCCTTGCGTCCGCCACAAGTCTCTGTTCCGGCGGAGCACGTCCTGCGTCCGCCACGAGTCCCTGTTCCGGCGGAGCACGTCCTGCGTCCGCCACGAGTCCCTGTTCCGGCGGAGCACGTCCTGCGTCCGCCACGAGTCCCTGTTCCGGCGGAGCACGTCCTGCGTCCGCCACAAGTCCCTGTTCCGGCGGAGCACGTCCTGCGTCCGCCACAAGTCCCTGTTCCGGCGGAGCACGCCCTGCGTCCGCCACAAGTCCCTGTTCCGGCGGAGCACGCCCTGCGTCCGCCACAAGTCCCTGTTCCGGCGGAGCACGTCCTGCGTCCGCCACAAGTCCCTGTTCCGGCGTAGCACGTCCTGCGTCCGCCACAAGTCCCTGTTCCGGCGGAGCACGCCCTGCGTCTGCCACCAGTCCCTGTTCCGGCGGAGCACGCCACGCGTCCGCCACAAGTCCCTGTTCCGGCGTAGCACGTCCTGCGTCCGCCACAAGTCCCTGTTCCGGCGGAGCACGCCCTGCGTCCGCCACCAGTCCCTGTTCCGGCGGAGCACGCCACGCGTCCGCCACAAGTCACTGTTCTGGCGGAGCACGTTCTGCGTCCGCCACAAGTCCCTGTTCCGGCGGAGCACGTCCTGCGTCCGCCACAAGTCCCTGTTCCGGCGTAGCACGTCCTGCGTCCGCCACAAGTCCCTGTTCCGGCGGAGCACACCCTGCGTCCGCCACCAGTCCCTGTTCCGGCGGAGCACGCCACGCGTCCGCCACAAGTCACTGTTCTGGCGGAGCACGTTCTGCGTCCGCCACAAGTCCCTGTTCCGACGGAGCACGTCCCGCGTCCGCCACAAGTCCCTGTTCCGGCGGAGCACGTTCTGCGTCCGCCACCAGTCCCTGTCCCCGCTGCGCCCGGCCCGCCGCCGCTCCAAATTCCTGCCTCGGCGGTGCCAGACGGCCCGCCGCCACCCCAATTCCCTGTCCAGGCGGCGCCCGAGGACACGCCGTCGCTGCCTCGGCGGTGCTCGACGATCCGCCGTCTCCCCAAGCTCCTTTTTCGGCGGGACTCGACGATCCGCCGGCACTCCAGTTTCCTGCCTGGGCGGTGGATGACGACCCGCTTCTCGTCTCTGCCACAGCGGCGCCCGACGAAGCGCCGCCGCTCCCGGTGCCTGTCTCTGCGGGGTTCGACGACCAGCCGCCGCTCCACGTTCCAGTCTCGGCAGCGTTCGACGACCGGCCGCCGCTCCACGTTCCTGTCTCGGCGGGGTTCGACGACCAGCAGCCGTTCCACGTTCCTGTCTCGGCGGGGTTCGACAACCAGCCGCCGTTCCACGTTCCTGTCTCGGCGGGGTTCGACGACCAGCCGCCGTTCCACGTTCCTGTCTCGGCAGGGTTCGACGACCAGCCGCCGCTCCAAGTGCCTGCCTCGGCTGCGCCCGCCCCGTCGCTGCTCCAAGCTCCGGTCTCGGCTGCATCCGGCGTCCCGCCGCCGCGTCTCGTCTCAGCCTCGTCAGCGGACTCCATGCGGCGTTCGGGTCATCCCGGACGTCCGCCTGAATGGGCGCCCTTGGACTTATGCGTCTGTCCTCCCGGACGTCCGCCTGAATGGCCACGGCTAGACTCCCTGGTCTGGTTTCCCGGACGGCCGCCTGAAGGGCCACGGCTGGACTCGCTGGTCTGGCCTCCCGGACGCCCGCCTGACCAGCCTTGATTGCGGACTGTGGTCCCGCCTCCTGGCCCCCTTCCGCCCACCCTGATTTTGGACAATTTTCTTTTGTTTGTGTTTGGGACGTCTGGGATCCGTCCATTAAGGGGGGGGTACTGTCATGATTTGTATTTGTTATTTTTGGTTTAGTATTTGGGTTCATGTTTTGGCCTTGTTCATGTGTCTTGTCTCGTCTTGTCTATTGTTTCCACCTGTGCTCGTTTACCCAAGCCCTAGTGTTAACCAATCCGGTCCTTCCAACCCTCCGTGTCTTGTCCAGGTGCTCCTCGTTGTCTCGTCAAGTTGTGTGTATTTAGTTCCCTGGTTGCTTTCAGTTCTTGTTGGTTCATTGTCATTTTCACTGTCGCTTGTCCCTGTCGCTTGTCCCTGTTGCCTGCCCCTGTTGCCTGTCCCTGTTGCCTGTTGCCTGTCCCGATCATTAGTTTCCTGTCGTTGTCTAGTTTTTCCAAGTTCCCTGTTTGCCTTACTTTTCTGTTAATTAAATGCCCTTTAAGTTACCCCTGCCTTGCTTCCTTGCGTTTGGGTCCTCACCTTCCTCAACCCTGACAAGTGGATCATCTTGACTGTATTTTCAGTATAGGCAGAAAACACTTTATCCTTTAAATTATTTTTTTAAACCACTGCACTTTGTATACAAATAAAGATGTATTGGAGTGCATTGTACAACTCCAAAATATTTTAAAATTATTCAATAAAATAAAACAAGTGTAGTTGTGTTTGGGCGCATTAATTTCCATCCTCCGCAACTTTCAGATTTCTGGTTAAATCATCAGTTGTGTGACTTTCGAGCAACCGTGTCTGAATAACGTTTAACTCGGCAGTGACGTAAAGTGCCGTAACAGTCAGCTGCCGCAGCGGGGGCTCCCGACAAAGTCGTTGCTAATTTGACTCTCGTCTTGTTGTACAAATGCGGAATTGCATTATTGGTAAAATCGGTCAGCGCAGAAACCTTATGACGTTCCACTCATTTTCACACCGAAGTGATGGCTGCGTCAAAATATTACCATGTTAGTTGTACTTCCACCGACGTACTTTACGCGTTGTATGACACGTGCGACCTACTGTTGAAATTGTAGTCCACGACACGCTTTCCGTCTGGTGCATACTTGAAAACTAAATTACTTCCAAACGCTAGACGTGAAGTTTGGTGGAGCTTTTTCCACTTCAGGTATGTTTGTAAACCATGTTGCAACCGCTAGCGAGATTCCCATGCAGCTTGGGTCCAAATGAATGTGGGAGGGGCAGTAACGTAAAGTGAATGGGTCGGCGCTAGCCAATGCAGCATATAAAAAGGCGGAGTAGACAGGGCTGCTCCTTATCGTCATAATTTTTGCGTATTGTTCGGTCCAGCGATCAGCGAACCGCCGTGACCACTGTATCGAACGATTCAATTCAGATACACGTGTCATGCACCCTAGTATATATATATATATATATACCGTATTTTCCGGGCCATAGGGCGCTCTTTAAAGTCCCTAATCTTCCCCAAAACAAACAAAGCGACTAGTAAAGCGACACGCCCATTATATGGACTGAGCATCACTCTCGACCATCAAGCCTTTTACTCATTGGGCTGTACGGAGTGGATGTTAGCACACCCTGCTGGTCAAAGTCTGAGTCATCTATGCTTCAAAACCGTGACTTATACATTATGTGACTATGGTGTTTGGGTGATGGTGTAGGAGAAAGCTGGACAAAAGGGTAGTCTGTCTTATCATTTATGTTATTGCAAGCAAGAAACGTCCCAGGTTTTGACAACAGACTGCAAAAAGCCCAAAGCACAACAGCACATCTCTCTAAACAGCCGTGCACATCTCTCTAAACAGCCATGTGATTGGCTGAGTCTGAGTGGCTCCCAAGAAGCCATTGTTGTAATTGGCCAAGGCTGAGTGGCTCCCTAGAAGCCATTGCTATAATCTTTTTGTGTTATTTTTATTTCTTTTGGGTGTATAAATGGCATGAGAGATACATGTTTTGTGTTAATCTTATTTCTTTGTTTCATTGTTTGTGTCAGGGTTCGCCGTTCGGCGAAGAGGGGGTGGACCCAGAAAGCGAGGAAGCAGGGAACGGTTAAACTTAAAGGGAATTTATTACACTTAACAACGAGGACAAACAACGTGGCGTGAAAACAACGTGGCGTGGACAAACTAACGTGGCAGGGTGCAAAGTAACAAAGACAGACAAAACGTGACCTAACAGAACGAAAAGGACAAGTGACGAGGATCGTGACAAACGCTAGGGACCGTGAGCATGGGGCCAGAGCATGGGGCCAGAGCATGGGGCCAGAGCATGGGGCTAGAGCATGGGGCTAGAGACAAAACGAGAGAGAGAAGGAGGGTGGTCGAGAGAGTCCGTAACGGGCGTCGCAGGAGGAATGTTCCGACGCTGAGCTGTCGGCAAGGGGTGCTTAAATAGTCCATGATTAGGGGAGCAGATGGGAGTCCGGTGCGCTAATGATAACGGGGAACAGGTGCGTGGCTGGTGAGACAGAGTGCTGAGGGGAAACGCCCTACTCAGCTGACAAACATAAACAAAAGTGCACATGGCAGGAAGGTGACAAAAACAATAACAAAAACACTGACCTGACCGACACGGGTCATGACAGTTTGCTTGTATGCTGAGTTTTTTTTTTTGGTTTTGATTTGAAACCGTGACTCTAAGGAGTGTGGTGACCAGTGAAGACCCTCCCCTGACATTGTCTAGTAGACTATTGCCATGACACCTTTTATTGCTTAGAGTCAGTGTGATTGGCAGTGATTCCTTACAGTTTCATGACATCTGTCATTGAAACGGCGTGATATCGCTGGCAATGATCCCTTAGGGGATTGAGTCCTGGTGAGCCTAGCGCGGGCAGCTGAGCTAGCGCGAGCAGCTGAGCTAGCGCCTTGTCGTGCGGCGCGCCTAGTATATGCATAAAATACGGAAATAGCACCCTCAACTGGTGTTGCGCCCTTTGATACAGCGCGTCTTATGGCTGTAAAAATACGGTATATATATATATATATATATATATATATATATATATATATATATATATAGGCGGCACGGTGGACGACTGGTTAGCACGATGGCCTCACAGTGAGAGACAGCATCGGGCGTGGGTTCGATCCCGGCTCCGGCCATCCTGTGTGGAGTTTGCATGTTCTCCCCGTGCTTGTGTGGGTTTCCTCCAGGTACAGGCCGGTTGAACACTCGAAATTGCCCCTGGGTATGAGTGTGAGTGCGGATGGTTGTTCGTCTCTGTGTGCCCTGCAATTGGCTGGCAACCAGTTCAGGGTGTCCCCCTCCTACTGCCCGAAGATAGCTGGGATAGGCTCCAGCACCCCCCGTGACCCTAGTGAGGAGAAGCGGTACAGAAGATGGAGGGATGATGGAGATATATATATATATATATATATATATATATATATATATATATATTCGGTAGCCGGGGAGCAGAGCGCCAAGGTCTCTGCCTCTTGCCGCTGCCCGACTCACATTGCACCGAACCCCTTTGGCCCCTTCCATAGGTGGTGAGCCCATGTGAAGGGGGAGGGAGCCACGATGCCTCTTCGGGCTGAGCCCGGCCGAGCCCTGTGGGTGCAGGCGCTCGCCGACGAGCCCCACCTCCAGGCCTGGCTCCAGAGGGGGGCCCCGGTGACCCGCGTCCAGGCAAGGGAAATTGTGGTCCATATATTGTGGTCATCATTGGGGTTCTTGTGAGCCATGCTTTGTCTGGACCCTCACCTAGGACCTGTTTGCCATGGGTGACCCTACCAGGGGCAAAAAAGCCCCCGACAACTGAGATCCTAGGATCATTGGGACACGCAAACCCCTCCACCACGATAAGGTGACAGCTCATGGAGGGGACCTGACAATATATATATATATATATATATATTAGAGGTGTCAGAAAATCGCGTTATTAATGGGATTAATCCAACCCCCTTTTTTACACCGTTAATTTTTTTTAACGAGCGATTATGACTCATCTTGGCCTCATAAACAATGTAGTCCTATGACGTAGCGCTGACGCTTGTGAGACCAGAAAAAAACATCAAACACGCAAAATTTAGGACACGCCTGCATGGGCTTTTGCCGGTTTATAGAACTAAAAGCATCATGGGAGTGGTAAAAATGACGCAAATTCAATTCTGAACGGCAAGTTTTTTGTTTTTTTTAAAGGTACCTAATGGTGTCATTGATAAGAGCAAAGTTATTTGTGTGTATTGCCATCGTGCACTGAACTACCATCGCGGTACGTCCAGTTTAAAACACCATTTCATGGCCAAGCACACCGCTGATGCCAATTCTCCAACCCCTAGTCAAACCCAGGCATCCATGGATAATTTGCGACACAAACCGGTGGATGGATCAACGAAAAAGAGACTAACACGCAGTAGCAACCCACTTAGCTATAGCTAAGTAGGTGGCCACTGCGTGTTAGCATCGTGGAGGATGAAGGTCTGGCTGAAATACTTTGCAATGTGTCCAACGACTGCACTTACGATTTGTCCCCGAGACACACAATTGCAACCCGCATTCAAGACTTGCAGGAAGCGGAGAAGGTGGAAACAGTCGCGCTCACCGTTAATTACTGGACTTCTCTCAGTAACGAGCCCATTATTTTGACCCATTAATTTGCACTTTGTTGGCATTTTATATTTCTTATATTACTCCAATTTGATCCCTTAGAAAGGCTGTTGAGATGCTGTTTTTTGTGACTTTGTTTGTGTAAGTCAATTCCAATGCTTTGTTTTTTCTATTAAAAAAAAAGTACTTGCATAAAAACAGTAAAATAAATTCTCATATATTAAAGTTATTGCAATTGAATAAAATATTGAATTATATACATAATATCCCAAAAAATGGGAGGGATTTTTTTTTTACAATGAATAAAATGTGCGATTAACTACGAGTTAACCATGAAAAAATGTGATTAATTATGATTAAATATATATATATATATGCATCATGTCATGTCATTATCTACACCGCTTAACCTGGACTGACTACGGGCGAAAGGTGCACTACACCCTGAACTGGTCGCCAGCCAGTCACAGGGCAGACATAGACACCATCACTGAGTGGGAACTGAACCCACACTGCCTGCACACAAGTCAAGTCAAGTCAAGTCAATTTTATTTGTATAGCCCTTAATCACAGACAGTCTCAAAGGGCTTTACATAGCCACAATCGACATCCCCGATCTTAACCCCCAGGAGGGCAAGGAAAAACTCACAAAACCTCATTAGGGGAAAAGTGAGAAACCTTGAGAAGGGACCACAGATGGGGGAATCCCCCTTCCAGGATGACCAGGCTGCAATGGATGCCAACTGGGCAACATTTGGCACATACAATGATGCTATGCAATAATAGATGAGATAATATAAGAGTCAATTGAATGAAGTGCTGCAGGAAGATGACTTCAGTGGAGTGGGTCCTCATCCAGGGCCGTAATATCCATGGCAGCATATCCGAAGATGAGCCTTCGATCTTGTACCGGTCAGTTGGTGTAAATTCAGTACAGCCACTTCCAAGTGAATCGCCATCACCTAATTCGGGGAATTGGGAACAGAAAAGAAAGAACAGAAATAGCAAACAGGCCAACAAGTAGTTCAATGAAGTGCTGAAATATAAGGAAATCAGAAAAGGCGCTGCATGAAGACGACTTCGGCAGAGCAGGTCCCTTCCCGGTTCGTCAGTGCCGTAATCTTCAAAGCATGTCCCCATCACCTAATTCCCAAGCAGGGGAAGGAGGGGGCAGAAAAGAGAAGAAGCGGCAGTAAACAGGCCAACAAATAATTAAATTAGATGCTAAAGTATATAAATAAATTGATCAAATGTCGCGCTGCAGGAAGACGACATCACTGGAACAGGTGCATGCCCAGTTGGTCAATGCCTTAAACTTCCTAGTGGGTCACCGTCACCTAATCCCCCAGCCGGGGGCACAACTCAGGCGAGTGTACCTCTACACCATCAGTGACCCTTTTTACACACACACACACACACACATCCTGACAGTTGAGTGAATGTATTTTTTTGCACACCCCTAATAAATAAATTACCATATATTGCGAATTACCATATAAGTGACAAACTACACAGACACATGTCCATACAGACTAACTGTCCTAAGTTTGTCGAATATTGAATATCATCAGTCGTCAAACAGTAACATATATTGACAGGAAAATACATTTGACAAGAAATAACGAGAGATGTAGTACACAACAAGGGGAGAGGAAGACACAGAGACTGAGTGATTGTGTTGCAGTAATGGGAAGGCTTCACACAGTAATTATGGAGCAGCATCTGGTAATTAGTTAGGTCTGTGGCAGAGGACATTGGCCCTGTTGCCACTGGATGAGATTCATAGTGACAATCTCCCCCTGTGCATACCTTGCCTTGAAAATTGCTCTGTGAGAATGCTTTTTGTAGCCATCTACTTTTTATGACTCGGGAATAGCAATTTGAATGTGAGCATTTTGAGATTGATTGTTATGCACTAAGTGTGTATTCATACTTGTAATTTGGGTCTATAACAGAGATTATTTGCTCCTGGTTAACTTTGTGTTCACTGGCAACTTTAACCCTGGATCAAACATCCAGTAAAAAGCATTTGGATAAATTTGTAACAAGATTGCGTAACATTTGTGACATACGTTGTAACAAAACTAAAACCCCCGAAACAAAATGCTGGTTTTCAAATTTGTCCTGTGCATTGAAAACCTTGCATCTCACATTTATAATAATTGGATCTATTTGACATGCAGCAATTGAAAATGGAATGTCTTCTGTGTATGCAGCCAAAACTGCAACAATAAGCGCATGCTGCCCAAACTTCCCTACAAATATATACATATGCTTTCAAATTGATCTGTGGGTGTCGCTTGTAAACAGTCATAGTTGATGTTGATCACATTTAGAACAGAGTGCCAACAAATGAATTTCATTTTTTGAAATGATTAACAAAGGTATATCTTCACAGAACTGAGTTTGTCTTGTTTATTTTATTACCGTGGATAACCTCAATGCATAGGAAAGAAATTTGCCCAAGGGAGCTACTAATAAACCAACACCTGTCCCAGCGATAATTGGCATATACAGCAAAGTCCAACCATTCCCAATGAGTTTAATCCCAGAACCTAACTATAGGTGAGTATAGAGCTCGCTCACTTATAATCGAACGGGTGATCAAGGCAGATCGCTATGTATCGGTCCGTCGTGGTGGTGAAGGAGCTGATACAAAAAGTGAAGCTCATGATTTACTGCTCGATCTACGTTCCTAACCTCACCTCTGCAGCCTGTCCAGGCTCTTCCATAGCAATAGGGAATCTTGATCATCCGGGAGGAGCTCAGTGAAGAATCATTGCTCCTCTGCATCTAGAGGAGCCAGATGAGTCGGGCAACTGGTTCGGAGGCCACCTGGACGGCTCCGTCCTTCGCCGGTCCGACGTGCCGACTTCTAGGCCGACATTACAGTTGGCCATGATGGCTTATGTCGGATTGGTGTGTAGAGGCCTATAAGTGAGATTTTAAGATTAACTACACTAACGTATGCTTACATTTGAAGGAAAGTAAACTGCAGAGTCCGAAAGAGTAGTTCTTTGGGTAAGAATGGTGTATAATACAATACAATACAAAACAACTTTATTTATATAGCGCATTTCACAACAGCTGGAGCTAGAAGACCAAGGCAATGAAGGCGATGAAAGTTGCTTCAATGTTACCATCGCACATGACCTGTTTCCATGGAAATTAGCCCAGAGATGAATTCTGGTTCTCAAAGGCTGTGTGAACTTGGCCAGCAACGTGCGGAAGTTATATCTTCTGACTGCTCTAATTGGCATTTAGATGACATCGACTATGAATTTGAACACAGTGATTAAGCCTCTCCAAATTCGCCACAGTTTGTGGTCCACAGAGGCTTCACGAGGAGGAGCCTTTGAAGTCTTTGAAAGACCCACCCTTCAAACTGTGCTTCCGAGGACCTTGCCTGTGAAGTCTCCTGTCTGGCCTGGGAACACCTTGGGACACCTGGAAAAGTGGTGTGATGTGGTTGGGGATAGAGAAATCAGGGTTTCCATGCTAAAACACTGGCTTTCGCAATCCAACCCCAGATAAGTGGATGGATGGATGGATGGATGGATGGATGTCATTTATAAACCAAGACCCCTTCCTCACCTGAGAAGTAATGGTAATTAGACAATCAGTTTGGGAGACTGAGACTGAGCCAGTGAGGCACCTGCACTCGACAGTCGCCTAACACTGCACCTCACCCCAATTTTTTTTTTCTCCCCACGGGTGTTGAGTCCATGCGTGGAGAGCATATGTGCTGAAGATACATAATGAGACTGCTTAACACTCCTTTTACTTGACTTGCTTTCATCTTCACTTTTTAATGGCTCAGTGTGAAATTGAGTTAGCAGTGATTGATTGTAGTGTAACGACAGTATAACAACACATCATATACATTAATTGAAACGTAATGAACCACAAAACTATGAATGGAATGTTTGAAAGTTTAATGCAGTAAATCCAAGCAAGGCGAGATGTTGCATATTAAGCATTTGTCCGTCCTTTGCCTTTTGCAGATTACAACTTCACATAACCTGTAATGGAGACATTTTTGACTTAAAAAAAAATCAGTATGTGCTTTGTGTGCCGTTATATGATCACTGGCACGACAACTTCAACAAACTCATCCTTACCAAGTATGTTATGAGCTAATTAATCAGAAATCAGAAATTCCCTTATTGTCATTGTACAGTGTGCAACGAGATTAGAGAGATCCCCTCTCCAGTGCAAGACAACAATAATTAAATATATAAATTAGAGCAGCACGGTGGCCGACTGGTTAGCACGATGGCCTCACAGTGAGAGACAGCATCGGGCGTGGGTTCAATCCCGGCTTCGGCATCCTGTGTGGAGTTTGCATGTTCTCCCCGTGCTTGCGTGGGTTTCCTCCGGGTACTCCGGTTTCCTCCCACATTCCAAAAACATGCATGGCATGAACATTCTAAATTGCCCCTAGGTATGAGTGTGAGCGCGAATGGTTGTTTGTCTCTGTTTGCCCTGCAATTGGCTGGCAACCAGTTCAGGGTGTCCCCCGCCTACTGCCCGAAGATAGCTGGGATAGGCTCCAGCACCCCCCGCGACCCTAGTGAGGAGAAGCGGTACAGAAGATGGATGGGTGGATGGATGGATATAAATTAGATAAATAAAAGAATAAATAATGAGATGGAATATAATACAAATTTGGATAAATAAAAACACATTACGTTGCTGTTCTGCAAGGTAAGGGTGGTTGTCTGTGTGTGAGAGTTCAGAATGGAAATGGCTCTCGGAAAGAAATTAGTCTTTGATTTGATGCACCTGTAGCGCCTGCCACAGGCCAACAGGTTGAACAGGAGTGAGTTCGGGTGAGTAATGTCTTTGACAATATTGAGAGCTCTGCTGAGGCACCGGGTGGTGTAGATGTCCGACAGGGAGGGGAGAGGGCAGCCTATAATCCTCTGCACCGTTTTGACTGTCCTCACTCGGTCTGCCTCAGTGCAGCCGCTGTACCAGGTGGAGTAGGTCAGCAGGCTCTCGATGGACGAGTGATAGAAGGCCAGCAGCAGCTAACTATGGTGCATTATGCATGCGCAGGTCGAGATTTAGTATCAACAAAGTTGTTTGCATCCAATCAGTGACGTACGCCAGCTTATATATGCCACCTGAAATGCCGGTACCTCAGTCCCTTGATTCTCCTTGCACTTTGGTTGAGTTTAGCGCTGCTTACTACTCACCCCGTGACTGGTGGTTTATTGGATCACAGTCGGGGTTAGAATACACACGTTTGGTATAGAAAATACTTACACTAGTGTTAGCTGTTTGCTTATTTGCATATGCAATTCAGCTCAACGTATTTTATTGTCTTAACCTGATTATGAATTCAATGCTTGAAGAGGGAGGGAACTTGTCAAAGACAGCACTACACTTCTAGACAACGAGAAACCTCCTTTGCACACTATAATCATATTCCAAGTGTTACACTGAGGCTAATTATTTGAACAATGATATTACTTTCGATCGATGATTTTTGCACTTCATTTGGTCTAAAATTTTAAATCTGAATGATTCCATAGGAATCGGAACTGTCATGACCCGTGTGTCAGGTTTTAGCTGTTATTGTCACGCACCAGGCCATGTGTTGTTTGTTTTTGTCAGCTGAGTGGGGGGCGTCTCCTTCAGCGCTCGTTCCCGCCCTGTCTCGTCCGGCTGAGGAGACGCACCCACCAGCCACACACCGGTTCCCCATTAGCCTCACACCTGACTCCCATCTGCTCATCTAATCATCGGACTATTTAAGCACCCCGTGCCGATGGTTTGGCGTCGGTGCATTGCCCCGTTTGCGGACATCACTGCCCTTGCCTTGTCTACACTCTCTATCCGCGTTCGTCCCGATTGCTCGTTCACAGCTCATGTTACTTGTCACTGTTCCTGTTTCATAGTCCCATTTAGTTCTGTCCTGTCGTGTTTTGTTCGTCCTCGTCGTCTCGTTCATTTGTTTCCAAGTACCTTGTTTGCCTTTGTTTGTTTTGTTAATTAAACTCCCTTCAAGTTACCCTTGCCTTGGCTTCCCCGCATCTTTGGGTCCTCCCCGCTACCTCGCCTACCAGCGAGCCTGACAGGAACGTTAGTCACGGTTTCAATGAATTCTATAGACTGGGTTCCAAGCACTAATGGTAAGCATTTATTTTTGTTCTTCTGTTTTACGCTTACTGTGATTCACACATTCATCCTATTAATTACTGCCAAACCATATGATAGAAAGATCTCGATGAATATACTTCTCTGATGGCATGTTGACATGAGGGTAATCATAAATGGATACGCACAGTACAAAACGTAACACATCCAGAAACAAAGGCATATCAAGTGAATCCCTATCTGCCGGGTGGCAAAGAGGCCAACTGTAGTCTAATTGATTGATTGATTAATAACAGAAAAGTGGTGAAAGGAGGTAGAAGTGGTATGAGGGGAACTTGAGAGAACAAGATTGATATTACATTAGCCTGAGTGAAAAGGATTGGCGCCAGCAAGGGAAAGATTGGGAGACAATGTAGACCATGATTGATTGACTTGGTAGGAGATGAACTAAAAGAGTGCCATGACAAACAACTGATGAGAGAGAGCTGCACTGATTGATTGTTGAATATTTTGAAGAGACGGGCAATGTAACCTTTGGAGTCAACATTGTAATGGAAAGGGGCGGAGTGTACATATAAACTATCTCAAATCAAATTAGACTTGTTAAAGGTTATTTTGCTGTGGTTTCAAGCAAACTAAATGATAGCCAATGCAAGAAAATGTTAACAAAAATGGTCAATGTCATATTGGTATCCATCTGTTTGTAGTGGTCCATGACTAATTTAAAGGTACCATTTTGCAAAAGTAAATAAATCATTGTAGCACATTTAATAATCACGTTTAAACAAAATGTTAAATAGAAACTGTAGCAAATGTTGAAAAAAAATAAAGAAAATAATAAAACGCACCAACTGTTACTTTCATGTCAGTCCCTTCGTCAATTGCAGTAATGCAAAAGAGTTGTAACAGAGGAATAGTGATCAAATAGATGGGAGAACAGGCGTTGCTCCACCCACAATGCGTGCCTGGCATTACATTACATTTATTATAGAAATAAGTGGATAGAACTTGTTCAGGCAGAAAAGTGCACAACTGCATCTCTTTTCCCTCGTGTACACATGGGCGAATACGGCTCTTGTTGACAAGTGGAATTTGGCTGCTTGGTGATGAAGTGCTGACTCCTCTTGAGAAAATTCAGAAAATGTGTATGTGTTAGGGTTCGAGTTGATGTGCACTTTACAGGTTCCCACTTGGCTTTTGTCATCGTGGCAAACAAAGCTCTACTCAGCATTGGCCCAGTTGTGACATTTTGACATGGAAAAAGTACATGATTGGGCAGAGGAAGACAAGAGAGAAAGACACTTCTCAGCATTACACAACAATGCAAAACTATAGAGTGCCACATCGGCCATGTTCTGATCTGGAATTAGTTGCAGATATAATAATTTTTTTCCCAACCAGTTGAGTCACCATAACTTTGATGGAACAGGCCCCCCAGAACCTAAATGTCACCTGCGGTCAGTTCCTCAATCTCTATTAATGAAGAGGTACACGGCTTACTAATCAATAACAAATACACAAACAAATATGGCATTTAATGATTTAAAAAATAAAACTTTAATTGACAGCCCAACCTTGACATACAGTAGGTCTGTGCTCTTCTGAGTGACATTCGACAGTACGTTATAGACAGAGATGCTCATTCTGTCCCAGTGACGGAAAACAGTTCATCAATCTGTTATGGACGGACCCCTATTTTGAGGACAGAGGACGAGAGTTTATTAAAAAGGATGCAAGTAGCTTTTCGTACGTCCCTAACTGTGTCAAGTACCTACTGATGTATGTGTTTTCCATGCAGTAACATTGCACTAACAGGCAAGTCTGCCCTCAAGTGGTTCATCCATCCATCCATTATCTGGAGCGCTTCTCCTCACAGGGGTTGCGGGGGGTGCTGGAGCCAATCCCAGCTTTCTTAGGGCAGAAGGCAGGGTACACCCTGATCTGGTCACCAACCAATCGCAGGGCACACAAACGAACAAGCATCCACGCTCACACTCATACCTCGGGGCAATTTAGAGTGTTCAACCTGCCATGCATTTTTTTGGAATGTGGGAGAAAACCAGAGTACTCGGAGGAAACCCACGCAGGCACAGGGCGAATATGCAAACTCCACACAGGAAGCAGGAGCCAGAATCGAACCCATGACCTCTGTACTGTGAGGCCATCGTGCTAACCAGTTGTCCAAGCGGTTAAATACATGTAATATCATGAATTATGTATTACTCGGTATGTATGGGGCATAAGAAAAAAGCAGATAGAAATTCTGTTTGGTTACCTAACATTTAACGTTCAGTACATACCTTATCCCTTTGCATGCGAAGTGTGTCCTTGTCTGAGACATCTTTAAAAATCTCTCCAAACTGTCATTCATGCTCATGCCAGCGCCGCCGTACACTTAAAGACCCTGAAGTAAAAGTCTTTTGTTCTCCTCTTAAAACTACATTGCCTCATTTTCCAACAATTATTTTTATTACGATACAATTCAATAAAAACTGCAAACCTAATACGCTATAACGTAAAGGGTTTGCAATAAAACCCAATAGTATTGCATTTTAACGCAATCTTAAATATTCTTGTGATGTCCCCTGGCAGGCTCTCCATATTGGAGCGCACTACGTCAACAGTTGTAAACAATTCAATCCACTCACAAAATATTCTTAGCCGGTAAGTGGATTTGAATAGGAAATTAGCCTGCTAATGATCTTCAAATAATAATTAAGAATTATATAACCTCTGCCAGTAGCCTCTCATCATGACCCTTTTTTTGTGTGTGTGTGTTGGGGGGGGTGTTACTGGTGACATGTAAATACGGAAGAGCTTTAAAAGGACACGGACGGACGGGCACACAGGTCGCGATGGGAAAATGAAGCTTCAAATTTCCCTCATAAACCAGTTGTTGTATTTTTGAGTCCTGTAGATGGCACTGTTGGTTTAAATAAAAGGTTTGAAAAATGGCAAGTTAGTGTGCTTTCAGCCCAATATTGAACAGAGAGTTCCATCTACTGGTGTCCAAAACAACTACAACTGGTTCATGAAACTGATTTGAAGCTTCATTTACCCATCACTAGATACAGGACCATTGAATATTGACAGAGGGACGATGATGAAAGGGTGTCCAAGTCGCGGGCAGAGGACGGACCGGCAAAATAGGGTTAAGTACCCATCTCTGGTTCTATATTTTATATGACCATTATACATATTCATATTATTATACATATTATAATGCTTTTTAGAGTGACTTTGGGTGTACAGACGCTCCCGTACTCACTTACTTGCTTAGCGATACAAACTGTTTTGATATTGATCAGATACTTAGTAAACACAGGGCAGGATCTGCAATTTTGATAACGCTACATTTGAATAAATAAAGGTAGCTGCATCATCGAATTGGAAATTCTCAATTAATCTTACCTTTAATTGTTTTTGTGATGTTTGATGTTATACCGTTAAAAGCCAGGACGTAATTAGGACAAAGTTTTTGGGTAAATATAAAAGAACACTTTTCCCACCCACACATTGTTAAGAGCTTGATTTTTCTTTCTCCAGGTATTGTTCATTAACTACTATCCAAAATTGTAATACAATTTATGCCTTCACTGAACTTGTCTGCATTTCATTTTTGATTAAAAAGAAGGTTTTCAAAATTATCACATGACAAATAAATATGAAACATTTTGGATATAAAATGTTATTATTATTTTATTTTAAGTTCTTTGTGTAGTGAGGGAATCCAATACAATAACAAAAGAACATTTGTCCCCTTTATTGTGCTTCTTTTCTCCTTCTGGATAAAAGCTAGTGGTTAAAATAAAATAAATAAAGGTTCAACAAATATACAATCCCCAAAGTCTTAGTTAAAAAAAAAAAAAGCCCTCCCTGTACATTAAAAAGGTTTTGGTTCCAGGTTTTTGTGATAATGGTGGCTGGATTGATCCAAATGTCAATAACATTGATACCACATACTAGCATGTTGAAATCGATAGCACAGTTTCAATTTCCCACCTACTTACCAAGTTCATCTCACCCTATCCCCTCCCCTCTTGTGTTATCTTGTTGGCCATGTTACTTACACAAACAAGCAAGCTGGCAGCCCGGATCTGCCCACCCACCAGGCGCCAGAACACAGCACATACGTTGAGCTGCTTGGTGGACTTGCTCACATAAACTTACCACCAAAATGTCTTTTATTATTATTATTTGCCGGGGAAGGAGTAGTGCAACAAAGGGGAGAAATGTGTTGTTTTTGTACTAGTTTCCCTGAAGACACATTGTACTTCAAATTGCATTTGTTTCCTATCCAAAATGTTTTATATTTGTTGTGAGATGACAATCTTGAGCAACTTGGTCTTTTTAAGCAGAAAATGTCAATGAAGAGACACATTTTCTTCAATTTCGTAAAGTAGGTTGTGTACAACACGGGGGGAAAAAAATGTTTTCCGCTCATCACTCATCACAAAGGTGTACTCAGGATTGGATCTTTTGTGAGGGAGTCCACTGATCTGCACTGCATGCACGCATGTACCATCTGTGCTGGTTCGCGATCCCGGCCGGCAGCGTGCTGTCTGCGCTTAAACTAACACGGCGGACAGCACAACACAACAGTCGTGTGTGGGGAGGAGCAAGCAAATTGTACCTGCTCGGCGATGAGACAAAAGTGGCAACTACAGCAAAATGGCTGCCTCTTGGACATGACCACAGCAGTGTGTACAGGAGTAAACTGAAATTACGGCATTGATTAAATCACGCTATCCGATACTGATAAAGGCTTTGTATCATGATTGTTGATAATTGGAACAATCAGCCCAAAACTACTTATACGGTCCAAACCACGGTCAGGAGAGTCAAAGCAGGAACGGATAACACTTGTCTATGTTTTTGGGATCTCTAATTATTTATTTAATTTTTGGGAGGTTAATTTCCGAACCTGACATGTCAACTCTTTTTGTCAGCAAAGTCATGGATGAATTCTGGCCAGTTGGCATTCAATGGGCAGAAATGCAAGCCAGTTTAGTAGTGATGGGTAAATGAAGCTTCAAATCTTCATGAACCAGTTGTAGTATTTTTGGACTCCAGTAGATAGCACTCTCTGTTCAATATTGGGTTGAAAGCACACTGACTTGCCCTTTTTTAAACCCTTTATTTAAACCAACAGTGCCATCTACACGAGTCAAAAATACAACAACTGGTTCATGAAGCAAATTTGAAGCTTCATTTTGCCATCACTACTGTTTAGTCTCTCCTGGCTCATTATTGACCTCAAATAGTGTTTGACTACGTAATATTATCTTGTTTAATGTTTGCCCAACTAGTTCTTGTTTATATTGTTGTCATGTCCTGTGTTATGTTGCTAATATGTTCTCTCCACCCACAGTCCATCCTGGTGGAGTAGTGGGCGGAGTCACAGAAAGAAAGCAATTCCAATCAGTCCGATCCACCTGGTGCTAATCAGCAGGCTGCGATATTTAGGTTCAGCCTCAAACAAACAAGAGTGCCGGAGTATTGCCTTGCATGTGGTCCTGCTGCTTGCTGTTTGCCAAATCCCGTTGTCATGACCCGTGTCGGTCAGGTCAGTGTTTTTGTTATCGTTTTCGTCACCTCCCTGCCATGTGCACTTTGTTTATGTTTGTCAGCTGAGTAGGGGCGTTTCCCCTCAGCACTCCGTCTTCACCAGTCACGCACCTGCTCATCGTTACCCATCACACACCTGATCCCCATCTGCTCCCCTGATTACCGGACTATTTAAGCTTCCCATGCCATCAACCCAGTGTCGGATCATTATCCCGCTTGCTCCCTGTTGCTGCCTTACGGACTTTACGACTCTCGCCTTGATCTCGTTCACGTACTTGTTTTTGCTCTCGCCCTCGCTCATGTCCCTTTGTACTTCGTCCCAGTTTTTGTTCTCGTCCTCGACCCAGTTTTGTCACGTTAGTTTGCCTTTGTTATTTTGCACCCTGCCACGTTTGTTTGTCCACGCCACGTTGTTTGTCCTCGTCTTGATTAATTTAATAAATTCCCCTTTAAGTTACCCTTATGCCTGGCTTCCCCGCATTCTTGGGTCCACCCCCCTCCTCACCGACCGGCGAGTATGACAGAATGATCCGACCAACTAAGGACCCAGCGGGAAGCTCTCGGCGACGTCATCGTCGTAACCGATCGGACAACCACCCTCATCAGTCTGCCGACCAACCCCGTGCCCTTCACGTAGGATCAGTTTTTTGCACCTCGTCTGTTTCTCCTCATTCGTCTCGTGATAATATTAACGACTTCCCACCGGTTATTTCCCCCCACATTATCATAGATTCGGACTACGATGAAGATTTAGAGCACCACGCCATTTCACCCCCCCACTTGTTGGCCGACTCAGATCATGAGGTTTTTTTCGAACATATATACAAACTGTTATATCCCCAGCGCAACACAGATTCGGTTAGGACCAGTCACTTTCCTCCCCCCCGAACAATTTCCGTCACCCTTTTCTTTTGACCGTTTTGAGACCACCTCCCACCTCCCAGAATCGGTTTTAGCACCTGGTCACGCCCCCCTTGCGTCTCATAGCTCACGTTCACCAGCACCCCTAGTCTCGGTCCCTCGCGTCGCCCAATCCCCTGATTCCCTATGGCGGCAGGCTGATAGGGATCAGGTTCCCCGTCTCGGCTGCGCCCGGCCCGCCTGCTGCGCCCGGCCCGCCTGCTGCGCCCGGCCCGCCGCAGCCTCCACGTCAGCTGCAGCAACCCATGCCGCCTCCCCGTCAGCGGCACAGACCATGCCGCCTCCACGTCAGCTGCAGCAACCCTCGTCGCCTCCACGTCAGCTGCAGCAACCCACGCCCCCTCCATGTCAGCTGCTGCAGACCACGCCGCCTCCTCGCCAGCTGCAGCGTCCCGTCCTGGCTCCTCGCCAGCTGCAGAGTCCCGTCCCGGCTCCTCGCCAGCTGCAGCGTCCCGTCCCGGCTCCCCGCCAGCTGCTGAGCCCCGTCCAGGCTCCCCGCCAGCTGCTGAGCCCCGTCCCGGCGCTTCAAGTCCCTGTTCCGGCGGCGCACGTCCCGCGTCCGTCCCAAGTTCACGTTCCGGTGGCGCACGCCCGGCGTCCGCCTCAAGCTCCTGTCCCGGCGGAGCACGCCCTGCGTCCGCCCCAAGTTCACGTTCCGGCGGAGCACGCCCTGCGTCCGTCCCAAGTTCACGTTCCGGCGGAGCACGCCCTGCGTCCGTCCCAAGTTCACGTTCCGGCGGAGCACGCCCTGCGTCCGCCCCAAGTTCACGTTCCGGCGGAGCACGCCCTGCGTCCGCCCCAAGTTCACGTTCCGGCGGAGCACGCCCTGCGTCCGCCCCAAGTTCACGTTCCGGCGGAGCACGCCCTGCGTCCGCCCCAATTTCACGTTCCGGCGGAGCACGCCCTGCGTCCGCCCCAAGTTCACGTTCCGGCGGAGCACGCCCTGCGTCCGCCCCAAGTTCACGTTCCGGCGGAGCACACCCTGCGTCCGCCCCAAGTTCACGTTCCGGCGGAGCACGCCTTGCGTCCGTCCCAAGTTCACGTCCCGGCGGAGCACGTCCCGCGTCCGCCCCAAGTTCACGTCCCGGCGGAGCACGCCCTGCGTCCGCCCCACGTTCACGTTCCGGCGGAGCACGTCCTGCGTCCGTCCAAAGTCCCCGTTCCGGCGGAGCACGCCCTGTGGCATTCTTGGGTCCACCCCCCTCCTCGCCGACCGGCGAGTATGACACCCGTGGTCTCTCGAGTTGTATCCATTTGTCTTTGCGGCGGTAGTACTTAAGGTTAGTTAAACTAAGTTCTACCGTGGTTTTGTGTTTGCGATACAAGTCTAGTTAGCAGACTAAGAGTACTTCAGGTGTGTTTTTGTTTAAGTGCTCTTGGACACTTTCTGTTCAGTTTTTGTAAATAGCCTTTTTGTTCCATTGGTTCTCGTCCACTAGTCCTTGTTGGTGCAAACTAGTTTTTACTCTTGCGACGACGTCTGTGTTGTTGTTTAAATCAGTGGTTTGAATAAAGCCAGTGTCACTGCTCTCAAACACTTGCCTCTGCGTGGTGATCCCTTCTCTGGCCGTAAGGCCCTCCATAACAGAATACTCCGGCCAGATAGATCACGCAGAGGCAGAGCGGTGGCGCCATGCTTTGTCCAGTCAGGGGGCCTTGGTGGGTCAACATGACCAGAACCTATAACAAATTATGGAAGCTATATCGTCGTTGTCTTCCCGAGTGAAGGAACTAGGGTTGCGTCCCACCTCCTCGCCTACCGGCGAACCTGACATCGATAGGGATTCGGACATCAAAGTAACATTCATAATGCTACCAACGTGGTTAATGTGCCCCTGGGTTCCTCTCGGGCCGGCTGGCGAGAACCCAACATTCCTCATCCCGCCCGCTATTCCGGCGAACCTGGTAGTTGTGGGCAATTTCTGCACCAGTGCTCACTTGTGTTTGATCAGCAACCTCTGACATATGTTAATGACTCTGCTAAAGTTGCCTTTATCATGGGGTTGCTTAGTGATAAAGCTGCTGCGCGGGCCATGGCAATCAGTACCCGGCAGTATGCACATCCTTAAAGACATTCCTTACTGAGATGAAAAAAGTCTTTGATCATCCCATTAAAAGCAGAGAAGCGGGCAGCCGGATCCTGGATTTTTCTCAAGAAAAATGGTCTGTGGCAGAGTACTCCATCTCTTTTCGTATCTTAGCTGCCGAGAGCGGTTTTGACGAGGCCGCACTATGTAGTATTTTTCGACGAGGACTTTGTCCACGAATAAAAGATGAACTTGCTGCACGAGATGAGACGGACAACCTTGACCAACTCATAGAACTCGCCATCGGACTGGATAATCGACTCCGGGAACGTCAACGGGAGCGAGATTGGGAGTCTCACATCGTTCCTGCCGGATCAGCGCTGCAGGTGGTCTCAACTCCAGAAATGAGTCCTGTCCCAAACATTCAACAACCTGGCGCTACGGAGGAGCCCATGCAAGTGGGTGGGAGGCGACTGACCCGAGCGGAACATGCCAGACGGATGAGGTCATGTCTCTGCCTCGACAGCGGGATGCTCAGGTCGTCAACTGCTCCGCCATACCTATAGGTCCCTTCCGGACTGCAGCGTCTTCCGGCACCAATCGACAGAGCGCAACGTCAGAGGCCTCTACCAGAAACATTTCTGCGGGTTGGTCTTTGGATAACTGCAAGTACTCTGAACTGACTCCAAGGCCACTTAGGCCGGACAGGACTTCTGTTAAGAGGATGCAACTGGCTGGTGTCCTTTCGTACAATGGTAAAAGCATGGACATCAACGCTCTGATAGACTCCGGGCCGATGACTGTTTTGTGGACGGTTTAATGGTGGCATCCTTAAATTGTACTCTGTGTCCGTTAGATCGGCCTAGGGAAGTGCGAGACCTAGATGGCAAACTGTTAGCTACTGCTACACACTCTACTGACACTGTGTCCTTAAAATTGTCAGGTAACCATTATGAGGCTAGGCGTTTCCTCGTCATGCCGTCTAGTTCAGCACCACTAGTTTTGGGGTTACCTTGGCTCAAGATGCATAATCCCAGCATTAATTGGGATGTCCCTAAACTTGAGAATTGGAGTACCTTTTGTCATGCTAACTGCCTACATGCTGCGAGTCCTCAACCAACCTTGTCAGATTCTTTGGTGCACGAGCCAGTCAATTTAGAAAACATTCCGGTGGAATGTCATGACCTTAAGGCAGTATTCTGCAAAGAGCAAGCCCAGTCGCTTCCTCCGCACCGTCCGTATGATTGTTCTATTGAGTTGGTCCCTAATGCCCCATTGCCCAATGCTAAATTGTTCCAAGTGTCAAGCTTCCGCTTCTGCCGCTGCCTCCAGGACTTCAGCTTCTGCCACAGCTGCAGCAATCTCCTTCTCGTACTTCAAGGTTGACAATTGTGCAGCTAAATGAGCCTCTGCTAATTTTAGTTCGGCTTCTCGCTGGATGAAAGGTGCGCTCGCACGTGCTGCTTCAGCTTTAGCCCGGGCTCTGGCTGCAGCTCTGCTAGCTGAGGAAGGATTTGATGAGGCGGAGGAAGAATACAGGGATTTTGCTTTGGCTGTAATTTGCCTTCCTGTTAAGGCATCATCTTGTATGGGTGAACGGTCGTTTGCGTGCGACATTGTTGATTACGTTCCTCCAACAGTAAATCTGAAGAGTTGTATTCAGAGATTTGCGTGTGTAGCCTTAAACATGAATAGTGTCTCTCTTTCCGTGATGCTGCTATGTCGTTGTGAAGTCGCTTTTTTACTATTCTGTCCTCAATGTGTGTCTGAACACAAATTGACAGATATCGAACAATCTTCAAGAGAAATGCAGAGGCTGGAGTAAAGTTGAACTGCTTTACTGTTGTCTTCAATCTCTTGAGTATAATTATTTGTAAAACTGAAATGATACAAAAACATATAGTACAACTATAGCACGTTATTCAAAATAACATAAGCATTCACAAATGATAATATAAAGAGCTGTGCATAACTTGTAGACAATGTAAAATGTCTATAGCTTACTATAAAGTAACTGACACTCAGAATGCAAGCAATAAACTAAATGTATAAAACATCAAATTCGCCACACAAGCGCAAGTGTTACATAAAAAGGGAAGGAAAATGCTACTCACAAGCGATGCTTTTTTCAGGCATAAACAGCGAGAGAAAATCATGAGAACACAGATCGTCGAATGGCTGTAAACACATAAAGCTAAGGCGGCAGTTAGTAGACTCTGCATGCACTTTGAACTGGAGGTGTCACGTGACTAAATGCGCCAATAAGAAGGCGAGTTAGAAATAGCAGGGGAAAATAGTTAATTACGCCAAAGTGCCTGTCGAGGGAGACAAAGCAACATAAATACAGGTCAGCTATAACGAGTCATGACCCACACCCTAACCCTGACTCTCAATTTGTCGTAGAAGTGGATGCCTCGGATTCAGGGGTGGGGGCCGTCCTGTCCCAGCGCTCTCCCATTGACCAGAGGCTTCACCCCTGTGCTTTCTTTTTACGTCGCCTCAGCACCGCCGAAAGAAACTATGACTTTGGTAACCGCGAACTCCTGGCCATTGTCCTCGCGCTTCAGGAGTGGAGGCACTGGCTGGAGTGGGCAGCTAGACCCTTCCAGATCTTCACGGACCATAAGAACCTGGCATATATAAGAGCGGCCCACAGACTTAACTCCCGTCAGGCTCGGTGGGCTCTGTTCTTGACCCGGTTTGACTTCATAATCACTTACCGTCCAGGCTCTCGGAACGTCAATCCCGATGCCCTGTCCCGTCTCTACAGATCTTCAGGTGTGGAGTCCGCCCCGGAGGCAATCGTTCCGGAGGTCCGTGTGGTGGGGGCTCTGCGATGGGAGGTGGAGACAAGGGTGGTGGACTCGTTGAAGACGGTTCAGGTGCCTATGGAATGCCCCAAGGACAAGTTGTTTGTGCCGAAGGAATTGAGGACAGAGGTGTTGCAGTGGGGTCACGAATCAAAGGTGGCATGCCATCCTGGGATCAGTCGCACGCGATTCCTCATCTTGCCGAGATTCTGGTGGCCTGGCATCACTGCGGACGTCCGTGAGTTTGTTGCTGCCTGCTCGGTCTGCGCCAGCGGGTCTTCTTCGGCCCTTGCCCATCCCATCCCGTCCTTGGTCTCATATTCCTCTGGACTTTGTCACTGGTCTTCCGCCTTCACAAGGTAACTCCGTCATCCTCAGTGTGGTGGACCCTTTCTCAAAGATGGCCCATTTCATTCCCCTGCCCAAGTTGCCGTCATTGCTTGAGATGGCCAACTTACTTGTGAAGAATGTGTTTCGCATCCATGACATTCCTGTTGATCTGGTCTTTGACAGGGGGGGCGCAGTTCACATCCAAGGTTTGGAAGGCTTTCTGCAGGGCCATGGGGGCCTCATCAAGCCTGACCTCGGGGTACCACCCTCAATCCAATGGCTTGACCGAACGTGAACTGGTTGCTCCACCTCCCTTGGGTGGAATATGCCCATAACACCTTGATCTGCTCAGCCACTGGACTATCTCTATTCAAGTCTGCTTACGGATATCAACCTCCAGTTTTTCCTTCTCAACATACCCTCGGTCCATCTTCACCTCCGCCGGGCTCGCAGGGTCTGGCAGGACACTAGGGCTGCACTTTCCCGTACTGCCGACCGCAATCGTCGCGTGGCGGATCGTCATAGGCGTCCAGCTCCGTCTTACCGGCCTGGCCAGGAGGTGTGGCTCTCCACTAAGGATCTTCGACTAGCCGGGGTGTCAAGGAAGATGGGCCCGCGCTTCATTGGTCCGTTTGCTATTGACTCTATTATCAGCCCTGTTGCGGTGAGACTCAGGCTCCCGCCTGCGTTGAAGGTACATCCTGTGTTCCATGTTTCACTGCTGAAGCCAGTCTCTGCTAGCTCGCTCAACCCTCCAGAGGTGCCTTCTCCTCCTCCGCGTCTGGTCGATGGTGGGCCGGTCTACACGATCTGGTCGGTTCTGGACTCCAGGAGGAGGGGCAGGGGTGTCAAGTATTTGGTCGACTGGGAGGGCTATGGGCCGAAAGAGCGTCAGTGGGTCCCCCGCTCCTGGATCCTGGATCCGTCAACCCTCTCTCCACCCACAGTCAATCCTGGTGGAGTAGTGGGCGGAGTCACAGAAAGGAAGCAATTCCAATCAATCCGATCCACCTGGTGCTAATCAGCAGGCTACAGTATTTAGGTTCAGCCTCAAACAAACAATAGTGCCGGAGTATTGCCTTGCATGTGGTGCTGCTGCTTGTTGTTTGCCAAATCCCGTGGTCTCTCGAGTTGTATCCATTTGTCTTCGCGGCGGTAGTACTTAAGGTTAGTTAAACTAAGTTCTTCCGTGGTTTGTGTTTGCGATACAAGTCTAGTTAGCAGACTAAGAGTACTTCAGGTGTGTTTTTGTTTAAGTGCTCTTGGACACTTTCTGTTTAGTTTTTGCAAATAGCCTTTTTGTTCCATTGGTTCTCGTCCATTAGTCCTTGCTGGTGCAAACTAGTTTTTACTCTTGCGACGACGTCTGTGTTGTTGTTTAAATCAGTGGTTTGAATAAAGCCAGTGTCACTGCTCTCAAACACTTGCCTCTGCGTGGTGATCCCTTCTCTGGCCGTAAGGCCATCCATAACAATTGTATTCTATGTCCATAGCTTCTATTTTGTTTTATTGTTAATTTTTTTTCAATTTAAATGTATTTCAGGGCAATTCGCTTTACAATTGAAATAACTTATGTCGATTTTAGTGCACTTAGTGTAACCTGGTTCACTGTCTCTTTGTGACATTGAGCGCTTCAAGACAGAGAGCATAATTTTGCTGCAGTATTTTGATCATCACACTAGTGCTTTATATTCAGCTTTGGAGCTCCAGGGTTGGGTGGAGCTGAGGAGATGTGTGGGGAAGTTTATTTGTGCTCTTAAACGTAACCGCTGCAATGCAATCATTAAATAATGTGTTATTGATCTGATTCACCGCTCCTTCTTTATATTCACTCTCTATCGCGCTTCTCCGGGTCGCACAGAGCACAGTGTAGTGTATGAATGAGTCACGTAGATTTCAACCTTTCAAGCAACATTTAGAATCCGGGAGGCCTTCCAACTGGAGTGAATCATTTGTATTTTTGGAAAGTGGGAGTAGTCTCATTATTTTGATTAAAGCATTTAACATTTTTAATTGTTGAACTGTCATCGCTAAGTTAATTCTTATTTTACAATTTAAGTAAGACATCGGCTTTTATAATATACATGGCACGTTGGATAAAGTAGTCACTGATGGTGTAGTGGTACACTCGCCCGAGTTGTGTGCGGGCAGCGTGGGTTCAGTTCCCACTCAGTGACGGTGTCTATGTCTGCCCTGAGACTGGCTGGCGACTAGTTCAGGGTGTAGTGCGCCTTTCGCCCGTAGTCAGCTGGGATAGGCTCCAGCACCCTCCTGCGACCCTGTACAGGATAAGCGGTGTGGATAATGACATGACATGACACGTTGGATAAAAGAACCCTCTCCCACGCCTCTTCCCTTGAGCTTGAAGCCCTGATACACTATTTCTATTCTTCTCCCACTTCAAAGCCTATGTGTTCCAAATGTGTGTAACATCATGATGAAGCTTACCTCGAGCCTACCCACGGCAGCCATCTTCCGGGGGAGTTGCGAGTGATAATAAAATAAAGTAAGACCAACAGGCAGACATCACGTATGCGCCAAGTTCTGATTTCAGCAAATGGACGTTTTTCGTAGAAGGGAGTAGAGAAGTTCCTGATTTCAATCTAGCAAGTCCATAAATTGCGTTTATGACAGCTAAAGATGAAAATATTAAGGTTGCTTTTATTTTCCATCCTATAGACAACATAGGCGGGCCGTGCACTTCACACGTATGGCCTTCAGTGAAGTCCTACTTAGTCCGACTTAAATAAATCCCCCCCACATTACTGTAACAAATTGGGTTACCTGGTATTGGTTCTTGTGTTGACATTTGTGTTTTGCAGAGTTGTGTTGTTTCCAACCTTTCTGAATGCATCACGTGACTCACTGGACGGCAGGGGTGTGTGAGAAAGAGAGAGAGAGTGAGTGATCCATTGTGCTGATGAATGAGGGGCAGGTTGCCCGGAGTTGGTAGGAGTCGGTTTCAGCCAACAGTAGCCGTTTTGTAAGAATAAAAAAGTGATAATTCAATGGCGGTATGACGTGTGTCTGAGCGGCACGGTAGCCCGACTGGTTAGCACGATGGCCTCACAGTGAGAGACAGCATTGGGCGTGGGTTCAATCTCCGCTCTGGCTTTCCTGTGTGGAGTTTGCATGTTCTCCCCGTGCCTGCGTGGGTTTCCTCCGGGTACTCCGGTTTCCTCCCACATTCCAAAATATGCATGGCAGGTCGATTGAATACTCTAAATTGCCTCTAGGTATGAGTGTGAGCATGAATGGTTGTTCGTATCCGTGTGCCCTGCCATTGGCTGGCAACCAGTTCAGGGTGTCTCCCGCCTACTGCACAAAGATAGCTGGGATAGGCTCCAGCACCCCCCGCGACCCTAGTGAGGAGAAGCGGTACAGAAGATGAATGGATGGTTGACGTGTGTCTTTCAAAGACGCTACAATACAATCATTTATGACACTATGGCTGGACAAATAACATACAGAAACACACTTACACATAGTCAGTGAGTGTTGGATGACCTAGCTTTTCTAGAAAGGTCCATCTTGAAAATAGCCTCGCAAGTGTATCTGCAATTAAATCCACACTTTTTCCTCCTTCCTTCGGCCATTGTTGTTTGAAAAAAGCAAGAATATATTTTTGATTTTTGAACGGTTGCCAGTTACGACTTTCGGGTGTGTAGATTTTGCATAGTGTTGCCCCCTCATTTGTGAATACCCATTCACAAGATGCGTTGGTCACCTTAAGCGTAAAGCCAGCGAGAAGGCTCATTGTAACCAACTCTTGATCTGATTTCCATTGACTTTGACAGAATAGACGACCGCACAATTGTATCTGAAGGCCTCGGACGAATAGTGAATGCTACTGGTATCATGAAATCTGCCTGGCAACATTAGTTAGCTGCATTCAATTGGATAAAAACTATCACCTAAAAATACAACACTGGGATATAAAATGACATCAATGTGAAGAATATGACCATGATTTATTGATTATGTTAGGCCAGCAGAGAAGGCCTTGACCACCCACCACTGGTAGACAGAGAGTTATCCCCCCCCCCCAAAAAAAAAATTTACATCTAATTTAAAGAAACATTTAAAAACGCAGTACTGAACACTCAAGCTTACAGAGTCCCAACAGTTGCGTGAATCAGAGCTGCGACTAATGCAGGACAACTCTGAATTTCAAAGTTAGATTTCTAAACAATGTACTGTAATGGCTTTCAGATTGGTCAAGGATGCAGTCTGTCTCTAATGAAATCTGTTCATTTTTTTGATAAACAAAAGTGCAGCAAATAAGTCTCATTTACGCAGAACCGGCTGATGGCCATAACTCACGCCCATACGCTCCCCATTCAAACTGACTGCCCAAGCCAATCTTCCCCAACCTGGCTCATCCCCTCTCAATGATGTTACCCCCAACTCAAATGATCCCACCCTCACATTCACAAATAACACTTGTCAGATATTATATTGCCCTCCCTGTTATGAACTGTAAAAGTGCGTTGTCGTCTTTGGGGGTTGATCAGTCCCTGAGGCGATTCCGCCTCCGCACACAGTGGTTCATGGATCCACCACACGTCCTTAAACAGTGGGTGAGGCAGAAATATAGGAAGACCACTACCCCGGTACGGAGCCAACCTTTTCCTACCTCTAGGGGAAACTTCCCACCCGATAAACTATCTCCTTCACCCACTCCAGTACACTACATGGCCCATACCAACGGCTGTCTAGTTTGGGGCAGTGTACCTTCTTTCTTTTGGGGGTATACACCCAAACCAGCTCACTGGCCTTTGCAATCCACAATCTCAGATCTGCACTGAATCATGTCATGTCATGTCATGTCATTATTCACACCGCTTATCCTGTACAGGGTCGCGGGAGGGTGCTGGAGCCTATCCCAGCTGACTATGGGCAAAAGGTGCGCTACACCCTGAACTGGTCGCCAGCCAGTCACAGGGCAGACATAGACACCGTCACTGAGTGGGAACTGAACCCACGCTGCCCGCACACAACTCGGGCGAGGGTACCACTACACCATCAGTGACTGCACTGAATAATTTCTTGTCAAAAAGAAGCAATCTCAGTCCTCCCAAAGTTTGTACTCTTTATCTCACAAAAGCACCACTTCACCCTGGTGATCTTTGGCGTGTGTTTGCATGGTTGGGGTACTTGTCGATTGCTTGTCTTAATTGTGGCTGTGCTAAGCAAAAAATATCTGCAATAAGTTCTCCATCATGTACGTGTGAGAGAAAGTAGCATGTGACTCCAACACGTTTAATTATGGTGAAGAGCACCCTGTGGTTTCAATGAGATGGTGAGAGTTTCAAGTTGTTTATTTTTTTCTTATTGTCAGGTGTGACATTGCGAATGAGAGCTTAGTACAGTGAAACCCCGCTACTTCGCGGTTCACCTTTCGCGGGTTCAGTGCTTCGCGGGTTTAAAAAAAATATTAAAAAATTAAAAACTTTTTTGCCCGGGCACGATCGGGGCTCTCCATTCGCTCCGCTCCGCGGGGGCATTGTAGTTTCGCCGAGCGGCACGACGGGGCGCCGGAGCGGTTAGACGGCCGGCGTGCGCCGAAGAAGAGCGTGGGCGAAGAGGAGAGTGGACGAAGAAGAGCACGTTCCCCCGGGCACGATCGGGGGCGACGTTTCGCACGGTTCGGACTGTACCAGAGCTCCGGCCGGCGTGCGTGGCAGTTAAGCCGAAGAGGAGCACCTTCCGCCCGGGCACGAGCGGGGCGACATTTCGCTCCGTTCGGGACCGTACGAGAGCTCCAGAGGAGGCCGGCCGGCGTGCGTGGCAGTTAAGCCGAAGAGGAGCACCTTCCGCCCGGGCACGAGCGGGGCGACATTTCGCTCCGTTCGGGACCGTATGAGAGCTCCGGAGGAGGCCGGCCGGCGTGCGTGGCAGTTAAGCCGAAGAGGAGCACCTTCCGCCCGGGCACGAGCGGAGCGCGAGGCTGTCAGTTATGAATGAATAAATGAATTAATAAATAAAAGAAGAATGCCACCTTTCATTTCACAGGGCACACCAGACGGCGTACCAGCAGGTAAAAGTCGAAGTAATTAAATGAATACAAAAAGTAATTGAATAAATGCAAAAATAATTGCTGGGGAATAAAAAAAATAATAAGTTTTAATAATAATTTGGGTTTTTTTGTTATAACATGAATTTCACTCTCTCTCTCTACCCGTATTCTATATGGTGTACTGTATACAGGGGGGTATACTGTATACCTGTATAGGTTTTTTTAAGCATTTTTGAAGGGGCGCCGCTACTTCGCGGATTTCAGTTTTCGCGGGTGGTCTCGGTCCCCATTAACCGCGATAACCGGGGTTTCACTGTATTCCATATTCAGTATCGCCACATCAACAACTCCGCCGAACAATCAAAAATTAGAGGATGTGTTTTTTTTTTGTTTTTAAACCAACACCAATAATGCCCTTAGCTTATGCCAATCGGTGATAAAATTGCAGCTTACCTAAATGCTTTGCCCCAAGAGTGCTTCTGCGGTATTACGTCAATCACAGACGCAGAAAAAACTCTATTGTCCGTAGCTTGCTCACGGACAATATATCGGAAATGGGAAGCTCACTAAAGAATTGGTTGTGTAGTTTCTCACTTGATGGGGGACCAAACGCATCTATTTGTGTACAAGGAATTAAAAATTCATTACATCAGCTGTATCCTCCAAATCCTATTACTTATATCATGTATCTGCATTCCGACCCCCTCAAAGAATGGTGTGTAACTTTTGGGCTGGCCAGCCCAGGTGGTTTTCTCACGTTATGTTTCAATGCTGTGATTGACAGGTGATCAATTTAAGTTAACTTCACTCATCTGGGCTACAGTGCCCTGCTCAGGATAAGCATTACAGATGATTGATTGATGGTCTCATTACTAAATCAGTTTCCACATTAAGTGCCGACATTTATTTTTTTTTAAATCCTTCAATTGGAAGTGGGGTAATTCCACTAAAAAGTGCTATTCCTTTTAGAGTAAACTCCTGGCTAATTTGAAAAGCAAATGTTAAGATTTTCTCATACGAACAGATGCACAAAAACCTGTTCGCCAAAATCAAACTAGAACATTCTTTAAGTTGGTGCGCACCAGTGGAGTCACTGTGACGACAAGAAAACCTCAGCTAAATGTCATTACTTGGCAGATAATAAATGCATTTTGATACAAATTCATGCAAACAACATTACACTCAATGGCGCTATCAGTGCCATACACTGACTTTAGAAGAGGTGAAAAGGATAGATGAGGCCAATTTAGAATTACTTGCAAGTCTGATAAGACTGTAGAATGCAGCAAATATGAGTAAGACATTACAGACATCTTGGTGGATTAGTATAAAACCTGTGGCGATTTTCACTTCATACATGATGAGAAGAAGGTGTGAAGAAGCTAAATAGATATGTTTAGTGTCTTTTTTATTATGTGTGAGGTGCGTCTGCAACACTAAGGATGGATCTTTATGGCTTTTCCTGAATGCATGGTGTGACCAATGGTGCAAAGCAGACCAAGAATGCAGAGATTGGATTTTTTTCTGGCCCCAAGCAGTTTTATCATAACTGGACATTGTTTCTTCATTAAATAAAAGAGGTGAGAACAGCTGTGAAGACTTTCTGAATCAAACACTTAAGCTATGGATGCTGCACACACCATATCATCTCACCACCCTGTAATGACTGTGACAAAGTGTATACATATAGCCCCTTGCAATTATTTACCCAAATATCTCTGCCTCTTCCACACTAGTACAACAACAACAACAATGATAATAATAATAATAATAATAATAATAATAATGGAGTGGAGTGAAGTGGAGATCTGTAGGAAAGCAGAGAGATATGGAGGGGCTCGGTTACGGATGGCCTGAAAAGTGAGGGGCAGAATCTTGAATCCGTTTGAAGACACATTTTTATTCTTTAGCTTTCAACATGAGACTGTCGCTGTTTTGCTATTATTCTGGCATCGATTGTAAATGTGTTTATGTATTTTAATTCATGTTCTAATTATCAGAATCAGAAATCCCTTTATTGTCATTGTACAGTGTGCAACAAGATTAGAGAGCTCCCCACTCCAGTGCAATACAACAATAATTTAATCAAATATATAAATTAGATAATAGAAGAATAAATAATGAGATGGAAAATAATACGAAATTGGATAAATAAAAACACATTATGTTGCGGTTCTGCAAGGAAAGGGTGGTCGTGTGTGTGTGTGAGAGTTCAGAATGGTGATGGCTCTCGGAAGGAAAGTGTTTTTTAGTCTATTAGTCTTTGATTTGATGCATCTGTAGCGCCTGCCAGAGGGCAACAGGTCAAACAGGTGTGAGTTCGGGTGAGTATTGTCGTTGACGATATTGAGAGCTCTGCTGAGGCACCGGGTGGTGTAGACGTCCCAACAGGGAGGGGAGAGGGCAGCCAATAATCTCTGCGTCGTTTTGACTGTCCTCTGGAGCCTCACTCGGTGTGCCTCAGTGCAGCCTCTGTACCAGGTGGAGACACAGTAGGTCAGCAGGCTCTCAATGGACGAGTGGTAGAAGGCCAGCAGCAGCTTCTTGTCCAGTTTGAATTTTCTGAGGAGCCTCAGGAAATGCAGACTTGCTAATTTATATGAAGGCGTATGGTAAGCGCTTTGTTACAACTCCATCTGTTGTGAAATGCGCTATATAAATAAAATTGTATTGTATTGTATTCTATTCTATTGTCATCAATGCAGTATTTCACGGGGAGCCAGTGAAGCTGCTGGGGGAAAGGAGGGGATCCTGGTATTCAGTGCATGATGAATCCAACAGTACCACATCATCAGCAAAAAGCAGTCATAAAACCCACCAAAGCGGACCCTCTTAATGCCTGGATATTCTATATTTAAAGCTACATACCGCTGAAAATTATATGCCCATTCAATTAGGCAGTGTGTATAAACAATAATAGTTCAAATTGTCAGGTTTCCGTGGCGGTTGAGTGGGAGAAGGACCCAAAAATGCTGGAAAGTGAGGCATGACTAACTTAGAGGGGGTTTTAATTGAAGAAACAAAAGACAAACAAGAAACTTGAACTTGGAAAACTAAGATATCAAAAAGTGCAAAACAACAGGGACCAACAAAACACAATGACATGATTTAACTAAACATGACTTGACTGGGCGAGATTGGCAGGAAGACAACAGACATGGACATGAACATCTGACACGGACAATGCACCAACTAGAACTGAAAGCAAACAGGGAACTAAATGCACACAAATTAACGAGCCAACTAGGAGCAACTGGACAAGACACGAAGGGTTGGAAGGACCTGATTTGTTAACACTCCAGCTTGCGTAGACGGACACAGGTGAACGCAATGAACATGACGAGACACACCGAACACATGGAAAAAACATGAAACTAAATACTAAACCAAAAACCACAATGACTGATCATGACACAAATGTCAGTGGTATCTGATTCCCTAAAAAAAAGAGTTAAATCCCATTAAGTTAATCAAAATAAAGACATACCCTTATCTTAGCCAGTTTTGAGGGGGTACGGAATCACTATGACATAATGCGTGCTTGTTACATGCCACTGATCATTTCCGGGCCTATTTTGCAATAAATATGCTGCATGGCATCGTCAAGTATTTCCATAATTGGGATAGTGCTCCTTACCGTGTCAGGTTTCATGATTTTCATTTGTGAAAAAAAAAAGGCATTTACAACAACCAACCTGAGCCTCTTCACAAGGCAAGGTCTATTAAAATCTCTACGTCCGAAAAACATGATTGATCCTCACCAAAAGTTATGTATGCATCTCTACTCTTGCCTACTTCAGAGTCTGGAATTATTAGAGCATATTTCGCAATCGTTTTGATTTTATGTACATGGTAAGCCACTAATTGCCTGATATAAAGAAAAAACATTGGCGTCACTTAAATGTATGAAAGCCGGGATCAAATTGTCACTAAAATTCATGTGGACATGTACACTGTATATGCATGCCCACTTAGTGTTCCAAAAATATTAGAATGATCGTCCTCATATTTTGAATTGTATACTGTATATGTTGCGAAGCAATTGCTTTGTTGTGTGACTGAATTTTGTTCAAATCCATATTGATTAATATCTGTTAAAATCGTTTTTCACTCTTATGGTAACAACAAAAAAAGGAAAATGCATTAAGTTGTAGTAATGCAGTGGTAAACGCATTTGACTTTCATGCAGCCAGTGTGATATTGATTCCCGCTCAGTTGCATTAAGTGTGGAATGTGAGTGTTAACTGTTTTCTTTCGCTCTACATCTTTTTGTTTCTGCATGAAGTAAGGGTAATTGAAGATTAACTGTGGTCATGAAATAAACTCACACCTAACTGATATATTCCATATTTCAGCCTATTCAAAGATATTGTAGTCTTTTTGTTCTGTCTCAGGTCTTTGAATACCTGATACCCAAGTTATTACACAATGAGCTATTAAAAAAAATTGCATTCTCACTTATAGTAAGTATTGAGGAAAGTTGCTCAAAATGATTCACTACAGCACAGACCTCTTCTAAAGCAGAATTGTTAGCTAAATAGGGTTTTTGTCAATAAATCCATCAGTCAGGCCATTAGTGATGAGTAAATGAAGCTTCAATTCTGCTTCATGGTTGTGGATTCGATTCTGGCTCAGGCCCGTGTGGAGTTTGCATGTTCTCCCCGTGCTTGCGTGGGTTTCCCCCGGGTACTCCAGTTTCCTCCCACATTCCAAAAACATGCATGTCAGGTTGATTGAACACTCTTAATTGCCCCTAGGTATGAGTGTGAGTGTGGATGGTTGTTTTTTTATGTGTGCCCTGTGATTGGCTGGCAACCATTCCCCGCCTACTGCCTAATGACAGCTGGGATAGGCTCCAGCATCGCTGCAACTGTTGTGAGAAGCGCTACAGATAATGGATGGATGAAGCAATTTAGACAATAGGCTGTGTGCATGTGCATGTGTTTGCGTGAGTTAGAGCATTGTACCCCTCCGCTCTGACAAAACTCCTGCCCCCTGGCCCAGTATTTACAGTAAAATTGGTGCAATCCCACCACTGACTAACTTCTTGTAGTAGGCACAGAATAAAAATGCTAAAAAATATATAAAGCAGTCTTTTATTAAAGTTCAGAGAGCTTATAAAACAAAGGTCATGGCACTTATGTAACGTCCTTAAAAGCTGAACACTCGAGTCAATGTGGAAGTACGACAAGAATGTTGTTGGAGAAAGAAGTGAAAACATGCTGAAGAGTAAGAGCTCAAGAGTTGATTACGATAGAGAGGGACGAGGTGATGCCAAAGCCTGAAGGGCAGAAGGGAGATTTGGAATCAAGCCAGCGTAATGAAGTGCAGATGGTGATGATGTAAGCAGTATGGTTTGTGAGTGTTCCTGTGTGATTGTCTGCATTTGTAATGACTAAGGGACTAAGGCAACCATTAAGCACAAGTGACAGTACGCCATGTGGAACCTACAGTAATGAAGGAGTATTCTATTGAGCATCCTAAATCTATGTTTGTAGATGATTGGGCTAAAATGAGCAATATTCCAGAAGTAATATAAGCAGCTCAGAGGATGGACTCGATATGTGTTATGTGGTTTCACACTTGGACAGTTTTAGCACTCCAAATGATAATAGAATGGTTTGACAGTGTTTTTTTTTTCTCGTGACTATGTAAACATGCATAACAAACTCAGACCCATACCTTGGATGTAAGTCTCTGTTCAAGTTCACTGAGCAGTTCTCGATATCCATTGCTGATAAAGATAAAACAGCCCAGGTTGACAGTACTGTCTGTACTGTTGCGTTTGCTACGAGTAGTAGATTTTCAAGAAATCCTGTCATCGCAGTTGAATAATGCTCATTACTTCGAAGAACTTCTAAAATGTAATTCAAAAGCGCCATTGCACTTTAAGGACTGTTTGGTTCATGTATGATGTATTAACATGCATGCCATCAGAGGTTTTCATCGGCGAAAAGTGCATTTGGGATTGAAAAGTAGAACTGTTGCTGTATTAATTGTTGGAGAGATTTTAGGAGAAATGGACAGGGTGTTTGCGTTTAGATGTGGGAAAAGGAGGAATGGAAAGAGAGAATTTATCTGAGCACGAGAGACTCATCGCATTGCTGCAGGACAACGTTACATAATTGAGTAGTCATAAACGGTTGTCTTGATTGGCTAGTTTCACTCACAAAATCGATTGGAAAATCATGGCATCATGGGCAGTAATGAACAAGCACAGAGTGACACTGTGCTGCATTGCACTTTGCATAAATGTGCAAAAAAAAATGTTTTTTAAAAAAAGAGCAGCACAAACTGTGGTCCTGATGTTTGCAACAATTGTCTTTCCTGCGGATTGGAGGAAGAGAGGAATTTGTGATACCAAAAATGGCTAATAGTGGTGTGTGCTCACAATGTCAACACACTTTAAAAATATACAGTACGGTATTTAAAAAATGTACACCATGAACAACATTTTTTGTGAATGCTGATAAAATAGTCATTTAATGTTGATATGCATACATGTTATTGATGATACTTTTTTCCACTATTTTTTATTTTAGTGTGATTTCTCGATTATAAGCCACAACTTTTTTTCCCCACTCCTTGAGCACTGTGGCTTTTAAAGTGGCACAGTTTATGAATTTTTACTGACAAGCTTCAAGCCACCAATAGATGTACCCATAGTTTCGTCACATCTGACCAATTAAATTACAGAATATTTCACAGAGGACTGTGTGATTTGGCCCCCCATCCGGAATATTCATCATCCATTTGCAGTTGGAGTGCACACCAGTGAGCGTGGAGTGGACTGCCTGAAGGGAGAAATGTGGGAGTCTGTATGTGTAGCGGTGCGCGGCTGTTTCAGGAAAAATTCTGAGCCAAAAGAAGAATATTGAGTTGAGTAAATGAATATGGGGAACGAGTGCCATAAATACAGATAGGCCTGGTCGATATGGCCAAAATTTCATATCTTGATATTTTTGCCAGCTATCTCATCAACGAGACGATAAAAATATTACTATGGGTTTAGTGTAAATTAAGCATTTTTTAAAAGACAAAAACTAATTATCAATAAAAAGGATGTGGAAAGTGGAGATTTTCTTTAATAGAACTTACTGACAGCCATCAATATTAACAAAGTCAGCAATATATTTACCGTAAATGGGCTTTAACGATGAGAAACAAATTTATGCTGCAACAGAAGTGTTTATTATGTTTGCGAGCGTGCATTTGTTAACTGCATTGTGTGTGTTGTTCTGTATCAATGTGTCCATACACGACCCTACTAAAGATAAAAGGCTCCGAAAATGGATGGCTTGAAAAATACCAAAAACAAACAGTTAACCCCTAACCCTCTCGCATGACGAGGGTTTTGCATGCATTGTTTCAAGTCGATGTGACGTGGACCAAAAGCGATTTGAACTATGCCAGCCTGGATTGCGTTTTGAAGCTTCCCATTCAATATGTCGTATTGTGTGGCTTGTTTAGTCCGCAAAAATATAGTGGCAGTCAACAAAGACTTGTATTGCTACGGAAATAGGACGTGGGTGATAATCATGAGGTCTGGATAGTGTGGAAAGGCAAGGTGAGCATATCACGATCTAAGTAATTCAAATCTGTCGATATTGATATGAATTGATTTTTATTTCAACTATCCAAAGGAAAAATACCATTAAAATTAGTCAACTAACTGTGACAAGTCAAATAATCAAAAAGAAATTCTATTGCATAGCCCTCAAGCACTGGGGTTATAGCCGCCCTCTCAATGGAACCTCCTGCCATTCCTTCGTCACCCCAGGTAAACCTCTGTAGAACTGCCACTCTTGGAACGTAAAGCGTTACGGGTTTGTGTAGTAAATATTTGGAGGGGGTGAAGCAGAAGACAAGTGTGACGTCCGTCAATCGGCTGAGAGGAGCCTCGGCTTGATTTCTCATGATTATGAAAAAACGGTGCCCTCATGTTGGCCTATACCCCGTGGGGTTCCCTGTTGAATGGGTTATCACTTCCTCAATTTGCCTGCAACAAAACCTGTGTATTTTTGTGTATACAAAAAAAACTGTTAGCATAAAAAGGCATCAAGAACCTCCACTTTGAAGTACAAAGAAGCCGAACAGAATAAAAAGGTTGTATGTCAGCAGCATGTTTTACGGTTCTGGAGGAGGGTCGGCAGCAGCAGCAGGACATTCACTGCTGGAGGCAGGTCAAAAGGTGAACACACGACGTACACTACTAAAAAAGGGTCAGAAGGTGGCCATTAGATGTGTGCTGCTGGAGCAGTGTTAGAAAGCGTCTGCTAGACTTGCGCCACAGGAATTGACGCCGCCAACTTTTCAGAATCCAGAATGGGTGACTTGAGCTGCGGTGGAGCCAAAACAAGAGCCTCAACATTAGTGTGGAGCTGCCCAGAAGCCAGAACGAGGGCCTTGGGGTGCTGTAGAGATGGAACTGGGCATGCATTATCCTGATCAGCCATACAGAGTGAGGGATCATAAATAAGTGGCAGAGTGCGCAAGCACTAGACAAGGAGCTTCGAAATATGGGTGAAGAAACCGGTGTAGACAATGATACCAATACAGAAGACGAGTGTAGAAGGAGGAGAACAGACCAACAATGACCTTTACTGAGGCACATCCGCAGGCCATCACGCAGTGGCTTGGTCAGCAGACTGATTGAGACGACCAGCAGAGTGACGGTGTGCAGGTTAACGACGTGCTTCCCGCTGGGTTTCTGTGTACTCTGTTACTATGGGACCGGGGGATGTATTTCCTGGGGGTGTGCAGGCAAACAAAGGCAGCTGGACCTAAACGCAGGGAAGCAGGCAAGGCCAGAAATCCCATATTATTTATTCCCAAAAAAGGCAAACAAAAGGTAGGGGCAAGCAGGGGGAAAAAAATAAAATGACCGAAGTCCACAAAACATTGTAAAAATGATCAAATAAAGAGTGGGGTGCTCCCCACTACGGACGTGA
Organism: Idiotropiscis lumnitzeri; assembly: GCF_059441095.1. NCBI lineage: Eukaryota > Metazoa > Chordata > Actinopteri > Syngnathiformes > Syngnathidae > Idiotropiscis > Idiotropiscis lumnitzeri. The sequence goes on along the minus strand of NC_142394.1, from coordinate 984,514 downwards.
CAAGAGAACATGCGACCCAAAAAGTTTAATAACAATGATTTATAAAATGAATCATCATTATAATAATTTTTGTAGTTGACAATGCGATGAAAATCTAGTTGAAATCAATCAATCACTGCTATCATTCATATTTTTTCTGAAGATTACAGCGGTCTCCAACCTTTTTTGGATGAACCAATACAAATCATAAATAGAAATACTCCTTAACATTATGCTAAATATAATTGCTATTACTGGGAGCCAAGGCGGCACATTGGATGACTGGTTAGCATGATGGGTTCTCAGTGCAGAGGTGCAGGGTTTGGTTCGTACCTGAGAGGAGTTTGCATGCTGTCCACATGCCTGCGTGGGTTTTCTCTGGGCACTCTGCCTTCCTCCAATGTTCCAAAAACATGCACGTTTGGTCGCCTGAACATCTTAAATTTTCTCTAAGAATGAGTGTGAGCGCGGATGGTTGTTAGCCATTGTGTGCCCTGCAATTGGCTGGCAACCAGTTCAGGGTGAAACCCGCCAACTGCCCGTAGACACCTGGGATAGGCTCCAGCAGCGACCCTCGTGAGGCGAAGCAGCTTAAATAATGGATGGGTAGGTGGATTACTGGGAATGCTGCATGTTTTTATTTTCACAGAGCCAGTAAATTTTATCTTTTGTTCCATAGCAGATTATAAGACGGTGCATTGTAGCCAAGCTCCCAAAAAATGAAGGCTCTATTTGATTTGTGCTTGTAGCAGTCAATAGAGTCAAAAGACAGGATGCCAAAAACGTAATTTTCAAATTCAAGCTTGAAACCTTGATGCAGATTAGTAAAGTCTATTTGTTGAAAAATGTAACTAAATAGAAACAGGGTGAGGAGACAATGATGCAGACCTGATCAATACACTGGGGGAGAGGTGATTTGTTCGCAACAGCTGAGACAAAATGAAAAGACTGGGATGACACAGGAAAAAAAAAAATCTCAATTAAGGAAACTGAAATGATCTGCACAAACGTTCCGAAAGATAAACAAAGCACACATCATGACAACTCTTCAAAGCTTCAGAATTTGTGAAAGTTTTGGAGGCACCCTTTTCTGTTCCAGCAGGACTTGAGCCCTACTTCAGAAAGAAAAGTCTGAAAAAGCAACATTGGATAATTTGTTGTGGAAGAACTTCACTGTCTGTCTTAGAGCACTGAACGTAAGGCAATGAAACTGGATCAACTGGAATGGACTTTGTTATCCAAGCCTTCGTGTTCAAGCTCAATGACTTCTGACCTCAAAATGTTCTCGATCAAAGAACGGGGGAAAAAAATGTACAAACACACTCCAGCATGTTCCCTGAATAAGGAATCTGTTATTATACTGTTGCTCTGCATTTCCTTCAATTTTCAGTTGCAGTGATCCTCAAACTTTCATCGCAAATTGAGAACAGCATCATCTTGATTTTATCGACAAGGCAGGTGTTTTGTGGAGGCAGGTGTTCCCCGTATTTTGTACGTTTTTTTATCATTTCAAATCATGTATGCCGTATGCCGACTTTTGTACGGGCAAAAAAAAAACATTTTAATTAAAAAAAAATAAAAAATCGAAGAGTACGTAGGCTTTTGAGTAGACAGGAAGCTGTTGACCCTTCACTTCCTGTGGGTGGAACGTCCACATGTGTGAAAGCTCAGTATTTTTGATAAAGCATGACATGCGCATGCGCCGTTAACTGTCTGCCTTTCCGCTTGTGTTAGTGTTGCAATCGAAGAAACATTCAGTAAAAATCGTCAAAGTAAGCAAGCAAGTATGGGAGAACCGCTAAACAAGAAACTAAAAATTCAAGCATCAGGTCGACACCAAAAGGAATGGGAAGTGCACAACATCCCATTCGCGGCTGCGGGCCACTTTAGTGAATTGGTGAAAGTTATGTTCCCGGATTCACAGACAGCTAAGGTAATTTTTTTTTATTATTAGTATAAACACATGTTTAACATATTTGCCTTTATTGCACCATGGTAACTGTAACTGTAAATATTCTGTTTCCTAATTAATTTTAACATTTCCTGCTTATATAAATATAATGAATAATTCATTATAAAAAATACAAATATATATATATATATATATATATATATAAAATTCTGAATTTTGAGTTCCTGACACAATTTGCGTCGCGTGGTGTTTGTAAGGTTTTTGGTGGATTTATAAGGGGAATCTTGATCATTTATAAGGGCTGCTACTGGCCGAGGTTGACAGGTATGCAGTTTGAACATGTTGTACAAACCTGCAATGTCTGCAAGTGTTTTGATTGGTCAGCAAGATTTCAGAAGCTCAGGAAGGATTGGATTAGTTTGTTCTTTGCCCTCAGAAACTGTTCAGCCTAATTGTAATTGCATCACCTCGGCCTGAGAAAAATACCCCACAATTAGTATTTCTGTGCACTGCGCAGGTCCTGGGATAACACTTTTCATTTCATCAGCTCATTGTGACTCCATCTTCTGCTAAGATTTAAATGCATCCAAAGGGAGAATTTATGCCACAAGCTTGTTTATCACAATAATCCAGCTCCAGATATTTAAATTGACATGGATAACACTATGCATGTTTTATCTTCAACTTTATAGCACAGAAACATGAAATAAAGACATCTGTGACGTATTATTGAGAGTTTTCTAAACATTACAACTCAGGTGTTTAAACTCTCTTTTTATGGCATGTAAAAAAAATCAGTTTAAAGGTACAATATATGAAAGTAGTAAGGATCATTAGACAATCTTAAGTCAGCAGGGTTAGAAGAAGACAAAACTTTAGGTACATGAGTGAAATACATGCTTAGCCTTTGAAAAGTCCTGTCAAAGATCTTCATTCATATCCAAGAATTTTTATCCAAATAAAGGTAAATTGTTATGTGAAGCGGAACAGCTAAGCAAATAAACATTTTTCAAAATGTAAAGTCACAGACACAGCAACACTCTTACTTTAAACTTTGAATGGTATTAAAATACAAGTAGTACAAATGTGATGCTCCCAGATAGCTCACTCGCTCACCGTGTCGCTCAATTTAAATATTTTTTACATTTACAATATGATTATTATTAGACAATTAAATTAGACATTTTTAAAAGTATCAAATGTACTATATGTGTCGCGGTTCCCTGAACCGTGTGGGGAGGAAGGAGGACCCAAAGGCGACAGGTGAGGGAGAAACAGGGTTTATTGCGGAAGGGAGTTGAGGAGCGAGCTGGGGAGAATCCACCACCAGGCGAGTGTCGGCGTGGACAGCGTCGAGTGACGCCGACGTGCAGGTGTCGGAGTGGCAGCCACCGGGGACGGCAGATGGTCGTGCGTCGGAGCGGAGGGCGCCGGGTGGCACGGACGAGAGTGCGGCAGAGCGGGACGCGCTGGGAGGCGAAGTCGGTCTGGCGAGGTAGCGGGAGGCACGGCGGAGCGGAGAGCGCTGGCGGGATGCGTGCCGGGCAGGATCTCGGAGGCGCTGGCGGGCTGAGCGGGACCAGACGGGTTCAGGTCGGCTAGACGGGGAAACAGGGAGAGCATGGGTCAAGCAGGCACGAGAGCACGAAGAGTCAGGCGATCGGGAAGCAGGACGAGACATGAGCCAGTACCACGTGAGGTGACGAGATAATCCGGCGTCGGACTCCTGGCGCGGCTGGTCTTTATGCAGGGCGCTGATTGCCGGCAACGAGCTGCAGGTGCGCCGGAGCCGACGCCCACTTTCTCCGGAGGAGGGCCTGGCTGGATGGATCGCGAGCCTGTAAACAATCAGAACTGCCACGCCCTCCTCCCCGACCCGAACCGTCACAGTACCCCCCCCCTAACGGACGCCTCCTGGCGTCCTACCCGGCTTGTCCGGGTGGAGTGCGTAGAACTCCCTGATGGGGGCGTCGGTCAAGAAGAGTTTACGCGAGATCCAGGAGCGCTCCTCCGGACCGTAGCCCTCCCAGTCCACCAGGTACTGGTAGCCCCGGCCCCGGCGCCGTACGTCCAGGACCTTCGCCACCGTGTAAGCCGGGTGGTCGTCTATTATCAGGGGGGGTGGGGGGGGGTAAAGCCGGAGGGCTCAGAGGGCTGGAGGATACCGGTTTGAGGAGGGAGACATGGAACGTAGGGTGAATTTTCAGGGAGTCGGGAAGCTTGAGTCGAACAGAGCACGGGTTAATAACTTTTTCGACGGGAAAAGGACCGATAAAGCGAGGGGCCAGCTTACGAGACTCGACTTGGAGGGGAAGGTCGAGTGAGGAGAGCCACACCATCTGGCCAGGCACGTAGTCCGGGGCTGGGGACCGGTGGCGATCGGCCAGTCGCTTGGTCCTCTGGGCTGTTCGGGTGAGAGCGGCCCTCGCCTCGACCCACACCCCCCGGATCCGGCGGAGGTGCTCCTCCACGGAGGGGATGGCCACGGTATGCTCCTGGTCTTTGAAGAGGGGTGGTTGGTAACCAAAACACACCATGAAGGGAGACATACCTGTGGCCGAGGTGGAGAGGGAGTTGTGGGCGTACTCGACCCAGGGGAGCGCGTCGCTCCAGGAGTCCGGGTTTCGGGCCACCACGCAACGGAGGGCGGCTTCCAGGTCCTGGTTGGCCCGTTCTGTCTGGCCGTTGGATTGGGGGTGGTAGCCCGACGATAGACTGGCGGTGGCCCCGACTGCCTTGCAGAATTCCTGCCACACCTGAGACGCGAACTGGGGGCCCCGGTCAGACACGATGTCCTCAGGGATGCCGTGGAGTCGGAACACGTGTTGAGTGATGAGTCTGGCTGTCTCAAGCGCGGTGGGAAGCTTGGGCAGGGGGACGTAATGAACGCACTTCGAGAACCGGTCTACCAAGGTGAGGATGACTGTGTGCCCATTGGACGGAGGGAGGCCGGTGACGAAGTCTAGGGCGACGTGCGACCAGGGACGGCTCGGGATAGGCAGGGGTCGGAGGAGGCCGGCCGGGACCGCATGGGAGGCCTTCCCGCGGGCGCAGACGGAGCAGGCTTGCACAAACTCCCGGGTATCCTTCGCCATCCGGGGCCACCAAAAGCGCTGCTGGAGGAAGCGGAGAGTGCGTGCCACACCCGGGTGGCAGGTGAGTGTGGAAGAGTGCCCCCATTGCAGTACCTGTGACCGCGCGGTGTCGGGAACGAACAGGCGGTCGGACGGGACTGGTCGTGGGTCCGGTTGATGCGCTTGGGCGTCGCGGACGACCTGCTCGATGTCCCAGGTCGCCGCTCCCAGCAGGCAGGCCGAGGGAAGAATGGGCTCCGGAGCGTCAGGGCTGGCAGGGGGCGAGAACTGACGTGAGAGGGCGTCCGCCTTACCATTGTTGGAGCCCGGGCGGAAGGAGAGGGTAAAGTTGAATCGACTCAAGAACAGATTCCAGCGTGCCTGACGGGGGTTGAGTCTCTTCGCGGACTGCAGGTATGCCAGGTTCTTATGGTCAGTCCAGACCAGGAAGGGAGTCGAGGTGCCCTCGAGCCAGTGCCGCCACTCCTGGAGAGCCCATACCACCGCGAGAAGTTCCCGGTTGCCCACGTCGTAATTCCGTTCTGCGGGAGACAGACGTCTGGAGAAAAATGCGCATGGATGGACTACCTGGTTACCGGAATCCCGCTGGGAGAGGACGGCCCCCGCCCCGGTGTCGGAGGCGTCCACCTCCACGATGAACTGGAGAGAAGGGTCCGGGTGCCGAAGTACTGGGGCGCTGGTGAAGGCCTTCTTAAGGTGGGTGAAGGCCTGGGCGGCCGCCTGGGTCCACTGGAAGGTGGTGACTGTGGACGTAAGCGCAGTGAGTGGACTGGCGACCTTACTGTAATTCCGGATAAAACGGCGGTAGAAGTTGGCAAAACCGAGAAAGCGTTGGAGCTCCTTCCGGGTGGTGGGCTGGGGCCACTCCGCCACGGCCTGGATCTTGGCCGGGTCGGGACGAAGTTGCCCCCGGGCGATGATATAGCCCAGGAAGGGAACCGAAGGGACGTGGAACTCGCACTTCTCCAGCTTGACATAGAGGCGGTTCTCCAGAAGGCGCTGGAGGACCAGTCGGACATGCCGGCGGTGATCTGCGAGAGAGCGGGAGAAGATGAGGATGTCGTCGAGATATATAAATGCGAACCTGTTGAGCATGTCCCGGAAGATGTCTGTCATGAGAGCCTGGAAGACGGCGGGAGCGTTGGTAAGTCCAAATGGCATAACCAGGTACTCGAAGTGTCCCAAAGGTGTGTTGAATGCCGTCTTCCACTCGTCCCCCTCCCTGATGCGGACCAAGTGGTACGCATTACGTAAGTCCAGTTTGGAGAAGATCTGGGCCTCACACAGAGGTTCGAAGGACGGGTCGATGAGTGGAAGTGAAGACTTGTTTTTTACCGTTATTTGGTTCAAGGGCTTGAAATCGATGCAGGGGCGGAGCGAGGCGTCCTTCTTTTTAACAAAAAAGAAGCCCGCGCCCAGGGGAGAAGACGAGGGGCGAATGAGACCGGCCGCGAGCGACTCGCGGATGTAAGTCTCCATGGATTCCTTCTCAGGTCTGGAGATGTTGTAGAGGCGGGTGTTGGGCAGGGGGGCCCCCGGGAGGAGATCGATGGCGCAGTCGTAAGGACGATGGGGAGGGAGGGTACGGGCAAGGTCCTTACTGAAGACTTGCGCCAAGTCGTGGTATTCCGGGGGAACGGAGGAGACGTCAGGCGGATGGGGAGGAGGCGGGGTAGAGGAGGGAGCCGGATCCGCTGAGCGCAGGCAGTGGGAGTGGCAAAACTCACTCCATCCGGTCAGTACACACCTCCTCCAATCGATGGCGGGGTTGTGGAGCTGGAGCCAGGGGAAACCTAAGACCAGAGGAACCTGGGGAGAATGGATGAGGAACAGCCTGATGGACTCTCGGTGGTTACCCGAGACGATGAGGGTCAGGGGAGCGGTCTGCTGGGAGACCTCGGCGATGAGATGCCCGTCCAGCGCGACCACTCGTCGGGGGGAAGGAATGGGCTCCATGGAGACACCGATCTGGCGGGCTAGGGTCAGGTCCAGGAAGCTGCCGTCTGCCCCCGAGTCGATCAGCGCAGTGACCGAGAGGGGGGGGGTGTTGACCTAGCAGCCGGGCGGAGATCGACATGCGTGCAGAAGAGCCAGAAGCGGAAACCAGCAGGCTCGGCGTTGGGCTCTCCTTCAACGACGATCCTTCTCTTTTAGTTTGTGGGGGCATTGGACCAAGAAGTGGCCGGGAAGGCCGCAGTACAGGCAGAGCTGGTGGGTCTGGCGGCGCTGGCGTTCCTCAGGGTCCAGAGTAGTCCTCCCCACCTGCATAGGTTCCTCCGCGCTGGTGGACGGCGGAGCGGGCGATGGCGAGCGAACCTCGGGTCGGGGAATCGCTGTCCGGACGGCAACTCTGGAGGGGCGTCGGGACCGATCGACCTGCCGGTCCCGCAAGCGGTGGTCCACCTTGATGGCCAGGGCAATTAATTCCTCGAGTGTTTCTGTCTCGTCGCGGACCGCCAGCTCGTCCTTAAGGGCGTCTGTCAGTCCGTTCAGAAAAACCTCGCGGAGAGCCGGCTCGTTCCAACGGCTCTCGTGGGCCAGGATGCGGAAATCCACAGAGAAGTCGGCCGCGGAGCGGGTGCCTTGTCGGAGGGAGAGGAGTCAGCGGGACGCCTCGCGCCCCTGCACCGGGTGGTCGAAAACACGGCGTAACTCCTGGCTGAACTCCGCGTACGTGGTCATCACCGGCGACGCCGCCTCCCACAGAGCGGTTGCCCACTTGGCGGCGCGGCCGCGAAGCAAGTTGATGGTGTAAGCGATCTTAGCGCGCTCTGTCGAGTAACTGTGGGGCTGAAGGTCGAAGACCAGGGAGGTGCTGAGCAGGAACTGGCTGCACGAGCCCAAATCCCCGGAGTAGGGTTCGGGAGTGGGAACGTGGGGCTCTCGGCCGCTCGCGTAAGGCAATGCGGCGGCCGGAGGAGCCGGGGTCGTGTCCCCGAGAAGGTTGGGGGGGGGAACGAGTGAACCCACCTGGTTGGAGAGGTGCGAAAGCTGGCGATGGATGGCCTGGAGGGAGCCCGGAAACTCCTGCAGCATCCGATCGTGTCGCTCGAGCACGCTGCCCTGGTGGGCGAGCGCTTCTCCCAGGGGGTCCGAGGTCGCGGGGTCCATTAACTTGGCCGGATTATTCTGTCGCGGTTCCCTGAACCGTGTGGGGAGGAAGGAGGACCCAAAGGCGACAGGTGAGGGAGAAACAGGGTTTATTGCGGAAGGGAGTTGAGGAGCGAGCTGGGGAGAATCCACCACCAGGCGAGTGTCGGCGTGGACAGCGTCGAGTGACGCCGACGTGCAGGTGTCGGAGTGGCAGCCACCGGGGACGGCAGATGGTCGTGCGTCGGAGCGGAGGGCGCCGGGTGGCACGGACGAGAGTGCGGCAGAGCGGGACGCGCTGGGAGGCGAAGTCGGGCTGGCGAGGTAGCGGGAGGCACGGCGGAGCGGAGAGCGCTGGCGGGATGCGTGCCGGGCAGGATCTCGGAGGCGCTGGCGGGCTGAGCGGGACCAGACGGGTTCAGGTCGGCTAGACGGGGAAACAGGGAGAGCATGGGTCAAGCAGGCACGAGAGCACGAAGAGTCAGGCGATCGGGAAGCAGGACGAGACATGAGCCAGTACCACGTGAGGTGACGAGATAATCCGGCGTCGGACTCCTGGCGCGGCTGGTCTTTATGCAGGGCGCTGATTGCCGGCAACGAGCTGCAGGTGCGCCGGAGCCGACGCCCACTTTCTCCGGAGGAGGGCCTGGCTGGATGGATCGCGAGCCTGTAAACAATCAGAACTGCCACGCCCTCCTCCCCGACCCGAACCGTCACAATATGTATATTATATATTTATACTGCACAATCTATCAGTTATTCAATTTGAAGAATTGATTTAAAATTGTGGTGATTTTGTTCTTTGTTGGTCTTTTCTGTTTCTGTTTAATGTTCTACATTTTCGGGGGGATTGCTGGACAGCGGAGAATCCTCTAGCACACCTGTTGGCGATGACAATCTGCATTGTATTTAGATGTCTTTCATATAAATTCTCAGTGGGAACAATTAAATTACAGAATGAGCATTAAATCAAAATGAGCGAATATTTGCAAAAAATAAAATAGAACAAAACCAGTTTACCAGTTTGAATATTAGATCTTGTCTTTGTCATGTCATGTTATGTCATGTCATGCCATTATCCAGACCGCGGGAGGGTGCTGGAGCCTATCCCAGCTGACTACGGGCGAAAGGCGCACTACACCCTGAACTGGTCGCCAGCCAGTCACAGGGCAGAATCTTGTCTTTGTATTAAGCGCAATTGAGTATAGGTTGAAAATGATTTGCAAAAGATTGTACTGTATTCGGTTTTCATTTAAATTGTATAAAATGTTCAAAAACTACTTACACAGTTGTTAAATGATGGTATTTGGGAGCAGGTTGTATTTGTTTCAATCATTTGCTATTGGAGAAGCTGTTTTGAAATCTTGAGATTGACCAACATATTATAACGGCTTGTATTTAACTATACAGTATGAGCCCCAAATATAAAGTAGGTTCCATTTAAAGAAATGTTAAAGAAAAGAAAAGTGATGGCCCATTTTAATCATACAGTGCACTTTTGTATTTAGTTTCTAAACATTGCTTAAAATGCAAGCTTTGTGTCATCATACTTCTAAAAAAATGTTGTGGTCCCATTATTTATGTTTTTCTATCAACCAACACTATTGTCATATTTGAGTGTACAATTGATGCAACACAATGCAACCACTATGCAACATGTAGTAAACACTTCACCCAGGGATATTCCTTTGAGCATCTTCCGTGAGTCAGGTCGTTACTGACAGCAAAGAATGTTGCGGTCAGATAAATCACTGCAGTAATTGGTACTTTTGTATTTAATCTCTGGTATTCCAAACCTCCCTCACTTGCAAGTAGCTCCGATGAGGATACCTTTGTTGAAATTGTTCTCTACACTCCACTACCTAATTACTATCAAAAGCTGATACAAAGCGGATAACCTAATTATAAAGAAGACATCTTGTTAGCTTGAATTTGTTCTCTACTCTTCACATCAGAATTGACATTATCTCTAACTCAGCAAGGAAACCTGGATGGTATCCACTGTACATACTAGCAGGCGGTTGCCTGAAAATTACAGTACATGGGGCCAGCAGTTTTAAACATAATTCCGTTTCTACAACAGCAACAATATTGTTTGTAGTCGCTCTCACGACCCCATGCTAATAAAGTGGTTAATAAAGTCATAATTGCAGTAAAGAGTTTGGCACTCATAATAACAATAATGAGGGCTGTTTTCAAGCAGGAGTGTCAAACTCATTTTAGTGGATGGGCCACATCGTAATTATGGTTTCCCGCAGAGGCCTGTTATGACTGTGAACCCATAAACATGTATGATCACCTTGTGTTATCACGTACACAACAAATTGATGGAAAGCCAGTTTTGAAATCAGAAGCCACTAAGTAATTGTTTGTTCAACAATTTTTCAATTTGAAGAGTGCAATGGCAGACGTGGGAAAGGAGCAAATGAACAAGGATAAAAACAATGAACAACTTGTGCCTAAAAAAAAAATAGCACGTCTGAAATATGGGACAACTTCAGCTTCAGAAGAGACAACTTATCACAGACACAGCTATTGTGCAAGTTATGTTGCATTGGGCTGAAAGCACACTGACATGCCATTTTTCAAACCTTTATTTAAACCAACAGTGCTATCTACAGGACTCAAAAATACAACTGGTTCATGAAGAAAATTTGAAGCTTAATTTTCCCATCACTACCTTGGACCATGCACAGCCAGCCAACTGACCTGCCTACCTACCAACCTGCCTACAATCTACTAGGAGCTCCAAACCAGCGAACTGCTCACCTCCGAACCCCAATCTACTATCTCCTCACTGGACACCAAAATAAACCTTCAGACTACAATCCCTCATTCTCTGTCTCTGCGTTTGAATCCTACTCTCGCCCCTTGACACTGAGGGATTGTATTACGATTATTGGCATTATTTGAAAACATTTACGGGACAGAATGTCGATTATTAAATTTAGTAGGTTCATATTTACTGAATATGTTAAACATTGATTAAACCAATTTTGGTTGAACCTATTTTTCAATAGGTTTTCAATAGGTTTGATCCGATGCCTGCCCCCGCTCAATCTCCCCATCTGCGCCCCCTGATGAGCTCTTCGATGGACCCACTCCAGTTCGCACACCAGCCTGGCATCAGTGTGGATGATGCCATCATCTACCTGCTTCACACTTCCCTCTCCCACCTGGAGAAGGCGGGTAGCACGGTGAGGATCATGTTCTTCCATCCAGCCCACCCTATTGGGAGACAAGCTGGTGCAGGCGGGAGTGGCCCACCACCTCATCACATGGATCCACGACTACCTCACAAACTGGCCACAACGTGAGAACACAGGACTGTGTGTCTGACTTGCTCCTCTGCAGCACAGGAGCGCCGTAGGGATCTGTTCTGGCTCCCTTCCTGTTCACCCTCTAGACCTTGGACTACAAATACAATTCCTCCACCTGTCACCTGCAGAAGTTCTCTGATGACTCTGCGATTGTTGGCCTCATCACTGACGGAGACGATCGGGAGTACAGAGGGGTTACTCAGGGTTTTGTGGACTGGTGTCAGCAGAACCGCCTCCAAATCAACGCTGGGAAATCCAAGGGCTGGTGGTGGATTTCAGCAAGCATCGGCACTCTCCACCTGCACCAGTGAATATCCAGGGAACAGACGTCGAGAGGGTCTCAACTTACAAGTACCTGGGTGTTCATCTGAACAATAAACTGGAGTGGAGCGACAACACAAACGCTCTCTTCCTACTCAGGAGGCTGAGGTCCTTTGGCATTCAGGGAACACTCCTCAGGAACTTCTATGACTTGGTGGTTTCACCGGTCATTTTCTATGCAGTGGTCTCCTGGGCAGGAGGCATCTCGGGCCGGGACAAAAAGAGACTGGACAAATTAGTGAGGAGGGCCAGCTCTATCCTGGGCTGCTCCCTGGACTCTGTGGACTCAGTGGGGGGCAGGAGGATGACGGCGAAACTGTCATCAATGCTGGACAACCCAGCCCACCAACTCAATGACACCCTTAGAACACTCCACAGCTCCTTCAGTGATAGACTGTTACACCCTTGCTGTACGAAAGAGAGATTTCGCCGCTCCTTCCTGCCGGCTGCAGTCAGACCTTTTAACAAGAACATTAGGTGAGGCCTACAAACGGGAGGGTATTAGTTCAATTGTGCAGTCCTAGGATGCAATACACACTACTCCTGTGCTTTATCCAATGCTGTACTTAAATTGTGACCAATGCTGTATTTTGTTTACCATTACAGTATTCTTATCATTACAGTACTTTTAACATTACAGTGTTTTTTAATCATTGCAGTACTTTTACTATTACAGTACTTTTATCATTGCAGTACTCTTATTATTGCAGTAGTTTTTATCATTGCAGTACTTTTACCATTACAGTACTTTTATCATTGCAGTATTTTCTATTATTGCAGTATTTTTTCTATCATTGCTGTACTATTACCATTACAGTACTTTTATCATTGCAGTATTTTCTATCATTTAGTATTTTTTTATCATTGCAGCGTTTTTATTTATTTCCCCTCTGTACCATGGACAGACATTAGGAGTGTTTCCTTACACTTGTATATGTTGTGGGACGTAAGAGTGTATATTCATGGGGATCTGAGTATATATATATATATATACTGTGTATATTTGCATGCTTTTTATGAATGTCTGCTGCTAATGTTATACATTAACGGCTGCATTACGCCTCCTCTGTGTGATCTATATCTTTGCTGCTGTAACACTGCAAATTTCCCCATTGTGGGACTATTAAAGGACATCTTTATCTTTATCTTTATCTTTATATATCAAATGAAACTAAAAGTACTGTGCATATGAATGACTGGGATTGTAGTCATGGTTTTTACTGATTTATTATATTATTCTTATATGCTAAATTTATATTACTTAGTTTAAATGTGTGAACATAGTATTTTCATGACCTACACTCACATTCACAGCAAACAGATTCAGTCTGCACATTACAAACCAGACAGCACTTCATGGACCAATACGAAAAAGCACATTTTCCACATAGGCGTAGAAAATGCAAACATACCAAATTGGGCAGTCGAGGGGTCACAGGGACACTATTGCAAAAACACATTTCGAAAGACATAACAATTTGATCTGGGAACACATACACATGCATACCGACAAGATTACATGGGAATGTGAGCAGCAGAGACTGCCCGCCGGAGAAGGCCAGCCTTGGCATGCCAGTTCTGGGGACCAGACGGGAATCAACCAGACGATGACTAACCTGGAGAGGACCTTCCCTTGGACGTGGACCCGTGCCGTGGGAGGGAGCGAGGACGACCGATTCAACACATCACCCTTGACATAAAAAAACCTCCTATGAAATGGGAGGCTGGGTGCGCCTCTTTCGATTGTGCTCGTCCGAGTACAGTTTCTCGTGAGATTAAGAAAAAGCCGCCCAGATAACTGTCTTTCCTGAACTCCAGAAATCGAAGAAACTAAATATCGGAACCCCAATCTGTTGTTGAGTCTTTATTTGACCCTTTTCTTCTTGAGAACAAAAAAAAAAAAAAAACGAACACGCATTGGAGTAAGTTTGGATTTTAAGGTTTATTTACTAACTATTTCTCATTTCCTCTGTGACTCAACTCCAATAACACTCTCAAGTGTCTTCATGCAATCTCTCGTGATACATAAACATCCATGTTCCTGCAAAATGGGTGTTTTTTTCTTTTTTGTATATTTTACATACACACTGGATTGATTACTTTTACCACCGTAGGGCAAGGAACCAAATATGGTAACTGTTTACTAGGGTTTTCTGCAAGACATCGTCAATTTTAGAAAATGGTGAAAACAGAAATAAACTCTGGTTATGGCCACCAATAACACTCTGAAGTTAAGTTTTTTTAATTTAATAGTTTTTAAATGAGTCTCCTATAAAGGCCGAGGCAATATTTGTGTTGTGCACCGTATGGCGCTCCACAACATAAAACACTAGACTTTTAATTATTAGCTACTGCTTTACTTAGCCTCTGACCCTTGCGAGGATAAGGGTTTCGGAAAATTAATGAATATTTAATGTTCTTTTCTTTGTGGTAGATGTCAAAAGGCGCACATTTCTGACCTGTCATTTTTAATGTGGCTGTGTGTGAGAGTAAATGTAGATAATTATCCCACATTTTCTCTTTTTGTGTTGTAAAGGTATGTTTCCACAGTGCGACCTGTGTTTGAACAATGTACCACTGCAAATTTCCCCATTGTAGGACTATTAAAGGACATCTTTATCTCTATCTTTTATCTTTATGTGGATCAGAAGTCTCTCAGGAGATGCGGAACTACAAAGGAGTCTCACCTTTGAAGCAATGGACTGAAAATTTTGAGCTGGAGCACCAAAAGTGATGACGCCTTGATCAGTTTACCACTGCCATTGTCTGTTTTGTTTTGCATGTTCCTGCTGCTTCTCTCCTCCCCATGATTCCTTAAAGCAGAATACATTGTTTACATCGGGATTCCCCAATAAATAGAGGGCTGAGCTGAGTGTGCTTCAGAGCGGCTTGAGAGTTGTAAGTGATTGCACTCTGTTCGTTCTCCTCACAAAAATCTTGTCTTCCTATTATCTCTGATCAGAAAATGCTCGATTGATTAAAGAAAATCATTAAGGAAACTCAATTGGCAGGAATTCCAAAACTTTATATTCGACCCTTTTGGAGGAGTATTTCGTTCTGTATAACTCAAATTTGATGTCTGGAAATGCAAAGTAAAGGCTTTTCACATTCAAACCAATAACTATTCTATTTTAATTGGCTGTTACTAGTTTGAATTAATAACTGGATGTAACACTTTTTACTGTACTGCAGATGTACATTTTTAAATAATATCTTTTTTTCCCATCCCGCCACCATTCATTTTCTTGTATGTAAATGAAAAGCATAGCAACAGATTGGCAAATACACACAAAATTGAAGAATTGCAGTTTAAAACTAGTCAGCCCTAATACTGCAGCAATTGCTTTCCCTCTCCGTTACTTGCCATGATGTATTTAATGCAAATATTGGGAACTGTGGCCACAATCTGACACATTCCATACAAACAGTAGACTGAAAGTAATAGGCAGTTGCACTTGATGTGCTTTCAATATAAATGTCAACACTGTAGAATAAAAAAAAATTCTAACTTTTAATTTTTCATGTGTAAGGCATTAATTGGTTTCACTGTGACAGTTACAGTTAACTGTATTACTGTAGCTGACACTAAATGGCATCACTATGGCAACGCCTAATTGGTATCAGTGTGACAACCACTTCAAAGAGAGAAATAAATACTCTCGTTCTACAGAGAATATTTTCACGGTTGCCTAGAAACAACTCTAATGGAGCAAATCAGTGGATTGTCGCGCACATGCAAAGACATAACTACCATCTATCAACAGACTAAATTTAGACCGGTGATTCCTGCCTGAATATGCAAAAGGTCAAAATCTAGGCACCTTGCAAGGAGGTGATCAAATAAAAGCACATATAGTCCATGGTTGTCCACATTGTAATCCATATCAGGTTTCATGTTAATTTATGTTCTAAACCAGTGGTCCTCAAATGGGGGTAAGCATACTCCTGGAGGTACTGAGGGCGCTTCACGGGGCACGTGAGAATTTAAAATATTAGAATATTATCATTAATATAAAAAGATTACCATCAAAATCAGTGCGGTGGAAGCACACATTGTGGATGCAGAAATTCACTTACTGGGGCTGAAGAGATGAGTTTGGTGTGGACAACATTTGTTTATACAGGTAAACTGCAAGATCTCCCTTGTGGATTATTTGATCTGCCGTGCATGTGACATGGGCAGTTGGAGACCGCGTGCAACTATGATAAATATCAATATTGTCAATTGTCAATATTTTGTAATAATAATTGTCAATATTGTCCTTCATAAGGGGTTTGGAAAGCCATACTTTGTCTGGACCTGTTTGCCATGGTTGACTCTACCAGGGGCAAAAAGCCCCAACAACTTAGCTCCTAGGATCATTGGGACACGCAAACCCCTCCACCACGGTAAGGTAATGGCACACAGAGTGGTCTTGAGATACCTGCGTGAAGAAATGGGGGGCCAACTTCATGCAGGTTCTTGAGATCCATCATGGAATATCTTCCATACTTTGCTGAGTGACCTGTTAAAATAGTTTTTTCAAATAGTGAAATTAGTGTAAACTTTTTCGCACCGGTCTCTGGACTTAATATATTTTATCACGCGTACGTAAGAGCAATATTCCAGTAACATAATACCTGGTGAGTCAGCCCTCATGTCACCACAGAGCATAACTTTGGCTTCTTACACAGGCACTGCAAAATCTCATCCTGCTGGACTTTTCAGTGGTGAATAACTGCCGATTCAATAAAAGATCTGGTATAGCGGCAAAGTGATTCATACTTAAACACCTGGAGCTTCATTGTTTAGAAGATCTGCTGATGTGGAGGAGAAGAAATAATATAAATGTAAGTTGATGGAAAAAATAAGCCATTCACATTTTTATGTGTCCACGAAGGAGGTTATGTTACTGGTTGTCTTTGATTATAGAGAATATAACTTGAAAATCTATCAATGATACTGTATGGGGAAATTGTTTAGCTGTGAATAATTAATTAATCCAGAGACGACGGGAGAGGGAGTTGAGGAGGGCCTGACGCGAAGGAAAAAAAGAAAATTCTACACAGGACCACAACAGTGAGCAGGATCCGCCCAGGCTGTCTTGAAGCAGCAGAAGAAAAGGACTCTGAATAATGTGAGGCAGGACTGCAGGCTTCGGACTGATCACACAGAGTTTTTTTCATGATTAAAAAAAACAGAGACAGTTCTCGGGCGCTAATGAGAAGGGCCTGACTCAATCCCAGCATCGCAATTTATATACAGTTTTTTTCAGGACCATGCCCCTTTTTCTGATTGGTTGGTGCAGAATTTTTGGTCAATTCTAACGGTGTTTCCAAAGCGTTATGCTAAATGGCATTAACTTTGATTCACTCTGGTGGTGTCTCCAAAGCGTTATGTTAAATGGCCTAAACTTTGGTCAATTCTGGAAGTTGTGCTAATTACATAATTTATGGCCCTCTTCGGGCCACTTATTTTCTTAATTTGTAATTTCAATATGATCTTAAACTTTTCTTTAACCCAGTAATTGATGCCTTAGCACGTCACATGTTGAGGCATCAACCAAATAGTCATTTGAACAATGCATTGCGACCATATACTCAGGCCTGATTTTTTTTTAAACATCCTATGTATCTTAATAATTCTTGTTGAGGTTTTTAAAGCACTTGCATTCACATAAATGATCCTCATGGTGGCAATGTTGCTTTTAGAGTGTAAGAGATCAGTAGAGATGGCTAAATGAAGCTTTAAATCAGCAGCATGAACCAGTTGTAGTTGTTTTGGATTCCAGTTGATGGTACTCTGTTCAACATTGGGCTGAAAGCACACTGACTTGCCATTTTCTTAAACCCTTTATTTAAACCAACAGTGCCATCTATAGGACTCAAAAATACAACAACTGGTTCATGAAGCAAATTTGAAGCTTCATTTTCCCATCACTAGTGATCAGCACACGTGTTTTGGGATTTTCTGAGTGAAAGGGGCATTTTCACATAAACACCCCTGTGTAAGGTGGTGATTTTAGGGGCAGGAGGACTACGTGTTTGACCAAACTTGTGCATCTTAATTCCTCTCCTGGTTCCTCACTTGGTTCTGAACAAGCCTATTAGGTGCTCTCGAAAGGGGCTAACCTGCCATTGACCTCCGTTTAATTTCCGCACCTGCCTGTTAGTTGCTTTCAAAGGGGCTAACCTGCTGCACAACGTGTGCATCTTTTAGATCCAATTTACGTGTGTGCTGCTTGAAGGAGTTTTAACCAGTCCTTGTACCTGGAATATAGACCCAACTTTCACACAACTAACAGAACTCCAAAACAATTAGGCCGGCCCTTGAACTCTCATGGTTGCAAAGCTGATGTCTCTGTCCTTGGTGCTGATCAGCAGGCTTTTTTTTCTCCCTTTTAGTTCATACTTATCTCTTTTTGTTTTTTTACATGCGTTGTGTACTTTAAAAGCTCCAAACCAGACACTACAGGTGCAGGCATGTCAAAACATACATTATTCATTATTATTATTCAAACACTGAGCCTATTAAAATGTATTGCCGTACCATCGCACTTCAATCTAGTGGCTCCCGCACTTTAGTTATAGGTGACTCCATTACCCGTAACATTAATCTTGAAAACCGAGCCACATTATTGTGTATTGTGTATATTTAAACGGAATGACAGTCCATGTTAGAGCAGGCTGACAGGTGATTAGCAAGCCTGGAAGAAAGGGTAGGGAGTCTGTAAAGCTTGAGCAAACTAGCACTATGCTAGAGTTTTACGGCACGCATAGCTTTTTATGTTAATTAAAACTTTACATTTTACATACTGATTCACCACGACTGCTGCATGACATATTTTCTACTGAGATGGTGCCACACGACAGGCTTAAGCATTCTTCCTTGGTCAATTTTATCAATGATAAGATGCCCACTCACAATAATTGTGCTCAAGAGCTGAAAAATAACTTTTTCGTTTCCTACAGTCGTAACATCCCGCCTCGCTTTTAATTGCTCTAAGTTTTATACAGGACCAAGGAAAACAATCTTATTAATACTGGGAATCCTGATACACAGTGTTTTTCTGGTCAGGAGTGTGTCCACCATATTTGATGTGGCAGCGCTCCCATAATCAAATGCAAACAACTTCTCTCAACTTCAAAAAGTGACAACCTAGTGCACAAAGTTAATGAGTTACATTCACACACTAATTAAAATTGGGTAACAGATAGACAGAAATAAAAACAAATCTGATGCATGGGTACATCTAACACATTCAGCATATTTTAGTATTTATCACCACATTAACAGTGTGGGGGGGGGGGAAATTAACAAGCTACCTAGCTAATATAAGTTGTCTGCACGATTAAATTAACCTGATCATCCCCAATATTTAATATCTAAAAAGAAATTGCTGTGTTGCCGAAGGCGAATAAATTGGAAAAATAAGACCAAAAACAAGAAAAACTCTTGACTTGTCTCTTCATAACCTTTCATCTTAGCTGTGAGCTGTAGTACCTTATTTGAAACACTAGACTGAGCCCAACAAAAGAGTTGGTCCTAAGTCACTGCACAAATTGGCCAATTTCATACAGGTGCGTGGACAGAGTTACTGGTGCATCAGCACACTCATTCAGTGCCGAGGAAAAAGTGCGGAGATGTTGGAGAGTCATGCTCAACATTCAATCCAAATGACCAAGTTCCACAGAGAAGGAAATGTGAAAAATGAGTACATGAGAACAAGACATCACATCCAAATACACCTTACGCCGTCATGGAATCCACTCTATCTGCAAAAGATTACGACTTTAGATCAGTACTATTATAGTACAGTGGAACCTCGGTTTTCAAACGACTCACAGTTCGAACAAATCAGAGTGCGAACAAAAAATTCGAGAAATTCTTGCTTCATAGTTCGAACAAAAATCGGAGTTCGAACGCCGGTGCGATGCGTGAGTGCGTACGCGAGGGTGGGATGCTGAGCGGCGTACGGGTGTAGATCGCTCTCTTCGTGACCAACTGTTGTGGCGTGCGGACGTGCTGCGTTTTGCTCTCGCGTTTTATTTAGGTGTACGAAGTGTTTTCGCCCCTAATCTGTCATGACCCGTGTCGGTCATGTCAGGTCTTTTGTTTGTTTTTGTCACGTCCCGTTTCAGTCATGCCATGTCTTTGTTTTGTTGTCCCAGCTGAGTGGGGGCGTTTCCTCCAGCGCTCGTTCCCTTCCCGTGTCATCATGGCTGGAGAGACGCGCCCACCAGCCACACACCGGTTCCTCATCAGTCACGCAGCTGTGTCACATTGACTGTTAATTACCCGGATTACTTAAGCGCTTAGGACCGACGGCTTGTTGTCGGAACATTGCTTCTTTTGCTTGAATGTCACGGTCGCTCCCTGATCTCATTCTCATTCAAATTCTCGTTCTCGTTCACGCTCATAGAGATTTGTCAACTGTCCCTGTTTCCCCGTCAGTTTTGTTCAGCCTAGTCGCGTTTAGTTCCTCTTTCGTTATTTTGCACTTTGTCACGTTTGTTTGTTTCCCCCAGCACCTGGTTTGCCCTCTTAAGTTTACTCATTAAATTCCTCTTAAGTTACCCTTGCCTGGCTTTCCTGTATTTTGGGTCCTCCTCCTTCACCTCGCTACGAGCGCCCCCTGACATAATCATGCCTCCCAAGAAAGTCAGTGCAAGCAGCAAAGGAATGATTTCGGTGTTCGAACAAATCGCTTTTCGAACAGGGTTCTGGAACGGATTATGGTCGAGAACCGAGGTTCCACTGTATTTATATCAACCTTTAAGTTAAAGGAAAGGGACTGGTGCTTGACTTTTTGTATTTATGCTGTCATGACCCGTTTCTGTCATGCCATGTTGTGTTTGTTTTCTCAGCTGAGTGGGGGCGTTTCCTCCAGCGATCGTCTCGTGCCATGTCATCAGGAGCGGAGAGACGCGCCTACCAGCTCCACACCTGACTCTCATTCACCTACTGATTACACACTACTTAAGCCACCAACACTGACAAGTCAGCGTCGGATTATTATCCCACATTGCTCATGCTCATGTTCCTCGTATCGATAGTGTTCTTGCTTCGTGTGTTGTTTTCAGCGTATTGTTCTTTTCGTCTCCAGCTAATGCTCGGTTCGTTTCTGTTCTCTTTTCACTCATTGGTCCTCTTCTTGCCCTTTTGCGGTAAGCTATTTTCGTTATTTGTTTCCTTGCCTTTTGCCTTTTCGTTCCGTCGTGATTCCTTTTTCCTGGTGTGAGTTATTCCAGCAGCGCTTTGTGTTAATCGTTTTCGTCGAAGGTTGTAATTATAGATATAACCTTATACATAGATACCTCTATACCTAGATTTATATTTGGATAACTGAATATTCAGTGTAATAATAAATATCTTTGTAAACCATCTTTTCCTGTGTCTGCGTTTTAAGAGTCCAGCCACAATTTTCCAGCGATCGCTGGAAAAGCCTAACATATGCTTAGTCTTGCAGTGTGCACGAAAGGAAGAAGCTCTCTTGGTGGGCATTTTCGGTTGTTTCCTTAAGTTTTTGTATTAGTTATGTTTTGAACTGTTTGATATATCATATGATGTTGATGATTTAAAGTTTAATTTAATTAAATAATTCAGAAAAACTTTATTCAGGCTTGATTGTCACGTGTGGAGTGGGGTTTGGACCCAAAAGCAGACAGGAGACGGAGGTGGCGACGTAAAAGTCTTTATATACAAAATTCCAAGTAATAACAAGCAGGCCTGGATTCAGAACACAAGGAAAATGGCTGACATCCTCACACGAAGAAAGCTTGACGTACTGACGATGTGTCTCTGAATAACTTGCTCTTAAATACTCAAGGAATCAAGCCTATATGACATCATAAAAGACCATAGCATAAAAGGACCATAGCAACTGTGTAGCAACGGACACATTAAGGCATATCACAACAGTACCCCCCCTCAACGGGCACCACCTGGTGCCTTTCCTGGCTTGTGAGGGAACTCACGGTAGAAGTCCCGTAGCAGAGAGGGTGTCAGGATGAGGGATCTCGAAATCCAGGAACGCTCCTCAGGGCCGTAACCCTCCCAGTCAACTAAATATTGAAAACCCCGACCACGCCGACGTACATCCAAAATCTTCTTCACAATGTAAGCGGGGTGACCATCAACGTCCAGTGGCGGAGGGGGGAGCTCGGGAGGAGGACAGAGGGGGCTGGAGGAGACTGGCTTCAGGAGGGAGACATGAAAAGTTGGGTGGACCTGGAGGGAGGCCGGGAGCTTCAAACGGACAGCAGAAGGGTTAATGACCTTCTCAATTTCAAATGGTCCAATGAATCTGGGGGCTAGTTTGCGGGAATCAGACTGGAGGGGAAGGTCACGGGAGGATAGCCAAACCATCTGCCCTGGACGATAGTCAGGCGCCGGGGATCGATGTCTATCGGCCAGTTGTTGGTGGCGCTGGGCTTTGCGGGACAGGGCGGCTCTGGCATGTCTCCATACGGCATGGCAACGCCGCAGATGAGCGCGGACAGAGGGAACGGCGACCGCTTGTTCCTGGGAAGGGAATAGTGGAGGTTGATATCCATATGCGACCATGAACGGAGACATGCCCGTGGATGAGGAGGTGAGGGAATTGTGGGAATACTCTATCCATGGTGGGTGTAGGCTCCAGGAGGCAGGATGGCGGGCCGAAACACACCTGAGGGATGACTCCAGATCCTGATTGACTCTCTCTGACTGTCCATTGGTCTGGGGATGATAACCCGCACATAGACTGGACTTCCTCATCCATAGTTAGCTGGAGCACTTTCTGTCATGCACACTGTTTGCGTTCTGCACCTCCAACATCTTATCCTTGTAGCCCTGTCTCTCCCCCTGATCTTGCTTTGGTCCCCCCTGAATATCACGACTTGGGGGAGGGGTTTAGCAAGTCTCAGGCACTTTCCCTTCCCCCTCACGAGGATGTCCAGTCTATGTGCGGGTTATGACGTTGTAACCAGGGTATTCCAAGAACTACAGGGGAAGAAGGAGAAGAAATTATTAAAAACCTAATGAGCTCTTGATGGTTACCCGAAATGGTAAGAGAGAGTGAAACAGTCTGGTGTGTAACAGTACCTAGGGGGCTTCCATCGATGGCGCTGATCGGCCATGGCGAGTCTAAAGGGGACATGGAGAATTTAGCCTTAGTAACAAATTCTTTGTCAATAAAATTTTCATCTGCCCCTGAATCAACCATCACTTTAAGTGAGACAGAGTAGTTGGGGGAGGAGACAGTGGCATGCAAGATAATGCGACGAGGAGGTTCAGTCGAGGTTCTAGTGTCACTCACCCTAAGGCAGCGTTCGGTGGTATCCAGAGGACCCCTGGGTACGAGTGAGCACTGATTGATAAAGTGCCCAGGCTTTCCACAGTAGAGACAAAGACCCTGCGCAACCCGCCGGGCGCGTTCCTCCTGGGAGAGACGTGTTCTGCCGAGTTGCATGGGTTCTTCCCCGGCAGAAGCAGGCATCAAGGTGCTTGTGAAAGGCTGGGCGATCCGTTGCGGAATGGCCGTGTGAGGGGAGTTAGGGTGGGCAGGTCTGGCACTCCGACGGCGTTCTCTGATGCGGTTGTCAATCCGAATCACTAAGGAGATTAATTGCTCGAGGGCCTCAGGCTCATCCCGTGTAGACAGTTCATCTTGAAGCTCTTCGGACAGTCCGCAAACGAAGGCTGTTCTCTGTCCTGCCTCATTCCATCCTGTTTCAGAGGCTAAAATCCTGAACTCTATGGCATATTCTGCAGCTGACTGCGAGCGCTGACGTAATGCCCATAGTCGTTTGCCTGAAGACTCGGTACGGAAGGGCTGATCAAAGACTCAGCGCATCTCCTCAGAAAAAGCAGAAAATGATCTCAATGTTTCTGACTTTGACTCCCACAAGGAATTGGCCCACTTCCCTGCTTTTCCCCGAAGCAAGTTAATGACATAGGCCAGCTTGGCGCGATCATCCAAAAAAGCGCTAGGTTGTTGCTCAAAAACCAAGGAACAGTTTACTAGGAATTGGCCACAGGCTCCTACCTCCCCAGAATAATGTTCAGGTGGCGGAATGTTGGGTTCACGGTGAAAAGGCACAGCAGTAGCGGGTGAGTCGGTCACTCCTTGATTGGACGTGTGGGCCGGAGTGGGTGATGACGATTGTGGAGGAGCGCTGGATGTGATCTGGGTAGTCAATGAGTTGACGGTGTTGGAGAGGTTCTGAATAGATTCCATGACCTCCCTCAGGATTTGGTCGTGTTGGCCGAGCAGTGCTCCTTGTGCCCTCATGGCGCGGTGGATTGGGTCCTCTGGGTCTGCTGGGTCCATGATGGTCAGTACGTGCTGTCACGTGTGGAGTGGGGTTTGGACCCAAAAGCAGACAGGAGACGGAGGTGGCGATGTAAAAGTCTTTATATACAAAATTCCAAGTAATAACAAGCAGGCCTGGATTCAGAACACCAGGAAAATGGCTGACATCCTCACACGAAGAAAGCTTGACGTACTGACGATGTGTCTCTGAATAACTTGCTCTTAAATACTCAAGGAATCAAGCCTATATGACATCATAAAAGACCAGAGCATAAAAGGACCATAGCAACTGTGTAGCAACGGACACATTAAGGCATATCACCAACATTGATCTAAATATATTTCGTGACATCCCTTCTTTACATGAGACCCCTTTGTTTAAGATAAGACATGCATTTTAAGAGGCAAAATTACTTAAAACTTACTATAAAAGTCCCCGGGGCGGTAAAGGCCGTCCGTTTTTTGGGGGGTCAGGAGGTGACAAATTTTTAAAAAGGGTTCAATTGTTCACAGCCAGAGGTGGATTTAATCCGGCCCACGAATCGGACACTGGTTTACTATCAAATTCCAAAAACATGCATGGCAGGTTGATTGTACACTCTAGATTGCCCCTAGGCGTGAGCGCAGATGGTTGTTTGCCTTCGTGTGCCCAGTGACTGGCTGGCAATCAGTTCAGGGTGTACCCCGCCTACTGCCCGAAGACAGCTGGGATAGGCTCCAGTACCCCTGCGACCCTCGTGAGGAGAAGCAGTTCAGATAATGGATGCATAATGTAGACAGAACACGAATCCTGTGTAACATCAAAGTAGCCATATACTGCGTTAATTTGGTTTGTTTTTATGATGTTGATTTTTTGTTTTTTGCTCTGTTCTCTCTTTTCTCTGGCTGTCCCCTCTCAAACCTTGTTCTATCTGACTGCATTTACAATAAATATCAATCACAATACAAACTACCACAGAGGGAGTAAATGTTGCTGTTCTGGCATAAAAAGGCGTACACAGCCATCATTCTGCATGACCAAGAAAATGAACTAGTCAGACTTAGAAAAATACAGTTGAACAGTGGTAATTTTTTTTAAATACATTGTTTGTGTTTAGTGAGCAGTCATTTTACAAAAATATTGAAATATTAGTTTAGGCTACAGTCATTTTGCTTTTTTCCTCCAGCGGTAGTGTTTGTCTTGTTTTGTTTTTCCTGACACTAAACATGTGATGTCTGTGTTTTAACTAATTTGTTTGTAACAGACAATATTGTTTTAGGTTGTTTTGTTACCTGACATGATTCAGCGAGTCTTTCACCTTCAGAGTGTCACATGATGTGACTCGACTTTATCAGCTGATGTTACATGAGGGCGTGACATACCTGTAAAAAATTACAATGAATAAATTAATCAGTTGAAGTCGAGAATAGGAAGAAGACAAAATGAACTTAATACAACTACTATGTGATATCTGTATCTGGTATTCTACTATGTTCTGCTTGCGTTTGGCATGGCTTTAGAAGGAGAGGATAAAATAGCCTCACAAGGCCCTGGTCACAAAGCAAGTATTTTGACTGTCAATAATTCACACTATTTAATCAGTTCAGCTGATGAAAGACTTATGATGAGAATATATTAGTGTCTATGTATCTATTTCAAGATGTACTCAAGCCTAGGTGAAAGGGGATAAGGTATTTGCTCAAAAACTGCTACATCCTTGAGTCTGATTGTTTGCTCTTAAATTGTTGCAGTGACAGGGTCGGTTAGGTTGATAACATCAATTCGAATCTCTCTTAAGGCTGAGATTGGAGCGTGAGACTCAGACAGCAATCACTTGCTCTTGCCCTTGCTGAAATAAGAATGCTCTTTTGACACTGAACCTTTCCCATTAGTGATGAAATACAACATACTCTTGCATGCTATATTTAAAGAGATGGTTTTAAGTGGCTGGTCTGTTGAAATATTGATTATTAATCCAGAATAATTTTAAAAATGGGTGTATGCAGTCATGTGTTAAAAAGGTCATTCCATTTATTTCATTAAGCGGAAGAGCTGTGTTGTTAACGAGAGCCACCTACCAGGTGTGGTGTTTGGTTTTTAAAATTGTCCTCACTCAAAATGAAAAACTTTAACAACACCTTGAGCTCGACGCCACAACCCCCACACACAGGCAACAAGCCTACACACTAATAAGTAGAGTCTACCATGTACAAGGAATAAGTCAATCTGAAAATGATTTGTATTACTTGACAGAGCAGTTCATTGAATAATTTAGGTCATTGTTATTATGTAATCATACACATACTGTTGGAAATGGACCACACCAAAACAGACAAACGATCTGTATATATATATTAGGGGCGCAACGATACACAAAATTCACGGTTCGGTTCGATACATTAGTGTAACGTTCGATATTTTTTCCGTGCAATTCTTTTAAATTGATAGTTTATTGAAGCTACTTACATTTGTTTAAACTCAAAAGCACACATTTTTTCATTTAATTAAATCTATTTTAGCAACACCTGACTCGTTTTCTGCTGCGCATACTTAGCAACATATTAAAAGAAAACAGCACCATGAAAAAAAATTTTGAATATTGTACGAATACAAAATAAATTACCTGAGAAATGACCCATATTCTGTGGTGCATTCTAAGCAACAGATTACCGTATATTTGGCAAATAAACAGCTCCTTAACAAATACAATTTAGACTATACTTATCTTGTGAAGTATATATTCAGCACCATTAACTTATGAAACAAAAACAGGACCTTGAACTTAAACTCTTGGGTTAAAGATATAGGCTATATATGTATGTAAAAAAAAATACTAAAATATGTATTAGAACATTTCTTTATTTTATATATTAAATTAAAAATATTTTTCTGCAATTCATATTTATCAGTCGAGTATACATAAAAAACAATTATCTTAGTATCATATAATTTGAAACATCATTGTTTTAAAAATTTGAATCATTGTAACACAAACTCATCCAACTGCAGAAGTGTATCATCGTGGGTGCTTGACTGTATTTTCAGAATAGGCAGAAAATTAACACTTTATCCCTTAAATTATTTTTTTAAACCACTGTACTTTGTATACAAATAAAGATGTATTGGAGTGCATTGTACAACTACAAAATATTTTAAATTAATTGACTTTCGAGCAGCCGTGTCTTAATAACGTTGCATTTGATGTCCAACTCCGCAGTGACGTGAAGTGCCGTAACGGTCAGCTGGCGCAGCGGGAGCTGCTGACAAAGCCGCGGCTATTTTGACTCTCGTCTTGTTGTACAAATCAGGAATTGCAGTATTGGTATTGCAGTATTGGTGAAATAGGTCCCCGCAGGAACCTTGGAACGTTCCACTCATTTTCACATTGAAGTGATGTCGGCGTAAATGTGACCATGTTTGTTGTACTTCCACCAACGTAGAGTTAGCATTGTGTGACATTTGCGACCTACTGTTGTATATATATGTATATATATATATATATATATATATATATGTATATATATATATATATATGTATATATATATATATATATATGTGTATATATATATATGTGTATATATATATATATATATGTATATATATATATATATATATATATGTATATATATATATATATATATATATGTATATATATATATATATGTGTATATGTATTTGTATATACGTGTGTGTGCGCGTGTGTGTGTGCGCGTGTATTTGTGTGTGGGTGGGGGGGCAAGCGTGCGACTAAAAAAAAGAGACTTCACTGTTCTGCTATTCTTCTAGTATCTATTGTAAATGTGTTTATGTGTTTTAATTTGTGTTCTAATTACCTGCTAATTTATATGACGGCAAATGGAAAGTGCTTTGTTACAGCTCCAGCTGTTGTGAAATGCGCTATATAAATAAAATTGTATTGTATTGTATGTATTATATGTTCACCTTCAACACAGAGAAGAGGTCCGGAGGGAAAGTTGACTTGATTGACAAGTAAGGTAAAATTAGATTGTTGCTTCAGGTACCAACTGATATGGTTTTAATGTTCAAAAATAAAACTGTGACAATGGCTAATGCAACTCGTGGGAATTTCGCCGCAAAATGTTTACATAGCAACCCGAGGGCAGAAGTTTCATTTTTGTGGCATCGGTGTATTACATAAAATATTTGCACTTGTCTGCTTTCTGTCAGTGAAATGTTTTATTCATTGGTTATGGCCTGACTTGACAATCATCTGGTTCCACACAATTTAACTTTGCTACTGTAGCCTTTAGCTGCTAGTCACTGGAGATTAAAGCTGCTGCAAACCCGGTTTGGATAAAAAAAGGGTAAAAATATTATTGTAGAGATGATCACAGAGTTGAAAAGCAGCAGCGAAGCAACAAAACACCTCGTAGGATATAGCCATGTGGTATAATTTGTTGCCCCTTTTAACATTAAAAGGGAGTGATAATAAAAAATGGGGGGACAAACAGGTTATCATCAGAATTGAAGACAATGTACAATTTTCAGTTTTCAATTAACCTAAGGTGCATGTTTCTGGAATGAATGTCTGTAGGAGTAAGCGGAGAACAAACCACACCAGCACAAAATAGAACTGACAGGTAGAAACACTGAGCCAAATAATATTAAGCCGTATTGTTAATAAACAGTGTTGGGGGAGGAGCAATGTTAGAATTATAATTACAATCTTCCAGTTTAAATACTCATATTAATAATAGCCAGACTACTTTTCTCAGTAACTTGATCGTAATAGCTCTTAAGTTGTGAAGCAACTTTTCTGATCACATAACACGGTCGCGGAAGCTAGATTTTCGATGGAAGTTCTAAATCTCAAATATGGATCTCTTCCGCTTGACATCACCTACCTGTTTTATTCTGATCATTGTAAGCCATGTAAAAATCACTTAAATTACATTTTTTTTTCTCCCCTTTTCGGTTATTTTAGCTACATCATCGTGTGAAGATGGCGAGCTTCTATCTATCGTCTAGCTACTACTATCTTAGTATATAAAACATTGTACAATAATCCAAATTAGTTTGCAAATTAGTGAACCAATGATAAGTGGCAAAGAGTGATGCGTAAAGTAGTGTTAAACAGTATAGTATTATAAGCTCAATTTCCAGTCTGGGTCATTATCACGCTTTCTCTTTTAGGCTGAATCTTACACTCTACAACAGGGGTCTTCAAATCTGTTCCTCGAGGGCCGGTGTCCTGCCTGTTTGCCATCCCTCCCTGGTGCAAAACACCTAATTGAAATGGTCAGGATCATTGTCTAACAACAGTTGGAGTAATCTAATGAGGTTTTGCGGACTGTTGGAATTTATCTTTAAATCAATGTTAGAATTTAATTTTAAACCAATGTAAATTCAAATTAATAATCTGACTCCAATTTGTGACTTTACCCAACTCTCACTCATCCAACAATATGCGCGCTCGTTCTGCAATAGAAAGGTATCAGGAAGCCGGCATTTTCACACACGAGTGGATTTATTCCTAACACACAAATCTACAACTTGAGTTTGGGTCCCTCTCAATACAGCTCTTCTTGTCTTCGCTGTTCAGCATTAATTTATAGACACAATATGCAAATGACACAGAGACAAAGGCATCCTGGCATGATTCTATTGGCTATGTGTATGCTGCAGTTAACTTTAGCTTGCTCCTCTTGGTCTTTCTTCAAGTGGTGGCCCCTCCTGCTTGTGGCTGAAGGGTCCAGTTTCTTGTGCATCCCTTCCCCCTCGAGGTATCTGTCTGCGCCAGGCACCGACCTAAAACCTCCCAAACCTCACATTCTTTCACTTTCTTTTTCCAACTTCACCAGCCACCCACACAGCATTCCACAGAATAACAGTGACACAAGATGCAGGACATCGAATAAAACTAGCCAGGTTTAAACTCTTCCACTCCTTTATTCCCTCTCATGACCTCAGACAACTGAGGTCATCACTCGAACCCATTATTTTATTGTTACACACGAGCTAAAAATCAAACAACGAAAAATTAGTAACAACTATAAATCCATAGAAGGTGAGGTAAAGCTCAATAGAAAATTAGTAAAAATTAAAAATCAATAGAAAATTAGTAAAACTTAAAAATCAATAGAAAATGTCATTCTAGTAGAAAATCCGTAGAAAATTTCATTTCCTCCTCATGGCCTCAGGTCGCTGAGGCCATCTACACATACTCACATCCCGGACTCCCGTAGGGCCACAGCTGTCCCCCCCCCTCCTGGGGGTCCTTCTGAGGGATCATCATGTACTGGCCACCAGGAGGGAGCGGCCCCAACGTGCGTTCAATTGTCTTAACAGTTAATGATCTGATACATGGAATACAACAACATCCACATAACACCATAATAGCGGCAAACACAGCGATAGAAATCAGTACTGATGCAATCAAGCTTTTATATTTGCCAAAGATGTTTAACCAGTCAGAGTACCAACTGGTGTCCACACCTGAGTGCTCCTTCATTTTGTCACTTAACGTGCGCAGACCCTCCAATGCCTTGGTAAGGCGACCGTCAGGAGATGTATTGTTGGGAATCAGAGTACAACACTGATCCCCAAAAATACTACACACTCCTCCTCTTTCAGCCAACACCATATCTAAGCCCATTCTATTTTGGAATGCCATCAGAGATGTGGCAGCCAATTGCTCATGCACTGCCTGGAGTGCCGAGGTGGTGAAGTTCGCCAATCGTTGGACATTATAATGAACATAATTAATCCGGTCCACATTTTTGTTTACCGTAACAAACAGGAAAATACTCTCCCATCCTGCCGCAATTTGATCCACCAATTTATACTCGTCAGGGACCCCTCTTGGAACTCCAATTGCATCTATATACGTGGGATCTCCTGCACTCAACCATTCGTGCATGTCCCTTCTCTTCCTGTTAAGGAAGGGGACTCTTCCCCATTTTCTAACGTCTTCCCATTCCGTTTTGGCCATATCTAAGGCTGTCACACTAACTGGCATGATCAGCGTTTCCAGGGCGCACTTACCTGAGGCATTGGTGGGAAGCCTATCGTACAGCACTTTCTCTCCACACCACAGCCAAACATCAGCACGAGCGAGAGGGATTCCTACTGGCAAAGACACATTTTCATTACACCATGACTCCTGGAGATTTCCAATCCCAGGACCAGTCCCATTTAACTTTTAGGCAGGTGAACTTTTGTTTTGCAACTTGGGTGTCAAAAATAGGCTCTTTCTTTTTTATTCCCACATCATTCCCTGGGTGTGTCCAATTAAAAATTGTCACCCAAGTGTTCACCTGTGTCGGTTGTTTACATTTCAGATTTAGCAGTAGTTGTTGTGTCTGTGTCAGCGTCTTACCATCATCTCGCTCTGCTTCATACCATACCGTTCCATTACAGGAATAGTACACCATCACTCGTTCTCCTTTCACTCCATCACTTCTGTCATCCTGCATCCTTTGTTCAAACGCCAACATAGTCCACACAAAGCACAAGCCAGCCAGCAAAATAGTCAATATAGTCAAACATTTGCATCGTCATCGTCTTTGTTCAGACTCGAAAGTGTCTGACTTTGATCCAATTCATGCCATCTACACATTCCCTCTCTTGACCTGCCCGTCCGGGCGGTCAACCTCTAAGCTCAACCTTGGCGGGCACAAATACTGGGGCCGGGCGCAACTGTGAGTTATGGTACCACTTTTGTCCTGTAGTTCCCAATTGGATGGCGTGTGAGGTTCTAGCCAGAACTCTAAACTGTCCTTATCAGCGAGATTGAGTCCACCTCCGGGAAAGCACCCGGAGGTTGATGTACGGAGTGATGTCCGACTCCAGTGATGCTGAGTTCACTGAGTTCAAATATCTAACTGTGTTCCGAGATTACAAATTAAGCCTCGAGCTAACGCTCCAATTTTGACCGTTAATTGACAAATTTTAAAGCAACCCAAATGAAATAGTAACCAATTATGCTTAAAATAAAAAATCCCAAAACTATAATAACGCAGATACCGAATTAAACCTCTATTTTTTCTTTTTTTTTTTTTACGGGAAGAAAAGGTGCTCTACAAGACATAGACAGCTCCAAGACCGCTGCAGTCTTCACCTCCTATTGTCTCATGATTGGCTCAATCCACCTACAGGCTGTGCCCACACTGATTCTGTCAACTGGGGGAGGGGGTAGAGACAGTAAAAACAATCGCGGAGCTGTGGAGCCGAGCCCCAAATCAGTCGGGCCCTGGGTCCACAACACCTCTAGCAGAGACACACACAGAACTACCATTTCCAAGCGACCCTTCCCTGGAAATTTTGAAATTTAGTAATGTTCCCAAAACCAAAGAATTTGTAGTCGGTGCTGAAATATGATCTCCCGATTGTGACGCGGAGTATTCAACAACTATGGGGTCTAGATCTCTAGTGTGATGACGCTCATCAATATTCAATGTGATTTGTGGCTCGGCGAAAGTAAACAATTCATACCATTTCCGCTGCTCAGGGACAAGGCACGCGTGCGAGGCAACGGCGGTAGACATAACAAATATATAATTCTAACGCATGATGCACTCATGACTAAATTGGGATGAGTGCATTTTTGATAAACCAAATCATGTTTGTGATCACATGTACAATGTGATATGTCAATTGGTGAATTGAAAGGGTGGCGGTTGCTAAACCACTCAGACCAGAGCAAGAACAGGGCATACCCACCGCGGGAGGATGGGAACCAGGTTTCAGAGCTGCCCTCAAATGTTTCAGTTCAGTTTAGCCACTGGGAAGGAAGAGAGCACGACATATGCTCCCTCCGACGGATGTGCACAGTCAAGTTCAGTCCCATCCGGGAATGCCACTCGAATTCCAGTGTTCGTTCAGTCAATGGCAGTGACTCAGGCAATCTAGAGAGTCCACATGGCTCAGTGGGGGTTGCGGAAGGAGCTCATAGCTCGCCCCAATATCCAGCACCATCGAAAACTTGTCCATCCACCGTCCCCGGAATGCTAGGACCTGCTAGTCCTCGAACGCTGAAGCTCCGCGGCCCCCTGTCATGGAATGGGGTACGAGCGGGTTTGTGTCAAGTGCGTTGGGAGTGGGTAACGGTGGCGCCCCCTGCGCTGGTGGAGCTCTTTGTGACAGATATGGCACCGGAGGATGGCACATTCCAGAAAGTGGCTCGGCATGGACAGCTCATCACCCAGTGACCCCACACCCCGCAGCAAGTGCACACCCCACTCACAACCCCCGTCTGTAACCACCCATACCTCTGTTACTGCAATCCCAACCTCGTTGACCGGCCTGCTATGGACAGCAGCCAGTCTGCTGTGGCGCTGCGTCACCCGAACCTTGCCCAGAAGCAGCAGAAGTGGAAGGAGCAGCTGCCTCCTTTTTTCTTATCTCTCTTGGCCTTCTAAACCTGCAAGTACAACAATTTTAGTCACGCTCCTTAATCCAATCCCATATTTTCCTTTTCTGATGTCGTGCAAAATTATGTACAAAATGTGTTCTACTTAGCCCGAGTAGCATTTCTCATTGATGGACTATTTCGCCTGATTTCTGCCACTGGGAGGGGCACGCCCTTGTGGACGGCCAACTGGAACAGCTGTGTAATGTCGACATTATTGGATGGGTCACTGCCGGAAGTCTCACTCTATTCACGTCTCGCCCTGGCCACATAGACCAGGCCTGTCTCCCCCTTCCCCACCTGAAAGACACAGCAACATCGACCCCAACGGGCCAGAAATATCTGATACACGGCACGGCCAATCTCACCTGAGGTGTCCCCATTTAGCTGGTGACCATCATGCTGGTCAGCAGATCTGGCCTCGGCCTCAAGTGAGGACAGTTCCTCTTAAATAAATTTTGTCCCGCTTGTAACTCTGTATAAACCTCTTAGTCTGGTGTCTCCTTTGTAGGAGATTTCAACCAACGTGACCTTTTTACAACGTGTCAAATAAACCAATGTTGACCTTTCTGCTATCTTTACAGCTGTGAGAGCTGTCACTAACACTTCCTTCCCCCTTGGGTAATTACAAATGTCTTATCTTCAAACTTCTTACAAGCACCCAGTATCCTGGCTTTACTAGATTACTGCCCCTGCTGGGAGACAGAAAGATCCTGGTCACTCTAAATTTGCGCCTGTCTTTTGTTTTCCTAACACTTTTCACATATGGTCAGCTAAAGTTGCTTTAACAACTATTTCCCATTTGTTCTTAAATTTGAGGTATTCTATAAGTTTTTCCAAACAGTGTTTTACAATGTCTTAGTCCTAAATACAATGAAATACGTTACAATGGAAAATATCAGAATACAATTTCATACATCCAACATAAGACACGTGCTTGTGACCACTTCAGGGTCATTTTTGTCTGAAATATCTCCTCTACAACAACTTACCCTTGCGTTAAGTGAGTAATTTTCCATAAAAACAGTGCCACTAATTCGACATTAACTTCAAATATCACTGCTGTGGTGCTGTATTATATGGAAAGGTCTAAACAATCCAAGAAAATTTTGCCCTATCCTGGACTGGGTGTGTGTTATCTAGTCGCGCATCCAATGTGAATATATCTTATATCTCCCTCCTTGTTGAGGAGAACCTCCGGGATGGGCGTGGTGAGGCGCTATTTGAAGCGTTCTCCGGCCTTCTGGTCACACTGGTCACATGTCACCTCAAACCTGTGGACAGAACTGGACGAGTGGCACTTGCCAGTGAGAATGAGAAGGGGTAAATTATCTTCCTTCCAAAACTTTCAGTTTTGCATAGATTTTGTGTAATAACGTCAATCAACCATTCACTTGATGTTTGAATTTAATTACTCCAATCTTTCTCCAATAACACTTTGAAAATCAATACTTGGGAGTGCAATAGGGATTCAGGGTGATCAGGCCTGTCCACCCATCGCATCCTAAGTACTGTAAGGGCTTGCCGGTGACCTCAAACAATTTTCTGTCCTGAGGCCCGTCCCTTAAACATTCACTCAAACCACATATGCATCCAAACACTTTTTCTTTCACACTTTCATTCACCAAACGATACTTTCCAATTCCACACAGAGACCCCTCCCTTGGCGCGTCCGCCTTGATTCCACTGAGATTTGTGCTGGCAGTTCCTTAATTTTGCCTCAATTTAGCCAGCGTATGCCAAAATTTACAACTGTGGGTCTCTGGATTTTTCCATTCACTCCCCGTGAAGTTGTTTCTCCTCTCCTGGACGTAGCCGACGAAACTGCACCCGTGACACCAAACAGCCCATAGATGCGTATGCTAGCAGTCTGGTATTTATGGAATGATGTCATGTCCTCCAAAATTGTCATGTCAGCGTTCGCGTCGTACAGTCAAAAAAACATCTGTCTTCCACCTTTGTCACATTTAATACACATCAGTTAATAAATCATCTACAAAACTATTTAGTCCAACTTTATATTTGGTAAACCAATCTCCAATGGCTAGATATTCCCCTTTCCAAAGATTTTCTTTCAACATGTTCATAGAATACTTCACTTAAAACTTATCCCAAAACCATAATCCCTTTGCTTAAAAATTTTAATTTTAATAAGATTGTCGACGCCCTGCTGTTCCTCAGGTGTCCCCTGCATGTTTCCGTGTTCAACTTGCGTTCATACTCCCTGCCAATTTATATTTATTGTTCGGTTGAATATATACTTTATCCCGTACCTTACTACACTAGCACTGCAAAAAAAATTGCTCCACAGTGCGACCCATGCTCGACCACATGAGAACACCTCAAGGAGAGGCAGATGCCTGAAGATTAGATCAACGTCTGCAACATCGAGGGGGGGTGCCGAGACACACCTCTGAAACAAAAGGACTGTGACCTTCTTTCGAGAGCACCAAAAGGCATATCTTCCTTTTCAATCAGTTAACGACTGCCATTGATGCCTGTTTTTCCTCTTGTGTCTGAAATGTTTACATGTTCCTGCTGGTGCTTCCCCCCCCGGGGCCAGCACGGGCGTCTCCACACTCCCCTGCTGTTCTCCGCGCACCCTCTCTCTCATTATTCAACGCCTGTTTGATCAATTGTATGGTCGCTGGTGCCATCCGTGACTCGTTATCTTTTGCATCTCAAACCATTCTGCCCCCCCCATTAATGGCGCCGTCGGATCGGGCGGCGGCTCAAACACATACTGTTGCGAGTCTGGCAACTGTGGATAAATGCCTCTCAGACATTCCGTCTTTTCTTCCACTTTTTCAATCACTTCATCCTCTTTCTCTGACTTCCTCCCCCTACTTTGGAACGAGCATCTAACTTCAAAGAGCTGTTAACTCTTTGTTAGAGCACACTCATGATTTTACGATTACACCTATACTCATTGCCTTCTGTAAAATCTTTCTCACTCTTATTTTTTCCTTTAACTTTCCAAATTCACTGTAGCCTTACCAAAGCCACTCAACCAATCAAGGTATCAAATCACAAACTACAAAGTCAGGAACCACCTATGCTCTTGCAAAGATTTCTCATGCTCTCAAAAGCTTCATTCAATTATGATTTCATAACACCAATCTTTTTTTCTTTGTGTCATTTCCATCTGTGCATTTCATTCCAGTTACTAATTACAGTTACCTTAATAGAAAGACCATCAACTAAAGTATGAAACATAAAATATTTATTTCTTCAATTCCTCCTTGCAGCAGACCCTAATTCTTATCCTTTTCATTGTTTCTTTCTTTCTCTTTTCTTATTTCATCCCTACTTCATGTCTTTCTTCTCTTTTTTATGTTTCATTTTTATTAATTTATTCTTAATCTCCGTGCCACACCCGGGAGCCGAGACCACTATCACACTTACAACTCTCCTTAGCCATCTTGAAATCAAAATCCACTCGTGCGTGTCCCAAACACACTTCTTACGCAGAACTATTTTAGCCTTCACATTCACACAGCTTCCACACAGACACGTAAATCCCAGATTTTAAACCGTGTCCCGATACGTAAATCCCAGATTTTATACCGTATCTTAACCACGAATAGTTCCAAACTATTCTAGTAGGTAAATCCCAGATTTTAAACCCTACTAACGTCCACACTGTTACACTTTTTATTTTTGCGCCAATAACTATCGCCATTAATTATGCTAGAAGGTAAATCCCAGATTTTACACCCTAATAGCGTCCAACACTTTTACGCTTACTACGTTCCGCTCCTCCTTCCTCTTATAATTTAGCGTTGCCAATGTGCAGAATTAGAAAGGGTTCTGCTTACCTTGTTTCACTGTGGGCCCAAGAGGAAAGATGGTCGGATGTGTGGCTCTTTTATACTTTATCCTTTCTCAGGTCGTCACCTGGTGTGGACGTGCGAGACCCAGTCTCATGTGGTTTTTCTCGAAGTTCCAAACTTCTTTTACCTCTCATGCATCGCGTCGGCGTCACCATAAATTGTTGGAATTTATCTTTAAATCAATGTTAGAATTTAATTTTAAACCAATGTAAACTCAAATTAATAATCTGACTCCAATTTGTGACTTTACCCAACTCTCACTCATCCAACAATATGCGCGCTCGTTCTGCAATAGAAAGGTATCAGGAAGCCGGCATTTTCACACACGAGTGGATTTATTCCTAACACACAAATCTACAACTTGAGTTTGGGTCCCTCTCAATACAGCTCTTCTTGTCTTCGCTGTTCAGCATTAATTTATAGACACAATATGCAAATGACACAGAGACAAAGGCATCCTGGCATGATTCTATTGGCTATGTGTATGCTGCAGTTAACTTTAGCTTGCTCCTCTTGGTCTTTCTTCAAGTGGTGGCCCCTCCTGCTTGTGGCTGAAGGGTCCAGTTTCTTGTGCATCCCTTCCCCCTCGAGGTATCTGTCTGCGCCAGGCACCGACCTAAAACCTCCCAAACCTCACATTCTTTCACTTTCTTTTTCCAACTTCACCAGCCACCCACACAGCATTCCACAGAATAACAGTGACACAAGATGCAGGACATCGAATAAAACTAGCCAGGTTTAAACTCTTCCACTCCTTTAGGACTCACAGGTAAACAAATGATGACAGTGGAGTGCTGACTGGGCCAACTCTGAAGTAAACACTTCCAAATAACTTTCAAAATTTTTAACTATTTCTTGTAAAATTTAATCTGTTGACAAATACGATTATTATGTGCATGTTTCAATACCATAGTGAGGTATCAATTTGAATAATTAATTATTGTGCTTTATTCTGGTACTGCTTTCTTTGACTCATTTTTTGTTGTTAATAGTGTTTCTTATTTGTTTCAGTATATCAGATTGATGTTTATGCATTTTGTCCTAAAAAATTGTGTGTTTTAAATATTTATGAATGAAAGTGTTAAAGAGTTGGACAAAAAAAACAAGAAAGTATACAGATGTAATGTAAGCTGCTGATAACGCATGGAGATACAGCGCACATCGTCAAGGTGCATCTTTCCTTGATGCAAAACAAGCCGTGAGCTGCAGTGAGAAAAAGGAAATGGGTTCATCCACTGCAAATGGCTTAGGGGCAACTTGAAGAGTTAATTTCGTTCGTGAGCTGCAATTCTTTGATGACTGATTCGAGGTGTATTTCAGACTGAGTAGAGGGCAGTTTGAAAGCATAATGCAGATAGTTGGAAGCAAATCACAAACTTTAGGCAGCCTAATTTGCTTGTCGCTGTATCTCAGCAGGATTGCTTAGTTGTGTCCCAAAGCTCGGGAAATTGAGCCACAGCATTTAGCAATGTTTCTTCCATTGTCTTGGCTCAATTACCCGTGTGAGTCTGCGAACATAGGGCTAGATTATTCTTCCAGCCCTTCGCCTATAGTAGGCTCTTGTCTGACGTCACGGCGACGCTGCTTTCAGGTAGTAATGTTTTCTAATCAGACACTTTGCCTTTCCCTTACATACACAATGAATGGGCCTAACGACGCCGCGTTGCACCCTACCCAATGCAATGAGTTTGAACACGACAAATTCCAACCGAGCCACTCGCCAAAGATTGCCCTCATTCCCTTTTCGACGTCTCCCTCTTCTTGTTACGAGCATAGATACGGCTTTCTTTTGGAAGAGTGAAGATGCATCTTGTGGAGATGTGGTTTACTTCTGCACCAGTGACAAGTCTCTGCATTCGGGTATTTACTTCCTTACAGGCTGCAACTTCAGCACTTCGATATATGGGCATGCTGGCCACTAGGGTGCTGTCGCCTGTTCATTCGGCAGCACGACCCTTTCACACTGGGCCAGTGCAGCGTGAAAAGAGCTATGCACAGACACATTTCTTCGAAATAAAATCCTGATTGGAATAAATATTACACACCCCATTCATAATTTTCAAATCAAAATCCAAAATCCAAACAAGATTTTATTCCAAATGAGAGGGGTGGTTTATGTCGATTGATAACTCAATCGTAACGCATGAAAACGCATGTTCCATAATTTCAGAACAAACTGTCTTTACTGAACATATATATGACGTTAGTAAATGCCTTTCTGTTATATGCAGAAGCTAGTAGAAACAGAGCAAGTGAAAGACATGGAGGGCGCAAGACTGATCTAAAAAGTGTGGTCTGGAGGATTCAATGGAGCTCCATTTGGAAGCATTAACACGACGTATCAGGAATAAAACAAGAAATAAGGCTAATATTTAGAGTAGGAATGGACAGAGTGATGTTTTTACAAGGAAGTCACTACAGCTTCTTCTTCTGCTACTATTTCTGGTATATTTGGTAATCTGCGTATGTCAGAATAATTTGTTCCAATCGAACGTTTGATTGATTGAAAAAGTAAGTCCTAATTGGATCAGTTGTTTTAGTGTCCATGAAAACAGTTTATCCGATAATTTTAATCCGAACTCTGACAGGATTAAAGAAATTTCTTCCATGTAAACCGATTGTATGTCCCTATTAAGCCATCATTGGGTCTGCCCACATTGTAGCTTGCCTGTCTGGAGGTCTGGGTGTTTCCTCAGGCTCTCGAGGTTGCAGGTCAACGGCCCCTGCAGCTGAGGCCTTCAAAATGCTGCGGTCCTCCTGATGCTGCTCCGTGCCGCTCGCCTCAGAGGTTAATCATTTACATGCTGAGTTGAAGGAGGTGAGGTTGCTCGTGCGAGACCGTCTCTTTCTTGCCTCTACTGGAGTGTTGTGTGAGTCTGACTACCCATGGCGTGGGATGATGACGCCGTTTGTCTGACTGGCTCTGAGTCTTTTTTCAGTCATCTGCGCAGAGCTTGTTGTGTTGTGTTTGGGTTGTCCTTCACAGTTCATGTGCACCGCCAGGTTTGGTTGGTGCAGTCACCCTTGTCGGAACTATCTAGGGCTCTCTGTACTGTCCCTGTGGAGGTTGAGGAACTTTTCGGCATGACCGTGGTGTGGCCGCAGGAAAGATTGATTCGGTTTCATGAGACTGAACTGCAGTTTCTCAGCCTTATTTGGACCTGCGCCACCTCTTGTGCTTAGGTTCTCCTCAACTCCTCCACATTTTTAGGTTCCACAGAAGTTTCTGCCTATAGGAAGCTATGGTCAGAAATTGAAGGCCATAAATTGAGGCAGTGACGGTTACTTTCTGGTTGGCAGCTGACTTACAGGGCTGCTCTTGCTTCGACCCCTGGGTGATCTCCACCTTGACCTATGGATGCATGCTTCTGTTCCAACTCTGGCCCCCTGTCGACAGCCGGGTCAGCAAAGGCCTTGGTGTTAGACCAAGAG
Source organism: Idiotropiscis lumnitzeri (assembly GCF_059441095.1). Taxonomy (NCBI): domain Eukaryota; kingdom Metazoa; phylum Chordata; class Actinopteri; order Syngnathiformes; family Syngnathidae; genus Idiotropiscis; species Idiotropiscis lumnitzeri. The sequence goes on along the minus strand of NC_142394.1, from coordinate 943,906 downwards.
CTTTCTGCCCTCCTGGCTAAGGACACATGCGAAGCAGTGGATCCTTTGGCACACCTCGGAGTCTTATACTCCCCTTACTTTCTTGTAGCATAAAAGAACGGTGGATTTTGCCAAACCCTGAAATTAATCAGTCGTCATGGCAAGGTGTTGCCCACCCACAAGCTGACCATCGCAAAATAACGGGAGGTGTCGGGTTCTCGTGCAGTTCACGGCAAATTAACGCTTGGTGGCAAGTTTTTGCACGGTTCATGGCAAAATTATACTAGGTCAGTAGGTGGGGATAATAATCACTGCAAAAAAATGAAGCATTAATGGTCATGCATGGAGCCCGGGAGAAAGAGAAAACGTGATATATGGTCACATTTTCACAAGATTTAAGTGGAGAAAAAAACCCTTATGGGAAGGAATGTGGGCACAAGGTAGCTGGGAAAAACAAGAGAAACAATGCGGTTCACCTCAAAGATAAATTGGTAAGTTAACAAAAAGATTGGTAGTGGTTGTTTATAATGTAACATTGAACCATTTCCTGCTGTGGGACAATGCTGCAAGAATAATGTTAAACTGACTGCAAATTAATGCTGGCTAACTAAAAAGCTTGTAGCATGTATCATAGCCAGGTGTTGATACAATTGTGTGTGAAATCATATTTGTGCTGAGATATGTTGTACTGGTCGAGCCACTATGGTTTCAGTTAGATTGCAAGTTTAGTTAAAGCAGACAGGAGAGCTCATCCAGGAGCTGCCAATGACATGTAGTAAAAACAAATTACATAGGCAGCTACACATGGAAGCAAAATAAAAAACTAAAACAAACGAAAATAATTCATTTTGATAAAATACACAAAAATGACATGCCACACACAATTCAAAACAACTTTAATGTCATGTGTGGAGCAGGATTCGGACCCAGAAGCAGAGAGGAGACAAAAGTGGCGACATGGAAGTCTTTATATACAAAAATTCCAAGGAAAAACAAGCGGGGCTGGATTCATAACACATGGAAGAAAGCTGACATCCTCAGTCGAAGAAAGCTTGACTCAATCTTAAATACGCTAAAGCATCAATTCTATATGACATAATAAAAGAACAGAGCATAAAAGGACCATAGCGACTGATACATTAGGATATATCACAACACCCTTTCAAGGGGTGTTGCCTGCTCCACACCAGCTGCAGCCCCCAGTGCCGGATCCGCGACAGCTGCAGCCCCCAGTACCGGCTCCACAACGGCCGCAGCCGTCTCAAGTCCCTGATCCGGCTGCTCACGCCCTGCGGCCGCTTTAAGTCCCTGAATTGTCGGCTCACGTTCTGCGACCGCTTCAAAGGCCCTATTCCGGCGGAGCACATTCTGCGGCCACTTCAACTCACTGATCCAGAGGCGCACGCCAGCGCACGTCCTGCGGCCGCTTCAACTCCCATTTTCTGTGGCGCACGTCCTGCGGTCGCTTCAACTCTCTGATCAGGTGGCGCACGTCCTGCCGCCGCCACCTGTCTCTGGCTCGGCAGGGCATGATTTGCCGCCGTCACCCGTCTCTGCCTCGGCGGCGCCCGACCTGCTGCCGCCACCCGTCTCTGCCTCGGCGGGGCATGTCCTGCCGCCGCCACCTGTCTCTCTCTGCGGGGCATGACCTGCCGGCGCCACCCGTCTCTGCCTCAGCAGCGCACGACCTGCAGCTATCATGGCCTCCATGACGCCCACCTGACTTGCTGGTGTGGCCTCTGGGACGCCCACCTGACCGGCCTCCCCTGGATTCGCTGGTCTGGCCTCAGGAAAACCCGCCTGACTGGCCTCCCCTGGATTCGCTGGTCTGGCCTCCCGGATGCTCGCCTGACTGGCCCTGATTACGGGACGTGGTCCCTCCTCCTGGCCCCCTTCCACTCCCCCTGCTTTTGGACTTTTTTATTGCCTGCTTCACGTATCAGTTTACGACTGCCATTAATCTCCATTTTTCTATTCCATGTCTGAAATGTTTACATTTACTGCTGCTCCCACCCTTAATTCCTTAGCGCAGAACACATTATGTACCTCCCAATAAAATAGAGGGCTCGGCAGAGTGTGCTTCAAAGCAAATGGAGAGTTGTCACTGAGCACACTGTTTGTTCTCCTCGCGAGAGAAAAAGCTAAACTCGTGTCTTCCTTTTCATTCATGGTCTGTGTTCAGAAAATGCTTAGGTGATTAAAGCTGACAAATTTATAGACCAGTAGCAGAATGTTTAAATATATTCTACAGCTAATTGGGAGCCAGTGTAAAGTCTTTAAGACTGGCGTAATATGTTCTAATATTTTTGCTCTGGTCAGAACCCGAGCTGCAGTGTTCTGAATGAGCTGCAGCTGCTTGGTGTTCTTTTGTGGGAGTCTAGTAAGAGGACAAGTTAATATTATCAAGTCTCCTCGCGATAAAAGCATGGAGAAATTTCTCCTGGTCTACTTGATGCATGCAACCCTTCAGTCTGGATATGTTTTTCAGCTGGTAAAAGGCTGTTTTAGTGATTGATTTGATATGATTGCTGAAAGTGAAGTCTCAGTCTATCAGTACCCGAAGATTTTGGTCTTTGGTTTCTAAAGCCAGTAACACCAGGTGTTTCCTAACAACAATCCTGTTTTCTTTATTGCCAAAAACAATTACCTCTGTTTTGTTTTGGATTAGCTGAAGGATATTTTGGTTCATCCAATTATTGATTTTCACTAAACAGTGACACAATACGTTGATTGAAATGCTGTCATTGGGGGCAGATAAAGCTTTGTGTCATCTGCTTAAATGTAATAACCAACATTGGTGTTCTGAAGCATTTGACCCAAAGGTACCATATACAGCAGAGGTGCCCATTGCGTTGATCGCGATCGACCAGTCACTCGCAAAGGGGCTGTCGACCGATCGAATTATATACAGACTTGATGCATGCTTCACTGTGCATGCACAAGGATGCTAACAAACAAAATTAGCAGTTTCAATTTTGTTCCCTCTACTCTAAACCTAATAATAGTCGAAAAACGATGGGAACCTGTAAGCTAATTATTTCCACATAGCGTAAGAGGAGGATTTTTTAATTGCTTTGCACCACCACAACCGGCAGCTGGGAGGTGTGCGTAAAGCTCACTATCAGAAGCTCCTGTCCGGACTTTATGGTTGATTCATTCAGCACAAGTCAAGTAACGACAGACAATGTGCACAAATTGTATTGTGAAATATGGTTTCATGCAGTTAGGCAAGGTATATCAATATATACTTTACCTATAAAGAATCCTCATTCTATTTTCAAATAAATATATAAAGAAGGTTGGTAGCTCACTTGGACTTGGTTATTTTATAAGGAGCTCCCATGCTGAAAAAGTGTGGGCACCCCTAATATATAGAATGAACAGAAGCATTCCGAGGACTGACTCTTGAGGAACTCCAGATGTCATGGCCATCCGATCTGATTCAAAACTTCCAATGGTCACAAAGTTACTCATTTCTTCCGGCAACGAGCAGTAGAGCGCAAAGCATCTGCATTCCGACATGTTCAATGCAGCATGCGCAATTTTCAGCAACTCGGGGGCTCATCAATTCGATCTCGTGAAGTAAGAACATATGTTAGCACATTGAGAAAGGAAAAACTGCTGCCATAACTGGCACATAAAGCGCAACGTGAGGGCTTCAAAAGTTGGATCCGCTTCAAGAAATTGCGTGTCATCCTTGCGGAGGGGGCATGCTAATCTTCTCTGTATCGTAATCCAATTTTTCATATGCGCTGCCGAAGCTAGCACACAGAGCTGTGGATGTGGCCTTGAATTTAAAGCGTCTTTGGCAGAAAGAAGCGTCTTTGGCAGAAAGAAGCCTCAGTGGCGGTGGAGACCTTTGGCATGTAACCCTGGGTTGCTTGGGCCCAGATGCATTTCAACCCCCCCATCAAATGAGATATGTTTTCTGTCACTTGCAATGTCTATCAGATGGGTGCTATTAGCTACCGTTCAACATATGGAATCAACAGAGTTCTTGGACTTGCTCTCACGCCATCGGGACGTTACACCCGAGTTGAGGTTCATGTCGTAGAATGGACTGGACATGCCACATAAATGGCTGCAAACAAAATCCTGTGCAAATCTGTCATTGGCCATGTCAAAGTTGTTGTTGTTTCCACTTCCCAGGTCTAAGCTTGGGAGCTCGAAATAAATCCACAAACCATGTTAGTCTACAAAGAAATCTTTGGGTAAACAAAAACTGTACGTATGGTCAAACAATGGGTTGAACTGTCCAGAAGACTCTCCAGGGAAGCGTCGTGTTTGGCGTTATTTCTTGTATGCGATGAATAGTTGCACAGAGTTCACTCAAGTAGCCTGGCAACAAAGCCAAAATGGGGTCTCCGTTTCAAACTCTGACCACAGATAGAGGGTCATCAAGCCCGTTCCCAGGTATGGCTTGGCCACTTGGTTTCCCATCCTTGAAAAGGACTCCTGTAATTTCTGTTATAATTATTTTCAACACCCACAAGAGCTCAGAAGAAACTGAGCCAGCAAAAATTAATCATAATCTCATGCAGTTTTTTCCTCACGGAAATCTTTAGTAAAAGGCGAAAGATTTATGCGATCTGAAGAAAAATCATGAGCTATGCTTGTCTGAACTACGGAAGACAAAAGCCTTTCGCTAATACCCCTGACGGTCAAGGTCTCACTTTTAGCCTGCCGCATTTTGTGGACGGCACCATCAGTATTCCACATCAACGCTTCGAGGAGACTAATACATTGACAATATCCCTCCCTGTAAAGTCTAGCGGAACAAACGGGGGATTTCTCAGTCCCCTCAGTAGAATTGTGAGGTGACATTGAGATGTAGCACAATGCTCGCTTCACAAGCGACAGGAGCCTAAATTCCGTGACTTCGGCTACTCGGACATGAACCCATCTTCAGCTTCCAAGATGAATTGCTCTTTGCTCACGTTTAAACAGGAAAATATGCCCAATCTCGATTGACTTCGTGCATTTGACTGGGCGTGACGCAGAAATGGCTCCAATCTTAATATCACGCGCAAGTCCGTCTTTGACAATGTAGAGGTTGTGTTTTTCTCCACCCCTCCCAGGTATTAGCTTGGGTGCTCAAAATAAACCCACGAACCCTGTTAGTCTTCACAGAAATCTTTGGTTAAACAAAAACTGTATGTATGATGAAGGGATGGAATTTTCCACAAGCCTTTCCAGAGATGGACAGCGTTGGGTGTTAATTACAATAGACAGTGAATGTGCACATGGCACACTAATAGAGTCTGGTGACCAAGCCAACATGGGGTCTCTGTGACAAACGCTGACCACAGACAGGGTGTCATGATTGAGTGTCCCAGCAACGGTGGAGCCACTTAGGATTACCTGACTGGAAAAGGTGCACTTCAAACTCTTGTTTTCATCCTTCTTAAAGGATTGGAGTTAGCAGAATAAACAAAAACTGCGCAAATTCTCATTCAGTTAGTCACCACGGAAATATTTAGGAAAAGGCAAAAGTTTAACACAATCTAAACAGAAGCAGGAGCAATCCTGAAATCATCTGTGGAAAATAAAAGGCTTAAGCTGATACCCCTGACTGTCAAGGTGTCCCTTTTAGTCTGACACATGATGGAACGGACGGACAGTCTTCCACATCAACGCTGTGAGGAGACTATTAACTTAAAAGCCCTCCCTAAACCAGGGGTCAAAAACTCCGGTCCTCGAGGGCACCTATTCTGAATGTTTTCCATGTCTCCCTGCTTCACCACAACTATTTCAAAAAATCATTTTCACCTGTGGCAGTCAATTTTAAGTCACGCGGAAACTGGCTGTTGAACACAAAGCATCTGCATTCCGACATGTCCGATGCAGGATGCGCAATTTTCAGCAACTCGGGTGCTCATCAATTCGATCTCGTGAAGTAAGAACTTATGTTAACACATTGAGCAAGGAAAAACTGCTACCATAACTGGCACATAAAGCGCAGCGTGAGGGCTTCAAAAGTTGCATACGCTTCACGAAATTGCGTGTCATCCTTGCGCAGGGGCCATGCTAATCTTCTCTGTATCGTAATCCCATTTTTCATATGTGCTGCCGAAGCTAGCACACAGAGCGGCGCATGTGGCCTTGAATTTAAAGCGTCTTTGGCAGAAAGAAGCCTCAGTGGCGGTGGAGACCTTTGGTATGTAACCCTGGGTTGCTTGGGCCCAGATGCATTTCAACCCTCCCATCAAATGAGATATGTTTTCTGTCACTTGCAATGTCTATCAGATGGGTGCTATTAGCTACCGTTCAACAAATGGAATCAACAGAGTTCTTGGACTTGCTCTCACGCCATCGGGACGTTACACCCGAGTTGAGGTTCATGTCGTAGAATGGACTGGACATGCCACATAAATGGCTGCAAACAAAATCCTGTGCAAATCTGTCATTGGCCATGTCAAAGTTGTTGTTGTTTCCACTTCCCAGGTCTAAGCTTGGGAGCTCGAAATAAATCCACAAACCATGTTAGTCTACAAAGAAATCTTTGGGTAAACAAAAACTGTACGTATGGTCAAACAATGGGTTGAACTGTCCAGAAGACTCTCCAGGGAATCGTCGTGTTTGGCGTTATTTCTTGTATGCGATGAATAGTTGCACAGAGTTCACTCAAGTAGGCTGGCAACAAAGCCAAAATGGGGTCTCCGTTTCAAAAACTGACCACAGATAGAGGGTCATCAAGCCCGTTCCCAGGTATGGCTTGGCCACTTGGTTTCCCATCCTTGAAAAGGACTCCTGTAATTTCTGTTATAATTATTTTCAACACCCACAAGAGCTCAGAAGAAACTGAGCAAGCAAAAATTAATCATAATCTCATGCAGTTTTTTCCTCACGGAAATCTTTAGTAAAAGGCGAAAGATTTATGCGATCTGAAGAAAAATCGTGAGCTATGCTTGTCTGAACTACGGAAGACAAAAGCCTTTCGCTGATACCCCTGACGGTCAAGGTCGCACTTTTAGCCTGCCGCATTTTGTGGACGGCACCATCAGTATTCCACATCAACGCTTCGAGGAGACTAATACATTGACAATATCCCTCCCTGTAAAGTCTCGCGGAACAAACGGGGGATTTCTCAGTCCCCTCAGTAGAATTGTGAGGTGACATTGAGATGTAGCACAATGCTCGCTTCACAAGCGACAGGAGCCTAAATTCCGTGACTTCGGCTACTCGGACATGAACCCATCTTCAGCTTCCAAGATGAATTGCTCTTTGCTCACGTTTAAACAGGAAAATATGCCCAATCTCGATTGACTTCGTGCATTTGACTGGGCGTGACGCAGAAATGGCTCCAATCTTAATATCACGCGCAAGTCCGTCTATGACAATGCAGAGGTTGTGTTTTTCTCCACCCCTCCCAGGTATTAGCTTGGGTGCTCAAAATAAACCCACGAACCCTGTTAGACTTCACAGGAATCTTTGGTTAAACAAAAACTGTATGTATGACGAAGGGATGGAATTTTCCACAAGCCTTTCCAGAGATGGACAGCATTGGGTGTTAATTACAATAGACAGTGAATGTGCACATGGCACACTAATAGAGTCTGGTGACCAAGCCAACATGGGGTCTCTGTGACAAACGCTGACCACAGACAGGGGCCGTGTCCAAATTAACAGGCTGCGACCTCCGAAGGCCAGTTCCCAGGCTGGGTCCTCGAAGCCTAAGAAGGCTCCTCCTCATGTAGCCTTATATGGACCGCATAACCCGTGGTGAATTTGGACAGGCTCGATAGCTACGTACAAATAACTAGGCTGCGTCCTTCGATGTCTAATATGGCGGACAGAAGACGTCATTTCCGGTGCGACAAGGACGCTTACGCCGGTGTCCAAATTCACGCGGCCTCCGAGTACTGGCTTTATAATCTGTCCTCGTTTCCGTGGAAACTCCATGGAAACGGGCCCTGAGTGAAGGCTACGAGCATGCAACCTTCGCAGCCTTAAAAGCCTCGCTCTTCTTCTACACCGTTCTACACTCGCAAGATGCAAACTACCGAAGCCACGTCTTCCGCCTCACCCGAGTGCACTTTCAGATGTAAGTATAAGTTCTTTATATGCAATATTAAAACATCACTCATGAGAAATATTGGGCAGCAATGTTTGGATATTTAGCTCCAGCTTAAGATAATTTTGTTAGTTGCGAAATCGGCCAAATATAACTAAGGTAGCTCTAAGAACTATTGCATAGAAGGTACGGCTGAAACATTTGAATTGTCTTATTTCTGTATGTTAGCATTATTTTATTTAATCTTTTCCTTATGTTTTAGGGAGCAAGGAGATGACCGCGCGGCTGATCAAGCTGCGCGGGGAGTACGACAGCCTCTTTACGGGGGCCAAGTTCTCCGCAGCCACAGCATGGAGGTAAAAATACAATTACTATCGGGAAAAATATTTGACGGGTTATTGTCTTATTAACATCCATTTAAACTCAAAATATCAAAAGGAAAACGCATAAGAATGGCGAGACCCACTATAGCAATTTTAGTTTCCATTCATCAGCCATTTGTGTTTGAATTAGATTTGCGCTAACACGCAGCTGTTTATTTATCCTAGCACAGAATGTGCCCTGTATAAATTCCATGTACCTCCTGCAATGTGCTCCCCAATTACTGATATTAATGAATAATATGCGAATCACCCTCCACATTAACATGATAAAACGCACTGAAACGGTCATGAACTAATGTACTGAAGTGGATAAATCTGCATGTTACCCATAACACCAGGATTTCTGACTAATGTTTGCATCTTTTTACCCTTTTTTTCATCCTTTATTTTTGCATGCATTTTTATTTATTTAATACAGGATCATCGTGGAAAAGCTCGAGCTGCAGGGCAAAGTGACGCCCCTGCAGGCAAAAAAAAATGGGATAATTTAAAAATGAAGTATAAAGTATGGAAGTCCACATTTCTTTTTCTTGTGTGTGAAAATGAAGATATAATTGTTTTATCTTTTTGCTTCTTTTCATATAAAGGATTGCAAAAACCCAGGCACTGGCGAAGGGGTGGCAGGGAGAGCTACTGCCGATACTTGGCCCTGGTTCAACCTTATGGATGGAGTGCTCGGACAGAGACCGTCCATCACCCCCCCTGTCCTAATTGCCTCCATCCCTGAGGAAAGACCAGGGCCAAGTCAGGCCAGCCCGGAAGAACTCCCAGGGCCAAGTCGGGCCAGGGTGACGCAAGAGGAGGAGGAGGAGGAGGAAGAAGTCGTGGTCGGAGGAGGAAGAAGTCGTGGTCGTAGAAGAGGAAGAAGAGCGAGGCCAACAGCCGGAGCAACGACTGAGAGGGAGAAAGCGAAGGAGAGAGGATGAATTGATTGAACTATACAGACGTGATTTAGCAATGCGGAGACAGGAATTGGAGAGACAGAGGTTGGCAGAGGAGGGAAGGGCAATTGAGAGGAGTGAGACTTTTGAAAGGTTTTTTACTTTGATGGAAAAGATGATAGATCAAAATAAAAAATGAGTGAAATATGCTTGGTGTTCAAGACTGAAATTTAGATAACATTCATTAAAAAGTAAACAAAAACCGGGGTACTTTCAAAACAGATGAACTAGTTCGTATCCCAGTGACATCTTGAGATCAGCTTCTTCAGACAAAAGTGAAAAAGCCCAGGTTTGTGAAAGACCAAAACTTTTACAATAATATGAAGACTCCACCATGTCTGTTTTGCTTACAAACTTAATTTATTGAAAAACTGGTGGACAAACAAGGCATAAATTAAGTACATTATAATTCACAGTAACTATTCACAGAAAATAAAAAAGCATTTCCCAGTTCATAACTGTTGCAGGATAAACCTGAGTGTGTCAGTGCTGTTTTGCCAATTTTCGCCTGAGCAGGGACTCATTTGGAGCATGGATGGAACCTTTGTTCCAGGACCCATGACATGGATGGGGCACGAGCAAGAGTCCTGATCTTCCTCTCGTGACTTGAAGTGGGGCATCATACCGGTTGCAGTGTCCACTACATCATCCATTACGTGGGGGTTTGCAGGGATGGTCGGGCAATAGATGGCTGCCATGTCACTACAAAAGATGGGATAGATTTATTAACCATTCATTACATTGTATATGAATCTATTTTTCCATCTACTGATATTTTGCCATGTTTGTGTGGCTGTGCTGTTTGATGATTCAGTTAAAGATTATTTTGTGGCATATTTGATGGGATGATTGCTCAAATACCATTGTGCAGTTAAAAGTATTTAAATACCTAAATATACTCGTGGTCCTCTGGTACCTCCTCCAGGGCAGACACCTGAGCAGACAGGTGGTCCCTCCACTGCACTCCAGCGACTGTGTCAGCCACCTCTTCCACAGCAGCCTCCTCTTCCCCTTCGTCCTCCGAGGCCATGAGGTCTCCCACCCCAAGGCAGATGTTGTGGAGGACGGCACAGGCAGCGATGACCTAAAAGAAATAAAAAGGAAATGCTGTATATTAGCTATATTTGATAGTTATTGCACTGAACAGGACATGATTTGATCCTGAATAAAGAGCAACATATTGAAAGTATAAGTATCAATTATACATTTTTTTTTTATTTACTTACATGTGGTGCAAAGGTGTGGTGCACCTCCAGGGCGTGGAAAAAGATGGCCCGGAATCTCACCTTCATCATTCCAAAGTGAATGTCACTACAAAAGATGGGATAGATTTATTAACCATTCATTACATTGTATTTGAATCTATTTTTCCATCTTCTGATATTTTGCCATGTTTGTGTGGCTGTGCTCAATAATTGTGCTGTCAATTATTGAGCGTGCCTTGGAATGATGAACGTTGAAGCGCCGGGCCCCCACGCCCTGCACCGGCCGCTTGTAAGGAGTGATGAGGGGGAGTGGTCGCTGGAGGCACGGATACCCTCCATCTGCCAAGATGAAGTGCCCTGGAGGAGGATACAGCCCTCTTTGGTAAAGAGGGCTGTGCCGGAGGACCCTAGAGTCGTGGACTGATCCAGGCCAACCCAAGAATATGTCCAGAAAGTGACCCTGATGGTCACACACAGCTTGCATGATTATGCTGCTGAAAAGCTTGCGGTTCTTGTAGTCATGACCATCAGGGCCACTTGGAGGCTTGATTCGGACATGACAACCATCTATTGCTCCAGCAGCTCTTGCAAATGCATGGTGCTTCGCCAGCCCTGCAAATCCCTGGGTCACTGCCTGAAGGTCTCCTGCAGTGTTGGGGAAGTGGATGACTCTGTGGCGAAGAGCCACCACTTCCCCAGTGACCCGGTGGATGATGTAGTGGGCAGTGGACCGCGGCATCCCAAATGCTCGTGCCACCACCCGATATGATGCCCCACTCGCCAGCCAGAAGAGAAAGACAAGGACCTCTATCTCGACACCCCATCCATGTCGTCGGTCTTTGTCCAGGAGGTTCAGCAACACTCTGAATGAGTCCCTGCTCAGGCGAAAGTCAGTTTGGAGATCCTCTCCATTGAAAAAACGATCCAACACTGGCACACCCAGGTTTATCCTGCAGTATGGACTTCTTGGCTGTTAATGTTTTGAATAAAAAAACAAAAAAACATGAACGCATTAATTATTGTACTTGTTTCGTTTGCTTGCATCATTCCTACAGTATCACCAACATAATTTTAATAACTCTGGCCCTAAACTCTCTAGTGGAATTCTGGTGTTTTGCCATATGTAAAAGTATGTGTTTGGTTACAAACTAATCACGGGGACAATTAAGCCGTCACAAGTATCTAAATTCATAAAAACTCTTTCAGAATGTATATAATTATATCATTTCCATTCGATATTTGTTCTATTATGAAGTTAACACATGTACTACTGAAGTTGCACTACTGATGTTTTTAGTTCATCTGTAACAATCACGTTATAACCCTATTGACCTGTCAATGTTGGTGATAGTGTGAAAATGCTGATAGACGGATTTAGAACTTACTTCATTCCTTCGATAAAGGACAACTCTGCGATGGGAAAGCGTGATCCTCCTCTCCTCAAGAACAAAATGGAAATAAACTAAAAAGTGAAATAAAATGAAGAAAAGTTCGGGTTCCATCGTTTAAAATGAAATAATACAAATGTTTTGCTAAGCCGATGCCTTCGGTCTGGCGCTCGTCGCTGATTATCCATTGATTATCCAAGCCGTTTATAAATCCACCGCAAATACTTATCGCCTGCGTCGAACAGAGGAGCAAAGTACATGGGGGCGTAACGTAAATGTTGCGCCAAGCGGCCTTGGCTCCATGGAAACGAAGACCAATTCCAAGGCTGGATTCGAAGGTCGCACGTGACAGCCGTGAATTTGGACACCACGCGCGGTCGTGTCGCGCCGAAAGTGACGTCATGCGGCCGAAAAAGCAGCCTTCGGAGGTCGCAGCCTGTTAATTTGGACACGGCCAGGGTGTCATGATTGAGTGTCCCAGCAACGGTGGAGCCACTTAGGATTACCTGACTGGAAAATGTGCACTTCAAACTCTTGTTTTCATCCTTCTTAAAGGATTGGAGTTAGCAGAACAAACAAAAACTGTGCAAATTCTCATTCAGTTAGTCACCACGGAAATATTTAGGAAAAGGAAAAAGTTTAACACAATATAAACAGAAGCGGGAGCAATCCTGAAGTCATCAGTGGAAAATAAAAGGCTTAAGCTGATACCCCTGACTGTCAAGGTGTCCCTTTTAGTCTGACACATGATGGAACGGACGGACAGTCTTCCACATCAACGCTGTGAGGAGACTATTAACTTAAAAGCCCTCCCTAAACCAGGGGTCAAAAACTCCGGTCCTCGAGGGCACCTATTCTGAATGTTTTCCATGTCTCCCTGCTTCACCACAACTATTTCAAATAATCATTTTCACCTGTGGCAGTCAATTTTAAGTCACGCGGAAACTGGCTGTTGAACACAAAGCATCTGCATTCCGACATGTCCGATGCAGGATGCGCAATTTTCAGCAACTCGGGTGCTCATCAATTCGATCTCGTGAAGTAAGAACTTATGTTAACACATTGAGCAAGGAAAAACTGCTACCATAACTGGCACATAAAGCGCAGCGTGAGGGCTTCAAAAGTTGGATACGCTTCACGAAATTGCGTGTCATCCTTGCGCAGGGGCCATGCTAATCTTCTCTGTATCGTAATCCAATTTTTCATATGTGCTGCCGAAGCTAGCACACAGAGCGGCGCATGTGGCCTTGAATTTAAAGCGTCTTTGGCAGAAAGAAGCCTCAGTGGCGGTGGAGACCTTTGGTATCTAACCCTGGGTTGCTTGGGCCCAGATGCATTTCAACCCTCCCATCAAATGAGATATGTTTTCTGTCACTTGCAATGTCAATCAGATGGGTGCTATTAGCTACCGTTCAACAAATGGAATCAACAGAGTTCTTGGACTTGCTCTCACGCCAACGGGACGTTACACCCGAGTTGAGGTTCATGTCGTAGAATGGACTGGACATGCCACATAAATGGCTGCAAACAAAATCCTGTGCAAATCTGTCATTGGCCATGTCAAAGTTGTTGTTGTTTCCACTTCCCAGGTCTAAGCTTGGGAGCTCGAAATAAATCCACAAACCATGTTAGTCTACAAAGAAATCTTTGGGTAAACAAAAACTGTACGTATGGTCAAACAATGGGTTGAACTGTCCAGAAGACTCTCCAGGGAATCGTCGTGTTTGGCGTTATTTCTTGTATGCGATGAATAGTTGCACAGAGTTCACTCAAGCAGCCTGGCAACAAAGCCAAAATGGGGTCTCCGTTTCAAAAACTGACCACAGATAGAGGGTCATCAAGCCCGTTCCCAGGTATGGCTTGGCCACTTGGTTTCCCATCCTTGAAAAGGACTCCTGTAATTTCTGTTATAATTATTTTCAACACCCACAAGAGCTCAGAAGAAACTGAGCAAGCAAAAATTAATCATAATCTCATGCAGTTTTTTCCTCACGGAAATCTTTAGTAAAAGGCGAAAGATTTATGCGATCTGAAGAAAAATCGTGAGCTATGCTTGTCTGAACTACGGAAGACAAAAGACTTTCGCTGATACCCCTGACGGTCAAGGTCTCACTTTTAGCCTGCCGCATTTTGTGGACGGCACCATCAGTATTCCACATCAACGCTTCGAGGAGACTAATACATTGACAATATCCCTCCCTGTAAAGTCTCGCGGAACAAACGGGGGATTTCTCAGTCCCCTCAGTAGAATTGTGAGGTGACATTGAGATGTAGCACAATGCTCGCTTCACAAGCGACAGGAGCCTAAATTCCGTGACTTCGGCTACTCGGTCATGAACCCATCTTCAGCTTCCAAGATGAATTGCTCTTTGCTCACGTTTAAACAGGAAAATATGCCCAATCTCGATTGACTTCGTGCATTTGACTGGGCGTGACGCAGAAATGGCTCCAATCTTAATATCACGCGCAAGTCCGTCTATGACAATGCAGAGGTTGTGTTTTTCTCCACCCCTCCCAGGTATTAGCTTGGGTGCTCAAAATAAACCCACGAACCCTGTTAGACTTCACAGGAATCTTTGGTTAAACAAAAACTGTATGTATGACGAAGGGATGGAATTTTCCACAAGCCTTTCCAGAGATGGACAGCATTGGGTGTGAATTACAATAGACAGTGAATGTGCACATGGCACACTAATAGAGTCTGGTGACCAAGCCAACATGGGGTCTCTGTGACAAACGCTGACCACAGACAGGGTGTCATGATTGAGTGTCCCAGCAACGGTGGAGCCACTTAGGATTACCTGACTGGAAAAGGTGCACTTCAAACTCTTGTTTTCATCCTTCTTAAAGGACTGGAGTTAGCAGAACAAACAAAAACTGCGCAAATTCTCATTCAGTTAGTCACCACGGAAATATTTAGGAAAAGGCAAAAGTTTAACACAATCTAAACAGAAGCAGGAGCAATCCTGAAATCATCTGTGGAAAATAAAAGGCTTAAGATGATACCCCTGACTGTCAAGGTGTCCCTTTTAGTCTGACACATGATGGAACGGACGGACAGTCTTCCACATCAACGCTGTGAGGAGACTATTAACTTAAAAGCCCTCCCTAAACCAGGGGTCAAAAACTCCGGTCCTCGAGGGCACCTATTCTGAATGTTTTCCATGTCTCCCTGCTTCACCACAACTATTTCAAATAATCATTTTCACCTGTGGCAGTCAATTTTAAGTCACGCGGAAACTGGCTGTTGAACACAAAGCATCTGCATTCCGACATGTCCGATGCAGGATGCGCAATTTTCAGCAACTCGGGTGCTCATCAATTCGATCTCGTGAAGTAAGAACTTATGTTAACACATTGAGCAAGGAAAAACTGCTACCATAACTGGCACATAAAGCGCAGCGTGAGGGCTTCAAAAGTTGGATACGCTTCACGAAATTGCGTGTCATCCTTGCGCAGGGGCCATGCTAATCTTCTCTGTATCGTAATCCAATTTTTCATATGTGCTGCCGAAGCTAGCACACAGAGCGGCGCATGTGGCCTTGAATTTAAAGCGTCTTTGGCAGAAAGAAGCCTCAGTGGCGGTGGAGACCTTTGGTATGTAACCCTGGGTTGCTTGGGCCCAGATGCATTTCAACCCTCCCATCAAATGAGATATGTTTTCTGTCACTTGCAATGTCAATCAGATGGGTGCTATTAGCTACCGTTCAACAAATGGAATCAACAGAGTTCTTGGACTTGCTCTCACGCCAACGGGACGTTACACCCGAGTTGAGGTTCATGTCGTAGAATGGACTGGACATGCCACATAAATGGCTGCAAACAAAATCCTGTGCAAATCTGTCATTGGCCATGTCAAAGTTGTTGTTGTTTCCACTTCCCAGGTCTAAGCTTGGGAGCTCGAAATAAATCCACAAACCATGTTAGTCTACAAAGAAATCTTTGGGTAAACAAAAACTGTACGTATGGTCAAACAATGGGTTGAACTGTCCAGAAGACTCTCCAGGGAATCGTCGTGTTTGGCGTTATTTCTTGTATGCGATGAATAGTTGCACAGAGTTCACTCAAGTAGCCTGGCAACAAAGCCAAAATGGGGTCTCCGTTTCAAAAACTGACCACAGATAGAGGGTCATCAAGCCCGTTCCCAGGTATGGCTTGGCCACTTGGTTTCCCATCCTTGAAAAGGACTCCTGTAATTTCTGTTATAATTATTTTCAACACCCACAAGAGCTCAGAAGAAACTGAGCAAGCAAAAATTAATCATAATCTCATGCAGTTTTTTCCTCACGGAAATCTTTAGTAAAAGGCGAAAGATTTATGCGATCTGAAGAAAAATCGTGAGCTATGCTTGTCTGAACTACGGAAGACAAAAGCCTTTCGCTGATACCCCTGACGGTCAAGGTCTCACTTTTAGCCTGCCGCATTTTGTGGACGGCACCATCAGTATTCCACATCAACGCTTCGAGGAGACTAATACATTGACAATATCCCTCCCTGTAAAGTCTCGCGGAACAAACGGGGGATTTCTCAGTCCCCTCAGTAGAATTGTGAGGTGACATTGAGATGTAGCACAATGCTCGCTTCACAAGCGACAGGAGCCTAAATTCCGTGACTTCGGCTACTCGGACATGAACCCATCTTCAGCTTCCAAGATGAATTGCTCTTTGCTCACGTTTAAACAGGAAAATATGCCCAATCTCGATTGACTTCGTGCATTTGACTGGGCGTGACGCAGAAATGGCTCCAATCTTAATATCACGCGCAAGTCCGTCTATGACAATGCAGAGGTTGTGTTTTTCTCCACCCCTCCCAGGTATTAGCTTGGGTGCTCAAAATAAACCCACGAACCCTGTTAGACTTCACAGGAATCTTTGGTTAAACAAAAACTGTATGTATGACGAAGGGATGGAATTTTCCACAAGCCTTTCCAGAGATGGACAGCATTGGGTGTTAATTACAATAGACAGTGAATGTGCACATGGCACACTAATAGAGTCTGGTGACCAAGCCAACATGGGGTCTCTGTGACAAACGCTGACCACAGACAGGGGCCGTGTCCAAATTAACAGGCTGCGACCTCCGAAGGCCAGTTCCCAGGCTGGGTCCTCGAAGCCTAAGAAGGCTCCTCCTCATGTAGCCTTATATGGACCGCATAACCCGTGGTGAATTTGGACAGGCTCGATAGCTACGTACAAATAACTAGGCTGCGTCCTTCGATGTCTAATATGGCGGACAGAAGACGTCATTTCCGGTGCGACAAGGACGCTTACGCCGGTGTCCAAATTCACGCGGCCTCCGAGTACTGGCTTTATAATCTGTCCTCGTTTCCGTGGAAACTCCATGGAAACGGGCCCTGAGTGAAGGCTACGAGCATGCAACCTTCGCAGCCTTAAAAGCCTCGCTCTTCTTCTACACCGTTCTACACTCGCAAGATGCAAACTACCGAAGCCACGTCTTCCGCCTCACCCGAGTGCACTTTCAGATGTAAGTATAAGTTCTTTATATGCAATATTAAAACATCACTCATGAGAAATATTGGGCAGCAATGTTTGGATATTTAGCTCCAGCTTAAGATAATTTTGTTAGTTGCGAAATCGGCCAAATATAACTAAGGTAGCTCTAAGAACTATTGCATAGGAGGTACGGCTGAAACATTTGAATTGTCTTATTTCTGTATGTTAGCATTATTTTATTTAATCTTTTCCTTATGTTTTAGGGAGCAAGGAGATGACCGCGCGGCTGATCAAGCTGCGCGGGGAGTACGACAGCCTCTTTACGGGGGCCAAGTTCTCCGCAGCCACAGCATGGAGGTAAAAATACAATTACTATCGGGAAAAATATTTGACGGGTTATTGTCTTATTAACATCCATTTAAACTCAAAATATCAAAAGGAAAACGCATAAGAATGGCGAGACCCACTATAGCAATTTTAGTTTCCATTCATCAGCCATTTGTGTTTGAATTAGATTTGCGCTAACACGCAGCTGTTTATTTATCCTAGCACAGAATGTGCCCTGTATAAATTCCATGTACCTCCTGCAATGTGCTCCCCAATTACTGATATTAATGAATAATATGCGAATCACCCTCCACATTAACATGATAAAACGCACTGAAACGGTCATGAACTAATGTACTGAAGTGCATAAATCTGCATGTTACCCATAACACCAGGATTTCTGACTAATGTTTGCATCTTTTTACCCTTTTTTTCATCCTTTATTTTTGCATGCATTTTTATTTATTTAATACAGGATCATCGTGGAAAAGCTCGAGCTGCAGGGCAAAGTGACGCCCCTGCAGGCAAAAAAAAATGGGATAATTTAAAAATGAAGTATAAAGTATGGAAGTCCACATTTCTTTTTCTTGTGTGTGAAAATGAAGATATAATTGTTTTATCTTTTTGCTTCTTTTCATATAAAGGATTGCAAAAACCCAGGCACTGGCGAAGGGGTGGCAGGGAGAGCTACTGCCGATACTTGGCCCTGGTTCAACCTTATGGATGGAGTGCTCGGACAGAGACCGTCCATCACCCCCCCTGTCCTAATTGCCTCCATCCCTGAGGAAAGACCAGGGCCAAGTCAGGCCAGCCCGGAAGAACTCCCAGGGCCAAGTCGGGCCAGGGTGACGCAAGAGGAGGAGGAGGAGGAGGAAGAAGTCGTGGTCGGAGGAGGAAGAAGTCGTGGTCGTAGAAGAGGAAGAAGAGCGAGGCCAACAGCCGGAGCAACGACTGAGAGGGAGAAAGCGAAGGAGAGAGGATGAATTGATTGAACTATACAGACGTGATTTAGCAATGCGGAGACAGGAATTGGAGAGACAGAGGTTGGCAGAGGAGGGAAGGGCAATTGAGAGGAGTGAGACTTTTGAAAGGTTTTTTACTTTGATGGAAAAGATGATAGATCAAAATAAAAAATGAGTGAAATATGCTTGGTGTTCAAGACTGAAATTTAGATAACATTCATTAAAAAGTAAACAAAAACCGGGGTACTTTCAAAACAGATGAACTAGTTCGTATCCCAGTGACATCTTGAGATCAGCTTCTTCAGACAAAAGTGAAAAAGCCCAGGTTTGTGAAAGACCAAAACTTTTACAATAATATGAAGACTCCACCATGTCTGTTTTGCTTACAAACTTAATTTATTGAAAAACTGGTGGACAAACAAGGCATAAATTAAGTACATTATAATTCACAGTAACTATTCACAGAAAATAAAAAAGCATTTCCCAGTTCATAACTGTTGCAGGATAAACCTGAGTGTGTCAGTGCTGTTTTGCCAATTTTCGCCTGAGCAGGGACTCATTTGGAGCATGGATGGAACCTTTGTTCCAGGACCCATGACATGGATGGGGCACGAGCAAGAGTCCTGATCTTCCTCTCGTGACTTGAAGTGGGGCATCATACCGGTTGCAGTGTCCACTACATCATCCATTACGTGGGGGTTTGCAGGGATGGTCGGGCAATAGATGGCTGCCATGTCACTACAAAAGATGGGATAGATTTATTAACCATTCATTACATTGTATATGAATCTATTTTTCCATCTACTGATATTTTGCCATGTTTGTGTGGCTGTGCTGTTTGATGATTCAGTTAAAGATTATTTTGTGGCATATTTGATGGGATGATTGCTCAAATACCATTGTGCAGTTAAAAGTATTTAAATACCTAAATATACTCGTGGTCCTCTGGTACCTCCTCCAGGGCAGACACCTGAGCAGACAGGTGGTCCCTCCACTGCACTCCAGCGACTGTGTCAGCCACCTCTTCCACAGCAGCCTCCTCTTCCCCTTCGTCCTCCGAGGCCATGAGGTCTCCCACCCCAAGGCAGATGTTGTGGAGGACGGCACAGGCAGCGATGACCTAAAAGAAATAAAAAGGAAATGCTGTATATTAGCTATATTTGATAGTTATTGCACTGAACAGGACATGATTTGATCCTGAATAAAGAGCAACATATTGAAAGTATAAGTATCAATTATACATTTTTTTTTTATTTACTTACATGTGGTGCAAAGGTGTGGTGCACCTCCAGGGCGTGGAAAAAGATGGCCCGGAATCTCACCTTCATCATTCCAAAGTGAATGTCACTACAAAAGATGGGATAGATTTATTAACCATTCATTACATTGTATTTGAATCTATTTTTCCATCTTCTGATATTTTGCCATGTTTGTGTGGCTGTGCTCAATAATTGTGCTGTCAATTATTGAGCGTGCCTTGGAATGATGAACGTTGAAGCGCCGGGCCCCCACGCCCTGCACCGGCCGCTTGTAAGGAGTGATGAGGGGGAGTGGTCGCTGGAGGCACGGATACCCTCCATCTGCCAAGATGAAGTGCCCTGGAGGAGGATACAGCCCTCTTTGGTAAAGAGGGCTGTGCCGGAGGACCCTAGAGTCGTGGACTGATCCAGGCCAACCCAAGAATATGTCCAGAAAGTGACCCTGATGGTCACACACAGCTTGCATGATTATGCTGCTGAAAAGCTTGCGGTTCTTGTAGTCATGACCATCAGGGCCACTTGGAGGCTTGATTCGGACATGACAACCATCTATTGCTCCAGCAGCTCTTGCAAATGCATGGTGCTTCGCCAGCCCTGCAAATCCCTGGGTCACTGCCTGAAGGTCTCCTGCAGTGTTGGGGAAGTGGATGACTCTGTGGCGAAGAGCCACCACTTCCCCAGTGACCCGGTGGATGATGTAGTGGGCAGTGGACCGCGGCATCCCAAATGCTCGTGCCACCACCCGATATGATGCCCCACTCGCCAGCCAGAAGAGAAAGACAAGGACCTCTATCTCGACACCCCATCCATGTCGTCGGTCTTGGTCCAGGAGGTTCAGCAACACTCTGAATGAGTCCCTGCTCAGGCGAAAGTCAGTTTGGAGATCCTCTCCATTGAAAAAACGATCCAACACTGGCACACCCAGGTTTATCCTGCAGTATGGACTTCTTGGCTGTTAATGTTTTGAATTAAAAAAAAAAAAAACATGAACGCATTAATTATTGTACTTGTTTCGTTTGCTTGCATCATTCCTACAGTATCACCAACATAATTTTAATAACTCTGGCCCTAAACTCTCTAGTGGTATTCTGGTGTTTTGCCATATGTAAAAGTATGTGTTTGGTTACAAACTAATCACGGGGACAATTAAGCCGTCACAAGTATCTAAATTCATAAAAACTCTTTCAGAATGTATATAATTATATCATTTCCATTCGATATTTGTTCTATTATGAAGTTAACACATGTACTACTGAAGTTGCACTACTGATGTTTTTAGTTCATCTGTAACAATCACGTTATAACCCTATTGACCTGTCAATGTTGGTAATAGTGTGAAAATGCTGATAGACGGATTTAGAACTTACTTCATTCCTTCGATAAAGGACAACTCTGCGATGGGAAAGCGTGATCCTCCTCTCCTCAAGAACAAAATGGAAATAAACTAAAAAGTGAAATAAAATGAAGAAAAGTTCGGGTTCCATCGTTTAAAATGAAATAATACAAATGTTTTGCTAAGCCGATGCCTTCGGTCTGGCGCTCGTCGCTGATTATCCATTGATTATCCAAGCCGTTTATAAATCCACCGCAAATACTTATCGCCTGCGTCGAACAGAGGAGCAAAGTACATGGGGGCGTAACGTAAATGTTGCGCCAAGCGGCCTTGGCTCCATGGAAACGAAGACCAATTCCAAGGCTGGATTCGAAGGTCGCACGTGACAGCCGTGAATTTGGACACCACGCGCGGTCGTGTCGCGCCGAAAGTGACGTCATGCGGCCGAAAAAGCAGCCTTCGGAGGTCGCAGCCTGTTAATTTGGACACGGCCAGGGTGTCATGATTGAGTGTCCCAGCAACGGTGGAGCCACTTAGGATTACCTGACTGGAAAAGGTGCACTTCAAACTCTTGTTTTCATCCTTCTTAAAGGATTGGAGTTAGCAGAACAAACAAAAACTGCGCAAATTCTCATTCAGTTAGTCACCACGGAAATATTTAGGAAAAGGAAAAAGTTTAACACAATATAAACAGAAGCGGGAGCAATCCTGAAGTCATCAGTGGAAAATAAAAGGCTTAAGCTGATACCCCTGACTGTCAAGGTGTCCCTTTTAGTCTGACACATGATGGAACGGACGGACAGTCTTCCACATCAACGCTGTGAGGAGACTATTAACTTAAAAGCCCTCCCTAAACCAGGGGTCAAAAACTCCGGTCCTCGAGGGCACCTATTCTGAATGTTTTCCATGTCTCCCTGCTTCACCACAACTATTTCAAATAATCATTTTCACCTGTGGCAGTCAATTTTAAGTCACGCGGAAACTGGCTGTTGAACACAAAGCATCTGCATTCCGACATGTCCGATGCAGGATGCGCAATTTTCAGCAACTCGGGTGCTCATCAATTCGATCTCGTGAAGTAAGAACTTATGTTAACACATTGAGCAAGGAAAAACTGCTACCATAACTGGCACATAAAGCGCAGCGTGAGGGCTTCAAAAGTTGGATACGCTTCACGAAATTGCGTGTCATCCTTGCGCAGGGGCCATGCTAATCTTCTCTGTATCGTAATCCAATTTTTCATATGTGCTGCCGAAGCTAGCACACAGAGCGGCGCATGTGGCCTTGAATTTAAAGCGTCTTTGGCAGAAAGAAGCCTCAGTGGCGGTGGAGACCTTTGGTATGTAACCCTGGGTTGCTTGGGCCCAGATGCATTTCAACCCTCCCATCAAATGAGATATGTTTTCTGTCACTTGCAATGTCAATCAGATGGGTGCTATTAGCTACCGTTCAACAAATGGAATCAACAGAGTTCTTGGACTTGCTCTCACGCCAACGGGACGTTACACCCGAGTTGAGGTTCATGTCGTAGAATGGACTGGACATGCCACATAAATGGCTGCAAACAAAATCCTGTGCAAATCTGTCATTGGCCATGTCAAAGTTGTTGTTGTTTCCACTTCCCAGGTCTAAGCTTGGGAGCTCGAAATAAATCCACAAACCATGTTAGTCTACAAAGAAATCTTTGGGTAAACAAAAACTGTACGTATGGTCAAACAATGGGTTGAACTGTCCAGAAGACTCTCCAGGGAATCGTCGTGTTTGGCGTTATTTCTTGTATGCGATGAATAGTTGCACAGAGTTCACTCAAGCAGCCTGGCAACAAAGCCAAAATGGGGTCTCCGTTTCAAAAACTGACCACAGATAGAGGGTCATCAAGCCCGTTCCCAGGTATGGCTTGGCCACTTGGTTTCCCATCCTTGAAAAGGACTCCTGTAATTTCTGTTATAATTATTTTCAACACCCACAAGAGCTCAGAAGAAACTGAGCAAGCAAAAATTAATCATAATCTCATGCAGTTTTTTCCTCACGGAAATCTTTAGTAAAAGGCAAAAGATTTATGCGATCTGAAGAAAAATCGTGAGCTATGCTTGTCTGAACTACGGAAGACAAAAGCCTTTCGCTGATACCCCTGACGGTCAAGGTCTCACTTTTAGCCTGCCGCATTTTGTGGACGGCACCATCAGTATTCCACATCAACGCTTCGAGGAGACTAATACATTGACAATATCCCTCCCTGTAAAGTCTCGCGGAACAAACGGGGGATTTCTCAGTCCCCTCAGTAGAATTGTGAGGTGACATTGAGATGTAGCACAATGCTCGCTTCACAAGCGACAGGAGCCTAAATTCCGTGACTTCGGCTACTCGGACATGAACCCATCTTCAGCTTCCAAGATGAATTGCTCTTTGCTCACGTTTAAACAGGAAAATATGCCCAATCTCGATTGACTTCGTGCATTTGACTGGGCGTGACGCAGAAATGGCTCCAATCTTAATATCACGCGCAAGTCCGTCTATGACAATGCAGAGGTTGTGTTTTTCTCCACCCCTCCCAGGTATTAGCTTGGGTGCTCAAAATAAACCCACGAACCCTGTTAGACTTCACAGGAATCTTTGGTTAAACAAAAACTGTATGTATGACGAAGGGATGGAATTTTCCACAAGCCTTTCCAGAGATGGACAGCATTGGGTGTTAATTACAATAGACAGTGAATGTGCACATGGCACACTAATAGAGTCTGGTGACCAAGCCAACATGGGGTCTCTGTGACAAACGCTGACCACAGACAGGGTGTCATGATTGAGTGTCCCAGCAACGGTGGAGCCACTTAGGATTACCTGACTGGAAAAGGTGCACTTCAAACTCTTGTTTTCATCCTTCTTAAAGGATTGGAGTTAGCAGAACAAACAAAAACTGCGCAAATTCTCATTCAGTTAGTCACCACGGAAATATTTAGGAAAAGGAAAAAGTTTAACACAATATAAACAGAAGCGGGAGCAATCCTGAAGTCATCAGTGGAAAATAAAAGGCTTAAGCTGATACCCCTGACTGTCAAGGTGTCCCTTTTAGTCTGACACATGATGGAACGGACGGACAGTCTTCCACATCAACGCTGTGAGGAGACTATTAACTTAAAAGCCCTCCCTAAACCAGGGGTCAAAAACTCCGGTCCTCGAGGGCACCTATTCTGAATGTTTTCCATGTCTCCCTGCTTCACCACAACTATTTCAAATAATCATTTTCACCTGTGGCAGTCAATTTTAAGTCACGCGGAAACTGGCTGTTGAACACAAAGCATCTGCATTCCGACATGTCCGATGCAGGATGCGCAATTTTCAGCAACTCGGGTGCTCATCAATTCGATCTCGTGAAGTAAGAACTTATGTTAACACATTGAGCAAGGAAAAACTGCTACCATAACTGGCACATAAAGCGCAGCGTGAGGGCTTCAAAAGTTGGATACGCTTCACGAAATTGCGTGTCATCCTTGCGCAGGGGCCATGCTAATCTTCTCTGTATCGTAATCCAATTTTTCATATGTGCTGCCGAAGCTAGCACACAGAGCGGCGCATGTGGCCTTGAATTTAAAGCGTCTTTGGCAGAAAGAAGCCTCAGTGGCGGTGGAGACCTTTGGTATGTAACCCTGGGTTGCTTGGGCCCAGATGCATTTCAACCCTCCCATCAAATGAGATATGTTTTCTGTCACTTGCAATGTCAATCAGATGGGTGCTATTAGCTACCGTTCAACAAATGGAATCAACAGAGTTCTTGGACTTGCTCTCACGCCAACGGGACGTTACACCCGAGTTGAGGTTCATGTCGTAGAATGGACTGGACATGCCACATAAATGGCTGCAAACAAAATCCTGTGCAAATCTGTCATTGGCCATGTCAAAGTTGTTGTTGTTTCCACTTCCCAGGTCTAAGCTTGGGAGCTCGAAATAAATCCACAAACCATGTTAGTCTACAAAGAAATCTTTGGGTAAACAAAAACTGTACGTATGGTCAAACAATGGGTTGAACTGTCCAGAAGACTCTCCAGGGAAGCGTCGTGTTTGGCGTTATTTCTTGTATGCGATGAATAGTTGCACAGAGTTCACTCAAGCAGCCTGGCAACAAAGCCAAAATGGGGTCTCCGTTTCAAAAACTGACCACAGATAGAGGGTCATCAAGCCCGTTCCCAGGTATCGCTTGGCCACTTGGTTTCCCATCCTTGAAAAGGACTCCTGTAATTTCTGTTATAATTATTTTCAACACCCACAAGAGCTCAGAAGAAACTGAGCAAGCAAAAATTAATCATAATCTCATGCAGTTTTTTCCTCACGGAAATCTTTAGTAAAAGGCGAAAGATTTATGCGATCTGAAGAAAAATCGTGAGCTATGCTTGTCTGAACTACGGAAGACAAAAGCCTTTCGCTGATACCCCTGACGGTCAAGGTCTCACTTTTAGCCTGCCGCATTTTGTGGACGGCACCATCAGTATTCCACATCAACGCTTCGAGGAGACTAATACATTGACAATATCCCTCCCTGTAAAGTCTCGCGGAACAAACGGGGGATTTCTCAGTCCCCTCAGTAGAATTGTGAGGTGACATTGAGATGTAGCACAATGCTCGCTTCACAAGCGACAGGAGCCTAAATTCCGTGACTTCGGCTACTCGGTCATGAACCCATCTTCAGCTTCCAAGATGAATTGCTCTTTGCTCACGTTTAAACAGGAAAATATGCCCAATCTCGATTGACTTCGTGCATTTGACTGGGCGTGACGCAGAAATGGCTCCAATCTTAATATCACGCGCAAGTCCGTCTATGACAATGCAGAGGTTGTGTTTTTCTCCACCCCTCCCAGGTATTAGCTTGGGTGCTCAAAATAAACCCACGAACCCTGTTAGACTTCACAGGAATCTTTGGTTAAACAAAAACTGTATGTATGACGAAGGGATGGAATTTTCCACAAGCCTTTCCAGAGATGGACAGCATTGGGTGTGAATTACAATAGACAGTGAATGTGCACATGGCACACTAATAGAGTCTGGTGACCAAGCCAACATGGGGTCTCTGTGACAAACGCTGACCACAGACAGGGTGTCATGATTGAGTGTCCCAGCAACGGTGGAGCCACTTAGGATTACCTGACTGGAAAAGGTGCACTTCAAACTCTTGTTTACATCCTTCTTAAAGGACTGGAGTTAGCAGAACAAACAAAAACTGCGCAAATTCTCATTCAGTTAGTCACCACGGAAATATTTAGGAAAAGGCAAAAGTTTAACACAATCTAAACAGAAGCAGGAGCAATCCTGAAATCATCTGTGGAAAATAAAAGGCTTAAGATGATACCCCTGACTGTCAAGGTGTCCCTTTTAGTCTGACACATGATGGAACGGACGGACAGTCTTCCACATCAACGCTGTGAGGAGACTATTAACTTAAAAGCCCTCCCTAAACCAGGGGTCAAAAACTCCGGTCCTCGAGGGCACCTATTCTGAATGTTTTCCATGTCTCCCTGCTTCACCACAACTATTTCAAATAATCATTTTCACCTGTGGCAGTCAATTTTAAGTCACGCGGAAACTGGCTGTTGAACACAAAGCATCTGCATTCCGACATGTCCGATGCAGGATGCGCAATTTTCAGCAACTCGGGTGCTCATCAATTCGATCTCGTGAAGTAAGAACTTATGTTAACACATTGAGCAAGGAAAAACTGCTACCATAACTGGCACATAAAGCGCAGCGTGAGGGCTTCAAAAGTTGGATACGCTTCACGAAATTGCGTGTCATCCTTGCGCAGGGGCCATGCTAATCTTCTCTGTATCGTAATCGAATTTTTCATATGTGCTGCCGAAGCTAGCACACAGAGCGGCGCATGTGGCCTTGAATTTAAAGCGTCTTTGGCAGAAAGAAGCCTCAGTGGCGGTGGAGACCTTTGGTATGTAACCCTGGGTTGCTTGGGCCCAGATGCATTTCAACCCTCCCATCAAATGAGATATGTTTTCTGTCACTTGCAATGTCAATCAGATGGGTGCTATTAGCTACCGTTCAACAAATGGAATCAACAGAGTTCTTGGACTTGCTCTCACGCCAACGGGACGTTACACCCGAGTTGAGGTTCATGTCGTAGAATGGACTGGACATGCCACATAAATGGCTGCAAACAAAATCCTGTGCAAATCTGTCATTGGCCATGTCAAAGTTGTTGTTGTTTCCACTTCCCAGGTCTAAGCTTGGGAGCTCGAAATAAATCCACAAACCATGTTAGTCTACAAAGAAATCTTTGGGTAAACAAAAACTGTACGTATGGTCAAACAATGGGTTGAACTGTCCAGAAGACTCTCCAGGGAATCGTCGTGTTTGGCGTTATTTCTTGTATGCGATGAATAGTTGCACAGAGTTCACTCAAGTAGCCTGGCAACAAAGCCAAAATGGGGTCTCCGTTTCAAAAACTGACCACAGATAGAGGGTCATCAAGCCCGTTCCCAGGTATGGCTTGGCCACTTGGTTTCCCATCCTTGAAAAGGACTGCTGTAATTTCTGTTATAATTATTTTCAACACCCACAAGAGCTCAGAAGAAACTGAGCAAGCAAAAATTAATCATAATCTCATGCAGTTTTTTCCTCACGGAAATCTTTAGTAAAAGGCGAAAGATTTATGCGATCTGAAGAAAAATCGTGAGCTATGCTTGTCTGAACTACGGAAGACAAAAGCCTTTCGCTGATACCCCTGACGGTCAAGGTCTCACTTTTAGCCTGCCGCATTTTGTGGACGGCACCATCAGTATTCCACATCAACGCTTCGAGGAGACTAATACATTGACAATATCCCTCCCTGTAAAGTCTCGCGGAACAAACGGGGGATTTCTCAGTCCCCTCAGTAGAATTGTGAGGTGACATTGAGATGTAGCACAATGCTCGCTTCACAAGCGACAGGAGCCTAAATTCCGTGACTTCGGCTACTCGGACATGAACCCATCTTCAGCTTCCAAGATGAATTGCTCTTTGCTCACGTTTAAACAGGAAAATATGCCCAATCTCGATTGACTTCGTGCATTTGACTGGGCGTGACGCAGAAATGGCTCCAATCTTAATATCACGCGCAAGTCCGTCTATGACAATGCAGAGGTTGTGTTTTTCTCCACCCCTCCCAGGTATTAGCTTGGGTGCTCAAAATAAACCCACGAACCCTGTTAGACTTCACAGGAATCTTTGGTTAAACAAAAACTGTATGTATGACGAAGGGATGGAATTTTCCACAAGCCTTTCCAGAGATGGACAGCATTGGGTGTTAATTACAATAGACAGTGAATGTGCACATGGCACACTAATAGAGTCTGGTGACCAAGCCAACATGGGGTCTCTGTGACAAACGCTGACCACAGACAGGGGCCGTGTCCAAATTAACAGGCTGCGACCTCCGAAGGCCAGTTCCCAGGCTGGGTCCTCGAAGCCTAAGAAGGCTCCTCCTCATGTAGCCTTATATGGGCCGCATAACCCGTGGTGAATTTGGACAGGCTCGATAGCTACGTACAAATAACTAGGCTGCGTCCTTCGATGTCTAATATGGCGGACAGAAGACGTCATTTCCGGTGCGACAAGGACGCTTACGCCGGTGTCCAAATTCACGCGGCCTCCGAGTACTGGCTTTATAATCTGTCCTCGTTTCCGTGGAAACTCCATGGAAACGGGCCCTGAGTGAAGGCTACGAGCATGCAACCTTCGCAGCCTTAAAAGCCTCGCTCTTCTTCTACACCGTTCTACACTCGCAAGATGCAAACTACCGAAGCCACGTCTTCCGCCTCACCCGAGTGCACTTTCAGATGTAAGTATAAGTTCTTTATATGCAATATTAAAACATCACTCATGAGAAATATTGGGCAGCAATGTTTGGATATTTAGCTCCAGCTTAAGATAATTTTGTTAGTTGCGAAATCGGCCAAATATAACTAAGGTAGCTCTAAGAACTATTGCATAGGAGGTACGGCTGAAACATTTGAATTGTCTTATTTCTGTATGTTAGCATTATTTTATTTAATCTTTTCCTTATGTTTTAGGGAGCAAGGAGATGACCGCGCGGCTGATCAAGCTGCGCGGGGAGTACGACAGCCTCTTTACGGGGGCCAAGTTCTCCGCAGCCACAGCATGGAGGTAAAAATACAATTACTATCGGGAAAAATATTTGACGGGTTATTGTCTTATTAACATCCATTTAAACTCAAAATATCAAAAGGAAAACGCATAAGAATGGCGAGACCCACTATAGCAATTTTAGTTTCCATTCATCAGCCATTTGTGTTTGAATTAGATTTGCGCTAACACGCAGCTGTTTATTTATCCTAGCACAGAATGTGCCCTGTATAAATTCCATGTACCTCCTGCAATGTGCTCCCCAATTACTGATATTAATGAATAATATGCGAATCACCCTCCACATTAACATGATAAAACGCACTGAAACGGTCATGAACTAATGTACTGAAGTGCATAAATCTGCATGTTACCCATAACACCAGGATTTCTGACTAATGTTTGCATCTTTTTACCCTTTTTTTCATCCTTTATTTTTGCATGCATTTTTATTTATTTAATACAGGATCATCGTGGAAAA
The DNA here is from genome assembly GCF_059441095.1 of Idiotropiscis lumnitzeri. Lineage (NCBI taxonomy): Eukaryota > Metazoa > Chordata > Actinopteri > Syngnathiformes > Syngnathidae > Idiotropiscis > Idiotropiscis lumnitzeri. Next base: position 914,060 of record NC_142394.1, on the reverse strand, counting down.
GCTCGAGCTGCAGGGCAAAGTGACGCCCCTGCAGGCAAAAAAAAATGGGATAATTTAAAAATGAAGTATAAAGTATGGAAGTCCACATTTCTTTTTCTTGTGTGTGAAAATGAAGATATAATTGTTTTATCTTTTTGCTTCTTTTCATATAAAGGATTGCAAAAACCCAGGCACTGGCGAAGGGGTGGCAGGGAGAGCTACTGCCGATACTTGGCCCTGGTTCAACCTTATGGATGGAGTGCTCGGACAGAGACCGTCCATCACCCCCCCTGTCCTAATTGCCTCCATCCCTGAGGAAAGACCAGGGCCAAGTCAGGCCAGCCCGGAAGAACTCCCAGGGCCAAGTCGGGCCAGGGTGACGCAAGAGGAGGAGGAGGAGGAGGAAGAAGTCGTGGTCGGAGGAGGAAGAAGTCGTGGTCGTAGAAGAGGAAGAAGAGCGAGGCCAACAGCCGGAGCAACGACTGAGAGGGAGAAAGCGAAGGAGAGAGGATGAATTGATTGAACTATACAGACGTGATTTAGCAATGCGGAGACAGGAATTGGAGAGACAGAGGTTGGCAGAGGAGGGAAGGGCAATTGAGAGGAGTGAGACTTTTGAAAGGTTTTTTACTTTGATGGAAAAGATGATAGATCAAAATAAAAAATGAGTGAAATATGCTTGGTGTTCAAGACTGAAATTTAGATAACATTCATTAAAAAGTAAACAAAAACCGGGGTACTTTCAAAACAGATGAACTAGTTCGTATCCCAGTGACATCTTGAGATCAGCTTCTTCAGACAAAAGTGAAAAAGCCCAGGTTTGTGAAAGACCAAAACTTTTACAATAATATGAAGACTCCACCATGTCTGTTTTGCTTACAAACTTAATTTATTGAAAAACTGGTGGACAAACAAGGCATAAATTAAGTACATTATAATTCACAGTAACTATTCACAGAAAATAAAAAAGCATTTCCCAGTTCATAACTGTTGCAGGATAAACCTGAGTGTGTCAGTGCTGTTTTGCCAATTTTCGCCTGAGCAGGGACTCATTTGGAGCATGGATGGAACCTTTGTTCCAGGACCCATGACATGGATGGGGCACGAGCAAGAGTCCTGATCTTCCTCTCGTGACTTGAAGTGGGGCATCATACCGGTTGCAGTGTCCACTACATCATCCATTACGTGGGGGTTTGCAGGGATGGTCGGGCAATAGATGGCTGCCATGTCACTACAAAAGATGGGATAGATTTATTAACCATTCATTACATTGTATATGAATCTATTTTTCCATCTACTGATATTTTGCCATGTTTGTGTGGCTGTGCTGTTTGATGATTCAGTTAAAGATTATTTTGTGGCATATTTGATGGGATGATTGCTCAAATACCATTGTGCAGTTAAAAGTATTTAAATACCTAAATATACTCGTGGTCCTCTGGTACCTCCTCCAGGGCAGACACCTGAGCAGACAGGTGGTCCCTCCACTGCACTCCAGCGACTGTGTCAGCCACCTCTTCCACAGCAGCCTCCTCTTCCCCTTCGTCCTCCGAGGCCATGAGGTCTCCCACCCCAAGGCAGATGTTGTGGAGGACGGCACAGGCAGCGATGACCTAAAAGAAATAAAAAGGAAATGCTGTATATTAGCTATATTTGATAGTTATTGCACTGAACAGGACATGATTTGATCCTGAATAAAGAGCAACATATTGAAAGTATAAGTATCAATTATACATTTTTTTTTTATTTACTTACATGTGGTGCAAAGGTGTGGTGCACCTCCAGGGCGTGGAAAAAGATGGCCCGGAATCTCACCTTCATCATTCCAAAGTGAATGTCACTACAAAAGATGGGATAGATTTATTAACCATTCATTACATTGTATTTGAATCTATTTTTCCATCTTCTGATATTTTGCCATGTTTGTGTGGCTGTGCTCAATAATTGTGCTGTCAATTATTGAGCGTGCCTTGGAATGATGAACGTTGAAGCGCCGGGCCCCCACGCCCTGCACCGGCCGCTTGTAAGGAGTGATGAGGGGGAGTGGTCGCTGGAGGCACGGATACCCTCCATCTGCCAAGATGAAGTGCCCTGGAGGAGGATACAGCCCTCTTTGGTAAAGAGGGCTGTGCCGGAGGACCCTAGAGTCGTGGACTGATCCAGGCCAACCCAAGAATATGTCCAGAAAGTGACCCTGATGGTCACACACAGCTTGCATGATTATGCTGCTGAAAAGCTTGCGGTTCTTGTAGTCATGACCATCAGGGCCACTTGGAGGCTTGATTCGGACATGACAACCATCTATTGCTCCAGCAGCTCTTGCAAATGCATGGTGCTTCGCCAGCCCTGCAAATCCCTGGGTCACTGCCTGAAGGTCTCCTGCAGTGTTGGGGAAGTGGATGACTCTGTGGCGAAGAGCCACCACTTCCCCAGTGACCCGGTGGATGATGTAGTGGGCAGTGGACCGCGGCATCCCAAATGCTCGTGCCACCACCCGATATGATGCCCCACTCGCCAGCCAGAAGAGAAAGACAAGGACCTCTATCTCGACACCCCATCCATGTCGTCGGTCTTGGTCCAGGAGGTTCAGCAACACTCTGAATGAGTCCCTGCTCAGGCGAAAGTCAGTTTGGAGATCCTCTCCATTGAAAAAACGATCCAACACTGGCACACCCAGGTTTATCCTGCAGTATGGACTTCTTGGCTGTTAATGTTTTGAATAAAAAAAAAAAAAACATGAACGCATTAATTATTGTACTTGTTTCGTTTGCTTGCATCATTCCTACAGTATCACCAACATAATTTTAATAACTCTGGCCCTAAACTCTCTAGTGGTATTCTGGTGTTTTGCCATATGTAAACGTATGTGTTTGGTTACAAACTAATCACGGGGACAATTAAGCCGTCACAAGTATCTAAATTCATAAAAACTCTTTCAGAATGTATATAATTATATCATTTCCATTCGATATTTGTTCTATTATGAAGTTAACACATGTACTACTGAAGTTGCACTACTGATGTTTTTAGTTCATCTGTAACAATCACGTTATAACCCTATTGACCTGTCAATGTTGGTAATAGTGTGAAAATGCTGATAGACGGATTTAGAACTTACTTCATTCCTTCGATAAAGGACAACTCTGCGATGGGAAAGCGTGATCCTCCTCTCCTCAAGAACAAAATGGAAATAAACTAAAAAGTGAAATAAAATGAAGAAAAGTTCGGGTTCCATCGTTTAAAATGAAATAATACAAATGTTTTGCTAAGCCGATGCCTTCGGTCTGGCGCTCGTCGCTGATTATCCATTGATTATCCAAGCCGTTTATAAATCCACCGCAAATACTTATCGCCTGCGTCGAACAGAGGAGCAAAGTACATGGGGGCGTAACGTAAATGTTGCGCCAAGCGGCCTTGGCTCCATGGAAACGAAGACCAATTCCAAGGCTGGATTCGAAGGTCGCACGTGACAGCCGTGAATTTGGACACCACGCGCGGTCGTGTCGCGCCGAAAGTGACGTCATGCGGCCGAAAAAGCAGCCTTCGGAGGTCGCAGCCTGTTAATTTGGACACGGCCAGGGTGTCATGATTGAGTGTCCCAGCAACGGTGGAGCCACTTAGGATTACCTGACTGGAAAAGGTGCACTTCAAACTCTTGTTTTCATCCTTCTTAAAGGATTGGAGTTAGCAGAACAAACAAAAACTGCGCAAATTCTCATTCAGTTAGTCACCACGGAAATATTTAGGAAAAGGAAAAAGTTTAACACAATATAAACAGAAGCGGGAGCAATCCTGAAGTCATCAGTGGAAAATAAAAGGCTTAAGCTGATACCCCTGACTGTCAAGGTGTCCCTTTTAGTCTGACACATGATGGAACGGACGGACAGTCTTCCACATCAACGCTGTGAGGAGACTATTAACTTAAAAGCCCTCCCTAAACCAGGGGTCAAAAACTCCGGTCCTCGAGGGCACCTATTCTGAATGTTTTCCATGTCTCCCTGCTTCACCACAACTATTTCAAATAATCATTTTCACCTGTGGCAGTCAATTTTAAGTCACGCGGAAACTGGCTGTTGAACACAAAGCATCTGCATTCCGACATGTCCGATGCAGGATGCGCAATTTTCAGCAACTCGGGTGCTCATCAATTCGATCTCGTGAAGTAAGAACTTATGTTAACACATTGAGCAAGGAAAAACTGCTACCATAACTGGCACATAAAGCGCAGCGTGAGGGCTTCAAAAGTTGGATACGCTTCACGAAATTGCGTGTCATCCTTGCGCAGGGGCCATGCTAATCTTCTCTGTATCGTAATCCAATTTTTCATATGTGCTGCCGAAGCTAGCACACAGAGCAGCGCATGTGGCCTTGAATTTAAAGCGTCTTTGGCAGAAAGAAGCCTCAGTGGCGGTGGAGACCTTTGGTATGTAACCCTGGGTTGCTTGGGCCCAGATGCATTTCAACCCTCCCATCAAATGAGATATGTTTTCTGTCACTTGCAATGTCAATCAGATGGGTGCTATTAGCTACCGTTCAACAAATGGAATCAACAGAGTTCTTGGACTTGCTCTCACGCCAACGGGACGTTACACCCGAGTTGAGGTTCATGTCGTAGAATGGACTGGACATGCCACATAAATGGCTGCAAACAAAATCCTGTGCAAATCTGTCATTGGCCATGTCAAAGTTGTTGTTGTTTCCACTTCCCAGGTCTAAGCTTGGGAGCTCGAAATAAATCCACAAACCATGTTAGTCTACAAAGAAATCTTTGGGTAAACAAAAACTGTACGTATGGTCAAACAATGGGTTGAACTGTCCAGAAGACTCTCCAGGGAATCGTCGTGTTTGGCGTTATTTCTTGTATGCGATGAATAGTTGCACAGAGTTCACTCAAGTAGCCTGGCAACAAAGCCAAAATGGGGTCTCCGTTTCAAAAACTGACCACAGATAGAGGGTCATCAAGCCCGTTCCCAGGTATGGCTTGGCCACTTGGTTTCCCATCCTTGAAAAGGACTCCTGTAATTTCTGTTATAATTATTTTCAACACCCACAAGAGCTCAGAAGAAACTGAGCAAGCAAAAATTAATCATAATCTCATGCAGTTTTTTCCTCACGGAAATCTTTAGTAAAAGGCGAAAGATTTATGCGATCTGAAGAAAAATCGTGAGCTATGCTTGTCTGAACTACGGAAGACAAAAGCCTTTCGCTGATACCCCTGACGGTCAAGGTCTCACTTTTAGCCTGCCGCATTTTGTGGACGGCACCATCAGTATTCCACATCAACGCTTCGAGGAGACTAATACATTGACAATATCCCTCCCTGTAAAGTCTCGCGGAACAAACGGGGGATTTCTCAGTCCCCTCAGTAGAATTGTGAGGTGACATTGAGATGTAGCACAATGCTCGCTTCACAAGCGACAGGAGCCTAAATTCCGTGACTTCGGCTACTCGGACATGAACCCATCTTCAGCTTCCAAGATGAATTGCTCTTTGCTCACGTTTAAACAGGAAAATATGCCCAATCTCGATTGACTTCGTGCATTTGACTGGGCGTGACGCAGAAATGGCTCCAATCTTAATATCACGCGCAAGTCCGTCTATGACAATGCAGAGGTTGTGTTTTTCTCCACCCCTCCCAGGTATTAGCTTGGGTGCTCAAAATAAACCCACGAACCCTGTTAGACTTCACAGGAATCTTTGGTTAAACAAAAACTGTATGTATGACGAAGGGATGGAATTTTCCACAAGCCTTTCCAGAGATGGACAGCATTGGGTGTTAATTACAATAGACAGTGAATGTGCACATGGCACACTAATAGAGTCTGGTGACCAAGCCAACATGGGGTCTCTGTGACAAACGCTGACCACAGACAGGGTGTCATGATTGAGTGTCCCAGCAACGGTGGAGCCACTTAGGATTACCTGACTGGAAAAGGTGCACTTCAAACTCTTGTTTTCATCCTTCTTAAAGGATTGGAGTTAGCAGAACAAACAAAAACTGCGCAAATTCTCATTCAGTTAGTCACCACGGAAATATTTAGGAAAAGGAAAAAGTTTAACACAATATAAACAGAAGCGGGAGCAATCCTGAAGTCATCAGTGGAAAATAAAAGGCTTAAGCTGATACCCCTGACTGTCAAGGTGTCCCTTTTAGTCTGACACATGATGGAACGGACGGACAGTCTTCCACATCAACGCTGTGAGGAGACTATTAACTTAAAAGCCCTCCCTAAACCAGGGGTCAAAAACTCCGGTCCTCGAGGGCGCCTATTCTGAATGTTTTCCATGTCTCCCTGCTTCACCACAACTATTTCAAATAATCATTTTCACCTGTGGCAGTCAATTTTAAGTCACGCGGAAACTGGCTGTTGAACACAAAGCATCTGCATTCCGACATGTCCGATGCAGGATGCGCAATTTTCAGCAACTCGGGTGCTCATCAATTCGATCTCGTGAAGTAAGAACTTATGTTAACACATTGAGCAAGGAAAAACTGCTACCATAACTGGCACATAAAGCGCAGCGTGAGGGCTTCAAAAGTTGGATACGCTTCACGAAATTGCGTGTCATCCTTGCGCAGGGGCCATGCTAATCTTCTCTGTATCGTAATCCCATTTTTCATATGTGCTGCCGAAGCTAGCACACAGAGCGGCGCATGTGGCCTTGAATTTAAAGCGTCTTTGGCAGAAAGAAGCCTCAGTGGCGGTGGAGACCTTTGGTATGTAACCCTGGGTTGCTTGGGCCCAGATGCATTTCAACCCTCCCATCAAATGAGATATGTTTTCTGTCACTTGCAATGTCAATCAGATGGGTGCTATTAGCTACCGTTCAACAAATGGAATCAACAGAGTTCTTGGACTTGCTCTCACGCCAACGGGACGTTACACCCGAGTTGAGGTTCATGTCGTAGAATGGACTGGACATGCCACATAAATGGCTGCAAACAAAATCCTGTGCAAATCTGTCATTGGCCATGTCAAAGTTGTTGTTGTTTCCACTTCCCAGGTCTAAGCTTGGGAGCTCGAAATAAATCCACAAACCATGTTAGTCTACAAAGAAATCTTTGGGTAAACAAAAACTGTACGTATGGTCAAACAATGGGTTGAACTGTCCAGAAGACTCTCCAGGGAAGCGTCGTGTTTGGCGTTATTTCTTGTATGCGATGAATAGTTGCACAGAGTTCACTCAAGTAGCCTGGCAACAAAGCCAAAATGGGGTCTCCGTTTCAAACTCTGACCACAGATAGAGGGTCATCAAGCCCGTTCCCAGGTATGGCTTGGCCACTTGGTTTCCCATCCTTGAAAAGGACTCCTATAATTTCTGTTATAATTATTTTCAACACCCACAAGAGCTCAGAAGAAACTGAGCCAGCAAAAATTAATCATAATCTCATGCAGTTTTTTCCTCACGGAATTCTTTAGTAAAAGGCGAAAGATTTATGCGATCTGAAGAAAAATCATGAGCTATGCTTGTCTGAACTACGGAAGACAAAAGCCTTTCGCTGATACCCCTGACGGTCAAGGTCTCACTTTTAGCCTGCCGCATTTTGTGGACGGCACCATCAGTATTCCACATCAACGCTTCGAGGAGACTAATACATTGACAATATCCCTCCCTGTAAAGTCTAGCGGAACAAACGGGGGATTTCTCAGTCCCCTCAGTAGAATTGTGAGGTGACATTGAGATGTAGCACAATGCTCGCTTCACAAGCGACAGGAGCCTAAATTCCGTGACTTCGGCTACTCGGACATGAACCCATCTTCAGCTTCCAAGATGAATTGCTCTTTGCTCACGTTTAAACAGGAAAATATGCCCAATCTCGATTGACTTCGTGCATTTGACTGGGCGTGACGCAGAAATGGCTCCAATCTTAATATCACGCGCAAGTCCGTCTTTGACAATGTAGAGGTTGTGTTTTTCTCCACCCCTCCCAGGTATTAGCTTGGGTGCTCAAAATAAACCCACGAACCCTGTTAGTCTTCACAGAAATCTTTGGTTAAACAAAAACTGTATGTATGATGAAGGGATGGAATTTTCCACAAGCCTTTCCAGAGATGGACAGCGTTGGGTGTTAATTACAATAGACAGTGAATGTGCACATGGCACACTAATAGAGTCTGGTGACCAAGCCAACATGGGGTCTCTGTGACAAACGCTGACCACAGACAGGGTGTCATGATTGAGTGTCCCAGCAACGGTGGAGCCACTTAGGATTACCTGACTGGAAAAGGTGCACTTCAAACTCTTGTTTTCATCCTTCTTAAAGGATTGGAGTTAGCAGAATAAACAAAAACTGCGCAAATTCTCATTCAGTTAGTCACCACGGAAATATTTAGGAAAAGGCAAAAGTTTAACACAATCTAAACAGAAGCAGGAGCAATCCTGAAATCATCTGTGGAAAATAAAAGGCTTAAGCTGATACCCCTGACTGTCAAGGTGTCCCTTTTAGTCTGACACATGATGGAACGGACGGACAGTCTTCCACATCAACGCTGTGAGGAGACTATTAACTTAAAAGCCCTCCCTAAACCAGGGGTCAAAAACTCCGGTCCTCGAGGGCACCTATTCTGAATGTTTTCCATGTCTCCCTGCTTCACCACAACTATTTCAAATAATCATTTTCACCTGTGGCAGTCAATTTTAAGTCACGCGGAAACTGGCTGTTGAACACAAAGCATCTGCATTCCGACATGTCCGATGCAGGATGCGCAATTTTCAGCAACTCGGGTGCTCATCAATTCGATCTCGTGAAGTAAGAACTTATGTTAACACATTGAGCAAGGAAAAACTGCTACCATAACTGGCACATAAAGCGCAGCGTGAGGGCTTCAAAAGTTGGATACGCTTCACGAAATTGCGTGTCATCCTTGCGCAGGGGCCATGCTAATCTTCTCTGTATCGTAATCCAATTTTTCATATGTGCTGCCGAAGCTAGCACACAGAGCGGCGCATGTGGCCTTGAATTTAAAGCGTCTTTGGCAGAAAGAAGCCTCAGTGGCGGTGGAGACCTTTGGTATGTAACCCTGGGTTGCTTGGGCCCAGATGCATTTCAACCCTCCCATCAAATGAGATATGTTTTCTGTCACTTGCAATGTCAATCAGATGGGTGCTATTAGCTACCGTTCAACAAATGGAATCAACAGAGTTCTTGGACTTGCTCTCACGCCAACGGGACGTTACACCCGAGTTGAGGTTCATGTCGTAGAATGGACTGGACATGCCACATAAATGGCTGCAAACAAAATCCTGTGCAAATCTGTCATTGGCCATGTCAAAGTTGTTGTTGTTTCCACTTCCCAGGTCTAAGCTTGGGAGCTCGAAATAAATCCACAAACCATGTTAGTCTACAAAGAAATCTTTGGGTAAACAAAAACTGTACGTATGGTCAAACAATGGGTTGAACTGTCCAGAAGACTCTCCAGGGAATCGTCGTGTTTGGCGTTATTTCTTGTATGCGATGAATAGTTGCACAGAGTTCACTCAAGCAGCCTGGCAACAAAGCCAAAATGGGGTCTCCGTTTCAAAAACTGACCACAGATAGAGGGTCATCAAGCCCGTTCCCAGGTATGGCTTGGCCACTTGGTTTCCCATCCTTGAAAAGGACTCCTGTAATTTCTGTTATAATTATTTTCAACACCCACAAGAGCTCAGAAGAAACTGAGCAAGCAAAAATTAATCATAATCTCATGCAGTTTTTTCCTCACGGAAATCTTTAGTAAAAGGCAAAAGATTTATGCGATCTGAAGAAAAATCGTGAGCTATGCTTGTCTGAACTACGGAAGACAAAAGCCTTTCGCTGATACCCCTGACGGTCAAGGTCTCACTTTTAGCCTGCCGCATTTTGTGGACGGCACCATCAGTATTCCACATCAACGCTTCGAGGAGACTAATACATTGACAATATCCCTCCCTGTAAAGTCTCGCGGAACAAACGGGGGATTTCTCAGTCCCCTCAGTAGAATTGTGAGGTGACATTGAGATGTAGCACAATGCTCGCTTCACAAGCGACAGGAGCCTAAATTCCGTGACTTCGGCTACTCGGACATGAACCCATCTTCAGCTTCCAAGATGAATTGCTCTTTGCTCACGTTTAAACAGGAAAATATGCCCAATCTCGATTGACTTCGTGCATTTGACTGGGCGTGACGCAGAAATGGCTCCAATCTTAATATCACGCGCAAGTCCGTCTATGACAATGCAGAGGTTGTGTTTTTCTCCACCCCTCCCAGGTATTAGCTTGGGTGCTCAAAATAAACCCACGAACCCTGTTAGACTTCACAGGAATCTTTGGTTAAACAAAAACTGTATGTATGACGAAGGGATGGAATTTTCCACAAGCCTTTCCAGAGATGGACAGCATTGGGTGTGAATTACAATAGACAGTGAATGTGCACATGGCACACTAATAGAGTCTGGTGACCAAGCCAACATGGGGTCTCTGTGACAAACGCTGACCACAGACAGGGTGTCATGATTGAGTGTCCCAGCAACGGTGGAGCCACTTACGATTACCTGACTGGAAAAGGTGCACTTCAAACTCTTGTTTTCATCCTTCTTAAAGGATTGGAGTTAGCAGAACAAACAAAAACTGCGCAAATTCTCATTCAGTTAGTCACCACGGAAATATTTAGGAAAAGGAAAAAGTTTAACACAATATAAACAGAAGCGGGAGCAATCCTGAAGTCATCAGTGGAAAATAAAAGGCTTAAGCTGATACCCCTGACTGTCAAGGTGTCCCTTTTAGTCTGACACATGATGGAACGGACGGACAGTCTTCCACATCAACGCTGTGAGGAGACTATTAACTTAAAAGCCCTCCCTAAACCAGGGGTCAAAAACTCCGGTCCTCGAGGGCACCTATTCTGAATGTTTTCCATGTCTCCCTGCTTCACCACAACTATTTCAAATAATCATTTTCACCTGTGGCAGTCAATTTTAAGTCACGCGGAAACTGGCTGTTGAACACAAAGCATCTGCATTCCGACATGTCCGATGCAGGATGCGCAATTTTCAGCAACTCGGGTGCTCATCAATTCGATCTCGTGAAGTAAGAACTTATGTTAACACATTGAGCAAGGAAAAACTGCTACCATAACTGGCACATAAAGCGCAGCGTGAGGGCTTCAAAAGTTGGATACGCTTCACGAAATTGCGTGTCATCCTTGCGCAGGGGCCATGCTAATCTTCTCTGTATCGTAATCCAATTTTTCATATGTGCTGCCGAAGCTAGCACACAGAGCAGCGCATGTGGCCTTGAATTTAAAGCGTCTTTGGCAGAAAGAAGCCTCAGTGGCGGTGGAGACCTTTGGTATGTAACCCTGGGTTGCTTGGGCCCAGATGCATTTCAACCCTCCCATCAAATGAGATATGTTTTCTGTCACTTGCAATGTCAATCAGATGGGTGCTATTAGCTACCGTTCAACAAATGGAATCAACAGAGTTCTTGGACTTGCTCTCACGCCAACGGGACGTTACACCCGAGTTGAGGTTCATGTCGTAGAATGGACTGGACATGCCACATAAATGGCTGCAAACAAAATCCTGTGCAAATCTGTCATTGGCCATGTCAAAGTTGTTGTTGTTTCCACTTCCCAGGTCTAAGCTTGGGAGCTCGAAATAAATCCACAAACCATGTTAGTCTACAAAGAAATCTTTGGGTAAACAAAAACTGTACGTATGGTCAAACAATGGGTTGAACTGTCCAGAAGACTCTCCAGGGAATCGTCGTGTTTGGCGTTATTTCTTGTATGCGATGAATAGTTGCACAGAGTTCACTCAAGCAGCCTGGCAACAAAGCCAAAATGGGGTCTCCGTTTCAAAAACTGACCACAGATAGAGGGTCATCAAGCCCGTTCCCAGGTATGGCTTGGCCACTTGGTTTCCCATCCTTGAAAAGGACTCCTGTAATTTCTGTTATAATTATTTTCAACACCCACAAGAGCTCAGAAGAAACTGAGCAAGCAAAAATTAATCATAATCTCATGCAGTTTTTTCCTCACGGAAATCTTTAGTAAAAGGCAAAAGATTTATGCGATCTGAAGAAAAATCGTGAGCTATGCTTGTCTGAACTACGGAAGACAAAAGCCTTTCGCTGATACCCCTGACGGTCAAGGTCTCACTTTTAGCCTGCCGCATTTTGTGGACGGCACCATCAGTATTCCACATCAACGCTTCGAGGAGACTAATACATTGACAATATCCCTCCCTGTAAAGTCTCGCGGAACAAACGGGGGATTTCTCAGTCCCCTCAGTAGAATTGTGAGGTGACATTGAGATGTAGCACAATGCTCGCTTCACAAGCGACAGGAGCCTAAATTCCGTGACTTCGGCTACTCGGACATGAACCCATCTTCAGCTTCCAAGATGAATTGCTCTTTGCTCACGTTTAAACAGGAAAATATGCCCAATCTCGATTGACTTCGTGCATTTGACTGGGCGTGACGCAGAAATGGCTCCAATCTTAATATCACGCGCAAGTCCGTCTATGACAATGCAGAGGTTGTGTTTTTCTCCACCCCTCCCAGGTATTAGCTTGGGTGCTCAAAATAAACCCACGAACCCTGTTAGACTTCACAGGAATCTTTGGTTAAACAAAAACTGTATGTATGACGAAGGGATGGAATTTTCCACAAGCCTTTCCAGAGATGGACAGCATTGGGTGTGAATTACAATAGACAGTGAATGTGCACATGGCACACTAATAGAGTCTGGTGACCAAGCCAACATGGGGTCTCTGTGACAAACGCTGACCACAGACAGGGTGTCATGATTGAGTGTCCCAGCAACGGTGGAGCCACTTAGGATTACCTGACTGGAAAAGGTGCACTTCAAACTCTTGTTTTCATCCTTCTTAAAGGATTGGAGTTAGCAGAACAAACAAAAACTGCGCAAATTCTCATTCAGTTAGTCACCACGGAAATATTTAGGAAAAGGAAAAAGTTTAACACAATATAAACAGAAGCGGGAGCAATCCTGAAGTCATCAGTGGAAAATAAAAGGCTTAAGCTGATACCCCTGACTGTCAAGGTGTCCCTTTTAGTCTGACACATGATGGAACGGACGGACAGTCTTCCACATCAACGCTGTGAGGAGACTATTAACTTAAAAGCCCTCCCTAAACCAGGGGTCAAAAACTCCGGTCCTCGAGGGCACCTATTCTGAATGTTTTCCATGTCTCCCTGCTTCACCACAACTATTTCAAATAATCATTTTCACCTGTGGCAGTCAATTTTAAGTCACGCGGAAACTGGCTGTTGAACACAAAGCATCTGCATTCCGACATGTCCGATGCAGGATGCGCAATTTTCAGCAACTCGGGTGCTCATCAATTCGATCTCGTGAAGTAAGAACTTATGTTAACACATTGAGCAAGGAAAAACTGCTACCATAACTGGCACATAAAGCGCAGCGTGAGGGCTTCAAAAGTTGGATACGCTTCACGAAATTGCGTGTCATCCTTGCGCAGGGGCCATGCTAATCTTCTCTGTATCGTAATCCCATTTTTCATATGTGCTGCCGAAGCTAGCACACAGAGCGGCGCATGTGGCCTTGAATTTAAAGCGTCTTTGGCAGAAAGAAGCCTCAGTGGCGGTGGAGACCTTTGGTATGTAACCCTGGGTTGCTTGGGCCCAGATGCATTTCAACCCTCCCATCAAATGAGATATGTTTTCTGTCACTTGCAATGTCAATCAGATGGGTGCTATTAGCTACCGTTCAACAAATGGAATCAACAGAGTTCTTGGACTTGCTCTCACGCCAACGGGACGTTACACCCGAGTTGAGGTTCATGTCGTAGAATGGACTGGACATGCCACATAAATGGCTGCAAACAAAATCCTGTGCAAATCTGTCATTGGCCATGTCAAAGTTGTTTTGTTTCCACTTCCCAGGTCTAAGCTTGGGAGCTCGAAATAAATCCACAAACCATGTTAGTCTACAAAGAAATCTTTGGGTAAACAAAAACTGTACGTATGGTCAAACAATGGGTTGAACTGTCCAGAAGACTCTCCAGGGAAGCGTCGTGTTTGGCGTTATTTCTTGTATGCGATGAATAGTTGCACAGAGTTCACTCAAGTAGCCTGGCAACAAAGCCAAAATGGGGTCTCCGTTTCAAACTCTGACCACAGATAGAGGGTCATCAAGCCCGTTCCCAGGTATGGCTTGGCCACTTGGTTTCCCATCCTTGAAAAGGACTCCTGTAATTTCTGTTATAATTATTTTCAACACCCACAAGAGCTCAGAAGAAACTGAGCCAGCAAAAATTAATCATAATCTCATGCAGTTTTTTCCTCACGGAAATCTTTAGTAAAAGGCGAAAGATTTATGCGATCTGAAGAAAAATCATGAGCTATGCTTGTCTGAACTACGGAAGACAAAAGCCTTTCGCTAATACCCCTGACGGTCAAGGTCTCACTTTTAGCCTGCCGCATTTTGTGGACGGAACCATCAGTATTCCACATCAACGCTTCGAGGAGACTAATACATTGACAATATCCCTCCCTGTAAAGTCTAGCGGAACAAACGGGGGATTTCTCAGTCCCCTCAGTAGAATTGTGAGTTGACATTGAGATGTAGCACAATGCTCGCTTCACAAGCGACAGGAGCCTAAATTCCGTGACTTCGGCTACTCGGACATGAACCCATCTTCAGCTTCCAAGATGAATTGCTCTTTGCTCACGTTTAAACAGGAAAATATGCCCAATCTCGATTGACTTCGTGCATTTGACTGGGCGTGACGCAGAAATGGCTCCAATCTTAATATCACGCGCAAGTCCGTCTTTGACAATGTAGAGGTTGTGTTTTTCTCCACCCCTCCCAGGTATTAGCTTGGGTGCTCAAAATAAACCCACGAACCCTGTTAGTCTTCACAGAAATCTTTGGTTAAACAAAAACTGTATGTATGATGAAGGGATGGAATTTTCCACAAGCCTTTCCAGAGATGGACAGTGTTGGGTGTTAATTACAATAGACAGTGAATGTGCACATGGCACACTAATAGAGTCTGGTGACCAAGCCAACATGGGGTCTCTGTGACAAACGCTGACCACAGACAGGGTGTCATGATTGAGTGTCCCAGCAACGGTGGAGCCACTTAGGATTACCTGACTGGAAAAGGTGCACTTCAAACTCTTGTTTTCATCCTTCTTAAAGGATTGGAGTTAGCAGAACAAACAAAAACTGCGCAAATTCTCATTCAGTTAGTCACCACGGAAATATTTAGGAAAAGGAAAAAGTTTAACACAATATAAACAGAAGCGGGAGCAATCCTGAAGTCATCAGTGGAAAATAAAAGGCTTAAGCTGATACCCCTGACTGTCAAGGTGTCCCTTTTAGTCTGACACATGATGGAACGGACGGACAGTCTTCCACATCAACGCTGTGAGGAGACTATTAACTTAAAAGCCCTCCCTAAACCAGGGGTCAAAAACTCCGGTCCTCGAGGGCACCTATTCTGAATGTTTTCCATGTCTCCCTGCTTCACCACAACTATTTCAAATAATCATTTTCACCTGTGGCAGTCAATTTTAAGTCACGCGGAAACTGGCTGTTGAACACAAAGCATCTGCATTCCGACATGTCCGATGCAGGATGCGCAATTTTCAGCAACTCGGGTGCTCATCAATTCGATCTCGTGAAGTAAGAACTTATGTTAACACATTGAGCAAGGAAAAACTGCTACCATAACTGGCACATAAAGCGCAGCGTGAGGGCTTCAAAAGTTGGATACGCTTCACGAAATTGCGTGTCATCCTTGCGCAGGGGCCATGCTAATCTTCTCTGTATCGTAATCCAATTTTTCATATGTGCTGCCGAAGCTAGCACACAGAGCGGCGCATGTGGCCTTGAATTTAAAGCGTCTTTGGCAGAAAGAAGCCTCAGTGGCGGTGGAGACCTTTGGTATGTAACCCTGGGTTGCTTGGGCCCAGATGCATTTCAACCCTCCCATCAAATGAGATATGTTTTCTGTCACTTGCAATGTCAATCAGATGGGTGCTATTAGCTACCGTTCAACAAATGGAATCAACAGAGTTCTTGGACTTGCTCTCACGCCAACGGGACGTTACACCCGAGTTGAGGTTCATGTCGTAGAATGGACTGGACATGCCACATAAATGGCTGCAAACAAAATCCTGTGCAAATCTGTCATTGGCCATGTCAAAGTTGTTGTTGTTTCCACTTCCCAGGTCTAAGCTTGGGAGCTCGAAATAAATCCACAAACCATGTTAGTCTACAAAGAAATCTTTGGGTAAACAAAAACTGTACGTATGGTCAAACAATGGGTTGAACTGTCCAGAAGACTCTCCAGGGAATCGTCGTGTTTGGCGTTATTTCTTGTATGCGATGAATAGTTGCACAGAGTTCACTCAAGCAGCCTGGCAACAAAGCCAAAATGGGGTCTCCGTTTCAAAAACTGACCACAGATAGAGGGTCATCAAGCCCGTTCCCAGGTATGGCTTGGCCACTTGGTTTCCCATCCTTGAAAAGGACTCCTGTAATTTCTGTTATAATTATTTTCAACACCCACAAGAGCTCAGAAGAAACTGAGCAAGCAAAAATTAATCATAATCTCATGCAGTTTTTTCCTCACGGAAATCTTTAGTAAAAGGCAAAAGATTTATGCGATCTGAAGAAAAATCGTGAGCTATGCTTGTCTGAACTACGGAAGACAAAAGCCTTTCGCTGATACCCCTGACGGTCAAGGTCTCACTTTTAGCCTGCCGCATTTTGTGGACGGCACCATCAGTATTCCACATCAACGCTTCGAGGAGACTAATACATTGACAATATCCCTCCCTGTAAAGTCTCGCGGAACAAACGGGGGATTTCTCAGTCCCCTCAGTAGAATTGTGAGGTGACATTGAGATGTAGCACAATGCTCGCTTCACAAGCGACAGGAGCCTAAATTCCGTGACTTCGGCTACTCGGACATGAACCCATCTTCAGCTTCCAAGATGAATTGCTCTTTGCTCACGTTTAAACAGGAAAATATGCCCAATCTCGATTGACTTCGTGCATTTGACTGGGCGTGACGCAGAAATGGCTCCAATCTTAATATCACGCGCAAGTCCGTCTATGACAATGCAGAGGTTGTGTTTTTCTCCACCCCTCCCAGGTATTAGCTTGGGTGCTCAAAATAAACCCACGAACCCTGTTAGACTTCACAGGAATCTTTGGTTAAACAAAAACTGTATGTATGACGAAGGGATGGAATTTTCCACAAGCCTTTCCAGAGATGGACAGCATTGGGTGTGAATTACAATAGACAGTGAATGTGCACATGGCACACTAATAGAGTCTGGTGACCAAGCCAACATGGGGTCTCTGTGACAAACGCTGACCACAGACAGGGTGTCATGATTGAGTGTCCCAGCAACGGTGGAGCCACTTAGGATTACCTGACTGGAAAAGGTGCACTTCAAACTCTTGTTTTCATCCTTCTTAAAGGATTGGAGTTAGCAGAACAAACAAAAACTGCGCAAATTCTCATTCAGTTAGTCACCACGGAAATATTTAGGAAAAGGAAAAAGTTTAACACAATATAAACAGAAGCGGGAGCAATCCTGAAGTCATCAGTGGAAAATAAAAGGCTTAAGCTGATACCCCTGACTGTCAAGGTGTCCCTTTTAGTCTGACACATGATGGAACGGACGGACAGTCTTCCACATCAACGCTGTGAGGAGACTATTAACTTAAAAGCCCTCCCTAAACCAGGGGTCAAAAACTCCGGTCCTCGAGGGCACCTATTCTGAATGTTTTCCATGTCTCCCTGCTTCACCACAACTATTTCAAATAATCATTTTCACCTGTGGCAGTCAATTTTAAGTCACGCGGAAACTGGCTGTTGAACACAAAGCATCTGCATTCCGACATGTCCGATGCAGGATGCGCAATTTTCAGCAACTCGGGTGCTCATCAATTCGATCTCGTGAAGTAAGAACTTATGTTAACACATTGAGCAAGGAAAAACTGCTACCATAACTGGCACATAAAGCGCAGCGTGAGGGCTTCAAAAGTTGGATACGCTTCACGAAATTGCGTGTCATCCTTGCGCAGGGGCCATGCTAATCTTCTCTGTATCGTAATCCCATTTTTCATATGTGCTGCCGAAGCTAGCACACAGAGCGGCGCATGTGGCCTTGAATTTAAAGCGTCTTTGGCAGAAAGAAGCCTCAGTGGCGGTGGAGACCTTTGGTATGTAACCCTGGGTTGCTTGGGCCCAGATGCATTTCAACCCTCCCATCAAATGAGATATGTTTTCTGTCACTTGCAATGTCAATCAGATGGGTGCTATTAGCTACCGTTCAACAAATGGAATCAACAGAGTTCTTGGACTTGCTCTCACGCCAACGGGACGTTACACCCGAGTTGAGGTTCATGTCGTAGAATGGACTGGACATGCCACATAAATGGCTGCAAACAAAATCCTGTGCAAATCTGTCATTGGCCATGTCAAAGTTGTTTTGTTTCCACTTCCCAGGTCTAAGCTTGGGAGCTCGAAATAAATCCACAAACCATGTTAGTCTACAAAGAAATCTTTGGGTAAACAAAAACTGTACGTATGGTCAAACAATGGGTTGAACTGTCCAGAAGACTCTCCAGGGAAGCGTCGTGTTTGGCGTTATTTCTTGTATGCGATGAATAGTTGCACAGAGTTCACTCAAGTAGCCTGGCAACAAAGCCAAAATGGGGTCTCCGTTTCAAACTCTGACCACAGATAGAGGGTCATCAAGCCCGTTCCCAGGTATGGCTTGGCCACTTGGTTTCCCATCCTTGAAAAGGACTCCTGTAATTTCTGTTATAATTATTTTCAACACCCACAAGAGCTCAGAAGAAACTGAGCCAGCAAAAATTAATCATAATCTCATGCAGTTTTTTCCTCACGGAAATCTTTAGTAAAAGGCGAAAGATTTATGCGATCTGAAGAAAAATCATGAGCTATGCTTGTCTGAACTACGGAAGACAAAAGCCTTTCGCTAATACCCCTGACGGTCAAGGTCTCACTTTTAGCCTGCCGCATTTTGTGGACGGAACCATCAGTATTCCACATCAACGCTTCGAGGAGACTAATACATTGACAATATCCCTCCCTGTAAAGTCTAGCGGAACAAACGGGGGATTTCTCAGTCCCCTCAGTAGAATTGTGAGGTGACATTGAGATGTAGCACAATGCTCGCTTCACAAGCGACAGGAGCCTAAATTCCGTGACTTCGGCTACTCGGACATGAACCCATCTTCAGCTTCCAAGATGAATTGCTCTTTGCTCACGTTTAAACAGGAAAATATGCCCAATCTCGATTGACTTCGTGCATTTGACTGGGCGTGACGCAGAAATGGCTCCAATCTTAATATCACGCGCAAGTCCGTCTTTGACAATGTAGAGGTTGTGTTTTTCTCCACCCCTCCCAGGTATTAGCTTGGGTGCTCAAAATAAACCCACGAACCCTGTTAGTCTTCACAGAAATCTTTGGTTAAACAAAAACTGTATGTATGATGAAGGGATGGAATTTTCCACAAGCCTTTCCAGAGATGGACAGTGTTGGGTGTTAATTACAATAGACAGTGAATGTGCACATGGCACACTAATAGAGTCTGGTGACCAAGCCAACATGGGGTCTCTGTGACAAACGCTGACCACAGACAGGGTGTCATGATTGAGTGTCCCAGCAACGGTGGAGCCACTTAGGATTACCTGACTGGAAAAGGTGCACTTCAAACTCTTGTTTTCATCCTTCTTAAAGGATTGGAGTTAGCAGAACAAACAAAAACTGCGCAAATTCTCATTCAGTTAGTCACCACGGAAATATTTAGGAAAAGGAAAAAGTTTAACACAATATAAACAGAAGCGGGAGCAATCCTGAAGTCATCAGTGGAAAATAAAAGGCTTAAGCTGATACCCCTGACTGTCAAGGTGTCCCTTTTAGTCTGACACATGATGGAACGGACGGACAGTCTTCCACATCAACGCTGTGAGGAGACTATTAACTTAAAAGCCCTCCCTAAACCAGGGGTCAAAAACTCCGGTCCTCGAGGGCACCTATTCTGAATGTTTTCCATGTCTCCCTGCTTCACCACAACTATTTCAAATAATCATTTTCACCTGTGGCAGTCAATTTTAAGTCACGCGGAAACTGGCTGTTGAACACAAAGCATCTGCATTCCGACATGTCCGATGCAGGATGCGCAATTTTCAGCAACTCGGGTGCTCATCAATTCGATCTCGTGAAGTAAGAACTTATGTTAACACATTGAGCAAGGAAAAACTGCTACCATAACTGGCACATAAAGCGCAGCGTGAGGGCTTCAAAAGTTGGATACGCTTCACGAAATTGCGTGTCATTCTTGCGCAGGGGCCATGCTAATCTTCTCTGTATCGTAATCCAATTTTTCATATGTGCTGCCGAAGCTAGCACACAGAGCGGCGCATGTGGCCTTGAATTTAAAGCGTCTTTGGCAGAAAGAAGCCTCAGTGGCGGTGGAGACCTTTGGTATGTAACCCTGGGTTGCTTGGGCCCAGATGCATTTCAACCCTCCCATCAAATGAGATATGTTTTCTGTCACTTGCAATGTCAATCAGATGGGTGCTATTAGCTACCGTTCAACAAATGGAATCAACAGAGTTCTTGGACTTGCTCTCACGCCAACGGGACGTTACACCCGAGTTGAGGTTCATGTCGTAGAATGGACTGGACATGCCACATAAATGGCTGCAAACAAAATCCTGTGCAAATCTGTCATTGGCCATGTCAAAGTTGTTGTTGTTTCCACTTCCCAGGTCTAAGCTTGGGAGCTCGAAATAAATCCACAAACCATGTTAGTCTACAAAGAAATCTTTGGGTAAACAAAAACTGTACGTATGGTCAAACAATGGGTTGAACTGTCCAGAAGACTCTCCAGGGAATCGTCGTGTTTGGCGTTATTTCTTGTATGCGATGAATAGTTGCACAGAGTTCACTCAAGCAGCCTGGCAACAAAGCCAAAATGGGGTCTCCGTTTCAAAAACTGACCACAGATAGAGGGTCATCAAGCCCGTTCCCAGGTATGGCTTGGCCACTTGGTTTCCCATCCTTGAAAAGGACTCCTGTAATTTCTGTTATAATTATTTTCAACACCCACAAGAGCTCAGAAGAAACTGAGCAAGCAAAAATTAATCATAATCTCATGCAGTTTTTTCCTCACGGAAATCTTTAGTAAAAGGCAAAAGATTTATGCGATCTGAAGAAAAATCGTGAGCTATGCTTGTCTGAACTACGGAAGACAAAAGCCTTTCGCTGATACCCCTGACGGTCAAGGTCTCACTTTTAGCCTGCCGCATTTTGTGGACGGCACCATCAGTATTCCACATCAACGCTTCGAGGAGACTAATACATTGACAATATCCCTCCCTGTAAAGTCTCGCGGAACAAACGGGGGATTTCTCAGTCCCCTCAGTAGAATTGTGAGGTGACATTGAGATGTAGCACAATGCTCGCTTCACAAGCGACAGGAGCCTAAATTCCGTGACTTCGGCTACTCGGACATGAACCCATCTTCAGCTTCCAAGATGAATTGCTCTTTGCTCACGTTTAAACAGGAAAATATGCCCAATCTCGATTGACTTCGTGCATTTGACTGGGCGTGACGCAGAAATGGCTCCAATCTTAATATCACGCGCAAGTCCGTCTATGACAATGCAGAGGTTGTGTTTTTCTCCACCCCTCCCAGGTATTAGCTTGGGTGCTCAAAATAAACCCACGAACCCTGTTAGACTTCACAGGAATCTTTGGTTAAACAAAAACTGTATGTATGACGAAGGGATGGAATTTTCCACAAGCCTTTCCAGAGATGGACAGCATTGGGTGTGAATTACAATAGACAGTGAATGTGCACATGGCACACTAATAGAGTCTGGTGACCAAGCCAACATGGGGTCTCTGTGACAAACGCTGACCACAGACAGGGTGTCATGATTGAGTGTCCCAGCAACGGTGGAGCCACTTAGGATTACCTGACTGGAAAAGGTACACTTCAAACTCTTGTTTTCATCCTTCTTAAAGGATTGGAGTTAGCAGAACAAACAAAAACTGCGCAAATTCTCATTCAGTTAGTCACCACGGAAATATTTAGGAAAAGGAAAAAGTTTAACACAATATAAACAGAAGCGGGAGCAATCCTGAAGTCATCAGTGGAAAATAAAAGGCTTAAGCTGATACCCCTGACTGTCAAGGTGTCCCTTTTAGTCTGACACATGATGGAACGGACGGACAGTCTTCCACATCAACGCTGTGAGGAGACTATTAACTTAAAAGCCCTCCCTAAACCAGGGGTCAAAAACTCCGGTCCTCGAGGGCACCTATTCTGAATGTTTTCCATGTCTCCCTGCTTCACCACAACTATTTCAAATAATCATTTTCACCTGTGGCAGTCAATTTTAAGTCACGCGGAAACTGGCTGTTGAACACAAAGCATCTGCATTCCGACATGTCCGATGCAGGATGCGCAATTTTCAGCAACTCGGGTGCTCATCAATTCGATCTCGTGAAGTAAGAACTTATGTTAACACATTGAGCAAGGAAAAACTGCTACCATAACTGGCACATAAAGCGCAGCGTGAGGGCTTCAAAAGTTGGATACGCTTCACGAAATTGCGTGTCATCCTTGCGCAGGGGCCATGCTAATCTTCTCTGTATCGTAATCCAATTTTTCATATGTGCTGCCGAAGCTAGCACACAGAGCAGCGCATGTGGCCTTGAATTTAAAGCGTCTTTGGCAGAAAGAAGCCTCAGTGGCGGTGGAGACCTTTGGTATGTAACCCTGGGTTGCTTGGGCCCAGATGCATTTCAACCCTCCCATCAAATGAGATATGTTTTCTGTCACTTGCAATGTCAATCAGATGGGTGCTATTAGCTACCGTTCAACAAATGGAATCAACAGAGTTCTTGGACTTGCTCTCACGCCAACGGGACGTTACACCCGAGTTGAGGTTCATGTCGTAGAATGGACTGGACATGCCACATAAATGGCTGCAAACAAAATCCTGTGCAAATCTGTCATTGGCCATGTCAAAGTTGTTGTTGTTTCCACTTCCCAGGTCTAAGCTTGGGAGCTCGAAATAAATCCACAAACCATGTTAGTCTACAAAGAAATCTTTGGGTAAACAAAAACTGTACGTATGGTCAAACAATGGGTTGAACTGTCCAGAAGACTCTCCAGGGAATCGTCGTGTTTGGCGTTATTTCTTGTATGCGATGAATAGTTGCACAGAGTTCACTCAAGTAGCCTGGCAACAAAGCCAAAATGGGGTCTCCGTTTCAAAAACTGACCACAGATAGAGGGTCATCAAGCCCGTTCCCAGGTATGGCTTGGCCACTTGGTTTCCCATCCTTGAAAAGGACTCCTGTAATTTCTGTTATAATTATTTTCAACACCCACAAGAGCTCAGAAGAAACTGAGCAAGCAAAAATTAATCATAATCTCATGCAGTTTTTTCCTCACGGAAATCTTTAGTAAAAGGCGAAAGATTTATGCGATCTGAAGAAAAATCGTGAGCTATGCTTGTCTGAACTACGGAAGACAAAAGCCTTTCGCTGATACCCCTGACGGTCAAGGTCTCACTTTTAGCCTGCCGCATTTTGTGGACGGAACCATCAGTATTTCACATCAACGCTTCGAGGAGACTAATACATTGACAATATCCCTCCCTGTAAAGTCTAGCGGAACAAACGGGGGATTTCTCAGTCCCCTCAGTAGAATTGTGAGGTGACATTGAGATGTAGCACAATGCTCGCTTCACAAGCGACAGGAGCCTAAATTCCGTGACTTCGGCTACTCGGACATGAACCCATCTTCAGCTTCCAAGATGAATTGCTCTTTGCTCACGTTTAAACAGGAAAATATGCCCAATCTCGATTGACTTCGTGCATTTGACTGGGCGTGACGCAGAAATGGCTCCAATCTTAATATCACGCGCAAGTCCGTCTTTGACAATGTAGAGGTTGTGTTTTTCTCCACCCCTCCCAGGTATTAGCTTGGGTGCTCAAAATAAACCCACGAACCCTGTTAGTCTTCACAGAAATCTTTGGTTAAACAAAAACTGTACGTATGATGAAGGGATGGAATTTTCCACAAGCCTTTCCAGAGATGGACAGTGTTGGGTGTTAATTACAATAGACAGTGAATGTGCACATGGCACACTAATAGAGTCTGGTGACCAAGCCAACATGGGGTCTCTGTGACAAACGCTGACCACAGACAGGGTGTCATGATTGAGTGTCCCAGCAACGGTGGAGCCACTTAGGATTACCTGACTGGAAAAGGTGCACTTCAAACTCTTGTTTTCATCCTTCTTAAAGGATTGGAGTTAGCAGAACAAACAAAAACTGCGCAAATTCTCATTCAGTTAGTCACCACGGAAATATTTAGGAAAAGGAAAAAGTTTAACACAATATAAACAGAAGCGGGAGCAATCCTGAAGTCATCAGTGGAAAATAAAAGGCTTAAGCTGATACCCCTGACTGTCAAGGTGTCCCTTTTAGTCTGACACATGATGGAACGGACGGACAGTCTTCCACATCAACGCTGTGAGGAGACTATTAACTTAAAAGCCCTCCCTAAACCAGGGGTCAAAAACTCCGGTCCTCGAGGGCACCTATTCTGAATGTTTTCCATGTCTCCCTGCTTCACCACAACTATTTCAAATAATCATTTTCACCTGTGGCAGTCAATTTTAAGTCACGCGGAAACTGGCTGTTGAACACAAAGCATCTGCATTCCGACATGTCCGATGCAGGATGCGCAATTTTCAGCAACTCGGGTGCTCATCAATTCGATCTCGTGAAGTAAGAACTTATGTTAACACATTGAGCAAGGAAAAACTGCTACCATAACTGGCACATAAAGCGCAGCGTGAGGGCTTCAAAAGTTGCATACGCTTCACGAAATTGCGTGTCATCCTTGCGCAGGGGCCATGCTAATCTTCTCTGTATCGTAATCCCATTTTTCATATGTGCTGCCGAAGCTAGCACACAGAGCGGCGCATGTGGCCTTGAATTTAAAGCGTCTTTGGCAGAAAGAAGCCTCAGTGGCGGTGGAGACCTTTGGTATGTAACCCTGGGTTGCTTGGGCCCAGATGCATTTCAACCCTCCCATCAAATGAGATATGTTTTCTGTCACTTGCAATGTCAATCAGATGGGTGCTATTAGCTACCGTTCAACAAATGGAATCAACAGAGTTCTTGGACTTGCTCTCACGCCAACGGGACGTTACACCCGAGTTGAGGTTCATGTCGTAGAATGGACTGGACATGCCACATAAATGGCTGCAAACAAAATCCTGTGAAAATCTGTCATTGGCCATGTCAAAGTTGTTTTGTTTCCACTTCCCAGGTCTAAGCTTGGGAGCTCGAAATAAATCCACAAACCATGTTAGTCTACAAAGAAATCTTTGGGTAAACAAAAACTGTACGTATGGTCAAACAATGGGTTGAACTGTCCAGAAGACTCTCCAGGGAAGCGTCGTGTTTGGCGTTATTTCTTGTATGCGATGAATAGTTGCACAGAGTTCACTCAAGTAGCCTGGCAACAAAGCCAAAATGGGGTCTCCGTTTCAAACTCTGACCACAGATAGAGGGTCATCAAGCCCGTTCCCAGGTATGGCTTGGCCACTTGGTTTCCCATCCTTGAAAAGGACTCCTGTAATTTCTGTTATAATTATTTTCAACACCCACAAGAGCTCAGAAGAAACTGAGCCAGCAAAAATTAATCATAATCTCATGCAGTTTTTTCCTCACGGAAATCTTTAGTAAAAGGCGAAAGATTTATGCGATCTGAAGAAAAATCATGAGCTATGCTTGTCTGAACTACGGAAGACAAAAGCCTTTCGCTAATACCCCTGACGGTCAAGGTCTCACTTTTAGCCTGCCGCATTTTGTGGACGGAACCATCAGTATTTCACATCAACGCTTCGAGGAGACTAATACATTGACAATATCCCTCCCTGTAAAGTCTAGCGGAACAAACGGGGGATTTCTCAGTCCCCTCAGTAGAATTGTGAGGTGACATTGAGATGTAGCACAATGCTCGCTTCACAAGCGACAGGAGCCTAAATTCCGTGACTTCGGCTACTCGGACATGAACCCATCTTCAGCTTCCAAGATGAATTGCTCTTTGCTCACGTTTAAACAGGAAAATATGCCCAATCTCGATTGACTTCGTGCATTTGACTGGGCGTGACGCAGAAATGGCTCCAATCTTAATATCACGCGCAAGTCCGTCTTTGACAATGTAGAGGTTGTGTTTTTCTCCACCCCTCCCAGGTATTAGCTTGGGTGCTCAAAATAAACCCACGAACCCTGTTAGTCTTCACAGAAATCTTTGGTTAAACAAAAACTGTACGTATGATGAAGGGATGGAATTTTCCACAAGCCTTTCCAGAGATGGACAGTGTTGGGTGTTAATTACAATAGACAGTGAATGTGCACATGGCACACTAATAGAGTCTGGTGACCAAGCCAACATGGGGTCTCTGTGACAAACGCTGACCACAGACAGGGTGTCATGATTGAGTGTCCCAGCAACGGTGGAGCCACTTAGGATTACCTGACTGGAAAAGGTGCACTTCAAACTCTTGTTTTCATCCTTCTTAAAGGATTGGAGTTAGCAGAACAAACAAAAACTGCGCAAATTCTCATTCAGTTAGTCACCACGGAAATATTTAGGAAAAGGAAAAAGTTTAACACAATATAAACAGAAGCGGGAGCAATCCTGAAGTCATCAGTGGAAAATAAAAGGCTTAAGCTGATACCCCTGACTGTCAAGGTGTCCCTTTTAGTCTGACACATGATGGAACGGACGGACAGTCTTCCACATCAACGCTGTGAGGAGACTATTAACTTAAAAGCCCTCCCTAAACCAGGGGTCAAAAACTCCGGTCCTCGAGGGCACCTATTCTGAATGTTTTCCATGTCTCCCTGCTTCACCACAACTATTTCAAATAATCATTTTCACCTGTGGCAGTCAATTTTAAGTCACGCGGAAACTGGCTGTTGAACACAAAGCATCTGCATTCCGACATGTCCGATGCAGGATGCGCAATTTTCAGCAACTCGGGTGCTCATCAATTCGATCTCGTGAAGTAAGAACTTATGTTAACACATTGAGCAAGGAAAAACTGCTACCATAACTGGCACATAAAGCGCAGCGTGAGGGCTTCAAAAGTTGCATACGCTTCACGAAATTGCGTGTCATCCTTGCGCAGGGGACATGCTAATCTTCTCTGTATCGTAATCCCATTTTTCATATGTGCTGCCGAAGCTAGCACACAGAGCGGCGCATGTGGCCTTGAATTTAAAGCGTCTTTGGCAGAAAGAAGCCTCAGTGGCGGTGGAGACCTTTGGTATGTAACCCTGGGTTGCTTGGGCCCAGATGCATTTCAACCCTCCCATCAAATGAGATATGTTTTCTGTCACTTGCAATGTCAATCAGATGGGTGCTATTAGCTACCGTTCAACAAATGGAATCAACAGAGTTCTTGGACTTGCTCTCACGCCAACGGGACGTTACACCCGAGTTGAGGTTCATGTCGTAGAATGGACTGGACATGCCACATAAATGGCTGCAAACAAAATCCTGTGCAAATCTGTCATTGGCCATGTCAAAGTTGTTGTTGTTTCCACTTCCCAGGTCTAAGCTTGGGAGCTCGAAATAAATCCACAAACCATGTTAGTCTACAAAGAAATCTTTGGGTAAACAAAAACTGTACGTATGGTCAAACAATGGGTTGAACTGTCCAGAAGACTCTCCAGGGAAGCGTCGTGTTTGGCGTTATTTCTTGTATGCGATGAATAGTTGCACAGAGTTCACTCAAGTAGCCTGGCAACAAAGCCAAAATGGGGTCTCCGTTTCAAACTCTGACCACAGATAGAGGGTCATCAAGCCCATTCCCAGGTATGGCTTGGCCACTTGGTTTCCCATCCTTGAAAAGGACTCCTGTAATTTCTGTTATAATTATTTTCAACACCCACAAGAGCTCAGAAGAAACTGAGCCAGCAAAAATTAATCATAATCTCATGCAGTTTTTTCCTCACGGAAATCTTTAGTAAAAGGCGAAAGATTTATGCGATCTGAAGAAAAATCATGAGCTATGCTTGTCTGAACTACGGAAGACAAAAGCCTTTCGCTAATACCCCTGACGGTCAAGGTCTCACTTTTAGCCTGCCGCATTTTGTGGACGGCACCATCAGTATTCCACATCAACGCTTCGAGGAGACTAATACATTGACAATATCCCTCCCTGTAAAGTCTAGCGGAACAAACGGGGGATTTCTCAGTCCCCTCAGTAGAATTGTGAGGTGACATTGAGATGTAGCACAATGCTCGCTTCACAAGCGACAGGAGCCTAAATTCCGTGACTTCGGCTACTCGGACATGAACCCATCTTCAGCTTCCAAGATGAATTGCTCTTTGCTCACGTTTAAACAGGAAAATATGCCCAATCTCGATTGACTTCGTGCATTTGACTGGGCGTGACGCAGAAATGGCTCCAATCTTAATATCACGCGCAAGTCCGTCTTTGACAATGTAGAGGTTGTGTTTTTCTCCACCCCTCCCAGGTATTAGCTTGGGTGCTCAAAATAAACCCACGAACCCTGTTAGTCTTCACAGAAATCTTTGGTTAAACAAAAACTGTATGTATGATGAAGGGATGGAATTTTCCACAAGCCTTTCCAGAGATGGACAGTGTTGGGTGTTAATTACAATAGACAGTGAATGTGCACATGGCACACTAATAGAGTCTGGTGACCAAGCCAACATGGGGTCTCTGTGACAAACGCTGACCACAGACAGGGTGTCATGATTGAGTGTCCCAGCAACGGTGGAGCCACTTAGGATTACCTGACTGGAAAAGGTGCACTTCAAACTCTTGTTTTCATCCTTCTTAAAGGATTGGAGTTAGCAGAACAAACAAAAACTGCGCAAATTCTCATTCAGTTAGTCACCACGGAAATATTTAGGAAAAGGAAAAAGTTTAACACAATATAAACAGAAGCGGGAGCAATCCTGAAGTCATCAGTGGAAAATAAAAGGCTTAAGCTGATACCCCTGACTGTCAAGGTGTCCCTTTTAGTCTGACACATGATGGAACGGACGGACAGTCTTCCACATCAACGCTGTGAGGAGACTATTAACTTAAAAGCCCTCCCTAAACCAGGGGTCAAAAACTCCGGTCCTCGAGGGCACCTATTCTGAATGTTTTCCATGTCTCCCTGCTTCACCACAACTATTTCAAATAATCATTTTCACCTGTGGCAGTCAATTTTAAGTCACGCGGAAACTGGCTGTTGAACACAAAGCATCTGCATTCCGACATGTCCGATGCAGGATGCGCAATTTTCAGCAACTCGGGTGCTCATCAATTCGATCTCGTGAAGTAAGAACTTATGTTAACACATTGAGCAAGGAAAAACTGCTACCATAACTGGCACATAAAGCGCAGCGTGAGGGCTTCAAAAGTTGGATACGCTTCACGAAATTGCGTGTCATCCTTGCGCAGGGGCCATGCTAATCTTCTCTGTATCGTAATCCCATTTT
The DNA here is from genome assembly GCF_059441095.1 of Idiotropiscis lumnitzeri. Lineage (NCBI taxonomy): Eukaryota > Metazoa > Chordata > Actinopteri > Syngnathiformes > Syngnathidae > Idiotropiscis > Idiotropiscis lumnitzeri. The sequence continues at coordinate 884,516 of NC_142394.1, read as the reverse complement.
TCATATGTGCTGCCGAAGCTAGCACACAGAGCGGCGCATGTGGCCTTGAATTTAAAGCGTCTTTGGCAGAAAGAAGCCTCAGTGGCGGTGGAGACCTTTGGTATGTAACCCTGGGTTGCTTGGGCCCAGATGCATTTCAACCCTCCCATCAAATGAGATATGTTTTCTGTCACTTGCAATGTCAATCAGATGGGTGCTATTAGCTACCGTTCAACAAATGGAATCAACAGAGTTCTTGGACTTGCTCTCACGCCAACGGGACGTTACACCCGAGTTGAGGTTCATGTCGTAGAATGGACTGGACATGCCACATAAATGGCTGCAAACAAAATCCTGTGCAAATCTGTCATTGGCCATGTCAAAGTTGTTGTTGTTTCCACTTCCCAGGTCTAAGCTTGGGAGCTCGAAATAAATCCACAAACCATGTTAGTCTACAAAGAAATCTTTGGGTAAACAAAAACTGTACGTATGGTCAAACAATGGGTTGAACTGTCCAGAAGACTCTCCAGGGAAGCGTCGTGTTTGGCGTTATTTCTTGTATGCGATGAATAGTTGCACAGAGTTCACTCAAGTAACCTGGCAACAAAGCCAAAATGGGGTCTCCGTTTCAAACTCTGACCACAGATAGAGGGTCATCAAGCCCGTTCCCAGGTATGGCTTGGCCACTTGGTTTCCCATCCTTGAAAAGGACTCCTGTAATTTCTGTTATAATTATTTTCAACACCCACAAGAGCTCAGAAGAAACTGAGCCAGCAAAAATTAATCATAATCTCATGCAGTTTTTTCCTCACGGAAATCTTTAGTAAAAGGCGAAAGATTTATGCGATCTGAAGAAAAATCATGAGCTATGCTTGTCTGAACTACGGAAGACAAAAGCCTTTCGCTAATACCCCTGACGGTCAAGGTCTCACTTTTAGCCTGCCGCATTTTGTGGACGGCACCATCAGTATTCCACATCAACGCTTCGAGGAGACTAATACATTGACAATATCCCTCCCTGTAAAGTCTAGCGGAACAAACGGGGGATTTCTCAGTCCCCTCAGTAGAATTGTGAGGTGACATTGAGATGTAGCACAATGCTCGCTTCACAAGCGACAGGAGCCTAAATTCCGTGACTTCGGCTACTCGGACATGAACCCATCTTCAGCTTCCAAGATGAATTGCTCTTTGCTCACGTTTAAACAGGAAAATATGCCCAATCTCGATTGACTTCGTGCATTTGACTGGGCGTGACGCAGAAATGGCTCCAATCTTAATATCACGCGCAAGTCCGTCTTTGACAATGTAGAGGTTGTGTTTTTCTCCACCCCTCCCAGGTATTAGCTTGGGTGCTCAAAATAAACCCACGAACCCTGTTAGTCTTCACAGAAATCTTTGGTTTAACAAAAACTGTATGTATGATGAAGGGATGGAATTTTCCACAAGCCTTTCCAGAGATGGACAGCGTTGGGTGTTAATTACAATAGACAGTGAATGTGCACATGGCACACTAATAGAGTCTGGTGACCAAGCCAACATGGGGTCTCTGTGACAAACGCTGACCACAGACAGGGTGTCATGATTGAGTGTCCCAGCAACGGTGGAGCCACTTAGGATTACCTGACTGGAAAAGGTGCACTTCAAACTCTTGTTTTCATCCTTCTTAAAGGATTGGAGTTAGCAGAACAAACAAAAACTGCGCAAATTCTCATTCAGTTAGTCACCACGGAAATATTTAGGAAAAGGAAAAAGTTTAACACAATATAAACAGAAGCGGGAGCAATCCTGAAGTCATCAGTGGAAAATAAAAGGCTTAAGCTGATACCCCTGACTGTCAAGGTGTCCCTTTTAGTCTGACACATGATGGAACGGACGGACAGTCTTCCACATCAACGCTGTGAGGAGACTATTAACTTAAAAGCCCTCCCTAAACCAGGGGTCAAAAACTCCGGTCCTCGAGGGCACCTATTCTGAATGTTTTCCATGTCTCCCTGCTTCACCACAACTATTTCAAATAATCATTTTCACCTGTGGCAGTCAATTTTAAGTCACGCGGAAACTGGCTGTTGAACACAAAGCATCTGCATTCCGACATGTCCGATGCAGGATGCGCAATTTTCAGCAACTCGGGTGCTCATCAATTCGATCTCGTGAAGTAAGAACTTATGTTAACACATTGAGCAAGGAAAAACTGCTACCATAACTGGCACATAAAGCGCAGCGTGAGGGCTTCCAAAGTTGGATACGCTTCACGAAATTGCGTGTCATCCTTGCGCAGGGGCCATGCTACTCTTCTCTGTATCGTAATCCCATTTTTCATATGTGCTGCCGAAGCTAGCACACAGAGCGGCGCATGTGGCCTTGAATTTAAAGCGTCTTTGGCAGAAAGAAGCCTCAGTGGCGGTGGAGACCTTTGGTATGTAACCCTGGGTTGCTTGGGCCCCGATGCATTTCAACCCCCCCATCAAATGAGATATGTTTTCTGTCACTTGCAATGTCTATCAGATGGGTGCTATTAGCTACCGTTCAACAAATGGAATCAACAGAGTTCTTGGACTTGCTCACACGCCATCGGGACGTTACACCCGAGTTGAGGTTCATGTCGTAGAATGGACTGGACATGCCACATAAATGGCTGCAAACAAAATCCTGTGCAAATCTGTCATTGGCCATGTCAAAGTTGTTGTTGTTTCCACTTCCCAGGTCTTAGCTTGGGAGCTCGAAATAAATCCACAAACCATGTTAGTCTACAAAGAAATCTTTGGGTAAACAAAAACTGTACGTATGGTCAAACAATGGGTTGAACTGTCCAGAAGACTTTCCAGGGAAGCATCGTGTTTGGCGTTATTTCTTGTATGCGATGAATAGTTGCACAGAGTTCACTCAAGTAGCCTGGCAACAAAGCCAAAATAGGGTCTCCGTTTCAAACACTGACCACAGATAGAGGGTCATCAAGCCCGTTCCCAGGTATGGCTTGGCCACTTGGTTTCCCATCCTTGAAAAGGACTCCTGTATTTTCTGTTATAATTATTTTCAACACCCACAAGAGCTCAGAAGAAACTGAGCAAGCAAAAATTAATCATAATCTCATGCAGTTTTTTCCTCACGGAAATCTTTAGTAAAAGGCAAAAGATTTATGCGATCTGAAGAAAAATCGTGAGCTATGCTTGTCTGAACTACGGAAGACAAAAGCCTTTCGCTGATACCCCTGACGGTCAAGGTCTCACTTTTAGCCTGCCGCATTTTGTGGACGGCACCATCAGTATTCCACATCAACGCTTCGAGGAGACTAATACATTGACAATATCCCTCCCTGTAAAGTCTCGCGGAACAAACGGGGGATTTCTCAGTCCCCTCAGTAGAATTGTGAGGTGACATTGAGATGTAGCACAATGCTCGCTTCACAAGCGACAGGAGCCTAAATTCCGTGACTTCGGCTACTCGGACATGAACCCATCTTCAGCTTCCAAGATGAATTGCTCTTTGCTCACGTTTAAACAGGAAAATATGCCCAATCTCGATTGACTTCGTGCATTTGACTGGGCGTGACGCAGAAATGGCTCCAATCTTAATATCACGCGCAAGTCCGTCTATGACAATGCAGAGGTTGTGTTTTTCTCCACCCCTCCCAGGTATTAGCTTGGGTGCTCAAAATAAACCCACGAACCCTGTTAGACTTCACAGGAATCTTTGGTTAAACAAAAACTGTATGTATGACGAAGGGATGGAATTTTCCACAAGCCTTTCCAGAGATGGACAGCATTGGGTGTTAATTACAATAGACAGTGAATGTGCACATGGCACACTAATAGAGTCTGGTGACCAAGCCAACATGGGGTCTCTGTGACAAACGCTGACCACAGACAGGGTGTCATGATTGAGTGTCCCAGCAACGGTGGAGCCACTTAGGATTACCTGACTGGAAAAGGTGCACTTCAAACTCTTGTTTTCATCCTTCTTAAAGGATTGGAGTTAGCAGAACAAACAAAAACTGCGCAAATTCTCATTCAGTTAGTCACCACGGAAATATTTAGGAAAAGGAAAAAGTTTAACACAATATAAACAGAAGCGGGAGCAATCCTGAAGTCATCAGTGGAAAATAAAAGGCTTAAGCTGATACCCCTGACTGTCAAGGTGTCCCTTTTAGTCTGACACATGATGGAACGGACGGACAGTCTTCCACATCAACGCTGTGAGGAGACTATTAACTTAAAAGCCCTCCCTAAACCAGGGGTCAAAAACTCCGGTCCTCGAGGGCACCTATTCTGAATGTTTTCCATGTCTCCCTGCTTCACCACAACTATTTCAAATAATCATTTTCACCTGTGGCAGTCAATTTTAAGTCACGCGGAAACTGGCTGTTGAACACAAAGCATCTGCATTCCGACATGTCCGATGCAGGATGCGCAATTTTCAGCAACTCGGGTGCTCATCAATTCGATCTCGTGAAGTAAGAACTTATGTTAACACATTGAGCAAGGAAAAACTGCTACCATAACTGGCACATAAAGCGCAGCGTGAGGGCTTCCAAAGTTGGATACGCTTCACGAAATTGCGTGTCATCCTTGCGCAGGGGCCATGCTACTCTTCTCTGTATCGTAATCCCATTTTTCATATGTGCTGCCGAAGCTAGCACACAGAGCGGCGCATGTGGCCTTGAATTTAAAGCGTCTTTGGCAGAAAGAAGCCTCAGTGGCGGTGGAGACCTTTGGTATGTAACCCTGGGTTGCTTGAGCCCCGATGCATTTCAACCCCCCCATCAAATGAGATATGTTTTCTGTCACTTGCAATGTCTATCAGATGGGTGCTATTAGCTACCGTTCAACAAATGGAATCAACAGAGTTCTTGGACTTGCTCACACGCCATCGGGACGTTACACCCGAGTTGAGGTTCATGTCGTAGAATGGACTGGACATGCCACATAAATGGCTGCAAACAAAATCCTGTGCAAATCTGTCATTGGCCATGTCAAAGTTGTTGTTGTTTCCACTTCCCAGGTCTTAGCTTGGGAGCTCGAAATAAATCCACAAACCATGTTAGTCTACAAAGAAATCTTTGGGTAAACAAAAACTGTACGTATGGTCAAACAATGGGTTGAACTGTCCAGAAGACTTTCCAGGGAAGCATCGTGTTTGGCGTTATTTCTTGTATGCGATGAATAGTTGCACAGAGTTCACTCAAGTAGCCTGGCAACAAAGCCAAAATAGGGTCTCCGTTTCAAACACTGACCACAGATAGAGGGTCATCAAGCCCGTTCCCAGGTATGGCTTGGCCACTTGGTTTCCCATCCTTGAAAAGGACTCCTGTATTTTCTGTTATAATTATTTTCAACACCCACAAGAGCTCAGAAGAAACTGAGCAAGCAAAAATTAATCATAATCTCATGCAGTTTTTTCCTCACGGAAATCTTTAGTAAAAGGCGAAAGATTTATGCGATCTGAAGAAAAATCGTGAGCTATGCTTGTCAGAACTACGGAAGACAAAAGCCTTTCGCTGATACCCCTGACGGTCAAGGTCTCACTTTTAGCCTGCCGCATTTTGTGGACGGCACCATCAGTATTCCACATCAACGCTTCGAGGAGACTAATACATTGACAATATCCCTCACTGTAAAGTCTCGCGGAACAAACGGGGGATTTCTCAGTCCCCTCAGTAGAATTGTGAGGTGACATTGAGATGTAGCACAATGCTCGCTTCACAAGCGACAGGAGCCTAAATTCCGTGACTTCGGCTACTCGGACATGAACCCATCTTCAGCTTCCAAGATGAATTGCTCTTTGCTCACGTTTAAACAGGAAAATATGCCCAATCTCGATTGACTTCGTGCATTTGACTGGGCGTGACGCAGAAATGGCTCCAATCTTAATATCACGCGCAAGTCCGTCTTTGACAATGCAGAGGTTGTGTTTTTCTCCACCCCTCCCAGGTATTAGCTTGGGTGCTCAAAATAAACCCACGAAACCTTTTAGACTTCACAGGAATCTTTGGTTAAACAAAAACGGTATGTATGACGAAGGGATGGAATTTTCCACAAGCCTTTCCAGAGATGGACAGCATTGGGTGTTAATTACAATAGACAGTGAATGTGCACATGGCACACTAATAGAGTCTGGTGACCAAGCCAACATGGGGTCTCTGTGACAAACGCTGACCACAGACAGGGTGTCATGATTGAGTGTCCCAGCAACGGTTGAGCCACTTAGGATTACCTGACTGGAAAAGGTGCACTTCAAACTCTTGTTTTCATCCTTCTTAAAGGATTGGAGTTAGCAGAACAAACAAAAACTGCGCAAATTCTCATTCAGTTAGTCACCACGGAAATATTTAGGAAAAGGCAAAAGTTTAACACAATCTAAACAAAAGCAGGAGCAATCCTGAAGTCATCTGTGGAAAATAAAAGGCTTAAGCTGATACCCCTGACTGTCAAGGTGTCCCTTTTAGTCTGACACATGATGGAACGGACGGACAGTCTTCCACATCAACGCTGTGAGGAGACTATTAACTTAAAAGCCCTCCCTAAACCAGGGGTCAAAAACTCCGGTCCTCGAGGGCACCTATTCTGAATGTTTTCCATGTCTCCCTGCTTCACCACAACTATTTCAAATAATCATTTTCACCTGTGGCAGTCAATTTTAAGTCACGCGGAAACTGGCTGTTGAACACAAAGCATCTGCATTCCGACATGTCCGATGCAGGATGCACAATTTTCAGCAACTCGGGTGCTCATCAATTCGATCTCGTGAAGTAAGAACTTATGTTAACACATTGAGCAAGGAAAAACTGCTACCATAACTGGCACATAAAGCGCAGCGTGAGGGCTTCAAAAGTTGGATACGCTTCACGAAATTGCGTGTCATCCTTGCGCAGGGGCCATGCTAATCTTCTCTGTATCGTAATCCAATTTTTCATATGTGCTGCCGAAGCTAGCACACAGAGCGGCGCATGTGGCCTTGAATTTAAAGCGTCTTTGGCAGAAAGAAGCCTCAGTGGCGGTGGAGACCTTTGGTATGTAACCCTGGGTTGCTTGGGCCCAGATGCATTTCAACCCTCCCATCAAATGAGATATGTTTTCTGTCACTTGCAATGTCAATCAGATGGGTGCTATTAGCTACCGTTCAACAAATGGAATCAACAGAGTTCTTGGACTTGCTCTCACGCCAACGGGACGTTACACCCGAGTTGAGGTTCATGTCGTAGAATGGACTGGACATGCCACATAAATGGCTGCAAACAAAATCCTGTGCAAATCTGTCATTGGCCATGTCAAAGTTGTTGTTGTTTCCACTTCCCAGGTCTAAGCTTGGGAGCTCGAAATAAATCCACAAACCATGTTAGTCTACAAAGAAATCTTTGGGTAAACAAAAACTGTACGTATGGTCAAACAATGGGTTGAACTGTCCAGAAGACTCTCCAGGGAAGCGTCGTGTTTGGCGTTATTTCTTGTATGCGATGAATAGTTGCACAGAGTTCACTCAAGTAGCCTGGCAACAAAGCCAAAATGGGGTCTCCGTTTCAAACTCTGACCACAGATAGAGGGTCATCAAGCCCGTTCCCAGGTATGGCTTGGCCACTTGGTTTCCCATCCTTGAAAAGGACTCCTGTAATTTCTGTTATAATTATTTTCAACACCCACAAAAGCTCAGAAGAAACTGAGCCAGCAAAAATTAATCATAATCTCATGCAGTTTTTTCCTCTCGGAAATCTTTAGTAAAAGGCGAAAGATTTATGCGATCTGAAGAAAAATCGTGAGCTATGCTTGTCTGAACTACGGAAGACAAAAGCCTTTCGCTGATACCCCTGACGGTCAAGGTCTCACTTTTAGCCTGCCGCATTTTGTGGACGGCACCATCAGTATTCCACATCAACGCTTCGAGGAGACTAATACATTGACAAAATCCCTCCCTGTAAAGTCTAGCGGAACAAACGGGGGATTTCTCAGTCCCCTCAGTAGAATTGTGAGGTGACATTGAGATGTAGCACAATGCTCGCTTCACAAGCGACAGGAGCCTAAATTCCGTGACTTCGGCTACTCGGACATGAACCCATCTTCAGCTTCCAAGATGAATTGCTCTTTGCTCACGTTTAAACAGGAAAATATGCCCAATCTCGATTGACTTCGTGCATTTGACTGGGCGTGACGCAGAAATGGCTCCAATCTTAATATCACGCGCAAGTCCGTCTTTGACAATGTAGAGGTTGTGTTTTTCTCCACCCCTCCCAGGTATTAGCTTGGGTGCTCAAAATAAACCCACGAACCCTGTTAGTCTTCACAGAAATCTTTGGTTTAACAAAAACTGTATGTATGATGAAGGGATGGAATTTTCCACAAGCCTTTCCAGAGATGGACAGCGTTGGGTGTTAATTACAATAGACAGTGAATGTGCACATGGCACACTAATAGAGTCTGGTGACCAAGCCAACATGGGGTCTCTGTGACAAACGCTGACCACAGACAGGGTGTCATGATTGAGTGTCCCAGCAACGGTGGAGCCACTTAGGATTACCTGACTGGAAAAGGTGCACTTCAAACTCTTGTTTTCATCCTTCTTAAAGGATTGGAGTTAGCAGAACAAACAAAAACTGCGCAAATTCTCATTCAGTTAGTCACCACGGAAATATTTAGGAAAAGGAAAAAGTTTAACACAATATAAACAGAAGCGGGAGCAATCCTGAAGTCATCAGTGGAAAATAAAAGGCTTAAGCTGATACCCCTGACTGTCAAGGTGTCCCTTTTAGTCTGACACATGATGGAACGGACGGACAGTCTTCCACATCAACGCTGTGAGGAGACTATTAACTTAAAAGCCCTCCCTAAACCAGGGGTCAAAAACTCCGGTCCTCGAGGGCACCTATTCTGAATGTTTTCCATGTCTCCCTGCTTCACCACAACTATTTCAAATAATCATTTTCACCTGTGGCAGTCAATTTTAAGTCACGCGGAAACTGGCTGTTGAACACAAAGCATCTGCATTCCGACATGTCCGATGCAGGATGCGCAATTTTCAGCAACTCGGGTGCTCATCAATTCGATCTCGTGAAGTAAGAACTTATGTTAACACATTGAGCAAGGAAAAACTGCTACCATAACTGGCACATAAAGCGCAGCGTGAGGGCTTCCAAAGTTGGATACGCTTCACGAAATTGCGTGTCATCCTTGCGCAGGGGCCATGCTACTCTTCTCTGTATCGTAATCCCATTTTTCATATGTGCTGCCGAAGCTAGCACACAGAGCGGCGCATGTGGCCTTGAATTTAAAGCGTCTTTGGCAGAAAGAAGCCTCAGTGGCGGTGGAGACCTTTGGTATGTAACCCTGGGTTGCTTGGGCCCCGATGCATTTCAACCCCCCCATCAAATGAGATATGTTTTCTGTCACTTGCAATGTCTATCAGATGGGTGCTATTAGCTACCGTTCAACAAATGGAATCAACAGAGTTCTTGGACTTGCTCACACGCCATCGGGACGTTACACCCGAGTTGAGGTTCATGTCGTAGAATGGACTGGACATGCCACATAAATGGCTGCAAACAAAATCCTGTGCAAATCTGTCATTGGCCATGTCAAAGTTGTTGTTGTTTCCACTTCCCAGGTCTTAGCTTGGGAGCTCGAAATAAATCCACAAACCATGTTAGTCTACAAAGAAATCTTTGGGTAAACAAAAACTGTACGTATGGTCAAACAATGGGTTGAACTGTCCAGAAGACTTTCCAGGGAAGCATCGTGTTTGGCGTTATTTCTTGTATGCGATGAATAGTTGCACAGAGTTCACTCAAGTAGCCTGGCAACAAAGCCAAAATAGGGTCTCCGTTTCAAACACTGACCACAGATAGAGGGTCATCAAGCCCGTTCCCAGGTATGGCTTGGCCACTTGGTTTCCCATCCTTGAAAAGGACTCCTGTATTTTCTGTTATAATTATTTTCAACACCCACAAGAGCTCAGAAGAAACTGAGCAAGCAAAAATTAATCATAATCTCATGCAGTTTTTTCCTCACGGAAATCTTTAGTAAAAGGCGAAAGATTTATGCGATCTGAAGAAAAATCGTGAGCTATGCTTGTCTGAACTACGGAAGACAAAAGCCTTTCGCTGATACCCCTGACGGTCAAGGTCTCACTTTTAGCCTGCCGCATTTTGTGGACGGCACCATCAGTATTCCACATCAACGCTTCGAGGAGACTAATACATTGACAATATCCCTCCCTGTAAAGTCTCGCGGAACAAACGGGGGATTTCTCAGTCCCCTCAGTAGAATTGTGAGGTGACATTGAGATGTAGCACAATGCTCGCTTCACAAGCGACAGGAGCCTAAATTCCGTGACTTCGGCTACTCGGACATGAACCCATCTTCAGCTTCCAAGATGAATTGCTCTTTGCTCACGTTTAAACAGGAAAATATGCCCAATCTCGATTGACTTCGTGCATTTGACTGGGCGTGACGCAGAAATGGCTCCAATCTTAATATCACGCGCAAGTCCGTCTATGACAATGCAGAGGTTGTGTTTTTCTCCACCCCTCCCAGGTATTAGCTTGGGTGCTCAAAATAAACCCACGAACCCTGTTAGACTTCACAGGAATCTTTGGTTAAACAAAAACTGTATGTATGACGAAGGGATGGAATTTTCCACAAGCCTTTCCAGAGATGGACAGCATTGGGTGTTAATTACAATAGACAGTGAATGTGCACATGGCACACTAATAGAGTCTGGTGACCAAGCCAACATGGGGTCTCTGTGACAAACGCTGACCACAGACAGGGTGTCATGATTGAGTGTCCCAGCAACGGTGGAGCCACTTAGGATTACCTGACTGGAAAAGGTGCACTTCAAACTCTTGTTTTCATCCTTCTTAAAGGATTGGAGTTAGCAGAACAAACAAAAACTGCGCAAATTCTCATTCAGTTAGTCACCACGGAAATATTTAGGAAAAGGAAAAAGTTTAACACAATATAAACAGAAGCGGGAGCAATCCTGAAGTCATCAGTGGAAAATAAAAGGCTTAAGCTGATACCCCTGACTGTCAAGGTGTCCCTTTTAGTCTGACACATGATGGAACGGACGGACAGTCTTCCACATCAACGCTGTGAGGAGACTATTAACTTAAAAGCCCTCCCTAAACCAGGGGTCAAAAACTCCGGTCCTCGAGGGCACCTATTCTGAATGTTTTCCATGTCTCCCTGCTTCACCACAACTATTTCAAATAATCATTTTCACCTGTGGCAGTCAATTTTAAGTCACGCGGAAACTGGCTGTTGAACACAAAGCATCTGCATTCCGACATGTCCGATGCAGGATGCGCAATTTTCAGCAACTCGGGTGCTCATCAATTCGATCTCGTGAAGTAAGAACTTATGTTAACACATTGAGCAAGGAAAAACTGCTACCATAACTGGCACATAAAGCGCAGCGTGAGGGCTTCCAAAGTTGGATACGCTTCACAAAATTGCGTGTCATCCTTGCGCAGGGGCCATGCTACTCTTCTCTGTATCGTAATCCCATTTTTCATATGTGCTGCCGAAGCTAGCACACAGAGCGGCGCATGTGGCCTTGAATTTAAAGCGTCTTTGGCAGAAAGAAGCCTCAGTGGCGGTGGAGACCTTTGGTATGTAACCCTGGGTTGCTTGGGCCCCGATGCATTTCAACCCCCCCATCAAATGAGATATGTTTTCTGTCACTTGCAATGTCTATCAGATGGGTGCTATTAGCTACCGTTCAACAAATGGAATCAACAGAGTTCTTGGACTTGCTCACACGCCATCGGGACGTTACACCCGAGTTGAGGTTCATGTCGTAGAATGGACTGGACATGCCACATAAATGGCTGCAAACAAAATCCTGTGCAAATCTGTCATTGGCCATGTCAAAGTTGTTGTTGTTTCCACTTCCCAGGTCTTAGCTTGGGAGCTCGAAATAAATCCACAAACCATGTTAGTCTACAAAGAAATCTTTGGGTAAACAAAAACTGTACGTATGGTCAAACAATGGGTTGAACTGTCCAGAAGACTTTCCAGGGAAGCATCGTGTTTGGCGTTATTTCTTGTATGCGATGAATAGTTGCACAGAGTTCACTCAAGTAGCCTGGCAACAAAGCCAAAATAGGGTCTCCGTTTCAAACACTGACCACAGATAGAGGGTCATCAAGCCCGTTCCCAGGTATGGCTTGGCCACTTGGTTTCCCATCCTTGAAAAGGACTCCTGTATTTTCTGTTATAATTATTTTCAACACCCACAAGAGCTCAGAAGAAACTGAGCAAGCAAAAATTAATCATAATCTCATGCAGTTTTTTCCTCACGGAAATCTTTAGTAAAAGGCGAAAGATTTATGCGATCTGAAGAAAAATCGTGAGCTATGCTTGTCTGAACTACGGAAGACAAAAGCCTTTCGCTGATACCCCTGACGGTCAAGGTCTCACTTTTAGCCTGCCGCATTTTGTGGACGGCACCATCAGTATTCCACATCAACGCTTCGAGGAGACTAATACATTGACAATATCCCTCCCTGTAAAGTCTCGCGGAACAAACGGGGGATTTCTCAGTCCCCTCAGTAGAATTGTGAGGTGACATTGAGATGTAGCACAATGCTCGCTTCACAAGCGACAGGAGCCTAAATTCCGTGACTTCGGCTACTCGGACATGAACCCATCTTCAGCTTCCAAGATGAATTGCTCTTTGCTCACGTTTAAACAGGAAAATATGCCCAATCTCGATTGACTTCGTGCATTTGACTGGGCGTGACGCAGAAATGGCTCCAATCTTAATATCACGCGCAAGTCCGTCTATGACAATGCAGAGGTTGTGTTTTTCTCCACCCCTCCCAGGTATTAGCTTGGGTGCTCAAAATAAACCCACGAACCCTGTTAGACTTCACAGGAATCTTTGGTTAAACAAAAACTGTATGTATGACGAAGGGATGGAATTTTCCACAAGCCTTTCCAGAGATGGACAGCATTGGGTGTTAATTACAATAGACAGTGAATGTGCACATGGCACACTAATAGAGTCTGGTGACCAAGCCAACATGGGGTCTCTGTGACAAACGCTGACCACAGACAGGGTGTCATGATTGAGTGTCCCAGCAACGGTGGAGCCACTTAGGATTACCTGACTGGAAAAGGTGCACTTCAAACTCTTGTTTTCATCCTTCTTAAAGGATTGGAGTTAGCAGAACAAACAAAAACTGCGCAAATTCTCATTCAGTTAGTCACCACGGAAATATTTAGGAAAAGGAAAAAGTTTAACACAATATAAACAGAAGCGGGAGCAATCCTGAAGTCATCAGTGGAAAATAAAAGGCTTAAGCTGATACCCCTGACTGTCAAGGTGTCCCTTTTAGTCTGACACATGATGGAACGGACGGACAGTCTTCCACATCAACGCTGTGAGGAGACTATTAACTTAAAAGCCCTCCCTAAACCAGGGGTCAAAAACTCCGGTCCTCGAGGGCACCTATTCTGAATGTTTTCCATGTCTCCCTGCTTCACCACAACTATTTCAAATAATCATTTTCACCTGTGGCAGTCAATTTTAAGTCACGCGGAAACTGGCTGTTGAACACAAAGCATCTGCATTCCGACATGTCCGATGCAGGATGCGCAATTTTCAGCAACTCGGGTGCTCATCAATTCGATCTCGTGAAGTAAGAACTTATGTTAACACATTGAGCAAGGAAAAACTGCTACCATAACTGGCACATAAAGCGCAGCGTGAGGGCTTCCAAAGTTGGATACGCTTCACGAAATTGCGTGTCATCCTTGCGCAGGGGCCATGCTACTCTTCTCTGTATCGTAATCCCATTTTTCATATGTGCTGCCGAAGCTAGCACACAGAGCGGCGCATGTGGCCTTGAATTTAAAGCGTCTTTGGCAGAAAGAAGCCTCAGTGGCGGTGGAGACCTTTGGTATGTAACCCTGGGTTGCTTGGGCCCCGATGCATTTCAACCCCCCCATCAAATGAGATATGTTTTCTGTCACTTGCAATGTCTATCAGATGGGTGCTATTAGCTACCGTTCAACAAATGGAATCAACAGAGTTCTTGGACTTGCTCACACGCCATCGGGACGTTACACCCGAGTTGAGGTTCATGTCGTAGAATGGACTGGACATGCCACATAAATGGCTGCAAACAAAATCCTGTGCAAATCTGTCATTGGCCATGTCAAAGTTGTTGTTGTTTCCACTTCCCAGGTCTTAGCTTGGGAGCTCGAAATAAATCCACAAACCATGTTAGTCTACAAAGAAATCTTTGGGTAAACAAAAACTGTACGTATGGTCAAACAATGGGTTGAACTGTCCAGAAGACTTTCCAGGGAAGCATCGTGTTTGGCGTTATTTCTTGTATGCGATGAATAGTTGCACAGAGTTCACTCAAGTAGCCTGGCAACAAAGCCAAAATAGGGTCTCCGTTTCAAACACTGACCACAGATAGAGGGTCATCAAGCCCGTTCCCAGGTATGGCTTGGCCACTTGGTTTCCCATCCTTGAAAAGGACTCCTGTAGTTTCTGTTATAATTATTTTCAACACCCACAAGAGCTCAGAAGAAACTGAGCAAGCAAAAATTAATCATAATCTCATGCAGTTTTTTCCTCACGGAAATCTTTAGTAAAAGGCGAAAGATTTATGCGATCTGAAGAAAAATCGTGAGCTATGCTTGTCAGAACTACGGAAGACAAAAGCCTTTCGCTGATACCCCTGACGGTCAAGGTCTCACTTTTAGCCTGCCGCATTTTGTGGACGGCACCATCAGTATTCCACATCAACGCTTCGAGGAGACTAATACATTGACAATATCCCTCCCTGTAAAGTCTCGCGGAACAAACGGGGGATTTCTCAGTCCCCTCAGTAGAATTGTGAGGTGACATTGAGATGTAGCACAATGCTCGCTTCACAAGCGACAGGAGCCTAAATTCCGTGACTTCGGCTACTCGGACATGAACCCATCTTCAGCTTCCAAGATGAATTGCTCTTTGCTCACGTTTAAACAGGAAAATATGCCCAATCTCGATTGACTTCGTGCATTTGACTGGGCGTGACGCAGAAATGGCTCCAATCTTAATATCACGCGCAAGTCCGTCTATGACAATGCAGAGGTTGTGTTTTTCTCCACCCCTCCCAGGTATTAGCTTGGGTGCTCAAAATAAACCCACGAACCCTGTTAGACTTCACAGGAATCTTTGGTTAAACAAAAACTGTATGTATGACGAAGGGATGGAATTTTCCACAAGCCTTTCCAGAGATGGACAGCATTGGGTGTTAATTACAATAGACAGTGAATGTGCACATGGCACACTAATAGAGTCTGGTGACCAAGCCAACATGGGGTCTCTGTGACAAACGCTGACCACAGACAGGGTGTCATGATTGAGTGTCCCAGCAACGGTGGAGCCACTTAGGATTACCTGACTGGAAAAGGTGCACTTCAAACTCTTGTTTTCATCCTTCTTAAAGGATTGGAGTTAGCAGAACAAACAAAAACTGCGCAAATTCTCATTCAGTTAGTCACCACGGAAATATTTAGGAAAAGGAAAAAGTTTAACACAATATAAACAGAAGCGGGAGCAATCCTGAAGTCATCAGTGGAAAATAAAAGGCTTAAGCTGATACCCCTGACTGTCAAGGTGTCCCTTTTAGTCTGACACATGATGGAACGGACGGACAGTCTTCCACATCAACGCTGTGAGGAGACTATTAACTTAAAAGCCCTCCCTAAACCAGGGGTCAAAAACTCCGGTCCTCGAGGGCACCTATTCTGAATGTTTTCCATGTCTCCCTGCTTCACCACAACTATTTCAAATAATCATTTTCACCTGTGGCAGTCAATTTTAAGTCACGCGGAAACTGGCTGTTGAACACAAAGCATCTGCATTCCGACATGTCCGATGCAGGATGCGCAATTTTCAGCAACTCGGGTGCTCATCAATTCGATCTCGTGAAGTAAGAACTTATGTTAACACATTGAGCAAGGAAAAACTGCTACCATAACTGGCACATAAAGCGCAGCGTGAGGGCTTCCAAAGTTGGATACGCTTCACGAAATTGCGTGTCATCCTTGCGCAGGGGCCATGCTACTCTTCTCTGTATCGTAATCCCATTTTTCATATGTGCTGCCGAAGCTAGCACACAGAGCGGCGCATGTGGCCTTGAATTTAAAGCGTCTTTGGCAGAAAGAAGCCTCAGTGGCGGTGGAGACCTTTGGTATGTAACCCTGGGTTGCTTGGGCCCCGATGCATTTCAACCCCCCCATCAAATGAGATATGTTTTCTGTCACTTGCAATGTCTATCAGATGGGTGCTATTAGCTACCGTTCAACAAATGGAATCAACAGAGTTCTTGGACTTGCTCACACGCCATCGGGACGTTACACCCGAGTTGAGGTTCATGTCGTAGAATGGACTGGACATGCCACATAAATGGCTGCAAACAAAATCCTGTGCAAATCTGTCATTGGCCATGTCAAAGTTGTTGTTGTTTCCACTTCCCAGGTCTTAGCTTGGGAGCTCGAAATAAATCCACAAACCATGTTAGTCTACAAAGAAATCTTTGGGTAAACAAAAACTGTACGTATGGTCAAACAATGGGTTGAACTGTCCAGAAGACTTTCCAGGGAAGCATCGTGTTTGGCGTTATTTCTTGTATGCGATGAATAGTTGCACAGAGTTCACTCAAGTAGCCTGGCAACAAAGCCAAAATAGGGTCTCCGTTTCAAACACTGACCACAGATAGAGGGTCATCAAGCCCGTTCCCAGGTATGGCTTGGCCACTTGGTTTCCCATCCTTGAAAAGGACTCCTGTAGTTTCTGTTATAATTATTTTCAACACCCACAAGAGCTCAGAAGAAACTGAGCAAGCAAAAATTAATCATAATCTCATGCAGTTTTTTCCTCACGGAAATCTTTAGTAAAAGGCGAAAGATTTATGCGATCTGAAGAAAAATCGTGAGCTATGCTTGTCAGAACTACGGAAGACAAAAGCCTTTCGCTGATACCCCTGACGGTCAAGGTCTCACTTTTAGCCTGCCGCATTTTGTGGACGGCACCATCAGTATTCCACATCAACGCTTCGAGGAGACTAATACATTGACAATATCCCTCACTGTAAAGTCTCGCGGAACAAACGGGGGATTTCTCAGTCCCCTCAGTAGAATTGTGAGGTGACATTGAGATGTAGCACAATGCTCGCTTCACAAGCGACAGGAGCCTAAATTCCGTGACTTCGGCTACTCGGACATGAACCCATCTTCAGCTTCCAAGATGAATTGCTCTTTGCTCACGTTTAAACAGGAAAATATGCCCAATCTCGATTGACTTCGTGCATTTGACTGGGCGTGACGCAGAAATGGCTCCAATCTTAATATCACGCGCAAGTCCGTCTTTGACAATGCAGAGGTTGTGTTTTTCTCCACCCCTCCCAGGTATTAGCTTGGGTGCTCAAAATAAACCCACGAAACCTTTTAGACTTCACAGGAATCTTTGGTTAAACAAAAACGGTATGTATGACGAAGGGATGGAATTTTCCACAAGCCTTTCCAGAGATGGACAGCATTGGGTGTTAATTACAATAGACAGTGAATGTGCACATGGCACACTAATAGAGTCTGGTGACCAAGCCAACATGGGGTCTCTGTGACAAACGCTGACCACAGACAGGGTGTCATGATTGAGTGTCCCAGCAACGGTTGAGCCACTTAGGATTACCTGACTGGAAAAGGTGCGCTTCAAACTCTTGTTTTCATCCTTCTTAAAGGATTGGAGTTAGCAGAACAAACAAAAACTGCGCAAATTCTCATTCAGTTAGTCACCACGGAAATATTTAGGAAAAGGCAAAAGTTTAACACAATCTAAACAAAAGCAGGAGCAATCCTGAAGTCATCTGTGGAAAATAAAAGGCTTAAGCTGATACCCCTGACTGTCAAGGTGTCCCTTTTAGTCTGACACATGATGGAACGGACGGACAGTCTTCCACATCAACGCTGTGAGGAGACTATTAACTTAAAAGCCCTCCCTAAACCAGGGGTCAAAAACTCCGGTCCTCGAGGGCACCTATTCTGAATGTTTTCCATGTCTCCCTGCTTCACCACAACTATTTCAAATAATCATTTTCACCTGTGGCAGTCAATTTTAAGTCACGCGGAAACTGGCTGTTGAACACAAAGCATCTGCATTCCGACATGTCCGATGCAGGATGCACAATTTTCAGCAACTCGGGTGCTCATCAATTCGATCTCGTGAAGTAAGAACTTATGTTAACACATTGAGCAAGGAAAAACTGCTACCATAACTGGCACATAAAGCGCAGCGTGAGGGCTTCAAAAGTTGGATACGCTTCACGAAATTGCGTGTCATCCTTGCGCAGGGGCCATGCTAATCTTCTCTGTATCGTAATCCAATTTTTCATATGTGCTGCCGAAGCTAGCACACAGAGCGGCGCATGTGGCCTTGAATTTAAAGCGTCTTTGGCAGAAAGAAGCCTCAGTGGCGGTGGAGACCTTTGGTATGTAACCCTGGGTTGCTTGGGCCCAGATGCATTTCAACCCTCCCATCAAATGAGATATGTTTTCTGTCACTTGCAATGTCAATCAGATGGGTGCTATTAGCTACCGTTCAACAAATGGAATCAACAGAGTTCTTGGACTTGCTCTCACGCCAACGGGACGTTACACCCGAGTTGAGGTTCATGTCGTAGAATGGACTGGACATGCCACATAAATGGCTGCAAACAAAATCCTGTGCAAATCTGTCATTGGCCATGTCAAAGTTGTTGTTGTTTCCACTTCCCAGGTCTAAGCTTGGGAGCTCGAAATAAATCCACAAACCATGTTAGTCTACAAAGAAATCTTTGGGTAAACAAAAACTGTACGTATGGTCAAACAATGGGTTGAACTGTCCAGAAGACTCTCCAGGGAAGCGTCGTGTTTGGCGTTATTTCTTGTATGCGATGAATAGTTGCACAGAGTTCACTCAAGTAGCCTGGCAACAAAGCCAAAATGGGGTCTCCGTTTCAAACTCTGACCACAGATAGAGGGTCATCAAGCCCGTTCCCAGGTATGGCTTGGCCACTTGGTTTCCCATCCTTGAAAAGGACTCCTGTAATTTCTGTTATAATTATTTTCAACACCCACAAGAGCTCAGAAGAAACTGAGCCAGCAAAAATTAATCATAATCTCATGCAGTTTTTTCCTCTCGGAAATCTTTAGTAAAAGGCGAAAGATTTATGCGATCTGAAGAAAAATCGTGAGCTATGCTTGTCTGAACTACGGAAGACAAAAGCCTTTCGCTGATACCCCTGACGGTCAAGGTCTCACTTTTAGCCTGCCGCATTTTGTGGACGGCACCATCAGTATTCCACATCAACGCTTCGAGGAGACTAATACATTGACAAAATCCCTCCCTGTAAAGTCTAGCGGAACAAACGGGGGATTTCTCAGTCCCCTCAGTAGAATTGTGAGGTGACATTGAGATGTAGCACAATGCTCGCTTCACAAGCGACAGGAGCCTAAATTCCGTGACTTCGGCTACTCGGACATGAACCCATCTTCAGCTTTCAAGATGAATTGCTCTTTGCTCACGTTTAAACAGGAAAATATGCCCAATCTCGATTGACTTTGTGCATTTGACTGGGCGTGGCGCAGAAATGGCTCCAATCTTAATATCACGCGCAAGTCTGTCTTTGACAATGCAGAGGTTGTGTTTTTCTCCACCCCTCCCAGGTATTAGCTTGGGTGCTCAAAATAAACCCACGAACCCTGTTAGTCTTCACAGAAATCTTTGGTTAAACAAAAACTGTTTGTATGACCAAGGGATGGAATTTTCCACAAGCCTTTCCAGAGATGGACAGCGTTGGGTGTTAATTACAATAGACAGTGAATGTGCACATGGCACACTAATAGAGTCTGGTGACCAAGCCAGCATGGGGTCTCTGTTACAAACGCTAACCACAGACAGGGCGTCATGAATAACTTTCCCAGCAATGGTTGAGCCACTTAGCATTACCTGACTGGAAAAGGTGCACTTGATGGAACGTACGTACCGTCTTCCTCATAGATGCTGTGAAGAGAGTATTAACTTAAAAGCTCTCCCTAAACCAGGGGTCAACTATTTCAAATAATCAATTTCACTTGTGGCAGTCAATTTTCAGTCACGCGGCAACTAGCAGTAGAGCGCAAAGCATCTGCATTCCGACATGTCCGATGCAGGATGCGCAATTTTCAGCAACTCAGGTGCTCATCAATTCGATCTCGTGAAGTAAGAACATATGTTAACACATTGAGCAAGAAAAAACTGCTGCCATAACTGGCACATAAAGCGCAGCGTGAGGGTTTCAAAAGTTGGATCTGCTTCACGAAATTGCTTGTCATCCTTGCGCCGAGTGAATCGCCATCACTGGGTACTTGAACCTAAGTGATTGTCTTGGCCCTAGTCTACAGCTTAAACCAATCGCCAACGTCAGCAAGCATTGTTCCTGCTTTTATTCGTTGAGGCTCTCTCTTAGGCTAGGCCAATTAAAGTCGACGAGTGTGATATACACCTCACCGCCATGAATTACAACTTTACTTCTGCGTATTTGTGCCACCTCCCAAGGCCCTGTATGTTGACCGTGACTGTTGCGCTGCCAGCGGGAAGAGCAAAGTAAATGATTATTTTATTGTATGCAGTAATACGGGCCTTATGAACCCAAGTAATGATGATGGCAAGCGGGTGTGCGCTGGAGACTCCACCCATCTGCCCCATAAAAAAAGGAGAAAAAAAACATACAACCTGGATCACAACATGTACACTTTCACCAGTTGCAGTGTCTGATGCGAAGGTCCGCTTGTGTTATCAGATAGCGAGCACCTTTGGTGCGTGGGACTGGCTCATTATTCGTCTGGAAGTGTCGCTTTGCCAGGGGGGTGAATACAGATGCTTACCTTCTTTACGGACCCTTGATGGCCCGGCTGGCGCAGGTGGGGGGCGCTGCCCACGTCACACTCTAGGCCAGGGAGCTGCAGCAACACTGTCGCCGTCGCTCCAGGGGGGCTGCGGCTCCAGGAGGTGATGGACCACTTTTGGGAGGCCAAGGACCCCATGGGCAATCTCCTGATCAACCAGGAGCACATGCAGGAGATTTGGAGGACCCAGCGTCGCCACCTGCACTGCATTCAGGACCCACCAGGTGTGACGCTTTACACCAAACCGGCGAGCTCACAAAAGGCGGGGTCACGCTCCCAATTTTCCGCTGCGCGAGAGGGTCCACCTCACTGGAATCCTTCCACCGCCATTCATTCCGGGTGAGTTAAGGAATTCCTCCGCCTGGGTGGAGCGCTGGTGGAGCTGCGCCGCTACATGTTTGTGACACCTATGCAAGTGTTGACAATAAAAGTCCTGTGGCAGAAGTTGGCTGACCATGACAAGGCTCCTCCTGCAGCCCTTCCACCACGCCAAAAGCCGCTTGTTCAGGGCTGCTTCAACGCCGAAACCTCCAGGCGTCCCCACGTTCCGGGCAAGGAGCCCGCCAAACGGTATGTGAAAAATTTCTACGCCGGCCGACGGCACTTCTTTCAGGTGTCTGTTCTTCTAACGTTACATGAGCTCTGCATAGCCTCTTCATTGGGAAAGGCACGGAAGGAGCACGCTCCCCATCTGCCAGCAGACTGGTGGAGGCCATCTTAATGGACCTGTGCAACATCCACAGCCAGGGGATTACCCTCGCCGGTGTACGCATCAGTCGCTGGGGCCTGGTCATGCGCGACTTCAGCCGCATCAGGGACCTCCGCAGTACCAGAGAGCTCCTGACTGCGGCTCCCATCCACCTTGTCGCAGTTAACCACCCCTCACTCAGTGGTGCGTAAGACTCGCTTGCTGCCAGCATCGCCAGGCCAAGTACAAGCCTTTAAACGACCGTGTATTTAAAGATAAAGATAAAGATGTCCTTTATTAGTCCCACAATGGGGAAATTTGAGGTGTTACAGCAGCAAAAATATAGATCACACTGAGTCGGCGGCGTAATGTAGCCGTTAATGTATAACATTAGCAGCAGACATTCATAAAGAGCATGCAAATATACACAGTATAAACGTATCTAAGTGTAAGTGTTTGCTTCTGCCCAGGCATAACCAGAGGAACAAGGAGGCGAATGCGCTAAGAGTGTCCATGGTGATGGTGATGGTGAGCAGCCAGCGGTGACCTAGTGGCAGCAGCCGCTGCCGGCGCGCACGCCCTTGATGGACGCACCAGTGCTGCCTCAGGTGTCACGATCCATGTATTATCGTTGCAGCTGGGTGGGCGTGCCCGACGGTGCGCTACTTTTGGACTCGGCCGCGAGCGAGACGCGCTCACGAGCCACACAGCTGCGACCCATGAAGATAATGAGTCACGGACTATTTAAGCCATCGACGCGGACACACTCGCGTCGGATTATTGACCGAACTTGCTCTTGTCCATGTGCCTTCGCTACAGTCTTCGTGTATGGTGTTTGTAAGTTTTTGTTGTTCCTATGTTTCAGCTACGTTTCAGCTCGCTTTCTGTTCTCGCTTCGTGCATTGGATCTAACCTTACCCTTTTGTGGAAGGACATTCTCGTTTTCGGTTTTCTTGCGTTGCAAGCATTTTCTGTTCCTCGTTTTGATTTTCCTGGTGTGAGTTTTCTCCACCAGCGCTTTTCGTTCTCGTCTCCCGACGACAGTAAATATAGATACCCAAGTATTATTGATAGCAAGTTACCTTGCCTATTGAGTATTGATTGTCATTTGCCGGTCAAAATAAATCCTTGTTACCCAACCTTTTCCCTTGTCAGCGCCTTAAGAATCCCCCTTCACCGCTTTCCAGCCCTGGCTGGAGAGCGGTCCTCACATCAGGAGCAAGTCTTTCAGCACCCGGAAGACACTTCCGGCATGGCGATAATGCTGAGGGTCCTGTTGTGCCGAATATTTTCCGGGTGGTGCCCAAACCTGTGGGTTCCTTCTCTGCGCCCGCCGTCGCCTCCACCAGCGCCGCAGCCTCGACCTCTGCGCCCGCCGTCGCCTCCACCAGCGCCGCAGCCTCGGCCTGTGCGCCCGCCGTCGCCTCCACCAGCGCCGCAGCCTCGACCTCTGCGCCCGCCGTCGCCTCCACCAGTGCCGCAGCCTCGACATCTGCGCCCGCCGTCGCCTCCACCTGTGCTGCATACAACCAGCCGTTGAAAAAAGGCTTCAATGTGACCCACCGGGCAAGGGAGCAGAAGCTTCCTGGTCTATGCTGTAAGCTCTGTGACAACCCCAAAACCAAGGAGTACGGCCACAGCCGCTACAGGGATGAGCATTTTTGCTCCCACTCGGGGCAGCGTTCGGTGGAGGAGTGGCTGACAGAGAAGCGGAGCCAGGGCACATCCTAAAACGCAATACAATACAAGACAACTTTATGTTGTTGTGTGTTTCTGTCCCTTTAGTACTGTATTTCCACAACCATAAGGTGCACTTTAAAGTCCCAATTTTTCCCCATAACGAACGATATGCCTTGCAATGCAACGCACCTTTTGTGTAAATCGAGTACCTCCCTCAACCATTGGGCCATTTCAGAGTGCATGTTAGTGCATACTGATGGCTAAAGTCGGAGACGTCTATGTTTTTGGGTGATGGTGCAGAAGAAAGTTGGACAAAAGGGCAGCTGTCCATGTTATTGCAAGCAAGAAACATCACAGGTTTAGACAACAGACTGACTGCAAAAAAATATCTATATTTAAAAAGAAAAAAAAACACTGCCCAAAGCACAGCACTCACATGTGATTGGCTGAGGCTGACTGACTGACTCCCAAGAAGCCATTGCTATTATGTTTTTGTGTTATTTTTATTTCTTTTGGGAATATGAATGGCATGAGAGATGGAGTTTCTGTGTTCATTTTAATTTGTTTTTTTTCATTGTTTGCTCAGAGATGTTTTTGGTTTTGATTTTAAACCAAAAACAGGAATGACTAAATCTGACGAAAACTAATCAGCATTTTCGTGCAGATGACTAAGACTAAATCTAAAATGCCTGCCTAAAACAACACTGCCGCCAAGTTGACTCCTGCATTTGACTGCTCTTGTTTTGTTTTCACACCGAACCTGACTTGACTTTCTCATGTGACCTCTTTCGCACAGAGTGAACCCGGCCACCTGCTAAGCCAACAACTCCAAGTTCACGGCTGCGGCGTCTGCTCCCTGCACCTTTTTCCAACTCCTGGTGCTCCTCATGGAAGGGTCCCCTCCTCCCCAAGCCCCACCACAATTAACAAGACAATAGAGGGGGGGGGCGTCAGGTGGAGTTTGGAGTTGTCTGTTCTTGACCACCACATAATATATAAACAGCTTTATTAAATCCCCTCATTTCACTCAGTAGCCAGCCAGCGCATCGTCAGTGATGGAGCAGCAAGGTACATGCCAAAGAATGCTCATTTGTATTTGAGTGTAATGATCGGGAAGACTCAAATTCAACTTTGTTTCATGTTTTAGGAGAGCCGAGCACGACAGCAGCCTCGCAGCCAGCAGAGCCAGGGCAGTCCTCCACCCCCACCACCATGTCAACCATGGAGGAGCACCAGCAAGGTACTTGCCAAAGTATACTCATTTGTATTTGAGTGTAACTCTTGTATTTGAGTGTAATGATCGGGAAGACTCTAATTCAACTTTGTTTCATGTTTTTGGAGAGCTGAGCACGACAGCAGCCTCGCAGCCAGCGGAGCCAGGGCAGTCCTCCACCCCCACCACCATGTCAACCATGGAGGAGCAGCGGCAAGGTACATGCCATAGTATACTCATTTGTATTTGAGTGTAATGATCTGGAAGACTCAACTTTGCTTCATGAATTTTCCAACCAGTATACATGAGGACACCTTGCCACATGTGCGTGGCCAATTGTATGAATTGTGGGAGGCTGCTGCTCGTCCAAGCACTGTCACAGCCAGCACCGCCACAGCCAGCACCACCACAGCCAGCACAGCCACGGCCAAGCGTGGCTAGCGGGAGCGGTACACCCAGGTGTACCGCCTATCAAAGAAGGGTTTGAGCACTTCGGGACCAGCAAGTCCTCGCTGGATGCGATACCTATGAGTAGGGCAACAAACCAGGGCAGGCTTGCCTGCGGTGCGGCCTGCCTCGGATCCTGCATTTTTCCGGGGCAGCTACTATTGCGAGATTTTTTAGAAGGGAGTGTCTCTGAGTGGCTACAAAAACAGCTGTCCTCACAGCCTGTATCAATGCCCAACTGCATGGCAGCAGCCGCAGAGTAAAATAGCCTGTCCTGAGGCGGCGGTGGAGGAGCAGGAGCAGCCACAGCCACAGCCATCCAAGCGCCTCAGCTCCACATAAAGGAGATCCTGCCGCGCCAAGAAGGCCAGAGACCAGGCCGATGTTGAAGGGCTGGAGGAGTCGTCCGAGGGGGAGCAGGAGGACGTCACGTGGACACTCCCAAAGGAGACAGAAGATCAACCGTCTGTAGAGTCAGAGGTGGAGAAGGCAGACTCAAAACATAAAAAAAAAGGTTCTGTCCACCCTAAGAGGGAAAGTCAATGGCCCTATGGCTGGCCGAGCAGGGGACAAACCAGAGGGCCCGTGCCGAGGCAGAGATTGCTGTCCAAGCTGCTGGGAAGAACACTTGAAGAGGAGGAGTTAGCTGTTGGCTGTTAGCTGTTTTGTTTTAATTTCCTTGTAAACTTTGTGTGCTTGCTTTGTTTCAGGCCCCATAAATAAATGTGTGCAAAGTTAACTTTGTGTGCTGTGTCATTCATTCGTTCATTGATATTTACATTGAGTTATGTATGCCAAAAAATTGTCAATCAATAAAGTGGTTATTTGTGTTAATGGTACTTTTAAATAACCCATTAGATGGGTTTGTTTTGCATTCTCAAAATTATTATTAGTCCGTCCTTTGACATCGGGCGCCGGCCGCGCTGCACATGGCTACTTTGCATACGGGGAGGAGGGGGGTGAACGAATGGCTACGTTCCATTCCGCCCGAGAGGGGCAACGGAGTTGGAGGTCCCATCGGCCGGGGGTTAACCCGATCGGCTCAGCACCTGGGA
Source organism: Idiotropiscis lumnitzeri (assembly GCF_059441095.1). Lineage (NCBI taxonomy): Eukaryota > Metazoa > Chordata > Actinopteri > Syngnathiformes > Syngnathidae > Idiotropiscis > Idiotropiscis lumnitzeri. The sequence goes on along the minus strand of NC_142394.1, from coordinate 858,536 downwards.
CGCCGGCCCGGTCGTGCAGACGCGCGCCCGGGGGAACCGGTAGTAGTGGGGGGGCTCACTCGCAGGCCCGGCGGCCCCGCAGAATGAATGAATCTCAACATCCACGTTTGCAGTCATTCGTCTCTGCTCGCACACAATGACACGCGTTCCTTTGACGGACCATGGCACCAGTGACACTCGCAAGGCTACTTCGCTCTGATAACCGCAAGCTGGTACAAGTGAACAAGAAATGTTTGATAAGGTTTGTACTTGTGCTACTGGAGTATAGAACAAGTTTACTCCAAGTCTATGTTGTTAAAACGTTTTGATTTTAAGATGCTTTAAGTGAAATAAAGCCACAACAGTTGCGAAATATATATAACGTTTTGGTTCTCGGCTTATTTTGGAGCACTGAGCATTGATTCCACTGTTATCTGTTTTTAATGCACAATCCTTCATAGTCCATCAGAAAGTCTTTGCTCTTGGGTGGAAATCTTGTATGCCTATTTTTAACAAAAATGGACTAAAACTGTTTTGTGTGTGCGTGTGGGGGTGTGTGTGTGCGTGTGTGGGTGCGCATGTGGTACAGTGACCACCCTCCCCTGTCTTTTAATGAAGATGTCAGTCATGGTCCTGCTATCTGGAGACCCTCTTACATTTTGTCAAAACTCCTCTGATGAAACAAAAAAAGTTTCGACATCGCAATCAAATGGCCACTGTGCTTATGTGAACAACAATGCTCATGGTTCTTCGAGCCTGGTCTGCCCCCATTTTTTTTATACATTTTTATTTTGTGGCGGTCATAATGGTTTTTTGTTCACATGAGCTCACGTTAGAGCTGAATTATTGTGCAGAACGCTTTAATATTTTCAAAGGTTTAAAGTGGACAAGAGTAATGATATGTATTAAAATTTTGGTGGCGATTGATCGGTGATTCAAACAACAGAACTGACACACCAAGCAATAGTGCAATTTTAGAATTAGAATTAGAATTAGAAATCCCTTTATTGTCATTGTACTCAAGTGTGCAACGAGATTAGAGGGCTCCCCTCTCCAATGCAATACAACAATAATACAGACAAATATATAAATTAGATAAATAAATAAGAGAGTGCAATGGCATTTAGTACTGAATAGGGTATACAAAACACATCACGTTGCTGTTCTGCAAGGTAAGGGTGCTTGATGTAGACAACTGAAACGGAAGAAATAACAAACCAAGCTCCAACAGGGGTCGTGCCAATCTCATCATCGTAAATCTCACCCCAAGCCTTTAAATCACTACAGTATTTTTTATTCAGTGGGCTATTTTAGTACTGATGTCATTTTTACATGCTATTATATAAGTTCCAATCAGTTCGTCCAAGAGTCTAAGACCAACTATTCCAGTGGTATCTAGTGTACTGAATTTTGGCTTTGTCCGCCACCAGCAGTTGGTTTAACTTAAACCTTAGTAGTTGACGTTTGACCGTGATGACTAAAATGGACTCTGTACACACTTTGTCACCACACACTTGTCAAACTATATTTGGGAAAATGGCAAACTTTGACTTGATTCACTTGTCAGAGCCAGCAGCATATTAGCCATACTCCAAAAAGTAAATGTAATTCCTGCCTGCTCAGCCATGTGTTACAGTCAGTAGATGCTTTTGGTGTGTGTATGTGTGTAAAAATGCAGGCTGAAGAGAGGATAAGCACTGATGCATGCAGAATTCAAATCAAACACTTATGTTTCATGAGAGTCAAAGGGAATAATTTATTTTTTCTTATTTGCGCAACTTAGATCTTACAAACAACCAAAAAAGTCACATCAACTTCAGTACAAATAGTGTAAAAATAATCCATATATAAGTATATATACAAAGATCGTTTTTGGGCTTCTCTTTTATCCACTGCCTATATATTGACTGCTGTTGGCAAATGTATTTCATATTGGGTTGTACACCATCAATCCTTGGTAAGGTCACTAAACTTGGGTGCAATGCACTTCGACTTGCGTGTGTGTGGGCGTGTGTGTAAGATTTCCAATCACAAACTGATCAATCATAAACTTAAGCCCCTTCAACAAGCACATTCAATGTGCCATGTGCTATCGGCAGCAGATGTGCCCCGAAATATTTTCAGCGACAAAGGGCGTTGGGGGTTGTGCAGGACGCCCCTTTCTTTTTTTTCGCCCTTGCAATCACACACTAATGCCCCTTCAAAATGGATATTCAGCTACGATCCACACTGACCGACATATCCCATAAGATGGACAACATGCCAAAACTAATAGTATTTCTGGCCTCAGCTTTATTTACAATAGACACCAATTCAAATTTAGTTCAATTAATCTTTTTCCATTTGTGAATACCGCAGAGTGATCATTCTCACCAGCAAGTGTTGTTTATGAAAATTTTTATATTTTTATGGAGTCATGGAGAGGGAGGAGTCTGGTACTCCGACTATTCCGCATTGATTGAGATCTATGAAATAAATAATGTGCTTATTTTCACAATACCACTGCATAAAGCAATGATATGTTAACAAGTAATGACAAGCTGAAATTATGTGTTGTGTGAGGGTGCTTGGGGGACATACACCTCAAAGACAAAAGAAATCAAACATGGAGGAGCCGGGTGTATGTTTGACAATTTCGCTGGTTGAAATTCTATTAAAAATACAGCCTTGATTGAAATTACACATATAGCGATGATAAAACTCTAATTATTCGATATGCTTGTTTTCGACACAGCCACAGGAATTTCACAAGATGTCGCCATTTTCCCGCCATTCTGTTAAAATCTGCAATGAATTGTGGGTACAGAACTGGACAGTCCGTCCCAGGGGCGCAATGGTCTGGACCTGCTTGACGCCCATATTTGGGGGTGTGGTTGTTGACAAATTGACTCCGCAAGGCCGGAGGTGTATTTTAGTCCTTCCCAGGAATCGGCCCTCGTGCATGTTATGTGGACGTGAGACGGCCAAAAGTTCATTTCAACCTAATCGGCGAATTGGGCTGTAGCAACTCCGAAGCTGCCACTTTCATCGCACCCTGGAAGCGGAGCGCAACCAGCGTGCCTATCGGCAACCCGGAAGTAACACCAATGGGAACGCTCCGGGAGGCGGGCGTCACCAAACGTCCGCTAAGAATGACAGCTGTTAAAAAAAAGTCAGCTACAATACGACACATCGGGTCACCAGTTGTAAGGAGATGAAGAACTTAATGGGCCGGAGCATCACGACAATTGTATAATAATTAGTAATAAGATTATACAAAATTCTACCCGGTGACTGGCTGGGATAGGCTCCAGCACCCTTAATATTAATATTAACCCATGGATCACAAATGGAAAGATGGCAGAGGTGTGCATGAAGGATAACCTCAAGCTGTAAGGGAAGGCGTAGCTATAATCTCCACCGATAATACTATGCACAATTTTACAATTTCGAAGTTTATTGTTTAGAATATATAAGATCAGTGTCAATGTGTTTTGAAAGTTAATGTATGTTTTGTTTCCATGGTTCAGTTCAATTTACTGTGGTGCAATAAGAATTGATAAACAGCACAGTATGTGTGCTGATGATATTCGTAGTTAAGACACAAATTACTTATTTTTCTCTCTCTATTGGGCGTAATCTTATACTTCAATGGTGCCTTGTCTTCTTCCGAATTCACTATGCATTCATTTGTTACACATTTGTCACATTTTCCGATCGATTTATTGAGAACAGATTTTTTGGCACCTATTTTGATAAAAATGTTGACAAACTTGAAAAATTTGGATGCAAGCAGTTTGATTTTAGAAGTAGAGCCGTATCCATCCTTTCACTATCAATCAATCTAGCCGTGTTTTTTCTCTATTATTTTGGGCTGAGGGCCTGCAGCTCACTCAGACTTCTGTCTCCCCAGCCACTTCGTCCAGTTGATATAAAAGTACAACGGGGCACCCATTATGAGGTCATAGACATCGAAACCCAAACATTACTTTAAAGACAAAACCTACTTTGAAACCCTAACCTTATTTAGAGGCCCTATTTAAACCCCCAACCTGATAGTCTGATTTTTTTCTCAATTATTTGTGGTTTAATAAGAACCAGCTCCGCCTGGTATCATGCCCATTCATTTACATTGGAAATACCTGCCCCTAGTATCTAGCCCTGGTGTCCTGCCTATTCACTTGATTTCACTTGAATGGGAACAAACAGCCGCAGAGAGATGCCCACTCATTTCAATGGGTACCAGCTACCCCTGGTAGAATGCCTGGTGATGATGTAAATATCTTTGAGCATGACTCAAATGCCAAAGCCTTCTGTGGATGAGTCTAACGAGTCCAAAGTCAAATTTATGTTGATCGTATTGTGTAATGGGAGGAAATTGTCCACTGTGAGCTCTTGCCACAGAGCTACATAATCAGCCGGTCTGTCTACGAGGACCTCTTAGTAGACCCCTTTGCTGTGTTTGCTTGCAAAGTGGTGAGAGTTTAGGCCGGACAATTCAAGGCTGCTTTACCTTGACAATACAACTGCTCAAAATACCAAGTGGAACACAAACGAGCTGCAGAAGGCCTCTGCGCTGTCATGGTCCGTTTCCGTCATGTCTTGTTTTTGTTTACGTTTGCTCAACTGGCGTGGGGGCGTTTCCTTCCAGCGCGTGTCCTGTCGTGTCGTTTTGGCTGGAGAGACGCGCCCACCAGCCACGCACCTGTTACTCGTTGACTCCTTGATTACGTCGTGACTTAAACACCCCACGCTGACTACTCAGCGTCGGTGCATTGCCCTTTATTGGATGTCACTGTTGCCCTTGATCATTGTCCATGCTCATTGTTCTATTTTTTGTCACGGTCGCTTATCCTTGGTTCCTGTCCCTGTGTCCTAGTCCAGTTTAGTTCTGCCCAGCCGCGTTTTGTTAGTCGTCGTTGTTTTGCACTTTACGTTGTTTGTTCCTAGTACATTGTTTGCCTATTATTTTGTTAATTAAATTCCCTTTAAGTTCCCCTTGCCAGGCTTCCCTGCATTTTGGGTCCTCCTCTACCCCCACCCGTCGACCATAACAGAATGCACCGACCAAACGTGGACCCAGCCAGGGTTCGAAGTTAATTTTAAAAACTGCTTGCCCATAGGGCTAGTGTCACTAAAATTTGCCTTGCCCGAGTGGCCAAATTACTTGCCCAACTTGGGCAAGTGACAATTTTTTTTCTCTTGCCCGAAGATTAAATTACCTTGCCCTTTCTTGAAATGTCCAAACTCTTGATTGTTCATCATATTGTTTATTGATTTCAGAAGATGTTTTCTTTTTTTTCGAGATCACATTCACAGCTTTGCTTTTTTGAGTAGTCTTTACTAGTCCTAATTTTCTCTTTTTTCGTACTGGAGAGTCCACATGCAGCTTTTTCTTGGGAGATGTAGGCCTATCGGAATCACTGGAGATTACTGCAGCATCCAGTCGAATGACAGAAGATGCAGCACTGTTGAGTTTGGAAGACGTTGAGGTGGCCTCTGTATCGTCACCGGAAGATGTACTCGTAACTGTACTAGTAGCGTCACAACGTTGTTTAAATAGTGCTGGGATTTTGGATTTTCCCTTCGTCCTTCGTTTAACTCCCGATGTTGATGGCTGAGGCTCTTTATCCGTTTGTTCTGGAGGGCTTGGCCTTGGAATTCTCAAAAAAAACTTTGTAATAGTCGCATGTTTCTCCATGTTCGGTAATAAACGGAAACGGAAATAACAATTCCAAACATGCGCACTTCCAACGTATTCGGTAAAAAGTCGTAAAAAAACGGAAATAGGTAGTTGTATTTTGTCTTCTTAAATGCAATTTGCAGAATGTCCAGATGCAATATTATTAATTTTTTATTCCTTACTCACAACTGAATTGTCTACTTAAAAATATTCGAGCTAGTTTAGTCATGTCAGAGGAATCCGAAATGTTCGGATTTGAACGAACACGTCGCCACTTGTAAACATGCGCAGAAAGATGCGCAGAAGGTAAGAAAACTTCCGGCTGTCAATTTTCGGCCGAAATATCGTAGGTTTTGAAATTAAAGATATTTGGCTGCTTTAAAAAATGCTTGCCCGGTCGGGTAATTTGCCCATAATTTTACCTTGACCGTGGCCAAATTTCACTTGCCCCGGGCAATCGGGAAACGGTTAACCGCGAACGATGCCCAGTGGGAAGCTCACGGTGGCGTCATCGATGTCGCCGCTCAGACTACTACCCTCCTCAGCCTGCCGACCAACGACGAACCCTTCACGTAGGTTCGGTTTTTCGTTCCACGTCTGTTTCTCCCCCTTCTTTTCGTGTTAACATCAATGTGTCAGGGATCGCCGGCCGGCGAGGAGGGGGAGGACCCAAAATGCGAGGAAGCAGGGAAAAGGGTAACTTAAAGGGAATTTATTAAATGAATCAAACAAGGACAAACAACGTGGCAGGGTGCAAAGTAACAAGGGCAAACAAAACGTGACTAACAGAACTAAACTTGACGGGGAACAAAGACAGCGACAAACTAACATGAACGTGAACAAGAACGAGCAATCGGGACAAGCGCATATGGGGGGTGTATAGGGAGCAAGAGCGAGAACGAGAACAAGATCAGGGAGTGGCCGTGACAGTCCTGGATTGGAGCAATGTTCCGACGCTGAGTTGTCGGCACGGGGTGTTTAAATAGCCCAGTGATTATGGGAGCAGATGGGAGTCAGGTGTGCGTGGCTAACGGGGAACAGGTGCGTGGCTGGTGGGGACGGAGTGCTGAGGGGACACACCCCTACTCAGCTGACAGAAACCAAAATAATAACAAAGGCATGGGAGACGCGAAAACAACAACATGCCATGACCGACACGGCTCATGACACAATGATTACCCCACCGTCTTACCTTCCCATGTTATTGTTGATTCTGATTTCGATGACGACACGGATTTTGAGTTTGCATGTGGTTCTTCCTCCCGTAGTGATTCCTGGGCACCTTTTTGTTTTGATGATTTCTCCACTCCTGACAGTGCAAACCCTTACTGGGGCACCTGGTTGGCCAACTACCGGGGAACCCCGCGTGGCGGCCAACGACAGCGCCCCAGTAGAGGTTCTGCAACTCCCCACATTACAACGCACGCTTCACTCCCTGAGTCACGTGAATCACAGCCACTTCATTCACCTCGTCCACCGTCGATTTCTGCACCTTGTCACGTTCCAATTGCGTTTCATAGTTCACGCTCACCAGCACCCGTAGTCTCGGTTCCTGTTGTCTCCCGTTCCCCTGAATCCCGATGCCGGCAGGCTGATAGGGATCAGGTCCCTGAGCCACAGCTCCAGAGTTCCGTTCCGGCTCCTCGCCAGCTCCAGAGTTCCGCTCCGGCTCCTCGCCAGCTCCAGAGTCCCGTTCCGGCTCCTCGCCAGCCCCAGAGTCCCGTTCCGGCTCCTCGCCAGCTCCAGAGTCCCGTTCCGGCTCCTCGCCAGCTCCTGAGTTCAGTTCCGGCTCCTCGCCAGCTCCAGAGCTCCGGTCCGGCTCCTCGCCAGCCCCCGAGTCCTGTTCCGGCGGAGCACGTCCCGCGTTCCGCGTCCACCCCAAGTCCCTGTTCCGGCGGAGCACGTCCTGCGTCCGCTCCAAGTCCTTGTTCCAGCAAAAGACGTCCGGCGTCCACCTCAAGTCCCTGTTCCGGCGGGGCATGTCCTGCGTCCGTCCCAAGTCCCTGATCCGACGGAGCACGTCCTGCGTCCGTCCCAAGTCCCTGTTCCGACAGAGCACGTCCTGCGTCCGTCCCAAGTCTTTCTTCCGGCGGATCACGTCTTGCATCCGCCCCAAGTCCCTGTTCCGGCGGAGCATGACCTGCGTCCGTCCCAAGTCCCTGTTCCGACGGAGCACGTCCTGCGTCCGTCCCAAGTCCTTGTTCCAGCGGAGCACGTCCTGCGTCCGCCCCAAGTCCCTGTTCCGGCGGAGCACGTCCTGCGTCCGCCCCAAGTCGCTGTTCCGACGGAGCACGTCCTGCGTCCGGCCCAAGTCCTTGTTCCGGCGGAGCACGTCCTGCGTCCGCCCCAAGTCCCTGTTCCGACGGAGCACGTCCTGCGTCCGGCCCAAGTCCTTGTTCCAGCGGAGCACGTCCTGCGTCCGCCCCAAGTCCCTGTTCCGGCGGAGCACGTCCTGCATCCGCCCCAAGTCCCTGTTCCGGCGGAGCACGTCCTGCGTCCGTCCCAAGTCTTTGTTCCGGCAGAGCACGTCCTGCGTCCGCCCCAAGTCCTGTTCCGGAGGAGCACGTCCTGCATCCGTCCCAAGTCTCTGTTCCGGCGGAGCACGTCCTGCGTCCGCCCCAAGTCCCTGTTCCGGAGGAGCACGTCCTGCGTCCGTCCCAAGTCTCTGTTCCGGCGGAGCACGTCCTGCGTCCGCCCCAAGTCCCTGTTCCGGAGGAGCACATCCTGCGTCCGTCCCAAGTCCCTGTTAAGACGGAGCATGTCCTACGTCCGTCCCAAGTCCTTGTTCCGGCGGAACACGTCCTGCGTCCGCCCCAAGTCCCTGTTCCGACGGAGCACGTCCTCGTCCGGCCCAAGTCCTTGTTCCGGCGGAGCACGTCCTGCGTCCGCCCCAAGTCCTTGTTCCAGCGGAGCACGTCCTGCGTCCGCCCCAAGTCTCTGTTCCGGCGGAGCACGTCCTGCGTCCGCCCCAAGTCCCTGTTCCGGCGGAGCACGTCCTGCCTCCGTCCCAAGTCCCGGTTCCGGCCGAGCACGTCCTGCGTCCGCCCCAAGTTCCTGTTCCGGCGGAGCACGTCCGGAGTCCGCCCCAAGTGCCGGTGCCGGCTGCGCCCGGTCCGCCGCCGCTCCAGGTCCCGGCCTCGGCTGCGCCCGGCCCGCCGCCGCTCCAAGTCCCTGTCCCAGCTGCGCCCGGTCCGCCGCCGCTCCAAGCCCCTGCCTCGGCTGCGCCCGGTCCGCCGCCGCTCCAAGTCCCTGTCTCGGCTGCGCCCGGCCCGCCGCCACCCCAAGTCCCTGTCTCGGCTGCGACCCGGTCCGCCGCCGCTCCAAATCACTGCCTCGGCGGCGGGTCGTTGGGCGCCGCCGAGGCAGTGATTTGGAGCGGCGGCCGCGTCTCGTCTCTGCCTCGGCGGCGCCCAACGACCCGCCGCCGCGTCTCGTCTCTGGACGCCCGCCTGAATGGCCACGGCTGGACTCGCTGGTCTGGCCTCCCGGACGCCCGCCTGAATGGCCACGGCTGGACTTGCTGGTCCCGCCTTCCGGCCCCCTTCCACCCACCCTCATTTTGGACATTTTTCCTTTTGTTTACGTTTTGGGACTTCTGGGCTCCGTCCTTTAAGGGGAGGGTACTGTCATGGTCCGTTTCCGTCATGTCTTGTTTTTGTTTACGTTTGCTCAACTGGCGTGGGGGCGTTTCCTTCCAGCGCGTGTCCTGTCGTGTCGTTTTGGCTGGAGAGATGCGCCCACTAGCCACGCACCTGTTACTCGTTGACTCCTTGATTACGTCGCAACTTAAAGACCCCGCGCTGACTTCTCGGCGTCGGTGCATTGCCCTTTAATGGATGTCACTGTTGCCCTTGATCATCGTCCATGCTCATTGTTCTTTTTTCATTGTCATGGTCGCTTATCCCTGGTTCCTGTCCCTGTGTCCTTGTCCAGTTTAGTTCTGCCCAGCCGCGTTTTGTTAGTCGTCCTTGTTTTGCGCTTTGTTACGTTTTTTTGTTCCTAGTACCTTGTTTGCCGTTTATTTCGTTAAGAAAATTCCCTTTAACTTACCCTTGCCTGGCTTCCCTGCATTTTGGGTCCTCCTCTACCCCCACCCGTCAACCTTAACATGCTGAGGTCTGCGTTGTTTTGTCGTGTGTGTGTGGTGGTGCGAAACAGCATGGGCTTTGTGGTTGTAGCTGAGACTGTTGTATTTTAACCTCTTTTTCAAAATCAAAGACAGACTCTTGTCACAATTATGCAGTGAAATATAAAATACAAAGTAGGCCTACAACAAAAGACACTTAACAATATTTTCAATCTCATTCACAAAAACTAAATAAGCATGTCAACACGCATTAAAAAAATCAATATTAAATGAACACCAAACTCGGATGGCCCATTAAACTAATAATATAGAATAGAGACGGATGCCAGACACGCTACTTTTTGAAAATGAAAGAGCCTGCCACAAGATGGAAAACTCCACGCAAATGGATACTGGGTCTCAACATGGGCGAAAAGTAGTGATGAGTAAATGAAGCTTCAAATCTGCTTCATGAACCAGTTGTAATATTTTTATAATTCAGTAGATGGTGTTGTGTTTTTAATCCTGCAAATAAGGATGCCACTACAGCGAGGTCCGATACTGTCGGCTTTATTGACATACGCTCAACCCCACACTGAACTGCGTAGCGCCCGCCCATTGTCCCAGCTCAGGCCAATGGACCATACCACAACATAAAGGGGGTGTCTGGGTTAAACCATCACCACCCGGTATATACACACAGATCACACCACATCTCCCCTTTTAAGTAAAACAATGAATGATCTTAAATAGTCCGAAGCATGCACAACTTAAACAATGACATCAAATACTTTTTTTTTTTCAAAACACCAACATTCCCATCAAAAATGCAATCAGCACATCCCAATGTTTTCCCACTTTTTTTTTCTTTTTTTTTTTTTTTTTTACAGGTCCAGTCTAACGGGCTTCCTGACAGGTCTGCCCGACCTCGTTCTGGGAACGCTGGATTGCGGGCTGGCCATGGGTGCAGGGGGGGCTGACACTGGAGCGGGTACAGCTGCTGGGGCAATGCTAGGCTCCCCCGTTGGAATCAAGTGATGGCGGTTTCTGCGCACAGTCCCGCAATGCACATCAACCATGTAGGATCGCGGTGTTGTATGCTCGCCAACCACAGTCCCCGTGACCTTTGAGTCAGTCACCCACACCTCTTGTCCAGGTGCAAGCTTGTCTAGAACATGCACCCTGTGGCGCCTGTTAAAGTGATTCTGTTCCGGCAGTCGCATCTCCTTCTCCTTCGAGTTGACAACCGCGGCGTGAGGAAGAGACGGGATCAGCAGTGAAGGGAGAGTAGGGACAGTGGTCCTGAGCCTACGTCCCATCAGCAGCTCCGCCGGGCTGTATCCGTTCTGGAGAGGAGTGGATCGGAAAGCCAGCAAAGCAAGATAGGGATCCTCAGTCTTCTTGAGGAGGCCTTTGACAGTCTGAACAGCGCGCTCAGCCTCACCGTTGCTTTGTGGAAATTTGGGACTGCTCGTGACGTGCTTAAATCCATAGCTTGCAGCAAAGGTGGAGAAGCCATGCGCAGCAAACTGAGGTCCATTGTCCGTTATCAAAGTCTCAGGCACTCCATGACGGGCAAACATGGACTTGAGATGCACTGTGATGTCAGCAGACTTTGTGAGGGAAAGGTTTGCTACTTCCACATACCTTGAATAGTAGTCAACGACCACCAAGTATGATTTTCCTGCCAAAGTGAACAGGTCCGCCCCAAGCTTTTGCCAAGGTCTCTCCGGGAGTTCTGAGGGCATGAGTGGTTCAATGTGATTTGTGCGTTCTTTAATGCACGTTCTACATTTCTGGACTAGCTCGTTGAGTTGTTGACTTAGGCCTGGCCACCACACAGTTTGTCTAGCGCGCTCCCTGCACTTCACTACTCCCTGGTGACCCTCATGTAACTTAGCAAGGACATCGTTCCGCATCGTTGACGGAATTACTAGCCTGGTCCCCTTTAACAGGAGACCATCGTGGACGGTAAGAAAGGCACGTTCTGCCCAGTACAGCTTCAGGACCCCGCTACAGGAATTGTTGGCAGTCCAGCCCTCCTGGCACAGTTTCATGACAGCAGAGCACACACTGTCAGCTTTAAGGTTTTCTCTGAGAACGTCCATGTAGGTGGCGCTCACTGGAAGATTGTCGATGACGCTGTCTACATAGATATTTGTGCTCTCCATGAGCTCGTTGTCTGCGCGTGGTGTTTCTGCATGCAATGGCGCACGTGACAGAGTGTCGGCTGTCCACAGATTCTTTCCGGCAACATGAGACATTGTGTATGAGTATCCCATGAGCCTCATCCTGAAGCGCTGTATGCGTGGTGGGAGAGTGTCCAAGGCTTGAGCACCTAGGAGACTCAGCAGAGGCTTGTGATCAGTCTCCAATCCAAAGTGATGTCCTAACAGGAAATCTCTAAAGCGTTCACATGCCCAAGTGAGTGCAAGGGCCTCCTTTTCGACCTGTGCGTATCTCTGTTCTACCGCTGTGAGAGAACGCGATGCGTAGGCGACAGGTCTCCATTCATCGCTCCACTTTTGCAGAAGCACTGCTCCCAACCCAAAGGAAGACGCGTCAGCCGACACCTTAGTCTCCTTGTTCGGGTCATATAGCGCCAGCACAGGCGTGGAAGAGAGCTCCTCTTTCAGTCTATTGAAAGCTTGGACTTGGTCAGCTCCCCAGACCCAACAGTTCTTCTTCAAGAGCAGGTCCCTGAGGGCTTTATCCTTCTCTGCCAGCTGCGGCAAAAACCTTCCCAGCTGGTTCACCATGCCTAGGAAGCTGCGCAACTCACTGACATTAGTTGGCTCAGCCATCTCTCTGACAGCTGACGTTTTGGCTGGATTGGACTTCACTCCCTTGTCTGAGATGATGTGGCCCAGGAATTTCACTTCTTGAACTGAGATTTCACACTTCCCAAGGTTGAGTGTCATTCCAGCATCCACCATCTTTTTTAGAACGGCATGAAGTCGAGAATCATGCTCTTCCTGTGTGGTCCCCCATACAAGCAGATCATCCATGTGACACACTACTCCTTCCAGGCTTTCTGTGACTTGTGTGGCCATTCGGTTTTGGAAATGCTCCGGCGCAGAAGTAATTCCGAATGGCAGTCGGTTGAAGTAGAACCTCCCGAAGGGCGTGATGAAGGTAGTCAATTTTGCTGACTCCTCAGCCAACGGAATCTGCCAGAACCCCATGTTGGCGTCGAGCTTGCTGAAGATCTTAGCGCCTGCTAGTGAGCCCAGCGTCTGCTCAACTGACGGAAGGATGTACTTTTCTCGCCTCACCGACTCATTAAGCTTGGTTAGGTCGACACATATGCGTGGATCAGCATTCTTTTTAGGCACCACCACCATGCCCGAGCACCAATCTGTGGGCTCCTCCACTCTACTGATGACCCCGATCCTCTCCATGCGCTCCAGCTCCTTTTTGACTTTGGGCATTAAAGGAAGAGGGATCCTTCGTGGAGTCTTCAGCGAATATGGCACTGCATCGTCCTTCAGCTTGATGGTGTAAGGCTGCTCAACCACCCCCAGACCGTCGCATAGCTTCGGATAACAGTCTTTCAGGGTCTGAATGCTAATGCTGTCCAGACGAGCTACTAGGCCCAACTTCACACTGGCTGACCTACCGAGCAGGGCTATGTGCAGGCTCCTGACCACAAACACTTCCTCGACAGTCTCTCTTCCTCGCCTCCGCAGCAGGATGTTCGTGGCCCCCAGCACATCAAGTGGAAAGCCGCCTGGACCCAGCAGGGGTTTAGGTGCTTTGTGTAGGGAGGGTTTGTTGCTGGTGTACACGGTATCGAACACATATTTCGGAATCACAGTCACATCTGCGCCAGTGTCAATTTTGAACCGGACTTTTTTATTTTTTAGTTTGAGATTAACAGTCCATGGGTCATTGCCTGCTGCCACAGAACCTAGAAACAGGCTTTCATCCTCTGAGTTCTCCTGAACCTCATTGACTGATTTGGCTGATAGGCACACTCGTTTAAAATGTCCTTTTTTTCCACAGCCGTGACATATGACATCATTAGCAGGACATTGGCTAGGATGGTGCGATTGACTTTTTCCACATTTGCGGCACTGCTTGATTTTCTCAGCTGTAGCGTTACTGCCCATCTCTTTCTGAGCCTTTGGCTTCTTGTGCAGTTGCTTGCCTCTGAATGTAACTTTAGCAGACGCATCACCTCGCAGACTTGTTTGCTGACGTTTTATTTCCTCACTCTGCCTTGCCATGCTGATTGCTTTGTCCAACGTTAGGTCTTTATCCATCTGCATACGTTCAGACAATTTGGAATCAACTAGTCCTACCACTAATCTGTCCCTAATCAGTTCGTTATGCAGAGCACCATACTCACAGTGTTCTGACAATGTGTACAAAGCAGTCAAAAAGGAATCCACACTTTCGGTTTCCCCTTGCTTCCTCATATTAAAGCGTGCTCTTTCGTATATCACGTTCTTTGAAACAATGAAGAAGGCATGGAAAGCATTCCTTACTGCGTCATACTGCCTCTCACGTGCGTAAGACAGGTTCAGTCCTTTCAAAATGTCGTCCGCCTCGTCGCCCATACAGTATATTAGAGTGTTCACTTGATTTTCCTGGGAAGATGAGTGAAGGTTGCTGGCCTGCCGAAACCTCTCGAACCTCCTAATCCACCTCTCCCTGTCCTGGGGTTTGCTGAAGTCGAACTGCTCCGGCGGTTGAATGCTGAACGTCGCACCCGGCGCCACCACAGCTGCCTCATGCATCCCCGACGCAGAAGCACGTTGGCCGCTTCGCGAACACGGCTCGTCTTGCTCTCCGTCCATCACGTCCACCGTTTCCAATAAACTCAGGACTTTACAAGCTTACTCTGGACACTCGCCTGTAGCCACTTCTGACACCATGTTGTGTTTTTAATCCTGCAAATAAGGATGCCACTACAGCGAGGTCCGATACTGTCGGCTTTATTGACATACGCTCAACCCCACACTGAACTGCGTAGCGCCCGCCCATTGTCCCAGCTCAGGCCAATGGACCATACCACAACATAAAGGGGGTGTCTGGGTTAAACCATCACCACCCGCTACATACACACAGATCACACCACAGATGGCCCTCTCTGTTCAACATTGGACTGAAAGCACACTGAGTTGTCATTTTTAAACCCTTTATTTAAAACAACAGTGCCATTTACAAGACTCAAAAATACAATAACTGGTTCATGAAGCAAATTTGAAGCTTAATTTTCCCATCACTAGCGAAAAGTACAGAAATGCTTAACAATTTAAATAACAACATGGTGACGTGGCGACACCCTGTGGCAACATCGAGGCACAACCATACACAAGCATCCGACAGTTCCTGTCCAAGAAGAACATAACAAAGCCGTTGCAAGCGTCGCTTCTCACGACACCTGACTCCAATTGATTTCTTTCATCTTTACCAAACTTAAGTGTAAGGGGCTGCTTTTCCAGCCGCGACTGGAAAAGCAGCGATGATGGAACTCTTCAAACGCGGACACGGGAGATGGAGTGCTTAACAGGAAATTTATTATTACAAAAATACTTAAAGAACAAAAGGGTGCGGAGCCGACAAGGTCCAACATAAATCGCTGGAGGGAAAATCCGCTCCAGGAAGAAAACAACAACAGGAACGAAAAACGCTTGCCAATGCAAGGGAAAAGAACATGAAACAAAATCGCTTGCCGCGAAAGGGCAAGGGGGAAACAAATGAACCGAGCAAAGGAATCCGACAAGTACAAGGCGTGAGGCGTAGTCAATGGGCGAAGCAACGGTCGTAACAAATGGGAATCGAGAAAACGAGGAATCAATACAAAACACAGACGTGGTACGTGGCGTGAGCAATGGGAAGGAATAATCCGACGCTGAGGAGTCAGCGTCGGTGGTTTAAATACACAAGGAATCAAGGCTTAACATGAAACAGCTGTGTGGCCGGTGGGCGTGTCTCTGCGGCCGTGAAAACATGACATGACGAGAGTGCCGGGAGGCACGCCCACGCGCCAGCTGAGAAAACATAAACAAAGGGCACGTGGCATGACGGGAACGGATCATGACATTAAGGGGGCGGGTGGGTGAAACTATCAAGGAGACCTGTTGTAAGGAGATGGAAATGAAGCTGCTGATGATCCAAAAGAATCCCTCTAGAAGGGCATGAAGGCATGGCAGACAAGGCTGATAAAATGTGTTTGACTCTGGAGATATTAATTTGAAGGCTAATGGTTTAAGTGTGTTTAATATTGAGTTCAAGCTGGGCAAAAGGACCACAGGCATCTTATCAATTTTAATCTGTTTCAAAGGGATCATCAATCACACAACTGCTTGATCCCCGTCTTGAACTAAGCTCACTGACAGAATTTTTTTTGTGGACTTGTAATTTAATGACGTGATCAAAAAGGGAAGATCCCAGAGTTAATCAAATTAGTTAATGTGACAGACAAGAGATACCCAGTTTACTATCCCTCCATTTTCTATACCATTTGTCATTTTTTATGGGTTTTTATACAGGCAAGTCACAATTCCAAGTTGCATACTTTAAGTGTAGTACGTCATGAGTATTATCATCTCTGGAGTTTTTCACTATATGTAAGCATTAGGCAAATTGACCTTCTCTTTGAGCTGCAGCGCTCATGACGTGTTAAAGCTAAGGGAAAAGAAAGATACTGTGGAGAAAAATAAATACTGAGTCCATTCACCTTTAGTTGAACTCAGGCGGCGGTAGAGATCTTTTTTTAAGTGTACTTTATATCATCCCATAAAGTAATGTGGTATAAATCCTGTACATTTACTGGATTTTTAGCTACAGCTATCCATCCATTATCAGATTGACTAGGGTTGCAGGGGGTGCTGGAGCCTATTCCCAGCTGTCTTCGGGCAGTAGGCAGGGGACACCCTGAACTGCTTGCCAGCCAATCACAGGGCACACATAGACGAACAACCATTCGCGCTCACACTCATACCTAGGGGCAATTTAGAGTGTCCAATCAACCTGCCATGCATGTTTTTGGAATGTGGTAGGAAACTGGAGTAACCGGAGGAATCCCACGCAGGCACGGGGAGAGCATGCAAACTCCACACAAGAAGGCCGGAGCCGAAATCGAACCCACAATCTTCATATTGTGAGGCCATCGTGCTAACCAGTCAGGCCACCGTGCGGCCCAGCACAGCTACTGTAGCTTAATTTTACTGAAGTAATGTAGGTTATTCACATTTATAAATGTGTTTTAATTAAAAAAAATAAATAAATATTGCGCTGTCATGGCAAATTCTATGTGCTCAGCTTCACATGTTGATAATGGAAGAATTGGTTGCTTTTTAGTTTTCCATGAAATCAGTGGTCCGCTATCATTGAGATTCACACAATAACTTAATTACTACTCTTGTCAGTTACATGTGCAGCACAATCAGCGTTACAGAAAGCACATATTCTTAATTTGTCATTGGCACATCTCCTGAAACGCTACTTTGTCAGATATCTCAGTAGATGTTTTAAAGCAGTTTACTAAGTATGATATATTATATTAGGGCGGGCGATATGACCTCAAACCAATATCGTGATAAATTGAGCAATTTTACCTCAATAACGATAAATGCATGATAAATTGCCCCCGTGGACCAAAATCAAAATAAATGCAGGAAATGTATATTAACTGCTTTTTTTATTGACCAATTGGTACACATTACTTTCAATGAAAAATAAAAGTACAAAAATCATTTGCATAAACATTTGAAATACAGTGAAACCCCGCTACTTCGCGGTTCACCTTTCGCGGGTTCAGTGCTTCGCGGGTCTAAAAAAAATATTCAAAAATTAAAAACTTTTTTTCCCGGGCACGATCGGGGTTCTCCATTCGCTCCGCTCCGCGGGGGCATTGTAGTTTCGCCGAGTGGCACGACGGGGCGCTGGAGCGGTTAGACGGCCGGCGTGCGCCGAAGAAGAGCGTGGGCGAAGAGGAGGGTGGACGAAGAAGAGCACGTTCCCCCGGGCACGATCGGGGGCGACGTTTCGCGCGGTTCGGACCGTACCAGAGCTCCGGCCGGCGTGCGTGACAGTTACGCCGAATAGGAGCACCTTCCCCGGGCACGGGCCGTGTCAAGCGGCCCCTAAGTTTAACCGAATGGAAGCTCCGGAGGAGGAGGGCATGCTTGCGTCACAGTTAAGCCGAAGAGGAGCACCTTCCCTCGGGCACGGGCGGTGTCAAGCGGCCCCTAAGTTTAACCGAATGGAAGCTCCGGGGGAGGAGGGCGGGCGTGTGTCACAATTAAGTCGAATAGGAGCACCTTCCGCCTGGGGCACGAGCTGGGCGAAATGAAACCGAGTTCAACCGAACGGAGACACGCTTCGGGGGAGCAGGTCCGGCGTGCGTGACAATTAAGCCGAAGAGGAGCACCTCTTCCGCCCGGGCACGAGCGGAGCGCGAGGCTGTCAGTTATGAATGAATAAATGATTAAATAAATAAATGAAGAATGCCACCTTTCATTTCACTGTCATGATCCGTGCCTGTCATGCCGCGTGTGTTTTTGTTTTTTCAGCTGTGTGGACGTTCCTCCAGAGATCGTCTCGCGCCATGCCGTCAGCTGCTGCGAGACGCGCCCACCAGCCCCGCACCGGATTCCCATTCACTCGCTGATTACGCTCACTATATAATCCACCTACACTGACTACCTGGCGTCGGATTGTTATCCTACTTGCTCATGGTCCCGTACTTCGATCGTTATCTTGTTCAAGTTGTCATGATCCTTGTTTTGTCATGCCACGTGTCTTTTGTTTTGTTTTCCCAGCTGACCTGTGGGCGTGGCCCCCGGCATTCTTGTCATGCCATGTGCTCACGGCCGGAGAGTCACGCCCACCGGCAGCTCAGCTGTGCCTTGTCAAGCCTTGATTACCCTGTCTATTTATGCCTCCGACGCTGACTCCTCAGTGTCGGATTATTCCTTCTCAACGCTCACGACCACGTTCCACGTCTGTGTAGTTCGCTAATTGTATTCTTGATCTGTTAGTGTTATGACCTTCGCCTCGTTCCTCGATTACGCTCTCTGCCTGTCGCTTGTCGGATTCCTTTGCTCGATCTCTTTTTGTTACTTTCATCTTACCTTGCATGTGCAAGCGCTTTTTGTTCTCGTTACTGTTATGTCCCTGGAGTGGCTTTTCCCTCCAGCGCTTTCTGTTAATTCTTGTCGGCTTCGCCTCCGTAGTTTGCTTAATTTGATTCTGACAATAAACCTATTGTCAACTACCTTGTCTCCCGTGTCCGCGTTTAAGGAGTTCCATCCTCGCTGCTTTTCCAGCCACGGCTGGAAAAGCAGCCAGACCTTACAGAATAATCCGACCAACATGGACTCCGCGGACGCGGCGAGACTTCACAGAGTCTTGGCCAGTCAAGGCGAGATGGTGGGACAGCAGGCGACGGAGCTGGCGGAGCTCCGCAGCGCCGTTGCCCAGTTGGCCCGCCACCTCGACGCTCTCGACACCCACCTTGGCAGTCTCCTGCCGCGGACCGTCGAGACCCCCGATCCGACGACTCTCGCGAGCGGAGCCTCCCCAGCCGCCTTTTTCGGACGGGAGCCAAATTTACCGCATGCCCCACGCTATGGGGGGGAGCCCGGCACATGCGCCCAATTCATTCATCAGTGCCGCCTGATTTTAGATCAGCAACCGCTCACTTATGCCCACGATAGCGCCATGGTGGCCTTCATGATGAGTTTATTGACCGGTCAAGCTAGCGCCTGGGCCGTGGCCGTGAGCAACGCGCGTTCCGATCTCCGTTCATCCTTTCCCCTGTTCCTGGATGAATTCCAGCGTGTGTTTCACCACCCGATTCAGGGGAGGGCGGCGGGCGGGGAACTCCTTGACTGCACGCAGGGCAGCCAATCTGTGGCCGATTATTCGATCAGCTTCCGCATTAGCGCGGCGGAGAGCGGGTTTAATGACTGCGCCCTACGAACCTTGTTCCGCCGTGGACTCAATACAGCCTTAAAAGACGAGCTCGCCGTTCGCGAGGACGCCGCTTCCCTGGAGGAACTCATCTCCCTGGCAATCCGTCTGGACAATCGCCTGCGGGAGAGACGTCGGGAGAGGGGAGTGGAGCAACCGCGCACAGAGGCAGCGCGCCAGCCGGCCGCCACCTTCCGCCATGCCGATGAGCCTCTGCAGCTGGGAGGGGGCCGGTTGGATTCTACGGAACGCCAGAGACGCCTTCGCTCGGGGTCCTGCTTCTACTGCGGCGCGGCTGGTCACCGCGTGTCCTCCTGCACGGCACGCCCTTCACGCAACCCTTCTCAAGCGACCCCCGACGAACTATGTAAGTCGCCCGCCGCACCGCTCGACTCCTCCTTCTCTCACGAGGAGGAGTCCGACGAACCGCCTGCCGACCCCGGGGACATGGGGGCCGAGGGGCCCAAGAGACTTGAGCTGAGTGGAGAGGTAATCGGTCCGGCCGCCCGGCTCAGGGTCCAGTCCCTAGTGGACTCCGGCGCCGACGATTGTTTTATTGACCCCGGGTTGGTCGCCAAGTTAGGCTGCACCGTCGACATTCTCGCGAAGCCCAAAAGAGTTTGTGATCTCGACGGACGGCTCCTGGCGGAGATCAGGCAGGTGACCTCGCCTCTCACGTTAAGGTTGTTAGGCAATCATATAGAGAAACGGGCATTTTTTGTTATGCCATCCAGAGCAGCTCCCATCGTTCTGGGGCTTCCCTGGTTACGGTTCCACCAGCCCGTCATAGATTGGCATAGGTTGGCGCTCGACAACTGGAGCCCCTACTGTCACGCACATTGTTTACGCGCCGCTGAGGAGGGGCCGAGCCCCCGATCCTCAACCCCCGAGGTCATTTGCCTCAGTAACGTGCCCCAGATTTACCACAACCTCAGAGGGGTTTTCAGTAAAGACAGGGCCCAGTCCTTGCCCCCCCACCGTCCTTACGATTGCGCCATATTCTTGGTGCCCGACGCGCCTCTTCCGTCGGTTCGCCTATACAAGCTGTCCCAGCCGGAGCAAGCAGCCATGAAACAATATATCTCCGAGTCCCTCGCAGCGGGGTTGATCAGGCCGTCCAAATCCCCGGTAGGTTCGGGGTTTTTCTTTGTTCCGAAAAAAGACAAGACGTTACGCCCATCTGTCGACTACAAGGGGTTAAACGACATCACTGTCAAGAACCGATATCCGCTCCCGCTGCTCGACTCCGCCTTCGCCCCGTTACAATCCGCCACCATATTTACAAAATTAGATCTGCGCAGCGCTTACCACCTGGTGCGCATTCGGGAGGGGGACGAGTGGAAGACCGCGTTCAAGACCCCCATAGGGCACTTCGAGTATCGAGTCATGCCTTTCGGCCTGACTAACGCTCCCGCGGTTTTCCAAAACCTTATTAACGACGTGCTCCGCGACATGCTGAATATCTTTTGCTTTGTATACCTCGATGATATACTTATCTTCTCGCGCTCGGTCAAGGAGCACCAGCAGCACGTGCGGGCCGTGCTGCAGCGTCTTCTCCAGAACCGCTTATACATTAAAGCGGAGAAGTGCGAGTTTCACGTCCGTTCGGTCCAATTTTTGGGTTTCATTGTGGAGGAGGGGCGGCTCAGGGCCGACCCGGCCAAGATTAGTGCCGTAGTGGACTGGCCGACACCCATTAACCGCAAACAATTACAGCGATTTCTCGGGTTTGCGAACTTTTACCGCCGTTTTATTCAAGACTATAGCCGCCGAGCGCTACCGCTCACCCGCCTCACCTCCACCAAGGTTCGCTTCTCATGGGATCGGGAAGCCGAGGAGGCGTTTTCGGCCCTCAAGAGGGCGTTCACCAACCCCCCTGTCTTACACCATGTTAATTCTGATCTACCTTTCATTGTAGAAGTGGACGCCTCTGATTCGGGAGTGGGGGCGGTGCTGTCCCAGCGCTCCCCGGTCGACCAGAAGCTCCACCCTTGCGCCTTCTTCTCCCGCCGCCTCACCCCTGCCGAGGCCAACTACGACGTGGGAAACCGGGAGCTCCTCGCCGTCGTTCTCGCCCTCCAAGAGTGGCGCCACTGGCTGGAGGGCGCCGCTCACCCGTTCACCGTGTACACCGACCACAAGAACCTGGCATACATCCGATCCGTAAAGAGACTTAGCCCACGCCTGGCACGGTGGTCCCTGCTCCTCAGCCACTACGACTATGTCTTGACCTACCGCCCCGGCTCTCAGAACGCCAAGTCTGATGCCCTGTCCAGGGTCCACGATCCCGTGGAGGAGGAGCCCGAGCCGGACAGCGTCGTCCCGGATCACCACCTGGTGGGAGCTCTGCGCTGGGAGATCGAGCAACGCATTCTGCGGGTACAGGCGGAGGAAGGCGAACCGTCCGAGTGCCCAGCTGGTCGGCTGTTCGTTCCGGACCGTTTCCGCGCGGAGGTGCTAAAGTGGGGGCATTCCTCCAGGGTGGCTTGTCATCCCGGAATTCGTCGCACCCTCGGCCTCGTCGCCCAACGCTTCTGGTGGCCCGACTTGCGAAAGGATGTCCAAGATTACGTCAAGGCCTGCTCCTCCTGTGCGACGAACAAGGCGTCGCACCAGCCGCCGGCGGGGCTACTTCACCCACTGCCCGTTCCGGCCCGACCGTGGTCACACATAGCCTTGGACTTTGTGACCGGTCTGCCCACGTCAAAGGGCAACTCGGTCATCCTCACAATCGTTGATCGTTTTTCTAAGTCTGCTCACTTTGTGGCCCTGCCCAAGCTACCATCGGCTCTTGAGACCGCTAAACTGCTCGTGTCACATGTTTTCAGGCTCCATGGGATTCCTGCCGACCTAGTGTCGGACCGAGGCCCACAATTCGTCTCCCGGGTATGGAGGCTCTTCTGCCGAGCACTGGGGGCCACGTCAAGCCTGTCCTCCGGATACCACCCCCAGTCGAACGGCCAGTCCGAAAGGGCCAATCAAGACCTGGAAGCCACCCTACGGTGCGTATGCGGAGACCGCCCGTCATCATGGTCTGACCATCTGTCCTGGGTGGAATACGCCCACAACACGCTGGTATCATCTGCCACGGGACAGTCGCCCTTCATGGCGGCCTACGGCTACCAGCCGCCGCTTTTTTCATCCCAGGAGGGGATGGTTGAGGTACCCTCCGTCCAGCAGCACCTCAAGCGCGCCCACCACGTATGGCGGGAGGCCCGAGCGGCCTTGTCCCGTACCGCCGAACGCAACCGGCAGATCGCTGATCGCCGCCGCCGACCGGCTCCAACCTACCACCCAGGCGACAAGGTATGGCTCTCAACGCGCGACCTCAAGCTTGCAGGCACCTCACGCAAGCTGGGCCCACGCTTCCTGGGGCCCTTCGAGGTCGAGGCCATCGTCAACCCGGTGGCGATCAAGCTCAAGCTACCCGCAACCATGAAAGTCCACCCTGTCTTCCATGTGTCCCTCATCAAACCCGTCTCCTCATCCCCACTGCTTCCGCCACCCGCCCTCCCTCCGCCGCCGAGGATCATCGATGGAGATCCGGTGTACACGGTGCGGGAAATTCTGGACTCCAGGCGCAGGGGCAGGGGTGTGCAGTACCTGGTCGACTGGGAGGGTTACGGACCGGAAGAGCGCCAATGGGTCCCCCGCTCCTGGATTATGGACCACACGCTCATTAATGACTTCCACAATAGTCACCCGGGCAAGCCCGGTAGTCCGCCAGGAGGCGTCCGTTAAGGGGGGGGTACTGTCATGATCCTTGTTTTGTCATGCCACGTGTCTTTTGTTTTGTTTTCCCCGCTGACCTGTGGGCGTGGCCCCCGGCATTCTTGTCATGCCATGTGCTCACGGCCGGAGAGTCACGCCCACCGGCAGCTCAGCTGTGCCTTGTCAAGCCTTGATTACCCTGTCTATTTATGCCTCCGACGCTGACTCCTCAGTGTCGGATTATTCCTTCCCAACGCTCACGACCACGTTCCACGTCTGTGTAGTTCGCTCATTGTATTCTTGATCTGTTAGTGTTATGACCTTCGCCTCGTTCCTCGATTACGCTCTCTGCCTGTCGCTTGTCGGATTCCTTTGCTCGATCTCTTTTTGTTACTTTCATCTTACCTTGCATGTGCAAGCGCTTTTTGTTCTCGTTACTGTTATGTCCCTGGAGTGGCTTTTCCCTCCAGCGCTTTCTGTTAATTCTTGTCGGCTTCGCCTCCGTAGTTTGCTTAATTTGATTCTGACAATAAACCTATTGTCAACTACCTTGTCTCCCGTGTCCGCGTTTAAGGAGTTCCATCCTCGCTGCTTTTCCGGCCACGGCTGGAAAAGCAGCCAGACCTTACACAAGTGTTTCTTGTTGTCGCGTTTTTCTTTCATTTCGTTATCAGCTACAGTTCAGCTCGTTTTCTTCGATGATTGGTCTCCTCTTATCCTTCCGTGGTAAGCAATCTTCGTTAGTCATTCCTTGCCTTTTGCAAGCGTTTTTCGTTCTATAGTTATTCCCTTTTCCTGGTGCGAGTGTTCCACCAGCGCTTTACGTTCTTTCCGCCGATAGATTGGTATTATATATATTATAGCCGATAGACCCTCATAGTCCTAGATTGTAATTGGATACTGACTATATTGTGATTATAATAAATATCTTTGTATCACCACCTTTTTTCCCGTGTCTGCGTTTGGAGAGTCCTGCTCAATTCTCCAGCTCTGCTGGAGGACCATAACATTCACAGGGCACACCGGACGGGACGGCGTACCAGCAGGTAAAAGTCGAAGTAATTAAATAAATACAAAAAGAAGTAATTGAATAAATACAAAAATAATGGCTGGGGAATAAAAAAATAATTTTTAATAAGAATTTGGTTTTTTTTGTTATAAGATGAATTTCACTCTCTCTCTCTCTACCCGTATTCTATATGGTGTACTGTATACAGGGGGTTCTACTGTATACCTGTATAGGTTTTTTTAAGCATTTTTGAAGGGGCGCCGCTACTTCGCGGATTTTCAGTTTTCGCGGGTGGTCTCGGTCTCCATTAACCACGATAACCGGGGTTTCACTGTAGCTTGCTTTGCATGACTTGAACAATGTCACAAAGAACAGGAGAAAAAGGGTACCTCTCGCAAAATCTTTTTCTGCAAATAGATTGCGCCAAGATGGTGTAATGATATGTGCAAAACCCTAGATTTGTGTGGTCTCTTGTAAACAATATAAGTAATGTCAAATAAAATGAAAAAATTGTCAATGCAAGCCATATGAACAAGTGTACATCATCGGGAAAACGTGCCGTCTCGAGTACTCTGGTGCATAGTTGCCACTTGTCGTCTATGTAATGCACAGTCAGGCTCAAACAGGGATCCATGTTGCGACTCGACCACAAGTCGGATTTGGATGGAAAATGCTTGACATGTCTAAGCTCCCGTCCCGACGTTGTCCATATCTGGAAGTACGGTTTACGACAAATATTTTCGTGCCTCTTGTCGGCTACTTTCATGAAGCGTTTAAATCCTGTGCGCGCCACTGTAACTAGAGGAGCTAAATCTTTAGATATGTGCTAGGCTATCGCATACACCTCTGAGACGTTCTTTTGTAGGTGTCGCCTCCGTTAATGTGCTGTTCTCACTTGTCAAACCTTGCTTCTCACTTTGAACTTTCAGCACAGCATGGTTGTGCTGTGGGTGGTGAAAAAGAAAAGGTTGGACGCACTGTTTTGGGTGCTTACGGCGCACTTTGTAGTTTGTGTTCTTTTGCTCAAACATCGTCTTTATGGAACCCAAAACATTTCAAAACGACAGATGTCGAATTTCTTTTCGGGACAAATGCAACAGGAACAATTTAAACTAACGTTACTTCGTCTTCCGCCGTGTCAGCCGCTTCTGGATTTGAATCGCCAGCTACGAGCGCGTCATCTGTTTACTTTCTTGTTCAGATGTGTGGAGTCACGTGACTAGACGCGCTGTAGCCGTCTTAAAGGGGCATGAACATTGCCGCAGACAGGAAAGACTTTTCTTTTTTTTTAAACACCGAATCTGGGCAAAATGACTTTACCATTGTAATAAATATCGGTAACGGTAAATTTTCGGTTTATCGCCCAGCCCTAATATATATATATATATATATATATATATATATATATATATATGTATATATATATATATATATATATATATATAAATGATGAAATAAATTATAAATAATTTAAAACATGTATGTCATATTTTTGTAATTCTCGTGTTTATATGTTATATATTTTCTTCTCAACCTGTCTTCTCAACACGCTGAGTCCACCAACCAACTTCCTGGGTCATAACCTTGGCTTGTCCCCGAATATAACATTCCTCCACATGTACAGCTTACAATGCAGGTTTTGCCGACACGTGCAAAATGAGCCTAACTGGAAAGGACAGTCATCGGAGGCACCTGGCAGCCCAAAGATTGGCTGTTTGATTGTTTGGATGGAGGACCATCAGCCATATCATCGTGCACACCTTGGCCACGTCCAGTTCCCAAACTGTTTTGCATTGGCAGTAAAGATTTGACACATTTAGCTTGGGTGCAAAAAACTTTCTATTGTAGAAGCAGCATATGAGTGTTAAGAAGCAAACAAAAGAAAACAATTCAACATTGAATGCATGTTGATTCAGCAGGAAGGGAGACAATGAGATTGTTCCCTTTTCAGGTTTTGGCCTCTCAGATTCATATGGCCTGTCTTTTCTTTTCTCATTTATCCCAGTTGCACACGCTACATAACCTCACACATGGTTGGGCAGGCGGGGGTCACTTCAGTTGGTGGCCTACTTCTCTTGGGGATTTATGAGATATTAAGTGGGACAACACATTTGTTTCATGTTTCTCAGTAGAATGTAGCACATACGTGGGTTGAACTTTCGCAGTTCACCATCCGTCCATTTTCGAATATACCGTTTGTCCTCAGTAGGGTTGCCGGTGTTAGGTTTGTGGGAAAAAATTCCATGACTCAAGAGAGTTGAGGTCAGGTTTGTAGTTGGTGTTTGAAATAGATCTTTTTTGAAACCTTCTGACACACCTTTTAATATGTCAACTAGTCAGCCTGAAATAGGGATGATACGTTGACAACCACTCTGAAACCCAAACGGGACAAATAATTTTGTACAGCTTGTGACGGAGTGTCTGTATGTGTATGCCTGGCATGGTTGTCTGTGTTTAGAACTCTGCAAATGTGCACAAGATCTGTCAATCATTGAAGTCTTAGAAAGTCTGTTAGACGACAGATCTCACTTTGCCTCTTTCAATGTCACTCTGAATTAGGGTGCTCTCTAGCTCTCTGTGTCTCTTTCATTCAAGCACACACAAATCCAGGCCTAACACACTTACAAACATGATGTTTGCCTGTTGCTCCACTTACCCTTTAATTATTAAGAATTAGCAAATCCAAGCAGTTACTCAACCTAAACAGGGCAGCTAGTTTGCCAGGCCTTTTTTGTTAAGTATCAAATCTAATGAAAAACACAAGTGTGGTATATTCCTGCTGTTTGTTACAGCATACATACACTGCTAACTATCATGAATAATTAAATTGGGACACAATTTTGCATTTCATGCAAGCCATTTTACTCCACTGTGCCAAAATTAAGCAAAGATTATTAGTGAATACTACCTGATAGTGAGAGCAGTGATGCAGGCATTATTCCAATAGCACAAAAGAACAGTGACACTAACGTTCTTGTCATGCCTTGTCTTTTGTTATTGTTTGCTCAGCTGATGTGGGGGCGTTCCTTCCATCACCTGTTCCTCTCCCGTCGTCATGGCTGGAGAGCCCACCTGCCACGGACCTGTTCCCCATTGACATCACTGATTACCTCGCTATTTAAACGCGCCGCGCTGACCACTCAGCGTCGGATTATTCCTTTGCTCACGTTCATGACCAAAGTGTTTATTCTCGATTCCTCGTTGTTTGCCTCACGTAGTTCTCGATCTCGTTTCTGGTTAATGACTCCGCTCTCAGACTTTGTCCTTCTCGGTCGCATTCGCTCCTCGATTGGCTTTCCTTATCCTTTGGTGGTAAGCGATTTTCATTTCTGTTATGTTCCTTGCCTTTTGCAAGCGATTTTGGTTTCGTCGTTATTTTCCTGGTGCGGATTTCCACCAGCGTTTTGTGTTGCACTTTTTGGTATCGCGTGATTGTAGTTATAGTTATAGTGTACATGAGAATTTTTATAATTTTTATAATAAATACCCTTTATTAAGAACCCACTTCTCTGTGCCTGCGTTTGTGAAGTCCCTAAATTGCTTTTCCAGCGGCTCTGGAAAAGCACACCCTAACAAAACGGAACAGCGCAAAAGGCCATTTACCAAAAAACAAAACAGAAAGCCACCAAGAGTATAAATGAAACAAACATCTTAAGTACTTATGGTACAAGCAGGAGTGGTAACACATTAGCAAGAGGAAAAAATGACAACCTTAATTGCAGAGAAGGAGCTGTTGAAAATATATTTAAATTATTACATGTAATATTTAATGTTTATCAGCATTTATTGAAGATTTTGGGGGGGGGTTCAATGTTTTGCAACCCATTTTCATTATGGCCGGTGTCGACTGCAGAGTAAATATACAAGTTGTTTAAATAGATTTAAGTTCAACTGCAACGAAGACCATCGCCGCGACAGGCGCAATGTGAGATTGGCAAGCAGCAGGACAGCATGCAAAACTATAATCCGGCACCTTCCTTTGTTTGGGGCTGACCCTTAATACTATACACTGCTGATTAGAGACACGTGGGTCTGACTGATTGTAAGTGCAGCAGCTTTGTCACTCCACCCACCACTCAACCAGGCTAGACTGTGGGTAAGAACACATTAGCAAGAGGAAAAAATGACAACACTAATTGCAGAGAAGGAGCTGTTGAAAATATATTTAAATTATTACATGTAATATTCAATGTTTATCAGCATTTATTGAAGATTTTATTTAGGGGGGGCGGGCGGGGTGGATCCAATTACTGTTTTTTGCAACCCATTTTCACTATGGATGAATAGATTTATTGCTCCACTTTCTTATCGATTCTATGATTTAGTAGAGGGTTTTTTCAGAGCTTCTGATCGCAGATCGACCCCCAAAACCCTGGTGTCTATTCTTCTCATAAGGTCATGCCACAACATTTCAATTGTGTTGGGGTCAGAGTGTAGAAGTTGTTATTTCCAGAGGTGAGCATCGTCAGACTGTCTAAGTTCCCGTCAGTATTTCACGTTGGCGCAGTAGGTCCCCTGTCAGCTTCAGCCAATCTGTGTTGAGAATAAGAATAAAAACAATAAACACACAAAATGGCACATGACATTGAGGTCAGTGGGAGTGAAAGTTATACAACGCTGTTTATTTTTTTATTTTAATTGTCTGCATGTCATAGTGCTGCACCTGTGTGTGGTACCGGTCGGTCCGTTTTCTACACCATTTGGCTGACTCGGAAAAACTGGGCGGGCCTGAAATACTGACGAGAGCTCACAGACGGACAAGAGCACTGATGAATGCCCACCTCTGGTAATTTCTTCTGGTAAATGCATTCTGGCGTTCACGGACTTCTATCCTTCCGGGTCATGCTCTTGCTGCATCAATTCATCCTCTGTTGAGCTTCAATTGGTAGACAGATGGTCTTAGGTTTTCTAGCGATGCATTCGGCCCTGAGGTAGTAAAATAGTCACAAAGCTTTACGTTCTTTCCACCGAGCACAATGAATGTTAACATGGTTTGCTGAATTTAAAAAAGGAAAATGTTTATTGTTGTGTGTTATTAGTTTAAATGATTGCGTTTGTTTGTTGTTGTGACTTCGGTGAAGATGAGATCACATTTTATGAAGCAATTTCATACGCTTCACATTCTTCTTCTTGTAACTATCTGAGTTTTTGGAAAAGAACAGTTGGGACTAATATATGTGCAACTTTGTGGCTGAAAGTTGTCATTTCACTTGAGGCAGCAAACAACAAAGCCTATAAACCTAAATTGTGTTTATCTTGTGGCATGTTGCTATCCATTTGTCTTTGCACACTTGCATGTGTGTGCTGTATGACGACTAGTTAAGTCCTGCGGGGACAATGCTCCAAGTTAATGTTTTAATGTGCTGTGACAGTGTTAGTGGCCTATGGGACACTCATCTGACTTTGCTGCTCCAGGCTGGCACACATTTGATTGAGTGAGACGTGGTTTGTTTATACCCATGAAACAACTTTATATCACAGCCAGGGAACAAAAACGATTAACTTATGGTTCAATGACTATAATATTCAGAGATAATTAACTTTAATCGAGTTGTTCTTATCTAAGTAAACAGCACGGTTTGCAATTAATGGTACATTTCTACCTTCATGAACTGTATATATTCTCAGGGCATTTAGTCCCTCGCAACTGGACTGTTGTGATTTTAGCTCTTTCGCCTAATAACTATTTATCTCCTATGTTGTAGGCACACCTGAATCATGAATGGTATCACTCTTAAAATGAAAAAATATTTCTATTAGTTGCATTATAGAAAGGCATCTGCTTGCCAACAACAGTTGTTTGGGTGGAATGACCGGATTAATGTTCCTTGGAACAATTGTTGTGCAGGCACCTCAAGGGTGACAGTGGCTGGGTTATTTATTTGTTCTTGGCTAAATTATTGTGTCTCTTTGAAAGAAATGAAATGACAGCATTTTATGTGGGAGATGTGTGGGGGTGTCTCCTAAGCAGAGCTTGACATTAACACCGGCCAGCCTTGCATCATCCAAGGGTAACTCTAACGCTCCAACTAGCTACTTTGGTGGTTGGAATTTCACATGTACAAATATTTAATTGTGTTTTTTGTAAATGGCATCTGTAACAATAAGCCAAGTGCAATGTGAAACTATGACATTACAACTCCCATGAGCCTGCCTGCACACAGAATTTGCTTATTGGTCCATTCATGATGAACCAGCAGAAGAGAAGCAGTGTGATCTGTGTGGTGGTATTTTTCAGTTATCAAGAAGATGGTAAAGTAGATGCGACAACATTGTGCAGCACTTTGAGTTCCTTAATAGGTGAAAAGTCACGATACAAGTGAAAGCCCATTTACAATCTACGTTAGCACTTTGCGCTCCCAAGATGGTAATGAATGTTGAAGCGGGTTCAATCCCAGAGTGGGATGAATGCCACCAGTGACATAAGTAATAAAGGTAATGATATTATTGTATTGTAATATATTTCATCCATCCATTATCTGTACCGCTTCTCCTCACAAGGGTCACGGTGGGTGCTGGAGCCTGTTCCAGCTGTCTTCAGGCAGTAGGCGGGGGTACACCCTGAACTGGTTGCTAGCCAATCACAGGCAACACATAGACCCGCTGTATAATATAATTAGCAAATCAATTATACATAATTAAAAACATGTGAGGTGTAGCGGTGGACAACTGGTTAGCATGATGGCCTTGCAGTGCAGAGGAGAAGGGTACGATTCCTGTGTGGAGTTATTATGTTCTGCGTGGATTTTCTCTGGGTACTGCTCCCACATTCCAAAGACATGCATGGTAGGTTGATTGAAGACTCTAAATTGTATGTATGTGAGTGTGGATCGTTTGTCTTTGTGTGCCCTGCGATTGTCTGACAACCAGTTCAGGGTGTACCCTGCCTTCCGCCCGAAGACAGCTCGGATGGGCTCCAGCACCCATGCGACCCTTGGGAGGATAAGCAACTTCGAAAATGGATGGTTGGATCGAAAAAAAAAAAAGTTAATTAATGTATATCATATTTGTTTACCTATTATGTTATATACATACATATGTAATATTTTATAACCAGGGTTGTACCCACATTCTGCAGCGTTCTCTCTTTTTGGTGGGTTTGGTTGTGCCTGCACAAACTGCTCTTTCCTGTTGTCCAGCTGTAGCCAAAAACTTCAGCTTCTCCATTTTGTAGGTTTCTACCAAGAGCATGACGGCGGAAATTTGCATTGTGGGGAAAAAAAATGTCCAAGAATCATGCCGTATTGCTGATGCACATTGCTTTCCTCCACCCGAAATAAACATAATTTCATCAAGAAACTGGTTCGACATGGACTGGAAAATTATCTTGCCGCTGGATTACTTGTTTTTCCTGATTAGAATAAGCGGGTCTGAGAGTCATAAAGCGCTGTAAATGGCATCATACGGCCAGAAGATCGACACCAACACGTTTTTTTGGTATAATTTTATTCAGGGAGACACAGAACGAATTGTGATTTTTTTATATTATTCTGATGAGTGACCCCAAAACAAGTAAATTACAGGGCCTTACCAATTTACAAATAATCCAAATTGAACTACACTTTCCTGGCGCAGATCTGATAAATAGGCAGTTGTGCGCAAGGGAGCTACACAGTTGGTGTCGGCCATAAATTTCAAAATTACCTTCACCACTCAGGAAATTATTTTCAGTCTTTCTTAAAATGACTGAAGAAATCCGTTCAAATGACTGGAGTGCGGGATGCTCCAATCTGCCAGGCAGCATGGTCTACTCACACCGAACGTAGAGCCTATGAATTAACAATCAAAACACCCACTTTGTGAAATAATATAGTTGCTTCCTTGATAGGTGAACAAACGTAAAAAAGACTGCTGCCTTGCAAAAAAATAATATTTTCTCATGAAAATTAATTAAACAAGTGGCCACTCAGATTGCGATCATGGGACGTGGTAGCCCTTCCCGCAACTGGACAGCATCTTTCCATTTTCAGATCAATATTTGTCTTCATTTTGGATACTGTGGAAGAACAGCAGACATGACAACTTCCTGGCACAGGTGTGGATGCCAGATAAGCTCCAGAATGCCATTCATCATCTTCCTGCAGCCTTGTTGCGTTCCACCCAGTCATCCACTGTATTCACACTCTTAGTTCTTTGTTCTCTTCCATCCACATCAGTGTTG
Source organism: Idiotropiscis lumnitzeri (assembly GCF_059441095.1). Classification (NCBI taxonomy): domain Eukaryota; kingdom Metazoa; phylum Chordata; class Actinopteri; order Syngnathiformes; family Syngnathidae; genus Idiotropiscis; species Idiotropiscis lumnitzeri. The sequence continues at coordinate 826,021 of NC_142394.1, read as the reverse complement.
CTTGGATAGTTTACTGCTGCTCTGTTCATCACATCTGAAACACACTCCCTCCTGACACCTGTAGCCTACCCACCTCAATACCGAATTTTACAGTAACTTTGATGCCACTATCACTGACAAAGGTATCTGCAATACATTTCTCTTGTAGTCATTATCTCCCCAATGTCATGGACATGTTTAATTAGCTTTCAAAGTGATGCTAATTTGGAGCATATTCAGACAAGAGGAAATGCTTGTTAAGATTTTGGCAGCTCTGAGCACGTTTTACTGGCTGATTTGCCCTCTCGTGACATGATTACAACTTTACTTTCTTCTTGTATCACCTTTGCTTTACAATATTATAGTGCCCACTTAATAATTAGACTTACAGATATTTTTCAATTAACAGCCTGTTCTTTCTTTATAGGGTGAGTCTAAGTAATCCCTCAGTGTTCCTGCAACACTCCTTTAAGTGGCAGAGGGCTTTGATAACTTAACGTGTAAAAGTAAGCTCTAAATCTGTTTCAGGAAAGCGAAGGCGTTTTATACTGAGCTGTGATTTTTGTCCAAAAATGTATCTCAAGTCCTTTCAAATCTGGCTTATTTTTTTCTTTTTTTTTAAAGAGCTAATACATCTTAAAGGCCGCCAGATGAAGCTTTATGAACACTTTGTGATGGGTTTGGCCGGTGATGTTAGGACCCAGAAGCAAACTGATATCAAGGTAACAAATAAAACTTAATTACAAAAAGAAACAAAGTAGCGAACAAACTGCGGACTGGGTGCAGCAGCAGCTGAGCTCTTTACATTGGGGTTTGTAAGAGAACAAAAAGGAAATGCGTCAAAAAGTAAAGCGCTGGGGGAACTCTGGAAGCAGTTCTCAAAAACACAAACTCACTGACAGAAAATCACTTCTAAACACAAGGAGTTATATTAAATTACGACTGAGGAAAACACCAAACAAGTGGGAACAAGGACACTTCTAAGGCCAATGGTGAGCCAGTGAAAGCTACCTGTTGCAGAGGTGAAAAGGCGTTCTGGCGAGGGGTGGGATTCTGACATGGAACGTATTCACTGGGTGTCATGAATGATTGAAAACAGCTGTGCAAGGAGCTGCAGCCACCTGAACACGTCCAGCACTGATAACAAAGACAAAGTCCAGCACAGGAAAAAGAAGTGCAAATACCATATTTACGCAACCATATGGTACACCTAAAAGTTCAAAATTTTCACCAAAAAGGACGAGGGGCCTTATAATGCGGGGAGCACCTTACGTCTGGACCGAGTTCCAAAAATCTGTACATGATAGGTGTCAAACGCCAGCCCTGGAGGGCTCCTTTCCTGCATGCTTTCACTCTCCCCTGACTGCAACAAACCTGATTCAAATGATCATCTCATCAGCAAGTTCTGAAGAAGTTTGATAAGTATCCTGCTCATTTGAATCAGGTGTGTTGCAGCTGGGAGAGATGGAAAACATGCAGGAAATGGCCCTCCAGGACTGGAGTTTGACATCAGTTGCGTGCATCATGGGTTTCATGAGCCTCCGCCTGACTGCCTGACTCAGTGACTGAATGACTGGGAGCATTACGCAGAGTGATGACCCCCCCCGTTGGTAATGTTTTAGACCACAGAGCACTGCACTGACTGAATACACTTTGTATGGTGTGTAACACCTACTCGCATCGCAAAGCTGATGGCATCAAGCGGAGGTGAAGCGACAGCAGCTGCCAACCGCCGGTCAGTTAATGATAGAGTCCCTTCCACTGAGCAACATCATCAAGTTGAGTGATAGAGGGGGAATGGAACTGGAAGTCAGAATTTTACCACTGCATTCATTTATCCACAACATCCACTTCTTTCGAATGCAGAATTGGTGACCCTCTCCATCACATCGAGAGACAGATATGCTGGATCAAATTGCAGCTGGTGCATCCCAGCCAGCAATCTGTATTTGCAAGGTTAGCCAAGGTGGTAGTTTGCAATAGGGTGGGGAGAAAGATGGATGCTGCAATTACAGGAATGAGATGAGCTCAAATTCAATGCAGTCTGTTAGAAGCAAGCCCAGTGTATATTCACCCACGTGAACAAACAAGTGATGCGTGTTTCCATCTGCCATCAGCAAAACAGGAGTCCATCAGTGATAAGGTCCGGAATTCCCAAGTGTGTGTGCAGGGGTGCGTGCGTGTGCGTGTGTGTGCTTCACATTTTGCGGTTTCAGTGCTTTACAGGTTATTCCAAAATATTCATTTAAAAAGAAAAAAAGTTTATGCCGTGAGCTGATTGGCTGTGACGAACCTGCATCGTACCTTGTTGTATTTGTTGTATCCCTCCAGTCTCATCCTTGTTAATAAACAAATGGGACTTTCGAATAACAGTCTGTTCTGAATCTCATAAGGTTATTCAAATGTGTTGTTCAGTTAGTCAGGGATAAAAGGATAGAAAACAACTGGGTTCAGAAGCTGATTGAATACCGCGCTATGTTGTCCGACAAGTACTGCTCGCTCAGCAAGACAAGGACGATGAAACATCAGCAAATAAAATGTGTTTGGTAAAGTTTGTCTCAAAACAGCTTGAATGAAGTAGAATCTTGCGTTGCATTTCATCCAACTATCCTTGTTGATGTATAAAGAGTAAGTTAAGCCATGATTACTGCCAGCGACAGTGCTTCTTCGCGGGTTTAAAAGTGCATGAAACTACCACGATGGTTGGTACCTTTGGCTAAAATACATCGCGTGATTCTAATTTAGGTAAGACGATTTTTGGATAAAAATGCCAATTTTAACGTAGTTATTAGCCAGCGTTCCGTCGTAATCAATTTGAAGATCACATTCCTCTTATAGCCTGCAGCTTGGTATTTTTAAAGTTAGATTCGTTGTGTAACAAGTATTTACAAGGTTGGGAATAGTGATGGGTCCAGCAACACTGAGGCGTCGATGCGCGCGCCGAGCTTCCAGGGCAAACCCCGTGTCGGTGCGCGTACCGCTTTAAGAAAGTCACGTGACCACTACCAGAATCGTGTCGACACAGCGGTCGCGCGCCAAACTGTGTTCATAAGGAAGCGCATCTGTCAACAGGATGGACGCTCAAAACAAGCATCGAGTTATTGGCGCGTTACTTTGCGTTAAATTTCCGCAAGATGGAAGACGTCACTGTTGATGCGCACTCAGAGGTGCAGCGCTATATGTCAGCAGGACACGTTGCACGTACGGAAGACTCGCTCTTATACTGGAAGTCCATGGAGGCAACGTTCTCTCACCTATTTATATTAGCCACACAGGCGTTGTGCACACCGGCCTCTTTAGTGCCTTGTGAGAGGATCTTCTCAAAGGCAGGGGAAATTGCCTCAAAAAAAGAAATAGACTGAATAACGAAACGCTGGATAAACTATTTTTTTTTAATAAAAATCTTTAATTACAATGAGTCCATTGTGATTCACAACACTTTTACTTGGGCATTCAGACAGATGTTCACTTAATTTATCAACTGCGTCTCGAATATCAAAGATTTTTTTTATGAAATTGCGTGCATGTAAAAATAATGTGAAAGCAAATGCCTAATCAGAATCAAATCCCTTTGTCATTGTACTCAAGTGTGCAACGAGATTAGAGAGCTCCCCTCTCCAGTGCAATACAACAATAATTGTATGTATATATATATAGGGAGCGAGAGAGAGAGTGATTTGGTCCAGGGTTCAAAATCGGGCTCTGGCATTCCTGTGTAGAGTTTGGTTTTGGATGGCTTTGGTGCTTTCACTTCATCTGATTTTTAATGTGACAATTGGTGTAGGAATGGAGCATGCTGTTGATAGGCCTTGACAAGAGCAGATAAAAATTAAGAAATCAAACTTAAGCAGTGAAAACTAAAATATGAGATAGAGGTGATAAAATAATAAGACGGTTGTGGGAACAAAAACACCCACAAATGGTACAATTAAGAGAAGAGCTCTAGTTTGCAAAGGACAAGAGTGGAGTATTGACTGAGATGGATACATGTGATGGTGAGAGGGAGGAAAGAATAGTAGAAAAAAATTAAACGAATTCAGGATAGAAAAAGGACAAGAAGGGAGTGAAAGTCAAGAAGAAAGGATAAATACGGTGAAGAGTACAGGAAAAGAAGAAGATTGGAGGGAGGGGAAATAATCACAGAAGGGACAAGTACAAAGGCTGAGAAGGTAAGAGGAAAAGATGAAAGATTGGAGATCCGATTACACTTGATAAGAGAATTTTAAAATAGAAATGGTAAAAGGGCAACTACACTGTTTGAAAAATTTTTAGTTTTATATATGAGAATGTAAGTGGCATTGTTTTTTTGGGGGGGGGGAGCACTTGGACATTAAGGTGCGTCGGGGTGGACGAGCTCAGAGAGGTGTTTAAGGCCATTTTAAGATTTGAAGACGAACAGAAGTATTTTAAAGTGAACTCTAAAGTGCACGGGGAGCTAAGGAAGCAAGGCCAAGATTGGGGTTCGATTTCCAGTTAAAAGGTGAGCAGCAGCATTTTGGACCAGTTGGACAAAAATAAAGTGCATTAGAGTAATCAAGCCTCGATGTAACAAAGGCATGGATTACTGTTTCTATGAGCTGCTGGGAAAGAAAGGGCTTCACTTTAGCTAGCTGCCTAAAATGAAAGAAGCTGGATCGAACAACAGCACTGATTTGCAAATTTAATTTAAAATCACTGTCCACTTTAAAATCCAAGTTTGAGACTGTTGGCTTAAGATAAGAGGCCAGGGGTCAAGGTCAACAGAGTTGAATGTAGACGGGCCACTGGGACCGCAGCATCAGCCTGGCCCCATACTGGCCAGGCACAGATAGTAAGGTAGATTGTGAATAAACTTCAAGAATCAAGTAAGACTCAAAATTGAAGGGAAAGAAATCCCATGACGCACTATGTATTGGGCAAACGAGGCTACCGCTGTGACACAGTAACAGATTGCATTTGATTATTATTGTGTGCAAAAATCCAGCCTCTCATCAAATATTGAGATACTTTTAACTAAACTCACATGCAAATTTTTACTGAAGAGCAGAGGTGTCAAGATCCAGTCCTGGAGGGCCGCTTTCCTGCATGCATTCAATCTCTCCTGGTTCCAACCCACCTGATTCAAATGATCACCTCATCAGCAAGCTCTGAAGAAGCCTGATATGTATCCTGCTCATTTGAATCAGGTGTGTTTCAGCCGAGAGGGATGGAAAACATACAGGACACCAGCCCTCAAGGACTGGAGTTTGACACACCTGCTGTAGAGCATGATAAGCAAATCGAGACGTCCAGGCTTTCTGTTCTTCCCTTGCTTGCATGTTTTTTTTTGTTGTTTTGTTTTTGCCAGGTATTCCGTCTTTCTTCCACAATACAAAAACATTCCCGTTGGCTTAAAGGGGAAGTCAACCGATTAACTTTCTTAGCAATCATATGTACTATGTGACCCCACTAGTCTAAACAGAGTATTGTGATTAATATTGTGTTTGTGACTATGAATCAGGCATCAAAATCCACTTGTTTTCTTAATTCAGGGGCCGACAAATTTTGCCACTTGCTTTTGACTGAACATGACATCACAGTTGCGAAACGGCTCAGGTAACGATGACCTGTTTTGTGAGTTTGGTGATGCAGGGGTGGCCCTGGGTCATGAAACCTCTTACCCAAGTGGCAAAACAGAATAAAAATCTCTGAGCTACATTTGAGTGGAGTTAGTCACGGCATCACCTTCATGTTTTGCCACATACGTGCACACGACAGAGTCGCTGTCGTCCAAATAACACAAAACACATGAAAACTTCACGGAAGATATATTTTTTTTTTCAGGTTGTAGGCATAGCTTGATGGCTAATTGCACGTTGTAATGGCCAAGTTGTCATCAGTAAGGAAGCCGTTCCTTGGTTGTCAGCTTCCCTGCGTTTTAGCCATACCCCAAAAATCTGGATAACTGAGAGGGTGAAAAAAATAAAAATCTCTGCATTTCAGTACTAAATTGTTAGCCATGTAACACTTGTGTTCTAAATTAATGTATTTCGAAAACAAACACAGGAATGTTTTCACAGTATATTTAATGTTTAAGAAGTGTTTGTTTTTTGAAAAAGATTTATTGGAGTATGATTTTCATACTAACATAACATTGTAACACAGTAACATATTTTTTCAACACACTTAAATATAATCATTATTACAGTTTTGTATTCTTGCGTTCAAGCACACTGTCAATCCTACAACTATACATAATTCTGCAATGGCTTACGATAATAGATTAGATTTTATTTAAGGAATAAAACCTGTGCCAAATTTCCTGAAAACTTAGTCCCTTTATGTTACTGTATTTTGATGATGGTCACTATGGTTGTACTTGTAAAACAGCTTATGTTTTGGTGGTACTGTACTTGCTGTATAAAGTTTGAGATCCACTGCCTTAGTTGAATGAGTTATATTTTCCAAATGTATGCTACTATTATTACAGACTGACTTTGTGCAATAAAACAAAATGCAAAGCGCTTATATTTGACATATGCAATCTTATTGTACGCTTTACACTAATACTAACATTATGACATGATTACTGCATCATTACATAGAACTGCAGTGTGCCATACGGCATCTAATAACACAAACAAGTCAATCAGTGTGCATTGTGGGCTTTTTTTATGTACATCAGGGCAACATTTGTATGGTTTAAATGTATGAAGAAGATGCTACATGAAACTGGGTTGTAGGTCCACCGAGTTTAGTCGACTAATCATGGCGTCGTCAACGATCAAAATCCATCCATCCATCCATCCATTATCTGAACTGCTTCTCCTCACGAGGGTTGCAGGGTGCTGGAGCCTATCCCAGGTGTCTTCGGCCAATAGGCGGGGTAGACCCTGAAATGCTGAAATGGTTGCCAGATGAACAACCATCCACACTCAGACCTAAGGGCAATTTAGAGTGTCCAATCAACCTGCCATGCATGTTTTTAGAATGTGGGAGGAAACTGGTGTACCCAGAGAAAACCCACACAATTGAAATTGTCGGCAAGCCGTTTAATTTAACAATTTAAAATCATTTAATAATTTGGCTCTTTGCTTTTCTCTTGAAACTGCCCCGTCTCACGCTTTTCTTGCTGATTGTATATATATATATCTGTCGAGGGCGCACATGCGTAGTAGTGATGATCCGGGTCATCCGCAATGTAAACAGAAGCATTGTGGGTAATGAGCCGAGGTGGGCATTTCATCCCTGGGAGGAAATGGTCCGTCCCGTCGTCTCAGATGGAAAGCCCGTTTTTGGGGCGGAGGAGGGAAGACAAAGCAAGGGTGGAAGTGGCTTTTGTCCGTCACTTTAACAGTACTCGGAGCAGAATAAAATCTTGTAATATTGTTGCGTGTACTGGCCCTTTAACTCACAGTCCAGTTGTCAGCACGCACGCTAGCGTGAGCGAGAGAGAGTGCGACAGGACTGGGACTATACAAAAACATGTTAAGCGATACGCGTGGCTGTGTGAAGAATCAATTGAGAGCCAAAAAAAGCATTTTAAGTTGAGTTTCATTTGAGCAAAGGGACAAAGTGGAATAATACAGCAGTGTGACCCCGTACCGAGCTCATAGATGATTTTGGCTCGCGTGACAAGAGTCTGATCAAGTCTTTGGTCTCCTCGAATGCTATGCAGCACTAAAGATATAAATAATACAATTTAAAATGCACGTTTTGTGTGAATTAAATTTCTTTAGTTCTTATTTTATTGTTTCATTATTTTGCGATTATGCTATTCAGTTGTGTAATGTTTTATTTTGCTGTGACACCATGATTGTGATTGACGTGTTGACAAATTACTTCCCAACACCACATCAATGTGTCAATCAAGCATACATATGTAAGCTGCTTCTGCTGCAAAGAACAAGGTTATGGTTGTTCCTCACGATTTGCTGTATGCCACAGCAATAATATCCAGCCATGATCTGTTCCGGTTTTCCTCGCGGGACTGCTGAAGCCTATCCCAGTTTACACCATTTAATAACATGCGGCCATTTGTCCGATGTGACTTTGTTCAGATCAAGTTTCTTTTATGGCAACATTTAGCTGCTGTGGCTTTTAATCCGGTGATTTGTGGTGAATTATTATTATTTTGCAGTGGGCGAAGGGTTAAATCAGTGGTTCTCAATTATTTCCTGTCACGACCCCCCTACCAAGAAGAAAACAATTTGCGCCCCCCCACCACCATTTTTTTTTTACATTTCGTACTAATGTACATGTTCTTTGTAAATTAATGTTAGATTGTCAATAAAATATCCCTTAACGAAGCTAAATTGATAAAAAAAATATCATTTTGAGAACGACTATTGTGAGGATCTTGAAACTCAATACTGTTGTGCAAATATTGATGAGATGAGAAATTTATTAACATGAACAAACCAAACAGTCATTAATACTTACATAATATAGAAAAGACAAAAAGAGTCAGGGGGATTTTAAACAAAAATTCTATATAAATAACATAAAGCAACAGTTTTAATGTTTACTGTTTTTTTTTTATCTTTACAATACGTTTGACGTCAAACCTCTTCGTTGTGATGACGTCAGCCATTTCCGTGTTCCAGCCTGAGAGCGTCTGCTAAATTGCTAACGTAGCCGTCGTCTTAATTGATGTTTAGATACGTAATGGTTGCAATACAACATCTCCACCCAAACGCGGTTCGAGTCAGACTTCTGTTAAAAGTCGAGCATACATCAAAGCAATTCATTTTAGCGATTAGCGCGCTTAGCGCCTCCTTGCTTGCCTCCTCGTTTAGCACGCTACCTGTTTACGGAGTCGTTTATTTGCCATCACGTAACTTGTTGCTTCTGCTGTGCGCGGACTTATATATAGTTCAAATAAAGTCCGTTCTGGTGCGGTGCAAGATAGCTTGGCATGGTGCATTTAAAGAGCGGCGAAAGAAATCACTTCCGGGTCAACAAGCGACATGGCGACGGTTTTTTTTTCATCAGTACTGCGTGACAGGGAGTCACTTTTTTAAACCAGTACTGCGTGAACGAGGGGCACAAACAGCTATGACAAGCTTAAACTCGCGTTGTCTGAGATCGCCTTTTTCGGTCCCAAAACTATGCAAAAAAACATGTTCCCAAGGGTCCCACGCGTGCCCCACTATTTGAGAATCACTGGGTTAAATGGTAGTGTGGTGTATTGTATTGTTTGGAATGACGGTGCTATGCATGAGACAGGTTCATCTGGTCTGCAGCTGATCTTTGATTATGGTCTGCAGCTGATCCTTGATTACGGGGATGGTATATATTGGGGAGGCACTGTTGCTTGGTGTAAGCTGTGATGTGTAAGCAGAGACAAATAAAGCCACCGACAAGCCCGCAGTTGTGCCCCCGTCTACTTTGTTCCGTTGAAGAACACGACATGGTGTCAGGAGTGCTGTGAGGCTATTCGGGACGGTACTTGGAAGCAGTCGAGTGAGAAAGAGGGAGAGAGGTGAGCGGAAATGTTTGAAGAGGACGAGGGCAGGAGTTAGCACCGAGGCTAGCACTCCCGGCGCTACGTTTAGCATACAGCCACCGGAGCCCTTTGATTTCTCCAAACCGCACGACTGGACAAAGTGGGTACGACGCTTCGAGAGATTTCGTCAAGCAAGCAATCTGTCCACAAGTTCGGAGGAAAACCAGGTCAACACATTGATATATTGCATGGGAGACGAAGCGGATGATGTCTTGAGAGGATTAAAGCTAACTGAGACAGAGCAGAGGGTGTACAATAAAGTGAGAGATGGCTTTCACAACTTCTTCATAGTCAAGAAAAACATTGTCTATGAGCGTGCACGTTTCAATTTGCGCAAACAAGAGCCAAATGAGACTGTAGACGCCTTTGTCACAGCACTACATGCGTTAGCGGAGCATTGCAATTATGGTGCGCTTCATGACGAGCTCATAAGAGACAGAATAGTAGTGGGCTTGGCCGACACGAGGCTGTCTGAACGCATGCAAATGGAAAAGGACTTGGACTTGGAGAAAGCCATTAACATGGCCAGGCAGTCTGAAGAGATTAAAAAGCAACAAACTGCTCTGAGAAGTGATGCTAACATGATGCAAATGAATGTGAGATCTGTAGTAGTAGTTTCGTGTGGTTTTCACACCTCCTGTCTCATCCCTGAAAGCCATGCCATTTTTGAGGTGTGTAGTCGAGAGCAAGTTTTAACACTTGGTTCGACCACCAGGGTGAGATTCCTCTTAGTCAGGCCCCCAGAGTGCTAGCTGCACTCCAGGGAGCCGCTCAAGCCTCCACACGACGGCAACGTGGGAATCTCGGTCGTGGAGGGTGAGCTCTGTGAATAGAGTTGTTAAAAATAAGCAGAAAAAAATGTTTGAGTACAAAAGCAAAGCGGTGAATTCACATCAACAATTTAAAGACAAAAGCTATGGCACACCCAACGCACGGTGCTACAAATGTGGTGGATCTCGGCACCCAAAACATGAATGTCCTGCCAATGATGCCAAATGCCATTCATGTGGGAAAAAAGGCTACTATCAATGTGTCTGTAGACGTATTCAGAACGTCCAATGCATTGAGGAGGAAGAGGAGCAAAGTTTTTTCCTTGGCTCAATCTCAACAGATGACCAGGCATGGACAGCAGAGAGAAATGTGAGAGACACAAAAATTATGTTCAAGCTCGACACTGGAGCGGATGTTACTGCCGGAAGGAATCCACTGAAGGTTGCTGGACTCCTGAAACTGCAACTCAACTACAGAACAAAACAGACTGTGGAAAAGGTCTACGTTGTCAGAAATCTTGGCATGCCACTGTTAGGCCTTCCTGCCATCATAGCCCTGGGTCTTCTTGTACGTGTTGATGTTGTTTCGATGGACACTTTAAAAGCAACCTACCCCAAGCTGTGCAGTGGATTAGGTGAAGTACAGCAAGCATACCACATAAAGCTCAAGCCAAAAGCTGTGCCATACTCACTGAAAACCCCTAGGAGGATTCCAATACCTTTGATGGGGAAAGTAAAGGAGGAACTACGAAGGATGGAAGAGCTCGGAGTCATCACCCGAGTGGAGGAACCTACAGACTGGTGCGCTGGCATAGTCGTTGTTCCGAAGAAAAATAGTCCAAGGCTGAGACTGTGTGTGGACTTTACTGGACTGAATGAGTATGTGTGCCGGGAAAGGTTTGTGTTGCCATCAGTCGAACGGAGTCTTGGGAGGTTAGCAGGAGCCAAAGTGTTCAGCAAACTGGATGCAAACATGGGCTTCTGGCAAATTCCTTTGTCAGCCGAATCAGCCAGACTAACGACTTTCATAACACCCTTTGGGCGATTCCACTTCAATCGCCTTCCTGTCGGCATCAACTCTGCGCCGGAGCATTTTCAGCGCATAATGTTGGAAGTCTTCGAGGGAGTTGAAGGTGTAGTCTGTCACATGGACGATGTGCTAGTATGAGGACGTAACCAAGAGGAGCATGATGCCCGACTTCATGCCACCCTGCAAAGGCTTCAAAAAGCAGGCATAACTATTAATGTAGAAAATTGTGACCTGTCGCGGAGCACAATGACTTTCCTTGGTCACATCATTACGGACACTGGTTTAAGTCCCGACCCAAAGAAAACAGAGTCCATCATGAAGATGAAGGAGCCGACAAATGTGACGGAGCTCAGGAGTTTTACGGACCTTCCCAAATGCGAAGCCCTGGATGTCCAGCAGGGTTCGCTCTCTCCTCAAGGCCCGTGACGCTGCCTTCAGGTCAGGCGACAAAGCCCAGTACAGGGTGGCCCGTGCTGACCTGAGTAAAGGCATCAAGCTAGCCAAGGCAATCTACAAGGGGAGGCTGGAGGCCCACCTTGCCAGTAACAGACCACGGGAGGTGTGGCAGGGTCTACGGAGCATCACCAACTTCCGTGGCGGCAGCACGACCTCTGTAGACCCGAGTGCATCGCTGGCAGAGGAGCTTAACTGCTTCTTCGCTCGCTTTGACTCGCCCCAACCGTCACACCCCCGCACTTCATGCTCCAACTCCCCCCCACTCATCGTAGAGGAACACGATGTGAGGCGCGCGCTCCTGGCGGTTAACCCCAGGAAAGCTACTGGACCCGACGGAATACCAGGCAAGGTCCTCAGAGCATGTGCCCACCAACTGTCACATGTTTTCTGCAGGGTCTTCAACCGCTCCCTGGCTCAAGCAGTCATCCCCTCCTGCTTGAAAACTTCCACCATTATTCCTGTCCCCAAAAAGTCACCAGCCGTCCACCTGAATGACTACCGTCCTGTTGCTCTCACACCAGTCATCATGAAGTGCTTCGAGAGGCTGGTTCTCCAGCACATCAGGGACTGCCTTCCTCCCACTCTGGACCCCTACCAGTTTGCATACCGGGCTAACAGATCCACTGAGGACGCCATCGACACTGCTCTGCATGTTGTGCTGGGCCACCTGGAACAACAGCAGTGCTATGCAAGGATGCTCTTTGTGGACTACAGCTCGGCATTCAACACGATCATCCCAGACATCCTCGTCGCCAAACTAGACATTCTCGGCCTCCCTGCCCTCACACGCATCTGGATTAAGGACTTTCTGACCAACAGACCCCAGACTGTGTTGCTCGGCCCCTACACGTCCTCCACCCGCATGCTGAGCACCGGTTCCCCCCAAGGATGCGTGCTGAGCCCTCTCCTGTACGCCCTCTACACCTACGACTGCAGCCCGGCCCACGGCAACAACACCATCGTCAAGTTTGCTGACGACACGACAGTGGTCGGTCTGATCTCGGAAGGTGACGAGACAGCCTACAGAGAGGAGGTAAAGAGACTGACAGCTTGGTGCAAGGACAACAGACTGCACCTTAACACTGCAAAAACAAAGGAGATTGTCGTCGACTTCAGGAGGAACAAGACGGTGACGCCCCCCCTCTGCATCGAAGGCGTGTGTGTGGAGAGGGTCCACACGTTCAAGTTCCTGGGAGTACAGATCTCCGACGACCTGTCTTGGACTCACAACACCACAGCAGTGGTAAAGAAGGTCCACCAGCGTCTGCACTTCCTGAGAGTCCTCAGGAAATTCAACCTGGACAGGAAGCTGCTGCTAGCCTTCTACCACTCGTCCATCGAGAGCCTGTTGACGTACTGTGTCTCCACCTGGTACAGCGGCTGCACTGAGGCGGACAGAGTGAGGCTCCAGAGGACAGTCAAAACAGCGCAAAGGATTATTGGCTGCCCTCTCCCCCCACTGTCGGACATCTACACCGCCCGGTGCCTCAGAAGGGCTCTCAACATCGTCAAAGACAATACCCACCCAAACTCACACCTGTTCGACCTGTTGCCCTCTGGCAGGCGCTACAGATGCATCAAATCGAGGACCAATAGACTGAGAAACAGTTTCTTTCCGAGAGCCGTCTCCATTCTGAACTCTCACACACACACGAGAACACCCTTACCTTGCAGAACAGCATTGTGATGTGTTTTTATATACCCTATTCAGTACTGAATTCCTTTGCACTCTCTTATTTATTTATCTAATTTATATATTTGTCTGTATTATTGTTGTATTGCACTGGAGAGGGGAGCCCTCTAATCTCGTTGCACACTTGAGTACAATGACAATAAAGGGATTTCTAAACATGTATACAGGAAAGAGAAAACCCTCATGAGCCACTGATGCCAACTGAATGCCCCAAACGCTCGTGGCAAAGAGTGGGTACAGATTTGTTCGAGCTAGGAGGGAAAACTTACCTAATCGCTGTGGATTATTTTTCCAGGTTTGTTGAGAATGTCTGTCTGAACAAAACCAAATCCAAAGACATTGTTACCCATCTGAAATCTTTTTTTGCCCGTCATGGCATCCCCGAGGTCCTGATGTCAGATAATGGACCCCAGTTTTCTTGTCAGGTGTTCGCAGACTTCGCAGCGGCGTATGGATTTGAGCACGTAACAAGTAGCCCAAAGTTTCCGCAAAGTAACGGGGAGGCGGAACGTGCGGTACAGACTGTAAAGAACTTACTGAAAAAAGCTGCGGATCCATATTTAGCTCTTCTTGCTTATAGAGCTACTCCTCTACAGAATGGATACAGCCCTGCCGAACTACTCATGGGTCGTCGCCTGAGGACAACACTACCTTCCTTTCCTTCGCAGTTGGACCCGTCACTGCCGGACAGCGTCGCGCTCGCACAAAAGGAACGGGAGAAGAGGATATCGGACATGTCTTACTACAACAGACGTCACAGAGTAAAACCCTTGTGTAAGGTGTCATCAGGAGAGCGAGTGTGGGTGACAGATGCAAGAACACCAGGCACTGTTATCCAGAGTCATACAACACCAAGATCCTATACTGTGGACTTATCACCGGGGACAGTGAGAGGCAATCGCAGACATTTGATCCCATTACATTCACATTCACCTTTGGGTGATGAGTATAAAGAAAAGCAGAATGAGGCAAGTGTATCTGCGGAGCAGGTAAAACAATCACCCATTGTACCTCCTGTATTTCCTGTTAATACTGATGTTGTGAAAACTCGATCAGGAAGAGTCGTTATCAAACCAGTAAGGCTAAATCTATGAAGCGTAGCGAGACATGCAACATACTTTTCATTCACGTTAGTTTTTTTCCTAAAAAAAAGGGAGATGTGGTGTATTGTATTGTTTTGGAATGACGGTGCTGTGCATGAGACAGGTTCATCCGGTCTGCAGCTGATCCTTGATTACAGTCTGCAGCTGATCCTTGATTACGGGGATGGTATATATTGGGGAGGCACTGTTGCTTGGGGGTGATGTGTAAGCAGAGACAAATAAAGCCACCGACAAGCCCGCAGTTGTGCCCCCGTCTACTTTGTTCCGTTGAAGAACACGACAGGTAGGACGGAAGCGCTTTAAAGGGATGAAGACGGAGGGCGGTTATTTTTATTACTAAGGACAAAAGTGTAAGGACAGAAGGGTGCCCAGCTCACGCACTGTAAATTACGTCAAGGAGGCTGTTGTCTTTTCACGCGTGTTTTAATATATATATATATATATATATATATGTATATATATATATATATGTATATATATATATATATATATATACACATGTATATATATATACATGTATATATATATATGTATATATATACACATGTATATATATATACATGTATATATATATATGTATATATATATACATGTATATATATATATGTATATATATATACATGTGTATGTATATATATGTGTATATATATATGTATATATGTATATGTATATATAAAGATAAAGATGTCCTTTATTAGTTCCACAATGGGGAAATTTGAAGTGTTACAGCAGCAAAGATATAGATCACACAGAGTCGGCGGCGTAATGTAGCCGTTAATGTGTAACATTAGCAGCAGACATTCATAAAAAGCATGCAAATATACACAGCATAAACGTATCTAAGTGTAAGGAAACACTCCTAATGCCTGTCCATTATACAGAGGGGGAAACACTGAAATGATAAAAACTACTGAATGATTGAAAATACTGCAATGATAAAGATATTACACTGATAAAAGTACTGTAATGGTGAGAGTACTGAAATGACAGGAAAGTACTGCAATGATAGAAAATACTGCAATGATAAAAGTACTGTAATGGTAAAAGTACTGCAATGATAAAATATACTGCAATGATAAAAGTACTATAATGGTAGAAGTACTGCAACGATGGAAAAATACTGCAATGATGAAGTATTGTAATAGTAAAAGTACCGCAATGATAGGAAATACCGTAATTATAAAAGTACTGCAATGATAAAAGTACTGTAATAGTGAACATCCTGCAGTGGTAGAAATACTACAGTGATAGAAGTATTGTAATAAGAATACTGTAATGGTAAACAAAATACATCATTGGTCGATGTTTAAGTACACCCTTGGCTGAAAGTACAGTAGTAGTGTATATTGCATTCTAGGACTGCACAATTGCACTAATGCCCTCCTGTTTGTAGGCCTGACCCAATGTTCTTGTTAAAAAGTCTGACAGCAGTCGGCAGGAAGGAGCGGCGAAATCTCTCTTTGGTACAGCGAGGGTGTAAAAGTCTGTCACTGAAGGAGCTGTAAAGTGTTCAGAGTGTCATTGAATGGGTGGGCTGGTTTGTCCAGCATTGATGACAGTTTTGCCGTCATCCTATACATATGTATATGTATATATGTGTATATATATATATATATATGTATATATATATGTATGTATGTATATGTAAATATATGTATATGTATATATATATATGTATGTGTATATATATATGTATATACAGTGAACCCCCGCTACTTCGCGGTTCACCTTTCGCGGGTTCAGTGCTTCGCGGGTCTAAAAAATATTCGGGGGCATTGTAGTTTCGCCGAGCGGCACAAGGGGGCGCTGAAGCGGTTAGACGGCCGGCGTGCGCCGAAGAGGAGAGTGGACGAAGAAGAGAGTAGACGAAGAAGAGCAGGTTCCCCCGGACACGATTGGTGGCGACGTTTCGCGCGGTTCGGACCGTATCAGAGCTCCGGCCGGCGTGCGTGGCAGTTAAGCCGTAGATGAGCAACTTCCCCGGGCACGGGCGGTTCCAAGCGGCCCCTAAGTTTAACCGAATGGAAGCTCCCGAGGAGGAGGGCATGCTCGCGTCACAGTAAGCCGAAGATGAGCACCTTCCCCGGGCACGGGCGGTTCCAAGCGGCCCCTAAGTTTAACCGAATGGAAGCTCCCGAGGAGGAGGGCATGGTCGCGTCACAGTAAGCCGAAGAGGAGCACCTTCCGCCCGGGCACCGGCGGAGCGCGAGGCTGTCAGTTATGAATGAATAAATAAATAAATGAAGAATGCCACCTTTCATTTCACAGTCATGATCCGTGCCTGTCATGATCTGTGCCTGTCATGATCCGTGCCTGTCATGATCCGTGCCTGTCATGCCGCGTGTGTTTTTGTTTTTTCAGCTGTGTGGGCGTTCCTCCAGCGATGGTCTCGTCAGCTGCTGCGAGACGCGCTGATTACACTGACTATATTGTGATTATAATAAATATCTTTGTATCACCACCTTTTTTCCCGTGTCTGCGTTTGGAGAGACCTGTTCAATCCTCCAGCTCTGCTGGAGGATCATAACATTCACAGGGCACACCGGACGGCGTACCAGCAGGTAAAAGTCGAAGTAATTAAATAAATACAAAAAGAAGTAATTGAATAAATACAAAAATAATGGCTGGGGAATAAAAAAATAAGTTTTAATAATATTTTTTTTTGTTATAACATGAATTTCACTCTCTCTCTCTCTACCAGTATATATATATATATATACATATATATATATATATATTTTTTTTTAAGCATTTTTGAAGGTGTGCCGCTACTTCGCACCTATATATATTTATATATATATATATAGGTGCGAAGTATATATATACGGTGTTTTTTTTTTGTCTTTTTTTTTTTTTTTTTTTTGAAGGTGCGACGCTACTTCGCGGATTTTCAGTTTTCGCGGGTGGTCTCGGTCCCCATTAACCGCGATAACCGGGGGTTCACTGTATATGTATGTATATATATATATATATATATGTATATATAAAAAGAAAAGGCAAGTGTGGAAGCAGTTCTACATCAACGTGCCCATTTAACTTATTAGGCCGTGATGCACTGACACAATTGGACATTAATATCAGAGTCAATAAGCAGGGGCGAATTTAAACAAATGTCAAAACCTTAAAAGGGCACATTGCTATTGGTTGCTACATTTGGAATTAATAGGGCGTCAATGAAATACTAGAAGTAGCTCACAATAGAGTCCGATCGGGCAGTGACATTCAACACGTGGTTAGTCTGCATGTGACTATCGGATACAAAGAATGCCCAGGTGCTGACCCCGAGTATACCAAAGTGTTCCTGAAAAGAGAGTGCTAATAAATTACATTTACTAGAAGGGGAAGTAGTGCTTTGCAACTGGCTGGTGCGCGCAAAGTGAAACCGTTACATCCTCCTGGCCAGCATCCGCACATCTCACTCGCAAAGCATCAAAATTAAGTTACTTACTTAGGCCACAATTTTGACTCAAACAGGGCGCATTGTCAGTGATAAGCAACAAGAGCCCAGAGCCCTAAAACCAATAACAAAGAAGTGAATGGTGTCTTTTATAGGTGTGTGCAATTATTGTCGGGCATGGATTGCAAATTACTCAGAAATCACACAACCATTGCTGGACATCCTTCATGACAAGCCAATGACATTGCAAGACAAAAATTGTTTGAACACTTGAGGTTGAAAAAGCTTTTGAACTTGTCAAGCATGAACTCATTGATTAACCTGTATTAGCACTACCAAATTACTATGAACCATTTGAACAAACAGTCACTGATAAAAATGGCTTCATGACCCCCGTGATGCTGCAGAAACATGGAGTAAAATTAAACCAGTTGCATACCAGTCACAACAATTGGATCCCGTGGTGAGAACCACGTCAGAGTGTGTTCAAGCAGTCCTCACCGCTGCTTAACGGTTGAGGTATCTGCGGAGATTATCTTGCTCCACAATATGACATTGAGAGTGCCGCACGAAGTTGCGGTCCTTCTTTTGGAATAAAAAATGACATTTTTGTCCACCACACGACATTCACATTGCACGGCGACCTGATTGTCACAGGGACACGTCACACTCTTAGGGTGCGGTGCGCTCAGCCCGGCGTCACTTTTTCCCGCACCAGTAGATGGCATGCCACACGACTGTGGAAGCCGCATCCAAATTACCACCAAACCGCGACCTGAACTAATGGACACTTTTCTCCCGACTGGAGAGACGGCCGCAACGGGGTGTATGTTCAAGACAAGCATCAGAATTTTCTGCGCTGATCCAGGCTTGTAAGATGTTTTCTAAAAAAACATTTTACAATTTGGACTGACAGCCAAGATATATGGTCATGGTCGACATAACACTACTAAAAGGGGAAATGAACACACACACACACACACAAAATCAACTTGACATTTTGATCTCACGTCAAGAAAATGCACCACTGATTGAACGCACACATTGGGCAACAAAGGTGCAAACATTGCTGAGGACAGGGTCAGCAAATTGGCAGATGGCAAACTCTGGCCGCCTAAATCATTGTTTGAAGGGGCAGCAAGATTGACACATGGGTGTAGTCATGTGTCAAGAGGAGGAAGTATGATATGAAATTATTCCCAAATACGTGGGATTGCCGACTTTTCAAACAAAATAAATTGTGTTATTTGTTTGAAAAACAAAGTATTAGAGATGCAATATTCCTTGATTGTAATTAATGTGTTTTCAAAATGGGTTAAGTTGTTTCCAACAGCATATGCTGATGCTAAGACAATTGTAAAAGTATTGTGTAATCGAATTATCCCATTTGGTATTTCAAGAGTGATTCAAAGTGAAAATGACACGCACTTTGTGAACGATGTTGTAACACAGTAGGACAGCAAACTGCAAATTGACTTAAAGCGTCATTGTGCATACAGTCTGCAGGACTTGTGGAACGCACGGAACTGTTAGCAAGACTTATTAAGACAATGAGAGAAACAAAAAGACAATGGCCCGACTGTGTTTCAATTGTTGCCACAGCAATGAGGATAGAGCCAGCCGAAGGAAGGACACTATCCCCTTTTCCAAATCCTATATGGCCGCCCATGTAGACTCCCGGATCTTGACTCATCAGAACAACCAGCGACTGGCACATTGGTCCCAGTCCACATGAAAAACATGTTTGACCGGAAAGAGACGCAGAGACACAATGACTTGCCAGTGTGTTCTGATCCACAGACAGACCACGTCCGTGTGGGAGACCAAGTCTTCCTCAAGGTGTTGAAACGACCTCGTTGGGACAGTGAACGCTGGGACGGCCCTCACCAGGTGATTGCAGTGACCCCAAAGGCAGCAAAAGTCAAGTGGCGTGGCTGCTGGATCCACCAGTCGCAGTGCAAGCTTCTCAGGTTTCCTGCTGATAAGCCTAGCGACGCTAGTCCCTCGGAGTGGAATTTCTACCACATACACTCCAGTGTACCGACGAAAGACCACAGTGGGAAAGAGGGTTTTTCATGGCAAACACACCCCTCTCGCTAAAATGGAGCGAACCACCGGACAGCGACTGGCCACAGCCCTGTCGACCAGATGCGTTATCTACTTCTTTGCAGGGCTGTGCCTAGTGGCAATCAGCGCACAACCTCGAGACCAGGACAGCATCAACGCAAACAAGTTGCCCAGCCGCAGATTGCTGTCTGCACTCGTCTCAAGAAACCAACAGCCTTAGCTTTGCCATTATCTGTCTGTTGTCTTTTTGTTGGCTTCTCGCTTGGGGCATGGGTTTCTACCCTTTTTGTCCGAAGTTACGGAATTTTTGGGTAGTTTTTCTCCCCCCTCAAGCGACAGCCTTTGATGATATTTGAAACGTGATCAACAGGAGGGATGTGTTAAAGAAATTTAAGTTTGTCATGTTATCAAGTTTCAAACCTATGATTACAAGTCAGACGGTCACAAGTAAACATGCTCCTCTTTGCGGTTTAGAATTAGCGGAAGTGTCTGCGCTGGCAGAAGAATAGGAAACTGGTCAGCTCAAACTTAGCAGAAGTGTGAACCAAAAGATGTCTTGTAAACTGAAACTGTTAACTGAATAAGCAGGAAGGGCGTGGGAGAGTGATAAAGTCAATGTTCAAGTTTTAGATTCTGTACGAGTTGCATATTCAAATTGGTTATGCTGTGATGCAAATAAAAACCAGACGGGAGCAGGAAGCTTCAGCTTTCCTCTGGGCCGCCTCACACTGAGCGCTTTGGCGGACTGCTCCTCGCAAGTGACAAAGACAATCCATTTGTTCAAGCTTGTTTTGACAGAAAAATCCCTGACAGTACTGTATTTTCACATCCATAAGGCGCACTTTAAATTTTACAAATATTCTCAAAAACAGACAGGGCGCCGTATAATGCGGGGCGGCTAGTGTATAGACTGAGATGCATAGATCTGTACACATGTTATTATCTTGAGCAATGCGCCAGACCACCTCAGAGAATTTTACATTGGATGTTCCCACCCCCTGCTTGTATAGTTTGAGACTACAGGTTAAAGACAGTCTGTTAGAACAGACCTGTTTGTACATGCAGGAGAAAGCTGGATAAAATGGCAGCTGTCCACGATGTCGTAGTCTGTCTTGTCATTCATGTTACTACAAGCAAGAAACATCTCAGGTTTAGACAACAGACTCTGCAAAAAACAAAAAAACAAAAAACAACAAAAACACGCTGCCAAAAGCACGCCACTAACGATATCTCTCTAACCAGCCCTCTGATTCACTGAGGCTGAAAGACTCCCAGAATTCTTTGCAGTACTTGTTTTGTGTTATTTATATTTCTTTTTAGGATATGAATGGCATGACAAATGCATGTTTTGTGTTAATTGTATTTCTTTGTTTAATTGTTTGCTTGTATGCTGTTTAGTGGATATTCGGTGATAGTTTTGGTTTTGATTTAAACACGTGACTGTAAGGAGTGTGGTGACTTGTGACATCCCTCCCCTGACATTGATGATTGTGATTGGTTAATAGCAATATCTTTATGAGTGCTTTTAAATAACAAGTGCAGTTCAATGTCTCTTCAGATGAGGTCTTCCAAAGTGCTCTCAAACAGGGGAAACTCTCCTCTTTCTTGCAAGTATCATAACACAGAAGCTTCTTGATAGTGATGGGTAGAGGTGGGAAAATTAAGCTTCAAATTTGCTTCATGAACCAGTTGTTGTATTTTTGGTTTCCAGTAGATGGCACTCTATGTTCAACATTGGGCTGAAAACACACTGACTTCCTATTTTTTAAACCCTTTATTTAAATCAGCAGTGCCATCTATGGGACTCAAAAATACATCCACTGGTTCATAAAGCAAATTTGAGGCTTCATTTTCCCATCACTAGTGATGGGAAAATAAAGCTTCAAATTTGCTTCATGACACAATTGTGTTAATTTTGAGTCCTGTATTTTTTTCTTATCCATATCCCATGTTTGCCTTATGTTTTGTTCTTTGGATATTAAACACTTCGTTTTTAACTTCTGCCACGCTTCGTTGCGTATGGGTCCTCCACCATGGTAAACCCAGACAGAACATGCCTGTATTACAATTTCTTTTTTATTCATTTATCAATCAAATTACTTAATCTTTGTATTTCTGAGATTTTATTTGAATAACAGCAGCAAATATTATTTCCGAGGTAAAATTACTAAGGGATAAAGATTCTGGCAGACACCTGCCAAATGAAAATTTAGTTTTTTCCATAAAAAAATACAGCGTTAGCTCTTAAGCCTAGTAACACTACAATGAAATCTAAAAATTAAAAATTCTGAAATGATTTTGCCTCTAATTCCAAATCTGACACAGACTCAGGTTTAATCTGTGTAAAAAATCATTTGAATACCCCAGTTTCCTGCCCAGGCATCTTGAATGTCAGCCAAAGCAAGTTGAACTATAATTAAATGTTTTTATAATAAATAATTAAAATAAATGTAGTTCATAAAGAGTAGCAATGGACTTTTATAAAGTGCATCACTAACTGTATCTAATGAACGTACTGACATTATTGTCAGCAAACTCTCCAAATTGTAAAGTACAATAATTATGTGCCATATAAGAAATTGTTGTTTCTAACTGTATATTTAACATGTTTTAAGTTAAATTACCAAGAAATCTTACAATTCTCAATATTTTCCCTCGGGCGTCAGAATTGTCGTGGTGTTGCTGACGATGGTTTTACTGGAGTTGCAGCTGAAGGAGGTCAGACTGACAGAGCTGAGGCTGGCAGAATTGATTAAGGAGGAGCTGTGGATGGCGGAGTTGGGTTTGCAATATCCATAACACAACTACCTGTCTGTCTTTGCCTTTTGGGATCCACACTATGGAAACAAAAATCACTACTACCGACTTCAAACACTGTGTTTAATGCTTGTTAATAACATGTTGACATAAACACACTTTTCCATGATATTGTGAATAATTGTGACTGATTGTGCATCTAGAAGTACAAAAAACATCAGAAAATTCTGACACCTGTTAGGTGGCGAGCCTCTGTATTAGGGCTGTCAAAATTAAAGCATTAACTCAGGTGATTAATCCCAAAAAATTTAACTCAGTTAAATATTTTGACTCAGTTTGATTTACTTAAAAAATAATTTGCATATTTTGCGAATATTGTGCCGTATTAGCTGTCTTTAGCACGTCTCAGAACAAAACACTGTGTTTAAGTTACCAATGGGCCTTGCAAACCAACACTGCTGGAGCGTTTGCGCTTGTGGGTTTTGAGAAATGTTTAGAAATTAAATGTCTGCAAATATGTCTCCATTTAGATCGTATTCAAGAATCCAAGAAAGCCATTAGAACAGTCTTTGAATTAAATATACTTCATATTTGGTGATTTTGCATCAATTCCAAGATATTATTCAAGTAAATATCTGTTACAAGCTTCGCAAAAAATAGTAGTTAAAAAATGTAATAAATCATGGAATTTTTTTGTTAGTTAGTTAAAAAAAATTAATCACTTGACAGCACTAATATATATATATATATATATACATATATGAAGATTATAAAAGCAGCATGCTTTAAAATACAATGGATAATATAAAAATGAGATAAAACAACAGTACAGTAAAATTAATCAGTCACAAAGAGGGTGAACAAACATGTTTACAACATTCGAGTCTCAACGAAGTTTGATTTTTAAAATTAGGCGCACCTGCATGCATGACTGTACACAAGTCAAAGTGCTTGTCTCAGTTGCTTGATATGATGCAAGGCCACTACGTGACAAGAATGAGGAAAAATTTGTCCTCTTTGGATTGGGGGAAAACGCCAAATTATGAGAAGAGCCAACCAACTGCTAGGAAAAAGAAGGCTGCATTTAAGAGACAATATAAGCAGGCTGACTTGAAATATGCGTTTATTGCCACAATGGATTCTCCCACACCAAGCCCGCACTGCGTAATATGTGGTGACAGGCTCACAAATGAGGCAATGAAACCTTCACTTGCAAAAAAACACTGAATAACTCGCCTCGATTTCCAACATCCCATCTTTGTGAAATGGGATTTCCGGCACTGACGGTGAGCTCAACAAAATTGCGGATGAGATTGGACATATCACGCAGCGTAATGATTATTTGCATTTTTAATCAGATGTTTCTAGTCCAATGAAAAAAGGTTGGGGAGTGCTTAGGGCTGGGCGATAAACCGAAAATTTACCGTTACCGAAATTGAATACACTGACTGACATAATTTTGCCCATGTCGGTAAATTTGGTGTTTAAAAAAAAAGAAGTGTTGTCTGTCTGCGGCTATGTTGATGCCCCTTTAAGACAGCTACAGCGGCTGTAGTCACGTGACTCCACCCAGCTGAGCAAAAAAAAGAAAACAGACGCGGTCGCAGCTGGCGATTCAAATCAAGAAGCGGCTGACACGGCGGAAGACGAAGTAACGTTAGTTTAAGTTGTTCCTGTTGCGCTTGTCCCGAAAAGAAATGCGACATCCGTCGTTTGGGAATGTTTTGGGTTCCATAAAGACGATGTTTGAGCAAAAGAACACGAACTGCAAAGTGCGTCGTAAGCACCCAAAACAGCACGTCCAACCTTTTCTTTTTCACCCCTCACAAGACAACCATGCTGTGCGGAAAGTTCAAAGGGAGAAGCAAGGGTCGATCAGTGACAACAGCCCATAACGGAGGCGACACCATACGAGAGAACGTCTAAGAGGTGGACGCGATAGCTTAGCACAATAACTAAAGATTTAGCTCCTCTAGTTACCGTGGAGCGCACGGGATTTAAACGCCTCATGAAAGTAGCCGACAAGAGGTACGCAAATATTTGTCGCAAACCGTACTTCCTAATATGGACAACATCAGGACGGGAGCTTAGACATGTCAAGCATTTTGCATCCACATCCGACTTGTGGTCGAGTCACATGGATCCCTGTTTGAGCCTGACTGTGCATTACATAGATGACAAGTGGCGACCGCGCACCAGAGTACTCGAGACAACACATTTTCCCGATGATGCGCATTTGTTTATCTGCATTGACTTTTTTCCCATTTTATTTAGCATTTTATTTGCCGACCACACTAGCTCCTTTGCACATGGCATTATTTATATTGTTTACAAGAGACCTTCACACAAATCTAGGCCTTTGCACATGGCATTACAGCACCTTGGCGCAATCTATTTGCAGAAAGGATTTTGCGAGAGGTACTCCTTGTCCCCTGTTCTTTGTGACGTTGTTCAAGTCATGCAAAGCAAGCTATTTGGAACGTTTATACAAATGATTTTTGTAATTTTATTTTTCATTGAAAGTAATGTGTACCAGTTGGTCAATAAAAAACTGTTAATATGCATTTCCTGCATTTATTTTGATTTTGGTCCACGAGCGGAAATTTATCGTGTATTTATCATTATTGAGGTAACATTGCTTAATTTATCGCGATATTGATTTTAGGTCATATCGCCCAGCCCTCGGAGTGCTGATGTATGGTAATTGCTAAGATTTTTTACCCCACCTGGCAACGTTGGATTCAGACAGGATTTACAGTTTTTGTTTTCTGTGTGATTCCATGTTACGACAACTAAGAATCTCTAAATTTAGCTTATAGTTGTACAGTGCAGTCACACATTAGAAGGTTCCACACTGCTCCTAAATATGAGAAAGTGTGAATGCAGTTAAGACTGTGGAATCATACATCGTCACGTGGCTATAGCTAACATAATGTAAATTTAAGCAACCATTTTGGATCTTTCTGGCATTCATCAAATAATTCAACAGAGAATAGAGACTTCTCATAGTTACTGTTAGTATCCCGAGCAATTAAGATGAAGGCAGAGTGAAAGTTCTCTTTAAAAGGAGGGTCTTGCAGATAAATGCTCCACAACAAGAGCAACACTTGTCCACCAAACGACATGAATATTCGTTTTAAAGTTACTGCAGTTTAATGGAAACATGAGATCGATTGATAGAAATCTGAAAGTGGTTGTTAGTGTCAGGAGTCGCCTTGCGGCGATGAGGAGGTGGACCCAAGAAGCGAGGAAGCAGGGGTAGGTGAAGCTTTAAGGAGATTTATTGTGGAGCTTGGTGGGGACGAACAACGGGGCGTGGGCAAAGAAACAACACCGGCAACTGAACGAGACTAACTGGACGATGACAAGGACCAAACACGAGACGGGAACGAGCCAGGCGGACAGGGAACGAAGACAAGTGCAACAACGGGAGCGAAGCGCAAGTCGTGAGAGTCCGAGGTGACGTGGCAACAGGAGGCAAACAGGGTAATGACCCGACACTGCGTTGTCGGTCTGGAAGGTTTAAATAGTCCGGGTACTTAGGGGAGCAGATGGGAAGCAGGTGCGTGATGATGACTAGGAACAGGTGCGTGATGATGACTAGGAACAGGTGCGTAGCTGGTGAGAACGAAAACAATAACAAAGGCACATGGCAGGGAGGTGATGAAAACAATAACAAAAGGCACATGGCAGGAAGGAGGGAAGAAAATAACAACAAAAACACTGATGTGGCAGACACGGGTCATGACAGTACCCCCCCCTCAAGGGACGGCTTCCAGACGTCCCAAACGAAAACAGTCAAAAATGAAACCAAGTCCAAGAACGAGGGTGGGCGGAAGGGGGCCGGTAGGTGGGACCAAGGCCCGCGAACTAGGCCGGTCTGGCGGATGTCCAGGGGGCCAGACCAGCGAGCCCCGACGGGGCCATTCGGGCGGACGTCCGGGAGGCGGGACCAAGGCCCGCGAACTAGGCTGGTCTGGCGGATGTCCAGGGGGCCAGACCAGCGAGTCCCGACGGGGCCATTCGGGCGGACGTCCGGGAGGCGGAACCAAGGCCCGCGAACTAGGCCAGTCTGGCGGATGTCCAGGGGGCCAGACCAGCGAGTCCCGACGGGGCCATTCAGGCGGGCGTCCGGGAGGCCCGATCAACAAGTCCACCCGTGAACACTCAGGCGGACGTCCGGGCGCACCCGAGACCGGAACGTGGAGCGGCGGCTGGTCGTCCAGCCCCGCCGAGTCAGGAACGTGGAGCGGCGGCTGGTCATCGAACCCCGCCGAGACAGGAACGTGGAGCGGCGGCAGGTCGTCGAGCCCCGCCGAAGCAGGAACGTGGAGCTGTGGCTGGTCTTCGAACGCCGGCGGGACGGGAACTTGGAGCGGCGGATGATCGTCGAGTGCCCGCGGGACAGGAACGTGGAGCGGCGGCTGGTCCTCGAACCCCGCCGAGACAGGAACGTGGAGCGGCGGCTGGTCCTCGAACCCCGCCGAGACAGGAACGTGGAGCGGCGGCTGGTCCTCGAACCCCGCCGAGACTGGAACGTGGCACTGCGGCTGGTCCTCCAACCCCGCTGAGACAGGAACGTGGAGCGGCGGCAGGTCATCGCACCCCGCCGGGACAGGAACGTGGAGCGGCGGCTGGTCCTCGAACCCCGCCGAGACAGGAACGTGGAGCGGCGGCTGGTCCTCGAACCCCGCCGAGACCGGAACGTGGCACGGCGGCTGGTCCTCCAACCCCGCTGAGACAGGAACGTGGAGCGGCGGCGGTTCGTCGGATGCCGCCGAGGCAAGGGCGGCAGGCGGCGGCTGGTCATCGTCCACCGCTGAGGCAGGAATCTGGAGCGGTAGTGGATCGTCGGACGCCGCCGACACGGAGGCGAGAAGTGGCAGTGGTTCATCTGGCACTGCAGGGCCAGAGGCGAGAGGCGACGGCGGTTCATCGGACGCCGCCGAGAACGGGACTTGGAGCCGCGGCGGGCCGGGCGCAGCGGGGACCGGGACTGGTAGCGGACGCAGGGCGTGCTCCGCCGCGACAAGGACTTGTGACGGACGCAAGGCGTGCTCCGCCAGAACTGGGACTTGTGGCGGACGCGGGGCCTGCTCCGCCGGAACCGGGACTGGGGGCGGACGCAGAACGTGCTCCGCCGGGATAGGGACTTGTGGCGGACGCATGGCGTGCTCTGCCGGAACAGGGACTTGTGGCGGACGCAGGACGTGCTCCGCCAGAACCGGGACTTGTGGCGGAGGCATGGCGTGCTCCGCCGGAACAGGGACTTGGGGCGGACGCATGGAGTGCTCCGCCGGAACAGGGACTTGGGGCGGACGCATGGAGTGCTCCGCCGGAACAGGGACTGGTGGCGGACGCAGGACGTGCTCCGCCAGAACAGGGACTTGTGGCGGACACGGAACGTGCTCCGCCAGAACAGGGACTTGTGGCGGACGCATGGCGTGCTCCGCAGGAACAGGGACTGATGGCGGACACAGGGCGTGCTCCGCCGGAACAGGGACTGGTGGCGGACGCAGGGCGTGCTCCGCCGGACCAGGGACTTGTGGCGGACGCCGAACGTGCTCCGCCAGAACTGGGACTTGTGGCGGACGCATGGCGTGCTCCGCCGGAACAGGGACTGGTGGCGGACGCAGGGCGTGCTCCGCCGGAACAGGGACTTGTGGCGGACGCAGGACGTGCTCCGCCGGAACAGGAACTTGAAGCGCTGGCGAGGCGCCGGAGCGGGGGTCAGCAGCTCTCGGGAGGCCAGAACAGGCCCCAGCAGCTCGGGGGGAACCGGGACGGGGCTTATCATCTGGCGGGGAGCCGGAACGGGACTCATCTGCTGGCGGGGAGCCGGCACGGGGCGCGGCAGCTGGCGGGGAACCGGAACGGGGCTCGGCAGCTGGCGGGGAGCCGGGAAGGGGCTCAGCAGCTGGCGGGGAGCCGGGAAGGGGCTCAGCAGCTGGGGAGGAGCCGGAACGGGGCTCAGCAGCTAGCGGGGAGCTGAGACGGGGCTCAGCAGCTGACAGGGAGCCCGGACGGGACGCTGCGGCTGGCAAGGAGCCGGGACGGGACTCAGCAGCTGGCGTGGAGCCGAAAAGGGGCTCAGCAGCTGGGGAGGAACCGGAACGGGGCTCAGCAGCTAGCGGGGAGCTGAGACGGGGCTCAGCAGCTGGCAGAGAGCCGGGATGGGACGCTGCGGCTGGAGAGGAGCCGGGACAAAGCTCAGTAGCTGGCGGGGGGGCGACAGAGGGCCGGATGCAGCAGTCGGTCCGGGCACAGCCGAACCGGGGGCCCTGATCCCTATCAGCCTGCCGCCATAGGGAATCAGGGGAATGGGGAACACGCGGGACCAAGGTTACAGGGGCTGGTGAACGCGAGCTAGGGGGTGCCAGGGGAACGTGAGCAGGTGCTAAAACCGATGGTGAACGAGGGGAACGACGTGGCCGTGATCTACGTGATTTGGGACGTGAAGTGCGCGAGGTGGATTGGGAGGTGGTCTTGGAAGACTCAAACGAAAAAGGTGTCAGGAATGGTTCGGGGGGGAAAAAGTGACTGGTACTAACTGTGTCCGGGTGGCGCTGAGCGTCTAACAAGGCGTAGATGTGGTCTGCATCGTACTCGTGATCCGAGTCGACAAAAACGTGCGGGGCATAGTGCTCAGAATCATCTGCTAAATCATTATCAACTAAAGCGTGAGTGGGTGAATTGGCCTGGTGATCAAAATTGTCGTCGTAATCGGAATCAATGGTACAGTGTGGAGGAAGGTCGGGAAGGAAGACGAGGGCGTTACCGTGAAAGGAAGACGAGGTACGGGGCTGGTCGGCAGGCTGGTGAGGGGCAGGCACCGGAGGCTGCACGGTCGGTGCAGCTGACGTGGGGGCTGCATGGGTTGCTGCAGCTGACGTGGAGGCGACGTGGGTTGCTGCTACGGACGTGGAGGCGACGTGGGTTGCTGCAGATGACGTGGAGGCGGGACGCCTTTCAGCCAGCTGTCGGTCGGCCAGCTGTGCCAGCCTCATGCTCTCCACCATCTTGACCTCCAGCTCCACCATCTGAGCTGTCAGCTCCATGATAGTCTCCCGGGGTGGTACCGCGGCGGCGCCCTTCTCCGCGATCGAGGCCACCTGCTCCGCTATCTGGGCCAGTCGTGCGCCCAGCTCAGCGCGGCGGGAGTCCAAAAGGTAGGCGGTCTTTTCGAACAAGTCCTCGTAATCTGGGGAAGCGGGTAGCGTGGCAGACGTGGCGCTGAGCTGATCGGCGGGTTGGTGGGGGGGGTCCGTGCGGCGGTGTCCATGACGCCGCCGCGAGCCCCTCGCTGGGTCCTTTTTTCGTGGTCGGGTCATTCTGTCAGGAGTCGCCTTGCGGCGATGAGGAGGTGGACCCAAGAAGCGAGGAAGCAGGGGTAGGTGAAGCTTTAAGGAGATTTATTGTGGAGCTTGGTGGGGACGAACAACGGGGCGTGGGCAAAGAAACAACACCGGCAACTGAACGAGACTAACTGGACGATGACAAGGACCAAACACGAGACGGGAACGAGCCAGGCGGACAGGGAACGAAGACAAGTGCAACAACGGGAGCGAAGCGCAAGTCGTGAGAGTCCGAGGTGACGTGGCAACAGGAGGCAAACAGGGTAATGACCCGACACTGCGTTGTCGGTCTGGAAGGTTTAAATAGTCCGGGTACTTAGGGGAGCAGATGGGAAGCAGGTGCGTGATGATGACTAGGAACAGGTGCGTGATGATGACTAGGAACAGGTGCGTAGCTGGTGAGAACGCAAACAATAACAAAGGCACATGGCAGGGAGGTGATGAAAACAATAACAAAAGGCACATGGCAGGAAGGAGGGAAGAAAATAACAACAAAAACACTGATGTGGCAGACACGGGTCATGACAGTTAGTTCAGCCACGACTTGTCCATGGAGCGGAAGTGCGAGAAGAAGAGCCTCTACGTGGATGAGCGAGACGAGGAGCTGGAGAAAGAAACCATGGAAAACTGGGACGAAAAAAAATAATAAAAGAAATCCCGACGAGCTTGTAGTTAGAGGTGTCTATGTTGAAGAACTGCACCAATGGGAACCTGTGTGCTCTCGTATGCCCCCTTTCCTGTGCCTGCTACAGCCACACTGAAGAATGGCTACTTGGCACAGTTTTAAAGTATAATACCATCTGATTCATCTTACACTTTATCTGTAGTTTTATGACCAGTAAACAAAATATGGAACCAAAACTCTTGAATATATTATCCTCACTATTGAAAATAATGAATATTACAAGTGTCTGAAAATAACATACTGAAGACGTTGCTAATGACAGAACAGCTACCTAGTGTTGGAATTAAGCTTTATATCAATGTTAGAATTTAACTTTAACCCAATGTAAACTCAAATTAGTAATCTGACTCCAATTCGCGACCTTACCCAACTCTCACTCATCCAACAATATGCGCGCTCGTTCTGCAATAGAAAGGTATCAGGAAGCCGGCATTTTCACGCACAAGTGGGTTTATTCCCAATACACAGACTTTCTACATGGCACCTGGGTCTCGGGTCCCTCTCAATACAACTCTACACCTCTCTTGCCACCAGCGAATGTACTACCCGAGTTGCCCAGTAATGATTCATCCTATACAATATGCAAATGGCACAGAGACAAAGGCATCCTGGCATGATTCTATTGGCTATGTGTATCCTGCAGTTAACTTTAGCTTGCTCTTATTGGTCTTTCTTCAAGTGGTGGCTCCTCCTGCTTGTGGTTGAAGGGTCCAGTTTCTTGTCGACCCCTTCCCGCTCGAGGTGTCTGTCTGCGCCAGGCACCAACCTAAAACCTCCCAAACCTTCACATTCTTTCACTTTCTTTGTTCAGCTTCACCAGCCACACACTCAGCATTACACAGAATAACAGTGACACAAGATGCAGGACATCGAATAAAACTAGCCAGGTTTAAACTCTTCCACTCCTTTACTAGCAATAGCCCACTTTGTTGTAACTACAGGAATTTTTCCAAAAATGCCCCCTGGATTTTTCATGTGCTGCAACTGGTTTTTAAGTTATCATTTAATTGGTACGTAGTTGCGGTCTACTAAACTAACTTCTGACTTTGTATCTTTGGAAGGCGTTATATGTTCAGCCTAATCTTTCCTTTCAGGACAATACATTACTCCTAATCTTTATTTATTTATTAATTTTCAGGCACATACCACATTTTGAATGTGTAGATCATATGCATACTAGAGAAGCAAAACAAAACATTTTATATTCAAGTTAAATAAAAACAAAATTAAAAGTCAATTCAAGTTTTGATTTTAGTTTTCTTAAGCAAAATGCATTTCATCAATTTTATTCATGTGATCTTAGTCACTTCTACATTAAAATGGATTAGTGATCAAGAAAAGTGAAAGTATTAATATGTAGTTTCATAGTATTAGTGCAACTCAGCATAGTATATAGTTTTTGATCCCATTTAAAATGCACTAAACATTTTCACGCGTGTGCCACACATCAATATTGCGTTTGTGGATGGCTGCAACACCACATGGGCGCACAGAGACAAGCATGGCAGCAATTAAAATATATATATATAGAATGGAAATGAAAATAGGATATTTTGATTGTTTAGTTATCTCCTTTTTATTGTTACACGCGGTTACCGTGGGCCGTAAACGACGCCAACTCAGAGCAACCCATTCCGTCATCCATACACACGGATCTCTCTCTCTCTTTCCTTTGTCCGCGCTCTCTCCTCGCAGACCGCTCTGGCCAAGCGAGTCGCGTGATGCATTCATAAATATCGGAAACAACACAACTTAGCAAAACATAAACGTCACCACAAGAACAAAGAAAAACCAATTCGTGAGAGTTTATTAAATATTTATAATTGGATCAATAATATTTTTTGCACTATTTGGCACCACAGAGTTTAGAGATCCACACAATAATAGGTCTTAAAACCAAAGATTTTAATCAATTTAGGTTTGCATGATTTCATATATATATATATATATATATATATATATATATATATATATATACAGTGAACCCCCGCTACTTCGCTGTTCACCTTTCGCGGGTTCAGTGCTTCGCGGGTCTAAATAATATTCGGGGGCATTGTAGTTTCGCCGAGCGGCACGGCGGGGCGCTGGAGCGGTCAGACGGCCGGCGTGCGCCGAAGAAGAGCGTGGGCGGGCGAAGAAGAGAGTGGACGGAGAAGAGCACGTTCCCCCCGGCACCATCGGGGGGCGACGTTTCGCGCGGTTCGGACCGTACCCGAGCTGCGGCCGGCGTGTGTGGCAGTCAAGCCGAAGAGAAACAACTTCCGCCCGGGCACTCGCGCTGCGACATTTTGCTTAGTTCGGGACCGTGCGTGAGCTCCGAAGGAGACCGGCCGGCGTGCGTGGTAGTTAAGCCGAATAGGAGCACCTTCCGCCCGGGCACCGGCGGAGCGCGAGGCTGTCAGTTATGAATGAATAAATGAAGAATGCCACCTTTCATTTCACTGTCATGATCCGTGCCTGTCATGTTTTTGTTTTTTCAGCTGTGTGGGCGTTCCTCCAGCGATCGTCTCGCGCCATGCCGTCAGCTGCTGCGAGACGCGCTGATTACACTGACTATATTGTGATTATAATAAATATTGTAACGTTGTATAATAAATCAGGCCAATTTGTCCATCAGCGAACGCTTTTATTATTAAGCCAAAAACGGCTGCTGTTGGCCGCAACCACGCCGATAGGAGAGAGAGCAACACAACGACAACAACATAACGTTCACTCCCCTGCTGCCTTCACAGCCTCCACAGAAAAGAGGAAAACACAGAACCCTTGAACTATTTACAAAGTCGCTACACTATCTTTGTATCACCACCTTTTTTCCCGGGTCTGCGTTTGGAGAGTCCTGTTCAATCCTCCAGTTCTGCTGGAGGATCGTAACATTCACAGGGCACACCGGACGGCGTACCAGCAGGTAAAAGTCGAAGTAATTAAATAAATACAAAAAGAAGTAATTGAATAAATACAAAAATAATGGCTGGGGAATAAAAAAAAGAATAAGTTTTAATAATAATTTGTTTTTTGTTATAACATGAATTTCACTCTCTCTCTCTCTACCAGTATATATATATATATATATATATATTTTTTTTTTTTAAGCATTTTTGAAGGTGTGCCGCTGCTTTGCACCTATATATATATATATATATATATATATATATATATATTTATATATATATATATATATATATATATATATATATATATGTGCGAAGTATATATATACACGGTGTTTTTTTTTTTTTTGTTTTTTTTTTTTTTTGAAGGTGCGACGCTACTTCGCGGATTTTCAGTTTTCGCGGGTGGTCTCGGTCCCCATTAACCGCGATAACCGGGGGTTCACTGTATACACAAATACAAAATTATACTTGATGACAAATAGTACAGTAGGCTTTGCCTTACTTGAACCATTAAAAACAACTTGAAAAGGGATTGCCTCACTCACAAAATGTCTTTCCCGTCATTGGATGATTTTAATAATAATAGCTTTTATTGTTTTTAATAGAATAAATGGCATTTTTTGTCATGTTTGTAATTGTCGCAGAACATTATGACGAAAATCGCAAATAAAATCGGAATCTAAATTGAATTTTCTCCTAAAATCATTCAGCCCTAGCAGACAGTGCATGTGTAAATGTAAACATGAAAGAAGAGCAGGTTGGCCCTCTGAGTGAGGAATTAAAAAAAAAAAAAAAAAAAGAGTTCAAATGGAACAATGAATATGCAGGTAGTGATTTGCACTCACAACGAGAAGGAATTTCAGTTCCACCGCAGTTATTCAAGTTTAAATTATCATCTCAACTCAAAGCATGTGTTTTTTGTACATAGGTTTGAATTGCGGTTAATTACGAATAATTTTTAAGCTGTAACTTACTCAATTAAAATTTTTAATCGTTTGACAACCCTAATGTATATATTTTATGCAAACCGGCATTAAAAAGCATTATTTATTTAAAATTACCAGAAGAAATACTGGAGCATTAAAGCATCTTGTTTTCATCACTGTTTTGTGCTCCTGCATCCGTCATTGCTTTTCTGTTTTGTAGAACGAATGTGGCTCCGGGTCTTGTCAACACTGCAAATCTAAACAAGTAAGAACATCTGCCACAGATCACACCACTAACATTGGCACACATGGAACATAGCTTGGTATTTCAAGACATTATATTAAGTGCTTGATTTTAAAGACATTTAAAATTGTTCGACTGCAATTAATTTTGAGACAAATCTGAGTTCTATTCAAGGACATATTTATCTTTATCTTTTGACTTTCTTGGGGATATAATGGCACCGTATTATCTGGGCGTCTCTACCATAAACCTAGATAGTTATCACTTTTCAAAATGTGAGATTAAGGCAGTTTAAATTAAATGATTAAGTGCTTATCTTTTTAATAATCAGAAAATCCATGGGGATTGGATAGTTGTATATGTGATTTGATTATAATCACGTGCAGTCTTCAAGATTTTAGATAAGGTTTGAGTTTTGATATTCGATCAGGCACCATCTTCATAGAAAAGCTGGAATAAAGACAAGAAATAAATAATGAAATAAAATGTGAAAATGAGTAATATTAAAATAAAATTATACATGGGACTTCAATACTTTCTATTAGGAACCATTTAGGCATAATGGTGAAACACTGTAAATGTCTTGTCTCATTTTATAATTACATAATGTTCCCTGTACAGTAATCCCTCGTTTAATGGATTAATGCACTTTTCAACCCACAAAGAAGAAGCACTGTCGGCGGAAATATTCATGGCTCAACTTTTTTTGCACAATAACATAAACAAGGACCGTTGGATAAAATTAGATTTTAAGACCAATTTAAACTACCATGTTAATATTTGCTGATGTTTCATCGTGCAAAGCAAGTCATATTTTTTGGGGGGGGGTGGCTGTGATCGCTCCACACACAGCTTCTCAATACAATACAGATTTCCGTGACCATAGAGCACACCATATTAAAAGGTGCAGTCTCAGTCTCGTATGCTTTTACTAAGCACATACAAAGGGCACACCATATGTTGGGTGTAGATACATCAAGACATGCCTCGGTGCTGAAACAATGGTTAGCATTCATGCTAGCAATACATTTTAAGAAAGGCAGCTTTGAAAGGGCAAAATTGAGTTAGATTCCCATCACTTGCAGTCCAGCAGGTGCTAGGACAGCTTTTGTGGCAACTCAACAATACGTGATCACAGTCTGTCGGGTGATGGATCAAAACCAAAACTATCACCCAACATCAACTAAACAGAATACTAGCAAACAAACAACTAAAACAAGGAACAAAGAAATACAATTAACACAAACCATGTATCTCTCATGCCATTCATATCCAAAAAAGAAATTAAATTAACAAAAAAACTTGTATAAGTGATGCAAAGCATTCTGAGAGTCCTTCAACTTCAGCCAATCAGAAGGCTGGTTAGAGAGATGTCGTGAGTAGTGTGCAACCTGCCATGCATGTTTTTGGAATGTGAGAGGAAAAAGGAGTACCTGGAGGAAACTCATGCAGGCATGGGGAGAACATGCTAACAGGCACTGTGAAATACCCTAAAGCAAGGGTCTTCCATCCTGTTCCTCGAGGGCCGGTGTCCTGCCTGTTTTCCACCTCTCCCTGGTGCAACACACCAGGGGCGATCGTTATCTAGCTTCTACAGACCTTGCTGACTATCTGATCATTTGAATCAGCTGTGTTGCAGCAGAGAGAGATGGAAAACCTGCACTTCACCGACCCTCGAGGAACAGGATTGAGGACCCCTGCCCTAAAGAGACTAAAAGACTAACGTGTACAAATCTAAGCTCTCAGTCTGTACGTTTATTAAGAGGCAGACACAACAAGGGAAGTTGCTGGGTCTTCACAGCCAATCAGCTCACTCATTAATGCTCTCATTGGTTGATCTCGAGCCGGGAACATAAATATGGGTGCATTTTTTTTTATTTACTTGTTTTAATGAATATTTTGACTGAGTGCAAGCGAGAGTGAAACTGAAGTGGGCAAAAACATGGAAGCAATATGCACGGCTGTGTGAAAAAGCAATTGAGAGCAAAAGTAAGCATCCTAAGTTGCGTTTCATTTGAAGTGCAATAATTACACCTGGGTTCGAGCTCATCTGTGAATTTGAGTCTGAGAAAGCTTTCAGTACATCGTGTAATGATAGCTGCATTCAGCATGGGAAGGAAAATAATGTCTCCCCTTGTTTATAATGTGAAAAAATACCCCGTTTAATAATGTGGAGTCCCCCGGCAATTAGTTTGAAGCGGGTAATGTATTTACAAATCTGTTTTTATGGTTAAATGTAGATTTTGAGACTTTTAATCAGGGGTCTTTTGTAGTCCGGAAATTATGTTAAGTGGATGTGAATAGAAAATTTGGCAGCTAATGAGCTTTATATGTATATGGATTATGAAAAAAAAATCGATAAGCACTGCTCTAAGCAGAAGACTATTTCCCTTTCTTTCTTTTTTTTTTCATCGTTCAGCCGCACTTTTGAGCTCCGACGAGAAGTATCCATTATTGCAATTGGTGAACAAGCACACACTTCCTGTTGATTCTTCATTTGTGTACACACACATACATTTCCTATTGGTGCTTCTTTGTGACTGACGAGCACAAAGGTAAGCAATGAGCAGTTCATTTTGCTGATCTACCACTGGGAGGCACACAGCTCCAAGCCTGGAGAATGGTGGTTAAGTTAGCCGTCACTAAATCAAAATAAAATTTTAATAAAATCAATAATTCCATAATGACTACTTTTTAATGAAATGCTATCAGAAATTAGTAATCAATCCCAAATTCAAATAATAAATATGGATGGTTATGCGTTTGTTACTAGTAATTTGTGCAAGGCAGCTGCAGATTGCATTATCATGTATGGTCTGTCTTTAGCTGCCCAACAGAATCCCTGAAGAATCCCCCACACTCTGCAGATAAATCAGTCAGCCATGTAAAGTCTGAAGAGAGAACATTCTGCCACTGTGAGCCATACGAACACAAAAACTCAATTTGTCATAAAAAACATTCAGTCAATCACCTTGGGAAAAAAAAACAATCCCCGCAGTCCTAAGATAAATAAGTGAAGTCAGGCAGTGCCTCTACTGTGACAAATGTACATTTCAAAATCTGGTGCCAGGCACCAAGTAAACCCCTTAGGCTATTTCTACAGTACTACCCTGTTTTGTATTATTACACGATAAGAAGACTACACCGGGCACCTGACTCATGGCCAAAATTATATTTTCATGTTGAATAAAGTCCTGACTTGTTCAGTTAATGTATTTTTAAGAACCATAAATTGTTCACGGCTATACATGTTTTACAAGAAAACAGCACAATGGGATAGTTATTTAAATTTGTTATTTGATTTATTGTTCATAGACACAGCTATTTTTGTGTAATTCAGAAGCTCGGTGATGAAGTGCTGCCTCCACGTGTGAAAATTCAACGGCTATCTTTTCTGTCTGTCTGACAGAGACAGTTTTACATATTTTTGTACAGAGTTTAGCCAGAGGGGTTAACAACTCCTGCTCTGACTGCAAGTGGGAGGGAGTCTCCAAAAAAAAAATCCAATTACTGCAGTCAAAAAGTCATTCAATTTGTTGCTTTAGGGGGTACAAAGAGTTATTAAATGTAAGTTAGTGGCACTGCATTGAGGATAATTAGTCATTCCTGAATGCTGTCCCCGAAACCAAATTCTTGGGTTTGTGCACCCTTGAGTAGAGGGGGTCTGAGCAGACAGTGGCTCATATGCATACCGCTGACTGCATCTTCAGAACAAGCTGATTTCTACAAGATAAATATGGTCTACCGAGGCAGCTCATCCAATCAGAGCTTGGTGCCATCCTGAACTCACCCGCACTCAAGATAAGTGATGCCAACAGTTTTGACTCCTTCGCTCTCTCCATCCAATCCCTTGTGGGCATGCTGAGGACTCTTGAAGGCTACAATGGCATTGAACTTATGTGTGGGTCGCACGTCGACCGACTGTTGAGTAAATTGCCTCCCTATTACCGTGACAGCTTTGTGGAGTATTGTCTCAATAGAGGAATCTTACAATCAGGTTCTGACCAAACCTACACGCTCCCTGATCTTGCTGCATGGCTCCACGTCAAATCACAAGCCAAACGCATCTCGAGCCGTGCCGCAGCCTTGTACCAGCCCGAGCCAAGCAAGACAGCTAAAACTACAAAGAAGTCTAGCTCAACTACTTATTAGGAGCAGTCCACGTCTGTTTTAAACTGTGAACGAAGAGTCCCTTCGTCCCAAGCCTGCAAAGCAGAAATCAGCTTCCAAGCCACAGCCCTACTGTCCTCACTGTGGCAATAAGGATCATTATCTGAACTCCTGTGACAATTTCAAGAAGCTCACCCCCACTCACATTGGCCAATGGATCAAGGATGGAAACCGCTGCTGGAAATGCGGCCGCAGCCACCTTGCTGAAAACTGCAACCTCAAACGTCCTTGTAAGGTCTGCCAAAAACAACACCTCACGGTCCTCTATAATTCCATCCGTGAAACCTCCAATGCCGTCCTGGTGGTGAACCCAGCTTCCACAAAGGTCTATCTTGACCGACCCAATCGTGCACAGCGAGTGATGCTAAAGGTGTTAAGAGTCCTCATTCATCATGGCAAGCAGGCGATAGAAGCATATGCAATCCTCAACGACGGTTCAGAACGGACAATCGTTTTGTCTCAAGTTGTCCGGTCCCTCAAGCTACCAGGAGTGCCGGAGACCCTTCCCATTGAGACGATACATCACAATGTAAAACAGCTGGAGGGCCTTACTGTCACATTTGAAGTGCCCCCTCTTGCCAGTCCTAACATGAAATACCTCGTCTCCAATGCATTCACTGCTGACGGACTATGCTTTGCTGAGCACAGCTACCCCATCGCTGCTCTACAAAGGGCATATAGGCACTTACGAGGCATCCCACTACAGGCTGTCGACCAGGTGCATCCACTCATCCTCATCGGCTCTGATATGTGCCATCTCATCACTCCGGTGCAGCCGACCATCAGTGGTCCCCCAGAGGGTCCTGTTGCAGTCTGTACACGCCTTGGCTGGTGCCTCCAGGGTCCCATGACTCCAGTCCAGAGCTGTCATAGTCCAGCTCAGTGTCTGCATATCGCTACAGCTTCGGTAAATACAGAGTTACTGCATCATGTGCAGCGCCTCTGGCGACTGGACACTCTACCCTACTGTGCGAAGGCAGTTACGAGGTCTAAGCTTGACCAACAAGCACTCAATCTTCTCCAAACCACCACAATCTGGGTCGACACAAGAGGAATTTCACGCTACGCTACGCCACTACTCCGTCGCTCTCCTCCCATTCCACTTCATGCCCCGAAGGAAGCAGCACTACCAAGTCTTTGCAGCACTGAACGTAGACTTGCCAAAGACCCATCCAAAGCTGCCACCTATTGTGCTGAGATCCAGAAGCTGGAAGTTGAAGGCTATGTGTGCACGCAGGTCGACTGAGTCTTGGTACATCCCGCACCACCTTGTACACCATAACGGCAAGTACCGAATTGTTTTTAATTGCTCCTTTCAATACAAAGGGCAAGTCTTAAACGAACAACTGCTCCCAGGCCCCACATTAGGTCCAACTTTGCTAGGAGTGCTCCAGAGGTTTCGCCAGCACAGCGTAGCTCTCAGTGGCGATATTCGAAGTATGTTCCACCAGGTGCTCTTGCTCGCCTCTGACAAACCCATCATGCATTTCTTGTGGAGAAACATGCAAAGAGAGGAGGAACCTGAGATTTATGAGTGGCAAGTCCTGGGACCACCTGCAGCCCCTGCTACGCAACATACGCTCTGCAGCGCCATGTGAAAGACTCCCAAGCCAACCAACAAGGACTTGCAGAAGTTGTGACACAAGCATTCTATGTAAACAACTGCCTTTACAGCACGCCTGATCCTGCACATGCCAAGGCTGTTGTGGATAGATTATGCAACATCCTCGCAGAAG
Organism: Idiotropiscis lumnitzeri; assembly: GCF_059441095.1. Lineage (NCBI taxonomy): Eukaryota > Metazoa > Chordata > Actinopteri > Syngnathiformes > Syngnathidae > Idiotropiscis > Idiotropiscis lumnitzeri. Next base: position 785,296 of record NC_142394.1, on the reverse strand, counting down.
GTGGCTTCGAGATAAGACAGTGGGCGAGCAATCTGCCTTCAGTCATCGAACACTTGCCCACCGACGCAAGATCTGTCGGTAGAGATCTGTGGTTGTCCCGTGTTAGTCATGACCTGGACGAGCCTACACTGGGTCTACAGTGGAACTGTCTCGATGACACCATGGGCTATCGACACCGCTCACCAGAGCCCCTTCAGCCCACACTGAGAAACCTGTACAAAACTCTGGCAAGCCAATACGAACCGTTGGGCTTCATTGTACCTTTTACAACTAGAGCCAAGGTTCTCATCCAAGATCTCTGGAAGCAGGATCTGAGCTGGGACGACCCCATAGAACATGAACAGCTTAAAGGGCGGTGGCTTACCTGGGTCGACGAGCTTCCCAACCTCCATCAAGTGCAGTTTCCCAGAGCCTACATGCCCCCCAGTGCTGATACCTCCACATCTACCAGGCAGCTTCACGTCTTCTGCGATGCATCGGAGAGGGCATACGGCTCGGTTGCTTACCTGCGAACAACTGACGACCAAGGTAATGTCCATATCGCCTTTGTACTGGCCCGCTCCCGGGTCGCTCCCAAGAAACGCCTTTCTATGCCTCGTCTTGAGCTCAGTGCAGCATTAACCGGAGCACAACTCATCAAGCTGCTTGAGACCGAACTCACCATCCCTATCCACCGAGTGGTTTGCTGGTCTGACTCCACCACTGTACTCCACTGGCTGCAATCTGAGTCTTGCCGCTATAAAGTGTTTGTTGGAACGCGGGTAGCGGAAATCCAGACGCTGACCGACCCGGCAAACTGGAGGTATGTTGATTCACCTCGCAACCCGGCAGATCACATCACTAGAGGTCTCACATTAAAGGAGTTGTTGGGCCATCAGCAGTGGAGATTAGGACCTAACTTTCTGTCAGAAGCCCCAGAATGGTGGCCAACTAGGCCCAACACCGCTGCCGCACCAGATAAAAGCGAGCTCAAGAAGAGTAGCTTCATCGGAGCAGTCGCCGAGCTACCTCGCCGCCAGCTACCTGACCCTAGCCAGTTCTCAACATGGACAGAACTGGTCAAGGCTACTGTGCACTCCCGTCATGGGGCGCTAACCCCGACGCTCAAATCAAGGCTTGAGACTTCACCAGCGCTGAGAGGGCCTTGTTAGATCAAGCCCAAGCCGATTCCTTCCCAGCAGAAGTTAAGGCCCTTAAGGTGCTGCGGCCACTCCCTTCAGGAAGCAGACTCGGTTCCCTTGCGCCGGAGTACGAGCAAGAAACTGGCCTCGTCCGTGTTGGAGGGAGGCTTCGACGAGCTACCAATCTTGAAGCTGAGACCATCCATCCGATCGTTATGGAACCAGGACACCCTCTCACATAGTTACTCATTAAGGATTGTGATGAAAGGCTCCACCATCCCGGCGCAGAACGCATCCTGGCAGAACTACGGCGCCAATTCTGGATCCTCCGAGGGCGCGAAGCGATCCGCAAGTACCAGTATGGCTGCCGTGATTGTCAGTTCTGGCGAGCTAAACCCCAGAGTCGAAGAATGGCCGATCTTCCGCCCTCAAGGCTGAGGCTCTACAAACCTCCCTTCTATTCAGTTGGTGTTGACTGTTTTGGCCCGTTCCCTATAAAGATAGGTCGTCGCCAAGAGAAAAGATGGGGCATTTTATTCAAATGCATGACCACAAGATACCTCCACTTGGACCGCCTCGAGAGCTTAGACTCTGACGCCTTTTTGATCTGCCTTCGCCGCTTTATAGCCTGCAGAGGGAGGCCATTTGAGATTCTTTGCGATAACGGCACGAACTTCACTGGTGGTTGCCGCGAACTCCAGGAGGCTTTCCAGGCAATGAGCTCTCCGCTTCAAGCACAACTCGCAGAGCAGAAGATACAGTTCCGATTTAATCCTCCAGCATTCCCGCACTTCGCAGGAACATGGGAGAGAGAGGTGAGGTCGATTAAAGCTTCCCTGAGAGTCGTCCTGAAAAAACAATTGATTCCGGAGCCAGTTCTATGCACACTACTCGTCGAGGTAGAAGGTATCCTGATTGCCAAGCCACTTGGATATGTTTCAACGGATATGGCTGATCCTGAACCCACAACACCGAATATCTTGCTCATGGGACGCAAAGATTCATCACTTCCACAAGCCATCTACGACAGTGAAAACCTTCTTGGGCGACGTAGGTGGCAACACAGCCAGGTGCTTGCTGATAATTTTGGTCATCCTTTGTCCGTCACTATCTACCTGGTCTGCAAGGTCGTCAGAAGTGGCAATCCGACTCCAAGGGGTTCAGTGAGTTCAGTGTTGGTCAGGTGGTCCTCGTCGTAGATCCTCGTTTCCCGAGAGCATTCTGGCCAGTGGGCACCGTAACAGAGACTTTCCCTGCTACAGATGGCCGGGTACGTACGGCTGCTGTAAAGGTACAGGAGAAGATCAACATCCGACCAGTCATCCGGCTGATCCCTCTTCCTCGGATGAGCGAAGACGACAACAACGATCGCAGCAGTCTTCCTGAGGATGGACAATTATCCTGTCAGACAATTGGGGGCGGCTGTGTCAGAAAGACTTGAGGGGGAACCTAAGTTTTGTTCCGCATCGACGCAGTATTAGGACATGTCTCATAATAAGGTAACACTTCCGCTCCTCTTGTGGCACCCGTTGGTGTGCATTAACTGATTAAAAGTAAGTATTCCGGTCGTGTTACGTATTGTTAACATATCTGTTCCAAATATGTGTTAATTGTTTCCCGTTTCGGCAACTTTCGCCGCGAGTATTGTCTCGTTTGTGTCGCCGCAGGTGGCGATAAGCTCCGGGATTTAGTCTGTGCTAAAAATAGAACAGTGCCGTTACAGCACCCGGCAGGCGCTATTATTGCCGTGTTGTACTCGTCATCATAGCGCTATTGTAGCCCTTGTTATGTCATTGTAATGTGAATGTAGATTTATGATCACTTTTGGTCTATATTCATATTAATTCTGACATATTGTTTTCTTCTGTTTCAGACAACACACACATACACACACACATATGCGCACCCACAGGCATATGCGCACACATGCACTCACATTCATACACGTATCTATACACTTCCAATTATATGTGACCCCCTTGTTGACATTAAAGCATTCAAGATATTCCAGTTTCCTGATTCTCTGACCGGAATCAACGGTCCATACTGCCCGCTTCAGCCAGTGTAATTTCTAAGCTAATGTGGACAATACTGCATTACTATATATATATATATATATATATATATATATATATATATATATATATATATATATATATATATATATATATATATATATGCGCAAGGGCAGGGGGGGTCCAGTACCTGGTCGACTGGGAAGGCTATGGTCATGAGGAGCGTCAGTGGATCGTGTGCGTGATCCGTTCAAGCCAGGTGGTCCGCCAGGAGGTGTCCGTTAAAGGGGGGGTACTGTCATGGTCCGTTCTTGTCCTGTCATGTTTTTGTTTTGTTTTTGCCCAGCTGGAGTGGGGGCGTTTCCTTCCAGCGCTTTGTCCCTGTTCATGTCGTCATGGCTGGAGAGACGCGCCAACCAGCCACGCACCTGTCACTTGTCAAGTCATTGATTACTGCTCTATTTAAGCACTCGACGCTGAGTTGTCAGCGTCGGAAAATTCTCCTCTTGCTCATGTTCATGGTTCCAAGTTGCGAATTCCTAGACACCTCGCTATTACATCCCGAGTACTTTGTTTGCGTTCATTGTAAGTGTTTTTCTCTTTTCGTTTACTGATCTTATCGGTTGAGCTCACTCGTTAATTGGCTTTCCTTGCCCTTCTGCGGCAAGCGATTTTTGTTCCATTTTGCCCCTTGCCTTTCGCAAGCTTTTTTCGTTCCCGTCGTTATTCCCCTGGTGTGAGTTTTTTCCACCAGCGTTTTCCATTGCACTTCTTCGGTCTTGCGTATTATTATATATATTGTCTTTTGTATAAATAAATATCTTTGCTAAATTCATCCTCCTATGTCTGCGCTTGAAGAGTCCTGATTCCATTTTCCAGCGGTCCTGGAAAATTACTTAAGATCTACAGGAGTCAAAAATACAACAACTGGTTCATGAAGCAAATTTGAAGCTTCATTTTCCCATCACGAGCTGTCGGCTTGTTAAGTGTGGTCTTTCTGAGGCACTGTAGTGCACATGCTTCAAAAAGATCGCGCTTAGTGGGAACAATGTAATTTTAAACAATAACATTACAATCATTTGACTGAAGATTGCTTCCATTTCTTCGCTTTATTTAAACTCCAAAAATCATCTGCATCTCAACCACTGTTTTTCAGATCGTTCCCTTTTTAACCTTTTTAATTGTTGCAGATTTTCTACAATATTTAACCACTTTTCCTATCAATTTCATATTCCTAATCTTTCTTTTACCTGATTGCACATAATGATAATCACTCAACTAGGGTTCGAGCCCCAACTCCTGATCCATAGTCAAGCTGAAAGTCATGGATGTAATATTACAGAGGATCCTGTGGTGGGTGTGAAAAATAAATAATTTTGCATCAACAAAACTGCACTCAGTGTAAATACATTTCATATCTGTCTTTTGTACAGTGCCGTGTAGTAGTCGTAAATTGAAAGCTGATTGCTGCTTCTCAAACAGTACCAGGGAGCTAAATACAAACAAATTGACGAGACAACAAGGAACACCTGGATAAGACACAATGGGTTGGAAGGAGCTGATTGGTCAGCACTAGCGAGGGGGACAACAAGCACAGGCGGACACAGTAAGCATTACAGAGAAACACAAAGGCACACAAGGAAACGAGGAAAAAGGTATATATATATATATATATATATATATATATATATATATATTGTAATGCCCGTCCCAGTGTTCAATGATGCACACAGTCGGAAATGGAAACACATTTGAACAGAAGCTGCTGATGGCCACAACTCACACCCACACGCTCCACATTCAGACTGACTGCCCCAGCCAATCTTCCCCAACCTAGTGGGATCTGAGGAACAAGGATCCACCACACGTCCTGAAATGGCGGGTGAGGCAGACCCTGTCTCAAATACAGGAACACCACTAGCCCGGTACGTTGCCAACTGGTCCCGATGTAGAGCTACTCTTCTGGCTTGAGGGGGAACCGCCACCCAATAAACTACCTCCCCTAGCTGCTCAAGTACCCGACATGGCCCGTCCCAATGGCTGTCTAGTTTGGGGCAGCGTCCCTTCTTTCTTTTGGGTGTATACCCCCATCCCGTTCACCGATCTGGAAGTTTCCCCCCCTTGCTCCGCACGTCATAGTTACGCTTTTGACGCGCACCGGCTTTCTCCATCTTGTCCCTAGCAAATGGATGTGCTGTCACCAGCCGATACTGCAGTCACAAGGCATACTCCAGCCCGGGACGGTCCTCTGAGCTGACTTAGAGGTCTCTCAAACGCCATCTCTGCCGGTGTACGGATTTCCCGCTCTAGCATCAGCAGAGCAGGCATGCAGTTCGTGGAACTTTGAACAGCTGAACGATAAGCCATCAGCACCAGCGGAATGTGCCGGTCCCAATCGCGTTGGTGTTTGGATGAATGCATGGAGCGGTTAAACCGTTCTACATCACTCTGCAGATGCAAAGGGGTGGTGCGTGTCTTGCGCATGTCCAGGCGTTGACAAAGAGCAGCAAAAACCCTGGACTCAAAATTTCTGCCCTGATCACTGTGGAGAATATCTGAGGGCCAAATCGCCAAAACATGCCCTCCAATAGCGCATCCGCTACTGTCACTGCCTCCTGGTTTGGCAGTGCGTATGTTTCAGGCCACTTTGTGAAGTAATCCATCGCACAGAGCACATAACGGTTCCCTCTGTCTGTCATGGTAAAAGGGCCCATAATGTCCACAGTAACCCTGTCCATGGGCACCCCAACCTTCTCTTGCTGAAGCGGTGCCTGAGATTGGTCTTGTGGCCCTGTGTAGGCTGTACACTCATCACAACGCTGGCAGAAGTCCTCCACGTCCCGTCAATATTGACCCCAGTCGAACCCTTGGCGCAGCCTAAAGATTGTCTTTGTGCTGCCAAAATGTCCTGAGCCGGTGCCCCTGTGGCATGCTCTGAGCACCACCTCTCTGATAACTCCAAATACCACCACCTGTCACCTCTCCTGACTGGTTCCTTCCAGGTACGCTGCAGCACACCGTTCTTCATACGCAACACAGCAAACTTGCTCCAAAGGCCTTCGGTGCCAAGAGAGAGTCCCGTCACGCCTTCCCAGGGTGGTCTCCTGCCACTCTGGACCCACTGTAGCACAGGGTTGAGATACACGGTCCTCTTCCTGCTTGACAGTCCACTCTGCAGCGTCCACAGCCTCCAATGCGTAACATGATGGTCCAGCAGCAGTCGCCTCCCCACGCAGCTCAAACTGCCTGGCATCCCGCCGGTTGCAGTAGCTCCTGCTAACAACAGCACACGGCCACCAGGAAAGGGCATCAGCATTAGTATGCTGAGCCCCGGTCCGATGAACCACAGCGAAGTGTGACGCCTGCAGCTCCTCCCGCGCACCGTGCCACTTGGCCCTCTGGCTCCCTGAACGACATCAGCCGCTGTAGTGCAGCATGATCTGTCCTGATGATGAAAGGCATGCCACGCAGGTAGTATTTGCAATGGCGTGACGCCAAAACAACAGCCAGCAGCTCACGTCTGGTGACACAGTATCGTCGTTCACTCTTATTGAAAGTACGGCTGAAGTAGGCCACCACCCACTCACCTTCCGGCCCCAATGTGACAAAACTGCCCCCATATTGACATTGCTAACGTCCATGTCCAGCTCAAAAGCCAAGGCTTGATCTGGTGGTGTGAGAACAGGAGCACTCATGAGGGCCTTTTTTAGGCTGGAGAATGCCTCCTGACAGTGTCCGCATGGAGGGCTGGTTGTCTTGAAGAAGGCGGAAGAAGTGGGCTTCAATGCAAGAAAATCCCTTAACGAATCGCCTGTAGTATGAGGCCAGCCCCAAAAAGCTCTTCAGCTGCTTCGTGTCCTTTGGGACTGATCAGTCTTTGATGGCGCTGACCTTCTCTTCCAGTGTCCTGATGCTGTCAGGTTTAAGTGCCCTGACGCCTTGTGGGAGAGCTTACTAAAGGTGACCGAGGCCAGAAAGAACCAGGCCGCGGCAGGGAGGGAGTGACAGAGAGAGAGCGAGCAAGCAGGTGACCTGCTCGCAGCTGCTCGGCTCCGTAAGACTCCCTGGCTTCCCGCCCCACCACCTCCGCTTTTATTAGAGCTTGAAGCAGACTCATAACGAAACAGAAATTAGCTCATCATGGCTTACAACAAAAGCAAGGAAACAGAAACTTAACTCATAACGAAAGTTAGATTAGACAACAGAAACTTAAATCTATAGCAAAAATGTAGGTGTGTGTGCGTGCGCAATCATTAATGCAATTAGTGTATAAAAACCTGATTAGAAATACACAAACTGATTATAAAAGGTTACTTGAGGTTATTATGATCTTCAGCTTATCTTACAATGCCCTCACCGTTCACTGTGTGGCCCAGGAACTCCACATCCCGGCGCATGAAGTGACACTTTTCTGGGTGCAGTTTCAATCCAGCCGCTGCAATTCTTCCCAGCACCAGCCTCAGGGTAACTATTGTGGCCTGAAAGGTCCCACCATGGACGAGGACATCATCTAAATGCACCAAACACTTTTGCTTTGGAATGTTAGAGAGCACTGTTTCCATCAAGTGCTCAAATGTCCCTGGTGCATTACATAGGCCAAAACTCATGACCTTAAACTGCCAGAGTCCTCGGGTGGTGCAAAACGCCATCTTGGGTCTGGAGTCAGCGGGGAGGGGGACTTGCCAGTAGCCACTGCGCAGGTCAAATGATGAGAACTACGCAGACCCTGACACCAGATCCAATGTCTCGTTTATCCGCGGGAGTGGGTAGCAGTCCTTCCTTGTCACCTTATGAAGCGGCCTTTAGTCCACACAAAACCGCGGTCTGCTGCTCTTTTTTCTGGGAACCACGACCACACCAGATGCCAATGGACTGTCGGAAAGGCTCAATGATTTCTGCCTCGAGCATGGCATGGACCTTCTGTTCCGCAGCCTCCTACTGCACCAGAGGCAGGCCTCGGGGCCATACCTTTACTGGTCGAGTGTCCCCGCTGTCAATGTCTAGGGTAGAAGATGGCGGCGAGTGAGTGAGATGGCAGTAACTCTCTCCACTCAAAACTTTGCCTAAAGCAATTAAATCGCCAACCCACTGCACTTAAGTCTGAACTCCAAGCAGCTAACTAAAGACTTTCCTCACAATGCCTCCAAAACAACTAAAGCAATCAAACAAGGACCGCGATGCACCAGAGTTGTGCAATGCCACGACTCAGCTTAACGTCTGTCCCAACTTTAGCAACGACAGTGCTAATGCTCATGCTAGTCCTTCAACTACCGCTGTTCCTATAACGGAGACTTTGCTTAAAAGTATTTCAGTGGCTGTGGCCGAGCAAGGGCAGAGTATTCTAAAATCTGTGAATGAGACAACTGGGAAGCTCGAAGCAAAGATGGATGATATGGTGAAGCGTATTGACGATGCCGTTGTCACTACAGCGGCACTTGTTGCACGCCAAATGGAGGCTGAAACACGCATTTCTCGCTTGGAGGATGATATGGCTCAGATAAAAAAGCAAATCGATGCTTTGGGGAAAACTAACAAGGATCTCCGGGCCAAAGTAACTGACCTGGAATGTCGACAAAGACAGAAAAACATCAGGCTGCTAAACCTAAACGAGTCAACCGAAGGGAGAGACCCGCTTGTGTTTTTCGAGGGGTTTATTCCCAAACTACTGCAGCTACCTGTCGCGTCTGTGGCCATCGAGAGTGCCCATCGGGCTTTTGGAATACATGGTGATGGTCGTCCACGCCCCGTTGTGGTGAAACGTCAGCGCTCTCGAGATGTCTCCATTGTGTTTGAAGCTGTGAAACGCCTTGGGAATCTTCAGCATGAGGGGCAACCGCGAATTACCCGCAACATTCCACCTGATGTCCGGGCTTCGAGGAGAGCCTTCAATACGGTGTGCGCGAAGCTCATCAGAAAAAATACTCGCTTCAGAATGGCATATCCTGCGATCCTGTCCTTCAAGGCAAATGGAGTACTGAAGACATTTAAGGATCCTAACGAGGCTGAAGCTTTCCTCTTAACCATCCCGTAACTGGTAGAGTAGCCTCTGTTGCTGTGAATATAGTCACCGGAGTTGAGTGTTAATTTGCCCCTCAGAACTGACTGAACTGTGATATTGTATAATATGGGCTAAACTTTCCTTGTTATATGGCAACACAATATATGGAGAGTATGACAACTACTAAGTTTTGAGTGGTAGTTAGAGGTTATGTTTTGTGTAATTTTATTTTTATATTTTTATCTTAATTCACATGGTGCTCAAATAAACAATAGTATGGTCCTAGGCTCTTTACATAAAATTAATTGTGATGTTCTGAATAGGGTACAAAAAAGACATGGGAATAATTGATATAAATTGTAGTAGAGAGTATAATAAATTTGAACAGTACCGTCATGACCCTATAAATTGTACCTGTGAATAACCCTGAAGATCTAAAACAAAATGATTTATCATCATCAGTCATGCACCTAAATATACGAAATCTTAAAAACAACATGATGAGCTGGTTTCATTTCTTGCCAGTAGTTGATGTTATTGCAAGTAGCGAAACTTGGATGAATGACCAAACATATATAGATATTTATAACTTAGATGGATACATATTGCATTACAAGAATAGAATTGGTAAAATATAAATTAGAGAGCTGTTAGCCGGATACCGGCCACCCAATTCTGACTATGGTACATTTAGAGCTCACCTTGAAAGTTTTCTCCATCTTTTAAATCAGACAAATAAAAATGGCATTATTATGGGGGACTTTAATATCGACATATCAAATAGAGATACAATAGGAATGGATTTTCAAAATATTCTCTTCTCCTCATCTTTTTATGCAACTATTGATAAATATACGCGAGTTACAGAGAAAAGTGGGCCCATTATTGACAACATTATTACCAATGTGCAAAACTCTGGAGGTAAATCCGGTGTATTACATTCAGATATAACAGATCATTGTGTTTCTTATGAACTGGACCATAAGGCCACTTGTTCCATGTACCAAGAGAAAAGTCCAGATTCTAACTGACAAAAGCCTTAAAAACCTAACTCACATCTCCAAACAAAAAACTGGGATGTTATTTATTGTTCTAATGATCCAAACAATGCATTTGACGACCTAATTCATGAAATTAGAGCTTGCAGACCCAATCAAATAAAACGACTAAGGAAGATAATTTACCAGACAATTTTAACAAATGTTTTGCCTCTGTTGGAAAAAATCTATCTCAACAAATTTCTGCAACAGGTGGCTCAAATTACAAATATCTAAAAAAGAATTACCCCAATTCATGCTATTTTAATCCTACTTGTAAAATACATATAACCAATATTATAAACAAGATGAAATGTTCACACACAACTGGCGCTGATGGTATTAGTAGTAAGATTCTTAAAACCATTGTGCATGTGATAGCTGAGCCTCTTGCTCATATAATAAAGTTATCTCTCCAGCTCGACGTTGTTCCAAAGGTGTCAAAAATAATACCAGTATATAAGTCTGGTAACATTAATGAAATGCAAAATTATAGGCCCATATCAATATTACCAACCCTTTAAGAAGTACTAGAAAGAGCGGGCCACTTGAGACTGGTAGCCTACTTAAAAAAACAAATTATACTGGTTTCTTCACTGTCTGGCTTCAGGAAACAGAGTAATACATGCATGGCCACTTTGGATTTGCTTGAGAAAGTAAACGATACTTTTGAGAAGGGAGAAATTGGTATTGGCATTTTTCTCAATCTCACAAAGGCATTTGATACAATTGATCACTCTACTCTACTTGGGAAGTTGGGGCATTATGGTATCAGGGGTATAGCACAACAGTGGTTCAAGGACTATCTTCAGGATAGACTGCAATATGTAAATGTAAATGGGGAAAACTCAGGTCTGGAAAACGTTACATTTGGAGTTCCCCAGGGATCCATTCTGGGCCCCCTTTTCTTTATTGTGTATATTAATGATTTTGGTTACTGTTCGCACAATATTCATGAAATTCTTTTTGCAAATGACACAAATATATTTGTTTCACATAAAGATATTGATCAGCTTGTAATACTCTTAAATGAGAAGTTATCAATGGTAAATACTTGGTTCAAATGTAACAAGTTATCCTTGAACATCACCAAAATGAATTGTATTGTCTTCAGCATGAATGAACATAAATACAGTGATCGTGAATTGAACATAACTATTGATGGCAGACTTATTAACAAAGTTGAGTCCACTAAATTCTTAGGAATCCATATTGACCAGTCTTTAAATTTTAAAAAGCATATTGATGAGTTGTTTAAAAAACTATCATAAATAGTCGGATTATTTTGCAGACTAAAACAATTGCCCCCATTAGAGGAATTACTAACTTTGTATCAATCACTGTTTGAGCCTCAGCTGAACTATTGTAATATTATTTGGAATAATACTTACCCTACATATACTGCCAAATTACTCATATTACAAAAAAAAGCCATAAGGGCAATATCTGACTCTAAATATAATTCTCCTACAAATGCCCTCTTCCAAAAGTATGGTCTCCTAAAGCTTCCAGAATGTAACATTTTTCACAACCTATGTACAATGTATAATGTGGTTAACAGGCTAAATAAGATAAGATAAGATAAGATGTCCTTTATTAGTCCCACAATGGGGAAATTTGAGGTGTTACAGCAGCAAAGATATAGATCACACAGAGTCGGCGGCGTAATGTAGCCGTTAATGTATAACATTAGCAGCAGACATTCAGAAAAAGCATGCAAATATACACAGTATAAACGTATCTAAGTGTAAGGAAACACTCCTAATGTTTGTCCATTATACGGAGGGGGAAATGCTGTAATGATAAAAACTACTGAATGATTGAAAATACTGCAATCATAAAAATATTGCAATGATAAAAGTACTGTAATGGTAAGAGTACTGAAATGATAGAAAAGTACTGCATGATAGAAAATACTGCAATGGTAAAAGTACTGTAATAGTAAAAGTACTGCAACGATAGAAAAATACTGCAATGATGAAAGTACTGCAATGGTAAAAGTACTGCAATGGTAAAAGTACTGTAATAGTAAAAGTACCGCAATGATAGAAAAATACTGCAATGATAAAAGTACTGCAATGATAAAAGTACTGTAATAGTGAACATCCTGCAGTGGTAGAAATACTACAGTGATAGAAGTATTGTAATAAGAATACTGTAATGGTAAACAAAATACATCATTGGTCAATATTTAAGTACACCCTTGGCTGAAAGTACAGTAGTAGTTAATATTGCATCCTAGGACTGCACAATTGCACTAATGCCCTCCCGTTTGTAGGCCTGACCCAATGTTCTTGTTAAAAAGTCTGACAGCAGTTGGCAGGAAGGAGCGGCGAAATCTCTCTTTGGTACAGCGAGGGTGTAAAAGTCTGTCACTGAAGGAGCTGTAAAGTGTTCTCAGAGTGTCATTGAATGGGTGGGCTGGTTTGTCCAGCATTGATGACAGTTTTGCCGTCATCCTTCTGCCCCCCACTGAGTCCACAGAGTCCAGGGAGCAGCCCAGGACAGAGCTGGCCCTCCTCACCAGTTTGTCCAGTCTCTTTTTGTCTCGGCCCGAGATGCCTCCTGCCCAGGAGACCACTCCATAGAAGATGACTGATGAAACCACCGAGTCATAGAAGTTCCTGAGGAGTGTTCCCCGAACGCCAAAGGACCTCAGCCGCCTGAGTAGGAAGAGTCTGCTCTGACCCTTCCTATAGAGAGCGTCTGTGTTGTCGCTCCAGTCCAGTTTATTGTTCAGATGAACACCCAGGTACTTGTAAGTTGAGACCCTCTCAACGTCTGTTCCCTGGATATTCACTGGTGCAGGTGGAGAGTGCCGACGCTTGCGGAAATCCACCACCAGCTCTTTGGATTTCCCAGCGTTGATTTGGAGGCGGTTCTGCTGACACCAGTCCACGAACCCCTGCGTAACCCCTCTGTACTCCCGATCGTCATCGTCAGTGATGAGGCCGACAATCGCAGAGTCATCAGAGAACTTCTGCAGGTGACAGGTTGTGGAATTGTATTTGTAGTCCGAGGTGTAGAGGGTGAACAGGAAGGGAGCCAGCACAGTTCCCTGCGGCGCTCCCGTGCTGCAGAGGAGCACGTCAGACACACAGTCCTGTGTTCTCACGTACTGTGGCCGGTTTGTGAGGTAGTTGTGAATCCATGTGATGAGGTGGTGGGCCACTCCCGCCTGCTCCAGCTTGTCTCCCAATAAGGCGGGCTGGATGGTGTTGAAAGCACTTGAGAAATCAAAGAACATGATCCTCACCGTGCCCCCCGCCTTCTCCAGGTGGAAGAGTGAAGTGTGGAGCAGGTAGATGATGGCATCATCCACACTGATGCCAGGCTGGTATGCAAACTGGAGTGGGTCCATTGAGGAGCTGACCAGGGGGCGCAGATGGACGAGGACCAGTCTCTCCAGGGTCTTCATCAGATGAGACGTCAGCGCCACTGGTCTGAAGTTGTTGAGCTCGTTCGGATGGGGTGTCTTTGGAACCGGAACCAGGCAGGATGTTTTCCACAGCTGGGGGACTCTGCCCAGCTTCAAGCTCAGGTTGAACATGTGCTGGACGATTCCACACAGCTGGTCTGCGCAGGATTTGAGGAGCTGGGAGCTGATCCCATCTGGGCCTGCCGCCTTCCTCGCCTTCATCTTCCTCAGCTGGTTCTTCACCTGAGATGTTGTGAGGAACAAGGCTGAGCAGGAGGAAGTGGTGGTTGTCTGATGAGGCTGGGAACTGGAGCCTGTGGAGAGAGAGAGGGGCGAGAGAGGGGGAGAGAGGGTCTTGTTCGCAGTGGCAGGAGGGGTGGGTGGGGGCTGCATCAGGGAAGCCTGAGCGGGGTCAGACATTTGATCAAACCTATTGAAAAATAGGTTCAACTCATTTGCCCACTGAAGCCCCCCCCCCTTCTGGGTCTTACCTGCTTGTCCGTGGCCTGAGATGGTCTTCAGGCCCCTCCAGACATCCCTGGCATTGTTCCGCTGCAGTTGTTCTTCCATCCGCATCTTGTAGGACTTTTTCCCCTCTCGGATCCTCCTTCTCAGCTGACGCTGCACTCTCTTCAGCTCGTCCTTGTCGCCTGAAACAAAAGCCCTCTTTTTCTCCTTCAGGAGAGCTTTAATGTCCGGTGTGATCCAGGGTTTGTTGTTGGAGAAACATCTTACAGTCCTGGTGGGAATGGTGTTCTCCATGCAGAAGTTAATATAGTCTGTAACTGTGTCTGTTAAACCATTAATGTCCTCACCGTGAGCTTCGCTGAATACCTCCCACACAGTTGTGTTGAAACAGTCCTTCAAGGCCTCCTCGGCTTCTCCGGACCATCGCTGAACTGTGCGTGTCACAGCTGGCTGCCTGCGGACGAGAGGTTTGTACACAGGCAGGAGAGCAACCAAGTTGTGGTCAGCTTTGCCCAGCGGGGGGAGGGGCAGTGACGTGTACGCCTCCTTGGTGTTGGCATAGAAGAGGTCCAATATTTTATTGTCTCTGGTTTGGCATGTTACATATTGTGTGAATGAAGGCAGAGAGGAGGAAGGAGAAGCATGATTGAAGTCACCAGAGATAAGGAACAAGGCATTTGGGTGCTGTGTTTGTAGCCTGCTCACAGCTGCATTCAGTACATCACAGGCTGTCTCACCGTTAGCAGAGGGAGGCACGTACGCCGCCATCGCGATCACATGACTGAACTCTCGCGGTAAATAGACCGGACGCATGCTAACAGCTATCATCTCAATGTCCCGACTGCAAAGTTGATCCTTAACAGTTATATGCCCAGGGTTACACCATCTATCATTAACAAACACAGCCAGCCCTCCCCCTTTTCTCTTACCGCTCTCCAGTGTCCTGTCCGCGCGTAGTATTTGGAAGCCGTCCAATTCCACGACGGCGTCCGGCGTTAGCTCTGTTAGCCACGACTCCGTGAACACCAGCAAGCTAGCCTCCCGGACAATCCTCTCGTGCCGGGTTAGCGCTGTTAGCTCGTCCATTTTGTTGGAGAGGGATCGAACATTCCCCATAATAACGGACGGGAGGACGGGGTGATATCGTCTCCTCCTTGCCTGGCGTTTAGCCCCCGCACGACATCCCCGTCTCTTCCTCCTCAGCTCGCGGGGAATATCGGGTCTCGCTCCGGGAGCACACGCGGGGTTAGCACGGAGTGCTAACAGCTGATCTCTTGTGTACACGATCGATCCGTAGCTCCGAGTTTCGTCTCCGGACACGATCGCGCAAAAAACAGCCCCCAACAGTAGTAAAACCACCGCAAGTTGGATGTCCATTGCTGAGGTGAGGTAAAAATAAAATAAAAAAGGGTAAAGGGAAAAAACACACGAAAAAGGCTCAATAGTGAGCCACGCTGCTGTAAACAGGCAGCCACTCGCGCGGCGCCGGAACCGGAAAAACTAAATGGTGTGAACTCATTCCACTGTACTCTTCCTCTCACCTACATAGTACTCGGAACAGGTTGCACTTGAAAGGGAAATATAGGAAATTAAAATCCACTCGATTCAGTATATGTTATAGGGGCCCACAAATATGGAATGAATTGGATAATGAAATAAAACAATCTGCTACGCTTTCTATAGTTAAAAGAAATCTGAAGCGCAAGCTACTGGAGAATTATGTATCTGAAGATTTTGCAGTCAAATGACTTAGAGGTTAAACCTTTCTCTTTTACACGGATTACTGAGTTATCATTGGTTATTATATGTCATGTGTCATTATCCACACCGCTTATCCTGTAAAGGGTCGCGGTAGGGTGTTGGAGCCTTTCTCAGCTGACTACGGGTGGAAGGCGCACTACACCCTGAACTGGTCGCCAGCCAGTCACAGGGCAGGCATAGACACCGTCACTCGGGCGAGTGTACCACTACACCATCAGTGACTTCTTCATTGGTTATTATTTAAGTTGAAATGTACATGAACTGGTCTATCATATCTGTTTCAGCACCACACTGAAATTTTGATTTGCATGTCTTTTTTTTCTTTTCATAACTCAACTATGAGCCGTTGCCTAGCACTGTAAACGTCTTGTAAATGATGTTTATATCAAATTGATTATATCAGTACAAGATAAATCTTTTGTTTGGTGGTGGTGTGCTGGATCCCTGTTCATAAGCTTTTAGCTTCAGAGGCAGTCCATTTCTTTCACAATGTAAACAGTATTTTGTTTTGAATACATTATGTATGAAATAAACAACTTAAAAAAATACAAAAAAATGTAGGGCTCAACCAAGTGCGTGAGGCCCAACTCATTCTCACTGAGGGCAAAAATGTTTTCAAAGTCCCACATGCAAATATATATATATATATATATATATATATATATATATATATATATATATATATATATATATAATATATATATATATATATATATATATATATATATATATATATTAGTGCTGTCAAGTGATTCATTTTTTAAACAAATTCATCATAAAAAATCCCATGATTAATCACATTTTTCAACTGCTATTTTTGCGAAGCTTATAACAGATATTTACTTGAATAATATCTTGGAATTGATGCAAAATCACCAAATATGAAGTATATTTAATTCAAAGACTGTTCTAATATCTTTCTTGGATTCTTCAATACGATCTAAATGGAGACATCTTTGCAGACATTTATTTTCGAAACATTTCTCAAAACTGCCCACAAGCGCCACGCTCCAGCAGTGTTGGTTTGCAAGGCCCAGTGGTAACTTAAACACAGTGTTTTGTTCTGAGACGTGCTAAAGACAGCTAATATGGCACAAAAGTATGCAAATTATTTTTTAAGTAAATCAAACTGAGTTAACAGAGTTAAAATATTTAACTGAGTTAAAATTTTTTGGATTAATCACCTGAGTTCATGCTTTAATTTCGAGAGTGTCGTGACATGTCTTAATGTATCCGTTGCTACACAGTTGCTTTGGTCCTTTAATGCTCTGTTCTTTTTCTGTTCTAATGCTCCAGCCGTGTTTCAGGCACTTATCAATGACATTCTCTAAGATATGCTTAATCAGTTTGTGTATGTTTATCTCGATGACATTTTGATTTGCTCTCGAACCCCAGAAGAACATGTCCAACACGTTAGACTAGTTCTGCAGCGCCTCCTAGAAAACAAACTCTTTGTCAAAGCAGAAAAATGTGAGTTTGGGGTCCCTTTTGTTAGTTTTCTTGGCTATATTCCTGTCCAGGGTCAGCTTAGGCCAGATCCCGCTAAAATTGAGGGAGTGGCTAATTGGCAAGTCCCTTCTTCACGCAAACAACTCCAGCAGTTCCTCGGGTTTGTAAACTTCTACAGCAGGTTCATCCGTGACTACAGCAAGGTCGCCGCACCCCTCACCCAACTCACCTCCACAGCCTCTGCATTTGCATGGAACCCCAAAGCTGATGCTGCCTTCAAAAGCCTCAAACAACTGTTCACCTCTGCCGCTCTCAAGTCCTCATTCATCCTGATCCTGCTCTACAGTTCATCGTCGAGGTGGATGCGTCCAACTCCGGGGTTGGAGCCGTGCTCTCCCAGAGAAGTTCCATAGATAAAAAGGTACATCCATGTGCATTCTTTTCACGCAAATTGTCACCCGCAGAGAGAAACTATAATGTCGGTAACCGTGAATTGTTGGCTGTGGTGGCTGCACTTCAGGAGTGGAGACGTTGGCTGGAGGGAGCTGACATCCCCTTCCTGGTACTAACAGATCCCAAAAACCTCACGTATCTGCAATCTGCCAAGCGCCTGAATTCCCGACATGGTCGGTGGGGCCCTATTCCTAGGGCGCTTTAATTTTTCCCTGTCTTATCGTCGAGGCTCCTGTAACGTTAAGCCTGATGCTCTCTCCCGCATGCATGATCAACCTTCAGAGAGGCAGGATCCGGAGACCATCATCCCCTCTTCGAGTTTCATAAAGGCGGCTGGGTGGGACATTGAGCGAGCCGTATTGCAGGCCCAACAGCAGCAACCAGATCCTGGCTCGGGCCCTACAGATCGACTCTTCGTCCCAGATTCTGTCCACTCTCAAGTCCTGCAATGGGGACATACTTCCAAGTTGGCTTGTCATCCTGGTGTGAATCGAACTCTCCAATTCCTGCGGCAACGCTTCTGGTGGCCCCGAATAGCTCAAGATGTCAGGGAGTTTGTCGCCGCTTGCCACACCTGCTCTCAGGGGTGTCATGGTCCGTTCCGTCATGTCATGTTTTTGTTTGTGTTTTGCTCAACGGGCGTGGGGGCGTTCCTTTCCAGCGCGTGTCGTGTTGGCTGGAGAGACGCGCCCACCAGCCACGCACCTGTCACTCGTTGACTTCCTTGATCACCTCGCCGCTGAAGAGACGCGCCACCTGCGCCGCACCTGTTACTCGTTTACTCATTTCATAGTTACTACTTATATACTACTTATATACTACTATTCGGCGTCGGTGCATTGCCCCTTTTTGCCCTATTTCCGGACATCACTGCCTTGCTTTGCCATTTCTTCATGCCACTGTTACTCTTTGCTCTCGTTCATGCTCATAGATCACAGCTCAGGTTATTTGTCACTGTCCCTGTTTCATAGTCCAGTTTAGTTCTGTCCCGTCGCGTTTTGTTCGTCCTCATTGTTTTGTTCATTTGTTCCAAGTACCTGTGCCCTTTTGTTTGTTTGGTTAATTAAACTCCCTTTAAGTTAGCCTGGCCTTGGCTTCCCTGCATTTAGGTTCCCCCTCTTCCTCTCCTACCTCCTCCACCCGCGGAGCGTAACAGAATGCACCGACCAAATGTGGACCCAGCGGGAAGCTCACGGCGGCGTCATCGACGTCGCTGCTCCAACTACCACCCTCCTCAGCCTGCCGACCAACCCCGTACCCTTCACGTAGGTTCCGTTTTTCGTTCCACGTCTGTTTCTCCCCTTTCGTTTCATGTTGACGTTAATGATTACCCGCCTGTCATACCTCCCCATCTCATCATAGACTCGGATTTTGAAGACGATTTTGAGCAACCTGCCATTTCACCCCCTCAAGTTTTCGTTGATTTGGATTTTGAGGATGATTTTGAGCACATATATAACCTTTTAGATGCCCAGCGCGACACAGATTCTGTTAGGCCCAGTCACTTCCCTTCCCTGAACAATTTCTGTCACCTTTTTCTTTTGAGTTTTTTGAGTCCACTCCAAGTAGAGGTTCTGCCACTCCCCACTCTACCACGCGCGCTTCACTCCCCGGTCACGTAAATCACCGCCACTTCGTTCACCTCGTCCACCTCGTCCACCGTCGTTTTCTGCACCTTGTCGCGTTCCCATTGCGTTTCATAGTCCACGCTCACCAGCACCCGTAGTCTCGGTCCCTCGTGTCTCCCGTTCCCCTGAATCCCTATGGCGGCAGGCTGATAGGGATCAGGTCCCCCGTCTCGGCTGCGCCAGGCCCGCCTAATGCGCCCAGCCCGCCGCCGCCTCCACATCAGCTGCAGCAACCCATGCCGCCTCCACGTCAGCTGCAGCAACCCATGCCGCCTCCACGTCAGCTGCAGCAACCCATGCCGCCTCCACGTCAGCTGCACAGACCATGCCGCCTCCACGTCAGCTGCAGCCGCCCATGCCGCCTCCACGTCAGCTGCAGCCTCCAGTGCCGACCCCTCGTCAGCTGCAGCCTCCAGTGCCGGCCCCTCGCCAGCTGCAGCCTCCAGTTCCGGCTCCTCGCCAGCTCCCGAGTCCCGTCCCGGCGCCTCGCCAGCTGCCGAGCCCCGTCCCGGCGCCTCACCAGCTGCCAAGCCCCGTCCCGGCGCCTCGCTAGCTGCCGAGCCCCGTCCCGGCTGCTCACCAGCCGCAGCGCCCAGTTCCGGCTCCTCGCCACCTGCTGCTTCCGCCCCAAGTCCATGTTCCAGCAGAGCACGTCTTGCGTCCGTCCCAAGTTAATGTTCCAGCGGAGCACGTCCTGCGTCCGCCACAAGTCCATGTTCCGGCGGAGCACGTCCTGCGTCCGCCCCAAGTCCATGTTCCGGCGGAGCACGTCCTGCGTCCGCCCCAAGTCCATGTTCCGGCGGAGCACGTCCTGCGTCCGCCCCAAGTCCATGTTCCGGCGGAGCACGTCCTGCGTCCGCCCCAAGTCAATGTTCCGGCGGAGCACGTCCTGCGTCCGCCCCAAGTCCATGTTCCGGCGGAGCACGCCCTGCGTCCGCCCCAAGTCCACGTTCCGGCGGAGCACGTCCTGCGTCCGTCCCAAGTCCACGTTCCGGCGGAGCACGTCCTGCGTCCGCCCCAAGTCCACGTTCCGGCGGAGCACGTCCGGAGTCCGTCCCAAGTTCCTGTTCCGGCGGAGCACGTCCGGAGTCCGTCCCAAGTCCCGGCCTCTGCGGCGCCCGGCCCGCCGCTGCTCCAAGTCCCTGTCTCTGCTGCGCCCGGCCCGCAGCCGCTCCAAGTCCCTGTCTTTGCTGCGCCCGACCCGCCGCCGCTCCAAGTCCCTGTCCCTGCTGCGCCCGGCCCGCCGCCGCTCCAAGTCCCTGTCTCTGCTGCGCCCGGCCCGCCGCCGATCCAAGTCCCTGTCTCTGCTGCGCCCGGCCCGCCGCCGCCCCAAGTCCACGTTCCGGCGGAGCACGTCCGGAGTCCGTCCCAAGTTCCTGTTCCGGCGGAGCACGTCCGGAGTCCGTCCCAAGTCCCGGCCTCTGCGGCGCCCGGCCCGCCGCTGCTCCAAGTCCCTGTCTCTGCTGCGCCCGGCCCGCAGCCGCTCCAAGTCCCTGTCTTTGCTGCGCCCGACCCGCCGTCGCTCCAAGTCCCTGTCCCTGCTGCGCCCGGCCCGCCGCCGCTCCAAGTCCCTGTCTCTGCTGCGCCCGGCCCGCCGCCGATCCAAGTCCCTGTCTCTGCTGCGCCCGGCCCGCCGCCGCTCCAAGTCCCTGTCTCTGCTGCGCCCGGCCCGCCGCCGATCCAAGTCCCTGTCTCTGCTGCGCCCGGCCCGCCGCCGCTCCAAGTCCCTGTCTCTGCTGCGCCCGGCCCGCCGCCGCTCCAAGTTCCTGTCCCGGCGGCGCCCGACGACCCGCCGCCTTTCCAAGTTCCTGTCCCGGCGGCGCCCGACGACCTGCCGCCGCATCTCGTCTCTCCCTCTGCGGCGCCCGACGAACCGCCGCGGCATCTCGTCTCTGCCTCGGCGGCGCCCGACGAAACACCGCTGCATCTCGTCTCTGCCTCGGCGGCGCACTCCTTGCGGCTGCCTTGGCCTCCCGGACGTCCGCCTGAATGGCCACGGCTGGACTCACTGGTCTGGCCTCCCGGACGGCCGCCTGAATGGCCACGACTGGACTCGCTGATCTGGCCTCCCGGACGTCCGCCTGAGTGGCCACGACCGGACTCGCTGGTCTGGCCTCCCGGACGCCCGCCTGACCGGTCTCGATTGCGGGTCGTGGTCCCGCCTTCCGGCCCCCATCCGCCCACCCTCATTTTGGACATTTTTTCCCTTTTTTGTTTACGATTTGGGACGTCTGGGATCCATCCCTTAAGGGGGGGTACTGTCATGGTCCGTTCCGTCATGTCATGTTTTTGTTTATGTTTTGCTCAACGGGCGTGGGGGCGTTCCTTTCCAGCGCGTGTCGTGTTGGCTGGAGAGACGCGCCCACCAGCCACGCACCTGTCACTCGTTAACTTCCTTGATCACCTCGCCGCTGGAGAGACGCGCCACCTGCGCCGCACCTCTTACTCGTTTACTCATTTCATAGTTACTACTTAAACGCCCGGCGCTGACTATTCGGCGTCGGTGCATTGCCCTTTTGTGCCCTATTTCCGGACATCACTGCCTTGCTTTGCCATTTCTTCATGCCACTGTTACTCTTTGCTCTCGTTCATGCTCATAGATCACATCTCAGGTTATTTGTCACTGTCCCTGTTTCATAGTCCAGTTTAGTTCTGTCCTGTCGCGTTTTGTTCATCCTCATTGTTTCGTTCATTTGTTCCAAGTACCTGTGCCCTTTTGTTTGTTTGGTTAATTAAACTCCCTTTAAGTTACCCTGGCCTTGGCTTCCCTGCATTTTGGTTCCCCCTCTTCCTCTCCTACCTCCTCCACCCGCCCTATGGGTCTTCTGCAACCCCTGCCCATCCTCAATCGTCCCTGGTCCCACCTGTTGATCGATTTCATCTCTGGCCTGCCGCCCTCTGATGGAAACATGGTCATACTGACTCGTTGACCGATTCTCCAAGATGGTTCTCTTCATTCCATTAGCCAAACTTCCCTCCGCATTTGAGACGGCAAACATCCTAATGAACCACGTCTTCAAGCTTCATGGCATCCCCATTGACATTGTTTCTGACCGGGGTCCCCAGATCACATCCCAGGTATGGCAAGCTTTCTGTAAAGCTCGAGGAGCGTCCTCTAGCCTGTCTTCAGGTTATCATCCCCAGACCAATGGACAGTCAGAGAGAGTCAATCAGCATCTGGAATCATCCCTTAGGTGTGTCTCGACCCGCCATCCTGTCTCCTGGAGCCTACACCTTCCATGGATCGAGTATTCCCACAATTCCTTCACCTCCTCATCCACGGGCATATCTCCGTTCATGGTCGCATATGGATATCAACCTCCACTATTCCCTTCCCAGGAACAAGAGGTCGCTGTTCCCTCTGTCCGCGCTCATCTGCGGCGTTGCCATCCGGTATGGAGACATGCCAGAGCCGCCCTGTCCCGCACAGCCCAACGTAACTGACAACTGGCCGATAGACATCGATCTCCGGCCCCTGACTATCGTCCAGGACAAATGGTTTGGCTATCTTCCCGTGACCTTCCCCTCCAGACTGATTCCCGTAAACTAGCCCCCAGATTCATTGGACCTTTTGAAAATGAGAAGGTCATTAACCCTTCTGCTGTCCGTTTAAAGCTCCCAGCCTCCCTCCAGGTCCACCCGACTTTTCATGTCTCCTTCCTGAAGCCAGTCTCCTCTAGCCCCCTCAGTCCTCCTTCTGAGCTCCCCCTTCCGCCACTGGACATTGATGGTCACCCCGCATACATTGTGAAAGATTTTAGATGTACGTCGGCGTGGTCGGGGTTTTCAATACTTAGTTGACTGGGAGGGTTACGGCCCTGAGGAACATTCCTGGATTTCGAGATCCCTCATCCGGACACCTTCCCTAATACGGGACTTCTACCGTGAGTTCCCTCCCAAGCCAGGAAGGGCACCGGGTGGTGCCCAATTGAGGGGGGGGGTACTGGTGTGACATGTCTTAATGTATCCATTGCTACACAGTTGCTATGGTCCTTTTATGCTCTGTTCTTTTATGATGTCATATAGGCTTGATGCTTTGAGTATTTAAGATCGAGTTACTCAGTGACAAATCGTCAGTACGTCAAGCTTTCTTCATAAGAGGATGTCAGCAATCTTCCATGTGTTCTGAATCCAGGCCGGCTTGTTAGTACTTGGAGTTTTTGTATATAGAGACTTTTACGTCGCCACTTCCGTCTCGTGTCTGCTTCTGGGTCCAAACCCCACTCCTCACATGACAGACAGCCCTAATATATATATATATATCCATCCATCCATTATCTGTCCTGCTTCTCTTCACTAGGGTCGGGGGTTTGCTGGATCATCCCAGCTATCTTCACGGCGGGGGACACCCTGAACTGGTTGTTGCCAGCCAATCGCAGGGCACAGAGAGACGAACAATCATCCGCGCTCACACTCACACCTAGGGGCAATTTAGAGTGTTCAATCGACCAGCCATGCATGTTTTTGGAATGTGGGAGGAAACCGGAGTACCCGGGGGAAACCCATGCAGGCACGGGGAGAACATGCAAACTCCACACAGGAAGGTCGGAGCCAGATCAAATCCACGACCTCTGCTGTGTCTCTCTGTGAGATCTATCTATCCATCTATCTATCTATATATATATATATATATATATATATATTACTATGCCATATTTCCTCTTGAGGAATTTGATATGCTTCCAGAAACCTGTATAAATAATGCATGATGACTTGATTTTATTTGCACATACTGTAAACCATCCATATTTAATACCCACCTGGTAAAAACATCTGTGCTCCATTTTATGACAGAAATCAAGCAATGCTGCTTGTCTTCCTTAGGATCTTGAGTGAACTGGCGACTATACCAGCTGACTTTGGACGAGAGATGTGTTACACCCTGGACAGGTCGCCAATAAATCATTCACTCCTATCAACCATTTCGTCTTCAATTAACCTGACATGCATTTTGTTGGAAAGTGGGAAGAAACTGGAGAAGCTAAAGCCAGAGCTGGGCAGTCCATCCCGGGGGCGAAATGGTCCGGCCCAGCAGGACGCCCTTTTTTGGGGCGGGTGGCAGGCGGTAAAAAATGTAATAATTAAATAAAATAAATAAATACAATTTAAAAAAGGGTTTGATTAACAAAGGCCAGAGGGGGATTTTAATCCGGCCCACGAATCACCCCTCGTGCGTGTGTGGTGAACCTACGAAAACGAGAAAAATTGCCACCAAACGCAATTGCAAGAGCGTCACTACCAACTGTTTGTGTATGAAGAGACGTGAGACAGCAGTGTGCATTGAAGCGTGCTTATATTTCCTTATTCTGACACAACGCAACTCGCGCCTCCCACTTGGTACTGGGGCATACTATTATGGGGGAGGGAGGGGGGCAATACCTCAGACAGCAAGTTAACCCACTGCGATTTGGTGAAAAATGTACCACTATAATAAGCCGAGAAGGTCAGGTAAGCAGATTTGAATAACACGTTAGCCAGCTCATGATTGTTATAGGGATGTTTCTGTTGCCCCCCTCTTGTAATGGTATGCCCCAACAGCAAGTGGGAAGCGCGGGTTATGTGACATCAGAATTAGGAAATACAGGCACGCCTAAATGCACGCTGCTGTCTCATGTCTCTTCTTACACCAGTGCTTCTCAAATAGTGGGGTGGGCCCCCTCGGGAACATGCTTTTTTTCCGGCATACTACAATAAAGTGTAATTGCACATCCACTCCAGGAGTTGGCACTGGCGCTCTCATTGCCCGTTGGATAAAAAAAAAAAAAAATCAGCACAAATTGTTTTATTCATTTTTGTTTTATAGGTTAAAGTGTTTTATATATTTTGCTCCGGAGTTAATGTGGCTGAAGTCCATTTGAATTTATTATTTATTGATTTTGTTCAATTTTATTTTCAGTAGCAAATAAGTTTGGAAAAAATGTTTACAGCTTAAACAAGGATATTATTATTTTTGGAATTTCAGGCAAATTGATGCACTGAAAATATTTTCTTTTACAGTCTAATCAACAATGTTATTAAAGTTATTCTTGTAAGTTGAACTATATCTTTCATTTTGTTTTCTTTATGTTAACAAGGCTACAATGTTATGCAGGGATGTACCTATAACTATTTTATAGACAAATGTCATTATTTGTAGTTGCGGCGGTGAGTGGATGGTGGGGTGGGCGCGCATATTGTTTGCTTCTTGCTGGGGTGGGGGCAACAGAAAATAATCAAGAAGTACTGTCTTACACAAACAATGATCTTTAAATAAACCTCTGCCGTTAGCATCCCTCCCCCCTAGCGGTGTCATGCACAGACACTTTTTTTTGAGAGGGATGGGGAATGGGTCGATGGCCGACAATTTTATGACTAAGACCGAGGGATCAAGGCAGGATGGGTACCGAAGTGCGGGGGACTAACTGCCAAAAAAGGGTGTGTCCTGTCCTGGTTCACACGCCTTTGCAACATTGGGGACAGTGCTGCTGGAATGGCAGACCAGGCTTCTCTTTTTGAAAAGGAGGGCCGGAGGGTGTGTTCCAACTATAGGGGGTTCGCAATCCTCAGCCTCCCTGGTAAGTTATATTCAGGGGTGCTGGAGAGGAGGGTTGACGTTCTCTTATCGGCCACTCCCTGTCGGATATGTGACTGTTCTCCTGCACTGCGCTTGTGACTATCATCACAACAGAGTGGCGGGAATTATCAAGCACTTCCTGAAAAAGTTTTTATTTTCAAGAGGAGCAGTGTGGTTTTCGTCCTGGCCGTGGAGCAGTGAACCAGCTCTACACTCACGGCAGGGTCCTCGAGCGTGCATGGGAGTGCGCTCAGCCAGTCTAAATGTGCTTTGTAGACTTGGAGAAGGCATTCGACCGTGTACCCCGGGGTATCGTGTGGAGGGTGCTCTGGGAGAGATGGGGTATCGGACGCACTAATATGAGCAGTTCGATCCCTGTATGACCGGTGTCAAAGTTTGGTCCGCATTGCCAGCAGTAAATTGGAATTGTTTCTAGTGAGGGTTGGACTTGGCCAAGGGTGCCATTTGTCACCGATTCTTTTCATAACTTTTATGGACAGAATTTCAAAGCATAGCCAAGGTGTTGAGGGTGTCCGGTTTGGTCTTTGGTCTCCAGGCTTTTTGCAAATGATGTGGTACTGTTGGCTACTTCGTTGTGAATTTTCAACTCTCACCGGAGTGGTTCGCAGGCGAGTTTGAAGCGGTTGGAATGAAAATCAGCACCTCCAAATCTGAGAACATGGTTCACAGTTGGAAAAGGGTGCAGTGGTCTCTACAGGTTGGGGATGAGATCCTGCCCCAAGTGGAGGAGTTTAAGGATCTTGGGGGTTTTGTTCACGAGTGAGAGGAGGATGGACCGTGAGATCAACAGGAGGGTTGGTGTAGCGTCTGCAGTGATGTGGACTCTGTATCAGTCTGTCGTGGTGAAGAGCAAGCTGAGCCGGAAGGCAAAGCTCTCAATTTACCGATCTACATTCCTGACCTCTCCTATAGTCACAAGCTGTGGGTCGTGACCGAAAGAGTCGCGCCGCTGCTCTTCCGCATTGAGAGGATCCAGATGATGTGGCTCGAGCATCTTGTCATGATGCCGCCTGGACGTCTCCCTGTTGAGGTGTTCCGGGCATGTCCCACAGTGAAGATGCTCCGAGGATAATCCAGGACATGTTAGAGAAATTATGTCCCCCAGCTGGCTTGGGAACGCCTCAGGATCCCCCAGGAAGAGCTGGATGAAGGGGCTGGGGAGGGTTAAGTCTGAGTTGCCCTGTTTAAGCTGCTGCCCCTGCGACCCGACTTCAGATAAGCAGAAGAGAATGAATGAGTGAATGAATATTTTTTCATGAACAGTTAGAAATGCTAGCCCATAAAAAATAACTTCCAGAACCCTTTGGCTGAATATACATATTTTAAAATTTATGTCGAGAGCATTACCACAGGGCAGTTATTGCAGTAACAGGATAAAACAATCTCTGCATATGCTTCACCACATAACCATTACTCTATAATCATAATCATTAATAAATTATGACTTAACCATTTAATGATGGAAATGTAGTCATAGAAAAAGAAATTAAAAAATATATTTCCTTCACATGTATTTTATTGTGTTCCAACAGCTATACATTATGCAGATGTGTTTCTTTGTATTTTTTTTCCATTCTTAACAAGTCAATATCTGGTTTATCTGGTAATGTGCAAAATGTATAATCGAAGAATGCGCTGAGTAGGCCTGTTTAAAAAAAACAATAACACAAACAAACAAAAAACATTCAGGACTAGACATTGGCATTTTAGCACAACAAACAATATTGTTATTTTGTCTGCTCATTTCCGATGAGATTTTTGGAATGCGAAATATGTACATTGGCTCAAAAAAGGTTGATTTCTAAGTGATCTAATCAATACTATACTAATTTAAAGCTTTCTGAGTAATAAGTGATCAGTGTCGGATGTGCTACCCGGAAACAAGCAAAAAAAGCGAACTCTGGTTTAGGTTCCGGACAGGGTGTATAACATCATCAAGGATAAAAGCAGCATGTGCTTTGGTTGCCAGTTACCTCCATGAACACAAATGTAGGAATATTGCAATACAATGGGGGTGTGACCATGCTGACGTTGCCAAGTAACAGTAAATTGATATATCGATGAAAAAATATGCTCGAGGCAGGAACTTGGAGCGGCGGCGGGCCGTCGGGTGCCGCCGAGACAGGAACTTGGAGCGGCAGCTGATCGTCGAGCGCCGCCGAAACAGGAACTTGGAGCGGCGGCTGATCGTCGAGCGCCGCCGAGACAGGAACTGGGAGCGGCGGCGGATCGTCAGGCGCCGCCAGGACAGGAACTTGGAGCGGCGGCGGGTCGTCGAACGCCGCCAAGGCAGGAACCTGGAGTGGCGGCGGATGATCGTCAAGCGCCGCCGAGACAGGGACTTGAAGCGGCGGCTGATCGTCGAGCGCCGCCGAGACAGGAACTTGGAGCGGCGGCTGATCGTCGAGCGCCGCCGAGACCGGAATTTGGAGCGGCGGCGGGTCGTCGTCCACCGCCGAGGCAGAGGCGAGGAGCAGCGGCGTGTCGTCGTCCACCGCCGAGGCAGGGACCAGGAGCGGCAGCGCATTGCCGAGCGCCGTCGAGACATAGACGAGAAGCGACGGCGGGTCGCCGTCCACCGCCAAGGCAGGGACCTGCAACGACGGCGGGTCGTCATCCATCGCCGAGGCAGGAACCTGGAGCAGCGGCGGAGCGTCGAGCGTCGCCGAGGCAGGAACCTGGAGCAGCGGCGGAGCGTCGAGCGCCGCCAAGGCAGAGACGAGATGCGGCGGCGGTTCCTCGGACGCCGCCAATGCAGAGACGAGACGCGGCGGTGGGTCGTCGCCCACCACCAAGGCAGGAACTTGGGACGGGCGCAGGACGTGCGCCGTCGGGTCGTGGACTCGAGGCGGACACAGGGCGTGCTCCGCAGGAACGTGGGCTTGGGATGGACGCACGACGTGCTCCGCTGGGACGTGGACTTGGGGCGGTCGCACGATGTGCTCCGCCGGAACGTGGACTTGGGGCGGACGCAGGACGTGCTCGCTGGAACGTGAACTTGCGACGGACGCAGGACGTACTCCGCCTGAACATGGACCTGGGGCGCTGGCAAGGCGCTGGAACGGGACTCAGCAGCCGGCGGGGAGCCGGAACGGGGCTCAGCAGCCGGCGGGGAGCCGGAACGGGGCTCAGCAACCGGCGGGGAGCCGGGACGGGGCTCAGCAGCCGGCGGGGAGCCGGGACGGGGCTCAGCAGCCGGCGGGGAGCCGGGACGGGGCTCAGCTGCCGGCGGGGAACCGAGACGGGGCTCAGCAGCCGGCGAGGATCCGGGACGGGGCTCAGCAGCCGGCGGGGAGCCGGGCCGGGACTCAGCAGCCGGCGGGGAGCCGGAACAGGACTCAGCAGCCGGCGGGGAGCCGGAACGGGGCTCAGTAGCCGGCGGGGAGCCGGGACGGGGCTCAGCAGCCGGCGGGGAGCCGGGTCGGGGCTCAGCAGCCGGCGAGGATCCGGGACGGGGCTCAGCAGCCGGCGGGGAGTCGGGACGGGACTCAGCAGCCGGCGGGGAGCCGGAACGGGACTCAGCAGCTGGCGGGGAGCCGGAACGGGGCTCAGCAGCAGGCGAGGGGCCGGAACGGGGCTCAGCAGCTGGCGGGGAGCCGGAACGGGGCTCAGCAGCTGGCGGGGAGCCGGAATGGGACTCTGCAGCTGGCGGGGAGCCGGAACGGGACTCGGCAGCTGGCGGGGAGCCGGAAGAGGGCCGGGCGCAGCAGGCGGCCCGGGCGCAGCCGAGACGGGAAGCCTGATCCCTATCAGCCTGCCGCCATAGGGATTCAGGGGAACGGGAGACACGAGGGACCGGGACTACAGGTGCTGGTGAACGTGAGCTATGAGATGTCAGGGGAACGTGATCAGGTGCGGAAACCGACGGTGGACGAGGTGAGCGACGGGACCGTGACTTACGTGATTTGGGGCGTGAGGCGCGCGAGGTGGAGTGGGAGGTGGTCTCAATAAACTCAAACGAAGAAGGTGACGGAAATGGTTCGGGGGGAGGAAAGTGACGGTTCCTAAATAACTCCGCGTTGCGCTGAGCGTCTAAAAGAGCGTAAATATATTCAAAATCATATTCGTGATCCGAGTCGACCAGAACGTGAGTGGCAAAGTGCTCAAAATCATATTCGTAATCGTACTTACTAGAAAAGTGAGGAGGTGAAAAGGCATGGTGCTCAAAGTCTTCTTCGTAGTCGGAATCAATAATGAGGTGGGGAGGTATGACCGGAGGGTAATCTTTATCTTTACCGTGGTACGAAGGGGAAGAAACAAACGAGGCACGGGGCTGGTCGGCAGGCTGATGAGGGCGGTTGTCCGAGCGCCGCTGTGAGCTTCTCGCGGGGTCCTTCTTTGGTCGGTGCATTCTGCCAGGTGTCGCCGGTCGGCGAGGAGGGGGAGGACCCAAAATGCGAGGAAGCAGGGGAAGGTGTAACTTAAAGGGAATTTATTGAACGGATCAAACAAGGACAAACAACGTGGCAGGGTGCGAAAACAATAAACGAGGATGAACAAAACACGACGGGAACGAACTGAGCGGGGCTATGAGACGGGACAGGGACAGGTGACAAGAGCTGGGGGCATGAACGAGAGTGAGGTTAGCAGTGGCGTGCAGAATCGCCAAAGCGAGGGCAGCGATGTTGGGAAGGAAGGGCAATGCACCGACGCTGAGCTGTCGGCACGGGGTGGTTAAATAGTCCAGTAATTATGGGAGCAGATGGGAGTCAGGTGTGCGAGGCTAACGGGGAACAGGTGCGTGGCTGGTGGGGACGGAGTGCTGAGGGGAAACGCCCCTACACAGCTGACAGAAACCAAAACAACAACAAAGACATGGGAGACACGAAAACAACAACAAAACCCTGCCATGACCGACACGGGTCATGACATGTAAACCTGAAAGCTGAACCTGGGGAGGACTGGTTTCCTTCATGAGGAAATTAATCAGAATATCAGTAATTTCCTTTCCCCAAGTGATTGATTACTGAATTGTAATATAATATTATTAATAATGTCGACATTCCTTGTTTCTTCTGACTGAAAAAAAAAGACATGTCTGCAGTGTAGTCAATTATTTTTAGGAAACCCTATCTGCACCGATGAGCCTTGGGAAAGCAAAACGTGTTTGTCTTACATTAAAAAATTCATTATGCATGATAATGTGTTGGTCCTACGGCTTCGAAGTCAAACATTATTTAACTTCCATTTGTCCTCTCGTGTCGTCATCAAAACAAAAGACCATTATCAAGTGAACCAAATATGTTCAACTGCTCAATATCAAAAAAATCAAAAGGTTTTCTTTACAATATGTCCTACGCCGCCACATGAGTCAAAACAGAGTATTCTGATTAGTATAGTATTTCTAGAATATGAATTAAGTAGCAGAATCTACCTGTTTATATCCATTACAGGGGGCGGCCATTTCGTCACGTGCTACCAACTGAAAATGTCATCACGGTCGCTCGGGGCTCTCCAATTGACCAATTATCGCTCAGCTTGTGAATGTCTCATGACAGAACCTAAAAAGCAAGTGAGTGGGAGAGATGGACAGAACATATTGATGTAAAGACAATTTTGGGGTTGACATCCCCTTTAACTGTGATTGGATGGTAACCAGTTCAGGGTGTCCCCTGCCTACTGCCCGATGACAGCTGGGATAGGCTTCAGCGCCCCCGCGACCCTGGTAAGGAGAAGCAGTTCAGATAATGGCTGGATGGACATTTTAGCTTTATGTTAATGTCACATTTTGCTGTCTCAGTCAAATGGCACAACACAATGAACACAATCTTCACATTGGTGATTTTTCTTGTTGACTGAACTACTAAAGCACTCAATTGTAGCTTTCCTGTCATAAAAGATGGAAACTAGCATCAACCAATCCAACCAATTCCTGGATGTCAAATGTGTTGAGGAGTCATTCCTATCAAGTACTTTGTGTTGTGGTGCTTGTAGTTTAATCCAGGTCTGTGTCCTTGCTGTCTTGTTGGGTGGACGTTCTGTGAAAATCTCTAAAACAGTCAATAATGCAGGTTACTCTTCTTTCAAAGTATTTTGCAAAAGGGTGCCAAAGCTTATCCTAGCTGACTTAAGGCACACCCTGAACTGGTCAACAGCCAGTCGCAGGGCACACACAGACGTTGAGACTGAGCGGGAACTGATCCCACATATCCCGCACACAAGTCAGTCAAATTTACCACTATACTATCAGCGAAGGAAAATAAATTAAATTCATTAAATATTTATTACAATTTCTTCACTAGAAATACGTTATACATTCATATTGCTTGTCTAGGTGGTGCCATGAAACCATATTCTCCAGTTGTCAAGTGCTACATTTTGAAGAAACTCAAAAGTACCAAAACATTTTTTTAATTTTCCCCAGATAATCAAACACATAATCACTAATGGCATGTATTATGGTTTATCTCGTTTCAAAATTTCTGTTATAGATTATGTGCGCATTGAAGATTTTATTATTTTCTTACCCTTTTCTGTTACTACAGAGAACGTGAAATAGCATTTTGAAATAAGAAATTCCATCGTAAACATTTTGATACAATTTTGCAGAAAATTTGATCTACATAAAGTTACACAGTGACGCCAGAATGTGCCACCAATTATCAACATGACATTCTCTTCTACAGTACTGACCACACTCAATCTAATTTCCTTCATACTTTGGTAGTGAACCGTTTTTCAAAATCCATTTCACTCTTATTGTGCGTGGGTGCGTGCGCATTGTGTGTTGTGGAGTTCAATCACAAGAAATGTTTTACTAACGCTGTGTCCAGAATAATTATGACAACTTCAGATGTGTATCTGCCAATCATGTTTTTCCATATTCAAACCTTCCAATTTTACTTTTGAGAAAAGACTGCAGCAACAAAATGTTGTGATGCTGCCCAAATATATAAATAAATAAATATATAAAATTACCCCTGATTACCCACTCGCACTTAGACAAATTTGGCAAAGTGCAAAAAATGATGTCATCATCCATACCACTTATCCTGTACAGGGTTATAGGAGGGTGCTGGAGCCTAAAATTGTTGACTATGGGCGAAAGGCGCACCACACCCTGAAGAGGTCGCCAACTAGACACAGGGCAGACATAGACACCGTCACCTTGTGGGAACCAATCCCACGTTGCCCGCACACAAGTCAGGCGGAGTTACCACTACGCCATCAGCGAACATGCAAAAGATTATCCACATGAGAAGTACCCCCATTTATCAGTGTTTTGTCATTTGTTACATTGCAAGACAAGGGTAACAGGCAACATCGTAGTCATGTTTTCTTCTGAGAAGGCTGTTCTGACTTTGTGTGTTTTCCCAATAAAATGCATGATGACCTTATATTACATGAGCACAACAAATTGATGAATAACTACTTTTGAATTCACAGGCCAGTGAAAAGTGTTCAAATATGATTATCTTTATTTTAAAAGGGTAACTGGTACCAAAAAAAGAGAATGCTTATAATTTGCTTTGACGTGCCTCATAAAATGGTCACCCGTTTGACACCAGTGCTTTAAAGGCCTTTGCTTCCTCATTATAATTTTTTTTTAATCTGGTCAATAAATTTCATTTTGGTGCATCACAATTACATAAAGGTTTAAATTAATAATACCAATCCGATTTAAATTCCTAAATGTATCCTTTATCATTTGTTAGACTGAACAATCTTTCCACAAAGTCAAGCATTTTGATGTTAGATGTTTACCTCCGGCAAAAGGACACTGAGAATGAAGTCAACTTCATGAGTGCATGCTTTGGCTCCTGGCACCTTCATGGCATTTGTGAGGAAATGGAAGACTCTGTCCATTGGTGTCCTGTCCTCAAACCATATGAATGGGATTTCCTTTCTGGCCTCCTTGAATCTCACTGCCGGACAAATGGGACATTGGAAAAGCTTGCAGCACGTTGTGCATCTCTTCACTCGAGAGCTATTATTCTTCAAGAAAATTGCAATACACAAGCATTGAAATCTTCAAATGTCAATTCGGCCCAGCTAAAATTCTACAGTTAATGTGGCAAATCTATCGTAAAATATGCTAAAATGCACGTAATCAAAATAACGCTATTAACCCGTGATGCCATCCTGTTAATTTGGTTCACATGGTGACGTAGCAAGTTAACGTTGGTAAATATATTTATCTAAACTCTATTTTCTAGCTAATCTTGTATTAGAATGTGATCTACTCCATTTTCTAATTTTGAATACGACAAACTGCCTAATAGAGACACTTCTATGGGCAGATATTTGTGCCACTAGAAACTGAATATTTGAATTGAAAACTGAATATTTGAATTGAAAACTGAATATTTGAAATAAAATTGAGTATTTGAATTGAAAACAGAATATTTGAATTGAAAACTGAATTATTTAATTACAAACTGAATTATTGAATAACAACAATTGTATAATTATTGTTTAATTTTAATCAGAATTTTTCATTTACAATTCATGTAATTCAATAATTTGGTTTTCAATTCAATAATTCAGTTTAAAATTCAAATATTCAGTTTTTAATTCAAATGTTCAGTTTTCAATTCAAATATTCAGTTTCTAGTGGCACAAATATCAGGCCACAGGGGTGCCTCAAGGATGAGCAATGGATTCCAGATACATAGATCTCCTCGTCGGCCAATCTGGCACAAATATCAGCCCATGAAACAGCACCTTTGTTTTTAAGGCCGTTAAGTTTTTCATTAGTATTGCCAGCGCCATTGCATGGAATATAAGATATAAAATATATGCTACGCCAGGTAAATTTGCGGTGAACTAATCAGCAACCAGCTTTGCTAGTGTCGGATGCTTGGCGCCCTCTAGAGGTCTCTTTCGGTCCTGCAAAAGTACAATCAAAGTAACACTTGGTTGTGGATGGCGGCTGGCAATACTCATGACAGTTTACAACCTTCAAAACGAAGGTGCTGATTGGCCGACGAGGAGATCTATGTATCTGGAATCCATTGCTCATCCGAGAAGCACCCCTGTGCCACTAGGAACTGAATATTTGAATTGAAAACTGAATATTTGAATTTTAAACTGAATTATTGAATTGAAAACTGAATTATATAAATTGTAAATGGAAAATTCTGATTAAAATTAGACAATAAATATACAATTGTTGTTACTCAATAATTCAGTTTGTAATTCAATAATTCAGTTTTCAATTCAAATATTCAGTTTTTAATTCAAATATTCAGTTTTTCATTCAAATATTCAGTTTTCAATTCAAATATTCAGTTTCTAGTGGCACAAATATCTGCCCATACACTTCCACTCATCGAGCTTCCGCTCATCGAAGTACTTGTGAGTGTCGAGGTCGCCACAAGCCACGCATAAACTCCTCAGCTTCGCAGCTTTACGTTCACAGGCAGTCAAGGAACGCTGATTATAACGATTGCTTCTCTACATTGTTTACCCACCAAGAAAGGCAGTAAGTCAAATTATGAGGTTAAATTCCAGTCAGATCCCGAAATTTGTAAGGCGTCACGAGACTCAGTAACTGTAATAATATTACAAAATAATTGAGTGTAACACACCATATTACTTGCTTACTGACAAAACGTAATTGTATATGTGTTAGTGTCATTAATTTTAGTTTTAATTAATAATAATTAAGGTGTTTTACTTAATTAATATTTTAATTTTATGGTATAGCGTAAGCAAAGTGCTTTGTTACAGCTCCAGCTGTTGAGAAAGTCACTATATAAATTAAGTTGTAGTGTATCGTATTGTATTATATTGTAAAATGTGATGCTCCCAAAGATTGTATTGCAAGTACACAATTTCCTTAATACTGAGCTGTATGTGCTATTTCCTATACCAGCCCACCCTCTCCCCCACCAATACTTTTCTTGTCTCAAAAATAAATGTCTTCCCACTCTATCCGTAGTTTTCTGATTCCAGCCACTCTCTGTCTGCAATATTTGCTTGTTTAGCTGCTCTTTTTTGTACCATCCTACTTGTGTTCAGTTTGCCATTATTAGTGACCACTCTGACTGAGGTTTTAGTGTAAAACCTTTGTGTATTTGCACGATTGTCAAGAACGCTTTCCCCTGTGTCTGCTAGGCTCTCATCATATTACCAGGGGTGGTTTGGGCACAGTAAAATACTTCATGGCCCAGCAAGCTAACACAGCTTGGAATGTAGTGGAACTCTAATAGAGTGTGATCCCGTGTGTGTGTGTGCATGTGTTTGTATATGTGTTTTTAGAGACATTCATAAAATAGGTGAGTGAGTGGGTGGTAGCAATGGAGCTGGTATTATTCTTTCCCCATTTTTTTTTTATATTTCTGTAGCCCTTTTCAGATTTGAAATTAATGTGTGAACTGAATGTAAATAATGTGATTATACATGCTTGGAATGTAGCCACGTTGAGGATTATGTGCTCGTGAATTGAACAAGGATCATTACAGTGAGGACTGTCAACAGCAACCTACTGTAAATAGAGTTCATTTTCTGTCAGATTATTTGCTTCTGTTTTTATATATTTTGTTTTCCCTCCATCGTTTGAATGATGATTAAATTCCACATGGGTATTAAAATGAGTGAGAATGCCTATCTCTGTCTGCATGCGCCCCGTGAGTGACTGGTGATCAAAGCAAGGTGTACCCCCCTCGCACACAAAGTAAGCTGCAAGTCAGGTTTTCATTGTATTATAAAACTTTTTTACCAACACCATGAGGCCGCATGAAACACATTTTAAGGCATTCGAGCCCATTCGGGGAGTACAAATACCTATGACGTAAAAATTAATCAAAGAGATGGGAACTCATGCATATTATTCCTGAATATGAACGATCAAATTCTGACACAATATAAAGGACTTAGCCTTAACTTTATTGAGGGATGACTCCCTCAGGTAAATTAAAGTTCCAGCAGCAAACAATAATAGCACACAATAGAATCGGAGCATTCAAGTAATAAAATTGGTAAACACAGCAAATATACTAAATTAAAATATAAATAATATTATTGTTCTTGCACACAATTAAATTATTGCACCAGAGGTAGGGTGTCCAAGTGAGTGTGAATGGCTAATCTGGTCTGTGGATGATGAGTGGGAATTATTGTGTTGTGGGGGAGAAGGAGGGGTGTGTTGTGGAGGAGAAGGAGGGGTGTGTTGTGGTGTCTGCGGGAATGTGCGTGGAAGGGAGAGGGGGAGATGTTGTTTCTGGTCAGACATTCAACAGCGTCATTAAAAACAACCAAAGTAGAATCCGAAGTTGCATGGTCGAAGTCTCATAGATGATCATGAGTGCCTCAGGGTGCTGTGTCTGCAGTCTTTCTGTGAGAGAGTGGATTTTGTCATAGGCATTGACTGCGTCTGCTCATGGAAGGATGTAAACACAGACGGTGAATACGCGACTTAACTGTCTTGAAAGATATGTCCACAGGCTAACAGCTCGAGGTCCCAGCAACATGCGACTGTCTTTATGGAGATATGTCCTGGGTGAATCCCTGCAGATCCATGTGAGCATCTGGCACTGGGTGATTTAGCCATGTCTCTGTAAAGACGAACAAGCTGCTCTCCTTGTAAAACTGTTGGTTGGTCAAAACTTGTCGATCATGTTCAGTGGCCAGTTCACAATCCCCATGATGATGGAGGGAAGGGAATGGATTATGGAACCTCAGTTTTTCCGCTTGCTCTGACTTTAGCTTAGGCCCAGCCTTGGAGCCCTGAGGTCTCCTTCTCAGCTCCGATGGGAAGGGATGTTGTGTCCCGGCTCATCCCTTTGCCCGCAGAGCCAGCATTTCCTCCCGAGAATAAGTGAGGAGATTGGCTCATGCTTGCATATTAAAGTTGAAAATATCCATAGGCTATATTAAACATTTGTGATAAAAGTGAAAGAAAGTAATGTTAAAAAGGGTAAAAACATTTGAAAAAAGATTAAAACAAGAGAGCTACTGGACAGGCAGCACAGCACCACACTGCCCGCAGTAGATCAGCCATATACAGAGAGCACAAGGAAATTTGTTTTGGTGGCTTGTTTCTTTATTGCAACAATGCATTTATACTGTTGGTAGGCCTGTTTATTAGCCTTTTAACTGGTGCCACATTTTGTAAGTAATATACATTTGCGGGATGAGCAATGGAGCACAATATGTAGGTTGCGCCCATGAAAAATTTGCCAAAACGGTGAAGAACAATGTGAGGCTGTTGTAATAAGGATTCCGCACCAACCGACCAACCGAGCCAAGATCTGAGGTGGACCACTTCCCTGGAAGCATTGCTGAAGTGGTTTCGGTATCCACAGACTGGGATTGGTCCCGAGAACTGCCTCCTGAAGAGATCTACCTAAAGTGCTTAATTTTTCTTAAATTGACTCGTATCGCGTGTTTTTTTTTTAAAATATGATATTCCTATATATGATGGAATTTCTGAAGTGCGTACCGAGACATCATTGTTGACGTATGAAGCCTTGCTCTCCCTAGAAGTGGTTCACGTGTCAACACAATCAATGGACAACGAAAATCTGTGTAAATATTATGCTAGTTGTCCTGTTGGAACTTGGCCAATTTGTCACGACAAATGTTTATTCATGGAATCCAAAAGAACATGAGAAACTATAATATATTACTGTATAGTTGGGGGGAAAATAGCTAGGCAATGAAGCAAAACAATGAATTTGGCATGGCTGGTGGCCCCATCAAATGATGACTGGTTGAAAACAAAACACTCTTGCGAGTGTAGAAGGTGAGTACCGTAGTACAATACAGGCAAATGACACGTGCCGTATCAAATTTTATTTCAGTCTGTACTGACAGATGCTAAAAATGAATGGTCCTAGTGTGGACACCTCTGAAAAGAATCCAAATTAAAAATGTTTTGGAACCGGAATTGAAACAAGGAACCAGGATGGCCGAGTGGTCTAAGGCGCCGCGTTCAGGACCCAGTCTCCCCAGGAGGCCTGGGTTCGAATCTCGATTTTTTGGCTGCCAGGATGGCCGAGTGGTCTAAGGCGCCGCGTTCAGGACCCAGTCTCCCCAGGAGGCCTGGGTTCGAATCTCAAATTTCCCCATTGTGGGACTAATAAAGGGAATGTTATTATTATTATTATTATTAAAACAAATTCAAACAATGACCAATCCCACTCGATGCTATGTTTTGGTCTCTGCCATTTGTATCCTGGCAATGAAACCTAAATTTCCAATAATATTGTGCCACAACGTAAGATGGCCATCGGCAACATGAATGCCCATTTCACACCACAGTCTGGAGGTGGAAAAGGGAGCTAATTTTAGAAAAAGAATAGGTAGTGGAAATCCTGATTACCTGGTAACTTTAGAGAGTCACCATCAAGAGTGGCTGATTTTCCAAAAAGTTAATTTAGAACCCTGTTATATCTCCTTTAAATTCCCCCCACAACCCACCACTCCAACTTTGAGCCACATTCTACTGTTTTCCAGCACCCTGGTGATACATTTTAACCACAAAGGAACCATGGTGGAGGTCAGCAAATGCTCCTGGCAGTGTCAATGAAATGGGTTTGACAGAGCTTGGTGATTTAACAAAACATGTCTTGATTGACAGCTCTAACTCAAAGTCATTCACTTTTACATGCTGGAGGTAGATGATAAGTTTCGGATGGATGCAGGAATCAAAAGCATCTTACTTTGATTGAAATTCTGTATAATTTAACTGTAGGTGACAAAAAGGCAAGGAAGAAAGCAGAGACATAAATGAACGCTGACAACTGTTGTCATGCAGGTTTGAACTGCTGTCTGTAAATACTGCCTCCTACCCTTATTGTGTGTAACATACTTGACATGACAACGGAGCTTACCACACACATAACAATATCTCCATTGACACTGTTAAACATTAGTCTTCTCCTCCAAAACCAGATTCATGTTGTTGTACAAGACTGACTGACTAAAGCAGCAGCAGAAGTAGTTGTGGATGAATAAGCCAAGTTAACTGTTAGCGTCTGGCAACAACACACAAACGTATCTTTTTTTTTGTGCAGCATGACCTGTGAGAAAGGTTATACAAACACTAATCCTTGACAACACTTTTTATGTCTACCAACAGAGTAAGCTTAAGGCTGCTTCCTATTTGGCTATTGTTCCATTTAATTTCAAAATCATTTTGCACGTGGCTCAGCCAAACTCTATATTGACCAGACATACATAGTAAATATAACAAGCTTAGCAATATGGTTGTCAGACGCTTGTTTTCCAAGCAGATACAGGAGGGAAACACGCTGTTCTAATCTAATTTTCAGGAACAAGTCCTGGAACGTTTCTGACACACCTCGTTCAGGAAAGGCATGTAACTAGACAGTTGGAAGTAGGAGAACATACGATAGACCAGGAGGAACCTAGAAAATAAAATGCAATCTTCACAATGAAACGGTTTTAACCAAGCAGGCCCTGAGTTAAACCTAACATCTATATCCAAAAGAAGGAGGCATACAGAAGTTGCAACAAGGCCCACACCCCCACAGATACCACCAGCCTGCTGTCATGTCAAAAACAACATTCAAGCAAAGCTGCATTGAGTTTTGTTGGGTAGACAGATTAAACCCCACTTTGATACACTGACTGTTTTCAAAGCCCTGGTCACACATTAATACATTTGAATTTTTACTCAATTTTAGAACCGCTCTTAAAAATCAGGACTCTGCATGTAAGCCAACCCTGCTTTGATCCCCTGATTGCTTTAAAACCCAAGGTCACACATCCTGACAGCTGAATTTTTCTATTGATTTGGGACAGCTGTCAAAAATCGTGACCACTTGGAGGTTAATTGCCGTTGAAGCCTTAAACGCTCCTTTGAAAGCCTGACTGGTTAGGATGCGCACTACGCGTGTCACTGAGTCAAAGAAATATGGTGCCACGGTTGAGTAGTTGGATCCAGATTATTATCAAGTTATCATTTGCAATATCAGCCAAAATGACGACAAGATAGCTCTAATAACCGGTATCGCTAAAACATTTGAAATGCTGTAATTTTGCATGTTAACATTAGTTTTTTTTTTTTTTTTATCTTTCCTTTATGTTTTAGGGAGCAATCACCTAACCGCTCAGCTCCTTCACGGGGTCGAAGTTCTCCACAGCCACAACATGGAAGTAAGAACGATTTTGGGGACACAAACAGCTAATTTCATTGACTCAAAATGTGCTAATTCAGTGATTCCCATTCTTTTTTGGTTCATGTGCCCACAAACCTTTTTGTCATATCTCGATTACCCCCTGACTCACGTGTAAAACAACCGTTTGTTAAATGAAAAGCATTTTTTTTCCCGCTACCGGAATTTGGCCAATGGGAAAGTTGATGGATCAAAATAAAAATATTTGTTTTTTACTTAGACTGAAATTTCTAAATACCAGAGGTATTTAATTAAAAGTCACAGAGGTCCACGACTAAAATTTCTTCCAATTAAAAGGTCCGAACCAAAGTCCAACTTCCCTGATTGTCTAGCCTATGTTTACATTTTTAGTTTCAATATTTAGTCATTTTCAACAGAGCGCACTTATATACAAAATATTTAGCAATGTTCACATTAAACACCTTTGCCAGTCAAACAAATATAAGGCGTGTATTTCACATTCAAGAAAATGTGGCTCCAGGAACTTAAGTTTGCCACTTCCAGAAAAAAAACAGTCAAATATCTCCTGCAGAAATATATCAAGTGCTAAGCATTGAGTTAACATCTTTTACCTTTTTTTTCCTCTCAAATCAAAGAGTTATCAGCCTAGAAAAAAACGAAAGGCCTAATTATCCAAGTAAAACAGGTCAACATGTTCCGTACAAAATCAATAAAAATGGCTGTCCTCATGAAAAACTAATTCAAAATGAGCTTTGACACCACCTTTTCTTTTGAATATTTTTTTAACATCTCTAAATGAGAAAAATGAGTTTGTGAATGCCCTGCCAGTGACTTAATTCTGGGTTGGAACGGAGTCAGGGCCATTGGGATTTGGTAGATTATTTCACACATCTGGCCTTTGTGTTTTAAGCACTCCTTCACAACTTCCCCATCACTGAATGTTTTTTTTATGTTTCCCCAAAATCCATGATACTTTTAGTGAACATTCGTTTGCATGCCGGTGGGCTGTAAACGAAAATGTAAAAATCAGTTATACTGCACTCGAAGTTCGATGTTTTTGCGTGCGCTCACCTCAAACTTCAGCGGATAACTTTGCAAAAAAGGGCGGTGCTTTGTTTCGTAGTGCCGCTTCGCAATGTTGCGACGGTTTCGGAGCATATGATGCATACTGGTTTTGAATCGGCTGCAGCCAGAACGAAACTAAATTTCTCCGTCCATTCATTTAAAACAACGCGCATCGACCTTGCTAACTTTTTAGCAAGGCATACTGTCAGCAGCACTTTCTTCCGGTCTGCTGCGCAATTGGCAGTGGATCGTAAACAAATGTTTTGATTGGCTCAAATCAGTGACGCCTTTTCCATATTAACTAGAATTGCAGTGCCAACCTTTGCGAATGCGCCCTGAAAAAAATTCATCGTAGATCGGTCATGAGTCCGGTCCGAATCATCGCGCGGTCTGCCATTTGGTGATGCCTGATGTACAGGATACGTGGTGTGGATAATGACATGACATCTAAAGATGATGACTGGGACAAAAATAGACGCAAAGTAAACTAAACTGTTAAGAGATGGGAACTAGTTCAGTTTTCTTGTGGTTAGAAAGTACCGTAGTTTTCATTTACTTTTAAATTAATGTTACATCCATCCATCCATTATCTGACACTTATCTGGAGTCGGGTCACGGAGGCAGCAGCTTCAGCAGGAAAGCCCAGACTTCCCTCTCCCCAGCCACATCTTATAGCTTTTCTGGATGGATCCCCAGGCGTTCCCAGGCCAGCAGGGAGACATAATCTCTCCAGCATGTCCTGGGTCGTTCTACCGGTGAGACATGTCCGGGAACACCTCAACAGGTTGGGGTCCAGGAGGCATCCTAATCAAATGCCCGAGCCACCTCAGCTGGCTCCTCTCAACATGGAGGAGCCGCGGCTCAACTCTGAGTCCCTCTCGGATGACATTTTATCTGGCATGATGGATGAATGTTATAGTATATAGCAGGCAT
This sequence comes from Idiotropiscis lumnitzeri, assembly GCF_059441095.1. Classification (NCBI taxonomy): domain Eukaryota; kingdom Metazoa; phylum Chordata; class Actinopteri; order Syngnathiformes; family Syngnathidae; genus Idiotropiscis; species Idiotropiscis lumnitzeri. Next base: position 742,329 of record NC_142394.1, on the reverse strand, counting down.
CACCAAATGGCGGACCGGACCCATGACCGATCTACGATGAATTTTTTTCAGGGCGCATTCGCAAAGGTTGGCGCTGCAATTCTAGTTAATACGGAGAAGGCGTCACTGATTTGAGCCAATCAAATCTTTTGTTTACGATCCACTGCCAATTGCGCAGCAGACCGGAAGACAGTGCTGCTGACAGTAGGCCTTGCTAAAAAGTTTGCAACGTTGATGCGTGTTGTTTTAAATGAATGGACGGAGAAATTTAGTTACGTTCTGGCTGCAGCCGATTCAAAACCAGTGTGCATCATATGCTCCGAAACCGTCGCAACATTGCGAAGTGCCACTACGAAACAGGAGTGAAGGAGTGCTTAAATGCGGTTGCACAAACATTATTTATAGGAAAACACAAAGGCCAGATGTGTGAAATAATCTACCAAATCCCAATGGCCCTGACTCCGTTCCAACCCAGAATTAAGTCACTGGCAGGGCATTCACAAACTCATTTTTCTCATTAAAAGATGTTAAAAAAATATTCAAAAGAAAAGGTGGTGTCAAAGCTCATTTTGAATTAGTTTTTCATGAGGACAGCCATTTTTATTGATTTTGTACTGAACATGTTGACCTGTTTTACTTGGATAATTAGGCCTTCTGTTTTTTTCTAGGCTGATAACTCTTTGATATGAGAGGGAAAAAAAGGTAAAAGATGTTAACTCAATGCTTAGTACTTGATATATTTCTGCAGGAGATATTTGACTGTTTTTTTTCTGGAAGTGGCAAACTTAAGTTCCTGGAGCCACATTTTCTTGAATGTGAAATACACGCCTTATATTTGTTTGACTGGCAAAGGTGTTTAATGTGAACATTGCTAAATATTTTGTATATAAGTTCGCTCTGTTGAAAATGACTAAATATTGAAACTAAAAATGTAAACATAGGCTAGACATTAAGGGAAGTTGGACTTTGGTTCTGACCTTTTAATTGGAAGAAATTTTAGTCGTGGACCTCTGTAACTTTTAATTGAATACCTCTGCTGTACATGGTGGCGGGAGGGTGCCGGAACCTATCCCAGGAGACAACGGGCGAAAAGCACCCTGCAAGTGTTTTCTTTTTCCCATCTGTGTGGCCTAGTGGTTGGTTACCACGGTTATTCATTGTACAGTGATATAAAATACATAATATGTAATAAAATAATCAAAGTCATATTGAGTAAAACATAAAATCTAAATCTATCCATGTTCCCACAAGCTGGTATGAAATGGAGAAAAAGGCAAGAATGAATATCTTTGCTTAACCATATCAAGATGTATCCAGGTGCATGCCATTTGCTGTTTGTAGGGATTATTTATGTGAAAAAATCCGAGTCTTGCCAAGAAGAATAACAGACACGTGACAAGCGTTTCGAGATAACAGTTTAAACATTTCATTGATAACCAAAGTAATGCAGAAAATGACGGAAGCGTATTGCATTTGCCTGAGAAAAATAAATAAACATTGTTTTTCCGAGTAATTTCTCTTCTGTTTTTTTGAGTATTTTTTTTTTCGAAGTAATTTTTTTCCTGTTTTTCAAAGTAATTTTTTTCTGTTTTTCAAATTAATTTTTTTTCAGTTTTTTTTTAAATATTTTTTTTTCACTTCTCCATGCCAAAGTCAGAACGAATTCAAGCACAAGTCCCATTTATTGATGACACATCATCAATAACGATCCAGTGATTACTTTCGGATCACTGTTTGGAGGGTACGGATGTACCCACCTATTGCACCATTGATGCAGATCCCATACATTCTGGGTTTATCGTAAGAGTCTACATGCCACAAAAAGTTCAGGCCTGGATTTTGGAAGATACAGCGACGAAGGGGGTTCCTGCGCTTCAGTTGAACACCATGCAGATCCAGAATATTCATCAATATCTTGATCATCACCACGTAGCCAGCCTGAATGCATTTCAAATGCATGTTATATCTAACCTACTGATCATGGACAAACTATATCTAGAAATTCTGAATGGGGTTTCTCCTCCTGAACAAATGTAAAGTCCTCAGGTGCCTGCGTAAAGTCGATAAACTAATAATAATGCCATCTATGTAACTAAAAGACAGAATCATCTCCCAGTGTTGTTAACCCACATCAAAATAACTAATATATAACTAAATATGTCTGCCATGTTTGCTTACGAGCTTGCTCTATCAATAAAGGAATGAACGTGTCACTTATTTGCTCTGTAAGCACAGGGAGAAAAAAAAATAATTCAGAAAAACAGGGAAAAACATTACTCAGAAAAACACAAAAATAATTACTTCGAAAACCAGAAAACAAATTACTCCAAAAAACAAAAACAAATACTCAGAAAAACTGAAAAAAATACACTAAAACACAGAGAAGAAAAAAAAATAAAAAACAAAGGAACCCCCAAAAAATACTCAGAAAAACAAGATTTCTTTTCTCAAGTGAATGCAATACGCTTCCGTAGGAAAACAGTATAAAAACTATATTTAATAGTTTCTGAAAGTGTGGCTGTGTGTGGTTATCAAAAGGGCTACCGTCGTGGTGGAATCACATTTTTTTTTTTTTTTTTTTTTTACATTTGCATTGCAAATGCTGTGGACCTTCAGCTCATATTAAATCCCCAATGTGTTTGCAAACAACTTGCAGTTTTCCGATGATAAATGTTAGTTTATGTGAGTGTCAAGTTTGAATGTACGGGTTTTAGAATGGCAAGGAGTAAAATTTGGGCTTAACAACACCAGTTCGCAAGCGAGAATCATGATTCACAAAATCATTATGTAAATAAACAATTTATTCGAATAATGTTGTTCATCATTCATTTGAAAAAATAGTATATTGGTGAATGAAACCAATTCTCGAGACAGCTTGCTGAGATTAAATATACAGGGGGCTCTTTATCAAGTCAGAATTTGTTTCCTTAGGAATATAAAAATAGGACAACATTTTTGTAACTAGAGCTGTGGTATTGCTGATGGTAGACTTTCCTCTTATTGCTGGATCTTTGGTGTTTATTCATATAGGTTGTCCTTTGAGACTCTATTAAGAATGACTAATACACACAAATACGCCAAAAAGTGGACACATAAACACACAATCAAGGCCCAATTAAAAATTACTAACATACACGGAATAAGCACGTGTGCAACATAGTCCACAAATGAGGGAGCACAGTTTTGACTGGCTTTTTTTTAGAAGTGTCTATAATGTACTTAAATACACTGAGATTTTTAACACAAGTATGTGCATACAGTGCGTTGAAAAAGTATTGTTACTATTTTCAAACCTTTCAACAACACGCTTCAGTTCTTTTTAAAACAAGATTTTAAAATATATGAACTGCCAACACAAAGTAGCACATAATTGTGAAGTGGCATAAAAACGATGCATAGCTTTCAAATGTTTAGGCCAGGGGTGGCCAACCAGTCAGAGACTAAGAGCCACTTTTTTTACTGTGTTACTGCAAAGAGCCACATCATACATGGGCACACATGAACATCATTCCATGCATCATGTGTGTGTGCGCGCACACACAGAGAGAGACACACACAGGCCTCTGCTCAGCCAGATTTATTGAAAATGACCCACAGCAAGATAATGACAGTTATTTTTTTCAACAGTTAACATTGTGTGCACTGTCTCACACACACATAAACTCTCAGTTCAAGCAAGTCCACAAACAAAAATATAACAATTTTCAATGACATTTTTCTCTTACTATGCTGCTTAGTGGGACTTCTGGCATTCCTTGTCCTGAACAATCCTCCTCAAATCTGGCTTGTATTCCGTTGTTGCCACTCGAAGCAACTCTTTCACATGAGTGTCAGTCAAAACAGATCGATGCTTTGATTTCACATGTTTCAGGGTGGAAAACACAGACTCGCAGACGTACGTTGACCCAAACATCGACAGGATCTTTAGCACAGCCCGTTTGATGTTGGGGTATTTTTCCATTGGCACACGTTTCCAGAACTCAATGGTCCCTTCCCTGAAAACAGCTTTCAGTTGATCCTCCTCACAAAGTGGATCCCCGAGTGCAGGTAGCAGGCTAAACTAGCAGCTGTTTGACGGCTCGGACTACGTGCTGGGACCCTGTGTGTACTATTGATGAAGTTTGGTGCAGTTCTGAGCATTATTTGTGGCTAATAGTGGCGTTTGCGGTCGGACAGTGGCTCCGTACAGCGCCGTATGTGGCAATAGTGCGGTATTTGCTGAAGTTGTCATTGTACCGATAGCGACAACCCAAACGAGGCTCTACCCGACATCTGCGAGAGCCTGTCTGCGGGAAAAGACCTCCCAAGACGTCACTGGGCCACGCTCAACCGCGCACGAGCCAAGGTTGGCAAGACTGGGGATAACCTAGTCAAGTGGGGCCTCAAGAACAGCGCTGACTGCCCGTGCGGAAACCCCAACCAAACGATGGCCCACATTCTCCAGGATTGTCGCCTGAGCAGCCCGTGCACAGACAATGACCTTAAGCTAGCAAATAACACCGCTCGTCAATGGCTATCAGTATGGAGCGATAAGATATGATGATGATGCTGAAGTTGGTGGATCTCGTGAATCTAGCGGTCGGGTAAATTAATCTCTTGAGAAGGGGTTGTTACGGTGTGTTTGACCATGGTTTACACTTACGCCTTACGCCAGAATATCGCTTAAAGAGCCGCATGAAATCAGCCAAAGAGCCGCATGCGGCTCGAGAGCCGCGGGTTGGCCACCCCTGGTTTAGGCAAATGGAAATCTGAAAATTTCAAATTTCCCCATTGTGGGACTAATAAAGGACATCTGTATCTTTATCTTTAAAATGTGGTGTGCATTTGCATTTGCCCTCTGTGTTAATATTTTGTAGAGCCACCGTTCTCTGCAATTGCCGTATTTTCATGACCATAGGGCGCACCTTAATATGGGGCATAGGCATGTCAAAACATACCTCAGTTTAGCATGCATGCAGGCTAAAACATAAGCTAGCATGCATGCTAGCACATGCTTTAAAAAGGGAGCAAAAGCAAAACTGAGTTTGGCAGTACTTTATTGAAGTATTTAACAATCTACTCATGTTATTTTTTTTTGATTAATCCTCATCCACATATCCATCAAAGTCTTCATCTTCTGTATCCAAAATGATCATAGCTGTATATATGTATATATATATATATATATATATATATATATATATATATATATATATATATATCTAGCACGATGGCCTCACAGTGAGAGACAGCATCGGGCGTGGGTTCAATCCCAGCTCCGGCCATCCTGTGTGGAGTTTGTATGTTCTCCCCGTGCCTGCGTGGGTTTCCTCCGGGTACTCCTCCCACATTCCAAAAACATGCATGGCAGGCCGATTGAACACTCTAAATTGCCCCTAGGTATGAGTGTGAGTGCGGATGGTTGTTCGTCTCTGTGTGCCCTGCAATTGGCTGGCAACCAGTTCAGGGTGTCCCCCGCCTACTGCCCAAAGATAGCTGGGATAGGCTCCAGCACCCCCCGCGACCCTAGTGAGGAGAAGCGGTACAGATGATGGATGGATATATATATATATATATATATATATATATATATATATATATATATATATATATATATATAAATGAAAAATAACTCTTGTGCATGCGTATTTGTCTTCATTTTTCTTGGCCTCCGTGTTGCACTCATCAAACAGCATCATAAAAACATCAAAAAGACATTAGCCTGTGGCCCGACCCCTGTACCACTCTGCACATTGCTATTCAAGTGCCATCTCCTCCTCACTAAAGGAATTGGCCTTTAATTAAAGTCAACTGCCCGTGATGTATATGAGTGTTGCAGTCGCCTTGGCACTGGGAACTTCTTCAGAACTTTAAATCATTTGTTACTGTGAGGGTACACATTAGTTTAGATCCGCCCCTTTCCTTTTACCACTCATAAAAAGTCTGATTCAAATTTCAGATTAGAACACATCTACTCACTTAGTCAAGCAGCACAATCTCTGAGTAATGGCTAACCTTTAGCTGCGAATCAAAATAGAGAGCTATACATTCTCGTTGAAAAAAAAAAACTACACAACACTGTGTAACAAAATTGCTCTTCCTTTTTATTCCCAATATATATATATATATATATATATATATATATATATATATACAGTAAACCCCCGGTTATCGCGGTTAATGGGGACCGAGACCACCCGCGAAAACTGAAAATCCGCGAAGTAGCGGCGCACCTTCAAAAATGCTTAAAAAAATATATATATATATATTTATATATATATATACGGGTAGAGAGAGAGAGTGTGAAATTCATGTTATAACAAAAAAAAACAAATTATTATTAAAACCTATTATTCCCCAGCCATTATTTTTGTATTTATTCAATTACTTCTTTTTGTATTTATTTAATTACTTCGACTTTTACCTGCTGGTACGCCGTCTGGTGTGCCCTGTGAAATGAAAGGTGGCATTCTTCATTTATTTATTTATTCATTTATTCATTCATAACGGACAGCCTCGCGCTCCGCTCGTGCCCGGGCGGAAGAGGTGCTCCTCTTCGGCTTAATTGTCACGCACGCCGGACCTGCTCCCCCGAAGCGTGTCTCCCTTCGGTTGAACTCGGATTCATTTCGCCCCGCTCGTGCCCCGGGCGGAAGGTGCTCCTCTTCGGCGTAATTGCCACGCACGCCGGCCGGCCTCCTCCGGAGGTCTCGTGCGGTCCCGAACGGAGCGAAATGTCGCCCCGCTCGTGCCCGGGCGGAAGGTGCTCTTCTTCGGCTTAACTGCCACGCACGCCGGCCGGCCTCCTCCGGAGCTCTCGTGCGGTCCCGAACGGAGCGAAATGTCGCCCCGCTCGTGCCCGGGCGGAAGGTGCTCCTCTTTGGCTTACCTGCCACGCACGCCGGCCGGCCTCCTCCGGAGCTCTCGTGCGGTCCCGAACGGAGCAAAATGTCGCCCCGCTCGTGCCCGGGCGGAAGGTGCTCCTCTTCGGCTTAACTGCCACGCACGCCAGCCGGCCTCCTCCGGAGCTCTCGTGCGGTCCCGAAGCGCGCGAAACGTCGCCCCCGATCATGCCCGGGGGAACGTGCTCTTCTTCGTCCACTCTCCTCTTCCCCCACGCTCTTCTTCGGCGCACGCCGGCCGTCTAACCGCTCCAGCGCCCCGTCGTGCCGCTCGGCGAAACTACAATGCCCCCGAATATTTTTTAGACCCGCAAAGCTCTGAACCCGCGAAAGGTGAACCGCGAAGTAGCGAGGTTTCACATATATATATATATATATATATATATATATATATAGAGAGAGAGAGAGAGAGGGAATAAAAACTGAGGAGAAGTCATCTGTCAGCGTTAGCAAGTCACACTTTCAATGCAAATCAAATTGATGAAGCAGAAGTGTTTTATGCAACATGCAACAACTGACCTTGAAGCCAGACTATACACAGGGTGTGTGTCTGACAGTGATGGAAAGACTTGACTGATAAAACCTCACTGTTCACTTTGACATTTTTAGGTGTGAAGTGAGACATCTGGGAGCAGAGGATGATGGAGTGGTTTAGGATAAAAAATTTCAAAAATAATCCTAAAATCAAAACCAAGCTGTTTTCCGTTTTATTAATAAAATATACAGTAATATGATTGTATAATATGACGCCTGATTTTTTTTTTGATTGAATATCTTTGTTGATATGTGTGATAGCATTACTATGCAAAACAACAATTACACTATTCCATACGGTTTATTTATTTGGATGGTGTTTGTCCTGCCTCTGCTAGACAGATAATCTCCTCTTATTCAGACATCCTGTTTATGGTCTGTTTTTATCTCTAACTTTACTCATTTGGTTCTGTAAAGTATGCTGATGCCTTTAAGAGCAACGTAGTCAGTCACATGATTAAAAATCCCAGAAGAAGTGCTGTCGTGCGAACGTTGCCTCGTTTTTTTACGCCAGTTCTGTGGGTCATTCCAAACAACTTGCTACATCTTGAGCAGCCGTGGCATCGTCTGTATGTCTTCTTCTTTTCTTTTAAGTTTAGCAGTTTCATTATATCTTATTTTAGTAGTGAAACGTGTGAGCTATAAGACGTTAGTCGATCTACTTAAAGTGCGTGATTGGCCACATACTATCTAACAGGTTGCTTGCTTGCCGTTCTTTTGTTGTTTAACAGCGCCCTTTAGTGGCCATTTTGTGTCATGATTCTTGCGGTGTAAAATATAACGGTGTGTCAAGTTCAAGTATGTTTATTGTTTACAATAAATATACACTAATTTCAAACGCAGTAATTTAGTTTATTTTCCCATTTGATAAATGCTGTAATTGTCTGGTAATTAAGTTAATTTGTTTCATATTGCTGATTACACAATGTATTTTTGTGGTTGTCAGTTTCACCCTTTCAATTGTCAATAAACACTGGTCAAGCTCGTGTCCAGTCTTGATGAGCGGAAGGTGTTGAGCTTACTGCCTTTGTGTTCAGGGAACTTTAGGAAGGCAGGACAGTGAAACGACGCCCTCATCGCTGAAGATAGAATCAGTTATACGTTGGACACAGAAAATGGACCACAAAGAAGAGTCATTAAAGAGTAAATCCCACGGCCCATGTTCATCAATAACATCTACTGGGAGTGCTGCAATCCGGGCACGTGCCAAGGCCGAGGCAGCGAAAGCATGCCTTGCTTTCGCTTGCTTTTAAAATGGAAAAGGCGCAACTAGAGGCAAAAATTGAGAAGCTGTCACTGGAGAAAGAAGCAGCTGCTGCTGTTGCCGAAGCAGAGACTCTAGAAGCTGCTGTGGAAGAGTGAGCAAGCCAGCAGAAAGCTCCAATTTGGAGAAAGTCGCCTTAACCGTGTAGAACGGACCAAACAAAATGTTGTGGAACAATCAAGACAACATTCAATCACATTACTACAAGAAAATGCTCAGGATGAACCGGGTGAGCCAGACGCAGAGTCCCTGTTCTCTTTAGATACGACTGGACAGCTATACAGAGATCCAACAATGGCACAACATCTACACTCTCAGGACAAGAGCAATCAACGATGTGTGGAGTCATTCCCACGAAACTCTATCCAAGCTCAAGGTCTCAATACAGAGAACACTCCAGCCGGTGCTAGACTCCTCACCCATACATCACCAAGCAGAGTAGCAGCTCAGCAGTCCCAACGCACTCCAGGCATGCATTCGACGCCCAGTCGTGCACATAGCTTTCACAACGTTTACCAAGCGGCCAGCAATAAAGTTCCTCCACATCCCACAAAACGCCAATCTCGACCAATCAGGCATAAACAAGTTTGTCAGATTCGTCACCCGGCGTGAGCTGGTTTTCACAGGTATGACCCAATTTAACGACCAGCCGGAGAGCTACAGAGCTTGGCAGCGGTCCTTTCAAAACGCAGTGACGGGACTCGACCTAACATTCAGCGAGGAAATAGATCTACTGGTAAAGTGGCTTGGGAAAGATTCAACAGAGCATGCAAAACGTATTAGGGCCGTTCATATTAATCATCCCCAACAGGGACTGCAAATGATTTGGGACAGACTGGATGCATGCTATGGAGCTCCTGAAATGGTGGAAGAGGCTCTCTTCCAACGCATCACCAACTTCCCAAAAATCACCAACAAAGATTATATGAAACTTCACGAGTTCAGCGACCAACTGATGGAACTGCAAGCTGCGAAGGCGGATGGAACCCTCCCTGGCCTTCACTACCTTGACACGGCGAGAGGAATAAATCCACTGGTCCAAAAGCTACCCTATAATCTGCAAGAGAAGTGGCTGTCGATTGGATCCAACTACAAGCAACGCTATCAAGTTTCGTTCCCTCCCTTTTGCACCTTTGTTGACTTCATAATTCACCAAGCTAAAATCAAGAATTATCCCAGCTTCAACTTTGTTAGTCAAGTGGACACCTCGAAAGCTGTCAAGTCTTTCAAAACAAATAGACAAAGAGAAATCTCAGTTCACAAGACAGACGTCTCTACTACTGAGAACAGAACTGGAGATGAGAACCCTGATCGCCAGTGCCCCATCCACAAAAAGCCCCACCTACTACGTAAATGTCGGGCTTTCCGTGAGAAACCCATAGAGGAAAGGAAAGCATTCCTCAAAGAGAACAATATTTACTATAAATGTTGCACGTCAACAAAACATATGGCGAAAGACTGCAAGTACACAGCCACATGCGCCGAACGTGGGAGTGAGAAACATAATTCTGCCCTTCACCCTGGACCAGCACCGCAGACCGAGGAGCCACTTCCCTCTATACAGCATGGCGGGGAGCCAGCTTCTACAGAGTCTTCCGAGGTCACAAGTAGCTACACTCATGTCTGTGGTCGAGATCAAAGTGCCAGGTCATGCTCAAAAATCTGTCTCGTCAAGCTCTACCCTATCAACTGTCGTGAGAAATCAATGAAAGTCTATGCGATCCTCAACGAACACAGTAACAGATCCTTGGCTCGTTCAGAGTTCTTTGACACTTTCAACATACAAGGGCCCTGCTCTCCGTACTCCCTCCGCACCTGTTCTGGGGTGACAGAGACCATGGGGAGAAGAGCTTCAGGCTACCAAATCGAATCTATGGATAGTAAGGTCAATCTACCGCTACCGTGTCTCGTGGAATGCAACGAGATTCCCAACAACAGATCCGAGATCCCAACACCCAATGCTGCATCCAACCAACCCCACCTCAAATCAATCGCTCATCTCATCCCAACACTCGATCAGAGTTCACCCATTATGCTTCTTCTCGAGCGAGACATTAGACCCACAAGGTCTGCAAGCAGATAAACGGCCCTGGATATGCTCCTTACGCCCAAAAACTCGACCTGGGATGGGTGATTGTGGGAAATGTTTGCTTGGGAGGTGTTCACAAACCTGAGACAGTAAATGCCCTCTATACAAGGACAATAGAACAGAAACGCCCCTCCATCTTTGAACCCTGCCCAAACGTCTTCCAGGTGAAAGAGCGATACAGTCAGCTCCAGGGTTTCAATCATCCTAAACTACAGTCAACAGAGAAACTTACCTGCAGTAGAGAAAACGAGCAGTTGGGCTCCACTGTGTTTCAACAAACAAAGAACGATAACAAGGTGGCCCCATCTTTTGATATTTCGTTCGTGAAAATTATGGAAAAGAACCTAAGAAAAGATAAAGACAACAGCTGGGTAGCTCCGCTGCCATTCAAGTCACCAAGGCGTCGTCTTCCTGACAACAAAGTCCAAGCTTCAAACAGACTCTCATCGTTAATACGGAGTCTCAACAGAAAGTGATGAAAGAGCATTTCTTCACCTTCATGCAAAGAGTGTTCCAAAATAAACACGCAGAAGAAGGAGAAGAGCGCTGGTACTTGCCGACCTTCGGTGTGTACCATCCAAAGAAACCGCAAAGCATCTGTGTGGTGTTTGACTCAAGCGCCCAGCATGGAGGAGTCTCATTAAACAATGTGATGTTGACCGGACCAGACCTCAACAATACCCTGCTCGGGGTCCTCCTCAGGTTCCGGAAGGAAGCCGTAGCAGTGACGGAGGATATCGAACAAATGTTCCACTGCTTTCTCGTCAGAGAAGAGGACCGCAACTTCCTTCGGTTCCTGTGGTTCAGAGACAATGACCCATCCCAGGACATCATTGAGTACCGCATGAGGGTACATTTATTTTGGAACAGTCCCTCTCCTGCAGTCGCCATATATTGTCTTCGGCAGAGTGCAGAAAAAGGCGACACAGATGTCAAACAATTCGTTAACCGGGACTTCTACGCAGACGACGGCTTGAAGTCATTCCCTACAGTGAAAGCAGCAGTGGACCTGCTCAAGAGAGCGCAAGACACTCTCTCAAAATCAAATTTGCGACTACATAAAATCACCTCAAACAAAAGGGAATTGATGGAGGCCTTCCCATCCCGAGACCATGCGACCGACTTCAAAGACCTAGATCTCGGTTCTGATGATCTTCCCATGCAGAGAAGTCTGGGCCTCAACTGGGACCTGATGTCTGACACCTTCACCTTTAAGTTAAGTGATGAAGAAAAACTTTTTACACGCCGAGGCGTGCTGTCGACTGTGAACAGCATCTATGATCCTCTCGGGTTCATCGCCCAAGTCACTATTCGGGGCAAAGCCATACTTAGAAAGCTGACAGATAACCACAGCGACTGGGACTCTCCCCTTCCTCATGAGATGAAAGAGATGTGGATCACATGGTGATCCTCTTTAGACAACCTTGTCAGTCTCCGGATACCTCGGACTTATGCAGGAACATCCCTCTCAGAAATGTCACACAGAGAGCTATGCATCTTTTGTGATGCCTCAACTATGGCAATTGGCGCTGTAGTCTATCTCAGGCTAACAGATGTAGAAAGCATAATCCATGAGGGTTTCGTCATAGGAAAGGCGAAGCTGGCTCCTCTCCCTGAACACACAGTGCCGAGGCTTGAGCTCTGTGCAGCCGTACTTGCAGAGGAACTTGCTGAGCTCATCTCCTCAGAAATTGACATACAGTTGGACGACACTACCTTCTACAGTGACAGACAGTAAGGTAGTGAATGAGACTAGACGCTTCTATGTGTACGTCAGTAACCGAGTCCTGCGGATAAGGAGGTCCTCTCGCCCTGAGCAGTGGCAGTATGTGCCAATGGAACAGAATCCTGCAGATATTGCCACGAGGTCAGTTACTGGCGCGCGTCTCCCAGAAACCAGCTGGCTGAGTGGCCCTATGTTTCTAAAACAACCCATGAAAGTCCACCCTGAAGAAGACACCTTTGACCTGGTGAACCCTTCAACAGACCCAGATATTCGTCCCCTGGTGTCCACAATGAGCACAACCATGCCAAACACTTGGGCTCGCAGCACTTCTCTAAGTTTTCAAGCTGGAAGTCACTGACCTGCGCTGTTGCTCGGCTCACTCACATTGCTCGCCTCTTCCAGAAGAGTCCTTTAACCAAACTAAGTAGTTGTCAAGGTTGGCATCATTGTCACCTTACAATCTCCATCAACGAACCTTCGCAGTCTGAAAAAACCATGATCCACGTTGTTCAAGAAGAGTTCTACGCACTCGAGTACACCTGCCTGCAAAAGAAGGAAAATCTTCGAAAAGACAGCCATCTCAGAACCCTAGATCCCTTCATCGATGCCGATGGCCTACATGTCAAAGAAGCACAACTCCACCACAGAGAAAAAAATCCTCTTGGCTGCCAGGATGGCCGAGTGGTCTAAGGCGCCGCGTTCAGGACCCAGTCTCCCCAGGAGGCCTGGGTTCGAATCTCGAATTTCCCCATTGTGGGACTAATAAAGGGAATATTATTATCCCTGGCAAACATCATATTGCAACACTCTTGGTCAGACACCACCATGAGAAAATTCGACATCAGGGACAACTGTTCACTGAGGGAGCCATTCGAGCTGCCGGTTTCTGGATCGTTGGTGGGAAAAGGCGTGTGAGCAGTGTGATCCATGGGTGTGTCACGTGCCGTAAACTGCGTGGCAACCCTCAAACACAAAAGATGGCTGATCTTCCGGCAGACCGTCTGTCTACTGATCCTCCATTGGCTTAGCCACGTTCGGCCCATGGACTGTGTCTTCACGCCGGACAAGGGGTGGCCTCGCACAGAGTAAGCGGTGGGCAGTGTTATTTACCTGCATGAGTGTACGAGCTGTCCACATAGAGGTAATTGAATCGCTTGACACCTCAAGCTTCATGAATGCTCTCAGGCAGTTTCTCGCTCTGAGAGGTCCTGTAAAGTTCATCCGTTCTGATCGAGGAACCAACTTCGTCAGCGCTTGTAAGGAGCTAAAGATTCCCTCGAATATCGACCACTTTTCAGTTGAGAAGTTCCTCCTGCATGGGAATTTAACGTTCCGCATGCCTCTCACATGGGTGGATCATGGGAGAGGATGATTGGAGTGGCACATAAGATCCTGGACTCCATGTTCCTCCAGCTGGGAACTTCAAAACTCAGCCACGAGGCACTCACCACATTGATGGCAGAGGTTGCTGCTATCATCAACGCCAGACCTCTGGTTCCGGTGTCTACTGACCCAGATGATCCTCTCATTCTTACACCAGCAACTCTTCTGACCCAGAAAGTGAGTCTTCCTTCAGATCCAGTGGGAGACTGGATTAAGGACCTCCACAGGACCCAATGGCGCCAAGTCCAACATCTGGCTCAGACCTTTTGGGATAAATGGAGGAAGGAAGGAATATCTCGCATCACTTCAGCCCCGACGGAAGTGGCAGGCTCCCATCCCAGACCTTCAGCCTGGAAGCAATGTCCTTCTCAAGGACAGTCAGTTTGACAGAAATGAGTGGCCACTGGGATTGATTACTCAAGTGTTTCCCAGTAAAGACGGCAAGGTACGTAAAGTCGAGGTCAAGGTCTCCAGGGGAGATGGTACTAAACTCTACCAACGTCCTGTCACAGAGACAATTCTCCTACTTGCTCCCGACAAGAAATAGTAAGACCTATGTTTTGGACTTTTATGTTGTGACATTCGAGAATGCCAAGCGGGGAGTGTCCTGCCTCTGCTAGACAGATAATCTCCTCTTATTCAGACTTCCTGTTTATAGTCTGTAATTATCTCTAATTTTACTCATTTGGTTCTGTAAAGTCTGCTGATGCCTTTAAGAGCAACGCAGTTAGTCACATGATTAAAAATCCCGGAAGTAGTGCCGTCGTGCGAACGTTGCCTCGTTTCTTTACACCAGTTCTGTGGGTCATACCAAACAACTTGCTACATCTTGAGCAGCCTTGGCATCGTCGGTATGTCTTCATCTTTTCTTTTAAGTTTAGCAGTTTCATTATATCTTATTTTAGTAAGAGGAATCTCACCCTGGTGGTCGAACCAAGCGTTAAAACTTGCTCTCGACTACACACCACAAAAATGGAATTGGCTTTCAGGGATGAGACAGGAGGTGTGAAAACCACACGAAACTACTACTTAGTAGTGAAACGTGTGTGCTATAAGACGTGAGTCGATCTACTTAAAGTGCGTGATTGGCCTCATACTGTCTAACAGTTAGGTTGCTTGCTTGCCGTTCATTTGTTGTTTAACAGAACCCTTTAGTGGCCATTTTGTGTCATGATTCTTGCCGTGTAAAATATAACGGTGTGTCAAGTTCAAGTACCGTATTTGCCAGACCATAGGGCGCACTTTAAAGTCCCAAATCTTCCCCAAAACAAACAAGGCGCCTTGTAAAGCGAGCGCCCATTATATGGAGTGAGCATCACTCTCGACCATCAACCCTTTTACTCATTGGGCTGTTCGGAGTGCATGTTAGCACACCCTGCTGGTCAAAGTCTGAGTCATCTATGCTTCAAATTGACTGTAACTAATACATTATGTGACGATGGTGTAGGAGAAAGCTGGACAAAAGGGCAGCTGTCCACAATGTTGTAGTCTGTCTTATCATTTATGTTATTGCAAGCAAGAAACGTCCCAGGTTTAGACAACAGACTGCAAAAAGCCCAAAGCACAACATGCACATCTCTCTAAACAGCCATGCACATCTCTCTAAACAGCCATGTGATTGGCTGAGTCTGAGTGGCTCCCAAAAAGCCATTGCTGTAATTGGCTAAGGCTGAGTGGCTCCCAAGAAGCCATTGCTATTATCTTTTTGTGTTATTTTTATTTCTTTTGGGTATATAGATGGCATGAGAGATACATGTTTTGTGTTAATCTTATTTCTTTGTTTCATTGTTTCCTTGTATGCTGCTATGAGTTTTTTTGGTTTTGATTTGAAACCGTGACTCTAAGGAGTGTGGTGACCAGTGAAGTCCCTTCCCTTACATTGTCTAGTAGAAGTATTGCCATGACACCTCTTATTGGTTAGAGTCAGTGTTATTGGCAGTGATTCCGTATAGTTTCAGGACATCTGTCATTGACTTGGTGTGATACCTCTGGCAGCAATCCCTTAAGGGATTGAGTCCTGGTGAGCCGGCTACAGCTCGCGCAAGCTCAGCTCGCGTGAGCTCGCACCTTGTAGTGCGGTGCGCCTAGTATATGCATTAAATACGGAAATAGCACCCTCAACTGGTGTTGCGCCCTTTGATGCAGTGCATCTTATGGACGTAAAAATGCGGTATGTTTACTGTTTACAATAAATATACACAAATTTGAAACGCAGTAATTTAGACTGTTAAAATCAGTTTATTTTCACATTTGATAACAAATGCTGTAATTGTCTGGGAATTAAGTTTTCAATTTGTTTCATATTGCTGATTACACAATGTATTTTTGTGGTTGTCAGTTTCACCCTTTCAATTGTCAATAAACCTGGAGTCGACTGGTCAACCTGGTGTCCAGAGTCTTGATGAGGGGAAGGTGTTGAGCTTACTGCCTTCGTGTTCAGGGAACTTTAGGAAGGCAGGACAGTGTTCTATGGTTACAAGTGTTCTTTGCCACAAGCACTTCGAAAATGTTTTCTCAATTGTTTTGCTTATGATAAAGGGTTTGCAAAAAGGTAGGTGTGCTTCCAGTCCATTTTGTAAAACGGTAGTGCGTTGTGTGTATTGTGACTGTGGCTGTGATATATGTATGCGGAGTGCGCATGGGCTGAATGAGGACTGTGTGTGTCAACAAGGAGCGGAGGAGAACGAACGAGCGGGCAGGTGTTAAGTAGCGAGTTGAACAGCAAGTGTGTAAATATCTTAACAATGACAACATAGGAAACCAACCCACTATAACGTAGCAGAATAAATGGAGCAAGTAGCTAATCTCTCTTTAAAACACAAACCCAAAGCTAATATTGCCATTTTATATATCTTACCATTCTTCCAGTCTCGATTAATCTAGTCTCCACTCCATGTCTGGTGTTCTGCCAAAATGTCCTACGAGTCCGTATTGTACTACCGGAGGCTGATTTGATAGCCGCACAATATATTAGGTCTTGAGAGGATCTGGCTCGGACAAGTATGCTCCAACAAACATAATTCCAACAAGCTCCTCTTCCTCCAACTCTTCTAATACTTGGACCCCCTCAGATACGTTTGTGATTTAGCTTTGTGAGTCACTTTCTGACTGTCTTAATACACTTTCTGTTTTGAGCACTGCCATAGTTGTCTTGGAATGACATCACACTTGCAGGTGTGTCGCTCGGCAGAATCTCACTTCGGCAAAATGATTATTTTGTCAAATATACCAAATTAAAAATATTTTTTAACGTGTTATTGTTTGTATTATGTCTAATTACTTTGCTTCTGACACAAAAATATTTAATATGGCATTTTCTGAACATACTTCACACTAGGTATTTAAGAGGTGGATTAGGTCATGAAAGAATCCACTGAGAGTTTACAAATATTATATTGCCCACTCAATATAATGCAAATTGCTTTTGCTTATTTCATAAATTGTAATATTGTTTTCTTCTTGCTAGGCAAGGGTGTAACAGAAACTAATTGAGAAGCACTGTACTACTTCGATCGGTTGCTGTTTTAGACAATAGAACTGACAAAGCGAGCAATATTACCTCGCTTGCCTCCCTGGTATGACGTAGACAAAAAATAACAAGCCAAGCTCCAGAAGGGGGCATGCCAATATGTCATAAATCTCATCGCAAAAAAATAGCTTAAGTCACTATGGAGTCTTTTAGGTGGGAGCATTTTAGTACTAATGTTGATACTAATCATACTCTAGACTGTCTATATTGTTGAGGTCATGGCCATGGTTATAATCGTGGTAATGTGAATGTTTTCTTCCTGTTCGAATTCTGTCTGCTGCTTTAGATGTGACCTCTCAGCTTGTTCAAGGAGCTCTTGTCAGTCAATAACCTGCCTGAAAGAACAGCCTGACCTTGTACTGAGGGCATCTAAACATGGTTAACCGCAGTCTGATAGGAAAGGAAGCAATAGCCTTAAGTAAATACTTGATCAAAAGGGACCTGACAGAGTGAACAAATCTATTCCGTTTGTGGCAAGCACAGGATATATATATATATATATATATATATATATATATATATATATATATATATATATATATTAGTGGTGTCAAGCGATTTACATTTTTTGGACTAATTAATCGCACAATTTTCTGTAATTAATCGTGATTAATCTAAATTTGTACTTTTTTAAAAAACATTTAAAACATTTTTTACAAAGTTCATCTTGAAATTCATGTCATTAACACAAAGTATATTTCTATTCAAATACTTTTAATAGCAATTATTTTAACAGCTTTCTCTTATCTTTTTCCTCCTTTTCAACAAAATCAATATTGACTTAGCTTTACTGGCATCTTTTCTCTTCATGCTCTTTGCACTAACATAAATAAAAACAACCCAGAACAATGTTCAAGTACGAAAGGGCGATTACATTTTACATGAAATACTGGTAATATAAATGCGTGTCTCAACCTCATGTCAGTTATCTTTCAAAAAAGTGCATGAGTCAATATAAAATCCAACAATACAAAAGAAAGTGCAGTTAACCATTGACACAAATTTGGGTTAATCCTTTACACTCAGCCAATTACTGAGGCATACCAGTCTGTTCACATTATCGAGGGACAGAGAAGCATGTTTCTTTTGAATGGTGTGGCCTGAGAGTGAGAACAATCTCTCACAGGGCACTGTGGTTGCAGGAGTTGACAGGTATTTGCGTGCAATGGGTGCCAGCCTGCTATGTGCTCCTTCTCTCTGTGACCACCAATGTTGTGGACACCCCTCCAATTCCATTTTAGGTTCTGCTTTGCAGCGGTCCAAACAATGCTGTGTGGACTCCTCTTCTTCATCTGACGTATCAGACGTTCCCATCAAGTTGGATAGCCTTCTCTTTTTGGGGGGCTGTTCTGTCATTACATTGGGTGATTGTTGTGTCATGAGGCCACGCAATGAAGCCCACACCTCACTCCTTTCATCTTTGGGGAGACACTTAATATCTTTGAGCCTGGGGTCAAGGGCAGTGGCGATCTTCAGCCAGGTGAGGATGGTGCTGTTCTTCCTCTGAGTTAGGTCTGTGGTAAATAACTTCTTGAACCGCAAAACATTGATTGGATCATCATCTGAAGGCTCCATAACTTTGAACAAGTGACAGTAGGCAGGCAATACTACTGAACAGGAGACATACTGCTCCCCTCCCAGCAGTTCTGTCACATATCTGCAATAGGAAACATGTGATTTTTTTCTTAATTACGTCTGTTTTAATTTATACAGCACACAGAAAAACAACACTCATGTCACCACTTTCCTGTTTTTTATCCGCACACACGAAGCTTAGTTGAGCAAACACGCACACACACAAAAGTCGTCAAAGACATAAGAGAAAAAGAATAAATGGTAAGTATGACACGCACGCATGCGCACACACGCAAGCACACGCGGAAAAGGACACAACAAAAGGAAATAGTAGTTCAAGTAGTTCTTCTAGCTTTTGCAATTTGGACAGCTTATGTTCAGTCAGCATGGCAACCTTATGCTGATGGTGCGCCAGTGAAGTTGATAGCCCAGCACAGGGTGGCTCGTGCTGACCTGAGCAAAGGCATCAAGCTATCCAAGGCAAACTACAAGAGGAGGCTGGAGTCCCACCTTGCCAGCAACAGACCACGGGAGGTGTGGCAGGGTCTACGGAGCATCACCAACTTCAGAGGCAGCAGCACGACCTCTGTAGACCCGAGTGCATCGCTGGCAGAGGAGCTTAACTGCTTCTTCGCTCGCTTTGACTCGCCCCAACCGTCACACCCCCGCGCTTCATGCCTCAACTCCCCCCCACTCACCGTAGAGGAACACGATGTGAGGCGCGCGCTCCTGGCTATTAACCCCAGGAAAGCTACTGGACCCGCAGTATACCAGGCAAGGTCCTCAGAGCATGTGCCCACCAACTGTCACATGTTTTCTGCAGGGTCTTCAACCGCTCCCTGGCTCAAGCAGCCATCCCCTCCTGCTTGAAAACCTCCACCATTTTTCCTGTCCCCAAAAAGTCACCCGCAGTCCTCCTGAATGACTACCGTCCTGTTGCTCTCACGCCAGTCATCATGAAGTGCTTTGAGAAGCTGGTTCTCCAGCACATCAGGGACTGCCTTCCTCCCACTCTGGACCCCTACCAGTTTGCATACCGGGCTAACAGATCCACTGAGGACGCCATCAACACTGCTCTGCATGTTGTGCTGGGCCACCTGGAACGACAGCAGAGATATGCTAGGATGCTCTTTGTGGACTACAGCTCGGCATTCAACACAATCATCCCGGACATCCCGTTGCCAAACTGGACATTCTCGGCCTCCCTGCCCTCACACGCATCTGGATTAAGGACTTTCTGACCAACAGACCCCAGACTGTGTTGCTCGGCCCCTACACGTCCTCCACCCGTACGCTGAGCACCGGTTCCCCCCAAGGATGCATGCTGAGCCCTCTCCTATACGCCCTCTACACCTACGACTGCAGCCCGGCCCACGGTAACAACACCATCGTCAAGTTTGCTGACGACACGACAGTGGTCGGTCTGATCTCGGAAGGTGACGAGACAGCCTACAGAGAGGAGGTCCAGAGACTGACGGCTTGGTGCGAGGACAACAGACTGCAACTCAACATTGCAAAAACAAAGGAGATCGTCATCAACTTCAGGAGGAACAAGACGGTGCCGCCCCCACCCTGCATCGAACGCGTGTGTGTGGAGAGGGTCCACACGTTCAAGTTTCTGGGAGTACAGATCTCCGATGACCTTTCTTGGACTCACAACACCACAGCAGTGGTAAAGAAGGTCCACCAGCGTCTGCACTTCCTGAGAGTCCTCAGGAAATTCAACCTGGGCAGGAAGCTGCTGCTGGCCTTCTACCACTCGTCCATCGAGAGCCTGCTGACGTACTGTGTCTCCACCTGGTACAGCGGCTGCACTGAGGCGGACAGAGTGAGGCTCCAGAGGACGGTCAAAACAGCGCAAAGGATTATTGGCTGCCCTCTCCCCTCACTGTCGGACAGCTACACCGCCCGGTGCCTCAGCAGGGCTCTTAATATCGTCAAAGACAATACCCACCCAAACTCACACCTGTTCGACCTGATGCCCTCTGGCAGGCGCTACAGGTGCATCAAATCAAGGACTAATAGACTGAGAAACAGTTTCTTTCCAAGGGCCATCTCCATTCTAAACTCTCACACACACACACACGACCACCCTTACCTTGCAGAACAGCAACGTGAGGTGTTTTTATATATCCTATCCAGTATTATTTTCCATTGCACTAACTATTCTCTTATTTATCTAATTTATATATCTATCTGAATTATTGTTGTATTGCACTGGAGAGGGGAGCTCTCTAATCTCGTTGCACACTTGAGTACAATGACAATAAAGGGATTTCTGATTCTGATTTCTGATCTGATTTCTGAAAACTACTAAAAAACAGCTCAGGGGCTGCACATAATGCTCGTCAATTTTTTAGCTCAGGCCCATACCACACGATTTTGATCATAGCGTGTGTGTTAATGGTGCTCACCAGCTCCCCCACATGATTTGTAGCTGCTACTGCACTCACTGGTTTACACACGTTTTTGCATATGCCCGCCCACACCACCCACACCGCCCACTTGTTGGTCCACAAATGGAAGCATTTTATCAGCGAAGAAACTGTAACAGGTGAACCACATTGAGTAATCATCAGAAGACGCAAGAGCTAATAAAGATGGCAGCAGCAGAAGCTAAAGTAAAACACAAGGTAAGCAATGCTGGACAAATTAATGTTACTTAACGTCTTATGTTACAAATTTCGACAATATAATAAGGTTATTCTCGCTCGTCACCGTGTATCAATTAGCAATGAGCATCATGGACCCAGTTTTATTAAGATCAGTTACTCGATTGTAGCCCGGGATTCCCTTGGTGCTTTATAACCCTATGTAGCGAGTGAATATAAGTATAGGTTGTACATGCACAACCAACCATAGTCTCCTCGACTAAAAATGTTTATTATAACTACTGAAGCTCAGGATAAAGGTTTTCATGGTGCGATGAGCTATGGCTAGGCTAAGGTAAATGCTAACCACTCAAACTCCACTCCGAGCTTCTAACCTCTCTTATTTAATTATAATAAAAATAAAAGATGAAATCTATTGACTAACAGATTGATTTGATACAAGTTACAGTCCATTTAAAATAAGAAGGGCTGTGATAATCTCATACATGCAGGGCATAGACACTTTGTGAAACTGTGATATTTCAAATAGTGTGAATTCGAATAGAATGTGCTGCAGCGAGCCAAAATAAAACTGCTTTTTCTTTATCGGCCTTTAAATAAAAAAAAAAACATCAGATGCTGATAATTTGCAAAATGCCAAATATCGGCTCTGTCGATAATCGGTCTATCACTAGAATAAACCACAGGTTTGTTTAGTGTTGTTGTGATTTATTTATTTATGAAATGCTTTTATTTTTTTAATTTTAACATGGCCCATGATAAATGCATGAATAATATTTGTGTTGGCTATGTATTTCAGGTAAATGTCATGTATCAATGAGATTAGATTATTATTAATCATGATCTAGTTTGGGTGCTCACAATGTCCCCGCATTAAACTGTCACATTTCAGTGTAAAAGTGTGAGGCTCATAACTGTATTTGGAAAGTCAGACTGCAGGCCATCCGGTCCCCATGAGAAACTGAAACAATGTGGAAAGAAATGTCCCCATAAAGCCTGTTTGATTGTAAGATGGATGTAAATAGAGTTTGATAAGGAAGAAAGAATGTTTACCAAAAAGTTGTTCTCTCTGGCAATTTCTTTATCTATATTGTATACAGTTTACTTGTGGTTGACTATTGTTTTCTTGTATCATGTTCTAAAATGTGTTTTTTTTTCTGAATTTATTACAGATGACAAACATCACAGACAAAGATGACATTACAATAACCTTGTCTTGATGCTGCTGATGCAAGGAACGTTCAACAGGTATCTTGAAATCCATTTTCCTGAAATTTGGTCTTTCTATATCTGTGCACCCCCCGCGAGCTGTCACCTTACCGTGGTGGAGGGGTTTGCGTGTCCCAATGATCCTAGGAGCTAAGTTGTCGGGGGCTTTTGCCCCTGGTAGGGTCACCCATGGCAAACAGGTCCTCGGTGAGGGTCCAGACAAAGCACGGCTCACCAAACCCCCTTATGATGCTCAAAATTATTGGACCACGTTTTCCCTTGCCCGGATGCGGGTCACCGGGGCCCCCCTCTGGAGCCAGGCCTGGAGATGGGGCTCGTCGGCGAGCGCCTGGTGGCCGGGCCTGCACCCATGGGGCTCGGCCGGGCACAGCCCAAAAAGGCAACGTGGGTCCCCCTTCCCATGGGCTCACCACTTATGGGAGGGGCCAAAGGGGTGGGGTGCAATGTGAGTTGGGCAGCAGCAAGAGGCAGGGACCTTGGCGCTCTGATCCCCGGCTAAAGAAACTAGCTCTTGGGACATGGAATGTCACCTCTCTGGCGGGGAAGGAGCCTGAGCTGGTGTGCGAGGCAGAGAAATTCCGACTAGATATAGTCGGGCTCACCTCCACACACATCTTAGGCTCTGGTACCAGTCCTCTTGAGAGGGGTTGGACACTCTTCCACTCTGGAGTTGCCCAAGGTGAGAGACGCCGAGCAGGTGTGGGCATACTTATTGCCCCCCGGCTTGGCGCCTGTACGCTGGGGTTCACCCCAGTGGACGAGAGGGTAGCCTCCCTCCGCCTTAAGGTGGGGGGGACGGGTGCTGACTGTTGTTTGTGCTTATGCACCAAACAGCAGTTCAGAGTACCCACCCTCTTTGGAGGGTGTGCTGGAGAGCGTTCCCCCTGGAGACTCCCTCGTTCTGCTGGGGGACTTCAATGCTCACATGGGTAATGACAGTGAGACCTGGAAGGGCGTGATTGGGAGGAATGGCCCCCCCAATCTGAACCCGAGCGGTGTTCTGTTACTAGACTTCTGTGCTCGTCATGGATTGTCGATAACGAACACCATGTTCAAACATAAGGGTGTTCATATGTGCACTTGGCACCAGGACACCCTTGGCCGCAGTTCGATGATCGACTTTGTAGGCGTGTCATCGGATTTGCGGCCGCATGTTTTGGACACTCGGGTGAAGAGAGGGGCGGAGCTGTCAACTGATCACCACCTGGTGGTGAGTTGGCTCCGATGGTGGGGGAAGATACCGGTCCGACCCGGCAGACCCAAACGTATTGTGAGGGTCCGCTGGGAACGCTTGGCAGAATCCCCTGTCAGAAAGAGTTTCAACTTCCGCCTCCGGCAGAACTTTGCCCACGTACCGGGGGAGGCGGGGGACATTGAGTCTGAGTGGACCATGTTTCGTGCCTCCATTGTTGAGGCAGCCGATCGAAGCTGTGGACGTAAGGTGGTCGGTGCCTGTCGTGGCGGCAACCCCCGAACCCGCTGGTGGACACCGGCAGTAAGGGATGCTGTCAGGCTGAAGAAGGAGTCCTATGGGCCTTTCTGGCCTGTGGGACTCCGGAGGCAGCTGACAGGTACCAACTGGCTAAGCGGAATGCGGCTTCGGTGGTTGCCGAAGCAAAAACTCGGGCGTGGGAGGAGTTCGGTGAGGACATGGAAAATGACTTCCAGACGGCTTCGAAGAAATTCTGGTCCACCATCCGTCGTCTCAGGAGAGGGAAGCAGTGCACCACCAACACTATTTATAGTGGAGATGGGGTGCTGCTGACCTCGACTCGGGACGTTGTGAGTCGGTGGGGAGAATACTTCGAAGACCTCCTCAATTCTACCGACACGCCTTCCTTTGAGGAGGCAGAGCCTGAAGACTCCGTGGTGGACTGAAGTAAGCGAGGTGGTTAACAAACTCCTCGGTGGAAAGGCCCCGGGGGTGGATGAGATCCGCCCGGAGTTCCTTAGGGCTCTGGATGTTGTGGGGCTGTCATGGTTGACACGCCTCTACAGCATTGCGTGGACATCGGGGACAGTGCCTCTGGATTGGCAGACCGGGGTGGTGGTCCCCCTTTTTAAGAAGGGGGGACCGGAGGGTGTGTTCCAATTATTGAGGAATCACACTCCTCAGCCTCCCTGGTAAGGTCTACTCAGGGCTACTGGAGAGGAGGGTCCGTCGGGAGGTTGAATCTCAGATCCAAGAGGAGCAGTGCGGTTTTCGTCCTGGCTGTGGAACAGTGGACCAGCTCTACACTCTCTACAGGGTCCTTGAGGGTACATGGGAGTTTGCCCAACCAGTCTACATGTGTTTTGTGGACTTGGAGAAGGTGTTCGACCGTGTCCCACGGGGAGTTCTGTGGAGCGTGCTTCGGGAGTACGGGGTACCGAGCCCCTTGATACGGGCAGTTGGGTCCCTGTACCACCGATGTCAGAGTTTGGTCCGCATTGCATTCGTTTCCAGTGAGGGTTGGACTCCGCCAAGGCTGCCCTTTGTCACCGATTCTGTTCATAATTTTTATGGACAGAATTTCTAGGCGTAGTCGGGGCGATGAGGGGATCCGGTTTGGTGACCTCAGTATTTCAGCTCTGCTTATTGCAGATGATGTGGTACTGTTGGCTTCGTCAAGCCGTGATCTCCAACTGTCATTGGAGCGGTTCGCAGTCGAGTGTGAAGCGGTTGGGATGAAGATTAACGCCTCTAAATCTGAGACCATGGTCCTCAGTCGGAAAAGGGTGGAGTGCCCTCTCCAGGTCGGGGAGGAGAACCTGCCCCAAGTGGAGGAGTTTAAGTATCTTGGGGTCTTGTTTACGAGTGAGGGGAGGATGGAGCGAGAGATCGACAGGCGGATTGGTGCAGCCTCCGCTGTGATGCGGACGCTGTATCGGTCTGTCGTGGTGAAGAGGAAGCTGAGCCAGAAGGCAAAGCTCTCGATTTACCGGTCGATCTTCGTTCCTACCCTCACCTATGGTCACGAGCTGTGGGTCACGACCGAAAGAACAAGATCTCGGATACAAGCGGCCGAAATGAGTTTCCTCCGCAGGGTGTCTGGGCTTTCCCTTAGAGATAGGGTGAGAAGCTCGGCCATCCGGGAGGGACTCAATGTCGAGCCGCTGCTCCTTCACGTAGAGAGGAGCCAGATGAGGTGGCTCGGGCATCTGTTTAGGATGCCTCCTGGACGCCTCCCTGGCGAGGTGTTCCGGGCATGTTCCACCGGCAGGAGGCCCAGAGGGCGACCCAGGACGACACGCTGGAGAGACTACGTCTCCCGGCTGGCCTGGGAGCGCCTGGGCATCCCTCCGGCAGAGCTGGAAGATGTGGCTGGGGAGCGGGAAGTCTGGGCTTCCCTGCTGAAGCTGCTGCCCCCGCGACCCGACCCCGGATAAGCGGCGGATAATGGATGGATGGATGGATATATCTGTGCATTCATGATGGTGGACAGCCATTTTTATGATTAAAATATTATGCTTGCACGCAGCAGGCAATTTCACATAATGCATTCAGAATATTAGTGTTAGCGAACAATTTCAGGTAGATTTAATCTTTCACAGGAATTATCTTGTTTAGTTAATGCTCTTTTCTAGACACTCACGTCGTCCCCACAACACACTAGCAATAAGTGTGTGAGGAAAAACTGTGTAAAATCTTTTAATATGGTCCGCATGAGGAACAAGCATAATGTTTACAGAAATGTCCCCACAAACGATTTTCGATTCCAGATGTGTGAAAGCAGCCAGAACTTGTTTGGGGATGAAGGAATATGCATTATATTTTAGGTTTTCATTCATAAATGTGTCTTGCAAAAAGTGTCATGCGTGAGGAACTAGCATGTTTACAAAAATATCCCCACAAAGTCTGTTTGACAACATTCAACTGGTATGTTTAGGCATCGCTTTTTCATGGAAATTGAGTTCTCTATATCTGTGCAGTCATGATGATGGACAGTAATTTTTATGATTCAGTATTGTACTTGCGCACAACAGGCAGTTTCACATAATGCATTCATTAGTCTTAGCAGAGTATTTGAGGTAGATTTAATAAGTCACAGGGATTATTATCATCTTTTGTTATTGATCTTTTCTGGACACTCACGCTGTCCCCACAACACACTTTGACTTAGTGTGTATGAGGAAAAACTATAATTTTCAATGTAGTCCCCATAAGGAATTGACATAATGTTAACTGTAATGTCCCCACAAAGTCTGATCGATTCAAGATATATGAAAACAACCAGATTGATGATGACAGGCATCCAACCAACACTGTCCTGGAAGTACATATGTTGATAAATGTTGGTGTTGTCTGTGACACGGTTGGAATGAAAATCAGCACCTCCTAATCTGATACCATGCTCCTCAATCATGAGGGGTCGAGTGCCCTTTTGTCCCACCGGGAGGATGTCCCAGGACACGCTAAAACGATTGTCTCCCAGGTGGCTTTGGAACAGCTTGATGAAGTCGTGAGGGAGATGTAAATCTGGACTTTCCTGCTTTATTTGCTGCCCCCACAACCCGACCTTGGATAAGCGGTAGAGAATAAATGAGTGGAACACAGAAATGCATTTAGAAATGTATTGCAACTGTCTTTGAACTTTGACATTTAAAAAAAAAAAAAGAAAATTGGCATTAAAAATGATAAAGCTTTAGTTCTCTATGAGTGTAAACACAATTTAGAAAAATCTTTTTCCGTAGGAAAACGAAGTGAGAGGGTTGACATGGCCCAATTGACACACAAAGCACAGACACCACCATCAGGTAAGCACAGGCCACCATCACTAGATGACTATGAAATGCTATCAGGAATTGATGCAAAGAAGTCCTCCTTCAAAGGTAAACTCGTTAAGTCATGTTGCTTTTTCGAAAATGCATTTTCACTGTACAAATTAAAATATAGATGCCTGTATGTAATTTTCACTGAAACGTGATTATCTCATATTGATATGAATTTCAACTTAAGTTCTGACCGCTACATTTTTTCTGAATGTTTTAGAAGTCGCGGCACGGTGGACGGCTGGTTAGCACGTTGGCCTCACAGTGCGGAGGTCTTGGGTTCGTTTCCGGCCCCGGTCTTCCGGTGTGGAGTTTGTTCTCCCCGTGCCAGCGTGGGATTTCTCCGGGTATCCCGGTTTCCTCCCACGTTTCAAAGACATGCATGGCAGGTTGATTGAACACTCTAAATTGTCCCTAGGTGTGAGTGTGAGTGCGGATGATTGTTTGTCTATGTGTGCCCTGCGATTGGCTGGCAACCAGTTCAGGGTGTCCCTCGCCTACTGCCCAAAGACAGCTGGGCTACAGCACCCCGTGACCCTTGTAAGGACAAGCGGTACAGATAATGGATGGATGTTTTAGAAGGATGCATCAGTGCAGCCTGTTTGCTCATTGAACAGCAAAAAAGGTGATTGCCAGTACAAAAGACAGAATGCAGTGTGATAATACAATTACAATGTAAATCTATGTAATGGCTGCGTTTTCACTTTAATTGAGGAACCTGGTCCATTGCACAGGTCAAGAGCTTTCGATTGGAATTCAATCACATACTCGCCTTGATTATTTTAAATAACCAAAAACTCCCTATTTTCTCACTACTTCAAGGCAAATCCACACAGAGAAAAGAAGAATTCCCTGGCAGAAAACCCAAGCTCAAGCAATGGAAATGCACATGATGAAGTTCATAAATTATTTTCTCGTCCCAGGAAAAACGGACTGTGAGAAATGTTTAAAAGCAGTAGCAGAAATACTTAAAGCCCGGGACTGGAAGACCCCCATATTTTATGTCTACAACAGGATTTCAGCTGCCAAAAATAAATTCCAGCGCCACTACATTTTTGGTTGGTTAGCCGCACCCTGCTCAGGCACTTTTCTTCGCCCCCATTATGTACACTGTATTAATATTTGACCACCGAGTTATTAAAAGGTGTCAACATTACATGTTTGATTTTAATTTTTTTTTAAACACAATACAACTTTATTTATATAGCTCATGTACATAGTTATTGTTCATCACACGTTGTTCACAGTGTTAGGAAATACAACACTACGGTTCTTTGATTGGAAGTTCCAGAACAGGTCGGAGATGTATAACCTACGTGTTGAAACTATATTTAGCAAACAAAAAATATTAAATTGGATGGGTTCAACTTAAGTATTCATATTAATTGATATTTTTGTATTGTCTTCAGAGGACTCATTTGATAGTTTAGTTCAAATGCTTGCCATTTGTCAATATTAGTTCTAGTAAGTGACACTATGTGTAAGGTCCCCATTAATCACGTGTACCATGTGGGGACCCTGTGTGACTTATGGTAATAAATTTACATATTAAAGGATAATGTAATCATGGCAGTCAATCTAAACAGAACAAAGGGGAGACTGCTAGGAGCCACTTTTGTGGTCCCGGCATGGAAGTCCATTGTTTCAGATGTGTCTCGTTCACACCTCCTTTGTTGCAGCCTTGATCCAATCTTCCTGCATTCCTCTCCTGAGGGTCTTGTCATTGGCATGGTCCAAACTTCGGTTACTCTTAAAGGATTTCATACATTTGACTATTAAAGGAATATAAGAGTTTGAGCTTAACATAGTTCATTAGATGTTGCTGCATCCAGTGTATGAAAATGTGATACTGTAAAATGCTGAGAGTGTGACTGGTGGAGCGAAACTGGTTGCGGGGGTGTGCAAGAATGGAATGTTTTAGAAGCAGACGGTGCTGAGCGAGACGAGATGACTCCGGGAGCAGTGGATGAAGGAGCGGCCATCGGGGGATCGCACGCAGGAGGAGCCACGGGATTCGGCGGGAGAAGAAAGACCAATGAGAGCAAGCTAAAGTTAACTGCAGGATACACATAGCCAATAGAATCATGCCAGGATGCTTTTGTCTTTGTGTCATTTACATATTGTATCGTCACTACTGGGCAACTCGGAAAAAGTTCAGTTCTGGTCGGTTGGTGGCAAAAGAGGGGTAGAGTTGCATTGAGAGGGATCCGAGACCCAGGCGAATATGTAGGCTGTGTATTGGGAATAAAGCCACTCGTGCGTGAAAATGCCGGCTTCCTGATACCTTTCTATTGCAGAACGAGCGCGCATATTGTTGGATGAGTGAGAGTTGGGTAAAGTCGCAAATTGGAGTCAGATTACTAATTTGAGTTTACATTGGTTTAAGATTAAATTATAACATTGATTTAAAGCTAAATTCCAACAATTTATTCAAATTAAGGCCCCATCAACCACGAAAAATAGGTTTTTTTTTGTCCTCATATGACAGGGTCCAGACATGACTTCATCATTTCTGTTATTTTAAGGCGTTAAAGGATTTTATAAGCTTGACTACCAGTGACATGTATTCAGTTTAATGCAATAAAGATATATACTGATTAGGCTTTAATTCAATGCATGAGAAAAGGTCAGGCCGGGCTGTGTGAAATGCATGGGTGGCAGATGTTTTGTGCAGGATGAGCCGCACCTCGGAGAACTGAGTGTGCAGAAGCGAAGGGTTCCGGACTTCGATCAAGGCCACCCGGCTATTGTTGTGTGAGATGGTCACACGGTCGACCGTGAGAGCAGAATAACAGATCCAGTGGTTCATGGGCAGTGGAGCGCACAAACAACTGCCTTGGCGCGCACCGTGGGACACGTCACTTTGCGGGCAGAAGACGTCCACTAAGAGAAAGCTAAAGTTAACTGCAGATGACACATAGCCAATAGTAGAATATCTTTGCTTTGTTTGCTGAAATGTATAAATGATCCTGGGCAACTCGGGGGGGGGGGGGCGTCGTCCTCTGTTGGGTACAGGGACGCGCAGAGCTGTAATGGTAGGAACCGAGCCCCAGGCTTTGTATTAGATCTCGTGTTAGGAATAAATCCGCTCCCGTGTGAAGTTGCCGGCTTGCTGGTCATCTTTCTCTTAAAAACGAGCGCACATAATTGTTGGATGAATGAAGGTCGTGTTTGGTTAACCATTAATGGAGTCAGATAATTAATTCGAACTATTTTGGTAAACTTTTGGTACATTTAAAGTTAGAAATTCCAACAGCGTGTATAGGCTAATAATGAAATGATTTTTTTCACGGCTCTAGATCATTTAGAAAGGGTAGTCCCCACAAATGATGAATAAAAAATATAAAGTATGACCGCGGATGGTTGTTTGTCTATGTGTGGCCTGCGATTGGCTGGCTATCAGTTCAGGGTGTACCCGCCTACTGCCAGAAGATAGGCACCACCGCAATCCTAGTGAGGAGAGGTGGTACAGATAATGGATGGATGGATGAAAAACAAGCGACTGAAGAGCGTTTCCTTTGCAGGGAGTCTGGGCTCTCCCTTAGAGATAAGGTGAGAAGCTTGGACCGGTAGGGGCTCACAGTTGAGCCACTGCTCCTCCGCATTGAGAGGAGCTATATGAGGTGGCTTGGGCATCTTATTAGGATGCCTCCTGAACATCTCCCTGGTGAGGTGTTCCGTGCATGGAGGCCCCGAGGACGACTCAGGACAAGATGGAGAAACTACGTCTGCCGGCTGGCTTGGGAACACTGTGGGATCCCCCAGGATGAGCTGGGCGAAGTGATCAGTGAAAGAGAAGTCTGGCTTTGCTGCTACCTCAAAGACCAGACATCAGATAAGTGTGAGAGAATGACTGGAATGAATAATAATAATATTACTCAATGTGGAAATTTGTTAATTGAAGTATTAATTATTTTTAGCCCAAGTGCATTTAATTTATGTGTAGATTTATACTGAAATATAATGTCCTTTGAAAACTGTATATATCATGGAATCTTGAACACTGGCGTCACGTGCTTGTAATTTGAAGGAGCTAGCATTTCAGCTGTAAACATAAAGACATCAATATCTTCATGTATTCAGTCTACATGCACCATTTTGCTAAGAAGTATCAGTTACTTTGTATTTTTGCCTTTCTGTTATTGCACACCATTATGTACTTGTACCAGCTTGAGTTTTCATGAAAGTGAATATATGACAACTTGTGTGTTATATCTACATGTTTGTGTGGCAGATTATAAATTTCAGTGACTTTCTCAAAAATATAAACAAATATTTATAAGCTTGCATGGAGCCCAGCTTCCATCGGTCTTTAATGTTTTTAATCTGAGCACACATGAAGGGCTGTATTTGCTTGGCGCTTTGAGCATCGTTTTTTTCTGGCTCTGTTTGTCTAATTGAAATGGTGCCATAAAAACACTAATTTGAGGCAGGAAGGAAGATCCAATTTAAAAAGTAGATGAGGATGGTGTTTTCTTCCCGGAATTGATTATTTGTTCATGGTTTGAGGTGAATTAAACCCAAAATCTGAGAATGTTCTGATCGAAACAACAGACAGGCATGCGTCGTATACAGTGTTTTGTACAGAAATGAAGAAAAGAGTGGAGTCTACATTGTAAAGGCAAAATACAGGCACTAAGCAGGTTGTGCATATCCTGGGGCATTGCTAGAAATAGCTCTATGGGCGCACAGGTGAATACTACGGTTGTCCTCAACCACAGTTTGTTGTTTTCTGCAGCAGAGCATAGAACGATGTCCCCCAAATGTATGTTATCACCACACGCTCACTCTGACGTTTTTGGATGATGGATTGAAGAGATGTTCAATGTTTAGGAAATATTTTTAGAACCTAATCCTGCTTTAAACTTCTTCACAACTAGATTGTTTACCTGTCTGGTGAGTTCCTTCGTCTTCATGATGCTGTTGTTCACATTCACTTTCTCTTTGCAGAATAGATATACTGTATTTATACTGTGAGGAAATTACAAACAGGTACACTTTATCGGTCTATTAAGTGACTCATAAATCAATTGATTGTACTGTTTTTGTATTTATTGTATTTAGAGGTATCAGAATACATGGGGCTGAATACAAATGCACACCGCACTTTACATATAAACACAGATGTGCTGTCGTTTCCTATTCCCTCGTTAATAGTTATCATAAAAGAAGATAAGTCTACAACACCCTGTACTGCTTCCTGGGTGTTGTTTGGAGGTTTATAAATTACTGTAACATCTCTGCTAGCTTTGGTTACCATGTCTGCCTTTTACTGTAAGATAGTGAAGGACTGTATTATGCAAGTTACAATAGCGTAAGAATTTTAGTGACAGAATGTCAATCATTAATAGGTTCATATTTGCTACAGGCGTTAAGAATTAATTAAACAAAAAGCATTTATCAAATGAAACTAGAAGTACCATGCACAGTAATGACAATCGCGACACCCACACGTATAAACACAAATATTTGAGACCTGGACACCCATACACACCTGCACCAAAGATAAGAATGGAGATGCCAGAAGACTGGAACTTTGGGCCTCAGGATAAGCCATAGAACCAGACGGGGGCTTTGGCCCTGTGAGACAGAGGACGAAGGAAAGAAAGATTTCGCCCAACATTGTTGTGATCCAGCTTGTTTTAAGATCTGTTTGGTTTTTTTCTTTCAGTCTTTGGAATGGGTGGAATCTCCAGCGCACACCTGATGGTCATCATCGTTAGTTGGCTTCTTAAAGCGCTGGAGACAGAGGAGCTAGTCGCCGGAATATTGTGTCCAGTTGCCATCGCCCAGTTTACTTCGCGAGTTTTCCTGTTTTGCGTCGATAGTGTCCATGTAAGTCTTACCTGGCTCTTGTAATTTGATGTAGTCCTATAACCTTGTGTAGGTTAGTTGTCTTTTGTAGTGTATTTAGTGTTCCCAGGTGGCTGAGTTTTTCTTTTTGTCTTAGAGTATTCGCTTTGTTTTTCTCCGTTTTGGTTAGTCCTGTTTTTGGCGGCTAGCTCCTCGTTTCCACCCATTCACCTTAGTTTATTTTGGTACCGCGGTTTGTTTTGTTTAGTGTCGTTTTTTTTAATCACGTCTGACATGCTCCCTTTGTTAAATACATTTCTATTTAGTTCGATTTCTGCCTCTGTCTGTTTTCTTGGGTCCGCCGTGCTACAATACTCATTCTTAACAGACATAACATATGATGGGAAATAAATCTGTCTAGTGAGCGTTGCCCTATATATTGTGGAGGGCTGCATTTTAGAAGTGGATGCAGGTCCTGGCGAGCATAAGAAAAGTGTCCCAGATATCTGACTTGTACTATTTCCTGAAATCCAGAGAATTAAATACAATACATCTTTATTTGTATAGCGCTTTCACAAGATCCATCCATCCATTATCTGTCCCGCTTCTCCTCACTAGGGTCGCAGGGGGTGCTGGAGCTTATCCCAGCTGTCTTCGGGCAGTCGGCAGGGCACACCCTGAACTGGTTGCCAGCCAATCGCAGGGCAAAATACTTTCTTTTCAATGTTATTTCATTATCCACGCCGCTTATTTGCAGGAGGGTGCTGGAGCCTATCCCAGCTGAATACGGGCGAAAGGCACACTACACCCTGAACTGGTCGCCAGCCAGTCACAGCGCAGAGCTTTCACAAGAGACTGAGACGGAACAAATTTGGATCAGTGTTGAGTCTTTATTTGGACATTTTCCTTGATTATAAAAATGGACACACATTGAGTACATTTAGTTAATTAGGGATTTATTCCCTAATAATTCCCATTTGCTTGTTGACTAAATTATGCCCAAAGTATCCATAAAACTAACAATAATAATCATTTAAAATTACATGAATTTAAGCAAGAGTCTATTCTTAACCTTAAGAGTTTCAAAGAAAGTCTTTCACTGCCTTTACAGCTCCTATCGTTGCGAGAAGTGTTTCTACAAGTGTTGAGAGTGTGTTTATAGGAATTTTCACTCCAAGAAAAAGAAAATGTCAGTCATATGTCACTTGTAGTCCCACAGTCCCTCAAGTTAAGGGCAGACAGTGACAACTCAACCAGGAGTGGGTCAGACACACTAACTTTAACAGTACGTATTCACACAATGCTGGGGGAGGGATGTCACAAGTCACCACACTATTTACAGTCAAGGTTATACATCAAAAGCTAAACTATCAAACAACAACATTTATGATAAGATGGGCTATGACATCGAGGACAGCCATCCTTTTATTCAGCTTTCTCCTGTACATACTGATCTGTTGTCAACTGACTGTCTCAAACGGTGGCCAAAAGGAAGGCTCACACAATGTATTTCTCGCAGTCAATTATGTAGCGCTTTGTATTCTCAAACTTCACCAACAGAGGGTGCTAACACATATGCCGAGCTGCTCCCAGTTGGTCAGGTGGTGTGCTCAAGAAAGTTACATGCATACAGGTCTATTAAACTTGGTCTGCACACAAGATGCTCCGCATTATAGGGCGCCTTATGGGTCTTTTAGGTGCTCCTTATGTTTGTGAAAATATGGTAAATGCAAACAAGTTAATGAGACAATGTAGAACACCTGGACAAGACAGAAATGTTGGAAGGAACTGATTGTGTCACACAAGATGACAAGCATAGGTGTACACAATAAACTAACGAGACACACAAGGAAAACCTGAAACTAAATACTAAACCATGAGCAAAAAAAACTGATTATGACAGTCTCACTTTTCGAAGAATGCGGAAGATTCAAACTAAAAGTGTACTTACGCACAAAATCCGAAAATAGTGTACAAAAAATCCGACCTATCAAACTGTGCGTATTTTCCTTTGATAAGTCGCACCAACCTTACAATCCGCACGTATCGCCTTCGACATGGCCAAATATTGCCATATATGGTCAACGCAATCGCAGTTACATGAAAATGAATGAGTCATGCTTTTTGTGAAAGGTGAATAATGACGACAATGCTTATCAGCGGAGTGAAAAGGGAATATTGTTTGCTGGCATAAGCTGGCATCGCACACAATAAAAAAAAAAGACAGGCAGGACAGTAGGAAAATAAAAGAAAGTGGTCGGACTTTAAAGGAGATGAATACAATCGTGATGATACGACCCATCAAGCCTTGCTGATCCTAGTGATGGCAGGCACAGGTGTGTGCTCACACTGACTATTCAATTTATGTACATTACGCAGAAAAAAACTACTTGATTTTTGGTTGCACGACATTAAAATGTATTAAACGAATAAAGATCATTTGTTTATTTTTGAAGAAAACATTACATACTGTAAGATTGCCACATTTTAATGCAGCAAGCAACGTACATGTTGGAATTGAGTAAATCCAAAGGACTGATTTTTTTTCCCCCAGTGATTGCATATTGTTAAAATCTGAAAAGCTCTCATGTATTACAGTATAATATAAAAAAATAAAAATTGTCCTGCGCCAGAGCTATGGTAGCCCATAAGTGATTAAAACATCCACACACCAAGTGCTCAATGCAAAAAAAATTTATATTATAGGCATTAATATTAAACTTTAAGTAGGAGGCCGCAATCATCCGATGGGCCGGGCTGTAAAGTTTGGAACCCTTGCCATAATGTCTCTCTCTTGGTACAAAACATGATATAAAATATTTCATACTGGCCAGATGATCAATAGTGCGAGTCCTTGCAGTTGCAATCATATTCTATCGTATTCTATGGTAGTGACGCTGTTCAAGTTGACACACTCCTTTGTAAATTCCTGGATCCATTAACAAAATGGCTCTGTTTTCAACATAAAGTAAAAAAGAAAGTTCCCACTCGTCGTTCATAAAATGCACCGTCACACACAACAGATGCCCATTTTCATCATCAGCACCACAGTTTACGCTGCTTTCATTTGCATTCCGTTGTGGCAATAGTTCTCCTTGAAGGTGGCTTGTACGAGAGGTTATTTAAAGCCAGCCGTTTAGAGCAACCCATTTTGCAGTTATTTGCAGCATTAACATTTTAGCTGCTGTTGTCCTTTTTGAAAGCTCTGCTACAGTCAGTCGTGGAATGTAGCAATGTATTTATTTGATCCCAGTACATATCTAATTTGATCCTCCTCATGGTGACAGGCTCTTTTTGTGATCTATTTCAGTTGTGATGAAAGCTGCAATATTCGGGGGGAATTTTTTGCCTTGAAATTGAATGATTAGATTAAATAACAGGCACAGTGGTTGACTGGTTAACACGGCCTCACAGTTCAGAGGTGCAGGGTTCGATTCCGGCTCCATCCTTCCTGTGTGGAGTTTGCATGTTCTCCGTACCTGTGTGGGTTTCCTCCAGGTAATCTCTTTACAAAAAACATGCAAGGCAGGTTGATTGGACACCCTAAATTGTCCCTAGGTGTGTTTGTGAGCACGGATGGTTGTTCGTCTTTGTGTGCCCTGCGAATGGCTGTCAACCAGTCCACCGTGTACCTCGCCAACTGTCCTGAGAATGCTGGGATAGGCTCCAGTAGTGATGGGTAAATGAAGCTTCAAATCTGCTTCCAGTTGTCGTATTTTTGCAACCGAGCATATGGCACTCTTTGTTCAACATTGAGCTGAAAGCACACTGACTTGCCTTTTTTTAAACCCTTTACTTAAACCAACAGTGCCATCTACTGGACTCAAAAATACAATAACTGGTTCATGAAGCAAATTTGAAGCTTCAATTTCCCTTCACTAGGCTCCAGCACGCCCCCGACCCTTGTGAGGAGAAGCGGCACAGATAATGGATGGATGGATTGAATCACTCCGACACACGAAATTGGTATTTGTACACACAACATCACGCAAACTTGTTGTTTTGTGCCGTTTTATGCCTTCTTGTTTTACAGTGTTTATCAGTTGGTGAATTCTTTCTGTTCCAACCTCAGTACAGTGAAACCCCGGTTATCGCGGTTAATCGGGAACGAGACCACCCGCGAAAACTGAAAATCCGCGAAGTAGCGGCGCCCCTTCAAAAATGCTTAAAAAAAAAAGACAAAATATATATATATATTTATATATATATATATATATATTTATATATATATATACGGGTAGAGAGAGAGAGTGTGAAATTCATGTTATAACAAAAAAAAAAATATTATTAAAACCTATTATTTTTTTATTCCCCAGCCATTATTTTTGTATTTATTCAATTACTTCTTTTTGTATTTATTTAATTACTTCGACTTTTACCTGCTGGTACGCCGTCTGGTGTGCCCTGTGAAATGAAAGGTGGCATTCTTCATTTATTTATTTATTAATTTATTCATTCATAACTGACAGCCTCGCGCTCCGCTCGTGCCCGGGCGGAAGAGGTGCTCCTCTTCGGCTTAACTAGTTAATTTGTTACTTTTTGATGTCTAATATAACTTTGATTGGGATCGACCCCACTAGGGGGTGGGGTCGACAGGGGGGGTTGCGTTTTCATTTTCATGGTAAGATATTTTTTCGGCCTCATTCATTGAAGGATTCTATTACGATTACTGGCATTATTTTAAACACATACGGGACAGAATGTTGATTATTAAAGTTAGCAGGTTCATATTTACTGAATATTTTAAACATTGATGAAACAAGAAGCATTTATCAAATGAAACTAGAAGCACGGGTCACAAGAATGACTGGGATTGCAGGCCTGATGTTTACTGATTTATTATATTATTCTCATATGCTAAATTTATAGTACTTAGTTTAAATGTGTGAACTTTATTGAAATTCTCAGTAGTGAGAATAGATTTGCGCACATAGCATTTCCATGAGCTGCCCACACATTCACAGCGCTTCATGGACAAATACGCCGAAGCACATTCTCCACATTGGCTGTAGCGATGCGCACATAGCATTTCCATGAGCTGCCCTCACATTCAAAGCGCTTCATGGACAAATACGCCGAAGCACATTCTCCACATTGGCTGTAGCAATGCAAACAAACCAAATTGGGCACTGGAGGACTCACACAGATGCTATCAAAAGAAAAACACATTCCGAAAGACATAACAATTGGAAATCGGAGCACATGCACATACGCATACACACACACACAGACATACATACACCTGCACATACACGCACGTGCACACGGATACATACACTTGCACATACACAGGCACACACACATACACCTGCACCTAACATCTACTTGTCTTCACTGCATTATGTGGCCCCAGTTCTTTGAGGTCTTTGTGAGGGCCACCACTTCTAATTCAGCTACAATGATGCAAACTGCAAAGCTGTCACCAGGGGGGCTCAGAGAGTCAGAATATCACTTCAGATAGCAGAAAACTCAGAGTAAAAGTAAATATTTTACTCCTTTTGTTGCGAGGACCAGCCCCGGTTGCTGGGTAGATTTTGTTAATACACACACCTGTTTTCATTCCAAGTTTCTCACACAATACTGGCCAGACAGTAGGCACTATATTTCTAGCCTTTTGAAGACTTGATTCAGCAATTTACAATACTGTTAAGTAAGACTTTAAATACCACTTGACTATTAAGAATTATGGAACTATTCATACCAGAATTTGTTTAATCGACTGGAATATTAACATCTTGATACACTTTGATGTATGATAACTTGAACTAAATAAAACACATACCAGAATTTGTTCAATGGACTGGAATATTAACATCTTGATACACTTTGATGTATGATAACATGAACTAAATAAAACAAAGTGAGAAATTACAGCCGACCCCTTCTTTGTGAAGTGATTGAATTGTAGATCTGATACTTCACGTCCCTCCAATCGCGATGGCGAAGTACCGGTTCTGCATCAAGAGCTTTCATACAAAGCTCTTTCCCAGGAACTCTTGCAAGCGGAATGAACTGCCCGAGCTGTCGCCACACTGCTGCCTTTTCCTCAGAACTCCAAGGCCTACGGCCTTTCTTTCTTGTGCGAAATTGTTTATCAACACCTGAAACAGAAATTTGAGATGAAGAAAGGTATTCTCTCTCCCTCTTATACTGACATTTGCAACTGAAAGTCAACAAGAAAGAAAGGAGCTTCATGGAAAAAAAAAGGCTTATGTATCATTCAAATGGTTGGTGTTCTTAAAAATTTTAGTAAAATCATTACGGTCTAGGGCTTAATGATTTGTTTTGGTACAGAAATAGCGCTCCGACCACATGATTTGTAGATTGTCAGAGCTTTGTTTATTTATTTTAATGGCCTCTTATCACCCATGCTCACCAATCAGCGGGACACTGTCCCCCTGTCATCCATACTCAGGGAATCATTTCTTTTGTGATTGCTTGGCAATGCTAGCTTGGTCCACGGACTTTATATACAATACAATAGAACTTTATATAGTGCATTTCACTACAGCTGGAGCTGTAACAAAGCGGTTTTCAAATGGTGTAATATAAATTAGTGGGAAATTAGCACACAAATTAAAAGACAGACAATAGATATCAGAAGAACAGCAGAACAAAACTTTCTGTAAATCCGTGCGCAGCAGAGCCCCCCAAGAGAACAGTCACCTAGTGGTAGGACTGGCAAACGGGCCTCACCGAGGTGACGGGTGTGTAATCTTCCGGACTACCGAATGTGTTCTCAAGCACACAAGAACAGAAAAATTAATTCCACATGCCCAAGGCTTGAGGTCCCGGAGCCTTAAGCGAATGACAATGACAAATTTGAAGACACCCCAGCCAACCACCGCATTCTACTGCTGATCGCTGGAGACTAGGGATGTAAAGATTAATTGAAAATTGATTTAATATCGATATAAAGCGCTAAAAATATCATCAGCATATATTAATAGCATCCATATAAATAAATAGGTGTCAGAAAAACACATTATTAATGGGATTAATCCAACCCCATTTTAACGCCGTCAGTTTTTTTAACGAGCGATTAAGACCCATCTTGGCCTAATAAACAATGTATGACGTAGCGCTGACGCTTGCGAGACCGGAAAAAAACCCATCAAGTACGCAAAATTCAGGACACAGCTGGGCTTGCTGTGCGGAGTTTTTGCTGGTTTATAGAACTAAAAGCATCATGGCAAGTGGTAAAAATGTTGCAAATTCAATTCTGAACGGCAAGTTTTAAAAAAAGAAAAAAAAGTTACCAAATGGTGTATAATAATGGTAATATAATACTAAAAAACAATGGTATTCATCGGCAGTTTCATAGTAATAGTGCAACTCGGCATAGTGTATAGTTTTTGGTTGAATGAAAAAAATACACTCTATATACACACGCTTCTGCTAAACAATGTGTATTGCATTTGTGGATGGCGGCAGGCCCACACGAGTGCACAGAGGCAAAATTACCTCAAAGCCTGCTGCGCGACCTGTGGTGGCGTGCAACACTTGGCGTGTACTGCTATGAATAGAAAGGAATGAGAAATAGTCAGAGAGAAGAAAATCTGGATTTGTCGTATGTCCGTACCAAAGAGTGAAGATAGCCCCCATCAAAGCAACGATAACTGCCACAACACACCAACAACCCCCTCTATGGCTGAAGACACCAGGCAAGACGCACACGGCCATCTACTTCAAAAAACACAGTACCAGTCAAAAACACTCACCCACTGTGAACACATCCAACACCATCCCACCCACTCATGAACATAGACACGCCAACGCTCACCCACCTCAAGAGTTCTTGCCAGCAGGGACAGTGGAGACAGAAGAAAAAGCTTTGAACACGAATTGAAGTATCTTAAAGCGAACTCTTAAGTGCACTGGGAGCCAGTGAAGAGAGGCCAATATTGGGGTTATGTGATCCGTCTTCCGAGCTCCAGTTAAAAGACGAGCAGCAGCCTTTTGGACCAGTTCGAGGATCTTGAGGGAGGACTGGCTGACTCCAAAGAAAAGTGCAATACAGTAATCAAGGCAGCAAAGGCATGGATTACTGTTTCTAAGTGCTGTTGGAAAAGAAAGGGCTTCACTTTAGTGTGCTGCCTAAAATGAAAGAAGCAGGATCAAACAGCAGCACTGATTTGCCAATCCAATTTAAAATCACAGTCCTGTTTAAAACACAAGTTTGAGACTGTTGGCTTTAGATAAGATGTCAGGGGGCCAAGGTCAACAGGGATGCAAGTAAAAGGGCCACTGGGACCAAACACCATAGCTTCTGTCTTCTTTTCATTGAAATTCAAGATGGTCTCAAAGAGAAAGCGTCTTTTTTGCTCAGCGGGCCATAGATCTGACTGTCATTCGCTTAGCAATGGAAGGAAATTCCACATTTTCGTATGAAGAGCTCCCACATAACATGCAGGCAGTAATATTTCCAGCATCGCACTGCACTCACCGGCCCAGTCCAGGTCTCCGTCAGGTAGAGGAAATACAAGTAATTGTGAAGAAATAGCTCCCTCAGAATAAACATTTTGTTCGTCAATAACCAGCCGTTTATCAACGCTATCCTTCAGGGAGTTGCGGATGTGCGTAGCTCCTTCAATCGGTGAGCTCTGGGAAGCTCACTCAAAAGTTGATGATTGACGCTGCGTCAGAGGACATTCGCAACGCAGTCAAAGCTTCCCTGGACAGCCGTTGATTGTAGCAAGCAGGGCTCTCGCCACCACAGAGTACATCCATATGTTTGGGGATCGAGCAGGGAACGAAGGGTGTTATAGCTCTCTTTTTAGCTTCGTCAGCCGGCCACCGCGTTTAACGCGGCGCCGCTTACGCCCTGATGGAAGCGCATAGACACGGAACATTTCTGCCGGGATGTCACCGGGCAACGTCTTACCCCAACTATGCTCGCAGCTGAATCACCAACTTCGCACCGTAGGCCCAGCAGAGACTGGCGTTCATACACCAGCTGCGAGTCCGTGAGACGGAAATAGGAAGACAATCTGATACATAAAGAGGGTCACTGAGGACACAAGCACACTATACGCCATCTTGATCAAGGGATCAAAGTAATTGAAGCGAAAGGAAAACAGCAGATGTGGAGTGTCTTCAGGAGGCTAATCATGGCTAGAAAAGCCGACACTAGACTGATCATCACAGAGAATGGCATACACCACGTCAGCCTCCGTCAAAGGCAAATGTATTTATTCAATACGGATAAAATATCCGTTGGTGAGAGGTGAGGAGGGAAGTAGAAAGTGTTAAACTCCAGTCTGCCAAAAGATATGAACTGAAATCGACCAATTGTTCACTGCCAGCAAAGTGAGGATGGCAACAATAAACTTAAAGCAAAAGCGGCTGGGCCAGATGGTATACATCTACATCACCTCAGCCTTGTAGTTATGGACGTCCTGGCAAGGCTATACAACTAGTCCTGGTTCATGATGCGAATCCCAGATAGAACCCCCCACCAAAAAAAAAAAAAAAAAAGGACAGTGACAGT
Organism: Idiotropiscis lumnitzeri; assembly: GCF_059441095.1. NCBI lineage: Eukaryota > Metazoa > Chordata > Actinopteri > Syngnathiformes > Syngnathidae > Idiotropiscis > Idiotropiscis lumnitzeri. The sequence continues at coordinate 699,492 of NC_142394.1, read as the reverse complement.
CCCATCATTGCAGGCGGAAGAGAAGGCAAACGTTGCAGATCTACATTTCATCCTTGGTGACCAGCGACAAGGAAAACTCTGAGTCGTCACAGACAGCCAGTCAGTCCTCCTATGACTCTAACACCTCATGCCCATTAGTCCACCCAAAAATGAAGACTAAAAGCACATCCTGTAACTTCTGTCGTCTCTGCACGAGGAGGGGTTCCAGGTGACCTTTTTCTTGTGCCCTATCCACTGCTGGATAATCGGCAATGAGCTAGCATACGAGGCAGCAAAGACAGGTGCGACCACAGAACAAGATTACATCTCTCAGTACGATGAGTCGGCAAAGGGGATGATCCAATGAGCCACCAAAAACCAAGCCATTGGCCACCAAAGAATACGAGTCTACAGCGAAAGAGGGGAGAAGATAGACCATTATAAAGAGAATAAGGTGAGCAAGACTCCGCAGTGGTCACCGTCCTGAGCTGGCTGCCAAAGATAAACAGAGCCACAAATGTGATTTGCAGAAAGGGCTGCTGCAGCGAAGACACAACTGAACACAATATTACAGAATGCACTCAAGTCCATAACAACCCATTAAAGCAGCCACCGCTGAACGTACTGACAACAGACCGGGATTGGCGGTGAAAATTTGGGAGAGATGAAAGAACAAGCCTGACCAACCGAAAGGATCACAAACGCAAACACTTTAATGCAAAAATTGTCCCTGTGCTCACCAACAGAAACAAGGAGCTGCGTGATGTGGATCCTGTCCTCCGTTGTGACAAATAACCCCAACAAGTAGGGCAAACACCAAGGAGGCAAACAAGGAGTCATTAAGCATGATAATGGCAGATGGGAAAGAACCCAAATAAGTGCTTAACGTTCAGTTAGCAGAAATTTGACTTGAACAGCATTAGGGTGGAGTACCAGCCGCTATGAACAAAAAAATGTGTACTACATTGACCGTATTTTACTCACCACATTATTCGGAGCAATATCAATGAACGGGTCAATTGAAAATAATAAATTTAAAAAATTCATACATAAGAGGCACTGGATGGTAAGGTGCATTATTTTTGTATAACAAATATCAAGCAATTATTGAATCAACAATTTTGGGGTATTTAAATGACAATCTTCACAAAAAAATAAGTAAAATGAAATGTGAAGTCTTGTAGTAATAACATTGAGAAATAGTAAAGTTAGACTTTTAGACCAGATTTTCTAAAAGGGACATCAGATGAAAGTCTTCCCAAACCTAAACTCCCCCAGTCCCAAACACAAATTCTTGGCCAATTTCACGCAGGTCGAATTTGCCCTTCTAACCAGAATCAGGGTCGACAGAATTTCTTTTTTGGGGAAAACTTGTCACGTAGCCAATAAAATATTCTATAGAATAGAATAGAATATTCTAATAATATGGATGATTGTATATTTTATATAACTTGGTGAGTGTCTTTCAAAGTTTCTTGTAATTAAAAGTTTCGGAAACTTCATAGTTACCTGTTTTCTCCATTTGCATCCATATGACAGTACCCCTAGAACTGATATGTGTTATGTTCATACCATCGGAATCTTGAACGGTCTCTGAATCCTGCTTCGATTTTTTTCCTTTGTAGCTCTTTCCTTTGTTGGATTGTCTAGTTGTTGACGTGTTCTGATTGCCATGTTCTTCTGCAAGAAAAGAGTGAGCAGCAATTATTCCAGTTTGTCGTGTCGTTGCATCACTACGATTCTGCCTTGAGTAAATGTTCATACCATCGGAATCTTGAACGGTCTCTGAATCCTGCTTCGATTTTTTTCCTTTGTAGCTCTTTCCTTTGTTGGATTGTCTAGTTGTTGACGTGTTCTGATTGCCATGTTCTTCCGCAAGAAAAGAGTGAGCAGCAATTATTCCAGTTTGTCGTGTCGTTGCATCACTACGATTCTGCCCTGAGTAAATGTTCATACCATCGGAATCTTGAACGGGTTCTGAATCCTGCTTCGATTTTTTCCCTTTGTAGCTCTTTCCTTTGTTGGATTGTCTAGTTGTTGACGTGTTCTGATTGCCATGTTCTTCTGCAAGAAAAGAGTGAGCAGCAATTATTCCAGTTTGTCGTGTCGTTGCATCACTACGATTCTGCCTTGAGTAAATGTTCATACCATCGGAATCTTGAACGGTCTCTGAATCCTGCTTCGATTTTTTCCCTTTGTAGCTCTTTCCTTTGTTGGATTGTCTAGTTGTTGACGTGTTCTGATTGCCATGTTCTTCTGCAAGAAAAGAGTGAGCAGCAATTATTCCAGTTTGTCGTGTCGTTGCATCACTACGATTCTGCCTTGAGTAAATGTTCATACCATCGGAATCTTGAACGGTCTCTGAATCCTGCTTCGATTTTTTTCCTTTGTAGCGCTTTCCTTTGTTGGATTGTCTAGTTGTTGACGTGTTCTGATTGCCATGTTCTTCTGCAAGAAAAGAGTGAGCAGCAATTATTCCAGTTTGTCGTGTCGTTGCATCACTACGATTCTGCCTTGAGTAAATGTTCATACCATCGGAATCTTGAACGGTCTCTGAATCCTGCTTCGATTTTTTTCCTTTGTAGCTCTTTCCTTTGTTGGATTGTCTAGTTGTTGACGTGTTCTGATTGCCATGTTCTTCTGCAAGAAAAGAGTGAGCAGCAATTATTCCAGTTTGTCGTGTCGTTGCATCACTACGATTCTGCCCTGAGTAAATGTTCATACCATCGGAATCTTGAACGGGCTCTGAATCCTGCTTCGATTTTTTTCCTTTGTAGCTCTTTCCTTTGTTGGATTGTCTAGTTGTTGACGTGTTCTGAATGTCATGTTCTTCTGCAAGAAAAGAGTGAGCAGCAATTATTCCAGTTTGTCGTGTCGTTGCATCACTACGATTCTGCCCTGAGTAAATGTTCATACCATCGGAATCTTGAACGGGCTCTAAATCCTGCTTCGATTTTTTTCCTTTGTAGCTCTTTCCTTTGCCATGTTCTTCTGCAAGAAAAGAGTAGGCAGCAATAACTAAATACTGAACTTATCAAATTAATGATAGACAACTTTTTCATTGGGTCGCACCAAAACAGATTTGGTTTAAGTGACGAAAATGTTACCCGTGTTCTTGGTCCTTTTCAGGTTGCCTGATAGTGATGGAGATATTGATGGTTGAGTCAGAGTGGCTAATTCTTCTGTTAAAAAAAGCAAGAATACAATGAATTCATCACTAATACCAAATGAAGAAAATGCTACACAATTACTTTCACAGTCGCCATTACCATTGATTCAAAAACAATCTGTAAATTATTTCATCAGTTCAGGCCCAGATAACTAACCATCTGAATCTTCCGCAAAGATGTCTGCATCATTTCCACTGACTTCTGACTGTTGGAAAGCTCCCGCTTTTAAAGACAAAAAAAAAATAGAAGGTTGGGGGACATCCAAATGCCACATACTTTTCAAATAAAATGTTAAGTATAAAGACTTTCATACTTACTCTCTATGCCTAAATCAATCTCATCAAGCGATTTGCCTCTATAGACCTCAGTTCCAAGTTCGATTGCCATCAGAAGTTTACTAATCTTTGCAAGCTGGAGCGTGTTCTCGGTTAAGCGGTAATATTCACGATGACCACGGATATCATGTCCCATGAATTTTGCAAGCTGGTCAAGCTCATTGTCTTTCAGATTCATTATCTGACTCATTGTGGCCACATGTTTCCTCAGGTGGGTTGAAGTGAGCGTTTCGGGCTTCTTGGCACCACATGCAGCTGCATATTTTCTCAAGCAATCAGAACCTCGCAGATGAGATGCTGAATTCTGTCTTGCAAAGACATAAGTATTACTTGTCAAGACATCATTGTCCTCACTTCTCCGCTCAATGAGGAAATCCAGGGATTTGGTCATCTCTCTGGTAAGAAGTACTGGCACTTTTTTACCCCTCTTGCCTCTAATCACAAACCTGGTAAACTTATGACTCAAATCTTGCTCCAGTTTTGACAGGCCCTTCATGATATCTTCATTAGGGTCCTGTGCAGCTCGGTTTAAGTAGGTCAACAATGGTATTTTTCCGGCCTCACCTTGACGTCTTCGGTTGAAAAGAATTATTTGTGAAAGCAGAGACTCACTTAGCGTTCTGTATGCTTTTGGATTCGGTCCTTCAAAAAGTTTCTGCCGAGCTTCCTCCTCTTTGGCCTTCAGGACTTTATTGAGTTTCATCACATCTTCAGTGAGAGGGATCATTTCTTTTTTGTTCCATTTGTCCTCTTCCAAGTTGGTCCGTGCACGGCGTGATACAAAAAGGTCCCACTCCGCCGATATCAAGCCCAAGAATCTCCTTACTCTGGCGGCAGCTACTTCATCTTCAGCCTTTACATATTCTCCAATTAATATGTCACACAGTGCCTTTAGCGAGTGTCCAAGTTTCAAGGCCAGAGATGGTGCGTCATACCTGTACTTGGACTTTGTGAAACCAGAGGCTTTTTTTGCTGCCTCCACTGCAAGTTGAAACTTGGGTGGCACCAAGACATCTTTTAACAGCTTCACTTTCTTATCAATTGACTTGGCAGCAAGTAAAAATCGTCCCAACTCCCTCAGCTTTTGACTGACATGACCATCTTTTGAGCTATCATTTCCGTGTTTTTCCAGCAGTCTATCACCAAATTCACAAATGAGTGGGTCATTTTTAACCTCGTAAGACACCTTATCAATATTCATCCTATTTACAATATTGGAGCACCTTTGTGATGCCCCCCCTTTGTGTGGAACAAGAGCTGAAGCAGCAGTTTGAACTCTTCGCTTTTTCTTGGTCGGAACTTCTATGTCACCCATTGTTTTACGACACAGTTTTTCATGTCGCCACAGTTCAGCTTTTATAAAGAATCCGAAACACATGTTGCATGGCAAATAATCCTCTGGAACTGCATGTTCTGATGGCTGTCTGTATGTTACTAACTCACCCTGTCCATTTTGCAACACTTCAATGTTATGATAGTAATTCCCTTTTCTACGAAGTCCCTCTAATATCTGGCGATGTTTTTTGGAGGACGGTGAAAAGCATATTGCTTGGGCCACTTCTTTTTCACTATTATGCTTGCGCTTAAGGTGCCGAGCCATTTTACTCTGCGGTTTTTTACAATACAAACAGTAATGTCTCTTGTCCCACTTACGTTTTTCTCCCTTGGCAAGGCATTTTACAGTGATTTGTGGCCTCTCCCCATCATTATCAGCTGCATCAGCAACAGAATCTGTGTCATTGGCATTTGTGCTGCTGTCATTGTCATCCTCATTGCTGCGTTTTTCATCCGAGTTGGTTAATTCTCTCATTGTAGTTGTGTCTGCTTTTCTGACTTTACAACATTTTTTCTTCCACGTTGTGTCAGCCTTGTGGCAACTGGAATCATCTGAAGAATCTGATCCTGACGGCAGGTAGTCACTTTCCACATCACCACTGGATTCAGATAAAGAACTACTTGAAAGACACTCCCTCTGAAAGAGATAAAAAAGATTAAGCTACAACCACTCCATCACTAATTACTAGGAATGTAAATATTTATCAAAAACAAATACATCGATTTCAACTGCTTAAAATATGCATTCATGTGAAACATAAAAGTTGTGATTCGCAACGCCATGTTAAACAGAGCTGGGCTCTCATGTCTCTGCTGCAAAAAACGGAATACCCACAATGCCTTGTCTGCAACATACATGTGCATTCGTGGTAATCCGGACCATCCGTGATGCAAAACAGAAACATTTTGGTTAATGAGAATATTGACAAACCTGTGTTAGCGTTAGCAAAAGAGTCCAAAGGTGGGCGCATTTCACCAAATTATTTAATACTATATAATAGAATAATAATGAAACCTCTCTTTCATAGCACCACGGCGCTGATAAACATGCTCCATAAAGAAAAATGAAGCACGTTGCAGCTGATGCCCAATTTAATTTCTGACCGAGAAAGTCTGGAAGCTAGGTGTAGTTAGCACACACAAGCTACCGTGTGCGTCTGACGCCACACACGATGTCCGGTTGTGGAACCCTAACAAATTTTCAGATACAGACTGCATGATTATTTTCTGCATACTAGAGAAGCAAATCAAAATATTTTGTATTAAACAAAAACAAAATTAAAAATCAAATGGTGTTTTTTCTAGTTGAGCACATTATATTACCCTAAATGTATTGATATTATTTCAGTCCCGACTACATTAAAAATGTATTAGTGTCCAAGTCAAGTGAAATATGTTGATCAGTATTTATAGGTAGTTTTACAAAATAAGTGCAAGTCAGCATAGTGTATAGGTTTTGTTTCTTTTTAAAATACTAAAAAACTTCAGATCAGTGCAAATTGCTTTTGCGGATGACTGCAGCACCACACGAGCGCACAGACAAGCATGTCAGTGATTTAAAAAAAAAAAAAAGTAATCAAATCGATATTGGGGAGTGAAAAACGCATATTGAATTGAAGCTTGAGTGAATCGTTACTTCCCTACTAATTACAAGCTAATTTTGGCATATGAATTACAGGCAATGAAAAAAGGGTCATGAACTGCAGATAAATCAGCATCGTCATTCACCATAACCTCTAAATTCCATTATATATCGCTGGCGACGGGCCAGAACATCATATCTCACACTGGTAAATTTCATAGCTTTTCACAAATATATGCTATATTGGTCAATCCAAACATGTTGGTGTTATTTTCACAAATTATTGACAAAACTGAAGTGTTAATAATGGCTTGCACTTTTTGACGATATAATGTTAATGATCGAAGAAAATGAATTCCGAGGTACAAGGATTCTGGCCTAAGTCTATGCCAAAACGCAGATTGCCAAATGTTATGGAAATCATTGAGCAAACACAAACATTACAAGTCCATATTCTTCCAAGTATTTAAAAAAAAAAAAGATTAGTCAAGGTTTTTGTGGCAAGGATATAGACCTAGAATTAAATATAAAACATTGCAACTAAGTAAACAGGGGGGAGGAATGGGGCTTCTATGTATGCAAGATTATTCCTATGCAGCTCAACTAAGACCTTTAATTCGTTTGTGCCTGCCAATTTATGATGCAAGGTGAAAGGTAATGGGGCGATAATAGGGAAGACCCCGATAGCAGCCCTCACACATTATTGAAGCAAGTGACAATCGCTGAAGACAGTTTAACAACCTTTCTTTTGAAAATTTGGCAGGAAGTTGGAAAAATGTGAAAATTGGGTGACTTATTAAAAATTATAAGAAGGTGTGCCTATGATATGGACTTTACGCCAAACAATTACGATGGCAGATTTAAGGTATGGCACTCTAAAGGCTTGACCACATAAAATACTGGAGGCTCCACAAACAAGTTAACTGATTAGACAGCATTCTACAATATTGTGTTTTTGTACAAAGTACCACCTAAGTAAAAATTGTGAATGAATGCTAAATTAAAACATGGCTAACTAAACAAAAGAAAACATTTCTAAAATAAAAATTGAATTTTATCCAATGTCAGCAAGGTATTTCACTACGAAAGTCTACAGAAAAATGCTAAACTTAATCAAATACATACCGTCTCCACTTGTTCCTCCACCTTTCGCCTCTTCATCATCTGCAACATAAAATAGGACCAAATTACAAAATGCTAATTCCATACCACTGAAAATACGATGATGTGTGCAATGCTGAAGATTATTCACACATTAAACTCTTCATGCACTGACATGTGACTTGTCTACTCTGATAAAACTATTGGTGACGGGCAGTCAAAACATTTATACTTCTTTACTTGCCTCACAAATAGAATACTCAGTTAAGTTAGATAATGTCACTACATGTGTTTGACGTTAAGTTTATTCTACTTTCTTTTGCCCCCCCCCTCCCCCAAAAAATAATTGCATTGAACATGTTAAAAATCTCTGTGCGGCATGAAAAACTGTTTGCAACATTCACTATGCGCGCATCTCAGTAAGATATGGGCTTTTAACATAGCTGTAGTGTTCAGTTTATCAGCATTTCAATGTAGTCTCAGTTTGAGTACCGTTTCAAGAGCACTCGTGACTTTTCAGCACCTATAGTAAACCTCACCCTGTTTTCATTTAGTTTTTAGTTAATATTAATTGAGCATTTTAGTCTAGTTTTAGCCAGGACAATCATTTTACCTTTTTACATTTTATGTGAGCAGATAGTCATCATTTTCATGTTCAAAGACACATTTCATGTAAAAATGCAGGCAAAAGTTGTTTTTAATTATGTGTGGTGTATTCCTTTAGTGCAGGGGTGGGCAAACTTTTTGATTGGCGGGCCACAATGGGTTCTAAAATTTGACAGAGGGGCCGGACCAAGAGCAGATGGTTGGAGTGTTTTGGTAACCTCAGCTCATCTGAGAAAAAAAACACATTTCATTTTAAATGAAAGAGAACTAAAGCATTACAACAATATATGTCTTTGAAAAAACACCGCATTTAGAAAATAAAACATTAACAAGGTTTATTCATTTAATTTTTTTCCAAGTTCCGTGGGCCGGATTAAAACATTTAGTTTGCACACGGCTGCTTTAGTGTATTATATCTAGAAGAGAAGTTTTAGTTTTTAGTATGCATCCATATGTAGCTGCACCCAGGTGATTTTTTAAAATTATAGTGGCTTTCAACTTAAGGGGGGCAGGAGAGAATGAAAGTAAATAGAAAATGTGTCCATATATCATGCCTCCTCTCTCTCCCGGGCCCGCGCAAAGAATAACCATTAATGCGTCACTTATGCGCAGCCATTTTGTAGTGACTGGCAACTCGCCCCCGACTGACGAAGCATTAGTTTGACGTGTATCCCGCGAGAACTCACCACCAAGCGTTATTTTGCCGTGAATCGCGCGACAACTTGTTCGAGAGAACAGTCATCAACGACAAGAATTATTATATTGATTTTCGTCCCGTCTTTGCGCACCAACTAAAATATTCATACATTTTAGCCCGATATGCATTTAATGAACTATCGTTTTTGTACTGTATTCATTCGTCGACCAAAATGCCTACTGATTTAATCCGAGTTATTAACAATGGAGGTTTTAGTCTCGTCTAGTCTTCGGTGAAAAATGTTCGTCGAGGAAAATAATAAAAATACGAAAATCATTAACGAAATTAACACTGTGTAGTTTTAACGTTGAGGTAGACATAACTTTACTCCCCGGCGAGAAAAAAGACACCAGGACCGAAAACGCAGAGGCAATTAGCAAACGAAAACCGCCAAACTTCGTTTTTAAAAATATCAAATAATCCTTACCTCGATTAGTTGTAGGGTTTTTTGGTGTTCTCTTTGGTTTGTCTCCGCATTTGCCACTTCGTACCTCTTCAAACAACGGTTGTGGTGTCCTCTTAATTTCTTGAGCCTTCTTTCAGCCATGAAAAGGACGAAGACCGCAAACGAGCCTGAAGCCGAAGCCTGAAGATGCATTTACTGCTACTGGGAAATTCAACGAACCCCAAACACGTCACGCTAAATCTAAGTTTTAAGAAACTTACATCCTTCTTTTACGAGTCAATACTCTTATTGGAAATGAGTAACCCATATAGCCATAGCCTTATTATTTCAATCCCGACCATGGAAGAAGGGGACTTTGGTCCATCCATAGTACAAATGTGGTGAAAGTGAACACTGTAAGTTTGAAACTTCTAAATACATTGAATGTCTCACGTAATTGAAAAGGTGCACGTGTGAGGCGACTTTTTCCTCCCCTCCCCCACTCTGCACGTTACTTGGCTGTCTGAGGAAATTTCATTTTAGACAATAAGGCATGGTAGTATAGGATTAAGACTTTTTCCACCCCTATAAGTATTAGCCTCTTATTACAGCAAGAATGAGAAGTAAATAATTACATTATTCATTTAGCCATGTGTAGTAACACACATAATTAGTTGTTCATTTTGAATACTAATATGATGAATATTGCAATGTGTCAATATTCATCATATTAGTATTCATATAGTATATCTGTGGTCAACATGGACATATAAAAGCTGTAACTTCCAAAACCTTTGACTGCATAGCAAAAACTGCAGGTGCCCTGTGAGCTGACTTTTTCCTCCCCTCCCCCACTCTGCACGTTACTTGGCTGTCTGAGGAAATTTCATTTTAGACAATAAGGCATGGTAGTATAGGATTAAGACTTTTTCCACCCCTATAAGTATTAGCCTCTTATTACAGCAAGAATGAGAAGTAAATAATTACATTATTCATTTAGCCATGTGTAGTAACACACATAATTAGTTGTTCATTTTGAATACTAATATGATGAATATTGCAATGTGTCAATATTCATCATATTAGTATTCATATAGTATATCTGTGGTCAACATGGACATATAAAAGCTGTAACTTCCAAAACCTTTGACTGCATAGCAAAAACTGCAGGTGCCCTGTGAGCTGACTTTTTCCTCCCCTCCCCCACTCTGGCTGACTGCCCCTGAACTTTGAAACAGGGAGTCAGAGACGCAATTGTGCAATTGTACATTGTACGTGCACAATGCAAAACTATTATATTTGTTTTTGTCGCAGCATTACTATCCGACATATTACATTATTTAATTGAAGAATTTAGTCACGTAAACTACTCACTCCATATCTGAAAGTAAAAATATAAAAGTAGAACTTTTAACTGTAATCTCTTGTATTATTACTTGTATTGATAAATGTGTTCATTCATCATCATTCAATTTTCAGGTCCAGTGCTTTTGTGTAGAATATTGTTGGGTCCTGTGTGGCTTTCAACTGAGCCTTATTTTCTCTTCATTACCATTGAATGAATATCTGCAACTGCTTCAGATCAGTTTCATCCCCAAAATATTGTGGTTCTCACAAGTCAGTGAGAGATTCTGGCAACATTATTATACGTAAGCAATCATATAAGCTCACAGTCGCTTCATTACACAATGCCGAAGTAGACAAGTCACTAGTCAAAAAACCATGTAAGGTTATGATGCTACATTAAAACCAGAACTATCACCCAGCATCAACTGTAAAGCATATTAGCAAACAATGAATCAACCAAAGCAAGTACAAAAGAAAGACAATTAACACAAAACATGTATCTCTCATGCCATTCACATCCCAAGAGCTAGCAAACATGGTGGGAGAGCTTAAGCCTCCCAGTGAAGCTACAATATATGAAATATACTGTATGTTCATCTATATAGGAGGAGCCCTGACCTAATATTCTCTTTTGGTTGAGGTTTTCATCATAAATATGCACTATCCCTGCTTAAATCACCAAAGTTGTGAGAAAACCACCCAGGCTTCCCTTGTTGTGGCTCTTTGTGTCAACATAGCTCAAACAGCACTGAAGTGGGCTGTTTTAGCAGATCGGTTTTATACGTCACTCACCCCACCTTTTTCGGTTTTGCATGTCACTAACTCAGGGCGAACTCCGCCCTCCCCGACAAACTGCGCAGGTACAGCAAGACTATGGAGAGGAAGAATAGGATATTTATCCATCCATCCATCCATTTTCTGCCGCTCATCCGGGGTCGGGTCGCGGGGGCAGCAGCTTCAGAGGGGGGGACCCAGACTTCCCTCTCCCCAGCCACATCTTCCAGCTCTTCCGGAGGGATCACCAGGCGTTCTCAGGCCAGCCGGGAGACATAGTCCCTCCAGCGTGTCCTGGGTGGTCCTCAGGGCCTCCTGGCGGTGGGACATGCCCGGAACACCTCACCAGGGAGGCGTCCAGGAGGTATCCTAATCAGATGCCCGAGCCACTTCAGCTGGCTCCTCTCCACATGGAGGAGCAGCGGCTCGACACTGGGTCCCTCCCGGATGGCCGAACTTCTCACCCTATCTCTAAGGGAGAGCCCGGACACCCTGCGAAGGAAACTCATTTCGGCTGCTTGTATCCGAGATCTTGTTCTTTCGGTCACGACCCACAGCTCGTGACCATAGGTGAGGGTAGGAACATAGATCGACCGGCAAATCGAGAGCTTCGCCTTTTGCCTCAGCTCCCACCACGACAGACCGATAGAGCGTTCGCATCACAGCAGACGCTGCACCGATCCCCCTGTCGAACTCTCGCTCTATCCTCCTCTCACTCATGAACAAGACCCCAAGATACTTAAACTCCTCCACTTGGGGCCGAATCTCCTCCACCCCCACGTACCTGTCCGCTGCCTCAGGTCTACGGACTAAATGTTGCTGGAGATACCAAGGACTAAGCGCAACCTCAGAGGGGATTGCGGCTTTTCTGTTGACAGTCCTTCCAAATGGAATGAGCTCCCATTGACTGTTAGGCAAGCCCCCTCACAGTCCACTTTTCAAACTCATTTGAAGACACATTTTTATTCTTTAGTTTCAACTCAACATGAGACTGTCGCTGCTCTGCTGGTATCTATTGTATATGTGTTTTAGTTTTAATTCTAATTTCATGCTAATTTATATTTCACCATATGGAAAGCACTTTTTTACAACTCCAGCTGTTATGAAATGTGCTATATGAATAAAGTTGTATCGTATTGTGCACTCACACTCACTGCCAGCCCTAATATAATGATATTATAGATGTGTCCGAATGTGCACATTTTTCCCTCTGAAGTCCACTCTTCTGGGTAATTGTAATTGACTTGGCAAAGTAGTGCGCATCTATCTATCTATCTACATCCGTCAATCCATCTAATAATTAACTTTATGTAATTGAAACTATGTTAAAAGAATATAAAATACAGTTTTATAGGGCACAATATGGACGGAGAGCTTAATGCGCCGGCGCGTCATGACAGGTACGATGGTCACGTGATATGCGACTCGGAGCGAGTAGTTAGTTTGCGGTCCGAATCGCCAAACAGAATGAGCGGACTAGTATTAAGTACTACATTTAGTGCGTGACTACATAGTGAATGAGGGGTGACGGGATGTGTGCGAGAGTGTGAGTGTGGGGGGGGGGGCATTCGAACGCAGGCATTGTAACTACCTGTCAACGGCAGTAAAAGAATTAGAAAAAAGAGAGAGCGCAAGAATGCAGGAAAGAAAAAGAGAGAAAATAAAAGTAGACTGGCGTCTTTAATCCATTACGAAGTTCGTCACTTGATTGACATACAGGAGAGCCCTAATATCCGCCTGGCGCATGCCTCTCGCGCATGCGCGAACAAAGTCGTATCGTGTCCATTTAGTTTCGTTTACGCCAAACTTTAGAATTTAGTATAACAATGATTAGGTAACCAAGTAAGCAAAGTATTCCCATACTAAGTGAGAGGAGGATTTTTATATTGGGCGCTGGGCTACGTGTCGGAGACGGTTACGCATTGAAGTGGGCGTCGTGCTGGCGCTCAAACTGGCAGTTTGCCCCGCGGTTGAGAATGGCCAGCGGGAAAGATGAGCCATCCACCTGAACAGCACTGCGAGGCCGGGGGCTCTCCACGAGGACTGAGACGCTCGTCTAGCCGGTGCGTGACGCCGGTCGGCCCACCAAGAGCGCTTGCTGGCCGGCGGAAGGAGAGAAATGTGGACGGCATTTTCGAGGCATTGATCTAAACATTCAGTCCAAGTGCCGTTCCAACAAGGCTGTTCATTTGGAAGTGTGCGCACGGCTCGCTATTCACAGCTCCTGTCCGGACAGCGCAAGTAATCAGAGTAAAGTAAGGACTAAACATGTACACTACTTGTATTGTGCAATATGGGTTCATGCAGTAATGCAAGACATACCAATATAAATTGTACACAGTGGCTCAAAAAGTATGTATGCGGCACATGCGGCGCATAGGGGCAAGGAGGGGCGCCAAAGCGATGAGAAGAAAATAATTTTTGAGTGGCCATTTTATGTATTAAACTGCTGTTTGTTCACGGGTATGGTTTAACTCTTAGCAAAAAATTAGTTTATTCAAGTATGTTGTAAGTAAACTTGTTTTATACTAAAACAGAGGCAGTATAGTTTAAGTGTACTTTTTAAATACTAGGTTTTATAAACTTCACAGACGTATGCTTAAGTATACTTGTATACAGAAAAGTCCAAGATAAACTTTTACTCATATGGAAGCTTAAAGTATCCTCGATCCTTCTGTAAAGTACACAGGAAAAATACAAGGTTTAAGTACATTAACACTACGACTTACATCTATATGAAAGCATATATTGTACTCTACCACAAAGGGCTAATACTTATAGCCAATATGTCAATATTGGTCCAATTAGAGAAAAAGGATAATGTACTTTATATGCAAAATGGTGTATAAGTGCGGCGACTGGTTAGCACGATGGCCTCACAAGTGAGAAACAGCAGCGGTCGTAAGGTTCGATCCCGGCTCTGGCCTTCCTGTTTGGAGTTATGATGTTGTCCCCGTGCTTGCGTGGATTTCGTCCGGGTACTCCGGTTTCCTCCCACATTCCGAAAATATGCTAGGTAGCTCGATTGAACACTCTGAATTACCCCTAGGTATGAGTGTGAGTGCGGATTGTTTAAAGTACAAACCTGTATACTGGTAGTATATAAATTTGTGTACTTAAAAGTACAAACCTGTAAACTAAATTGTGGACTAGAAGTATACTAGTAGTATATTGAATGAGTATCCTTATAGTTTACTTTAAAAAACTTAATGTGTTCCAGTTTAGTATAAAAAAAAGTATTGAATTCATATACTTTCAGTACACTACAAGTACATAGGCCAGACCACTCTTTACAAACTTATACTTGAGTATACTTTATAATGTATACTTCATGTATATTACTTTTTCAATCAATTCAATTGATCTAATCACTAATACTGATAGAGGCACGTCACTGAAAGGCGACCCTCTGCTCCGTGACTGTCTCCAACGCCACCCTCCTGCGTGCCGCACGCACGCAGAGACACTGACATTGTCCACTCGAGTACGCGAGCGTTTACAATTCAAACGTCTGATGATGCTAAAGATGGAGAAGCAAAATAGAAAGTGCTCAGCGGCACAAAACCTAGAAAGAAGGAAGGAGAGGGATAAAGATTATGCAGGCAAGAAACCAATTTTTCAATGTTTAAAAGACAGTAGGGAAAATGTGATGCGTCAGTGTAGTAAGAGCCACATATAGCTCAATGAAACGTTCAATTAAAGTTTTCAATAAAAGTGTGACATTCCCCCAAAAATTATATTTATTGGCTACATATAAAAAAATTAAATCATTATTATTTTTGGGGGGAGGAGGGCACCGTTGTGTCTGCATTCTCCCCAGAAAGTAGGTAGTTGCACCCCTGATTGTACATGTAAAGTATTATGAGTATATTGTTGAATAAATATATAAACACATAAATGCATAGATAAACAACATGCACTTAAATTAATTAAATAGGTTGACCATTTGGTCCTTGTCATTTTAAAAGTTGTTCACAAGCTGATAGAGTGAGCACCAATGACTTATAGACCTTTACATGTTGTTATAAGTATACATCTCTTTAGTATAAAAGGTGTTTAAAAGTATAAATGTTTAGTAATGTATGATAGAGGTTGGAGTGTGGGATCAATTAATACAACTGTGTTCAAACAGCTTTAAGATTTTTAAATAATTATTTTTAATTAACATCTTCAATTTTCTGTACTGCTTATCTTCACAACCGTTTTTTTTTTAAAGTCCACCATGCTGCAAATTTCACTCTCTGCCTTTGTTCTCACTTCCCTGCTTCATTTCCCTTGTTCCTCCCAAGCCCCGTGCTCATCTTTGCACGTGACTGAAACAGCCAACCAGATAATTTCCCCCCTAAGCCAATCAGAAAAGTGGATTGCCTCTATCGGATTTTGCCTGCAGAACACAAAGTGTCCACAGGGGCGCTGGCGCACACACACTTTTTAGAGTTTACTCTGTCTGTGGGGACACTTCATGAAACTTATACAGGACTTTCTATAGGATGAATGGGGTTCATCCTAGCATTTTCTTTGTGAGGACCAGCCAAAATGTCCTCACATGTAAAAATGTCCTCACAGCAAAGGTGTTTTGCCAGGGGTTGGGCCACACAAGTACAGAGAAACAGACACACCTACACATGCACATACACACACATACACTTGCACATACACATGCACACCGACAAGATTACAGAAGAATGCCAGCGGAGAGACGGAGGGACACGGCCCGCCGGAGAAGGCCAGCCTTTGCGTGCCAGTCTACGGGACCAGACGGGAATCGACCATCATCAACTATCCAGACGATGACTAACCTGGGGAAGACCTTCCCTTGGACATGGACCCGTGCCGTGGGAGGGAGCGAGGACGACCGATTCAACCTACATTACCCTTGACATAAAAAACTCCGATAAAAACTGAAGCTGGGCTGAAAGATGGCGCGCATTTTTCGACTGTGCTCGCCCGAGTGCAGTTTCTCGTGAGATTAAGAAAAAGCTGCCCAGATATCTGTCTTTGTACTATTTCCTGAACTCCAGAAATTGAAGAAACTAAATATCGGAACTCTACTCAGTTGTTGAGTCTTTATTTGACCGTTTTCTTCTTGAGCACAAAAAAACGAACACGCATGGAGTAAGTTTGGCTTTTAAAGGTTGATTTACTAACTACCTCTCATTTCCACGGTGACCCCACTCCAACAGGTGGCACAATTATCCTTCAAATCAATGTGAAACATCACTCCTATCTCTTTCACAAGTTAGTTAACAAAATGGGTACTATTATCACTGTTTATTATTTTCTGGAATACCATATCTCGGAATGATATCCTTACAAAGTAATTTTGCCACTGTCAATGCATCTGGGTTTGTTGGTTAGAAAGAGTTCTAACCGTTTTGAATTTACATCTATGTTGAACAAACATTTTTTTCCTTCATCTTGAGAAAATGTGTCTGGAGGCTTCTGTTTCTTTTATCTTTTATGACTCTTTCAGCAAGGAGGGCGTAATTCACATCCACCTCAGGGTCCCCTTAAGCAGGCTAATGTAATGTTTTGTTAACCCTGCTACGAATTGCCTCGTTTGAACCTGCATGGAGAACATTCTTCAACTGCTATTGAACTGATCAATTTGCATCTCCTTCCTGCAGGCCTCTCAGAATCTTTAACACACATGACATTCTCACTCTGTATTCCTCAAAACGCTCATTATCCCTTTGTTTTACTCTTCCACGCTTGGTTGTTCTGTCAACTAATCTTGCACCAGGTGCCCAAATTCATAACTATCATGTCCAAAATTCCATTTGCAACACTTAGATTAAAGCCATAAATTATATAATACCAATGTTTCTTTCTAAATAAGAAACAAACATATACCATTTTATCATCCCTCCTGTATGAGGATTATTTTGTCACCATGCCTCAACATAGCAGCCCATTTGATAAGTTCATTGTTTGGTCATACACAGATCATGTTGCGATGTTACGGCATTTTCCTGCAAATCCTTTGTTTAACTTTGGGACTTCTATCACTAAAATGTGTATGTCCGCAACAGCTTCTTCAGCTGTATTGTCTGCAATGTGGATGAAAGGAAAACACTATGTAATGTATGTGCTACACATTTTAAGATAACTATGTGTGTAAACAGTAGCACAATTTACTCTCTTTAGTTTCTACGCTTTTGTTAAAGTTACTAATATTGCTGCATGAGCTGCGTAATTTGAGGAGTAACTGCTAAGCTTTTTTCAGTGTCATTGGTTACAACTACAGTATTTTATTTATTTCTTCATTTCTCACAGATGAGCCATCTACAAATAGTAATTTTCCGTTTTCTGAAGGTGTCAGGTTTAAACGCCCTGACGCCGTTTGGGAGAGCTTACTGAAATAGCCAATGCCAGAAGGGACCAGGCAAGGTTGTTCATTTTTACCGGCCGGCAGGGAGGGAGGAACAGAGAGAGCAGTTGGCCTGCTCGCAGCTCCGTATGACTCCCTGTCTTCCCGTCCTGCCGCATCCGCTTTTATTAGAGCTTGAAGCAGACTCATAACGAAACAGAAACTTGCTCATCATGGCTTACAACGAAAGCAAGGAAATAGAAACTTAACTCATAACGAAAGTTGAGACAACAAAAACTTAACTCTGAAGCAAAAATGTAGGTGTGTGTGCGTGTGCAATCATTAATGCGATTAATGTATAAAAACATGATAAGAAATACACAAACTGATTATATAAGGTTACTTGAAGTTATTATGATCTTCAGCTTATCTTACATTTCCCCCCTGTTGTGGATTTCTAAATATCAGATAAGTCATGACCTTACGGCTTTAAAACAGGTCATCATAATGAAATCATACAACAGTGTGATTATCAGGGAGGGGCGAAAACCCTCATTGGGGAAAGATTCCCCTCCGCATGGAACGAGAACCTCATGGTCTGATGACCACCTGGGAATAAAACATATAAATAAACATTTCAATATACCTCGTGAAAAATAACGAAACTGTCTCCACGCAGAGCTTGTCTCTGGGGTGACTTGGTGGAGGCCCCTTGCCTCGTTGTAGGAGGGGACAGCCATTCTTACCTCCCGGATCTTCATGTGTGGTGTGTATGTGCACGTGTTGGGGCATGGGCAGTAAAGTCCATTGGTTTTTAGGTTTCAGTGTCCAGTTGGAATTTGCCATTTTCAACATCAATCAAGTTGTAATGATACGTTTGGGCAACAAACATACGACTAACCATCGTCTTTGTGATAAGAATAATGCAGCATGAACAGACTGCACATAACAAAATGAAAACTATAATTATCCCGATAAATTGTGTCTTTCAAATTCTTCATAGTGGCCACAACATCAATAATTGTCTCATTTTCGTTAAGAATGTAAGTGCAGCAATGTTCTCCAATCAGGGCTGAAATTTCTTTATGTACGTCATTAATTTCAAAAGAAATATATAATCTTTTTGTTCTGAGGCTTCAAATATTCGTATCTGGGGCTGGTTGTGTGATTCTAATGTACGTGTGGTCCGAGACTGTGACTCTGGTGGAGATCCATTCCGAGGGACTTGCGTCGCTAGGCCTTTCAGCAGGAAACCGGAGAAGCTTGCACTGCGACTGGTGGATCCAGCCGCCACGCCCCTCGACTTTTGCTGCCGTCGGGGTCACTGCAATCACCTGGCAAGGGCCGTCTCAGCATTCACTGTCCCAACGAGGTCGTTTCAACACCATGAGAAAGAGTTGGTCTCCCACACAGACGTGGTTTCTCTGTGGATCAGAACACACTGGCCAGTAATTGTCTATGCATCTTTTTTTGGGGGGTCAAACATGTTTTTCATGTGGACTGGGATCAATGTGCCAGTCGCTGGTGGTTCTGATGAATCTGAGAGTCTATATGGGCGGCCAGATGGGATTTCGAAAGGGGATAGTGTCCTTCCTTCGGCTGGCACTATCCTCATTGCTGTGATTGAAACACAGTCGGGCCATTGTCTTTTTGTTTCTCTCATTGTCTTAATAAGTCTGGCCTTAACAGTTGCGTGAGTGCGTTCCACAAGTCCTGCAGACTATATGCACAATGACGCTTTGAGTCAATTTTCAGCAACTGTCCCACTTTGCTACATCATTCACAAAATGTGTCATTTTCACTTTAAATCACTCTTGAAATAACAAATGTTGGGATAATTCAATTACACAATATTTTTACAACTGTTTTAGCATCAGCATATGTTGTTGGAAACAATTTAACCCATTTAGAAAACAAATTACTTACAACCAAGCAATATTGCATCTCTAATATTTTGTTTTTCAAACAAATAATTTATGTCTGTATGTGGGAATAATTTCATATCATACTTCCCCCTCTCGACACATGACTACGCTCATGTGTCACCTGCGTGAAGTTGGCCCCCCATTTCTTGTAAAAATAGGGGGAAATAGTTTGTTTCGTTTGTGCTGTTAAAATTTTCGTTTGTGCTGCTACGGTTCCAGAGATATTACACTTTGTTTTATTTCGAGTGATGACGTCACCCAGCCCCCCATTTTCATCCAAATGGGTCGGGAATGGTGCCATTCGTTTGTGCTGCGTTTGTGCTGTTAAAAGTTTTGTTTGTGCTGCTTCGAAAATTTTAACAGCACAAACGAGCACAAACGCAGCACAAACGAAACAAACTATTTCCCCCTATTTTTGCAAGAAATGGGGGGCCAACTTCACGCAGGTTCATGTGTCACTCTTGCTGCCCCTTCAACCAATGATTTAGGCAGCCAGGATTTGCCATCTGCCAATTTGCTGATCCTGTCCTCAGCAATGTTTGCACCTTTGTTATCCCAATGTGTGCGTTCAATTAGAGGTGCATTTTTCCTGGCGTGAGATCAAATTGTCAAGTTGATTTGCTACGCGTGTGTGTGTGTGTGTGTGTTCATTTCCCCTTTTAGTAGTGCTGTGTCGACCTTGAGGTCATGCCTTGGGCTGCTGCCTTCGCTGCATTGTCAGCAAGGCAGTTTCCAATTGTAATTGGGTCATTTTCTGTTGAGTGAAATTTACATTTCCAAATAACTATTTAGACGTGCTTTATGCACAACTTTTTCCTGTTGTGGTTTTAAAGCCCATGTTTCCCCAATGTCGACAGAACACATGAACATGTATATTGACTGTCAGTCCACATTGTAACCATACAGCTCATACAAGATGGGAAAACTCAAACTTTGACTTTCTCACACCCGCCAACGCTCTTCCTGCTTATTCTAACAATTTCTCTATTACAAATTATCTGTTTTGTGACCTTGGTTCTCAAACGCTTCTACTTCTTATCAGTCCGGAATGTGCACCTGGTTTGTGTCTTACAAAACTGAATCAGTACAAAACATTCTGCTGCTTGTCCTGAACATACAGATTTTAGTACCTCTTGAAACAAAATTTCAATTTGCAGTCCTAAAAAAAATGTCTCTCCAGTCAGGAGAAAAGTGTCCATATCTCTCCAGTCGGGAGAAAAGTTTGGTGGTAATTTGGACGCAGCTTCCACAGTCGTGTGATGTGCCTTCTACTGGTGCGGGAAAAAGTGACGTTGGGCTGAGCGCACTGCACCTTATCAGTGAAATGTGTTCCTGTGACAATTAGGTCGCTGTGCAATGTGAATGTCGTGTGGTGGACAAGAATGTCATTTTTGATTCCTCAAAGCAGCGGTGAAGACTGCTTGATCACACTCTGACGTGGCTCTCGCCACGGGATCCAATTGTTGTGACTAGCATGCAAGTGGTTTCACTTTGCCGTGTTTCTGCAGCAAAACAGGTTCATGAAACAATTTTTTGAAGTCACTGTTTGCTCAAATGGCTCATAGTAATTTGGTAGTGCGTTAAGATTCTTTGTCGGTACAATCTCCTTTTTGGTCTCGTTCCCTTGAACATTATGTTTACTACACACTAGACATGACCTACAAAAAAAAAATGAAAAAGGTTTGTAGTCCTAGTGGTACAGCAAATGTCCTGTACTATGGATATCAATCATCATCCCCCCTGTTGAGACATGGGAATTCCCATGACTCAATTTAGCAGTTAAAAGTCAAGTTGGTAGTGCTAATACATTGTAATCAATGATGTCCAGCAATGGTCGTGTGACATCTGAGAAATTTGCAATTCATGCCCGACAATAATTGCACACACCTATAAAAGACATAATTTACTTCTCTGTTATTGGTTTTAGGGCTCTGCCAACGTTTTTTCTTTTTGCTTATCACTGACAATGCGCCCTTTCTTTTTTTTTTTTTTTTTCAAAATGAGGCCTAAAGGAGTGGAAGAGTTTAAACCTGGCTAATTTTATTCGATGTCCTGCATCTTGTGTCACTGTTATTCTGTGGAATGCTGAGTGTGTGGCTGGTGAAGCTGAACAAAGAAAGTGAAAGAATGTGAAGGTTTGGGAGGTTTTAGGTTGGTGCCTGGCGCAGACAGACACCTCGAGCGGGAAGGGGTTGACAAGAAACTGGACCCTTCAACCACAAGCAGGAGGAGCCACCACTTGAAGAAAGACCAATAAGAGCAAGCTAAAGTTAACTGCAGGAAACACATAGCCAATAGAATCATGCCAGGATGCCTTTGTCTCTGTGCCATTTGCATATTGTATAGGATGAATCATTACTGGGCAACTCGGAGGTAGAACACATTCGGTGATGGCAAGAGAGGTGTAGAGTTGTATTGAGAGGGACCCGAGACCCAGGGGCCATGTAGAAAATCTGTATTGGGAATAAATCCACTTTGTGCGTGAAAATGCCGGCTTCCTGATACCTTTCTATTGCAGAACGAGCGCGCATATTGTTGGATGAGTGGGAGTTGGTTAAGGTTGCAAATTGGAGTCAGATTACTAATTCGAGTTTACATTGGTTTAAAATTAAATTCTAACATTGATATAAAGATAAATTCCAACAGGCCTCAGTGAGTCACTTACTTTTGAGGCTTTGCGAGTGAGATGTGCAGATGCTGGCCAGGAGGGATTAATGGCCTCACTTTGCGCGCCTCCCCCTCCACTGAATGTGATTTATTCGCACTCTCTGTGCAGCCAATTTCAGGAACACTTTTGTATACATTGTATCTGATAGTCACTTGCAGATTAACCGTGTGTTGCACTTCATCGCCCGAACGGACTATTGTGAGCTACTTCTAATATTTTATTGCATCTTCACAGAGCTGTTAACTCTTTGATCCTCGGCTGGTGCATTTCCTCCTTTTTTCTCTCGCTCCTCTTTTTTCGTCTTTCCTTTCCCTCAATATCGTCAAAGACAATACCCACCCAAACTCACACCTGTTCGACCTGATGCCCTCTGGCAGGCGCTACAGGTGCATCAAATCAAGGACCCATAGACTGAGAAACAGTTTCTTTCCAAGAGCCATCTCCATTCTAAACTCTCACACACACACGACCACCCTTATCTTGCAGAACAGCAACGTGAAGTGTTTTTATATATCCTATTCAGTATTATCATTCAGTACTATTCTCTTATTTATCTAATTTATATATTTATCTGGATTATTGTTGTATTGCACTGGAGAGGGGAGCTCTCTAATCTCGTTGCACACTTGAGTACAATGACAATAAAGGGATTTCTGATTCTGATTCTTATCTTCACTCATCTAAATCAGCCTAGGCGTCTGGGTTAAATCTTTTCATAAATGCACATCAGGCAAATTTTCTATCTCTTTTCTTTGAGCCTATCCCGTTGTAAAAGTTATTTTATTTTATTTTCAAATTGGAATAAATGTATTTCCTCAAATCTTCACCTTTATTAATTTCTTTTGTAAATTTTGGAATTACTTTCCTCAATAAGATCTCATCACTCCTAAGTAGCCTTTTGTTGGTTACTAATCATTGATTCCATTTTATCTCTACTTCATCAATCCTTTTAGCACAATTCCAACCACTTTTATCACTCTTTCTGACATTTTGACACACAGACAGACACACAAGGCGTGTGTGTGGAGAGGGTCCACACGTTCAAGTTCCTGGGAGTACAGATCTCCGATGACCTTTCTTGGACTCACAACACCACAGCAGTGGTAAAGAAGGTCCGCCAACGTCTGCACTTCCTGAGAGTCCTCAGGAAATTCAACCTGGACAGGAAGCTGCTGCTGGCCTTCTACCACTCGTCCATCGAGAGCCTGCTGACGTACTGTGTCTCCACCTGGTACAGCGGCTGCACTGAGGCGGACAGAGTGAGGCTCCAGAGGACAGTCAAAACAGCGCAAAGGATTATTGGCTGCCCTCTCCCCCCACTGTCGGACATCTACACCGCCCGGTGCCTCAGAAGGGCTCTCAACATCGTCAATGACAATACCCACCCAAACTCACACCTGTTCGACCTGTTGCCCTCTGGCAGGCGCTACAGATGCATCAAATCAAGGACCAATAGACTGAGAAACAGTTTCTTTCCGAGAGCCATCTCCATACTGAACTCTCACACACACACGAGACCACCCTAACCTCGCAAAACAGCATTGTGATGTGTTTCTATATGCCCTATTCAGTACTGAATTCCATTGCACTGTCTTCTTTATTTATCTAATTTATATATTTGTCTGTATTATTGTTGTATTGCACTGGAGAGGGGAGCCCTCTAATCTCGTTGCACACTTGAGTACAATGACAATAAAGGGATTTCTATTTCTATTTCTATTTCTACAAACGTATACACGGCAACACGACACACACAGTTCTCAACACTGAATAGCTACAAACAATAAAAACATGTCATTAATTACAACAACACAATCTATCTTTATCTTTGGCCAATAATACGTCCTTCAATTCGACTAATATCTCTCCTAAATTTATATATGCGTAGCCCTGAAGGGCCAGTGCACCCTCTGCCACAAGTGCAAAGCAAGCACCGATTTCTCTATCTTTTTAGAGTTTTTACCGAGAAACGTTTAATTTACATTACCGTGCTATCGGTACCGAGAAACCCTGTTTCTAAATGAGTTATGACCTAATTCCATTTATATAACTCCTTGGATAGCACGATCCAGTCTATCACACCGTACAGGTCAACGGCTGGGGCCCGGCCCCGCGCGTGCCTGGTCTCACTCACTTTCACTTTCACCCCTACCAATTCTTTAGTAATTTAACATTTTTAAATGGTGGTACGAAAAAATTTGAAACAATACCTGGTTGCCTCTGGGTCAGCCTAGTCCGATAGGGAATCGTCTCCGGGCAGGCGGCCGTAGCAGGAGTTTGTTGACCCGCTTCCTCAACGGGGAAGCGCTGACGTCAGATTCTGTGGCGTCCAAATGTCCTGCGGCGGTCGCGGCGTCCAGATATGATTCCTGGGTTTTGGGCACCAGATAAATGTCAGGTTTAAACGCTCTGACACCGTTTGGGAGGGCTTACTGAAATGGCCAAGGCCAGAAAGAACCAGGCAAGGTTGTTTATTTTTACCGGCCGGCAGGGAGGGAGGAACAGAGAGAGCAGTTGACCTGCTCGCACCTCCGTAGGACTCTCTGTCTTCCCGCCCTGCCGCCTCCGCTTTTATTGGAGCTTGAAGCAGACTCATAACGAAACAGAAACTAGCTCATCATGGCTTACAACAAAAGCAAGGAAATAGAAACTTAAGTCATAACGAAGTTTTGATTAGACAACAGAAACTTAACTCTGAAGCAAAAATGTAGGTGTGTGTGCGTGTGCAATCATTAATGCGATTAATGTATAAAAACATGATTAGAAATGCACAAACTGATTATATAAGGTTACCTGAAGTTATTATGATCTTCAGCTTATCTTACAGAAGGCGAATCTTTTTTATGCCTTTACTTTTGGTTACTTTTTTCTACTAACTCCTAATAATCTAGTTTTGTACCATTCTCCTGACATAATAATGATGTAGCCGGATTTAATGTTGTACATCTCTCTATAATCAGATGTGGTTACGATAACAACGTAGCCATGCACGATAAATGTCCCGCTGGTGACAAAAACGTCATGTTCATCTGCAAAAGCAATGCAGAAACCGCACGTGGTACTCTCAAAACCAGAGGATGGAACAAAACTATGGTTGCACTTGTTTCTGCAAATTTCTAGGTTGTTGGACTAATAAAAGACCATCTTTATCTTAATCTTATATCTGCAGCAATAGATGCTGCATTAACTGCTCTCATGCAGGGCTTTAATGCACATTCTACGTTGTCTAGTTTGGAATAGAAGTATGCTTTTGGTTTCATCTTATCTCCATGTTTCTACACTAAAACTAAGGCCTATTGCATCTGGACAAAGGGTCAGTGCCATGCTTAATACGAACACTTGTTTCCTTTCACAAAAGCTTTATCTGCTTTATCAGTCCAGTTTAAGGACGATGTCATTCAGAGGTTTTCCTCATTCATCATTTTACTCAATGGCTCAGTAATTTCTGCATAATTTGGAACTCCGATTTTGCAATAATTTAAGCTTAAAAATGTTAATTTTATTTTAGTTCCTATTTGTCTAACTTTATGACTCATTTTACTTCAACCAGTTCGACCTCAAAGTGATCAAATACACATCAATGTTATTTGTAGTCTCTAATTTCTTCTCTGCTTTAATGTAAATACTAGCCCTTCTAATCAAATTACCATCTTTTTTCCTGTGTCATTTCTATCTCTGCATTTCATTCCAGTTACTGGTCTACCTTAATACAAACATCATCAACTGAAGTATGAAGCATAAAATATTTATTTCATCAATTCATCCTTACAGCAGAACCTAATTCTCATCCTTATTCATTTGTTCAAGTCGCATCTTCTTCAATCAGCAAACTCTCTCTCTGACTTCCTCCCCCTACTTAGGACAGAGAGCTGTTAACTCTTTGTTACAGCACACTCATGATTTACGATTACACCTACCCATTGCCTTCTGTCAAACTTTCCTCACTCCCTTTTTTTTTTCTTAATTTCCAAATTCACTGTAGCCTTACCAAAGCCACTCAAAACTATCAAGGTATCAAATCAAAAACTACTAAATCAGGAAACACCTATACTCTTGCAAAGGTTTATCATGCTCACTTTCAAAAGCTTTATTAAATTGTTAAAATTTCATAACACCTACTTCTCTCTTCCTGAAAAAGACACAAGTATACAATTAAGTAAAAACCATCATCAGAATGATATACCTTGTCTGTCGGATCATGTAAGTCTAAATTGTGCCATCACTAATCTTTTTCTGTAAATTAATCACATCCCTACAACTTGGGCTCTCATTGTTCTGTAAAAGTAAAACTAATTTCAATTCATGCAACCAATTCAGTGATCTAAATGTTTCCTCAATAGGATCTCATCACTCATAAGTAGCCTTTCGTTAGTTACTAATCATTGATTCCATTTTAGCTCTACTTCATCATTCCTTTTAGCACAATTTCAACCACTTTTATCACTCTTCCTGACATTTTGACACACAGACAAACACACAAATGTATACACGGGCCCACAAAACGACACACACAGTTCTCAACACTGAACAGCTACAAACAATAAGAACATGTTATTAATAACAGCAACACAATCTATCTTTATCTTTGGCCTATAAAGGATAATGTAATCATGGCAGTCATGATCTAAACACAGAGCAAAGGGTAGACTGATAGGAGCCACCAGCATGACTTTTGTTGTCCCGGCATGAAAGTCCATTGTTTCAGAGCTGTCTCGTTCACACCTCCTTTGTTGCAGCCTTGATCCAATATTCCTGCATTCATCTCCTGAGGGTCTTGTCATTAGCATGGTCCAAACTTCGGTTACACTTAAACGATTTCATACATTTGACTATTAAAGGAATGTAAGAGTTGGAGCTTGGCGTAGTTCATGGTATGTTGCTACATCCTGTGTGTGGGGGTGTGAGACTCTGGAATGTGGGGGTGTGACTGGTGGAGCGCAACAGAATGGGGGGTGCGAGAATGTGCAAGAATGGAAGGGTTAAGGACAGATGGTGATCGCCGCAAGGAGGGGGTGAAGACGAGATGAATCAAGCACAACCAGGAGGAGCCACCACGTGATTCTTCAGGGGAGAAAGACCAATGAGAGCAAGCTAAAGTTAACTGCAGGATACACATAGCCAATAGAATCATGCCAGGATGCCTTTGTCTTTGTGTCATTTACATATTGTATCGTATGAATCACTACTGGGCAACTCGGAAAAAGTTCTGTTCTGTTGGTGGCAAGAGAGGTGTAGAGTTGTATTGAGAGGGATCCGAGACCCAGGTGCACATGTAATCAATAATCTGTGTATTGGGAAATAATCCACTCGTGCGTGAAAATGCCGGCTTCCTGATACCTTTCTATTGCAGAACGAGCGCGCATATTGTTGGATGAGTGAGAGTTGGGTAAAGTCGCAAATTGGAGTCAGATTACTAATTTGAGGTTACATTGGTTTAAAATTAAATTCTAACATTAATTTAGAGCTAAATTCCAACACCTATAATAAGTCCTTCAATTCAACTAATATCTCTCATAATTATATATGTGCAGCCCCGTAGGGCCAGTGCAGCCTCTGCCACAAATTCACACTGCCACTTATACACGCAGCACATTGAGGTGAGCGCATTTTAGATTTATCCATCTTTTCGTCGTCATTCTATATGGCGTTACCTGATAATGTGGAGGTGGGGGGATCTCAGGATACAGGGGGGCAGTTGCACCCTCCCTTCTTTACCTTCCTCAACAACTTTCTCTGTCATTCTCAATACTGGTCCTGTTTCATCATCCTCCTTTCTATGGAACATTAATTGTTCCTTTCTCTTTTCTACACATTCTCCATCTTTTTTTTCACATTACTTTTCTTTTCCTATTGAACTTCCAATCTCTACACTGCAGCGTATCCCTGGGTTTTATTTTACTACCTAATATCCCCATTTTAGAAAATTTGGCCCAGTTTGTCAACACCTAGGGCAGAGGTATTCAATTAAAAGTCACAGAGGTCCACGACTAAAATTTCTTCCAATTAAAAGGTCCGAACCAAAGTCCAACTTCCCTTAATGTCTAGCCTATGTTTACATTTTTAGTTTCAATATTTAGTCATTTTCAACAGAGCACACTTATATACTAAATATTTAGCAATGTTCACATTAAACACCTTTGCCAGTCAAACAAATATAAGGCGTGTATTTCACATTCAAGAAAATGTGGCTCCAGGAACTTAAGTTTGCCACTTCCAGAAATATATCAAGTGCCAAGCATTGAGTTAACATCTTTTACCTTTTTTTTTTTTTCAAATCAAAGAGTTATCAGCCTAGAAAAAAACGGAAAGCCTAATTATCCAAGTAAAACAGGTCAACATGTTCAGTACAAAATCAATAAAAATGGCTGTCCTCATGAAAAACTAATTCAAAATGAACTTTGACACCACCTTTTCTTTTGAATATTTTTTTAACATCTCTTAACGAGAAAAATGAGTTTGTGAATGCCCTGCCAGTGACTTAATTCTGGGTTGGAACGGAGTCAAGGCCATTGGGATTTAAGCACTTCTTCACAACTTCCCCATCACTGAATGTTTTTGTTATGATTCCCCAAAATCCATGATACTTTTAGTGAACATTCGTTTGCATGCAGCTGGGCTGTAAACGAAAATCAGTTATACTGCACTCGAAGTTCGATGTTTTTGCGTGCGCTCACCTCAAACTTCAGCGGATAACTTTGCAAAAAAGGGTGGTGCTTTGTTTCGTAGTGGCGCTTCGCAATGTTGCGACGGTTTCGGAGCATATGATGCACACTGGTTTTGAATCTCCTGCAGCCAGAACGAAACTAAATTTCTCCGTCCATTCATTTAGAACAACACGCCGGAATCCGCCGTCCCTCATATACCTGCCATTGACTAGTATTCACAGGTTTTTTTTTCCAATTCCTTATATTTGTATTTATATCTTGATTTATATTTTATTAGTGCTGTCAAGTGATTAATTTGTTTTGTTCAATCTAATAAATCACAAAAAGATTAATTGCGACTTAATCACATAGAAAATTTTTTGATGGATTATCTGAGTTTACGCCTTAATTTCTTTACAGCCCTATTTTATATATTGTGTCATTTTTTGTATTTAATTATTATTAACGCGCATTTATTTATTCTTAACGTGCCTCCAGTCACTCACTCCCCCCCCCCCTTTTTAAAAAAAAAAAAAAAAATCTCAGCACTGTTGTCTTCCCTTCATTGGATCGCCGTCAACCGTCAGATCCCAGCTGGTGGGGTGAGGTCCAGTCCTGGAAAAGGATTTTTAGGTTCTCTCTAGTGAGCATGTCATGGCCATGGTGTCAGGTTTAAATGCCCTGACGCCTTTTGGGAGAGCTTACTGAAATAACTTACTCAAGGTAACGGCCGAAATAAAAAGGTGGCTGAAAGACCAGGAGAAACCAGGCAATGTTGTTCATTTTTACCGGCCGCGGCAGTGTGAGAGGCCACAGCAGACATGCGACTTGCTCAGTTCAGCTCCACGCACCCTCTGGTCTCTCGTCCCGCCGCTTCCTCTTTTATTAGAGCTTGACGCCGGGAAACAGGTAATTTACTGACAATGAAGGTCTGTTTAGACTAAACTAATCACTAGAAGACAGAAGAGTAACTGACAATGAAGGTCTGTTTAGACTAAACTAATCACCAGAAGACAGCAGAGTAACTGACAATGAAGGTCCGATTAGACTAAAACAAAAATGTGAGTGTTTGTGCGTGTGCAATCATTAATGATACAAGTAGTGTATAAAAACATGATTAGAAATACACAAACTGATTTCATAAAATTACTTGAGGTTTATGTGATCTTCAGCTTATTTTACACATAGTCTTTCTGGAGTTCACCACACCCGCTGGAATCCTCAAGCATCTTGGCATCCGGCTCGAAGGACCAAAATATTGTCAGGTTCAATCACCTAATCATTCACTGAACATAGGCAAAATGAATGAAAGGAAGACAAGAGTTGGTCTTTTACTCGCGAGGAGAATGAACGGAGGTGTGCTCAGTTATATCCCCAACTTCGTTCTGGAGCACACTCCGCTGAGCGCTCTCTTTTATTAGGGAAGTCCTTAACAATACAATGTATTTGCACTAAAGAATGAAGGGGGGAGCACCAGCAGGAACGTAAACATTTCAGACACGTGAGGTAAAACAGACATCAATGGTAGTCATTAACTGATTGACAAGGCAGATATGCCTTTTAGTGCTCTTGCACTACAGTCACAGTCCTTTTGTTTCAGAGGTGTCGCGATCCGTGTCTGTCATGCCATGTGTCTTTTGTTTTGACAGCTGTGTGGGCGTTCCTCCAGCGATCGTCTCGGGCCGGGCCATCAGCAGCTGCGAGACACGCCCACCAGCTCCACACCGGACTCCTATTCACACACTGATTGCACGCACTCTTTAAGACACTTACACTGACTCCCCAGCGTCGGATCGTTATCCCACATTGCTCATGTTCATGTTCCACGTTCTAGTTCGCTCTATTGTTAATGTGTATCTTGTTACTGCGTTTTTGTGTTTTCGTCTCCGCCAGCTATTGCTCGGTGCGCTTTCTGTTTATCACTTACCTGATTGGATTCCCCTTACCCTTGTGCGGTAAGCTATTTGCGTTGCTGGTGGATCATAACAAGAGGTGTGTCTCGGGCACACCTCCTTTGATGTTGCAGTTATTGAATCCAGTCTTCAGGCATCCATTTCTCTTGAAGTCTTCTCATCCATATGGTCAAACATAGGTCACACTGTGGAACAATTCTTTTACAATACTAATAGAGTAAAATATGGGATAAAATATATTCAACCTAACAAATACTAATTCACAATGCATCTCATGAAATTGTGACTTAGTTATTGAATGTTTTTTATCTCATCATAACGTCTGCAATTTAAAGGTTAGTGGTAATGCTATCATGATTGCTGGCTTTGTGTAGGTCGTTCATGTGCATCACTAATGATACTAACATATACGGTCGACACCAGAGAATAGAACATTTAACAAATTGCGTCGAAAGCCAAAGAATAAAGATGTGTCTTCAAGCGAGTTTTAAAAATGGACAGAGAGGTGGCTTGCCTACATTTAATGGAAGGTCATTCCAGAGGGAATTACCAGCAATAAAAAATGCTCAATCCCCCTGAGCGGCCAGAATGGGGGTTATGTGCTCCGTCTTCTGAGCTCCAGTCAGAAGGTGAGTAGCAGTATTTTTCAATAACTGGATAAGAATGAGGGAAGGCTGACTGACTCCAAAATAAAGTTTCTAGGTGCTGTTGAGAAAGAAAGGGTTCACCTTAGCCAGCTGACTAAAATGAAAGAAGCTGGATCTAACAACAGCACTGATCTGCGGGTCCAATTTCAAATTGTTGAACAATTCACAACCTAATTTCAAGACGCCAGCAGGCCCAGGTCAACAGGGTGGAATGTAGAGGGACCATCCAGACCGAACACCATAAGGTCTGTTTTCTTTTTGTTGAAATTTAAGAAATTCAGTGACATCCTGGATTTGATTTCCTCGAGATAGGACAAAAGTGGTCTGAAGGAGAAAGCGTCTTTTTTTTTTGGTCAGCGGAACATAGATCTGACTGTCATCCGCAGAGCCGTGGAAGTAAATTCCATGTTTTTCGAAGGATGCAACCGAGGGGCAGTAAATAGAAAGAAAACAGAAAGGGTCTCAAAATAGAGCCACGTGGAACACCATATGACAGAAAGGCAGAGCAAGACTCTTAACTCTGAATTGGAACTTAAAACCTATGCCACTTAAAACCACTCAAGGGCGCTACCACTAATGCTCGTCTGGTGCTGTAAACGAGCCAGGAGGATACTGTGGTCCACTGTATGGAGCGCTGGAGTTAGATCCGACAAAACAAGACATACATAGTCTCCAGTGTCACTTGCTAGGAGGATATATTTAAAAACTTGTTGCAGGGCTTACTCTGTGCTATGATCATCTTGAAACCTGACTGGAAAAACCTTATGACCTTATGTTCATCCAAGAAAGACTTTTACTTTGTGTGCACCACTTTTCCAGAATATTAGAAATCAAAGGCAGTCTGGAAATGGGTCTAAATTTTTTGACAGCACACCTTGATTAAGGCCACGTTTTTAAAGCAGGGGTTGCACAACAACATGTTTAAAATGTTGTGGGACTACACCAGAAGAAAACCTGCTGTTGAAAATGGCCAAAACCGATTCCCCAATACTCGGGAGAACCACCTTAACGAAGTGGGGGACGGATGGCTTAATTTGGCAAACCACAGCCTTCAAAAATACCGATGTGCTAACATAAACAGGAAGTGAGTTATGAGTATTCTAAAGTATAATTTTGGCCCTTTTACAGGAGTCATATTTGTCCCCTTGTCCTACAAATTTAACCCAATTGACTTCAAATTTGGGTTGTACCATCTCAACACTTGGGACTAAGATGAAAAAAGATTTTACGTTTCCTTATTCTCGCATTTTTGAGGAACTAAGCATGAACGAAAACTCACCAAACTTTGCGCACACATCGGAAGTGAAGAAATATTGTTTGTGAAAAATGTTTTAATGTGGCGATACACCAATACTGTGCACTGTGCACCATCTCCATCTTATTACTGATTAGTATGAATGCAACTTCACTCGCACTTCCGGGATTTCATCGCATATAATTTCCAAATATCCATAAATTTAATGACACATATATGGGCCAGTAGGTTTGCACCACGCAGTATGCGACGCTCTTGAAGAGACATTTTGTCTGGACAGGGGCTATCATACAGGTTCCTTCTTCATTTAGCAGTATATTTCCACTTAAAAGTGGGCCATTAATTTTATTGCCTCTTGTTTCAGTGTCATAATTTCTGCCATGACGGATTTTTCTTTTTCTGTCATACAGTATTTTTAATGAGATATAAATGGAGCTCTCACAATCACTCCAGCGTGTGCAGTACGTACATGTCATGATGTGCATGCGTGTCCAGATCCCCAACAATCCTTGATAGCTTTTTTGCGTTGTGACCAAATTGGATTCTATTTTATTTTATTTATTTATTTATTTTTGCAAGCGGTTCCATTTTTAACAAAGTACTTGCGGCAAAGTCTCAAGATGAACTTGTGAATGTGCTTCCTTGAACAATTTGTATTCCAGAACATGACTTTAAAACCCACTCATTATATAAAATCTTGCTGTGACAGTGACATCAGCGCAAAGATACGTCCAGCTATCAACACAGTGTTGTCAGTAAGGAAAGTCGCTATTGACCAGAACAGGGACTTGAGACGGTCGCAGGACGTACACCGCAGGAACAGGGACTTGGGATTACTGCAGTTGGCGAGGAGCCGGCACTGGGTCTGCAGCCGGCACCATGGGCTGCAGCTGGCAAGGGACTCGATCACTATCAGCCTGCCGTCATAGGGGTTCAGGAGAACGAAAGAGGGACAGAGACAACAGGTGCTAGTGAACGTGGACTACAAAACATGGGTGGAACAGGACGAGGTGTAGAAGCTGGCAGTGGACGAGGTGAACGACGTGCCTGTGAAAAACCTGACTCTGAGTGAAAAGCGGGTAGTACTATGAGGGATTGCAGAATCTCTACTCGTTGGCCACCCCCCAGAGGTCCCCAATAGATGGCCACTGAGTTAAGTGTAACGGTCGGGTGGAACCATAATGGTGAGAGAAAAGGACCTAAGAGCAACCAGGATATGAGAAGGGGTTTATTTTTGGGGAAGCAAGTGAAGGCAGCGGGTCCGGAGTTCAGCAGGCCAGGCGATGGCGTGGGAGACGCGTTCTGGTCTTCAAGGGCAGGCGGTGGTGACACGGGCTTTGGCGGACAGGCAGAAGGTTTGTGGAAGCACACAAGAGCACGGGATTAATGCGAGCACAAGAACAGCATTGGCATTGCAAATTTGATTTTCGCATCTATGGGCCAAAGTACCACGGGTGTAACGGGATAATCTGGCGCCTGACTCCTGGCTGCGCTGAGCTTTTATCCTGTTGCTGAAGGTGCTGATGAGCTGCAGGTGTGCAGGGGACGGTGCCAGAAATTGCAGGGGCGTGCCTCGGAGTGGAACGAGGAACCCGCCCAAGCCCTGAAAGGCAGATAATAGACTCCCCAAAACATTAACAGCACAGGACACTACATTAAGGTCTGCAGGGATGGATTCAGGGGTGAATTAGAAAAAAAGAGGTGACCATAACTGATTAGAAAAAGAAAAATCAAAATCTGTGTCATCGTCAAAATCTGAACGAACATTAACACGGGGAGGTAAAATGGTGGTGTAATGAAAAAAATGTGAACACGAGACAAAGAGGGAGGAAGAGTCATGGAAAAAAACACATGAAACCTACACGAAGGGATTGGGGTTGGTCGGCAGGCTGAGTGGGAGTACCAAGCTGACCGGCGACGTGCTCAACATCACCGATCAGTATTTAATGTATGGGAAACAAAAAAATAAATAAAGGCACTGGGAAATACTAAATAAAGTCCAAAATAATGACCAAAGTAACAAAACAAACACTAGCAAAATAGACAAAGACAAAAAAGGTTGGAATGAGGTGATTGGTTAACACTGGGGCTTGCGTAGACAATCACAGGAGAACACAATGAGCATGATGAGACAGACCTTGATTTATTTTTTTTCTTCTCAATAAATCCAAATTATGAAGTCAATTCATCAAATTATCAGGTGGAAATAATTAACTTAATATGTGATTGTAAAAATGTGAAAAAAATATACTTGACTGAACTCTGGGCGGCGGCATGGTGGACGACTGGTTAGCACGATGGCCTCACAGTGAGAGACAGCATCGGGTGTGGGTTCGATCCCGGCTCCGGCCATCCTGTGTGGACTTTGCATGTTCTCCCCGTGCTTGCGTGGGTTTCCTCTGGGTACTCCGGTTTCCTCCCACATTCCAAAAAACATGCATGGCAGGCCGATTGAACACTCGAAATTGCCCCTAGGTATGAGTGTGAGTGCGGATGGTTGTTCGTCTCTGTGTGCCCTGCAATTGGCTGGAAACCAGTTCAGGGTGTCCCCTGCCTACTGCCCGAAGATAGCTGGGATAGGTTCCAGCACCCCCCGCGACCCTAGTGAGGAGAAGCGGTATAGATGATGGATGGATGGATGGATGAACTCTGGGCTGAGTCAAAAAGTTCTATCCTTTTTTGAATATTTTACGTTGATATTTAAAAGGGTCCATGGAAAGGGAGAGGAAGTGAACGAGCAATAACTTCGGTCAGGCATTGGAGACTCAATGTCGCATTACAGCACTGATTATGGAAATATCAAAGTCCTGTTATGTGTTGTACTTTAATGGAAAGAGAAAGAAGTTCATAGGGAGGTCAGACATTTTCACTAAAGGATCAGTGAGTATACTCAAAGCTGCTGCTCTGAGTGTATGTGTGTGCATACGCGAGTGCGTGCGTGTGCGCATGCATCTGTAAAATGCTCTCATTTGTAGGTCATGATGACATAATTTCAGAGCATGTTGGTTAAAAAAAATAATTTGCCAATGAGAGGTTTCTGTCTTGGTCAAAGGGCGATGTTTTAAAAGTATTAATAAGCCTTGACTGTGTTACGCTCCACGGGTGGAGGAGGAAGGAGAGGAAGAGGGGGACCCAAAAAGCAGGGAAGCCAAGGCAAGGGTAACTTAAAGGGAGTTTAATTAACCAAACAAACAAAAAGGCAAACAAGGTACTTGGAACAAATAAACGAAACAATGAGGACGAACAAAACGCGACGGGACAGAACTAAACTGGACTATGAAACAGGGACAGTGACAAATAACCTGAGCTGTGAGCTATAAGCATGAACGAGAGCAAAGCGTAACAGTGGCATGAAGAAATGCGAAGCAAGGGCATCCAAAAAGGGGCAACGCACCGACAACGAATAGTCAGCGCCGGGCGTTTAAGTAGTGAATATTAAATGAGTAAACGAGTAACAGGTGCGGGGCAGGTGGCTTGTCTCTCAGGCGGCGAGGTGATCACGGAGTCAACGAGTGGCAGGTGCGTGGCTGGTGGGCGCGTCTCTCCAGCCAACACGACACACGCTGGAAGGGAACGCCCCCACGCCCGTTGAGCAAAACATAAACAAAAACATGACATGACGGAACGGACCATGACAGACTGTATGCTAATTCTACAACATTCAGTAAATCACCAACTTCCGTGGCGGCAGCACGACCTCTGTAGACCCGAGTGCATCGCTGGCAGAGGAGTTTAACTGCTTCTTCGCTCGCTTTGACTCGCCCCAACCGTCACACCCCCGCACTTCATGCTCCAACTCCCCCCCACTCATCGTAGAGGAACACGATGTGAGGCGCGCGCTCCTGGCGGTTAACCCCAGAAAAGCTACTGGACCCGACGGAATACCAGGCAAGGTCCTCAGAGCATGTGCCCACCAACTGGCACATGTTTTCTGCAGGATCTTCAACCGCTCCCTGGCTCAAGCAGTCATCCCCTCCTGCTTGAAAACTTCCACCATTATTCCTGTCCCCAAAAAGTCACCAGCTGTCCACCTGAATGACTACCGTTCTGTTGCTCTCACGCCAGTCATCATGAAGTGCTTTGAGAAGCTGGTTCTCCAGCACATCAGGGACTGCCTTCCTCCCACTCTGGACCCCTACCAGTTTGCATACCGGGCTAACAGATCCACTGAGGACGCCATCGACACTGCTCTGCATGTTGTGCTGGGCCACCTGGAACGACAGCAGAGCTATGCAAGGATGCTCTTTGTGGACTACAGCTCGGCATTCAACACGATCATCCCAGACATCCTCGTCGCCAAACTGGACATTCTCGGCCTCCCTGCCCTCACACGCATCTGGATTAAGGACTTTCTGACCAACAGACCCCAGACTGTGTTGCTCGGCCCCTACACGTCCTCCACCCGGATGCTGAGCACCGGTTCCCCTCAAGGATGCGTGCTGAGCCCTCACCTGTACGCCCTCTACACCTACGACTGCAGCCCGGCCCACGGCAACAACACCATCGTCAAGTTTGCTGACGACACGACAGTGGTCGGTCTGATCTCGGAAGGTGACGAGACAGCCTACAGAGAGGAGGTAAAGAGACTGACTGCTTGGTGCAAGGACAACAGACTGCACCTTAACACTGCAAAAACAAAGGAGATTGTCGTCGACTTCAGGAGGAACAAGACGGTGCCGCCCCCCCTCTGCATCAAAGGCGTGTGTGTGGAGAGGGTCCACACGTTCAAGTTCCTGGGAGTACAGATCTCCGATGACCTTTCTTGGAGTCACAACACCACAGCAGTGGTAAAGAAGGTCCGCCAGCGTCTGCACTTTCTGAGAGTCCTCAGGAAATTCAACCTGGACAGGAAGCTGCTGCTAGCCTTCTACCACTCGTCCATTGAGAGCCTGTTGACGTACTGTGTCTCCACCTGGTACAGCGGCTGCACTGAGGCGGACAGAGTGAGGCTCCAGAGGACAGTCAAAACAGCGCAAAGGATTATTGGCTGCCCTCTCCCCTCACTGTCGGACATCTACACCGCCCGGTGCCTCAGAAGGGCTCTCAACATCGTCAAAGACAATACCCACCCAAACTCACACCTGTTCGACCTGTTGCCCTCTGGCAGGCGCTACAGATGCATCAAATCGAGGACCAATAGACTGAGAAACAGTTTCTTTCCGAGAGCCGTCTCCATTCTGAACTCTCACACACACACGAGAACACCCTTACCTTGCAGAACAGCATTGTGATGTGTTTTTATATACACTATTCAGTACTAAATTCCATTGCACTCTCTTATTTATTTATCTAATTTATATATTTGTCTGTATTATTGTTGTATTGCACTGGAGAGGGGAGCCCTCTAATCTCGTTGCACACTTGAGTACAATGACAATAAAGGGATTTCTAATTTCTAATTCTAAATGTGTGCCAATGTAAAGCAACTTGTCCGTATTGAGAGAAGGCAGACAAAGAAAGGGGTCATGAGTATCGTGCCCGGAAAAGTGTTATATAAATGACATTTGTTATTTTTATTTGCTATGAAGGCCTATTGTTGGTACAAAGTTTAGTCCCCGGTTGAGGAGACTCAATTGGTCGTTTGATAGTGCAACTGTCTTGGCTAACACTACCACATTTTTGAATATCGGAGGTGTTTTAGGTTTGGACCCTTCCACTATGGGATTAAGGGAGCTCACAAGTTTAATTGAGTCAACCAGTGATTGAGAATGGAGGTGGCTGTGGAATTAGACCAGTGGATGTGATCCGCCTCCGTTGTGAAGTTAGAGGCCTGAATAGCCGGAATATGTTTTGTCTTGGCCCTTATATATGCGTTCAGGTTCTGCAGGCATATTAGTTCCCCAACCGGCAGCTGGCAGGAAAAGTTCACCTCTGGGATCCAGACACTCGCCGAGGGGAACTGTTTTTTTGCCACACGGAGCACCGTTTGGATTTGTTTCCTTGTGGTTCCTTTTATTCTTTGGTTTCGACAATTAATTCCAAAAGACAAAATCAAATTCTTAACCAGCGTCAAAAATTTTGTTTTATACAGGATGGCTCCTGCGTGGAGGAAGTTTGCGCCAGGATAACTCTCTATTTGGACATCATGATTAAGGTAAGGTGGAATTCTTGCTAGGTTTGAGTCACCTATGATGATGTTTTCTTTTAGGGTCGTGACGGTCCATTCAGACATTTTTTGTCTGCTCCGCATGTGTTTTCTGACTTTATGGAGGACCCCTTGTGGCCTCCCCAGATCCCCTGTGGATGTGCCAGGAGTAGACTGTGCCCGAATGGGAACCGGCAGTGGCCTTTGCCGTAACTCGGACGAGGTTGTAGGTGTTTTTTGCTCCATGGGTCTTTTTTGGGGGGGAAAAAAAGGCGATATGGGGTTGTCTCTAGCCAGCTCCCACAAGGTTTCTTGCAGGCTCAGGTCACACGGGGTCAAATCTATGAGAGGAGGCTCTTCCGGGATTGGAATATCCAAGAGAGGAGTGTCCTTTGTAGCCCCAGCCCCATTGCTTTTCCGGACCGAACGAGGAAGGCGCTGCTCTTTTGGTGGTCCTTCCCTGGGCCGGTCAGGTGACCAATCAGAGACTTGCTCAGTCACTGTACCTGTTGTTGTTGTTGTCGGTGTTTTCTTGGTGGCCGTTGGGTGTGTAGCCATTGTAGCGTCTGTAGTCTGTATAGGTGTGGGCGTGATAGCAGGTGCCCTTTGTATAGGTGTGGGTGTTGTGGCAGGTGTGTTTTCCTTTAATTGTGCGCTTTTGTCGGCACTTCTTTGGTTGTTGCTGTGGGTTTCAGCGTTAGCAGTAATCAAAGCTTGTGCATGCTCTATGACATCATCCTTGATCCTTGGGAGGTTCCTATGAGCCCACCGAGTGGCCACAACGAAGGGTTCCTTCCAGTCCGGAGTTCCCTTTTTGAATAGTGTCTCCAGAGACTGGTTCAGCACGGTCCTGTAGTGTTGTTCTAATATGGTTAGTGTATTGTAGCCCCAGTTTTTGGCGTTACCCACAATGAAGTCCTTGGTTTCAGGACATGGAAACGCTGGCTTGATCATATTTGAAAGGTTATTCACCATTCGAGAGATCATTCTAGGTTCCGGAGAGCCGGGTTTGGGAGCCACATTTTGTAGGTGATGTAGGGTTTTAATTATGGTATAGGTTTTGCGCATCAGATCAGCAAATTCCGGAGTGGTAGGTGTGGCATGAATTGGG
This sequence comes from Idiotropiscis lumnitzeri, assembly GCF_059441095.1. Classification (NCBI taxonomy): domain Eukaryota; kingdom Metazoa; phylum Chordata; class Actinopteri; order Syngnathiformes; family Syngnathidae; genus Idiotropiscis; species Idiotropiscis lumnitzeri. Next base: position 659,623 of record NC_142394.1, on the reverse strand, counting down.
GGCCGTGCGTTGGTGGAACGTCCAACTATTATTGCCGAGGCATAGGAGCGGGGACGAGGGGGAGGGGGACGAGGAAGGAGCCCAGCCCCAGACCAGTTTGGACGAGAGCGTGGACCCAGGAGAGGCACAGGCCGGTTAGGAAAGAGGTTAGGAACTCCTCTTCCACCAAGGTGGGAGGGGGGAATTGCACGGTCCTTCCCCCGGTAGCCTCGTCCTCCCGGGAACTGGGGCGGCTGGAAGTCCACCCCCCGGTGCCAGGAATTCGGGTCGGGATGTTGGCGGCGACGGCCATAGCGCACTGCGGTCCAACCTCCATTGCCATCGTCATGCATTTTGAGTTTTACTGTTTTATTGTTTGATGTTGTTTTTTTAATGTTATCTTCCTATGTATTTATTAAATTTATGTTTAGATTTTCTAACTGTTAATTATTTCTTTCCCAAAGGTGAGTAGGTGTGGAGGCCACGAAGTGTGTATTCAATTTTTTATGTAAATATGGATATTCCTGGGTCTGAGCTGTATTCCTTTCAAATGGTATTTAATTGTGAAACCAATGAGGTGAGTGTTTACTTATTTGTTATTTTTGGTTATTATTTTTTCGGATTCTTTTTTTATTTTTTAAGGATCAGATAAATTTTTCAGAAGTTAAGCAGGTGTGGAGGCTGTGAGGCAAAGTATTTAATCTTTTTCAATTGTTTCAATCCAAAAAGATTTTTCCAAAAAGGTAAGTGTATACAGGTTATGGTGTAAGTATTTATTTTTTAGGTCCAAAGGATTTTTAGGAGGGTTTAAATAAGTCAAGGCGAAGAGGTAAGTAAATGTGTGTGTGTGTGTGCGTGTAGGAGAAAGGCGCGAGAGAAGGAGAGGGGTGAGGGGAGAGAGAGAAAAAGAGGAAATTATTTTAAAGAAAGGGCTTTAAAGTGCCCGTCGCGACGTTTCGACCTTTCAAGGTCTTCTTCAGGCGTGGGCACCAATTAAAGAAAGTAGTGCAAGGTGAAGAGCAAAGCGTTTAAAGGTTAAACTTAAACGTTGTGATAATTTATGCAAGCACCAAGGAGAGTAATTGTCTCTCTGTGAGTCGGAGCAAGTGTGGCTGCGTGTGGGCTTTCCCGATCCCTTCCAGGAGCGTAGTAGTGGGCGGGGACTGTTGTTATTCAAAATCAAAGTGTGCACCAATGAGAATCGTTTCTGGTTGGGTTGAACGTGTTGTTATTTGAATTTGAATGGGTAAGTAAGTCGTGAGGAAAGCTGAAATTGTAATTAAATAGGTAAGTATGGTAATAAAAAAATAAAAGGTAAGTAAAAAGAAAAAATAAATTGTTTAAACTTTAAGTAGGGTAATAAAATTAAAGAGGTAAGTGAGAAGAAATGTTTAAATTTTAACGGGTAAGTATAGTATAGCTGAGTAATAACATGAAAATGCTTTACTTTAAAGGGGTAAGTGGAGTAGGTGAGTAGGCATATTGGGTATGCATATTGAATATGTAGATGAATTATTAATATTTTTAGTTCAGTGGTAATTCAATTGGCTTGTTTATTTATTTATTACAAGATATGTGGACAGTGTATATTCATAGTTTAATGTCGATATTTAGGTTGTATTTCTATTTCAGGATTCAGGATAGAGGCCAGACTAGGGTTATTGGGTTGGGGTTAGGGTTAGGGCTAGGGTTAGGGTTGGGGTTAGGGTTAGGATTAGGGTTAGGGCTAGGGTTAGGGTTAGGGTTCCGATTGCAATATTTTTCGTTTAATCCTGCAGGTTCATACGGAGCCCCTTAGGGGACACGGAAGAGAAAAAAAAAACTTTGCGTTCCCTCGCAAAATCTTTGCGTTCCCTCGCAAAGATTGCGTTCCCTCGCAAAGTTTGCGTTCCCTCGCAAAGTTTGCGAGGGAACACAAAGTTGTTTAGTTTTTTCTTCGAGTGAATGTTTTTTTTTTTAATGCGCGTTTATGTACGCGGATTGTTATTTCGCGGGAAGTGAGTTGCTTTTTGTCCTACCCATAGTGATTTCGCGGGAAGTTAGTTGCATTTTGTCCTACCGATAGTGATTTCGCTGGAAGTTTGCAGCATTTTTTCCTACCTCTGAATTGTGCGGTGAAAGGCGGTGAGTACTTAATGTTTTCATTTTCATTTTAGTCTTATTTGACGTATTCATTGTCTCAAAATACTTTGGGCGTGTGTTTCAGTTGCCTACATTTCTCACGCAGTTTATGTATACCATACTCGTTTGATATCGCCAGTAAATGTTCTCTTTGTAGTAATCCTGAGTTTTGTTGTTGGTGGTTTTACTTAATTAGAAAACAATGATCCAGTAAAAATGACCGAATATAGCCACTTAAAGTTAGTACTTCCAAACCTTATACAGATATGGCCTGACTGAGTATGCAGTTATGTATGTGCTCCTTAATGTTTCCTACTTTGCTTGTTAATTCATGTCAACTGTATCAGAAGGAAAATAGTTTGCAACTGTCATTGTAGTTATGGAGGAGAAGTGGGACGAAGTTTACAATCTTCTTCTTGCTGGAACATACCCACCTGGGTATGATAAAAGCAAGAAGCAAAACCTAAGAAGGTATGCCTCAAAATTCACTCTAAAAGGTCAGTATTTTCATTGTAACCAATCCCACGTGTAGCTCAGATCATTAGCAATTTAAAGTTATTAAGATTCTTATTTTTTCCTGATATAGACGGCTCTTCTTTTGCTCCAGGAGAGCAATTAAAACTCAAGAGGAGTCCAGGAGGCTCTTCGAAGAGTTTCATTCTTCTCCTATTGGAGGGCACACTGGCACCCTTAAAACACGCAGTGCCTTATGTTGCCAATTTTATTGGCACAGCATGACTGTCGAGATTGAGAAATGGGTATGTGGTACTATACCTTTCTGATTTGTTTGAGCAACATTTGAACATGCATAAACACAGATTTACTGCAATATAGATTTTGTCTATGTGTATAGATTTTCGTGTTTCGTGTCTTTGCTATGAATCTTTCCTAAGATCCAGGAATGTGACAAGTGCCAAAAAGTTGGCAAACCTCTCACTGTTGCGCTCCCACTGCAGTGTATTAAGGTGAGTTGTAATCGTCTTAAACAATAGTGTCAATGTAAACATTTCCAAAAATTATTTGTGTATGTATGTATAGCTGTATATATGTATATTTATTTATTTTATCAGATGTCAGGTGTCTGGGAGCTCGTTGGCATCGATCTTACTGGACCACTTCCAAAGACTGCCAGTGGGTTCCAGTACATCCTGACTGCAACGGACTATTTTTCTAAATGGGTCGAGGCATACCCATTGGGAACGAAATCTGCTGCTGAAGTTGGTCTGAATATTTGCAAAATAATATACAGACATGGGTTCCCTGCAAGAATCCTGTCAGACCAAGGCAGAGAGTTCGTCAATGAAGTAAGTCTATTAATAAATAAAAAAATGCTCATGTTTGGCAAATTATTTTAGGATCTGCTTCAGTGATCATAAAGGAACACACCAACATTAAATGCTTATCCTTTGTGAGTGATTGTTGTATATACAGTTCGTCAACCAGGTTTGTGTTTCATGTGTGTATGAGGGATTTATTTACAAATTAGTTTCAATTGTCTTGAAGCTCAACACCAGGCTCTGTGAACTCCTGAAGGTAGAAAGGGTAGTCACAGCAGCATATCATCCGCAGACCAATGGTCTTGATGAAAAGACCAATGACAACATAAAAAGGTATGCTTTTCAGTTCATATCGCAAATATCTGTGCCTTTCACAATTTCACATGTTTTGTTTCACTATATCTGCTTTTAGAGCCCTGAGGAAATTGGTTAATGCGCAGCAGAATGACTGGGACTTATACTTGGATGCCACCCTGTTCTCTTTGCGATCCAAAGTACACACCACCACCAAATATTCACCATTTCACCTGATGTATGGGAGGGAAGCACGATTTCCAGCTGAAGTTCCTGCTGAATTGCCAGTGAGTCATTTGAGTCCTTTCTCAACTGTCGCAGAGATGTAATTATCAGTTACACATTTTTTTTTAAGTTAGCAGATACTGTAAGCGTTATATTATTGTAAAAGTTGTTGCGTTTGTTCTTTTCTATTCTGACATACACATAGCCCTAGTCTATTTTATTTTCATGTACTTGCTTAAATTATTCATAGTATTAGACAATAAATGAAAGTCTCATGCTGTGCTTCAGATAATTCTCATTTTATGATTGTTTAAAAAATTACAGATTTCCACCATCATACTCCCAGAGGAAGGTTATTATGGTGATCTCAATCATTCTCAAAAAAGTTGCTCAAGAGGAAGTGAGGAAGTCTGTGGAGGAAAATGTAAAAAAGAGTCAAGAAAAGCAGATGGAAGCATATGCTAAAAGGGTCCACAAGAAATACAGAGATGTGCTGTACAAGGCTGGTGACGAAGTCCTTCTCCTAAATATGCAAAAGCGTGGGAGAAAAGGTGGAAGGCTACAGCCAGATTTCAATGGTCCCTATATTATCCAAAGCATATGTGGCAAACGCGTGACATTGCAGAATGCTGATGGGAAGATTTTAAAGACTCAGTACAACATTGTCCATATAAAACCATATAAAAGACCTGATGTGAAAGGCTTTGCCTCAACACAAAGCCCAGTTCAAGATGAAACAACCAGAATCTCAGTAATTCAATTTGCGCCCCGAACTGTTCCCCCTAGTAGAGAGGTACAGTCACCGGTTAAAGTCCCATCTGAGAATCCGCCCTTTGCACAATTCAGCACACAAGACAAAGGTGACCTTTTTTAAGAAAAATTGTTCTTGACCATTCAGTCGTCTGTTGCTGGTTTGGGCATCATACCTGGTTAACTGTTGCATGACTAGGTTTTGCCAGAAAAAGTTGGCCGATGTTTGACCTTGAAGAGTTATTGTTTGGTGAATGGGAGTTTTAAAGGTTGTCGGTGGTCCATAAAATAAGTCATGGAATGCTTTGTGACGTTCAGCTTTCGCCTGTTGGGTTTGAGTTCAGTTTTGGCCTGTTGGCCTTGAGTTCCCCTTTGGTCTGTTGGGCTTGAACTATTTTGACAGTTTCATCTAAAGTGTAATTTCTAACTTAATCATAACTTTCTTTTAGTACACAGGCTCTGGACCGCAAATGACGATGGTCGTGTGGAGGCAGTAGTCGGTACATTCAAAGTTTATGATACATCATTCAGAACGCTTCATGGAACCAAATGGCTGGCAGATGAAGTAAAAGCTCCTATTGTTTTTATCACAGTTGATCGTAATTGTATTTTTGCAGTATGATGCATATACATTCCTTTGCTCTCAATTTAGGTCATTGATGCATACCTGCACTGCCTCATTATGGAACACAAGGCAAGTAAAAAAATACGAATTTATTATATTACATAGAACCTTTTTACGTGTAATGGACATTTATACACACACATACATACATATATATATATATATATATATATATGTATGTTTGTGTGTACATATATGTGTATATATATGCATATATATGTGTATATGTATATGTGTGTATATATGCATATATATGTGTATATGTATATGTGTACATATATGTGTATATATATATGCATATGTATATATATATATGTATGTATGTATATATGTATGTATATATATATATATGTATGTATATATATATATATATATGTATGTATATATATATATGTATATATATATATATATGTATGTATATATATATATGTATGTACATATGTGTGTGTGTGTGTACATATGTGTGTATATATATATATATGTATATATATATGTATATATGTGTGTGTGTGTGTGTGTATATATATATATAAATATAAACTATTTTTCTTAAATGGATACAATTTTATTGCATCTATAAAATTAAATAAGAATGTCCACAAAATCATGTATTGCAGTTTGCCGAAAACTTCATATTGTTTGGTGAGATAAAGGGGGTGCTGACCGCAGCAGAAGCTGTTGAGCAGGCTCGAAGACAGATAGCTTGTACCCTGTAAAGGATAATGTAAATGGCAGTCAATTTAAAACTGAACAAAGGTTAGACTGCTCGGAGCCACTTTTGTGATCCTGGCATGGAAGTCCATTGTTTCAGAGGGGTCTCGTTCACACCTCCTGTGGTGCAGCTGTGATCTAATCTTCCTGCATTCCTCTCCTGAGTGTCTGGTCATTAGCATGGTCTAAACTTCGGTTACACTTAAAGGATTTCATACTTTTGACTATTAAAGGAATATAAGAGTTTGAGCTTAACATAGTTCATTAGATGTTGGTGCATCCAATGTATGAAAATGTGATATTGTAAAATGCTGAGAGTGTGATTGGTGGAGCAAAACTGGTTGCGGGGGTTGTGCAGGAATGGAATGTTTTAGAAGCAGATGGTGCTGAGCGAGACGAGATGACTCCGGGACCAGTGGACGAAGGAGAGGCCATCGGGGGATAGCACAAGCAGGAGGAGTCGCCACGGGATTCGGCGGGAGGAGAAAGACCAATGAGAGCGAGCTAAAGTTAACTGCAATACACATAGCCAATAGAATCATGCCAGGATGCCTTTGTCTGTGCCATTTGCATGTTGTATAGTATGAATCAGTACTGGGCAACTCGGAGGTAGAACACATTCGCTGGTGGCAAGAGAGGTGTAGAGTTGTATTGAGAGGGACCCGAGATCCAGGTGCCATGTGGAAAATCTGTATTGGGAATAAATCCACTTTGTGCGTGAAAATGCCGGCTTCCTGATACCTTTCTATTGCAGAACGAGCGCGCATATTGTTGGATGAGTGAGAGTTGGTTAAGGTCGCAAATTGGAGTCAGATTACTAATTCGAGTTTACATTGGTTTAAAATTAAATTCTAACATTGATATAAAGATAAATTCCAACACCTGCTAGAACATCAGGGTAAGTTTGGGACAGCTTTTATAGTTTATAGCTAGTTTTGTAACCACAACATGAATTACACAAATCACGTATTTACACCGAATAACAAAATGCCCTTGCTGTTTTTGTGTCATGATCCGCGTCGGGCATGACAGCCTCTTGTTATTGTTTTCGTATGCATGCGGTTTTTGTTATTGTTTTTGTTGTTATTTTCTCCCCTCCTTTCTGCCATGTGCCTTGTCCTGTTTGTTTTGATCAGCTGAGCAGGGGCGTTTCCCCTCCGCACCTCGCCCTCACCAGCCACGCACCTGCTCCTCATCAACGATCACACACCTGCTCCCCATCTGCTCCCCTGATTACCGGACTACTTATGCCTTCCATGCTCTCAACCCAGTGTCGGGTCATTGCCGAAACCCACGGACAGCCACGACCACCTTTGTTCACGTTCTGCTCCTTGTTCATGTTCATGCTCTGGTTCCCTCCTCGTTCCCGTCTTTCAGTGTTGTTCCTCGCCCTGCCTCCCAGTCTAGTCACGTTAAGTTTGCCTCTTGTTATTTTGCACCCTGCCACATTGTTTGCCCTGGTTTGTCCATTCAATAAATCCCCTTTACGCTACCCACCTCCTTGCCTCCTTCCCCTTGGGTCCATCTCCTCCTCGCCGACCGGCGAGTCCTGACATTTTGTAGGCAACGCGGAAGACTACTGTGTGGTGTGCTCCATGATAGAGAGTGATGGAGAGTCCAGCATGATTGAAATGGTATATATATATGATTGATTTCAATTTTTCATATGCATTGTTTTTATGTGTGCTTGTTTTTTACTTTTTAGGTGCAGTGTCATAAATGTACCAGGTGGTACATGTGCCCAATTTGTCCCCCAAGATGACCAGTCACACAGTGACTATTGTTGTAATAAATGTAAATAGTTGTGGACAAAACACTGTGGAGTTTGTTCTTCCATCTACTGTCTTCTCCCAATTGTTTAATTAATCCCATTAAACTGTCAGAACGTCCTACCTGTATATGCGTAAATATATCCATAAATGAAACTGTCAGAACGTCCTACCTGTATATAAGCGTAAATATACTCCATAAATTAAACTGTCAGAACGTCCTACCTGTATATATGTGTAAATATATCCATAAATTAAACTGTCAGAACGTCCTACCTGTATATATGTGTAAATATCCTGCATAAATTAAACTGTCAGAACGTCCTACCTGTATATAAGCGTAAATATACTCCATAAATTAAACTGTCAGAACGTCCTACTTGTATCTATGTGTAAATATACTCCATAAATTAAACTGTCAGAACGTCCTACCTGTATATAAGCGTAAATATATCCATAAATTAAACTGTCAGAACGTCCTACCTGTATATAAGCGTAAATATATCCATAAATTAAACTGTCAGAACGTCCTACTCATATATAAGCGTAAATATACTCCATAAATTAAACTGTCAGAACGTCCTACCTGTATATATGTGTAAATATATCCATAAATTAAACTGTCAGAACGTCTTACCTGTATATATGCGTAAATATACTCCATAAATTAAACTGTCAGAACGTCCTACCTGTATATAAGCGTAAATATATCCATAAATTAAACTGTCAGAACGTCCTACCTGTATATATGTGTAAATATCCTGCATAAATTAAACTGTCAGAACGTCCTACCTGTATATAAGCGTAAATATACTCCATAAATTAAACTGTCAGAACGTCCTACTTGTATATATGTGTAAATATACTCCATAAATTAAACTGTCAGAACGTCCTACCTGTATATAAGCGTAAATATATCCATAAATTAAACTGTCAGAACGTCCTACCTGTATATAAGCGTAAATATATCCATAAATTAAACTGTCAGAACGTCCTACTCATATATAAGCGTAAATATACTCCATAAATTAAACTGTCAGAACGTCCTACCTGTATATATGTGTAAATATATCCATAAATTAAACTGTCAGAACGTCTTACCTGTATATATGCGTAAATATACTCCATAAATTAAACTGTCAGAACGTCCTACCTGTATATACGCGTAAATATACTGCATAAAATCTCTGAAAGCGCACGGTGTAGTACTTTGGCTGTCAAATTCGCTTCCGGTAGGAGGATTCGAGGGGGTAGGACATTTCGTCAGAACACCGGGTCATCTTCCGTGTAAACAAACGCAGCAAAGATGGCGTGTGTTCACCCGTGGGCGAATTTAATTAAATTTTACTTTGAAATTGGCTTGAAATACAAAGAAATAAAATCAGTCTGGATATTAAGCACGGTTTTCAAATAAGTGAAAGACATCTGAAGCGAGTGCTAAACAAAAAAGGATTATTTCGTCGTAAAACGTTCACTGACTTGGCAGTCCTGGTTGACTTTATTAGAGGTCAATTGCAGCACTCCGGACAGTTACACGGGTACCGATGGATGTAAATTAAATGCAGAGAACATGGACTTCGAGTCAGGAAAGAGGATGTTCGTCTGGTGCTGAAAGAGTTGGACCCGAGTGGAGTGTCCTTAAGGCAGGCAAGACGACGAAGCTACTTCTCTAAAGGGCCGAACTTTATTTGGCACCTGGATTCCTATGATAAAGTGAAGCCATTTGGAATTTGCATCAATGCGGCTATTGATGGCTTTCCAAGGAAAATAATGTGGCTCAATGCCTACACAATAAGCAGTGACCCGAAGTTGATTGGAGGTTACTACATGGAAGTTGTGCAGCGTGTAGGGGGTTGTCCTCGAATCGTTAGAGGTGATCTTGAAACTGAAAATGGCCATAAAGGTTTCCAGCGTTTCCTTGTCCCCATACCACCAGGAAGCACCCTTGACATCTACTTGGATGGAGCCAGTACCGCCAATCAAAGAATTGAATATTGGTGTGGGTTTCTTCGCAGCCAGTGTATGGAGTTCTGGTTATCACTCTTCACAGACCTTAGAGACAATGGCTTCTTTGATGCTGGATTTCTGGACAAAAGCCTCCTGCAATTTTGTTGCATGGGACTTATTCAGGTGAGTCACTACATTCCAATATAGTAATTTATTAAACGTGTATTTGTGCATATGAGAGTGTGTTAATGGAAATAACAAGGATAGGAAATAAAAAAGGATGGATAGGGGAAAGAGGATGGTGGTACGTGTGTGTGGTGGGTTTCACACAGTGAATATGAAATGATCAAGATAAACAGAGATGGAGGAAAGGTGGGATGAAGGTGCGAGTGAGTGGCAAAAAAGGAGAGAAAAGGGGCTTTATGCTGTAATTTCTTGCTCTTTAAAATTGATTTGACTGTGTAGCTTTTCCTAAATCTATCTGCATATTATTTTCAACAGGATGAATTGGATGAGACTGCCCAAGTTAAGAACTCCCATCTCATTCGGCCCTCAAAGAACATAAATGTCCCCAGTGGTCGGCCCAACGTGATGTATGCTTTACCTGAACTTTATGGGACAAGGGACTTCCTCTCCCCTGTTGACAATGAACAAGTTCAACTGTGCAAAAACCAGTGTGTTTTTGGTAAGACCATGCCTTGTGATCCGGATGTATTTGTATTGTGTGCTGTGTTAATGGCCCAGTCTGATATGACTCTACCAAGAGATCCATATCAGGCTGTGAACTTGTATTTGTACCTCAAAGAGGCCATCACCGCAATTCTGTAATTCACAAGCATTACGTTTTCATTGGCCATAAAGATTCATTGTTGGTGAAACTATTTTTCCTTCCTATCACCAATCATGCGAGTATGGTATCCATATTTTCTTTTACATTCAAATTAAAATATGACATACACTTTCTGTCTTGGTCACTGACTTAAGCCACAATTTCTGAACCTAACTGCATGTTAAATAATATTTCTGCAGACAGCTGTTGTGGAATGCGCTATTTAAATAAAGTATTATTGTATTATCCTAATTGAGATTTTAGAAACTTGCCTGTTAAAGATGATGACATAATTGTCACTCCTTGCTTTGGTCAGCAGGTGGTGTCATGTGTTTAAAAAATGCAATATGTTACACTGAAATAGAACACATTTTATTAGCAATCACAAATTCTTACAAACATCAATTTACCTGACAGAAAGGCAACGTTAGGATATCTGTTCACGAACAGCCTTTGGATGCAAATGGAATGGCAACTGGAAACTGTTTCTCGTAACAGATCAAATATTTTTTTAACAATTTAGAATGTATGAACACTACATATCAACAGCAATTAACCATTCGACCCTTGATGGGCAACTCTGGGTCTTAAAAAAAAGTGTTGTGAGTCTTGGGACATCTTTTTTCCCCAATTATTATTTTTAATTATTATTTAGAAACTTCAACGGACCTTAATTAGGGAACTTTTGGGAATTTGGAGGGAAGCCGGAGTACCTGTAGAACAGCCATGCAATCATCGGAAGAACAAGCCAACTTCACACACAAAAGGACCTCAAAATTGTGGAACGTGATGATCACTCGTACAACATGCCTTTTTCAAAGCTAAATTAATAAAATCAAATGTATATAACTGCAGCACAGGATGAGAAGTTATCACATCCACCTAAAAAGTTGCATGCTCAAATCCAGTCTTCAGCCTTCTGCGTGGCATTTGGCATGTTCTCTTGACCATGTGGGTTTTCTCCATGTGCTCCAACTTTCTCCCACATTCCTGGTCCTGGTCTGGTGAACAATCCACGATGAACCCCGCTTCTCACACAAAAATAAGATAGTGCTCCATCTAACATGGAACCATCATAAAAATAAGTGGAGCAGAAAATGTGGAAACTATGGCAGTGTATTAATGTACAAACAGAAAAGCCTGCTCTCTGCATGGTGTCAGATTTAAAGAATGTCCATTTCTAAGTAGTTACTGGACAGAATGTTGTCAAACTCTGTGCGGAATTCAGGGTAAGAGCTGTATGTGCATGGTACTTCAAGTGTGGCTCCACAGGTATGGGCAACAGGCCTTCTGTTCAGTCCACTTTCACTATTGAAGCATACCAGAATGTTGTCAACTCAGATGACAGAGGAACCAGTCCAGAAACGCAGGATTTTTTCAGCTTTGGTTTGATCAGCATTTTTTACAGAACGTTGGAGATAGCTAAAGGTTGCTTGCTCTCCTTGAGACATCACCATCTTTGTTGTTTTAAGCAGTTGCAACACTTTTTTGCCTGTGGCCTTCTTGGAGTCATACAGGGACAACACACTTTGCTTATCTGGTAATTTGTGATGCACAAGTATCATTATTGTGGCGAAACAATCAAGTATAAACTTGGGCTCTTGTAGAAGGGCTTTATGAGCCATTGTTTGAATGGCAGGCTGTAAGCTAGTCTTTGGTGGGAGGAAATGGGAACCCATTCTTGTAAATACATCAAGCAAGTCCTCTTCATCACTTTCCTCTATTGTGCCCTGGAGGCCCTTCTCAACTGCTGATCTCTCAATGGGAGGAAGGTAGTTAAGGAATGATGATGTAAGGATGTCTACATCAACTGAGTCAATGCCATGGATGCAGGCTAACATGAAAGCTTTTGATAGCCTCACTGGCATGACACCATGGTCTAATAACCCTTTCACCCAGATCCGGCCAACCGCTTGCCATTCAGCCTCACAAAAATCTGGCCTCAGCCTTGGAACCCGCTCTGTTTCCCCCTCACACTGTTCAAGAAATCTTTCCCAGAATGCAGTGTAACCTTCCTTTGACACGCCAGCATCATCAATAGCTTTTTCATTTCCAAACTTAATCTTTAAATTGAATTCCATTATACTACTGTCCATAAACACTGACAAAAGATCATCAACAATCTTTATCCTACAAATCGATGCATGCCATGTAGTCCTTGGATCGCTATGGTTGTCAGGTGAGGTTGTCGGGGACAGGAGACTGCTTGAAATTGAGAGCACGTCTTGCGTTTGATTTGGTCCACTGTCCTGAAAGAATAAACATTCAAATAACAAAAATACTGTTTAGTCAACAAAGCAAAGTTGAAATGAGAAATGAACTTTGACGATAATTGTGTGAGTATCAAAATAATGCCTGATCCTATGTGTCCTATAATGCAAGTAAAAACCTAACAATAATAATAATGCATCATATTTATATAGCGCTTTTCTGGACAACCAGACACTCAAAGTGCTCACAATGAATACATCATTCATGCACTCATGCATTCACACGATGGTGGTGTTAAACTACGTATTTGCCACAACTGCCCTGGGCAGGTTGACAGAAGCGTAGCTGCGAGTGTGCGCCTACGACCCCTCCCGACCACCACCAAACATTCACACCAAGCCATACATTAATGTGAGTGGCTGTGGAGGACCCATGATTGTATGGAGTGGGAATCGAATGGTTGTACCTCTGACCTGGCCCCTACCTCCCAAAAACCAACAAAACTACTGTAAATAGTCAACTTAAAATTTATGTTAAGGATTAAAATTAAAGTGTTGCTTCAGATTATTTAACAACAACAAACATTTCCGAAATTATATTTTTGTTTTTGTTTTCAAGAAATTCACACCTTAAGCATTCTTACAATTCTCTGGAAGTATGTTTTATATATGTGACGTCGCACAAAAACTGAATGCTGCTTCGCCATGATAATGTTCCCCTCAATCCCTGAAACTGTAAATGTAAACTGTAGGACCATTAAATGACAAAATACGATATTATATTACTTAACAGTTGTGTAAAATAAGTCAGTAGTTTAGAGAGTGTGTTTGGGGTAACTTGCAATGGAGCCTACCTGTGCAGTTTCCATCACCTCTTGTTGAGTGGACTGTCCAACTTGCGAAGGCAGGTCATTCGCAGCAGGAGGGAGAGGAGGTTGTGAAGCCTGTTCGGTCCCACCATACATCCCAGAACTCTGAAGAATTAATTGAACACAATGTATTAAATGACAAACGTATTATTCGTTAAACCTCAAGTTAATGGCCTTATCAAACAATTTATTACGCTGTTATTTACTGTATACTGAGTCTTTCTAAAATGGAATTTTACATATTTTTATAACCCCCCCAAAATCTCAATATATTTCAGAAAAAGAAAAGTATGACAGTATGAAATGTACAGACTTTAATTAGCAGATTATTCTACTCTTTCAAATGATTTAAAACCTACATTAGTATTTCTACCTTACCCCAACAATTACTACAGACTCATCTTGATATATTCTCCCAAGGCTGTCCTCTGGATCCCATTCAACTGTATCTGCTTCTTGCTTCTTCAAAAGTGTCGGGGGAGCTGTACTCCATCTCTGTTTGTGAGAATCCATTTGGAACTGCTCCGGTCATGTCCATAATTTCAAAGCAAGCATCAGGGAAGTCTTTAGAATTTGGGAGATTAATCCAAACTGCATCCTGTCCGTTTGTGTTGATGTCTGACTCCTTCCCCTGGCCAATGTTTGTTTCATTATTTGCTGTTGAGGTTTGTTGGAATTTATCTTTAAATCAATGTTAGAATTTAATTTTAAACCAATGTAAACTCAAATTAATAATCTGACTCCAATTTGTGACTTTACCCAACTCTCACTCATCCAACAATATGCGCGCTCGTTCTGCAATAGAAAGTTATCAGGAAACCGGCATTTTCACACACGAGTGGATTTATTCTAAAGGATTTTATACATTTGACTATAAAGGATTTAATACGATTGACTACAAGTTACATGTATTTCGTTTAATGCAATAAAGATATTTGCTGATTGTGCTTTGATTCGATGTGCAGTGGAAGGTCAGGGCAGGCTGTGTGTAATGCGTAGGTGGCAGATATTTTTTGTACAGGACGAGCCGCACTTCTGATAACGGGGGTACTGACGCAGGCCTCCCGCCATCAAGGCGCTGCTGTGTGAGATTGGACGAGCCGACACGTCATCCTGCGGGCAGAAGACGTCCACTAAGAGAAAGCTAAAGTTAACTGCAGATGACACATAGCCAATAGTAGAATAGTAGGTTATCTTTGTTTTGTTTGCTGAAATGTATAATTGATCCTGGGCAACTCGGGGGGGGCGTCGTCCTCTGTTGGGTACAGGGACGCGCAGAGCTGTAATGGTAGGGACCCGAGCCCCAGATTTGTATTAGATCTCCTGTTAGGAATAAATCCGCTCCCGTGTGAAGTTGCCGGCTTCCTGGTCATCTTTCTCTCAAAAACGAGCGTGCATAATTGTTGGATGGATGTAGGTCGTGTTTGGTTAACCATTAATGGAGTCAGATAATTAATTCAAACTTTTGGTACATTTAAAGTGTAAAACCCAACAATTCCTAACACACAAATCTACAACTTGGGCTTGGGTCCCTCTCAATGCAGCTCTACACCTTTCTTGCCACCAGCGAATGTACTACCCGAGTTGCCCAGTAATGATTCATACTATACAATATGCAAATGGCACAGAGACAAAGGCATCCTGGCATGATTCTATTGCCTATGTGTATCCTGCAGTTAACTTTAGCTTGCTCTTATTGGTCTTTCTTCTCCCGCCGAATCCCGTGGCGACTCCTCCTGGTTGTGCTTTGTTCATCTCGGCTTTCCCCTCCTTCTGGTGATCCTGCAACATTCCATCCTTGCACAACCCCCGCAAGCCCCATTCTGTTGCTTATGGTCCCACACACACAGTTTCACCCCCACACACACTCTCAGCATTTTACAGTATCACATTTTCATACACTGGATGCAGCAACATCTAATGAACTATGTTAAGCTCAAACTCTTATATTCCTTTAATAGTCAAATGTATGAAATCCTTTAAGTGTAACCGAAGTTTGGACCATGCTAATGACAAGACCCTCAGGAGAGGAATGCAGGAAGATTGGATCAAGGCTGCAACACAGGAGGTGTGAACGAGACCCCTCTGAAACAATGGACTTCCATGCCGGGATCACAAAAGTGGCTCCTAGCAGTCTACCCTTTGTTCTGTTTAGATTGACTGCCATGATTACATTATCCTTTAGGTTGAAGAAGATGGTTGGGATTTTCCTGCCTCTTCTGCTCTCCCACTCTCAGAAAGTCGTCGTTGTTTGTTTAACCTTGCTTGTAATTGCAAACTCTGCAACAAATACAGTGAACTCTAAAACAATTGTCTGCAACAATTTAAAATCATCTAATGGTAAGCACTTTATTCTGATTAAATGCTGGGCAAACACTACAGATTAGGATAAAACACATTAGAAATAGTATTAAATAGCTGTGAATTTTCCCTCAGTCTTTGTGATGCATTTTTTAGCAAACATGTTCATTGTTGGCACACATGTTTTTGTTTTTTGAGTAGCAAAAAGACTTCACTTCTGTTTTACTTCAATCGAGCAAAACAAATAATGCATCAACTGGCACAAACCTGTTCGCCTACGTCACTGTCAGATGAGTGTCCGTGATCCAGTACATTTCTATACAGATCACCTCCGTCAAGGTGAGATCCATCTTCATTCAACTGTGAAAGTCCTCCCTCCATGTTGGTGACAGATAAAGTATCTTCACTGTATTCATCCACTTGACATGTGGAAGGAACTTCTTTTGTGCAAATGTAAAATCTCAGCAGCTTCAGTTTGTTTTTTTCATAGAGTCTGCCAACTGTTTCATCTAAAGTAATCTGATTTCTTTTAAAGTCACAGACCTCAAAAGTAAAGTCACCAACTGATCCTTTGGTTGAGCTTCCATCTGGGAAAAATAACTCTTTTCCCAATTCCAAAATCTGAGCAACAGTTGCTGTTTTTTCCATAATGGCATGCCTTGTTCCTCCACCATTGGTTGTCCTAACTTGATGGTATTCATTGCCATAAAAATGGAGCCATCCTATTTCAATCTTTCTGCAACTCTTTTCCGCAGAAACATTTTTTTCTCTTGCCATTCCCCTGTCGTGGTTTTGGAGCAAACCTGGAGTTCCACTCAGTGCACCTTTTTTCCCTGATCTTATTTTGTCCCTTAATGTCTGTATGAGAGTTTCATTATCAGCACTGGGCATTTTCTGTCGACAAAAGCAAAGGACAGCTACTCGATCACCGTAGGAAGTGATATATTTGCCCAATTGCTCGTCAGTCAAAAGGGAAATTACTGCCATGTCAACCTGCAAATATGAAATATGAGAATAAATACTTGCAATGTTTACTTACTTAATAACGTATTTTGTATGTATTCACATGAGTAATGGCAAACAGCAGTCATAATTAAATGTATTCAATATTAAACATCTGGAAGTGGCAGTACATTTCCTATTTTTGTAACGTAGTTTTTAATTTGTGTTAAATATCTTCAATACTATAAGAGCATTAACAGTGCAGCTAGACTAGATAGAAATGCTGGCTTCACCCCTCCCCCAGTTAAGTTCACACTATATTTTTACCTCTATGTTACTAAAAAATAGTTACTAAAATAATAGTCAATCAAATTTATGCTTTTCTTGCCACTCAAGAGGTAAACAGTTTGCACGCTAGTATTATGCAAAACAGAAAGTTAACAGTAGGGACCCATATTGCTATTATTAAGGAATTATGTTAGAGTGAATTGTATGTACCTTGTCGCTTTTCATGCGCATAATGTCACCTTGACCGCAAGAAACGTTCCAAGCCCTCCTCCATGATTAGTGCCGCCTCCAACGTACTGTCGTCTCTTGAACAGCCGCGCATTCGAGGCAAGGGTAGGCAAACTGACCCGGAAGTACATAAACGCGCATTAAAAAAAAAAAAACATTCACTCGAAGAAAAAACTAAACAACTTTGCGAGGGAACGCAAAGATTTTGCGAGGGAACGCAAAGTTTTTTTTTTCTCTTCCGTGTCCCCTAAGGGGCTCCGTAGGTTCCTGAGTGCTGAGAAGACGTATCCATTCGGATTCCCTGTCTTTTCTGTCCTTGTCCGTCCAATACATGTTACTCTCTAGTACAGTCACTGAAAGTGCGTTTAATCCATGCCAATAAAAGTGTCTGACCAATTTAGTGTGTGTATTTTTTTGCCGTTTTATATTGTAGCGGTGTTGGGCCATTCTTGTGTGTATGGAATTTTTTGTCTCCCCAACATATTGTGTATGGCAGGTTTTGCATATTATAAGATAAACACATTATGCTCGTGGTCGAATTTTGCGGGATATGAAAAATCATTTTGTTGGTCTGATTGCGTACAAATTTTAATTTGCAGAAGTAATGTGGCTTTTCTTGTCCTGTCTTTTTTTGACCGAGAGGTTTTAACTTTGCTCTGACTAAAATATCTTTTAGGTTTTTGTTTTTTTCGGTAGGCCGAAATTATTTGATGTGAACTGTCAATTGGTGTGCCCTTTAGGATTTTTTTAAAATTATTTTTGAGGCGGAAATTCAGGTTAGAGTTAATGGAGGAATATGTAGTGATTAATGGGATTGCATTTTTGGTAGGGGCGAGTTTTTGGGTTTGAAACCCCTTCAGGCATGCTCTGAGGAAGGAGCGACCATATCCCCTGGAGCGAAGTGCCCCGAAAAGGATTCGCACCGCCACCCAGAAATCTTCCTCCCTTGTGCATATGCGTTTATAACTTAATAATTGTGATTTAACTATCCCCCTAAATGTGTGTTTGGGATGAAAACTGTCTTTGTGTAATAGTGCTTGTGTGTCTGTTGCCTTAAAGAATACTTTGATGTCCAATTTTTTATTTTCCATAAATTCTGGTCCCTTATATGTTGTTGTGTCCAAAAAATCAATAGTTTGTTTATTTATAGTCATCTTTATTCCAATGGAAGGGTCGTGTGTGTCCAAAATTCTGCCAAATTCTTCCAGGTCCTGCTGTGATCCCGTCCAAATTCCCCAGATGTCGTCCAGGTACCTCAGAAAATGGGTTGGTTTTTGTGGGCATTTGGGAAGAATTGTTTCTTCCCAATTGGCCATAAAAATGTTGGCGTAGGCCGGTGCAAACTTCTTCCCCATGGCTGTGCCTTTGATTTGTAAGTAGAAGTTGTTTTCGAATTCAAAATCATTTCTTGTTAAATTTATTTCTAAAAGTTTCAGTAATTCCCTGTCGGGCCGTCGGGGATTTAGGTATTTTTCAAATGTCTTTTTAATCGCCCTTAAGCCTGATGTAGTATCAATATTGGTATATAAACTGTTTATGTCTATCGTAAATAAAATTGAGTTGGTAGGTATTTGTACATTTTTGATTTTCTCAATAAAATCTCCAGTGTCCTTTATGTACGAGTCATGTCTGGTGGAGAGGGGATTCAAATAATGGTCCAAGAATTCTGCTACTTGATATGTCTCGCTGCCACAGTCGGATACAATGGGTCTGCCAGGGGGGACATTTTTTTTTCTGTTTTCTGGGTTTTTGTGGATTTTTGGTAAAATGTAGAATCTCCTCGCTCGTGGTTCGTTGATTCCCTTCAGGTAACGTTTTTGATGGCCATTGATGAATTTTTTCTCATAGAGGGTGTCTAATAGTTTGTTTATCATTGGGATTGTTTCAGGGTAAATGGGTGCATCTAATTTCCGATAATAAATTGGGTTATTTAATTGGGTATAGGCCTCCAGTGTGTATTGTTCCCGGCTCAGGACCACCACCGCACTTCCTTTATCCGCCGGTTTTATGACAATTTGGTTATTACGTTGTAATTCACGGAGAGCTGTGACTTCCCATTGTGTTAAGTTACGTTCTTCTTGTTGTAGTTTAAAATGTATTCAATATTAAACATCTGGAAGTGGCAGTACATTTACTATTTTTGTAACGTAGTTTTTAATTTGTGTTAAATATCTTCAATACTATAAGAGCATTAACAGTGCAGCTAGACTAGATAGAAATGCTGGCTTCACCCCTCCCCCAGTTAAGTTCACACTGTATTTTTACCTCTATGTTACTAAAAAATAGTTACTAAAATAATAGTCAATCAAATTTATGCTTTTCTTGCCACTCAAGAGGTAAACAGTTTGCACGCTAGTATTATGCAAAACAGAAAGTTAACAGTAGGGACCCATATTGCTATTATTAAGGAATTATGTTAGAGTGAATTGTATGTACCTTGTCGCTTTTCATGCGCATAATGTCACAGTGAGGGACATCTCTTGACCGCAAGAAACGTTCCAAGCCCTCCTCCATGATTAGTGCCGCCTCCAACGTACTGTCGTCTCTTGAACAGCCGCGCATTCGAGGCAAGGGTAGGCAAACTGACCCGGAAGTACATAAACGCGCATTAAAAAAAAAAAACATTCACTCGAAGAAAAAACTAAACAACTTTGCGAGGGAACGCAATCTTTGCGAGGGAACGCAAAGATTTTGCGAGGGAACGCAAAGTTTTTTTTCTCTCTTCCGTGTCCCCTAAGGGGCTCCGTAGGTTCCTGAGTGCTGAGAAGACGTATCCATTCGGATTCCCTGTCTTTTCTGTCCTTGTCCGTCCAATACATGTTACTCTCTAGTACAGTCACTGAAAGTGCGTTTAATCCATGCCAATAAAAGTGTCTGACCAATTTAGTGTGTGTATTTTTTTGCCGTTTTATATTGTAGCGGTGTTGGGCCATTCTTGTGTGTATGGAATTTTTTGTCTCCCCAACATATTGTGTATGGCAGGTTTTGCATATTATAAGATAAACACAGTTGGTTATGCTCGTGGTCGAATTTTGCGGGATATGAAAAATCATTTTGTTGGTCTGATTGCGTACAAATTTTAATTTGCAGAAGTAATGTGGCTTTTCTTGTCCTGTCTTTTTTTGACCGAGAGGTTTTAACTTTGCTCTGACTAAAATATCTTTTAGGTTTTTGTTTTTTTCGGTAGGCCGAAATTATTTGATGTGAACTGTCAATTGGTGTGCCCTTTAGGATTTTTTTGAAATTATTTTTGAGGCGGAAATTCAGGTTAGAGTTAATGGAGGAATATGTAGTGATTAATGGGATTGCATTTTTGGTAGGGGCGAGTTTTTGGGTTTGAAACCCCTTCAGGCATGCTCTGAGGAAGGAGCGACCATATCCCCTGGAGCGAAGTGCCCCGAAAAGGATTCGCACCGCCACCCAGAAATCTTCCTCCCTTGTGCATATGCGTTTATAACTTAATAATTGTGATTTAACTATCCCCCTAAATGTGTGTTTGGGATGAAAACTGTCTTTGTGTAATAGTGCTTGTGTGTCTGTTGCCTTAAAGAATACTTTGATGTCCAATTTTTTATTTTCCATAAATTCTGGTCCCTTATATGTTGTTGTGTCCAAAAAATCAATAGTTTGTTTATTTATAGTCATCTTTATTCCAATGGAAGGGTCGTGTGTGTCCAAAATTCTGCCAAATTCTTCCAGGTCCTGCTGTGATCCCGTCCAAATTCCCCAGATGTCGTCCAGGTACCTCAGAAAATGGGTTGGTTTTTGTGGGCATTTGGGAAGAATTGTTTCTTCCCAATTGGCCATAAAAATGTTGGCCTAGGCCGGTGCAAACTTCTTCCCCATGGCTGTGCCTTTGATTTGTAAGTAGAAGTTGTTTTCGAATTCAAAATCATTTCTTGTTAAATTTATTTCTAAAAGTTTCAGTAATTCCCTGTCGGGCCGTCGGGGATTTGGGTATTTTTCAAATGTCTTTTTAATCGCCCTTAAGCCTGATGTAGTATCAATATTGGTATATAAACTGTTTATGTCTATCGTAAATAAAATTGAGTTGGTAGGTATTTGTACATTTTTGATTTTCTCAATAAAATCTCCAGTGTCCTTTATGTACGAGTCATGTCTGGTGGAGAGGGGATTCAAATAATGGTCCAAGAATTCTGCTACTTGATATGTCTCGCTGCCACAGTCGGATACAATGGGTCTGCCAGGGGGGACATTTTTTTTTCTGTTTTCTGGGTTTTTGTGGATTTTTGGTAAAATGTAGAATCTCCTCGCTTGTGGTTCGTTGATTCCCTTCAGGTAACGTTTTTGATGGCCATTGATGAATTTTTTCTCAAAGAGGGTGTCTAATAGTTTGTTTATCATTGGGATTGTTTCAGGGTAAATGGGTGCATCTAATTTCCGATAATAAATTGGGTTATTTAATTGGGTATAGGCCTCCAGTGTGTATTGTTCCCGGCTCAGGACCACCACCGCACTGCCTTTATCCGCCGGTTTTATGACAATTTGGTTATTACGTTGTAATTCACGGAGAGCTGTGACTTCCCGTTGTGTTAAGTTACGTTCTTCTTGTTGTAGTTTAAAATGTATTCAATATTAAACATCTGGAAGTGGCAGTACATTTCCTATTTTTGTAACATAGTTTTTAATTTGTGTTAAATATCTTCAATACTATAAGAGCATTAACAGTGCAGCTAGACTAGATAGAAATGCTGGCTTCACCCCTCCCCCAGTTAAGTTCACACTGTATTTTTACCTCTATGTTACTAAAAAATAGTTACTAAAATAATAGTCAATCAAATTTATGCTTTTCTTGCCACTCAAGAGGTAAACAGTTTGCACGCTAGTATTATGCAAAACAGAAAGTTAACAGTAGGGACCCATATTGCTATTATTAAGGAATTATGTTAGAGTGAATTGTATGTACCTTGTCGCTTTTCATGCGCATAATGTCACCGTGAGGGACATCTCTTGACCGCAAGAAACGTTCCAAGCCCTCCTCTATGATTAGTGCCGCCTCCAACGTACTGTCGTCTCTTGAACAGCCGCGCATTCGAGGCAAGGGTAGGCAAACTGACCCGGAAGTACATAAACGCGCATTAAAAAAAAAAAACATTCACTCGAAGAAAAAACTAAACAACTTTGCGAGGGAACGCAAAGATTTTGCGAGGGAACGCAAAGTTTTTTTTTTCTCTTCCGTGTCCCCTAAGGGGCTCCGTAGGTTCCTGAGTGCTGAGAAGACGTATCCATTCGGATTCCCTGTCTTTTCTGTCCTTGTCCGTCCAATACATGTTACTCTCTAGTACAGTCACTGAAAGTGCGTTTAATCCATGCCAATAAAAGTGTCTGACCAATTTAGTGTGTGTATTTTTTTGCCGTTTTATATTGTAGCGGTGTTGGGCCATTCTTGTGTGTATGGAATTTTTTGTCTCCCCAACATATTGTGTATGGCAGGTTTTGCATATTATAAGATAAACACAGTTGGTTATGCTCGTGGTCGAATTTTGCGGGATATGAAAAATCATTTTGTTGGTCTGATTGCGTACAAATTTTAATTTGCAGAAGTAATGTGACTTTTCTTGTCCTGTCTTTTTTTGACCGAGAGGTTTTAACTTTGCTCTGACTAAAATATCTTTTAGGTTTTGACAAGGTTGCTGTTCGGCCGCAGCCGACAGCGTTTGGTGGACTCTAAAAACGCTGACCAGGAAAGGAGGTTTTGACAAGATGTTTATTGTGTCCGGCAGCAAGCAATTAATCCACACAGAACCTACTGCATGAATCCGCAGGGTAGCTAAATAGAGGCAGATCTCGTAACTTACACCCGAGACGAAAACAGACAACGAAAAGCGCTGGTGGGCGCAGCCGCACCAGGAAAGTAAAACGAACACTAAACTTAGAGCGCTTGCAAGGCAAGGAAAATACACAAACGAGAATGGCTTACCGCGAAAGGGAAAGCAAAGTCCAATGAGCGAAAATGCAAACAGAAAGCGAGCCGGCGAATAGCTGAGGCTGAGGATCAAACGAACAAACAACACACGGAGCAAGAAGGGCAGAATCAAAACGTGAACCATGAGCATGAGTGTCGCAGGATATATAATAATCCGACGCCGGTTGCTTCCCGGCGGCGGCTTAAGTAGTCCCGTAATTAGTGGCGTGATCGGAATCAGCTGGGGGCTCGTCCGCGCGTTTCTCCCAGCTGGTACGGCGCGCGCCGGGGGGAAACGCCCCCTTGCTGAAAGCAGGTAAACAAAACACGGATCGTAACAGTACCCCCCCCTTAACGGACGCCCCTTGGCGGACCACCTGGTTTTGAAGGGTGAGCGCGGTGATAGTCGTGGATGAGGTCGGGACACAGGACCCAGGAGCGGGGAACCCACTGACGATCCTCCGGGCCATATCCCTCCCAGTCGACCAGGTATTGGAAGCCCCTTCCCCTGCGCCTGGAGTCTAGGATCTCCCGAACCTTGTATGCTGGTGCCCCGTCGATGATCTCTGGAGGAGGTGGGGGGGCGGAGGGCGGAACCATGTCGCAGGTAGGTGCCGGCTTGATCAGTGAGACGTGGAAAACCGGGTGAATCCTCATGGTGGGGGGCAGCCTTAGTCGGACGGAGACGGGGTTAATGATGGCTTCTACTTCGAACGGGCCCACGTACCTTGGGCCCAGCTTCCGGGAAGATGCCGCCAAGTTGAGGTCCCGGGTGGACAACCACACCTGGTCCCCGGGTTGGTAGTCGGGAGCCGGTCGCCGGCGGCGGTCCGCGATGCGCCGATTTCGTTCAGCTGTCCGGGAGAGGGCCGCCCTGGTCTCCTTCCATAGCCTGTGGGCCCGCTTAAGGTGGCGCTGGACCGAGGGGATTTCTTCCTTGCCGGCCTGGGTGGGGAACAGCGGTGGCTGGTACCCGTAAGCGGTCATGAAGGGCGACCGCCCGGTGGCTGACGAGACCAGGGTGTTGTGGGAGTACTCTACCCAGGGCAGGTGATCGACCCAGGTCGAGGGCTGGCTGTGGCAAACGCATCGGAGGGCTGCCTCAAGGTCCTGGTTAGCCCTCTCGGATTGACCGTTGGACTGTGGGTGATAGCCCGACGACAGGCTTGGCGTGGCCCCCAGTGAACGGCAAAACAGCTTCCAGACCCTGGAGACAAATTGTGGGCCGCGGTCAGACACCAGATCGTCCGGAACCCCGTGCAATCTCACCACGTGCTGGACGAGAAGGTTGGCCGTCTGCAGGGCGGAGGGAAGCTTGGGCAGGGCGACGAAGTGGGCTGCCTTGGAGAATCGGTCCACCACCGTCAGGATGACTGTCTTCCCTCTGGATGCGGGAAGACCTGTGACGAAGTCCAGTGCAAGGTTGGACCAGGGGCGGGCAGGGACGGGCAAGGGGTGCAGTAGTCCCGCTGGTGGTTGGTGGGAGGACTTGTTGGCGGCGCAGGAGGGGCATGCTCGAATATAGTCTGTGACGTCGGCCTTCAGTGAAGGCCACCAGAAGCGTTGCCCGATTAGACCCAGGGTGCGGCGAATGCCCGGGTGACAGGCCAGCTTGGACGCGTGACCCCAGGTGATCACTTCTCCTCGGAGCTGCGCTGGAACGTAGAGGCGGCCCGCGGGGCATCCGGCCGGGGCGCCGGTCTCCTCCTGTGCCTCTCGAATCTGCTGCTCGAATTTCCATTGTAGCGCCCCCACCAGACGATGAGCCGGGACCACGCTGGGCGGGCCCCCCTTCTCCTCTTCTTCCCCGGAGTCGTGGATACGGGACAGGGCGTCGGGCTTGGTGTTCCGAGAGCCGGGGCGGAAGGTGAGTGTGTAGTTGAATCTACTCAGCAGGAGTGACCAACGTGCTTGCCGGGGGTTGAGTCTTTTCATGGAGCTGATGAAGGACAGGTTCTTGTGGTCCGTGTAGACCATGAAGGGCTCCGGGGTACCCTCCAACCAGTGGCGCCACTCCTGAAGTGCCAGGACCACGGCCAGCAACTCCCGGTTTCCCACGTCATAGTTGGCTTCCGCCGGAGAGAGGCGGCGGGAGAAGAAGGCGCAGGGATGGAGCTTCTGGTCGACCGGGGAGCGCTGGGATAAGACGGCCCCCACCCCTGAGTCGGACGCGTCCACCTCTACAATAAAGGAGAGCTCAGGGTTAGGGTGGTGCAGAACCGGCGGATTGGTAAAAGCCCTCTTAAGGCTTGTGAACGCGGCCTCGGCCTGACTATCCCACGCGAAACGGATCTTGGTGGAGGTCAGGCGGGTTAATGGCAGAGCCTGACGGCTATAGTCCCTGATAAAGCGCCGGTAAAAGTTTGCAAAGCCGAGAAAGCGCTGGAGCTGTTTACGCGTCGTTGGCGTCGGCCAATCTACTACCGCGCTCGTCTTGGCGGGATCAGCACGGAGCTGTCCGCCCTCTACAATGAACCCGAGAAATTGGACCGAAGGCTGGTGAAAGTCGCACTTTTCGGCCTTCACGTAGAGGCGGTTCTCGAGCAGGCGTTGTAGGACGGTTCGGACATGCTGCTGGTGCTCGTGAGCGGAGCGAGAGAAAATAAGAATGTCGTCGAGGTAGACAAAGCAGATAACATTAAGCAAATCTCTTAGGACATCGTTTATCAGCGCTTGAAAAACCGCGGGTGCGTTTGACAGACCGAAAGGCATGACCAAGTATTCGAAGTGGCCTAACGGGGACTTGAAAGCCGTCTTCCATTCATCCCCTTCCCGAATGCGGACCAGATGATAAGCACTGCGGAGGTCTAATTTTGTGAAGATGGTCGCGGATTGCAGGGGGGCGAAGGCGGAGTCTAACAGAGGAAGCGGATAGCGGTTCTTGATCGTTATTTCATTTAAGCCCTTGTAGTCGACGCAGGGCCGGAGCGTCTTGTCTTTCTTTTCTACAAAGAATAAGCCGGCGCCCACCGGTGACTTGGAAGGCCTAATTAAACCCGCAGCCAAGCACTCAGTAATATACTCCTTCATTGCTGCCTGCTCGGGCTGGGAGACCTTGTAAAGGCGGGCCGACGGAAGGACCGCGTTTGGGATCAAGTCGATCGCGCAATCGTAGGGGCGGTGAGGCGGCAAGCACTTGGCGCGCTCCTTGCAAAAAACCGCGCTGAGGTTGTGGTAGATCTCGGGGACGTTTTCGAGGTTCGGTTTCTTAATGGGGTCGGGCCTAACCCTTAACCCCTCTTCGGCGGACCCCAAGCAGCGGGCATAGCAGAAGGTTCCCCAATTCAAGATCGACAATCGTTCCCAATCTATCACTGGATTGTGCGCCCTCAGCCAGGGAAGGCCAAGGACGAGCGGAGCGGATCTAGAGGGCATGACCAAAAACGACCGCTGTTCGACGTGGTTACCCGAGATCTTAAGCGACAACGGCTCAGTCAGTCGGCGGATGGCCGCCAGGACGCGACCGTTGAGGTCGTACAAGGGCTCGGCCCGCTCCAGTTCAGTCACTGCGCATCCGAGCTCGGCCACCAGGCCGGCATCGATAAAACAGTCGTCTGCTCCCGAGTCGATCAGCGCGCGCACGCGGACGGTTGAGTTCGCGCCCGAGATCTCCCCCTCGATCTCCATTCTCAACGCGACCCGGGAGTTACCGTCCCCCCGTCCTGGAGCCCCGACGCCGGGCGGCTCCTGTCCGGGACGGGTTACCGGGGGAAGGTCGGCCGCGCACTCACAGTGGGCGACGCTGTCGGATGACGAGTCACGGCGAGTAGCTCTCTTGGGGCATGAAGCCACGCGATGACCCTGGAGACCGCAGTAGAAGCACGCCCCCGTCCTCCGGCGACGCTCCCGCTCGAGTGGGACCAGGCGTCCCGCGCCCAGCTGCATCGGCTCCTCGGCGGCGGCTGGCTCAGGAACCCGGAAGGCTGCTGGGTCGGGCCAGCGCTGTTCGGCCACCCTCTCGCGGCGGCGCTCTCGGAGGCGGTTGTCCAGCCGGATCGCCAGGGAGATGAGCTCCTCCAGCGACGATGAGTCCTCTCGCACGGCCAGCTCGTCTTTGAGTACGGAGGTCAATCCCCGCCGGAAGATCGTCCGCAGGGCGCAGTCGTCGAAGCCGCTCTCCGCAGCCTTAATGCGGAAGCCAATGGAGTACTCCGCGACCGATCGGGGCCCCTGGGTGTAGTCCAATAGTTCGGCACCCGCCTCCTTTCCCTTGATCGGGTGGTGAAAAACCCGCTGGAACTCCTCCAGGAAGGCGGGAAGTGACGACCGAATCTCCGGACGAGCGACACTCACGGCCATGGCCCACGCACTCGCTTGGCCAGTCAGGAGGCTCATCATGAATGCAATCTTAGAGCTATCGTGGGCGTACGTGAGGGGTTGCTGGTCAAAAATCAACCGGCAGTGGTGGACAAACACGGCGCAAAGGCCGGGCTCGCCACCATAGCGGCTGGGGTGGGGCAGGCTGGGTTCTCTAATCGGCAGTCCCGGTGGGGGCGCGCCGGACGCCGCGGCGCCCGGGACTGACCCGGAGGCGAACGAGGGACCTAAACGAGCATCGTAAGTCTCTAGGTGTAGCGCCATGCGCTCGATGGCTTCGCGCAGGGCCGCGAGCTCATTGCCCTGTTGGCCGACTAAGCGTCCTTGATTGGCCACAGCTGTCACGATCCGATCGCGGTCAGCAGAGTCCATGGTCGGATTATTCTGACAAGGTTGCTGTTCGGCCGCAGCCGACAGCGTTTGGTGGACTCTAAAAACGCTGACCAGGAAAGGAGGTTTTGACAAGATGTTTATTGTGTCCGGCAGCAAGCAATTAATCCACACAGAACCTACTGCATGAATCCGCAGGGTAGCTAAATAGAGGCAGATCTCGTAACTTACACCCGAGACGAAAACAGACAACGAAAAGCGCTGGTGGGCGCAGCCGCACCAGGAAAGTAAAACGAACACTAAACTTAGAGCGCTTGCAAGGCAAGGAAAATACACAAACGAGAATGGCTTACCGCGAAAGGGAAAGCAAAGTCCAATGAGCGAAAATGCAAACAGAAAGCGAGCCGGCGAATAGCTGAGGCTGAGGATCAAACGAACAAACAACACACGGAGCAAGAAGGGCAGAATCAAAACGTGAACCATGAGCATGAGTGTCGCAGGATATATAATAATCCGACGCCGGTTGCTTCCCGGCGGCGGCTTAAGTAGTCCCGTAATTAGTGGCGTGATCGGAATCAGCTGGGGGCTCGTCCGCGCGTTTCTCCCAGCTGGTACGGCGCGCGCCGGGGGGAAACGCCCCCTTGCTGAAAGCAGGTAAACAAAACACGGATCGTAACAGGTTTTTGTTTTTTTCGGTAGGCCGAAATTATTTGATGTGAACTGTCAATTGGTGTGCCCTTTAGGATTTTTTTGAAATTATTTTTGAGGCGGAAATTCAGGTTAGAGTTAATGGAGGAATATGTAGTGATTAATGGGATTGCATTTTTGGTAGGGGCGAGTTTTTGGGTTTGAAACCCCTTCAGGCATGCTCTGAGGAAGGAGCGACCATATCCCCTGGAGCGAAGTGCCCCGAAAAGGATTCGCACCGCCACCCAGAAATCTTCCTCCCTTGTGCATATGCGTTTATAACTTAATAATTGTGATTTAACTATCCCCCTAAATGTGTGTTTGGGATGAAAACTGTCTTTGTGTAATAGTGCTTGTGTGTCTGTTGCCTTAAAGAATACTTTGATGTCCAATTTTTTATTTTCCATAAATTCTGGTCCCTTATATGTTGTTGTGTCCAAAAAATCAATAGTTTGTTTATTTATAGTCATCTTTATTCCAATGGAAGGGTCGTGTGTGTCCAAAATTCTGCCAAATTCTTCCAGGTCCTGCTGTGATCCCGTCCAAATTCCCCAGATGTCGTCCAGGTACCTCAGAAAATGGGTTGGTTTTTGTGGGCATTTGGGAAGAATTGTTTCTTCCCAATTGGCCATAAAAATGTTGGCGTAGGCCGGTGCAAACTTCTTCCCCATGGCTGTGCCTTTGATTTGTAAGTAGAAGTTGTTTTCGAATTCAAAATCATTTCTTGTTAAATTTATTTCTAAAAGTTTCAGTAATTCCCTGTCGGGCCGTCGGGGATTTAGGTATTTTTCAAATGTCTTTTTAATCGCCCTTAAGCCTGATGTAGTATCAATATTGGTATATAAACTGTTTATGTCTATCGTAAATAAAATTGAGTTGGTAGGTATTTGTACATTTTTGATTTTCTCAATAAAATCTCCAGTGTCCTTTATGTACGAGTCATGTCTGGTGGAGAGGGGATTCAAATAATGGTCCAAGAATTCTGCTACTTGATATGTCTCGCTGCCACAGTCGGATACAATGGGTCTGCCAGGGGGGACATTTTTTTTTCTGTTTTCTGGGTTTTTGTGGATTTTTGGTAAAATGTAGAATCTCCTCGCTTGTGGTTCGTTGATTCCCTTCAGGTAACGTTTTTGATGGCCATTGATGAATTTTTTCTCAAAGAGGGTGTCTAATAGTTTGTTTATCATTGGGATTGTTTCAGGGTAAATGGGTGCATCTAATTTCCGATAATAAATTGGGTTATTTAATTGGGTATAGGCCTCCAGTGTGTATTGTTCCCGGCTCAGGACCACCACCGCACTGCCTTTATCCGCCGGTTTTATGACAATTTGGTTATTACGTTGTAATTCACGGAGAGCTGTGACTTCCCGTTGTGTTAAGTTACGTTCTTCTTGTTGTAGTTTAAAATGTATTCAATATTAAACATCTGGAAGTGGCAGTACATTTCCTATTTTTGTAACGTAGTTTTTAATTTGTGTTAAATATCTTCAATACTATAAGAGCATTAACAGTGCAGCTAGACTAGATAGAAATGCTGGCTTCACCCCTCCCCCAGTTAAGTTCACACTGTATTTTTACCTCTATGTTACTAAAAAATAGTTACTAAAATAATAGTCAATCAAATTTATGCTTTTCTTGCCACTCAAGAGGTAAACAGTTTGCACGCTAGTATTATGCAAAACAGAAAGTTAACAGTAGGGACCCATATTGCTATTATTAAGGAATTATGTTAGAGTGAATTGTATGTACCTTGTCGCTTTTCATGCGCATAATGTCACCGTGAGGGACATCTCTTGACCGCAAGAAACGTTCCAAGCCCTCCTCTATGATTAGTGCCGCCTCCAACGTACTGTCGTCTCTTGAACAGCCGCGCATTCGAGGCAAGGGTAGGCAAACTGACCCGGAAGTACATAAACGCGCATTAAAAAAAAAAAAACATTCACTCGAAGAAAAAACTAAACAACTTTGCGAGGGAACGCAAAGATTTTGCGAGGGAACGCAAAGTTTTTTTTTTCTCTTCCGTGTCCCCTAAGGGGCTCCGTAGGTTCCTGAGTGCTGAGAAGACGTATCCATTCGGATTCCCTGTCTTTTCTGTCCTTGTCCGTCCAATACATGTTACTCTCTAGTACAGTCACTGAAAGTGCGTTTAATCCATGCCAATAAAAGTGTCTGACCAATTTAGTGTGTGTATTTTTTTGCCGTTTTATATTGTAGCGGTGTTGGGCCATTCTTGTGTGTATGGAATTTTTTGTCTCCCCAACATATTGTGTATGGCAGGTTTTGCATATTATAAGATAAACACAGTTGGTTATGCTCGTGGTCGAATTTTGCGGGATATGAAAAATCATTTTGTTGGTCTGATTGCGTACAAATTTTAATTTGCAGAAGTAATGTGACTTTTCTTGTCCTGTCTTTTTTTGACCGAGAGGTTTTAACTTTGCTCTGACTAAAATATCTTTTAGGTTTTTGTTTTTTTCGGTAGGCCGAAATTATTTGATGTGAACTGTCAATTGGTGTGCCCTTTAGGATTTTTTTGAAATTATTTTTGAGGCGGAAATTCAGGTTAGAGTTAATGGAGGAATATGTAGTGATTAATGGGATTGCATTTTTGGTAGGGGCGAGTTTTTGGGTTTGAAACCCCTTCAGGCATGCTCTGAGGAAGGAGCGACCATATCCCCTGGAGCGAAGTGCCCCGAAAAGGATTCGCACCGCCACCCAGAAATCTTCCTCCCTTGTGCATATGCGTTTATAACTTAATAATTGTGATTTAACTATCCCCCTAAATGTGTGTTTGGGATGAAAACTGTCTTTGTGTAATAGTGCTTGTGTGTCTGTTGCCTTAAAGCAGGCATGTCCAAAGTCCGGCCCGGGGGCCAAATGCGGCCCGGGGTCAAACTTAATCCGGCCCGCAGCCTCTGTAATAAAATTAATACATTCTGGCCCGCACATATACAGTACTGAGTGCGCGCTCTTCCTAACTGCTGTTCTTAATTTACCCACTAGAGGCAGTATCACTACAAGGCATCAGCCCGGGTGACCTTTACCCCCAATTTATAAAATGGCGACAATAAACAAAAAAAGGAAAGTTGACTGCGAGGGTCGACGCTTCAAAGATGTGTGGAAATTGGACTATTTCTTCACAGAAATACGTAACAACTGTGTCTGTCTCATTTGTAAAGAGACCGTGGCTCTTTTTAAAGAGTTCAATGTCAAACGACATTACCAAACGAAACACGCTGACATGTATGACAATTTGACCGGGGAGGAACGCAGCAAGAAATTGGCGCAACTTGAAGCGGGTTTATTCTCACAGCAGCAGTATTTTGCAAGAGCCCGAGAGTCAAATGAGAATGCCACGAAAGCTAGCTACGAGGTAGCAACACTGATCGCGAAGCATTGCAAACCTTTCACCGAGGGTGAATTTATCAAAGACTGCATGATGACTATGGCGAAGAAAATATGTCCCGAGAAGCAGCAAGAGTTTGCCAAAGTTTGCCTGGCACGTAACACCGTAGCACGCAGGATTGAGGAAGTGTCGTCAGACATCAAAAGACAATTGGGGGTCCAAGGAAAGGAGTTTGATTTTTTTTTCGCTGGCTTGCGACGAAAGCACAGACGCCTCGGACACTGCCCAGTTGCTTATTTTTTTGAGAGGAGTGGACAATGAAATGAACGTTACTGAAGAACTACTTGACCTGCAGAGCCTGAAAGCCCAAACGAGAGGAACAGACCTATTCTCTTCTGTTTGCGCTGCCGTGGATGACTTAAAACTCCCGTGGAATAAAATTTCTGGGATTATTACGGACGGCGCACCATCCATGGCTGGCGAACGAAGTGGATTAGCGACACTAATATGTAACAAAGTAAGTGAAGAAGGGGGTAGCGCTGTAAAACTCCATTGCATCATTCATC
Organism: Idiotropiscis lumnitzeri; assembly: GCF_059441095.1. Lineage (NCBI taxonomy): Eukaryota > Metazoa > Chordata > Actinopteri > Syngnathiformes > Syngnathidae > Idiotropiscis > Idiotropiscis lumnitzeri. Next base: position 627,083 of record NC_142394.1, on the reverse strand, counting down.
AGCAAGTTCTGTGTGCCAAACATCTCCAATACGAACATGTTATGAAACCGGTGATAAAGGCTATTAACTATATTCGCTCCAGAGCGCAATGCCACCGCCAGTTTCAACAGTTTCTCAGCGATGTTCATGCAGAATATGGAGATGTTGTCTATTTCACTGACGTGCGATGGCTTAGTCGGGGTTCTGCACTGTCGCGCTTCTACTCTCTTAAGCAGCAAATCTGTGAGTTTTTGGCTGAAAAGGGACAACCTATGCAAGAACTAAATGACCCCATGTGGCTAGCTGATTTGGGTTTTCTAGTTGACATTACAAAGCACCTTAATGTCCTGAACACCAGTCTCCAGGGACCAGACGGAGTCATAAACCAACACATCAAAGCCTTTGGAATCAAGCTCAAACTGTTTGAAAGACACCTGTCGCAGACCCAGCCCAATACTGCACATTTCTCAGCGCTGCAAGAAATCATAATCAGATTCCCAGAGAGCAATATCAGTGCACAAACGAAGAGGTACGCATCAGATATGAAATCTTTGGCTGAAGAGTTCACACAACGCTTTCGGGATTTTGCAGCTATTGAGAAGGACATCGCTCTTTTTTCATCACCTTTCTCCGTGGACACAGACAATGTTCCAGCCCATTTACAGCTGGAGCTCATTGAGTTGCAGTGTGACGCCGAGAGCCGTAGTCGGCACCAGCAACTTTCTCTTGCCAACTTTTACAGAGAGCTGGATAAAGGCAGGTTTCGAGAGATTCGAGAGTTTGCTAAGAAAATGTTGAGCTTGTTTGGGTCGACGTATTTGTGTGAAAAGACATTCTCTGTAATGAACTTAAATAAGAGTCGTCTGAGGACACGGCTCACAGACTCTCATCTGCGAGACATCTTGCGCATTAATACTTCTGCCTTTGAGCCAGACCTGGCCTTTGTGCTGCAGTCCAGATCTCAGTATCACCCGTCACATTAATGCAGGCAAGTCATTTGTCATTAAAATAACTGACTTAATTTTGTTTTGTTCAGTCACAAATTCAGACAAGTTGTCGGTTTTCATTCCAGAATAAAATTTTCAATCAACATTTATATTTGATATGTCATATATATCAAATTAGTCCTGCACTTGTGGTAATCATTTCTGTTTTTCAAAAATTCTGTGGACATTGAACTCCCATGATGATAATATAATTCATGTTCATAATATAATTCATGTTCAAATATTATTTGCACTCAAGAGTATAATTACTTCTGTTTAAGAATAAAAAGTTAAGCAAATATTCAATTGCATGTGATGTTCATATTTCAAATGAACCAAAATACATGTTTGATGGTTTAAATGCAAATAAAAAAGCAAAATGTGAAACACAGAATCGCTTGCTAAAATGTGTTTGAATATATTGTTGTTTATGCAGTGAATGTCAGCCGAGGTCGGCCCCCTCCACATTTTGCAACTTCAAATCCGGCCCGCTTTGCAAAAAGTTTGGACATCCCTGCCTTAAAGAATACTTTGATGTCCAATTTTTTATTTTCCATAAATTCTGGTCCCTTATATGTTGTTGTGTCCAAAAAATCAATAGTTTGTTTATTTATAGTCATCTTTATTCCAATGGAAGGGTCGTGTGTGTCCAAAATTCTGCCAAATTCTTCCAGGTCCTGCTGTGATCCCGTCCAAATTCCCCAGATGTCGTCCAGGTACCTCAGAAAATGGGTTGGTTTTTGTGGGCATTTGGGAAGAATTGTTTCTTCCCAATTGGCCATAAAAATGTTGGCCTAGGCCGGTGCAAACTTCTTCCCCATGGCTGTGCCTTTGATTTGTAAGTAGAAGTTGTTTTCGAATTCAAAATCATTTCTTGTTAAATTTATTTCTAAAAGTTTCAGTAATTCCCTGTCGGGCCGTCGGGGATTTGGGTATTTTTCAAATGTCTTTTTAATCGCCCTTAAGCCTGATGTAGTATCAATATTGGTATATAAACTGTTTATGTCTATCGTAAATAAAATTGAGTTGGTAGGTATTTGTACATTTTTGATTTTCTCAATAAAATCTCCAGTGTCCTTTATGTACGAGTCATGTCTGGTGGAGAGGGGATTCAAATAATGGTCCAAGAATTCTGCTACTTGATATGTCTCGCTGCCACAGTCGGATACAATGGGTCTGCCAGGGGGGACATTTTTTTTTCTGTTTTCTGGGTTTTTGTGGATTTTTGGTAAAATGTAGAATCTCCTCGCTTGTGGTTCGTTGATTCCCTTCAGGTAACGTTTTTGATGGCCATTGATGAATTTTTTCTCAAAGAGGGTGTCTAATAGTTTGTTTATCATTGGGATTGTTTCAGGGTAAATGGGTGCATCTAATTTCCGATAATAAATTGGGTTATTTAATTGGGTATAGGCCTCCAGTGTGTATTGTTCCCGGCTCAGGACCACCACCGCACTGCCTTTATCCGCCGGTTTTATGACAATTTGGTTATTACGTTGTAATTCACGGAGAGCTGTGACTTCCCGTTGTGTTAAGTTACGTTCTTCTTGTTGTAGTTTAAAATGTATTCAATATTAAACATCTGGAAGTGGCAGTACATTTCCTATTTTTGTAACATAGTTTTTAATTTGTGTTAAATATCTTCAATACTATAAGAGCATTAACAGTGCAGCTAGACTAGATAGAAATGCTGGCTTCACCCCTCCCCCAGTTAAGTTCACACTGTATTTTTACCTCTATGTTACTAAAAAATAGTTACTAAAATAATAGTCAATCAAATTTATGCTTTTCTTGCCACTCAAGAGGTAAACAGTTTGCACGCTAGTATTATGCAAAACAGAAAGTTAACAGTAGGGACCCATATTGCTATTATTAAGGAATTATGTTAGAGTGAATTGTATGTACCTTGTCGCTTTTCATGCGCATAATGTCACCGTGAGGGACATCTCTTGACCGCAAGAAACGTTCCAAGCCCTCCTCTATGATTAGTGCCGCCTCCAACGTACTGTCGTCTCTTGAACAGCCGCGCATTCGAGGCAAGGGTAGGCAAACTGACCCGGAAGTACATAAACGCGCATTAAAAAAAAAAAACATTCACTCGAAGAAAAAACTAAACAACTTTGCGAGGGAACGCAAAGATTTTGCGAGGGAACGCAAAGTTTTTTTTTTCTCTTCCGTGTCCCCTAAGGGGCTCCGTAGGTTCCTGAGTGCTGAGAAGACGTATCCATTCGGATTCCCTGTCTTTTCTGTCCTTGTCCGTCCAATACATGTTACTCTCTAGTACAGTCACTGAAAGTGCGTTTAATCCATGCCAATAAAAGTGTCTGACCAATTTAGTGTGTGTATTTTTTTGCCGTTTTATATTGTAGCGGTGTTGGGCCATTCTTGTGTGTATGGAATTTTTTGTCTCCCCAACATATTGTGTATGGCAGGTTTTGCATATTATAAGATAAACACAGTTGGTTATGCTCGTGGTCGAATTTTGCGGGATATGAAAAATCATTTTGTTGGTCTGATTGCGTACAAATTTTAATTTGCAGAAGTAATGTGACTTTTCTTGTCCTGTCTTTTTTTGACCGAGAGGTTTTAACTTTGCTCTGACTAAAATATCTTTTAGGTTTTTGTTTTTTTCGGTAGGCCGAAATTATTTGATGTGAACTGTCAATTGGTGTGCCCTTTAGGATTTTTTTGAAATTATTTTTGAGGCGGAAATTCAGGTTAGAGTTAATGGAGGAATATGTAGTGATTAATGGGATTGCATTTTTGGTAGGGGCGAGTTTTTGGGTTTGAAACCCCTTCAGGCATGCTCTGAGGAAGGAGCGACCATATCCCCTGGAGCGAAGTGCCCCGAAAAGGATTCGCACCGCCACCCAGAAATCTTCCTCCCTTGTGCATATGCGTTTATAACTTAATAATTGTGATTTAACTATCCCCCTAAATGTGTGTTTGGGATGAAAACTGTCTTTGTGTAATAGTGCTTGTGTGTCTGTTGCCTTAAAGAATACTTTGATGTCCAATTTTTTATTTTCCATAAATTCTGGTCCCTTATATGTTGTTGTGTCCAAAAAATCAATAGTTTGTTTATTTATAGTCATCTTTATTCCAATGGAAGGGTCGTGTGTGTCCAAAATTCTGCCAAATTCTTCCAGGTCCTGCTGTGATCCCGTCCAAATTCCCCAGATGTCGTCCAGGTACCTCAGAAAATGGGTTGGTTTTTGTGGGCATTTGGGAAGAATTGTTTCTTCCCAATTGGCCATAAAAATGTTGGCGTAGGCCGGTGCAAACTTCTTCCCCATGGCTGTGCCTTTGATTTGTAAGTAGAAGTTGTTTTCGAATTCAAAATCATTTCTTGTTAAATTTATTTCTAAAAGTTTCAGTAATTCCCTGTCGGGCCGTCGGGGATTTAGGTATTTTTCAAATGTCTTTTTAATCGCCCTTAAGCCTGATGTAGTATCAATATTGGTATATAAACTGTTTATGTCTATCGTAAATAAAATTGAGTTGGTAGGTATTTGTACATTTTTGATTTTCTCAATAAAATCTCCAGTGTCCTTTATGTACGAGTCATGTCTGGTGGAGAGGGGATTCAAATAATGGTCCAAGAATTCTGCTACTTGATATGTCTCGCTGCCACAGTCGGATACAATGGGTCTGCCAGGGGGGACATTTTTTTTTCTGTTTTCTGGGTTTTTGTGGATTTTTGGTAAAATGTAGAATCTCCTCGCTTGTGGTTCGTTGATTCCCTTCAGGTAACGTTTTTGATGGCCATTGATGAATTTTTTCTCATAGAGGGTGTCTAATAGTTTGTTTATCATTGGGATTGTTTCAGGGTAAATGGGTGCATCTAATTTCCGATAATAAATTGGGTTATTTAATTGGGTATAGGCCTCCAGTGTGTATTGTTCCCGGCTCAGGACCACCACCGCACTGCCTTTATCCGCCGGTTTTATGACAATTTGGTTATTACGTTGTAATTCACGGAGAGCTGTGACTTCCCGTTGTGTTAAGTTACGTTCTTCTTGTTGTAGTTTAAAATGTTTGTGGAAAATGTGTTTGTCCTGTTCCATTACCTTTCTTATTGATTGTGGCAGTGAGTTGATGGGTGGTGTCCAGAATGAGGGCGGTCTGAATGGTAATATCTTATTTTGACCAATTGACTTAAAAAAGGAGGCCAGCATTAGTCTCCGGTGGTAATTTTGTATGTCAAATTCCAATTGTATTTTCTGTTTGCTATGAAGGCCTATTGTTGGTACAAAGTTTAGTCCCCGGTTGAGGAGACTCAATTGGTCGTTTGATAGTGCAACTGTCTTGGCTAACACTACCACATTTTTGAATATCGGAGGTGTTTTAGGTTTGGACCCTTCCACTATGGGATTAAGGGAGCTCACAAGTTTAAATGAGTCAACCAGTGATTGAGAATGGAGGTGGCTGTGGAATTAGACCAGTGGATGTGATCCGCCTCCGTTGTGAAGTTAGAGGCCTGTATAGCCGGAATATGTTTTGTCTTTGCCCTTATATATGCGTTCAGGTTCTGCAGGCATATTAGTTCCCCAACCGGCAGCTGGCAGGAAAAGTTCACCTCCGGGATCCAGACACTCGCCGAGGGGAACTGTTTTTTTGCCACACGGAGCACCGTTTGGATTTGTTTCCTTGTGGTTCCTTTTATTCTTTGGTTTCGACAATTAATTCCAAAAGACAAAATCAAATTCTTAACCAGCGTCAAAGATTTTGTTTTATACAGGATGGCTCCTGCGTGGCGGAAGTTTGCGCCAGGATAACTCTCTATTTGGACATCATGATTAAGGTAAGGTGGAATTCTTGCTAGGTTTGAGTCACCTATGATGATGTTTTCTTTTAGGGTCGTGAGGGTCCATTCAGACATTTTTTGTCTGCTCCGCATGTGTTTTCTGACTTTATGGAGGACCCCTTGTGGCCTCCCCAGATCCCCTGTGGATGTGCCAGGAGTAGACTGTGCCCGAATGGGAACCGGCAGTGGCCTTTGCCGTAACTCGGACGAGGTTGTAGGTGTTTTTTGCTCCATGGGTCTTTTTTGGGGGGGAAAAAAAGGCGATATGGGGTTGTCTCTAGCCAGCTCCCACAAGGTTTCTTGCAGGCTCAGGTCACACGGGGTCAAATCTATGAGAGGAGGCTCTTCCGGGATTGGAATATCCAAGAGAGGAGTGTCCTTTGTAGCCCCAGCCCCATTGCTTTTCCGGACCGAACGAGGAAGTCGCTGCTCTTTTGGTGGTCCTTCCCTGGGCCGGTCAGGTGACCAATCAGAGACTTGCTCAGTCACTGTACCTGTTGTTGTTGTTGTCGGCGTTTGCTTGGTGGCCGTTGGGTGTGTAGCCATTGTAGCGTTTGTAGTCTGTATAGGTGTGGGCGTGATAGCAGGTGCCCTTTGTATAGGTGTGGGTGTTGTGGCAGGTGTGTTTTCCTTTAATTGTGCGCTTTTGTCGGCACTTCTTTGGTTGTTGCTGTGGGTTTCAGCGTTAGCAGTAATCAAAGCTTGTGCATGCTCTATGACATCATCCTTGATCCTTGGGAGGTTCCTATGAGCCTACCGAGTGGTTCTCCTGCACATCAGAGACTGCCTTCCTCCCACTCTGGACCCCTACCAGTTTGCATACCGGGCTAACAGATCCACTGAGGACGCCATCGACACTGTTCTGCATGTTGTGCTGGGCCACCTGGAATAATAGCAGAGCTATGCAAGGATGCTCTTTGTGGACTACAGCTCGGCATTCAACACGATCATCCCAGACATCCTCGTCGCCAAACTGGACATTCTCGGCCTCCCTGCCCTCACACGCATCTGGATTAAGGACTTTCTGACCAACAGAACCCAGACTGTGTTGCTCGGCCCCTACACGTCCTCCACCCGCACGCTGAGCACCGGTTCCCCTCAAGGATGCGTGCTGAGCCCTCTCCTATACGCCCTCTACACCTACGACTGCAGCCCAGCCCACGGCAACAACACCATCGTCAAGTTTGCTGACGACACGACAGTGGTCGGTCTGATCTTGGAAGGTGACGGGACAGCCTACAGAGAGGAGGTAAAGAGGCTGACGGCTTGGTGCGAGGACAACAGACTGCAACTCAACACTGCAAAAACAAAGGAGATCGTCGTCGACTTCAGGAGGAACAAGACGGTACCGTCCCCCCTCTGCATCGAAGGCGTGCGTGTGGAGAGGGTCCACACGTTCAAGTTCCTGGGAGTACAGATCTCCGACGACCTTTCTTGGACTCACAACACCACAGCAGTGGTAAAGAAGGTCCACCAGCGTCTGCACTTCCTGAGAGTCCTCAGGAAATTCAACCTGGGTAGGAAGCTGCTGCTGGCCTTCTACCACTCGTCCATCGAGAGCCTGCTGACGTACTGTGTCTCCACCTGGTACAGCGGCTGCACTGAGGCGGACAGAGTGAGGCTCCAGAGGACGGTCAAAACAGCGCAAAGGATTATTGGCTGCCCTCTCCCCTCACTGTCAGACATCTACACCGCCCGGTGCCTCAGCAGGGCTCTCAACATCGTCAAAGACAATACCCACCCAAACTCCCACCTGTTCGACCTGATGCCCTCTGGCAGGCGCTACAGATGGATCAAATCGAGGACAAATAGACTGAGAAACAGTTTCTTACCGAGAGCCATCTCTATTTTGAACTCTCACACACACACGAGACCACCCTTACCTTGCAGAACAGCATCGTGATGTGTTTTTATATACCCTTCAGTATTATTTTCCATCTAATTTATATATTTGTCTGTATTATTGTTGTATTGCACTGGAGAGGGGAGCTCTCTAGTCAAGTCAAGTCAATTTTATTTGTATAGCCCTTAGTCTCAAAGGGCTTTACATAGCCACAATCGACATCCCCGATCTTAACCCCCAGGAGGGCAAGGAAAAACTCACAAAACCTCATTAGGGGAAAAGTGAGAAACCTTGAGAAGGGACCACAGATGGGGGAATCCCCCTTCCAGGATGACCAGGCTGCAATGGATGCCAACTGGGCAACATTTGACACATACAATGATGCTATGCAATAATAGATGAGATAATATAAGAGTCAATTGAATGAAGTGCTGCAGGAAGATGACTTCAGTGGAGTGGGTCCTCATCCAGGGCCGTAATATCCATGGCAGCATATCCGAAGATGAGCCTTCGATCTTGTACCGGTCAGTTGGTGTAAATTCAGTACAGCCACTTCCAAGTGAATCACCATCACCTAATTCGGGGAATTGGGAACAGAAAAGAAAGAACAGAAATAGCAAACAGGCCAACAAGTAGTTCAATGAAGTGCTGAAATATAAGGAAATCAGAAAAGGCGCTGCATGAAGACGACTTCGGCAGAGCAGGTCCCTTCCCGGTTCGTCAGTGCCGTAATCTTCAAAGCATGTCCCCATCACCTAATTCCCAAGCAGGGGAAGGAGGGGGTAGAAAAGAGAAGAAGCGGCAGTAAACAGGCCAACAAATAATTAAATTAGATGCTAAAGTATATAAATAAACTGATCAAATGTCGCGCTGCAGGAAGACGACATCACTGGAACAGGTGCATGCCCAGTTGGTCAATGCCTTAAACTTCATAGTGGGTCACCGTCACCTAATCCCCCAGCCGGGGGAAAAGGGGGCAGAAAAGAAAACAAAAGAAAAAAAAGCGGCAGTAAACGGGCCAACAAATATTTCAGCTAATCTCGTTGCACTCTTGAGTACAATGACAATAAAGGGATTTCTAATTCTAATTCTAAAATTATTATTACTACATTCCAGCAAAATGAATGGACTGATCAATACCACAATACAATACACTACAATTTAACTTTATTTATATGGCGAATTTCACAACAGCTGGAGCTGTAACAAAGCGCTTTCCATATGGTGTAATATATCTATTTCAATCCAGAGTGCTCAATCTTAAGTAATGATAAAGATAAAGATGTCCTTTATTAGTCCCACAATGGGGAAATTTGAAGTGTTACAGCAGCAAAGATATAGATCACACAGAGTCGGCGGCGTAATGTAGCCGTTAATGTATAACATTAGCAGCAGACATTCATAAAAAGCATGCAAATATACACAGTATAAACGTATCTAGTGTAAGGAAACACTCCTAATGCCTGTCCATTATACATTATATCTAGTTCTTTCTTTTTTGCAGTCTGCAGGCACGTAATCACGTCTGCCCAACCAACCACCCGCATACATACATGCCAAACCCGTGCCAAGATGCTTTTTTTTTCAGCAGCAGAAACATGTGGAAGGATGCCAGCGGCATCGTCAGTGCAAAAAATAAGTCTGGTTTTCAAGCTATTTTTGATTACCAAACGGCAAAGAGGCAAGATGTGGAATGTGTGATAAGACTTTCAAATTGAGAAATGTTCATCCAACAGTGCGTGAAGATTTGATGGAGAAACGTGCTGCACAAGCCAAGAGGAATACGAGAGAAAGCCCTAAAGGCACACTGAAGCCAAGTATCTTAGAAGCAGTGTTTACGAAAGGCAGGGCATATCCAGATAACGCAGGTGCTAATAGATAAACAGATCCCATAAGCATTAGTGGGTGATGTACAATATGAAACAATAAATATGGTGCTACAGTTTTTATATCATCTTACATAAAAACACGTTTGCATATGCTTTGTAATAGAATACTATACATTTTATTCTAAGTACAACTTTCATACAGTACCTAATAAACCCCAAAACAGTAGAAGAACAACTACACTCCCTATATTTAACACACTGAAGTATTATGGCTGTGTGAGTCTGTATTAGATTTGCTAAATGATGTTTCGATGCCGTGATGACAACTCAACCCTCATCTCTGCCACTGCGAGAATAGCCCCAATTAGTAAACTACTTGTCAGCAAGTTAGTGTTATGTCAATGCTGTTGTGTTCATCAGCTGCTTGTGTTGTATTGGAAAATTGTGCAGTGAAGCATTGGCTACAATTGAATTATTGTATGTGTGTCTAAGTATTTGCATCCTGCTTACAGTGCATTCACAGATGAGCTCGAGGCCAGCATGAATGGTTGCCTTTTTATATTTTGAAGTAGTTTCGTTCAACTGTACGGGCAGCACAGTGGCGACTGGTTAGCACGTTTGCCTCACAGTGAGTGACAGCATCAGCCGTGGGTTTGATCCTGGCTCCTACCTTCCTGTGTGAAATTTGCATGTTCTCCCCGTGCCTGCGTGGGTTTCCTCCGGGTGGTTTCCTCCCACATTCCAAAAACATGCATGGCAGGTCGATTGAACACTCTAAATTGCCCCGAGGTATGAGTGTGAGGGCGCATGGTTGTTTGTCTATGTGTGCCCTGTGATTGGCTGGCAACCAGTTCAGGGTGTACCCTGCCTACTGCCCGAAGACAGCTGGGATAGGCTCCAGCACCCCCGTGACCCGAGTGAGGAGAAGCGGTTAAGATGATGGATGGTTCAATTGTGTGATGTGAGCACGGCGGCACTGCAGGTTTTTTCATAGCTATGTGTGTAAAAAAAAAAAAAAAGAAGAAATCACTTCCAGCATCGATAACTGATTGGTATTGCGATATTTGGCCCATATATTTCTTGATATCAAATCCAAATCCAAAATCACTGGTATTGCCCATCCTTACTGGGAACATAAGTGTTGTAGTGCTTGTGCACAGTGTGGAACCGACGACAGAACTTTATTTCTTGCCAGTAAAACTCAATGCAATGCAATGCAAAATTATAAACTAGCTCATCTCAAAGCACAGTTCAAAGCGAGTAGGTTCAGTCTGTAAGAACTTGATTTTGGAACTAGTGGATTTGAAGGCTATGCAGTATTTGGAGTGATGCCAGGAAGCTTGCTGTGCACTATGAAGGTGGCATTGCATGAAGCACTGTGCTCCCAAGCTACTTGGATGGAAAGCCATTGAGCTGCACTGTGACATCTTTGCCTGCATGATTTGGACCTAGCTGCATTTGGGGTCTACTGGATGAAATGCAAATATGTACAACATAGTATGAGGTCACTGCCCCCCAAGAGCAACCAAGTAGAAAGAAAGTTTGGGAAAGAAAAATAACATACAAGTAAGAGTTCATAAATAAACAAGATCATCACCACACTGATACTGACACTTACACTCTTGTGACTGAGCCAATAGAGAAATGTGTGTGTGTTTATATATATATATATATATATATATATATATATATATATATATTAGGGCTGGGCGATATGACCTAAAATCAATATCGCGATAAATTGGGCACTTTTACCTCAATAACGATAAATGTGCGATAGATTCCCCCTGAGGACCAAAATCTAAATAAATGCAGGAAATGCATATTAACTGCTTTTTTATTGACCAACTGGTATACATTCCTTTCAATGAAAAATAAAAGTACAAAAATCATTTGGATAAACATTCAAAATAGCTTGCTTTGTATGACTTGAACAATGTCACAAAGAACAGGAAAAAAAGGGTACCTCTCACAAAATCTTTTTATGTAAGTATATTGTGCCGAGATGCTGCAATGCCATTTGCAAAGGCCTAGATTTGTGTAAAGGTATCTTGTAAACAATTAAATAATGCCATGTGCAAAGGAGCTAGTCGCCTGTGTTATGATCCACCAGCAGTGCTGGTGGATTGAGCAGGACCCTCCAAGCGCGGACACGGGAAAATGGGTTATGCAAAGATATTTATTAATAATCAAATTGACAATCTCCAATATGCAATCGTGAATCAACCGGGGCTATCGGCTATAGCGACTATGGAACTTAACTATCGAACGAGGGATAAACAAGGGCGCTGGCGGAAAATCACACCAGGGAGCAAAGGCAGTAAGGAGGAACGAAAAGCGCTTGCAAAAGGCAAGGGAAAGAAACCAAAACGCAAATAGCTTACCGCACAAGGGTAAGAGGATTCCAATCGGGAAGCAAAGAACAGAAAACGCACCGAGCAGTAGCTGGCGGGAAAAACCCCTCAAAACACGCAGTAGCAAGAGAACTATTAACAAGAGTGCGATCAAGAGCATGGGACATGAACGTGAGCGATGTGGGATAACAATCCGACGCTGGGGAGTCAGTGTAAGTGTCTTAAATAGTGTGTGCAATCAGTGAGTGAATAGGAGTCCGAGCTGGTGGGCGCGTCCCGCAGCTGCTGACGGCCTGGCCCGAGACGATCGCTGGGGGGACGCCCCCACAGCTGTCAAAACAAAAGCACATGGCATGACAGACACGGATCGTGACAGCCTGTAAACAAAATGCTAAATAAAATGAAAAAAATGTCAATGGAATGCCAATGCCAAATAAACAAGTGTGCTTCATCAGGAAAATGTGCCGTCACGAGTACTCTGGTGCGCAGTCGCCACTTGTCGTCTATGTACCGCACAGTCAGGCTCAAACAGGGATGCATGTTGCGACTCGACCACAAGTCGGATTTGGATGCAAAATGCTCGACATGTCTCCGCTCCCGTCCCGATGTTGTCCATATGGGGAAGTGCTGTTTGCGACAAATATTTTCGTACCTCTTGTCGGCTACGTTCATGAGGCGTTTAAATCCTGTGCGCTCCACTGTAACTGGAGGAGCTCAATCTTTAGCGATGTGCTAGGCTATCACGTCCACCTCTGAGACGTTCTCTCATATGGTGTCGCCTCCGTTATGGGCTGTTGTTACTTGTCGAACCTTGCTTCTCACTTTGAACTTTTAGCACAAGCTCCAAGTGAACAGCATGGTTGTGTTGTGAGTGGTGAAAAAGAAAAGGTTGGACGCGCTGTTTCAGGTGCTTACGACGCACTTTGTAGTTCATGTTCTTTTGCTCAGACATCGTCTTTATGGAATCCAAAACATTTCCAAACGACAGATGTCGATTTTCTTTTCGGGACAAGCGCGACAGGAACAATTTCAACTAACGTTACTTCGTCTGCAGCCGTGTCAGCCGCTTCAGGATTTGAATCGCCAGCAACGAACGCGTCTTCTGTTTACATTCTTCTACAGCGCATGAGTCACGTGACTAGAAGCACTGGAGCAGTCTTAAAGACGCATGAACATCGCCGCAGACAGAAAAGACTTTTTCTTTTTTTGACACCGAATTTATCGACAAGGGCACAATTATGTCGGTCACTGTAATACATTTCGGTTTATCGCCCAGCCCTAATATATATATATATATATATATATATATATATATATATATATATATATATATATATATGGCATGGCTTTACGTGCAGCTGGTGTCTTTTCATTCCGACACCGTGCCGAGACGTGCACTTAACTCTACTCATAGTGGAAAGATTCTTGAAAAACGGGCAAAAGAAGAGAGGCCACAAAAGAGCGAGTGATGGTAGGGATGTTGCTTCAGCTTTATATTCTGCGTTGCCTAAGTCAGGCCACTCCTGCAGGCTCATGTGAGGTAGGGAGGGATCCTCGTGGACACACCTACCCAGTTGGATTTTTCAGAAATAAATAAAAAGGGGATCTAGAGTTAATCACGGCCATATTGTTGGTAATATATTTTAAAATTATACTTTGCGTATAAAAAAACTTTGAAACTTAACAAATGTTCAATCAATTGACCACGAAGGATTCAGTGGAAATGGACACATTGCAAATCAAAGCTGTAACTCTTTTCCTAATTAATGAATGCCGATAATGTACATTGTAGAACGTGATCAGACATTAAACACAACATGAAACACATTTGCTATATACAATGTAAAGGAATATCAAAATTTCATACTCATGCATTTTAAGTTCTGTTTGAATTTGTTGTGTTTGTGTACAACGGATAAAGGCCCCTTTTCAGTTGCAGAGTGTCACGGGACGTAGGAATTCTGGTGTGGAATGTTCCTTCCTCTCCTTCGCCACAACTTAATGTTTCCTGTTAGACACACCAGTCTCACTCTTGACGATAAGGAACAAAGTTTCTTGAGGATTGTAAAGGTGTTCAGCTGACAAGAGTCTATTATTGTTACTAATTTTTATTATAAAAAATAGATATTTTGAATGCAAACATATCATTTCTTGAACAATGTTGCATTTAGTTGACCTTATCAGGAGTGATAAATTCATAATGTTCCCGCACAGGAGACGTTTTTTCTTTTCCGAGCTGATTCCATCCTCTTAAGATCTAGATTTTGTCTTTGAATTATCCAAGTTTTCCAAATGCTTAAATCACTTTCCACAAAACTATGATTTTTAATGTATAAGCCTGAGGGGTTTATATTTGTATGTATTGATTCGAACCACTTCCCAAATCAGTCAGGTGGTACGGTCGGCGACAGAGCTTCATACGTCATTATTTCCGGAACCTCCCTCTAAATGAAGCAAGCCCCGATACATGCTTCATGGCAACGACTCCTCCCCTACTCGGCACACGCTCCGAAGCCTCAATACGGAAGATAACATCGCTAGTATTTTGTTTATACAAGTATTTTGTTTGCCTTTTTACTTGAAATAAAATGAAGTCCACTCTACAATTCTGCTTACCTGCATTTGGGTTCTCCTCCAAGCCAAATCGTGACACGTTACTGCTGCTTTGCATTGTATTGATCTATATTCGTGGCGTAGAAGTATTTATTACAAATATTTATCGAGATTATGACTTAACATTAGCATAGATGGGCTATAACGCATTCCAACCAAATACCTCAGAGAAAATATAGAGCGGGTAACACATTATTTTTCTGCAAAAATGTTTGTAAGTTTCTGATAGTGAACTCTGCAGTAAAAAACGATTTGTGACTTGCTTCAGTGCTGACATCTATGGGAACATATTCATGTGTTCTATGTTTGGGGTTGATTTCAAGTGCTGCAAGAAAATCAGTTTGACAGTTGGATGGTAACTTAGCTCGAGGCAAAGACAGCTGAGGAGAAAGAATCCTGGACTAAAATGAGAAAATCTGAACACATGAATGATTTCAGGAAGCAAGAAATATAGGGATGATTTTGAGAAAGAAACTGTGAAGGCCAGAAAAGGGGAAGGAAAGAAGGTGAGATGTCAGCTGGATAGACAGCAACAGATACGTCGCTGTGTGGAAGAACATTGCATAATAACGCAGAAGTGGAATCCCTCCCTGAGAATACTAATAAGACCTCTGTTAAAAGACACGCCGCTCTGTGAAGAGATGGGGCATTAGGATGAGTGAGATTGGCACACTGAATAATATAAGAGTAACAGCACAAGGTCTTTTCTTGCAAGGATACAAAGCTGTAAAGGAAATGTCGAAGAATGTAATCACTTGCTCATTTGGTTTTCATGACATGATGTCACTGTGGTTGGAGGAGTACAAGAAAGTCTAAAAGTAAGGAGCCAAACTGGATTTTTTTTGTACCACAGCAGCAATATTAACACCAAAAATCTCTAGTGATGAAAGATGTTTGAATAAGCAACAATGAAGATTAACATGCGTAAGACCTGCTCTCATGGGACTCGAGCTGGGAAAAACAAGAGGAAAGTTTCAAGAGGAGCAATTATTTAAATATATTTTAAGATAGAGAAACAAAATGGACATACGGCAACATAAGTGGCACTGGGGCTGGGTGAAAAAGTCGACCAACTGGGTGGTGTCGACCACAAACATCATTCTAAACAAAAATGTATGCCTTAAAACTGTTTAAAATTGTCCATGGGTGTTAATGCCTGTCAAGTTAACTTAGCATAGCTTGCTGTCAAAGTCGCATCGTTAAGCACCGAACAGTGAGTATGATTGAAAAGTGGCATTATTATGGTGGGAAATGTGAACAAAAAAAAATTAAAAAGTAAAGAGCGGGTGAGCGTGACACTCGCGGCTTGAACTTTTGTTGTATTTCATTGAATTTTTGTAAAAATAAATTCTCGCTTCCACTGTAGGCCCCTCACATAATCAATGGAATCATCGATAGGTTAATCATTTCTAAAAAGATTAGTTTTTGACAGCCCTAATTGTAAATGTTAGGTTTTTGTGAATGCTATACGCTTGATCTGTTGGTACGAGGCATATACAGGTCTGTCACGCAGCTCACCGTCACCCTCAAGAGTCTTGCATCAGTCCATCAAGTTATCGGTTTCATGAACGTTGAGTGTTAAATAAAAAATACAAACTTTGGATAAAACCTGCCTAAAACCTAATCCTCGTTCGACCTGTTGCAAACTATTCAAAAAAAGAAATCCAACTTTTTGCAATGGGAGAGTCAGCTCTCTTGAGTAATGTGAAAGATTTGCCGCAGACATTACTCGCCCTTCAAGTGAACTAAAGTTAGCAAGGATGCTAACCTTTTGGTACATGCTAGAGATGTCGCTCAGCGCTAGATTACGGACAGTTAAAAATTTCACTGCACACCACTTCTCAAAACTGTCATGAGCCGTCCTGTCATGCCGTGTCTCTTTGTTATTGTTTTTCCAGCTGAGTGGGCGTTTCCCTCCAGCCACTTACCTCCTCGATTCATGCCGCCCTAGTGGAACAGACGCGCCCACCGGTTGCGCACCAGACTCACATCAACGACATGATTACCGCTCTACATAAGCCGAGGGAACGGACTCCTCAGCGTCGGAATATTGCTTCATCGCTCACGACTCATGATCCCACGTCTCGATCTCGTATCTTGTTCTCGCTCTGCATTTGCAGTTGACGCTTTGTGTTTCCTCGTTTGTATCAAGCTAAGGCTACTCTCCTTTTGTTTCTCGTTCGCTCATTTGGCTACCTCTTGCCCTTCAGCGGTAAGCAATTTATGTTCTTTGTTCCTTGCCTTTTGCAAGCGCTTTCTGTTTTGCCGTCAGTTCCTTCTTTCCTGGCGCGACCTTTCCGCCAGCGCGTTTAGTTCACTAGTTGTCGGCACCCTGATTGTACTGATTGGAAGATATATTCCATTTGTAATAATAAATACCCTTGTAAATCCACATCTTGCTGTGTTTGCGATTTTGGGGTCCACCTCGCAACTCCCAGCGTTCGCTGGGAGGCGCGCACAACAAAAACGATTCACAAAAAGTGGATATACAGGTTAATTACGTCCCCTCATTCATCTAGCGGAAGAACACTTTATTTATTTGCCTGTTACTCTACGTCCTAGGTGTCAAATGCCTGTACTGATTAAATTTGAATCAGGTGTGTTGCAGCCGGGCGAGATGGAAAACATGCAGGAACTTGGCCCTCCAGGGCCAGAGTTTGATACCTGTGCTCTACGTGGTTGGTGTACATGAATTGACAAAAGATTAATAAATGAAAATAATATATAAGGCATGGTGGGCGACTGGTTAGCACGATGGCCTCACAGTGCAGCGGTAGTGTGTTTGATTCCGGATCCGGCCTTCCTGTGTGGAGTTTGTTCTCCCCGTGCCTGTGTGAGTTTCCTCCAGGTAATCCGGTTTCCTCCCACTTTCCTAAAACATGCATGGCAGGTTGATTGGACACTCTAAATTACCCCTTGGTATGAGTGTGAGCATGGATGGTTGTTTGTCTATGTGTGCCCTGCGATTGGCTGGCAACCAGTTCAGGGTGTACCGAAGGCAGCTGGCACAGGCTCTAGCTTGAATTTTTTTTAAGTTTTCCCTGTTTTTCCGACAGACAACTTTCGGAGATCAACATGGCTATGATTCACATTGGTTTGCGCCTTTTGGAGGGTACTGGAGAAACTGGAAAATTGATCTTGAAAGTGCTTGAATTTGGCCATGGAAAAGGTGTACAAACCCAGTCTGTATATGTGTTAGTATCATTCATTTGTGTTTTAATTTACTGTTGTCACTGTCATTGTTGTATTACTATTTTGTTATATGTGTTTTGTTCCAGCTGCAGCGGATTTTATATGCACGATCTAAATAAAGTTGTATTTGTATTGTAATTTTAACAAATAGTAAAAGCTAGACAACACATTTCTAAAATGATTAGTAAGAAACTAAACAATTCACGCACTCAATTTGCTGTGGCTGTCAAGCTCACAAATCCCCCCCCAAATCAAATAGGGCCAGAACTCCTCTCAACAGATCCATGCAATGTATTTGCCTGCTGCTTTAGTGAAAAAGTGCAATGTATAAGCAAAATTTCAAAAATGATGCAGCACTTAAAATTACCCATGAAAAATTAAATGACAACTATACAGATTTGGTTCAGCAGTTGAAACCATCAACTCACTGTTGTTTTGTGAAATATGTTCAAACCGAGTCTCCCCTCTAACCTGGAATCGCTGAAGCGGTCTGCTAACAAGAAATGGTACAAAATGACAGGTGCACAAGTGTCATGGAAAATTATTTGATTATAGTGATTGCTAGGATACCATCAATTTCATCCACGTCTCATTAGTTAAGTGCTTCTCAAATAGTGGGGCAAACCCCCCGTGCGGAGGGTGAGATGCTAAGGGGGACATGTGTGACCCTGGGGAACATTCTTTTTTTTCCGCTGTTCTACAATAAAGTGTAATCGCACATCCAGTAGTTGGCAATGGCACTCCCATTGCCCATTGTGTGGAGCGAGTATTAACTCAGCGGTGTAGCTTTGTTTTGCAACAAAATGCTATTATTCATAGTTGCGGCGGAGAGTGGGTGGTGGTGTGGGGGCGCAAATTGTTTTCTCCCTGCTAGGGGGGGCATAACAGAAAAAAAAAATTATTACATTAGTTTGTATTTAGTGGGCGGCACGGTGGCCGACTGGTTAGCACGATGGCCTCACAGTGAGAGACAGCATCGGGCGTGGGTTCAATCCCAGCTCCGGCCATCCTGTGTGGAGTTTGCATGTTCTCCCCGTGCCTGCGTGGGTTTCCTCCGGGTACTCCGGTTTCCTCCCGCATTCCAAAAACGTGCGTGGCAGGCCGATTGAACACTGTAAATTGCCCCTAGGTATGAGTGTGAGTGCGGATGGTTGTTCGTCTCTGTGTGCCCTGCAATTGGCTGGCAACCAGTTCAGGGTGTCCCCCGCCTACTGCCCAAAGATAGCTGGGATAGGCTCCAGCACCCCCC
The DNA here is from genome assembly GCF_059441095.1 of Idiotropiscis lumnitzeri. Classification (NCBI taxonomy): domain Eukaryota; kingdom Metazoa; phylum Chordata; class Actinopteri; order Syngnathiformes; family Syngnathidae; genus Idiotropiscis; species Idiotropiscis lumnitzeri. The sequence continues at coordinate 608,234 of NC_142394.1, read as the reverse complement.
GCGACCCTAGTGAGGAGAAGCGGTACAGATGATGGATGGATGGATGGATAGTTTGTATTTAAAAATAAAGTCATGCCTGATAATTTTTATCCATTATTATTTTTTTCAGGTTTGAGTTATTTCAGTGACTATGATGTTTTTTAGTTTTCTATAACAGAATTTTCTCTTATGAGTAAATATATAATTTGCCCACTCGTCAGTGCTAAGATTATTTTCTAGGAGAACACGGTTAACACATTACAACACCCTTACTCGCTAAGCCATTTCCGACTGTCTTGAGGTTCAACTGGGTTTCATGGGAATAGCAGTGGAAAGAAATGCTGTACTGGCTGATTATACGAACAAAGGGAAGCATGTACAGAATGAAAAGCATTGGACCAAGTAAAGCCTCTTGAGGGACACCGCGGGTGAGTGTTGTAGACCTTGCTGGTTCCATGCTCATCTCTCTCTGCCAAAGAGAGAAAAGTCTGCAGCAAAGTTTGAGGGACCAATATTTTCCAGGAAGCACTGAAGTAGAATAAATTGATTTAAAAGCTGGGTTTTCAAAACAAGAGTCAAAAAAGAAAGGTAGAACAGCCTGTTTAAAGGGTACGTATTCAAAAGAGTTTACTTTTTTTTGTGGTAAATGTTATAGAAGGTAGATGTGCAGGCTTATTCTTTGCTTTGATTCATACACGTTTAAATTATTTTCAAGGCAACATTATTTTCTGTTTATTTGAGTTAAAAAGAACTCAATGCCCAACAATTAACTGTTCAAATTAAAGAACCGAAGTAAAATAATGTTGATGTAATAATCAGTTGTGATATGTTCAATTTTCAGGAAAATCATTGAAACGTATGCATAGTATAACAAAAAGGTTTCAGGGTACACTAGCCCAAATGTTTGGGAACCACTGTTCCAGTCTTTTATGCAACAAGTTCAGAAGCCCTTGGAATGTGGATATACTGTACCTGAATGTAATATGCAACATTCACTGTCACTGAGGAGAGCGCATTGTTCCATGATCTTTATCCTGTATGGTCAGGCAATTTTCCATACAGGTCTAATGTATGGCTGCTAAGTGAGTGTCCTGTGGAGGGCAAAGAGTCATGCACTTCCTATATTTGTTATAGAATGTGTTTGTTTGTGTTCTTCCTTATATGGTGAATGTCAGTAGTAGCCGATGGCCTGCTCGCTGTTCACTGACATTTAATAAAATTGAAGCGGAGTAGTGATGACTGACAGGCAAAGTCACAGCGCAGAAACATCTATCGGTCTTCCTCTGAAAAAATAGTACACTACGTCAATACCAAATGATAGCGTTGGACATTTCTGGACATGTCACATGACTATTTGTAAATTAGCCACTTTTGGTGAGTCTATACACTACCATTTTGTGACTGACTGACTGTTCACTTTTTGTTCCCAGAGTCAAGAAAAATGTTTTCCCATCATAAACCAGACTCTCAAAGTATGGCCAGTGGGCTAAACTTGACTCCGACAGACTCTCAGCAAAGTCTCTATGAAGTCAAAATTATTATTATTAATTTATTTCTACCCCCTACCGAATTGCTACTCTATAGAAATGCACCGACACGGTGGACCACATTTACTTACATAAACACTACGTCATGAGTGACGTATTTACTGCACATGCGGGTCACTGAGTACGCAGATGCAAGGTTGCATTTGTAATGTAACGTGAACGTTTACAGGGGTAAGAATAATTTTCTGTAATGAGGTTAAACTATTAATACACTTGAGACATTCTCCTAATTTAACTAACCCAAATAACGTGGTTGTACTAAAAGCAATGTGCAGATATGGCTCCCCGCATTTTACTCCAAGTCTCACACATGTGGAAAACGATTTTACACACTAATGTAGTGTAAAATGAAACACATCTACATTCAATATGAAGTGACCGTGCATATCAACTCATGTACGCCTAATGTTTGAAGTCAAATCCACAGGCTAAACTACACCATCTCCTCAGTCTCTCCACTTACTCACTCATGCCTTAGTTATCCACTAATGGCGGTCCTGTCCTGGCTTAATATTGCATCATCTCTGAGGCTGAAATACACTTGAATGATGGCCACTCCAATGGGACACATTGCTTTTAATGTCAGTCTGCTTATGTAACAGGGTTATTTTTGGCACATGGGTGATGGCTCAACAGCGCCCCCCTCTGATGTGGTGTTTATGAATAAATTGGGTGTGTTACAAATCAAGTACAAGTCATGTACGTCACTGCAGGTGATTTGGGGAGCGTTGCTCTTGCCTATTATCTAATTATTGACAGTATTACAACTTGGAAACAATCTAAGGAATATAGAAATTATAGGTCTTCTCAGCACAACATGCATCCTCAGCTGTGAAAAACAACAGATTAATGTACAGAAAGTATATTCATGAATATAAACCACAAACCATATACTGCCCAATGAAATACAACTATTCTGTTACTCCCTTTCTCCCCTAAATATAAAGCCATAAAGAAAGCACTGTCTGCCCTATTTAGTGCTTGTTTCAGATGTATAACTGTGCAATCTCCATTTTCATTGGTGTGACAAACATTCTAAACAATTGGGTGGTCTGAAATGTAATTTGCCCTCCTCAGCATGATAGGCCATTAGCAGGGACAGAAATCAGACTCTCTTCTCTGCATGGTCTCCAAAACACTGAAGCAATAAACATTTATTTATGAAATCTCAGCTTGAGCTCTGACTTACAAAACTACAAACTGTTTTATGTAATTGCAGCGAGTGAAATTTGGTTGTATATGCATTATAACTGTTGCTTAAACCCTGCAATACACACACAGTAAATTATCCATAAATCCACAGTATAACTGCACCAGTGTGAAACAAAAGGCTCAAACTATTCAATTTCCAACAATTTCTGCATTACTTGAGCTTGATGATACAGTTTAAAATTGTAGGCTTTGCTAATATACAACAAAGAGGAAAAAAATAGTTGACATCAATGTTGTATGAATAAAAAATAATGGGCTCATAAATATGTACGGATGTCCTAAGCAACAATAATGTTTCTGCATGTAATGTACCAGATCCCCTATATTTATTGATGGATTATTATATTATTATCATTTTGGAGAAAGTATGAAGTTACGTATTTATTTAACTACGACTAGCAACCTGACATGTTACCACTTAGCCTCAAAATGCATGATGGGACCATTTCAAACATCAATACCCAAAACATATACGAACTAGATAGCAGCAATAGTACACCATTTACAGAGGGAAATCTTTTTCCATGGTCTAATTATTGAATTTGTCAATGTTTAGTGCTAAGAGCAGAGGTGGAGGTCCCATGACTTAATTCGAATCAGACGTGTTAGGGTTCGCCGGTGGGCGAAGAGGAGGTGGACCCAAAATGCGAGGAGGCAGGGAGGTGGGTAACGTAAAGGGAATTTATTAAATGAACAAACAAGGACAGAACAACGTGGCGGGGTGCAAAATAACAAAAGGCAAACTAAACGTGACTAAACTGGAAACAGGACTAGGGACAAAACGACACGGGATCGCACGAGGCGGAGAGGAACAGGTGACGAGGGCTGGGAGCATGAACGAGAGCAGGAGCGAGAGCAGGAGCGGGAGCGGGAGCGGGAGCGGGAGCAGGAGCGTGAACAGGAGCGTGAACAATACGTGGTCGTGGAAAAGTCCGTAAATAGTGGTAGCAAGGAAAAATGACCCGACCCTGTGTTGTGGGTCTGGGAGGCTTAAGTAGTCTGAGTAATTAGGGGAGCAGATAGGAATCAGGTGTGTGATGAGGGTAACGGGGAACAGGTGCGTGGCTGGTGAGGACGAGTGCTGAGGGGAGGCGCTATCACAGCTGACCAAAACAATAACAGAAAACACATGGCGGGAAGGAGGGGACGAAAACAATAACAAAAACCGCATGCACATGAAAACAATAACAAAGCCCTGTCATGCCCGACGCGGATCATGACAAGACGTGGAGCCAATTTTAAGGCTTACTGTCTTCAGTAAAATTTATGAAAGACTTAGTTTCAACTACATGACTTGATAAATCATTTTGATCATCATGGTTACATGTGAAAATGAAAATCTACAGGGAGATTTTATGAATTTTCATTAAAAAATATAAAAATTTAGAATGCAAATGTATCATTTCTTGAATAATGTTGGATTTAGCTTACCTTACTAGGAGTGATCAATTCATAATGTTCCCGCACAGGAGATCGCATGTTCAGAAAAGACGTGACATTTCCGAGCTGATTCCATCCTCTTAAAAACTAGATTTAATCTCTGAATTATCCAATTTTCCAAACACTCAAATTACTATCCACAAAACTATGCTTTTTAATGTCAAAGCTTGAGGGGCTTATATTTATTATTATTAATTTCAACCACTTCCCAAATTAGTCACGTGCCACGGTCAGGCAGCAGGGCTTCATACTAGTGATGGGTAAATGAAGCTTCAAATCTGCTTCATGAACCAGTTGTAGTATTTTTGGACTCCAGCAGATGGCACGCTCTGTTCAACATTGGGCTGAAAGCACACTGCCTTACCCTTTTTCAAACCCTTTATTTAAACCAACAGTGCCATCTACAGGACTAAAAAATACAACTGGTTGGTGAAGCAAATTTGAAGCTTCGTTTTACCATCACAACCTCCGGGTACTACGGTTTCCTCCCACATTCCAAAAAATGCATGGCAGGTTGATTGGACACTCTAAATTGCCCCTAGGTATGAGTGTGAGCGTGAATGGTCGTTCGTCTATTCGATTGGTTGGCAACCAGTTCAGGGTGTCCACCGCCTACTGCCCAAAGACAGCTGGGATAGGCTCCAGCACCCACGCGACCCTAGTGATGACAAGCGGTACAGATAATGGATGGATGAATATTTTGATTTGCGATTACTTGAAATTTCTGTTTTAATCATAAATGAATTATCATACAAATACTAAAAATCACAGCAATTTTTCACAGGGAAAATGAGGCCATTTCCATACAATACAAAGGAAACTCAAAGGATTTCGACAAACTGTTGGTGTAGCCATCATCTGGGATTATTTCATGGCCTATGACAAAGACAACAATGTACTTTTCTCTGGGTCACTGCTGCATGTGTCAGGTTGGGTCAGAGGGTGTGAATGGCTTGAACACAGTCAGGAAAATTCAGTGGTTGTTTGGAGAGTAGTTATATTTGATATAAAATGATATATATATTCTGGCAGTAATTTTACTCAAGAAAAATGGATCCTGCTCATACTTCCTACAATTACTGAAAATGGTCCCAGAATACACAGAGAAAGTCACTTGATGGTTGGGGTTCACCTGTGAGGTTAATTATTGCCTCCCAGAATGTGTATCCTCTCCATTTGGCTGGAAAAGAGGAAACCTGCTGAAATTCACTACACTTCACATTTACTACGGCATTATCAATATCGACGTATTTGCAAAATCTTTTTGATACAGCAAGTGCAAATGTGAATAGCTTTCCTGCTTTTTCAATGGAATAATTTACTTAAGCTATGTTAAATTGTAGTGAATAATTTACTGAATAAAATACTGACAAGTGCCAGCAGCTCCGTTTCTGAGCATTTCTGGCAGAATGCTGTCAGGTATTGGTAAAATTCCAACGCCTAATTCTCCATCATTTACGAGGAAGTCACAGCTATCTTGGAGCTTTCTGCGGTGTTTACCCGTTCCATAGTGAGAATTGTTTATTTGAAAGTTAAAACCAGCAACAATGTTCATGAGCAAAGCATTCCACAAATCAATGACTCGATTTTCTACTTAGTTAAAAACAAAGTTAAAACAACAACAAAAACACCATTCATACAACACTCTAAAAACATGCAACGGAAACTACGCAGACCCAGTTTACTATTGCTCATCGCCACAAGTGCAGCGCCAGAGAGCAATACTTATATATACAGTATTTATAATGTCAAAATGGGTGTTTGTGATTAATTGTGGCCAAAAGATAGAAGCATTTTTTTTTTTTGCCAATATGGCGGCGCATATGGACGCAGCGGCTAACGGCTCTCCCTTCCAGTACTCTTTATTACTTTTTATTTATGTATGTTCGGTTTTATAAACACCAAGTGTGGCACAGTATCAATAAACCCGCTAGGTCCTAGGACATCATGGATATTGGTTGTTGATACAAAATAACCATCTCAGAGGAATTTTGCTATAATTGCAAAATTCCTGACCAACTTGCGAGGCCGCCCGGCTCACAGTGGATTGTCAGGGAGGCGACCTCAGACGACGGAGGGTGAGGAAGCAGAAGCGGGGCTGCAGGCTCCAACTAAAGTTAAGACAGCAGTCCCACAAGCAACCACTGCCAAGTCTCGACCTCGCCAACGCCAGATACGTAGTCCATAAAATCGACGATCTGGATTTGCAAATCCTGGAAAACCGCTATGTTGCAGCCTGTCCCACGGAAACAACACCATCGTCAAATTTGCTGACAATACAACAGTGGTCGGTCTGATCTCAAAAGGAGAGGGATGAGGTCCAGAGACTATCAGCTTGGTGTGAGGACAATAACCTACAGCTCAACACTGCAAAAACGAAGGAGATCATCATCGAATTTAGGAGGAACAAGACTGTACCACCCTCCCTCTACATCAAAGGCGTGAGTGGAGAGGGTCCACACATTCAAGTTCCTGGGAGTACAGATTTCCGATGACCTCTCCTGGACACAAAACACCACAGCAGTGATAAAGAAGGTCCACCAGCGTCTGCACTTCCTGATGGTCCTCAGGAAATTCAACCTGGACAAGAAGCTGCTGGTGGCCTAGTACCACTTGTCCATCGAGAGCCTGCTGACTTACTATCTCCGCCTGGTACGGCGGCTGCACGCACTGAGGCAGACCGAGTGAGGCTCCAGAGGACAGTTAAAACAGCGCAGAGGATTATTGGGTGCCCTCTCCCCTCCCTGCCGGACATCTACACCACCCGGTGCCTCAGCAGAGCTCTCAATATCATTAAAGACAATACTCATGCGAGCTCATATCTGTTCGACCTGTTGCCCTCTGGCAGATGCTACAGGTACATCAAAACAAAGACTAACAGACTGAAAAACAGTTTCTTCCCGAGAGCCATCTCCATGCTGAACTCTCACACACAACTCTGCTTTGCGATACTAATAGAGTAAATATGGGGTGACATATACGTTTACTCTAACACTTATTCAGTCAGACTGCTGAGAAATATGATGAACACTTTCAAGGTTTTCAAGCACCTGTACAAATCCTGAATAAAGCAATAAAAGTTAGTTAACCTGCTGTAAAAGGTGAACGCTGTGTGCAACGAAATGAAAAATATATAACAGAACACTTGCTGCAGAGTAACACAACCCTGTCCTTCCCTGTTAACAGGGGTGAGTTCATCACCAAGCAGAAGGACTCCTTCTTTGGCAAACAGTTTTTCATCCGCTGTCAAGAGGTGACTACCCCCCAGGTCCGGTCTCCTGCTAAAGCTACGACAGCAGCCACACAAGCAACATTTACCAAGTCTGTACCTCACCAACATCAGATCCGTAGTCCATAAAACGGACTTACTGGAATTACAACTCCTGGGAAGCTGCTGTGTTCGGGACACCTGTGTGATCATCATCACAGAATCTTGGTTACTGGTGTCTGTATTTACGTGCATGAGGACTGGTGAAATAACAGCTTGATCACAGAGAAATACTCCTCCCCTGACATTGAGTACATCCGTTAAATGTCGGCCTTATTTTCTCCCGAGGGAGCTAACAGTAGTGATCGTCACTGCTGTTTACATCCCTCCCAATGCTAACGTTAGCACGGTGTTCTCGCTACTCGCAAGCATCATTAACAAACAACAGCGGGCCCACCATGATGGCGTTTATAAAGTGGGGTGAGACTTCAATAAGACCAATTTAAAGACTGCACTCTCAAAGTTACACCGCATGTTAAGTGCTCAACGAGGGGAGCAAACACTTTTAAACATGAGTATTCAAACATCAAGCACGGGTACAGAGCCATACCCCTGGGTCAGTCACACCACGTGTCCCTGCTGCTCACACCTGCGTACACCCCTTTCAGACACAGATTAAGTCCCACCACAATGACTGTTCCAACCTGGAATGAGACCGCAGGGTGTGAACTACAGTACTGCCTCCACCACATAGACTGGGACCTCAGGACTTTGAAGTTTACATGCAGAATGTACTGGACTACATCAAGTTCTGCATGGAAACTGTGTCCATGAACAAGACCATCCACTCTTTTCCCAACCACGAAACCCTCGATGTCCAGCCAGGTTCACTCACTCCTTAGGGCCTGTGACACCACCTTCAGCGTACAGTGTGGTGCATGCTGAGCTGAAAAAAGGCTTTTAATAAACCAAAGCTGACCACAAGAGGAGGTCAGAGTCCTACCTTGCCAGAACAGACCACGGGAGGTGTGGCAGGGACTACAGAGCATCATCAACTACAGAGGCTGTATGTGGGAGTGATTGTTCCAATTCTTAGTAGGAACTGCGGAAACTCAAATGGCCGGCGGGAATTGGCTATAGTGGCAGAAGGAGCGGTCGTTCCTGATTGGCCAAACCCTAACCAGTTTAAAGATCCGTCGTGGAATGTCGGCAGAGGCGATGCACCTGACAGCTGTAGCTTGTTTGCTTTCTTTTTTTTCCCTCCAAACGACGCCGAACTTGTCGCTCTCATCAATTGAAGCATCATGCCCATTAGTACTCTGCTGATGATAATGGAGAGCAAGTGTGATCCAGGAGGCTCCGCCCACTACCACACACCTGGGCTCTGCAACACCAGAATTTCTTTTTTTATCATTTTCACATAATTTTGTCTGGAAAGCGATTACACTCAACTCACTGTGCATGATGCCAAGAATAAAAATATAAAATCAACATAAATGGGTTTAAAAGCTAGTGGAAAAAACACTTGAAAAAGCTATGTATATATTTTCAATTAACATGCCGGACCTTAGATAGGTTCCACAATGAAACTATTGTATTTGATGTTAATTACTCTGAAAGGAAACAAATTCAAAAGGAAGACAAAGAGCTGGTGAAAAGAAATGTATCGCTCACTGGTGCGGAAAAACGTGCACTAATTTATGGTTCATTATTAGCATGTGCCATGTTTGCTCATTGAGGAGTTGGAACACAGTGACAGGTGCGGTCTGTGCAAATGAACTTACGAGCCTTCTTAACAGCCCTCTTCACTTTACAAGTAAATAGTATGCAAAAAGCATACACACCTTCCTCAGGGATATCAATGAAAGAGACGAACTTAGTGACTAGGATCTGTGGGGTGCATTTAAGTCTAATGCACTGCTTTCTCGATTCCTATGATTCTGCCATGCAGCAAATGCAATCATCAAAACTTCAAGACCTGCAGCGACAGAACAGAGTTTGACTGCGTCTTTCCCAGATAACATTCACAAGTTGCCATAGCTTCCAAATTTAAAATGAAGCCACCATTTCTCCTCGACTCTGTAATGGCCACCTGACATTTGTGATTGAATGCGGATTATGAAAGCTGTTCCTCGCACTTGTAGATAAGCATTACTTCAACCAAGTGAGGCTGTTGGAAAAGATAAACTGATTGGATTTTGCATCCATCTTTATTTGCTCTATTTATATTTTAATATATTTTATATTCCAATCATATTTTTTAATGAAAAGGTTTTTGGCCTGTATTACTTACTGAACATTGTTTTGAGAAGAAGGCTTGCAAAAAGGATTTCAACATGCTGTTCCCTTTTTACTCTTGTTCCTTATTCTACGATTACATCCATCTATCATATTTGAATGTGCAAACTATATTAACGTTGTATCGAAAACCATTCAAACCGAGCTATGTATGATTTTTTAAATTACGTCCATTCTCGTAAATGCTATTTAACCCTCCGCCGTTGTGATTCAAATGCCCAGGGGCCAAGAAAATAAATGCAATATTTATTCTTCTTCTATTCATATGTTTTGGCATACCTATGCAAGTGCAAATGCTATTTTAAAAATTTAGATGTATTTTGCTCAAAGATTTTATGATTTGCGTGTATTTTATTTATTTACCTGTACTCCAATTTGTATAAAAACTGTGGAATTTTGATTGACATCGTACAACATAATTCACTCCAGTCACCTGTCAACTTTAATTTCATGTCACGGTTCGCCTTACGGCGAGGAGGAGGTTGACCCAGAAAGCGAGGAAGCAGGGGGAAGGGTAAACTAAAGGGAATTTATTAAATTAATCTAACGAGGACAAACAACGTGGCGTGGACAAACAAACGTGGCAGGTTGCAAAATAACAAAGACGCAACCAAAACGTGACTAACAGAAAAGGAAGACGAGGAACAAAAGCCGGGGGCAAAACGCTGAGGGGCGTGACGGGAACGAGGACGTGAACAAGAGCTTGGGCTTGACAGGAGCCAACGTGGTCATGGAAGTCCATAGAGTGCGGCATCAATCGCATAGGGCAGGCGTAGCAAGAGACACAATGTTCCGACGCTGAGCTGTCGGGGTGAGGTGTTGAAATAGTCCAGTCATTAAGTGAGCAGATGGGGATCAGGTGTGTTGATGATAACGGGGAACAGGTGCGTGGCTGGTGAGGACGAGTGCTGAGGGGAGGCGCTATCACAGCTGACCAAAACAATAACAGAAAACACATGGCGGGAAGGAGGGGAGAAACAACAACGCAAACAATAACAAAACCCACGTGCATACAGAAACAATAACAAAGGCCTGTCCTGCCCGACGCGGATCATGACAGTACCCCCCCTCAAGGGACGGATTCCAGACGTCCCAAAAAAGGACCAAAAAGAAAGAAAAACCATGTCCAGGAACGAGGGTGGGCGGAAGGGGTCGGGAGGTGGGTCAACAACCCGTGATCGAGGCCGGTCTGGCGGATTCCCGGGAGGCCAGACCAGCGAGTCTTTTCGTGACCTTTCAGGGGGCCGTGAGGGTGGCCAGGCCAGTGCGTCCCATTGGCGCCATTCAGGCGGACGTCCGGAACGACCCGAACGCCACATGGAGTCCGCTGATGGGGCTGGGACGAGAAGCGGCGGTGGGACCCCGGGATCAGCAGAGGCAGGAGCTTGGAGGGGTGACGAACCAGATGCAGCCGGGACGCGGAGTGGCGGCGAGTCGTCGAGCCCCGCCGAGTCAGGAACGTGGGGCGGCGGCTGGTCGTCGAACCCCGCCGAGTGAAGAACATGGGGCGGCGGCTGGTCGTCGAACCCCGCCGAGTCAGGGACGTGGAGCGGCGGCTGGTCGTCGAACCCCGCCGAGTCAGGAACGCGGAGCGGCGGCTGGTCGTCGAGCCCCGCCGAGACGGGAACGTGGAGCGGCGGCTGGTCGTCAAGTGTCGCCGACACAGGAACGTGGAGCGGCGGCTGGTCGTCGAATCCCGCCGAGACAGGAACGTGGAGAGGCGGCTGGTCCTCGAGCCCCGCCGAGACAGGAACGTGGACTTGAGGCGGACGCACGACGTGCACCGCCGGGACATGGACTTGGGGCGGACGCGGAACGTGCTCCGCCGCAACATGGACTTGGGGCGGGCGCAGGACGTGCACCGCCGGGACCTGGACTTGGGGCGAACGCACGATGTGCACCGCCGGAACATAGACTTGGGGCGGACGCGGAACGTGCTCCGCCGCAACATGGACTTGGGGCGGATGCACGACGTGCACCGCCGGAACATAGACTTGGGGCGGACGCACGACGTGCAACGCCTGAACATATACTTGGGGCGGACGCAGGGTGTGCTCCGCCGGAACATGAACTTGGGACGGACACACAAAGTGCTCCGCGGGATCGAGAACTTGGGACGGTGGCAGGACATGCTCTGCCAAAACGTGAGCCCGGGGCGGAAGCAAGGCGTGCTCCGCTTGAACCAGAACTCGGAACGGTTGCAGGACGTGCTCTGCCGGAACAAGGGCTTGGGACGGACGCCGTACAGGCTCAGCAGATACGGGAACAGGGGACGGACGCAAAGCGTGCTCCGCCTGAATGTGAACTTGGGGCGCTGGCAGGGCGCCGGAACGGGGCTCAGCAGCTGGCAGGGCGCCGGGACGGGGCTCGGCAGCTGCCGGGGAGCCGGGACGGGGCTCGGCAGCTGGCGAGGAGCCGGGACGGGGCTCGGCAACTGGCGAGGAGCCGGGACGGGGCTCAGCAGCTGGCGAGAAGCCGGGACGGGGCTCAGCAGCTGGCGAGGAGCCGGGAAGGGGATGCAGCTGACGAGGAGCCGGCACTGGAGGCTGCAGCTGACGAGGAGCCGGCACTGGAGGCTGCAGCTGACGAGGAGCCGGCACTGGAGGCTGCAGCTGACGAGGAGCCGGCACTGGGGGCTGCAGCTGACGAGGGGCCGGCACTGGGGGCTGCAGCTGACGAGGGGCCGGCACTGGAGGCTGCAGCTGGCGAGAGGGCGGCGCTGGAGGCTGCAGCTGACGTGGAGGCGGCGTGGGTTGCAGCAGCTGACGTGGAGGCGGCGTGGGTTGCTGCAGCTGACGTGGAGGCGGCGTGGCTTGCTGCAGCTGACGTGGAGACGGCGTGGTCTGCAGCGGCTGACGTGGAGGCGACGAGGGTTGCTGCAGCTGATGAGGAGCCGGGACGGGACGCTGCAGCTGGCGAGTAGCCGAACCCCCACTGAGGCGACCATCGTTGGCCGCCACGTGGGGGTGCCCAGAAGGCCAACCGGGTGCCCCAGTAAGGGCTCGCGGTGGCAGAAGGGGAGAAAGGGTCAACCCGAAGGGGTGCCCAGTCGTCATCGTCCGAGGGAGAGTAGTCGGAGCGACGACGACGGTGACGCCGCCGAGAGCTTCCCGCTGGGTCCGGATGTGGTCGGAACATTCTGTCACGGTTCGCCTTACGGCGAGGAGGAGGTGGACCCAGAAAGCGAGGAAGCAGGGGGAAGGGTGAACTAAAGGGAATTTATTAAATTAATCTAACGAGGACAAACAACGTGGCGTGGACAAACAAACGTGGCAGGGTGCAAAATAACAAAGACGCAACCAAAACGTGACTAACAGAAAAGGAAGACGAGGAACAAAAGCCGGGGGCAAAACGCTGAGGGGCGTGACGGGAACGAGGACGTGAACAAGAGCTTGAGCTTGACACGAGCCAACGTGGTCATGGAAGTCCATAGAGTGCGGCATCAATCGCATAGGGCAGGCGTAGCAAGAGACACAATGTTCCGACGCTGAGCTGTCGGGGTGAGGTGTTGAAATAGTCCAGTCATTAAGTGAGCAGATGGGGATCAGGTGTGTTGATGATAACGGGGAACAGGTGCGTGGCTGGTGAGGACGAGTGCTGAGGGGAGGCGCTATCACAGCTGACCAAAACAATAACAGAAAACACATGGCGGGAACGAGGGGAGAAACAACAACGCAAACAATAACAAAACCCACGTGCATACAGAAACAATAACAAAGGCCTGTCCTGCCCGACGCGGATCATGACACATAATATATCTGTTCTGTTGCTCGCATGTAGCGACAGTAGGCTAAAAGTGTTGTCTTGCAATTATTTTCTGTTAAAGCCTCTCTTGGATCAATGACACACCAGGTGGTTTGTTTGACGAAAGCATATATGGATTATTCAGTCAATGTGCCTCATAGAGTTAATCACATAAAATACATTTTAAAAAATAATAAAAGAGAGAGAGGTGTTATTTGTCTCATCTATTACAGACAATCAAGTCAAATACATCAATGTCTCATTATGTTTTTGGAGGTACGAAGATATTTCACACAAGCTTTTGAAGCAAAGCAGAAACTGTCTACTAAACTTTATTATTATATATTTATTGACTGACAGTGTGCAAAATGACAACAAAATGCACATCGTCATACATTTTCCCTGTTCTCCAAGTCATGTTTTTTTCTGGTCTGAGATCTACAATAAACTCTGGGTCTGTTATTCAAATCAGGATATCAGCATTCATTAAAGTGCAGACCTCTATTATATGTCACTAAACCCTTTTGCCTTGATGGATTATGACACTGTTCAAATTAGAAGTGAAGAGAGTGCAGACATCAAGCAAGGTCCATTCAATATTTCCTGAGACTTTAATCAAAATGTCATGCTCTGGTCCAGGATTTATCATCTTCTCCTTTTATTCATGTTCCACCACTGAAGTTTCAACAGAGTTGACTTGGTATTTTAAAAAAAAATTAAGAAGAAGGAGAAACTAATAACTCAGAAACATAAAGTTTAATATTACAAAAGTAAGATAGAAAAATATGTGAAAGTATGTCATTACAATGTAATGCATATTTGAGTAGAATGCAAATTGTGGATTCTTGCATTAAAAGAGTTTTTTTTTTTAATGGAATTTCTGAACTACATAAAAAATAATAATGGAATCTGTGACCGCGATTAATTAGTAGGAGAACATCATCTTTAGTTGTTATCCCCAACACCCTGACTGGCCGCAGGGGACACAGACAAACAACCATTCACACTCACATTCGCACCTCTTAAATTGTAGGCAGATTAATCGTTAACCACTACTACCACTGTGTCATTATATATGTTTCCAGTATATATATGGTCGGTACTGAATATTAACACCGTTGTTAAAATGCCAGATTTTTGAGATATGAAAGATTAACTTAATTTACATACATACATAATTAACATACTGAAAAGCACATGAAAATCTTTGATGTATCTATTGACCGTTTCTACTGCTTTACTGTTTAAAAGTTCTGTTGTATTTTATTGGGTTGTATACCTTCTCAGCAATGAACTAGTCTGCTACTTCTACAGTGCATGTGTAGACTTCATTCAGGAAGACACAAAGTTGTTCGTGCAGTTGTGAAGGAACAGCAGCTGCAGCCACTGCGATCTAAAATTTAGCTCTCAATAAACGTGCAACATTATTATTTCTGGCCTTCGAAATCTACCAAAGTAAAGGAGACAAATTCAAATATCAGATCAGCAAATAACAGTTTACCCATTTTTCATGTCAGTCTGCCAGTTTAATAAGAAATACATTGCTCTGTTGAAATTTGTAAATCTGATGTCAGTTCCTCCTCTTAACATACTAACCATAAAAAGGACTATGACACATGTATGAAATGTTCCAGAGTCTGAGTTTTCACTGTGAGCTACACACTCAACCAGCATGTCTACGTAAAAAAAATAATAATCTTACTGAATTTTCTTCCTTTGAAGAATTGTGTTACACCAAATCATGGCTGCTTCACCATGGCAGCTTAAAATTGGTCTCATTCACAAATAGCACATATGTAAAACCCTGTGCTGAAATTGTATGTAAAAACATTTGAAACGGAAAATTTTTCATCAATGTTCTTGCTTAAAGTGCACCTGTAATGGGGAGGAGAAGATTGGCGCTAATCTTCTAGTTCTAGAGTTGAAAAATGTCTTCAGAAAAAAAGAATCTCCCTGAACAGAATCACTCAAAGTTTTGGGCTTTTTTTCCTGATTGTTTTTAAGAGATTTTAGAATGCTCACAAAACTGCGATGTCATACTGGTGTCAGAGGCAGGGTTTTGGCAAAAAGTAATGGACCCAGGACTGAAGTAGGTATTTGTGAACAACAATATGGTTTCATCCATAGGAAGCGGACTATTGATGCATTTGCATGAGGGTGTTGATGGAGAAGTACAGAGAAAGTCAGGATTGTGTTTGTGAGCCAACTGAAAGCCTATGGCAGGGTACCTAAAGAGGCACTGAGGCATGTAAAAAATGTGTGGCAGGGAAGTGTGTTAGAATAGTATGCATGATGGTAGCAGAACAGTGGTGCGGTTTGCTTTATGTGTGACAGAGGAAATTAAGGAGGAGGTGGGCGCAGGAATGGGAGCCCGCAGCTGCAGACGCACGGAAATGTGAGCCTCATTAGCCTGCCGCAGAGAGGTTGAACAAAGGAGACACAGCCCCAAAATGCATTTGGACATCTCAACTTAGGCCCACTTCAACCTCTGAAAACATCACAAAATAATTAGCCTTGACTTAAAAGAGCAAGATTTGAGCAGCCTGAGGTGCAGTTTCTGTCACGTCTTTCGTTTTGTTTCATAAGTCACCGAGAAAACACAAGGCCTTCCGAGAGCCTTTTTGTAAGGCTCACATTTGTATGTGTTAGGGTGACTTTTTTCCTGAAGTCCACCTACCCAAAAAAGCTTTAAATGGTCACACTAGGCAAAAGGGTCGCCGAATCTTTCCAAGTCCAACTTTGACATTTTGACAAGCCGGCCTATGGGGCTTGTCTCGTGTATACAGTGAAACCCCGCTACTTCGCGGTTCAACTTTCGCGGGTTCAGTGCTTCGCGGGTCTAAAAAATATTTGGGGGCATTGTAGTTTCGCTGAGCGGCACGAGGGGGCGCTGGAGCGGTTAGACGGCCGGCGTGCGCCGAAGAGGAGAGTGGACGAAGAAGAGAGTGGACGAAGAAGAGCACGTTCCCCCGGACACGATTGGTGGCGACGTTTTGCGCGGTTCGGACCGTACCAGAGCTCCGGCCGGCGTGCGTGGCAGTTAAGCCGTAGAGGAGCACCTTCGGTGCCAAGCGGCCCCTAAGTTTAACCGAATGGAAGCTCCGGAGGAGGAGGGCATGCTCGCGTCACAGTTAAGCCGAAGGGGAGCACCTTCCCCGAGCACGGGCGGTGCCAAGCGGCCCCTAAATTTAACCGAATGGAAGCTCCGGGGGAGGAGGGCAGGCGTGTGTCACAGTTAAGCCGAATAGGACCACCTTCCGCCCGGGGCACGGGCGGGGCGAAATGAAACCGAGTTCAACCGAACGGAGACACACTTCGGGTGAGCAGGTCCGGCGTGCGTGACAATCAAGCCGAAGAGGAGCACCTCTTCCGCCCGGGCACCGGCGGAGCGCGAGGCTGTCAGTTATGAATGAATAAATAAATGAAGAATGCCACCTTTCATTTCACTGTCATGATCCGTGCCTGTCATGCCGCGTGTGTTTTTGTTTTTTCAGCTCTGTGGGCGTTCCTCCAGCGATCGTCTCGCGCCATGCCGTCAGCTGCTGCGAGACGCGCTGATTACACTCACTATATAATCCACCTACACTGACTACCTGGCGTCGGATTGTTATCCTACTTGCTCATGCTCCCGTACTTCGATCGTTATCTTGTTCAAGTGTTTCTTGTTGTCGCGTTTTTCTTTCATTTCGTTATCAGCTACAGCTCGGCTCGTTTTCTGTTCTCTTTTTCTGTCGATGATTGGTCTCCTCTTATCCTTCCGTGGTAAGCAATCTTCGTTAGTCATTCCTTGCCTTTTGCAAGCGTTTTTCGTTCTATAGTTATTCCCTTTTCCTGGTGCGAGTGTTCCACCAGCGCTTTACGTTCTTTCCGCCGATAGATTGGTATTATATATATCATAGCCGATAGACCCTCATAGTCCTAGATTGTAAATGGATACTGACTATATTGTGATTATAATAAATATCTTTGTATCACCACCTTTTTTCCCGTGTCTGTGTTTGGAGAGTCCTGCTCAATCCTCCAGCTCTGCTGGAGGATCATAACATTCACAGGGCACACCGGACGGCGTACCAGCAGGTAAAAGTCGAAGTATTTAAATAAATACAAAAAGAAGTAATTGAATAAATACAAAAATAATGGCTGGGGAATAAAAAAAATAAGTTATAATAATAATTTGTTTTTTGTTGTTATAACATGAATTTCACTCTCTCTCTCTCTACCCATATATATATATAAAAATATATATATATATTTTTTTAAGCATTTTTGAAGGTGTGACGCTACTTCGCGGATTTTTAGTTATCGCGGGTGGTCTCGGTCCCCATTAACCGCGATAACCGGGGGTTTACTGTATTTATCTAAAATAGACACACAAGGGCTGGCCCACTTGCACCTCCATACCGTGGTATCTCGACCTGGACAGAATTAAAGTGTTAACGTGTTTGCCCACCCACGGTTGAATGGACAGTGCGCGACCACGACAAGGTCAGAGGACAGTCCATAGAGTTGACCTAATCTTAAGGGCTGTCTCTGTAAGTAGTGATGGGTAAATGAAGCTTCAAATCTGCTTCATTAACCAGTTGTAGTATTTTTGGACTCCAGCAGATAGCGCTGTCTGGTCAACATTGGGCTGAAAGCACACTGACTTGGCATTTTTTAAACCCATTATTTAAACCTGTTGGAGTTGAGTCACCATGGAAATGAGAATTAGTGAGTAAATCAACCTTTAAAAGCCAAACTTACTCCAATGCATGTTAGTTTTTTTGTACTCAAGAAGAAAAGGGTCAAATAAAGACTCAACAACTGATTAGAGTTCCGATATTTAGTTTCTTCAATTTCTGGAGTTCAGGAAATAGTACAAAGACAGATATCTGGGCGGCTTTTTCTTAATCTCACGAGAAACTGCACTCGGGTGAGCACAGTCAAAAAATGCGCCCCATCTTTCAGCCCAGCTTCAGTTTTTATAGGAGTTTTTTATGTCAAGGGTAATGTAGGTTGAATCGGTCGTCCTCGCTCCCTCCCACGGCACGGGTCCACGTCCAAGGGAAGGTCCTCCCCAGGTAAGTCATCGTCTGGATAGTTGATTCCCGTCTGGTCCCCAAGGCTGGCACGCCAAGGCTGGCCTTCTCCGGCGGGCAGTCTCTCCGTCTCTCTCACCGCTGGCATTCCTCTGTAATCTTGTCGGTGTGTATGTATATGCAGGTCTACGTGTATGTGTGTGTGTATGTGCAAGTGTGTATGTGCGTGTGCTCCGATCTCCAATTGTTATGTCTTTCGGAATGTGTTTTTTGTGATAGCGTCTGTGTGAGTCCTCCAGTGCCCAATTTGGTATGTTTGCATCTCTACAGCCAATGTGGAGAATGTGCTTCGTCGTCTTTGTCCATGAAGTGCTGTGAATGTGAGGGCAGTTCATGGAAATGCTATGTGCGCGAATTTGTTCTCACTACTGAGAATTTCAATAAAGTTCACACATTTAAACTAAGTACTATAAATTTAGCATATGGGAATAATATAATAAATCAGTAAACATCAGGACTCCAATCCCAGTCATTCTTGTGACCCGTGCTTCTAGTTTCATTTGATAAATGCTTCTTGTTTCATCAATGTTTAAAATATTCAGTAAATATGAACCTGCTAACTTTAATAATCAACATTCTGTCCTGTATGTGTTTAAAATAATGCCAGTAATTGTAATACAATCCTTCAGGCCCTTGACAGGGAAAAGGTGAAATCACTTCCACTTCCCTATCACTTATCTTTTTTTTTTTTTTTTTTTTTTCATTACCTGAATTTTGCTGCGTGTGTACTGTAACATGAAACAAAGGGGAGGATGGAGGACAAAATCATTTTGGGGCAGGAATGGACTAATTGCATTTCCGTTAGTTTCAATGAAAAATATGACGTAAAATTATAATATTTCAAGTTACAAACAGGCTCATGCAAACAATTAAGTTCATAAGTATAAGTTCCACTGAATAAAGTTCAGCCACATTTTCGCTCAGCGCCCATACGCATGGTCACATGTACCAATTTGTTCTTTGATTGTTCAGAAGCTTCTTTGGGTCAACAGGCGAGCAATAAGTGGACTATTTAGAACTAGATTCAAGAACGACTTTTGTGCTCAAAATTCCTTGTTTCCTGCTTGTAATTGTGGCACAAATATATCGCCAAACTGTAGCTTCTGTCAACAAGACAAAGAATGCTTGGGGCCAGGGTTTGTGGCCTGAATTTTTTTTCCCATCAGAAATTTGACCAAACATTTTTGATTTATATTGATTGTGTCTATCGCAAAATATATTGATATTGAATTCTTGCCCTGTTCAACTTGAGCGTAACGAGTAACAAGTCCCCACGAGTTGTTACAAGGAGTGTGGAGGCTCTTGCCCTACCACATGAGTTATTTTGGCTGAAACCATAA
The DNA here is from genome assembly GCF_059441095.1 of Idiotropiscis lumnitzeri. NCBI lineage: Eukaryota > Metazoa > Chordata > Actinopteri > Syngnathiformes > Syngnathidae > Idiotropiscis > Idiotropiscis lumnitzeri. The sequence continues at coordinate 588,388 of NC_142394.1, read as the reverse complement.
CTGTTACAAAGCGCTTTCCATATGGAGTAATATAAATTAGATGGAAATTAGAACACAAATTAAAACACATAATTATGAAATGGATTATCATCTATCCATTATCCAACCCTCTTATCCTCATGAGGCTCGCAGGAGAAGGTTTTGGAGTGTAGCCAATTGTCTGAGAGACAAGATCCAGCCAGACCACATCACCATGTCTGCTGTGTATCAAGCAGATCAGCAGGGGGTCCCAACAAAGTAATTTGGCAAGGACTTGCCAGACACTAAACTGACTCCTGATAAGGGACACTCTTCGGCACCGAGAGGACTTCAGCAGACACTGGTTGTGTATTAGAGTTGCTATCAACGCAGACCGTTTGGCATCTGCCAAACCTGTGACAGCGGGGGGAGGGGTCATCTTCCACCAACTTGGCTGGGTGGCCAAAGACTGATCCCAAGAGGTCCACATAAAAACTGCTGCTACATGTTTCTGTGCAGAATAATCTACCAAAACTACATTGAAATTTAATATATTTGAATGTGTGTGTGCCTGTGTATCATTTACTGCGCTTATCATGCTAACTCTGCATTGATGAATCTGTTAGGTCATGATAAAAACTATTTTTCTGGTCAGGTCATCATCGTAATGCAGTGATTTTCAAATAGTGGGGTGGACCCCCCCTGAGGGGGCGCAGTCCGATGCTGAGGGGGGCGCGTGTGACCCTGGGGTACATGCTTTTTTTCCGCCGTATAGTACAGCTAAACGATCATTTTGGGACCGCAACGCAAATTTGAGATAGTCAACGATGCCGTTTGTGCCCCGAGTTTACGCAGTTGGTCACGCAGTACTGATTAAAAAAAAAAAAGCATCACCCTGCCAACCGTTGTCCCGGAAGTAATTTCTCTACTTGAATGCTAGCCGCCAAGCTATCTTGCGTAGCAGCAGTATGAGCTTTATTTCTACTATATCTACTTCTGCGTCGCAGCATTATGAGCATTATTTCTACTATGTCTAAGCCCGTACATAGCAGCAGCAACAAGCTGCGTGATGACAAATAAACAACCTCACTATCAAGTAGCCTTCTAAACGAGGGGGCGCTAATCGTCCTAATCGCTAAAATGAATTACAGAGTAATAAGTGCTTCGATGTGTACGCTCGACTTTTAACAGAAGTCTGACTCGAACCGCCTTTGCCCGGAGAGCCGCAGGCTCTGAACAGAAATGTTGTATTGCGATCATTACTTATCGAAACATAAAATAAGACGACGGCTACGTTAGCAATTTAGCAGACGCTCTCAGACCGGAACACGGAAACGGATGACGTCATCACGACAAAGAGGTTCTATGTCAAACGTGTTGGAATTTAGTTTTAAATCAATGTTAGAATTTAATTTTAAATCAATGTAAACTCAAATTAGCAATCTGACTCCAATTTGTGACCTTACCCAACTCTCACTCATCCAACAATATGCGCGCTGTTGGAATTTAACTTTATATCAATGTTAGAATTTAATTTTAACCCAATGTAAACTCAAATTAGTAATCTGACTCCAATTTGCGACCTTACCCAACTCTCACTCATCCAACAATATGCGCGCTCGTTCTGCAATAGAAAGGTATCAGGAAGCCGGCATTTTCACACACAAGTGGATTTATTCCCAATACTCAGATTTTCTACATGGCACCTGGGTCTCGGGTCCCTCTCAATACAACTCTACACCTCTCTTGCCACCAGCGAATGTACTACCCGAGTTGCCCAGTAATGGTTCATACTATACAATATGCAAATGGAACAGAGACAAAGGCATCCTGGCATGATTCTATTGGCTATGTGTATCCTGCAGTTAACTTTAGCTTGCTCTCATTGGTCTTTCTCCTCCCGCCGAATCCCGTGGTTGTTCTTGGTTCATCTCGGCTTTCCCCTTTGTTCTGTTTAGATTGACTGCCATGATTACATTATCCTTTAGCGCTCGTTCTGCAATAGAAAGGTATCAGGAAGCCGGCATTTTCACGCACGAATGGATTTATTCCTAATACACAGATTATTATTGATTACATGTGCACCTGGGTCTCGGGTCCCTCTCAATACAACTCTGTACGCCTCTCTTGCCACCAGCAGACGTACTCTACATCCGAGTTGCCCAGTAATGATTCATACTATACAATATGCAAATGGCACAGCAACAAAGGCATCCTGGCATGATTCTATTGGCTATGTGTCTACTGCAGTTAACTTTAGCTTGCTCTTATTGGTCTTTCTTCCCCTGAAGAATCACGTGGTGGCTCCTCCTTGTTGTGGCTTGAGTTATCTCATCTCCGCCCTCTCCTTGCGGTTATCACCGTCTGTCCTAAAACATTCCATTCTTGCACATGCTTGCACCACATACCCAGTTCCGCTCCACCAGTCACACGCTCAGCACTTTACAGTCTCACACTTTCATACACAGGATGCAGCAACATCTAATGAACTACGTTAAGCTCAAACTCCTATATTCCTTTAAACGTATAGTAAATATTTATCATCTCATCAATATTTGCACCACAGAGTGTACTGAGTTTCGAGATCCTCACAATAATAGTCCTCAAAATTATATTTCTTACCAATTTAGCTTTGTTGAGGGACATTTTATTGACACAATCTAACATCATACAAAGGAAATGTACATTAGTACTGTTGGAATTTCTAACTTTAACTCATTAAATACCAGCCATTTTCACTGGAGCAACCCGCTCAATCCCAGCGTTTTCCTGGGTTTTGACTAATATTGCAAGGCCCGCAGAATATTGTATTCTAATGCTATATAGACATGGAGCACACCAAAAGAAAGATGAGACTCTCTTCTTTCAACAGAAAAAAACGTTTGTTTCTATCTTTTTCCATTCTTGAGCAATTGCCATTTGAAAATAGCTAAATTTCATGAAAACTCCAATCCCTGGGGAAAAAACGGAGAAAATGAGCTTTTTGTAAACTGATGCATTTTGACCATAATTTGAACGTTGACACTATTCTTTATGGCTTTTATGACACCTCTAACATCTAAATAATGCATGCCTTCTATAAAATACCAAAAAAAAGCACAAAAAATATGTTTTTGATAACAAAATAAATGTATTTGCACATAACAGAAAACGACTGAACTGTTGAACTATGTACAAAAATGAAATACATCAGTGTCATACATACTTTTTTTTTGTGTGATATAAAATAAAACAGTTGCCTTGATGCAAGGGCACACAACATTTTTTCGATTTTCCTCGGTTGCCATTCAGTGTGTGTGACGCCATCCGGAACCACTGCTTCCTGATGCACAACCTGTAAATATAAACAATTGGAAATATATATTTATTGCTGCATTTTATTGCTGGCGTGTGAAGTTTCATATTATAATTTACCTTTCTTTGCACCAACAAGACGAGGAGGAACCTTCTTGCCGCGGGATGCACAATCTGTGAATTGTAGAAAGTTTGTATGATTACTACACCATTCAGTATTGCTTCCTCGTCGGGGAGGAGTCACGCTTGCTTGAAGTGCACATTCGCTCGCATACTTCCTAGTCGGAGTTGAGCTATGCTCGCGTCTAACTACACATTCACGCAACATATTCTTCCCGCAAGATGCATGATATGTAAAATAAGTGGATATAAGGGCTAACCACATGTTCAATTGTAACTTGCGAGCGTTTATTTCCCTGTTCGGGAGGAGTTATGCTTGCTTGGATGCGCACATTCGCTCGCTCACTTCCTATGCTCGCGTCTAACTACACATTTACGCGACATATTCTGCGCGCAAGATGCGTGATATGTACAATAGATGCATGATGGCTAAACACATGTTCAATTGTAACTTGCGAGCGTTTACTTCCTCGTCGGCGAGGACTTATGCTCGCGTGTAATTGTGCAAGAGGCGGCCGGACGAGGAAGTCAGCGAGCAAGCTCGCGTCTAACTGCACATTGACGCGACATTTTCTGTCCGCAAGATGCATGATATGTACAATAAAAGCATTAGGGCTAAAACCACATGTTCAATAGTAACTTGTGAGCGCTTACCTCCTCGTTCGGGGGGGATCTGGTGAGGACTCTCGGCTGCTTTGGCTATTGTCCGAAGGCAGGCGATGCAGGCCGCAAGGCACGCGCAGCCTCTTTAGAAGCCTCTTTGTTGTGACGACGATGAAGCGTCATCCTCTCAACCAAAGCGTCTCCAAAGCCTTGATGCTTTTAGGAAGCTTTTTTTTACAAAAAAACATTCCTCGATCGTCATTTGCTTGGAGGATTTCATTGCTAACGCTACTAATGCGACTGCTGCTACCCACGCTGCTCTCCACGCTTATAAGTCTACCCCAGGATCCCGCCCCCCCATTTGTACCTCTGGCGCAGATTCAAGGCGAATTTTCTGCACCTCTGCCCCCTGCTGGGTGATTTTTACATGATTCACAATGCGGACAAGGCTGATTCTCAGTCAGAGGTTGCATCAGACCCTTATGTACACTATGACGCAAAAAAAACAAAAAACGTATTTATACGTCTTTGGTAGAGGGCGCCATTGCTTTAAAAGACGTATTTATACGTCCAAGGGAGTAAATGAGTTAAATGTACCAAAAGTTCGAATTAATTATCTGACTCCATTAATGGTTAACCAAACACGACCTACATTCATCCAACAATTATGCGCGCTCGTTTTTGAGAGAAAGATGACCAGGAAGCCGGCAACTTCACACGGGAGTGGATTTATTCCTAACAGGAAATCTAATACAAATCTGGGGCTCGGGTCCCTACCATTACAGCTCTGCGCGTCCCTGTACCCAACAGAGGACGACGCCCCCCCGAGTTGCCCAGGATCATTTATACATTTCAGCAAACAAAGCAAAGATATCCTACTATTGGCTATGTGTCATCTGCAGTTAACTTTAGCTTTCTCTTAGTGGACGTCTTTTGCCCGCAGGATGACGTGTCGGCTCGTCCAATCTCACACAGCAGCGCCTTGATGTCGGGGAGGCCCTGCGTCAGTACCCCCGTTATCAGAAGTGCGGCTCGTCCTGGACAAAAAATATCTGCCACATACGCATTTCACACAGCCTGCCCAGACCTTCCACTGCACATCGAATCAAAGCACAATCAGCAAATATCTTTCTTGCATTAAACTGAATACATGTAATTTGTAGTCAATCATATAAAATCCTTTATAGTCAAATGTATAAAATCCTTTAGTACAAAATGAAAAAAAAAATGGTGGCGGGGTGGGGAGGTGCCCGAACTGTTTTCTTCTTGGTAGGGGGGGGGGGGGGCGTGACGGAAAATAATTGAGAGGCGGTCATAATGTAACAGTATAGATAATGTCCAAAGTTATAGTCTTAATTGCCTGGACTTCGGATTTGGTTCAAAATTAGATGTTTCAGACGAGGCATGAGATTTGATGCAAGTTAAAAATTGAAATGCACAAAAAGTTTTGAAAGAACAATTAAATAGACTTAAATTTCAGTAATAAATTTGAGCCTCATTTGAAATCTGAAGCTGAGGTGGGGCGGATATTTCGCAAGTCGACCTGTCCTCAGCAGATACAAGGCCTCGCCATTGTCTTTGTTGCTCTCCCTCTTCACCCCAAGACGCTCTACCCCAAGAATCTCGCTCTCTTCATCCCAACTCTTCAAGATCGCGACCCAGAGAACAAACTCTGGAGAGTGTTTTGGCTCCCAAATTTTATTTCTGTAAATCTTCGGTGACTGTGGAGTGGCAACCATCTTGATTATACCCACAACCATGCACATAGCAGGTGAACCCGTGAAAATCCAGCCTTTGTGAACGCAGGCTGAGGCCACGAGCCCGCCTCGCTCCCTCCTTGATCGCACAAGGTCACGTGAGACCCCACCAAGCTTTGCCTGCTTCCAACTGCCACATTTCTTCTTCTTTGGTTGGTACTTTTCTCTCTCTTTTTTTTTTTTACTTCTCATCACATCTGCTCAACAAGCGAGACCCTGCTGAACAGATGTAAGTGACAACATAAGCAGCTCTCTTTGCTTTTGGTTGGTGCATACAAATCTGTAAGTAAATGCTAGCAAACTTTGTGCATTCCATAGTCACACTGGCATTTGAGTCATCACTACACTGAGGTAAACCATGTACTGGTTGCCTGCCAATCATAGGGCACACGTAGATGAACAACCGTTCACTCTCACAATCACACCTAGGGACAAACTTGAGTGTTCAATAAAACTACTATGCATGTTTTTGGAATGCGGGAGGAAACTGAAGTACCCGGAGAAAATCCACCCAGGCACAGGGTGAACATGCAAACTCCACACAGAAAGGCCGGAGCCTGAATCAACTGTGAGGCGGACGTGCCAACCAGCACCCACCTTGCAGCCCTACACCAAATTATGAATTAATTATTAATAAATTTGATATATCACATTGTTAGCTTTACCTGCTGAAATGATGCTTCACGTGAGCTGTGGGGCGCTCTGTCTTTGCTGCTAGCGTTTGCAATCTTCTTGACGCATGCACGGACGGGTTGAGGAATCGCGGCTAGATTACTTCCCTGTGACCTGCCTGTAGCCGATATTGACATCTCAATTTGCACATTGTGATTTGTACTCACAGAAGGCAACCCACGAACGGGATTCATGTGCACACCTGGCAAGTCTAGTGGCGTGAATACAATAAAATTCAAAACAACTTTTTTTAAGATTCATAGTCGTATTGTACTTTGACATTGTAAGGTTTTTGATTTGTACTCCAGAAAATAATTCAAACCGACAATTTTGATTCGACAGTCATAAAAAAAATATTCAAACCAACTGAAATTTGATTCATCCCAGTAAAAAAAAAAACTCACACTCGAAGAATTTGGATTTTTCCTCACAGGGAAACACACAAATTATTACAGATACAAATCCTTAATCTCGCACATATCTTTTTGACAGTTATGATACTCCATAGAATGAAATCTTAAAAATGTCATCTGAATTATTCATTTTTTTTAGATTAATTCAACCATGATTTTAAAAGATTTTAAGAACCATGAAATATGGGAAACATATTGTCACGTGAGGAGTGGGGTTTGGACCCAGAAGCAGACAGGGAGACGATAGTGGCAATGTAAAAGTCTTTATATACAAAAATGTCAAGTAATAACAAGCAGGCCTGGATTCAGAACACATGGAAGATTGTTGACATCCTCACACGAAGAAAGCTTGACGTACTGACGACGTGTCACTGAGTAACTCTATCTTAAATACTCCAAGCATCAAACCTATATGACATCATAAAAGAACAGAACATAGCAACCGTGTAGCAACAGATACATTTAGACATGTCACAACACTTATTTTCATATTATTGCAATTTAATGATCAAAACACAAAAAGTGGATAATGTGCCAATGTACATTTCTTTCTTTCTTTATTTTTAATGTGCAATGTTAATTGAACCAACTTTATTGCAGATAACATACACAACACTTAAATAAGAATGAGCATAATATGGTCCTTAAGTGCAACACAGAATATAAAACGCAAATTGCCAATTTGTCAGGCAAAATGAATGCGGTATAATGTAATGCGCTGCAATAAATCTTGCCTTCATGAGGCTTGTAATGATGAGCTCATTATTGCCTCTCTCTGAGTGAGGTGTTATTTTAATGATCATTTTAGAGGCTGTTAATTGTGGTGCTATCCAACTGCGGGGTTACAGGTTAGAGATGTTCGCACAGCAAGACACTAGAACACAAATTGCTCCTTATGACCCTTCCACCATTAATATTCTAATGCATGTTAAAAATGACCAAATAGTTGAATTTTATCTCAGAGGATTAGCAGCACAAATTTATTGGTGCATAATGTTAATCATTTTGATGCAGCTTTTTCTTGTGCTGACATTTTTCTTTTCTTTCTCTCTTACACCTATGATTAACACAGTCATGTGTATGAAGGTTATGCTTAACCCAAGATAACATTAAAAAAAAATCTTGCTAAGAAGAGCAACTAAGAAGCTTGAAATAAAATAACATTGTGAACAATGTCAAACTCCAGTCCTCGAGGGCCGTTGTCCTGCATGTTTTCCATCTCTCCCAGCTGCAACCCACCTGATTCAAATGAGCAGGATACTTATCAGGCTTCTTCAGAGCTTGCTGATGAGCTGATCATTTGAATCAGGTGGGTTGCAGCCGGGAGAGATTGAAAGCATGCAGGAAAGCGGCCCTCCAGGACTGGATCTTGACACCCCTGAATGCATCCCACTGGATCATCTTGGAAAATGGAAACGTAGTTCACTCAGTATCTTGTGAATGGCATTGAATCTATTCAAACAAGGAGAAGCTCAGAGAAGTACGCTGGGGCGAGGCCATTTAAAGCTTTGAAGACGAACAGAAGTATTATGTCATTATCCACACCGCTTATCCTGTACAGGGTCGCGGGAGGGTGCTGGAGCCAATCCCAGCTGACTACGGGCGAAAGGCGCACTACACCCTGAACTAGTCGCCAGCCAGTCTCAGGGCAGACATAGACACCGTCACTGAGTGGGAACTGAACCCACGCTGCCCGCACACAACTCGGGCGAGTGTACCACTACACCATCAGTGCGAACAGAAGTATCTTAAAGTGAACTCTAAAGTGCACTAGGATCCAGTGAAGAGAGGCCAAGATTGGGGTTATGTGATCCGTCTTCCGAGCTCCAGTTAAAAGACGAGCAGCAGTGTTTTGGACCAGTTGGAGGCGCTTCAGCGAGGACTGGCTGACTCCAAAGTAGTGCATTACAGTAATTTAGCCTAGATGTAACGAATGCATGGGTTCATGTTTCTAAGTGCTGCTAGGAAAGAAAGGGCTTCACTTTAGCCAGCTGCCTAAGATGAAAGAAGCGGGATCGAACAACAGCACTAATTTACCTGATCTAATTTAAAAGCACTGTCCAATTTAAAACCCAAGTTCGAGACTGTTGGCTTTAGACAAGAGGTCAGGGGCCCGAGGTCAACAGGGTTGAGAGTAGAAGGGCCACTGGCACCGGACACCATAACTTCTGTCTTCTTTTCGTTGAAATTCAAGAAATTAAGTGACTTTGATTTCCTCTAGTACAACGAAAACAGCAAGGGCCACAAAACAGGACCATGTGGAACATCATCCAACAAATTTAAGTGTAAAAATGCTAAATAAAGTGCCAAGCTGTGAGAGGAAGGTGATCTCCAAGTCCGGGTGCGGACGATTACCACGAAATGTTGGCTGCTAACTATATGAAAGTTTTTATTTTTATCTTAAAATTGGCTTACCTTAACTAAATTCCGTATTTTAGCCAAAGATACAATCCTGGTGGATTAATGCACTTTAAAAACCTCAAAGAAGAAGCACTGTCACAGGAAGTAATCATGGTTTAACTTTCGCCTTGCACAATAACATTAACAAGGACTACTGTATAAAAGCCATACCGCTACCTACTTTACAGGAAGCACAAAGTCTTTCCATATATAGCCAATGGAAGTAACCCTGCAGTATTAAGCCTCGCAAACAAAAACGATACAGGCGGGTCATGTCAGCAAAACGGGCATCTGTCGGACTGAGAAGTCAATCTACTTGTGTGCGGCTAACATCAGCCATTTGGCCTATTTTGCTGGGTGATAAATGAGTCACTCTTTAGCCTTCATCTTGAAGCACATTGTTTGACACACCAGGTTTAAACTATTAATAGAGGCAATTATGATCAATCTTAAAGGCTATCAATTATTTGCGGAAATTAGCTATCCGTGGTAAGCCTCTGTCCCAATCCCTAGCAAGTAGCGGGTTTCCACCGTACGCCATTATTACCACAAAACTGGGTACACGACACATTGTAATGCATTCTAAAGGAATGCATTAGAATAGTATAAAAAATCTTATTATTATAAGTTATGCACAGTATGAACGCTGCAAGAGAGGTAATAATTCCATGTTCTTTTGGGGGTTTTTTGGAGCAATGTGACTCAAATTTTTACCGCAATACAATACAATTCTCTGAAACATGATTGTGCCACGAATAATCCAAAATGACTACTTTTAAACAAAATAACACAGTAAATGCCAACTAGTGTTATGCAGACTCCAGCATTGAGTCCAACCTGAGCAGAAAATCCCTCCAAGAAATTTGGGGGGGATTCCAAAATACCTTGTTGGTATTCACTGCCATGTATGTGTTTAAAAATGGTAAGGGTTTGCGTTTTCTAAATGTTACATTCTTCTGGCGATTCCTGTTTGGACACAGGTGTGCTTCATTTAGCACTCCATAGAAGAGCCACAAATCTATAAATGCAAGGACACCTCTGTTGATAGTATTCCAGGATCGCTACTTAATCAAAGAGTATTTCAGAACGAAAACTGTAGTTGGGTGATTACTCTTTTAAAGGCCTTCAAGGTTAAATACACATTTGTACCTAAAGTCATAGTATCCCTCTGTCTTTTTTCCTAATATGTGTCCGGGTAATGGGGAGATGGTAAAGTCAGATGATGTGACAGAGGACAACCTTGACACCAAAACACCCTGTGAGGCACAATGAGCTAATGAGCGCTTGGGAAATGCGGCAAGGAACAAGACGGCCTGGTCATATCCCAATGCATGAGCAAACTGTGTGGATGCTGCGCAGTTAACAGACAAGTGTGTGGTACTTTGGCATGTTTTGGTTTGGTCAAAAAATATACTGTTTATTATTATGCTCATGGTTGTCAAATATCTAAACAGAAAAAAATGCAATCCTACTGAATGTCATCTTGAGCTCAGTTGATTCTGACGTCCTGCTTGACCCCTGACTTTTGATTTTCAAATGGTTGGATTCAATTTCCATTATTTCCTATTCACCAGTGGTGGGGGGTCAAGGCCTTCTCTGCTGGCCTAACATAATCAAGAGATCATGATCATATTCTTCGCATATTATCATATTATCTCCTAGTGTTGTATTTTTAGTGAGAGTTTTTATCCAATCAGAATTCATCCAGCTCGTGTTGCCAGACAAATTTCATAATACCAGTAGCACGCACTATTTGTCCGAGGCCTTCAGATACAATTATGCAGGCATCTGTTCTGTCAAAGTCAATGAGCTTTCAGAATTGACAGACAGTTGCGATAGCCAATCAGATCACGAATTTGTTACAGTGAGCCTTCTCGCTGGCCTTACGATGAAGTTGATGAACGAGTTTTGTGATTGAATACTCACTCGTGAGGGAGCAGCGCTATGCAGAATCAACACACCCGAAAATCGTACCTGGCGCTCGTTCGAAAATGTGCAATATATTCTTGCTTTTTTTTTTTTAAACCACAATGGCCAAAGGAGGGAAAAGCCTGGATTTAATTGCAGATACACTTGCAAGGCCATTTTCTAGACGGATCTTTCAAGAGGAGCTAGGTCATCCAACACTCACTCAGTACTGTGTAAATGTGTTTCTGTATATTGTTTTTCCAGCCGTGGTGTCATGAATGATGGTATTATGAGGGGGATTCATTCAAGTAGGACAAGTAAGACTTCACTGAAGGCCTACGTGTGAAATGCACAGCCCGCAACTGCTAAACACAAATGTGTTTCAAGTTCAGATTCTCTTTTATCGTAAAGCATGTTTTTGAAGTGGAATTATAACATTTTTAACTTCCATACATTTACACTTTATTCCAAGTTATTATGAAAATGAACCAACCGTCACTAAGGAGAGGACGATGGCGTTGACTGTACGCCGTTTCTCCATACCCGTAGGATCTAGAATAAAAAAACAAACAAAAAAAACACAAATTTCCACCTTCTGCCAGCTATGTTTTGAATCTTCCCTTTGATTGTGTTTTTGATATTGCACAAACCCTGAAAATCATCTCGAGCAAGCCAGGTGCCCTTTAAGCCAGGGATAGTGGCACTAAAATTTAGCTTGTTGCTAAAATTTACCTTGATGCAGACTGACCAGCTTCGCATGATATCTGCCTTTGAATGGAATTCCGAGGGTGCACTGCCGTCGCTATTCAGATATAGTGATACACATAGATGGGCATTTTTCCCTATTTTGCCGGTTCGTCCGTGACCTGGGCATCCTTCCGTCATCATCCCTCTGTCCTTATTCATCAAATAATCCATCCTGCATTCTTTTAAAGCACGTCTGTTCTTATTCAAAACTCTAGTAAGAACTACATCCAGCCAATTCCACAACCATCTCAAAAAAGCAATTGGTATGAAATGTTTTTGGCCCTCCCGCATCAGTCACCAATGACCTCCTGACTACTGCGCTACTTCTCTCCTTATCCTTCTTGATCACTCTGCTGTATTTGATGCAGTGGATCACCACATCTTCAAACACCGCTCCAACACAACGTTGGTATCTCTGGCACTGCCCTTCAATGGTGTCACTCATGCCTCACTGGCACAGCACACGTCACACGCCACATTGCTGTCCCAGGCTAAGCCTGTAACACACCGCTGCTTGCAAAGTGTTGCACATGGAGCAAAAATTTACCATACAACAAAGTCAGTTAAAATAAGAGATTGTCTACTTGCTACATGAAGTTTGTAGCCATCTAACCTTCTTGATGTTTGAGCAATCTATTGTGTATTCAAGTATATTTTCCTAACCTTTTCTCCAACCTGAGATCACCAACCGACTTAATTAATTCCTTGCACTACGCACAGCCAACCGGCCTGCCTGCCTGCAATCTGCTTGACCTCCACACCAGAAACCCGCTTACCTTCAAACCCCAATCTATCAACAATTCACTGGACATTCAAATAAACCTGCAGACTACAATCCTTATTTCTCTGTCTCTGCATTTGAGTCTCACTCTCGTCCTTCTACATTCCCTGACAGCACAATCTGGCCACTGTTATGGACCCAGCAGATCTTTCTGGATTTTATCACACCCGCTTGAGTCCTCAGGACTTGGCATCTGGCTTGAAGGACCAATTTAATATCAGTTTCTGAAGCATTTTCTGAAAAACAGACAATAAAGGAAAGACAAGAGAATTTATCTTTTTCACTCGCGAGGAGAACAAACGGAGATGTGACCAGTTACAATCTCCAAACCTATTCTGAGGCACACTCCGTGGACCTTTTTTTTATTGGGGAAGTTCTTAGGTATACAATGTTTTCTGCGCTCAGGAATTAAGGTGGGGAAGCAGCTGCAACATGTAAAAACATTCCAGACTCGAAAGGAAAACAGACAATAGCGGCAGTCGTAAACTGATAATAGAGGCAGGCGTCAACTTTTAGTGCCCATGCAAGCACTAAAAGTTTCAGTCCATTAAATTCAGTAGAGTGACCCAGACACACTTACTTTGTTGCTGCAGTTGTGATCTGCAGTGTCCTTCTGCATTCCGCTTCACCTGAGAAAGGTCGCTTTCTCATCCACATCGTTCAAACACAGTCACACTGTGGAACAATTGCTTTGCATAACTAAAATAAAATTTAATCTAACGCCAATCAACCTACCATGCATGTTTTTGTAATTCGGGAGGAAACCGGAGAACCCAGAGAAATCCCACGGAAATCCCAAACTCCACACAGAAAGGCCAGAGCTGCAATCAAAGCCTGCAGCTCTGTATCGTGAGGCCATCGTTCAAAACAGTCGACCACTGTGCCGCCCTGATTTTATTATAGTTTATAATGATACTAACATTATGTCATGATTAATGTATTATTAGATTATTGAGAAGAAGGCACATGAAAAAAAAAACTGGTAGAAAACACACATACTTGTCGTTTCAGTATTTCTTTGTTTTGACTCATCGTCCCTCCGCGTCCCTGGCCCCGATCCTCTCTTGTGAACATGTATTATAATTAGTGCTGTCAAGTGATTTATTTTTTTAACTAATTAATCACAAAAAATTCCATGATTAATTGTGATTAATCACATTTTTCAACTACTATTTTTTGCGAAGCTTATAACAGATATTTACTTGAATAATATCTTGGAATTGATTCAAAATCACCAAATATGAAGTATATTTAATTCAAAGACTGTTCTAATATCTTTCTTGGATTCTTGAATACGATCTAAATGAAGACATCTTTAAAGAAAAACAAACTGTTTTCCACAAAGTGCTGAAACCAGGATCATTGACGCAAACAGTTCGACTTGATGAGACAGCTCGTCTCCTGATTTAATGGTTGTTGTCATAGTCACTCATCCTGCTTCCTTGTTTTTTTCCCCGACACGGCCAATGAGGAGAATTAATTATTATTATTTATAATTATAATATTATAATATAATTAATTACTATTTGCTTTGCATTATTCTGGACCAATGACGGTTTTTCATGCAGTAACCAACAAAATACTTGCTAACCCTTGCTACTATGCAGCATATGTAAACATTGCATCATCGGATTCCCATGCAGTGTTATTTGTTTTTTTTTTTCATTCTCAAAAATATTGGACAAGCAATATTGCGGTAATACTGTCACCAAACATGCACAACAGGCTGCAAAGTTAATTTCGGGATTATTGGCATGCAGACATTAGAACTTTGCTTTTGATGCGCATTTTGCCAGGGTAATTGTGATGGACGAATTGGCCCTTCGCCACGGGGCAAATATAGGAAATCTTCATGATTACACTCCCTGTTTCAACTCGTCATTGGCGACATAGTGAACGGGGAGTGCAAACCCAAGTTGCTCTAATCTATATGTTTAATATGTACAAATGGTCTTTCAAATGTGACAATTTATGTGAACTACTAATTAGCAGGGCGGCACGGTGGACGACTGGTTAGCACGATGGCCTCACAGTGAGAGACAGCATCGGGCGTGGGTTCGATCCCGGCTCCGGCCATCCTGTGTGGAGTTTGCATGTTCTCCCCGTGCTTGTGTGGGTTTCCTCTGGGTACTCCGGTTTCCTCCCACATTCCAAATACATGCATGGCAGGCCGATTGAACACTCTAAATTGACCCTAGGTATGAGTGTGAGCGCGGATGGTTGTTTGTCTCTGTGTGCCCTGCAATTGGCTGGCAACCAGTTCAGGGTGTCCCCCGCCTACTCTCTGAAGATAGCTGGGATCGGCTCCAGCACCCCCCGCGACCCGAGTGAGAAGAAGCGGTACAGAAGATAGATGGATGGACTAATTAGCAGCAGTATTTTTAGATATCAGGTGTTTATAGAAGCGCCATGGTAGGCTATGAATGAGACATTGAGGCTTACCCCCTGCCGATCCTAAATGATATTTTGAAAACAACAGAGTGTAATGTCTTCCATGGTGCACAGCAGTACTCTCACGTTTATTTACAACTAAACCACAAACTGTATGGACGTTGTGACACACCGAAACAAGGCTCATGCCAGGGGTCCTCAAACTGTTTCCTGTGAGGGCCACGTAACTTTTCCTTTCTTTGATGGGTGCTGGGGGTCAGTTTGTAACAAAACAAAAAGTGTGACAATCACTGGTGTGCCTTAGCATATTTATGTATTGGTAGGCCAATCACAATAATGATAATAATGATACATTTTCGGGGAATATTTGCATCGAAATGCAGAACAACAAAATTAATAAAAAAGACTTGGGAGATGTTAATTTTTTTTAACAATATTAAACAAATACTAACTGATACACCAAATACAGCACTATCTGAAGTTTCGGAGTCAATTCCAAAAAATCATTTCTTTGTTTCCTTCCGTCTGCATTAATTTTCATTTTTTTAAAATTCTGTCAGGATCATTACAGGACGATTTTATATATATATATATATATATATATATATATATATATATATATATGTTTCAAAGAATAAATCAGATCTTAAAATTTGGTCCAAGACAGCCCTTCGATCAGACCTGGGCAAATTATGACTCATCACTCATATCACAAAGCATCACTGAATACATTCCATTCCAAAAGAATGTTAACTTGCATAATCTGTTTTTCTATGGAATTTCAATACTCATGCATGTATTTCGATTTTTCTGATTCTATTTGTGTCAACTCTCCTTGTCTTTTTGCACATTTTTCACAATATAAAGAAAGAATGTTTCCCATTCATCACCTTGCGCATGCCAAACTGCACGAGCCACTGGAGGATAGATTCCACTTGTCTTGGCATGCTTGCTGCTAAAACAACAATTTTGTGTCACTGCACTTGACATATGAATTGAACCCCACAAGACATGTTTTAAACTAACAAAAGTTCCTCACTGTGTGAAACATTTGGGCCTTGAAGCCCTACAAATTGTTGCAAAAAGGATGCTTTCAACAACAGAAAAAAATGCACTGTGTACTGGTTAGAATGTCCTGAGGGTGGGCTGAAAAAATAAACACATTGTCAGCCAGGAGCTTTGCTTTGATTTGTTTGTACCCACATCAAACAATGCAGCATTGAGAGAAATCCACCGGGACAAAAGAGCATTTCATCTCGCCGGATCCTTGAACGCTGTGTTGCGATGGGAGTCACAAATTGGAAACCATTTACCGATGTTGAACTGCCATCATTCTCCTGCCTCAGGATCCCAAGTCGCAGCTTCCTACTAGAAGTTCTATCTTTGTGTTACTTGCTTTTGTTTGAAGACTGCTATGGACAGAAACGATAAAGGAAGTGCTACATAAATCTTGAGCTCAGAGTTAAAAAAAAAAAAAAAAGACGTTTAAAATGCATCTGAAAGTTACAAAGCCCCTAAGTGACATGGGGGGGGGAAAAAAAGAAATTTGTTTCTCGTCCTGACGAGAAACTTTCTCATCCTAACCAGAAAGTTTCTCGTCCAAACCAGAAAGTTTCTCGTCTAAACCAGAAAGTTTCTCGTCCAAACCAGAAATGTTCTCATTTCGAAGAGAAAACTTTCTTGTCCCGACGAGAAAGTTTCCCGTCGGGGCAAGAAAGTTTCCCGTTAGGACGGGAAAGTTGAGAAACGTCTTTACCAACGAGCGCTACCTTATTTACCTGCGTGCGCTAGGTTTTTGCAAACTGCAGTCTATTTTTATCCTGATTCCAGTGCAGCGAGACAATGGCTGCAGAAGAGGACTTGCACTCTTTCCTCAAAACAAGGTCTATACCAAATAGTGTCATCGACCACTAAAAGAAGATAAAGTGAGGATAATTGTTAACTACTCAGGTTGCTTTCGTTATTGTAGCTGAATTCTAGCTTAAAATGCTTCACACATCTGGCGTTTGCATTTCTATACAGATTGACATCAACGTCATATGCGTTATGACAGATGAGGAGTTAGGACAATATATCACAAGTTACGGAGACCGACTTGCAATCAGAGCATTTTGTCGGCGGCGAACCGTGACAAACGAAAGTTCGGGAAGAAATGCAACTGTCAAGTCCGCACTCATGCAAAACATCAGAGAAAGGTTGGAGAAAGAACGAGAAACTACAACCAACGAGAGGACAGCACGCGGTGTTAGAAATAAAAATGCAATGAAAGTTACACGACGGGTTGAAATCGGGTGGCTCCACTTTCCGAACGTCTCTTTTTGTCAAATAAGAGCAAGGGGTGGAGGTGGAACACGGCACTTGTCTGTTTATAAATCAGTGACTATGGATGAACTAATGAGGACGGGCAAAGACTTGTTTTTTCCAAATGGACTTTCGTCAAAAGGACCGATTGACGACTTCCACTTTGATGTTCGTGACTATAGCCAGAAGTTGGTGCACCTTGACGTCACAGTGGGTCAGCTGTAGGAGGAAAGTAAACTAGGAATGCTGCGCATCTACATGACCTCCAAGGCAAAATCAATACTTCTCTCGGATGTATCGTCAGACTGCGAGCTCACAGTCGACAAGCCAAAGAAGGTACTGTAATCTAACATTCATTTATTTAGATCGCTATTAAGTTTGAAATTTGGGGCATGAGATAGGTTGTCAAGTGTTGTGGGCTAGTATGTGACAGTGGCGGTGCTATCTCGAATGGTACACTACGCCAGAACCCTCGAACCGCACACTCCCATCTTCCTTTTAATTAAGGCTATTGGGAGTGTGTACTGGCACAATCATGATCCTCTCCTTTTCATATAAAATAATAATAATAAAAGCACAGTTTTTTCAAGGCTATATGCTGTCCAATGCCCTCATTTTTCACATGACAATTACCACCTCTGAGCCTATTCCGAATTGTTGGTCACATAATAGATCCATAAATAATGCGATATGGCTCTCATCATATGTAATACCTGACAGATTTGCCGTTGTACACTGCACACTTCTTTTCCAATGTACTGTATTTTGTAGTTGAATTTATGCTGTACATTCATTGATGTCGTCAGTGCTTTTTGAGGATGTGTCAAATTTATTTGAAGCCTGCAAAAACATCTGCTAAAACGGGGGCAAAGGTCGAGTTGCAATTGGTCAAGATACAGTATGTAATTACACAGTAATTTGGTCCACTTCTCTCTTCACTAATATTTGGAAAAAAATGCTTTCATCCATGGGGTACGGGTGACAATTTGCTCATTTGCTAATGTCTTTACTAATGATGATGCAGAGACGAACCTTGAGAAAACGGCGTGGGAGACATCAGCCTATGAGGACTACAATTGATAATCAGGCGGATCACCAAGAGAGCTCCTCTGATTTAGGTTCAGCACCCAGTTGCTCAATACAGGTAAACCATGAAATAGTCGATACCGTAAAATGCAGGGTGTGAAATTCTTGCCAAAATGCTTGAACAATGCTTTTTAAAACTCAAACAACAATTGATCACATTACTTTACTGTAGTGGCATTTAAGTTAAATCTACATTTAAAGGTCTCAAAGATATGGCGCTCCAAAGGTGACATAAAAGAAAAAAAATACTTGTGTTCTCATGGAATAAACTTTCCGTTCAAGTTTTGCAAGAGGACAACCCCCACTTGCTCCTCCCTTTTATATCTCACCTTAAACGCAGCGGTGTCAAACTCATTTTTGTGGATGGGCCAGATCATACTTATGGTTTCCCTCAGAGGGCCGTTATGACGTTACCGCGTACTGAAACAAACTGATGGGTTAGCGAGTTTTGAAATCAGAAGCCAGGAAATAATTGTTCAACAATTTATTTTAAAGGGGGAGTATTGCTAACAAATGAACGACAATATCTCAGATCTCAATGTTGTTAAAAATGAAATAAATGTGTTAGAAACAGGAAGTTGACACACATGATTTCCCCTTCGCGGGCCACATAAAATCAGGTCGCGGGCCAGATCTGGCCCCCGGGCCTTGACTTTAACATTCTCTGTGCCCCGGTCACCTCTGGCAATCCTCGGACAACCACCTAATCTTTGGACTGCCTCCATGTAGTAGCCTCCAACGATTTTTGGGTCACTGCTGGTGGTGAACGCATTCATCCATATGATTTTCCGGGAAAACCCATCTATGCAGCCGTTGATACAGATACCAAATGGTTTCAGTTTGTCATACGAGTCAAAATGCCAAATGTAATTTGGTCCTTTTGCAAAATAGCTTCGGCGATGGAGACGTCGCCTCCTCCTGAGTTCTACACCTCTTGGGTCAAGTTCTTTTAAAATTAGGCGCACCTGTTCTTTCTTGACATGTAACCCATTCTCCTTGCATTTAGTATATATCCATCTGTAACCACAGAGCTGCCCCGATGTCTGTAAATGTTCTTGAATAAAATTAACAACACGATCCAAAGTGGTATATTCCTTTCGCCGAAGCAGATTGCAAGATTTCAAAATTTGTTTTAAATGTCTCTCAGACACAACATAATGGTGACGACTTTCCAGCAAAGCAGCAATGTCCTTGTAATAAAGTCCAAGATGAAAATATAACTTAACTAAGTCCTGCACTGTCATTTTCACACTTGCAACACAAACCAAAATGGAGCCACTGGGTCTCCATACACGCCTACTGCTTTCTCATCCCGACGAGAAGCTTTCTTATCCTAATGAGAAACTTTCTTGTCAGGACGAGAAAGTTATCTCGTCAGGACGAGAAAGTTATCTCGTCAGGACGAGAAAGTTTCTGGTTTGGACGAGTTAGTTTCTCATCAGGACGAGAAAGTTTCTGGTTTGGACGAGTAAGTTTCTCGTCAGGACGAGAAAACATTATTATTTAATTTTTTTTTCCCCTATGTCACTTTAGGGGCTCCGTAGAAAGTGACTAATGCAATTTATTTCATAAAACAGTTCTAATATTTTCTGCAGGACAATTTACAAAACCATATTTTGACTAAAGAAATCATACACCTTGAGTGGAGTCATAGTACAAATCCAACAAAACACAACGCAAAAAACACAGCAAAATATTTGACACAAGAACCAACTAGGATGGCCGAGTGGTCTAAGGCGCCGCGTTCAGAACCCAGTCTCCCCAGGAGGCCTGGGTTCGAATCTCGAATTTCCCCATTGTGGGACTAATAAAGGGAATATTATAAAGGGAATATTAACTAATTTCAATAGTTCACAACACAATATAGGATATCTTGATACTATACAAAAGTATTGATGGTATTAACATAATTGATCATTCAACACAGTTGTTGCAACATACAACTATTAGGAGATTCTGGTATAATCTGTAATCACCAGTGTACATAATATTTTTGTTTGGTGAGGATCAATTCAATACCTTTGTCAGGTTCTTGGTTGAGGAGGACCCAAATGCAGGCAGGAGAGGCAGGAGTATCTTCTACGCGTATTAAATGGAAAGAAAACAAAAAGGCAAACACGGAACTTGGAATGAACAAAAATAAGTGCAAAATAAAAAGGATGTGAAGGGAACAATACAATACAATTTTTATTCATGTTTTGCATGTGCTGGCATATAAATTAGCAGGAAATTAGAACACAAATTAAAACAAACCAACACTACAAAATAACTTGGACCTGACTATGACAATGACGTAGACTGTTAAAAGTGAAACATGCTGAGGAACAAACGACTGACACTTGACAGTAGACAATGAACCAACAAGGACAGTAAGGAACCAGTGAACTAAATACAGATTGACGAAACAACAAGGAACACCTGGACAAGCCACAAAGGGTTGGAGAGAGTTGATTGGGCAACAAGGGATTGGGTAAACAAACAAAGGTGGCTACAATAAGCACGACGAGAGACACGAGGAACAACATGAAACTAACTACTAAACAGGGCGGCACGGTGGCCTCATAGCGCAATGCTGCAGAGTTTGTTTCCCGCTCCGGCCTTCCTGTTGTGGAGTTTGCTTGTTCTCTTCATGGTACTCCGGTTTCCTCCCACATTCCAAAGACACGCATGGCAGGTTCATTGGAGACTCTGAATTGCCCCTACATATGAGTGTGAGCACAGATGGTTGTTTGTCTATGTGTGCCCTGCGATTGGCTGGCAACCAGTTCAGGGTACCCGCCTACTGCCCAATAAGCTCCAGCACCCAGCAGAAGCGGTTCAGATAATGGATAGATGGATTGACTAGTAAACCAACAAGCACAGATCACAACAACTATTTTTTCAAACTCGCGGAATAGATCAAATATGGGAATAAGATCAACACGCATTAGTTAATAGAAAACATTGCATTAATAAGTACAACCGAGAAGAAAAAAACATTTACACCACCATTTTACCAGGATCATCTGACATGCCACATTTTTCCAGGGAGAGTCATGTAGCCGTCAAATATCTTTCATTTGTGATTCGCAACATACAGTTTAAAAATAGCATGAAAGAAATGTGTCATTCTGTTGAGCTGTGTGTTTGGTGAATCATACACTCCATACACATCTAAAGAAAATGGTATAAATACATTAAAGTTGAGTACAACATTCGGAGCAATGCTTGCTACACCTTTGAACTACGTGAACATGAACCTGACTCAAAGAGCCAAAGTCACAGTAATTGGTGCCCCACAATTTTTAAAAATAATCAATTGTTTAAACTGTAACTGTACCACTAAACACTTTATCAATTCATATTAATCTTACAAGTTCATTGATAAAACTAAAAATTGCTTATAGATTAATTCTGAAAAAGTGCATTGGGCATCAGCCTCTTGTAAACCTGTAAAAATATTAATTGAAAAGCAACAACAAGACCTCTAATTTGGCATCTTGAGCATTTTAATAGCAACCCAGTTGAGCAAAAACTACACTAGACCAAGGCTTCTGCTAACATCTCAGACAAAACCTAGCTCCTCCCAACCATAAAAATATGTTCGAACATCTACATCCTTAACTCCAATTACTAACCTCCTATGAGCCTATGGCATCACCTTATAGCATATTTGGGCATTGTAAAAATATATCTAAAATATGCTGAGATTTTGCAAATGGGTGAATTTTTCAGCATGCAGCTGTGGCTATGTTCTGCACAGGGAAACCAACAAGTAGGTGAATTAATGACTAGCTAACTGTGAACATATGGAGGTTTATCGTACCACTACACACTACACTGGACTGTGTTTCATGTTCACTTTATTCAACAGAGTGTGATAGCCTCTAAGTTCAACTTTTTTCTTCTTGTACTTTTTCATTATAGAATACAGGAATGACAGTGGCCGACAAATTAATTACCTGTCCAACAATTTTAGATATGCAAAGCTATCACTTTTCCTTTGATCATGCATGTGCACCGGTTATGTGCACCCATGTTGATCAAACTGCTGTGGCACTATGAGTCTGCCATGAGTACAAGAAATTGGTTCCAAACTTTTGCTGCTGGAGAAGAAGCAAATCTTTACATTCATCCAGCCATATTGTTTTTTCTCCTTGAATTCATCAATCATTCAAGGGTCATGCGTTCAATCCCTCACCTACTGCTGTGAAGTATGAAAGCTCTCAGGATTTTAACAATGCCCTCAGGAGACGAGTAGCTCCCTTATCCCAATTAAATTCCTGTTAGCTTCCATTTTTGACTTCTAACCCAAGTGGGGTTCATTGCCTCGGTTATTGGATGAACATTTCATTTCACAATTTTCATAACCATGATTGTCAGTATTATCACAATACGGTGGTGCTTTGAGATACAAGTGACCCACATGGGAGTTTTAGTTGACATTAGCCAATTTTGTGGGTTTAACTTGGATGTAAAAAAAGCTTGATACGACCGACTTCACAACAAGCAGAAGTTGGTGAGACAGTAAACAATTGTTCGGAAAAAAAGGTGTTTAATGGCATTCCAAGTTGAACTTTACGTTCCAACCAAAAACAAAACAACAAGAATTATACATTGGGTACAGTAACCAGATGAGTCCACTATGGTAATATTAACACATTACGGTGAACTTCATTGGGCTAATGAATAGGCATCCATATGGTGTTATGTTAAACACCTATCTAGACACAAATGGTACAGCAACACATGTAGAAAGACAACACAGGCATATATTTCTTAACCCAAGAAAATTAACCACTAAAATTCCGGCAGTTTACAGAGTCAAAATAGTCATGAAAATTTGTGTCGGTTATTCTGGCCCTGTTTCAGCTTGGTCGCATACCCCAGAAGGACTCACAAGGTTCAATGTAATAAAGTTATCACTATGTTCAGGGCCGGCTGTCCCTAAACTCCAATTACGCAACCGCTTAGGGCCCCGACTTCACCAATGGGCCCCGATCTGGCAACTCATACCCATACCTAGTGATGGGTAAATGAAGCTTCAAATCTGCTTCATGAACCATTTGTAGTATTTTTGGACCACAGTAGATGGTGCTCTCTGTTCAACATTGGGCTGAAAGCACACTGACTTGCCATTTCTTAAACCCTTAATTTGAACCAACAGTGCCATCTAACGTTGGCCGAGAGACAAAGTTCACTTAGACTGGTCACCAACCACAGTGCAAATATAATCATACACCCAATCACCCCTCTGGCTTCATCACACATCCAAAATGTTAGTTTCATTGTTCAGACAACCCAGAGAAAACTCACGTAAGGGGAGAACATACAAACAAAGGCCGGTGACAGGATTTGAACCCCCAACCTCAGATGTGTGAGGCAGACTTGCAAACCACTAATTCCAGCATACAGCCAAAATAATTTAAGACTATAGATAAATATAATAAACAGGTAAACTTTGGTTTTATCAAACTAAATGTTTTGTATGAAAAGGCAACTGATTCCTGTGATTGTAAATTACTTATTGAATAGCTTGCATAACCGCCATGTGCAGACATCCCAAAATGCAAGTGAACATTTCACAGTTGTGTTGACTGCGCAGACGTGTACATGACACAGGCCTATATCCATTTTTCATTGGGAGGGTAGAGCGGATCTCTCTGTTTGTATGCTGCAGTCATCACTTCTCCGTAGACTCCTCAACCTTATACACAATCAACAGGTTCAGGAATTCGCGAGTTTAGCTTCTCCCAATTTGTTGCTTTTGTATCGTAGCAAGCGTGACCGGGCTTATAGAAAAAAGCCCCTTACTCTGACTAAACCAAATAATTATTTAAAGTTTCCTTGCCACCACTCCTTCATTACCTATTCCTCCTTTGGAAGTCTGTGTTACCATCATTTGCTTCCTCGTAAATGCTATTTCAAAAGAATTGTCTCTTTTGTCACCCTTCCCCATTCAAAAGCACAGGTCTGCCGACACGCCAACTCCATCTTCGATTGACAAGATAAAGATAAAGATGTCCTTTATTAGTCCCACAATGGGGAAATTTGAGGTGTTACAAAAGCAAAGATATAGATCACACAGAGTCGGCGGCGTAATGTAGCCGTTAATGTATAACATAAGCAGCAGACATTCATAAAAAGCATGCAAATATACACAGTATAAACGTATCTAAGTGTAAGGAAACACTCCTAATGCCTGTCCATTATACAGAGGGTATAAAAATATTGCAATGATAAAAGTACTGTAATGGTAAGAGTACTGAAATGATAGAAAAGTACTGCAATAATAGAAAATACTGCAATGATAAAATATACTGCAATGTTAAAAGTACTGTAATAGTAAAAGTACTGCAACGATAGAAAAATACTGCAATGATAAAAGTACTGTAATAGTAAAAGTACTGCAATGATGGGAAATACTGCAATGATAAAAGTACTGTAATAGTGAACGTCCTGCAATGGTAGAAATACTGCAGTGATAGAAGTACTGTAATAAGAATACTGTAATGGTAAACAAAATACATCATTGGTCAATATTTAAGTACACCATTGGCTGAAAGTACAGTAGTAGTGTATATTGCATCCTAGGACTGCACAATTGCACTAATGCCCTCCCGTTTGTAGGCCTGACCCAATGTTCTTGTTAAAAAGTCTTACAGCAGTCGGCAGGAAGGAGCGGCGAAATCTCTCTTTGGTACAGTGAGGGTGGAACAGTCTATCACTGAAGGAGCTGTGGAGTGTTCTCAGAGTGTCATTGAGTGGGTGGGCTGGGTTGTCCAGCATTGATGACAGTTTTGCCGTCATCCTCCTGCCCCCCACTGAGTCCACAGAGTCCAGGGAGCAGCCCAGGACAGAGCTGGCCCTCCTCACTAGTTTGTCCAGTCTCTTTTTGTCCCGGCCCGAGATGCCTCCTGCCCAGGAGACCACTCCAGAGAAGATGACTGATGAAACCACTGAGTCATAGAAGTTCCTGAGGAGTGTTCCTCGAACGCCAAAGGACCTCAGCCTCCTGAGAAGGAAGAGTCTGCTCTGACCCTTCCTATAGAGAGCGTCTGTGTTGTCGCTCCAGGAGGGAGAGAGGGTCTCGTTCGCAGTGACAGGAGGGGTTGGTGGGGGCTGCAGCAGGGAAGCGTGAGCGGGGTCAGGCATTTGATCAAACCTATTGAAAAATAGGTTCAACTCATTTTCACACTGAAGCCCCCCCCCTTCTGGGTCTTACCTGGTTGTCCGTGGCCTGAGATGGTCTTCAGGCCCCTCCAGACATCCCTGGCATTATTCCGCTGCAGTTCTTCCTCCATCCGCATCCTGTAGGACTTTTTCCCCTCTCGGATACTCCTTCTCAGCTGACGCTGCACTCTCTTCATGTCAGGATCCGCCGTACGGCGAAGAAGAGGAGGTGATGCAATCGCCGCACGGCGAGAAGGAGGTGACCCAAAATGCGAGGAGGCAGGGGTAAGGGTAACTTAAAGGGATTTTAATTAGTGACAACCGAAGGGCAAACCAGGGTACATGGACAAACCAAGGGGCAGTGTGCGAAATCAAAAACAACTTAAACGTGACTATACTTGTGCGAGGGCGATAACAAAAACTGGGAGCAAGACAGAGGGACGTGAACGAGGGCGGAAGCAATGACAAGTACATGAACAAGAACTAAGCGAGTCGAGGTAGTCCGTAATCGAACGGCAACAGGGAGCAAAGCGGGGTAGCACGGAACAATGACCCGACACTGTGTTGTCGGCGTGGGAAGCTTAAGTAGTCCAGGAATTAGGCGGCAGATGGAGATCAGGTGTGTGATTACTAATGGGGAACAGGTGCGTGGCTGGTGAGGAAAGAGTGCTGAGGGGAAACGCCCCACTCAGCTGACAAAACAAAAACAAAGTGCACATGGCAAGGAGGTGACGAAAACAATAACAAAACCGCATGCATACGAAAACAATAACAAAACCCCTGTCATGCCCGACGCGGATCATGACAGTACCCGCCCCTCAAGGGACGGATTCCAGACGTCCCACAAAAACACATCAACAAAACGAACCCTATGTCCATAAACGAGGGTGGGCGGAAGGGGTCGGGAGGTGGGACCACCACCCCGATACGAGACCGGTCTGGCTGATTTCCGGGAGGCCAGACCAGCAAGTCCCTTCGTGGCTCTTCGGGCGGCCGTCCGGGTGGCCAGCCCAGCGAGTCCAGTTGTGCCCCTTCAGGCGGACGTCCGGGAGGCCCAGATCGCCACATAGAATGCGCCGCCGAGGCTGAGATGAGAAGCGGCGGCGGGTCGAGGGGCGCAGCCGAGGCAGGGGCTTGGAGCGGCGGCGGACCGGGCGCAGCCGAGACAGGAACTTGGAGCAGTGGCGAGGCGGGTGCAGCCGAGGCAGGAACTTGGAGTGGCGATGAGTCGTCGAGCGTTGCCGACACAGGAACGTGGAGCGGCGGCTGGTCGTCGAGCGTCGCCGAGACAGGGACGTGGAGCGGCAGCTGGTCGTCGAACCCCGCCGAGACAGGAACGTGGATCGGCGGCTGGTCGTCAAACCCCGCCGAGACAGGAACGTGGAGCGGCGGCTGGTCGTCGAGTCCCGCCGAGACAGGAACGTTGAGCGGCGGCTGGTCGTCGAGTCCCGCCGAGACAGGAACGTGGAGCGGCGGCTGGTCGTCAAACCCCGCCGAGACAGGAACGTGGAGCGGCGGCTGGTTGTCGAACGTCGCCGAGACAGGAACGCGGAGCGGCGGCTGGTCGTCAAACCCCGCCGAGACAGGAACGTGGAATGGCGGCTGGTCGTCAAACCCCGCCGAGACAGGAACGTGGAGCGGCGGCTGGTTGTCGAATGTCGCAGAGACAGGAACGCGCAGCGGCGGCTGGTCGTCGAACCCCGCCGAGACAGGAACGTGGAGCGGTGGCTGGTCGTCAAACCCCGCCGAGACAGGAACGTGGAGCGGTGGCTGGTCGTCGAGCCCTGCCCACACAGGAACGTGGAGCGGCGGCTGGTCGTCGAGTCCCGCCCAGACAGGAACGTGGAGCGGCGGCTGGTCGTCGAACCCCGCCGAGACAGGAACGTGGAGCGGCGGCTGGTCGTCGAAACCCGCCGAGACAGGAACGTGGAGCGGCGGCTGGTCGTCGAACCCCGCCAAGACAGGAACGTGGAGCGGCGGCTGGTCGTCGAACCCCGCCGAGACAGGAACGTGGAGCGGCGGCTGGTCGTCGAACCCCGCCGAGACAGGAACGTGGAGCGGCGGCGTTTCCTTGGGCGCCGCTGAGGCAGAGACGCCAGGTGGCGGCTGGGCATCGTCCACCGCCGAGGCAGGAACCGGGAGCGACGGCGGGTCGTCGAACGCCGCCGAGGCAGAGACGAGAAACGGCGGCGTGTCGTCGTCCACCGCCGAGGCAGGAACTTGGGACGGGCGCAGGGCGTGCGCAGTCGGGTCGTGGACTTGAGGCAGACACAGGGCGTGCTCTGCTGGACCGGGGACTTGGGACGGACGCAGGACGTGCCCCGCCTGAACATGGACTTGAGGCGGGCGCAGGACGTGCTCCGCCGGGACATGAGCTTGAGACGGACGCAGGACGTGCTCCGCCGGAACGTGAACTTGAGGCGGACGCAGGGCGTGCTCCGCCGGGACAAGAGCTTGAGGCGGACGCAGGGCGTGCTCCGCCGGAACGTGAACTTGGGGCGGACGCAGGACGTGCTCCGCCGGAACGTGAACTTGGGTCGGACGCAGGGCGTGCTCCGCCGGGACAAGAGCTTGAGGCGGACGCAGGGCGTGCGCCGCCGGGACAAGAGCTTGAGGCGGAAGCAGGGCGTGCGCCGCCGGGACAAGAGCTTGAGGCGGACGCAGGGCGTGCGCCGCCGGAACGTAAACTTGGGACGGACGCGGGACGTGTGCCGCCGAAACAGGGACTTGAAGCGCCGGAACGGGACTCAGCAGCTGGCGGGGAGCCGGAACGGGGCTCAGCAGCTGGCGGGGAGCCGGGACGGGGCTCAGCAGCAGGCGGGGAGCCGGGACGGGGCTCAGCAGCTGGCGGGGAGCCGGGACGGGGCTCAGCAGCTGGCGGGGAGCCGGGACGGGGCTCAGCAGCTGGCGGGGATCCGGGACGGGGCTCAGCAGCTGGCGGGGAGCCGGGACGGGGCACAGCAGTTGGCGGGGAGCCGGGACGGGGCTCAGCAGCTGGCGGGGAGCCGGGACGGGGCTCAGCAGCTGGCGGGGAGCCGGGAAGGGACGCTGCAGCTGGCGAGGAGCCGGGACGGGACGCTGCAGCTGGCGAGGAGCCGGGACGGGACGCTGCAGCTGGCGATGAGCCGGGACGGGAGGCTGTAGCTCGCGAGGGACCAGCTCCGGAGGCTGCAGCTGATGTGGAGGCGGGATGGTCTGTGCAGCTGACGCGGAAGCGAAACGGGGCTCAGCCGCTGACGAGGCACAGGAACTGGAGGCGACATGGATTGCAGCCGCTGACGTGGAGGCGGCTGCGGGCCGAGCGCAGCAGTCGAGCCGGGCGCAGCCGAGACGGGGGGCCTGACCCCTATCAGCCTGCTTTCTGTCGGCCAGCTGGGCCTGCAGCGAGGAAACCTGTCTCTCGCTCTCCTCCAGCTTGGCCTCCAGCTCCGCGACCTGAGCTTCCAGCTCCTTGACCCTTTCCCGGGCTGATTGCTCGGAGGCGGCCTTCTCCTCTATCGAGGCCACCTGCTCCGCTTTCTGGGCCACTTGCGCTTCCAGCTCAGCAAAGCGGGTGTGGAGTTCCGAAATCTGGTCAAAGAATGTGACGGGGTTGCGCAGGAAGTCCAGGAGGTATGCGATATTTGTGGAATCGTCCTCATACTCCGCGTCGATGATCCGATGGGGAGGAATGACGGGTAGACCGTCGATGCAGTCATCTGGAGGTGAGGGAAATGCAACTGACGTGGCGCTGGGCTGATCGGCATGTTGCTGAGAGCGGTTGTCCGTGCGGCGGCGTTCCAGACGCCGCCGTGAGCCTCTCGTTGGGTCCTTTTTTGGTCGGGTCATTCTGTCAGGATCCGCCGTACGGCGAAGAAGAGGAGGTGATGCAATCGCCGCACGGCGAGAAGGAGGTGACCCAAAATGCGAGGAGGCAGGGGTAAGGGTAACTTAAAGGGATTTTAATTAGTGACAACCGAAGGGCAAACCAGGGTACATGGACAAACCAAGGGGCAGTGTGCGAAATCAAAAACAACTTAAACGTGACTATACTTGTGCGAGGGCGATAACAAAAACTGGGAGCAAGACAGAGGGACGTGAACGAGGGCGGAAGCAATGACAAGTACATGAACAAGAACTAAGCGAGTCGAGGTAGTCCGTAATCGAACGGCAACAGGGAGCAAAGCGGGGTAGCACGGAACAATGACCCGATACTGTGTTGTCGGCGTGGGAAGCTTAAGTAGTCCAGGAATTAGGCGGCAGATGGAGATCAGGTGTGTGATTACTAACGGGGAACAGGTGCGTGGCTGGTGAGGAAAGAGTGCTGAGGGGAAACGTCCCACTCAGCTGACAAAACAAAAACAAAGTGCACATGGCAAGGAGGTGACTAAAACAATAACAAAACCGCATGCATACGAAAACAATAACAAAACCCCTGTATGCCCGACGCGGATCATGACACTTCAGCTCGTCCTCGTCGCCTGACACAAAAGCCCTCTTTTTCTCCTTCAGGAGAGCTTTAATGTCCGGTGTGATCCAGTGTTTGTTGTTGGAGAAACATCTTACAGTCCTGGTGGGAATGGTGTTCTCCATGCAGAAGTTAATATAGTTTGTAATTGTGTCTGTTACACCATTAATGTCCTCACCGTGAGCTTCGCTGAATACCTCCCACACGGTTGTGTTGAAACAGTCCTTTAAGGCCTCCTCGGCTTCTCTGGACCATCGCTGAACTGTGCGTGTCACAGCTGGCTGCCTGCGAACCAGAGGTTTGTACACAGGCGGAAGAGCAACCAAGTTGTGGTCAGCTTTGCCCAGCGGGGGGAGGGGCAGTGATGTGTACGCCTCCTTGGTGTTGGCATAGAAAAGGTCCAATATTTTATTGTCTCTGGTGTGGCAGGTTACATATTGTGTGAATGGAGGCAGAGAGGAGGAAGGAGAAGCATGATTGAAGTCACCAGAGATAAGGAGCAGGGCATTTGGGTACTGTGTTTGTAGCCTGCTCACAGCTGCAGTCAGTACGTCACAGGCTGTCTCACTGTTAGCAGAGGGTGGCACGTACGCCGTCACCGCGATCACATGACTGAACTCTCGCGGGAAATAGAACGGACGCAAGCTAACAGCTATCAGCTCAATGTCCCGACGGCAATGCCGTCGGAGGACCAATCCCTTTCTCTCATTTTTCTTTGTAAGAAATTGTATTTACTTTGCAATTAGAAAAAAATGGTACAGATTTACAGAAACAGCTAAACATGGTATTCCTGAGCAGTATCCTATCCAACTACTATTCGGATCCAGTACAATGTCAGGAGACATACGGGAGACATATATATATTTTTAGCAAAGCACATTACCATTATAACACTTCTCTTATTTTTCTAAATAATATAAATACAAGACAAAACCAATATAAACTAAACAAGGTGATTGCAAACCACAACACATAAACTAAGACGACACAAACAAATGAAAAGACGAAAAAAAGATATAATAATTAATAATAATAATTTGCCCTTTATTAGTCCCACAATGGGGAAATTCGAGATTCGAACCCAGGCCCCCTGGGGAGACTGGGTCCTGAACGCGGCGCCTTAGACCACTCGGCCATCCTACAGTGAACCCCCGGTTATCGCGGTTAATGGGGACCGAGACCACCCGCGAAAACTGAAAATCCGCGAAGTAGCGTCGCACCTTAAAAAAAAACAAAAAACAAAAAAAAGTATATATATGCTTCGCACCTATCTATATATATATATAAATATATATAGGTGCGAAGTAGCGGCACACCTTCAAAAATGCTTAAAAAAAAAAAAATATATATATATATTTTTATAAATATATATATGGGTAGAGAGAGAGAGAGTGAAATTCATGTTATAACAAAAAAAATCAAATTATTATTAAAACTTGTGTTTTTATTCCCCAGCCATTATTTTTGTATTTATTCAATTACTTCTTTTTGTATTTATTTAATTACTTCGACTTTTACCTGCTGGTACGCCGTCCGGTGTGCCCTGTGAATGTGAGCTGGAGGATTGAACAGGACTCTCCAAACGCAGACACGGGAAAAAAGGTGGTGATACAAAGATAGTGTAGGGACTTTGTAAATGGTTCAAGGGTTCTGTGTTTTCCTCTTTTCTGTGGAGGCTGTGAAGGCAGCAGGGGAGTGAACGTTATGTTGTTGTCGTTGTGTTGCTCTCTCTCTCTGATCGGCGTGGTTGCGGCCAACAGCAGCCGTTTTTGGCTTAATAATAAAAGCGTTGGCTGATGGACAAATTGGCCTGATTTATTATACAACGTTACAATATTTATTATAATCACAATATAGTCAGTGTAATCAGCGCGTCTCGCAGCAGCTGACGGCATGGCGCGAGACTATCGCTGGAGGAACGCCCACACAGCTGAAAAAACAAAAACACACGCGGCATGACAGGCACGGATCATGACAGTGAAATGAAAGGTGGCATTCTTCATTTATTTATTTATTCATTCATAACTGACAGCCTCGCGCTCCGCCCGTGCCCGGGGAAGGTGCTCCTCTTCGGCTTACTGTGACGCGAGCATGCCCTCCTCCTCGGCAGCTCCCATTCGGTTAAACTTAGGGGCTGTTTGGCACCGCCCGTGCCCGGGGAAGGTGCTCATCTACGGTTTAACTGCCACGCACGCCGGCCGGAGCTCTGATACGGTCCGAACCGCGCGAAACGTCGCCACCAATCGTGTCCGGGGGAACCTGCTCTTCTTCGTCCACTCTCTTCTTCGTCCACTCTCCTCTTCGGCGCACGCCGGCCGTCTAACCGCTTCAGCGCCCCCTTGTGCCGCTCGGCGAAACTACAATGCCCCCGAATATTTTTTAGACCCGCGAAGCACTGAACCCGCGAAAGGTGAACCGCGAAGTAGCGGGGTTTCACTGTATTAACTGTTAGGAATGCGAGGAAGCAGGGAAAGGTGTAACTTAAAGGGAATTTATTAACGGGATCAAAACAATGACAAACAATGTGGCAGGGTGCAAAAATAACAAGGTAAACTAACGTGACTAACTGGATCAGACGACGGGGAACATAGATAGTGACAATTACGAGGGGACGAGAGCGGGAGCGAGGACGAGAGCGGGAGCGAGAACAAGAGCATGAACGAGATCAGAGAGCGGTCGTGACAGTCCGTAATGGAGCAAAATAAACAAAACCCAGGACATGGCAAAAAGGTGAAAAATAATAACTAAAAACCTGACATGACCGACACGGGTCATGACAGTACCCCCCCCCTCCCCCCGAAGGGACGGATCCCAGACGTCCCAAAACAAAACAGAAAAAACTAAAACAATGTCCAAGAACGAGGGTGGGCGGAAGGGGTCGGGAGGTGGGACCACAACCCGTGTTCGAGGCCGGTCTGGCGGATCTCCGGGAGGCCAGACCAGCGAGTCCCTTTGTGGCCCTTCAGGCGGCCGTCCGGGAGCCACGACCAGGTAGTCCAACTGTGGCCATTCAGGCGGACGTCCGGGAGGCCCCGAACGCCACATGGAGTCCGCTGACGAGGCTGAGACGAGAAGCGGCGGCGGGACGCCGGGCTCGGCCGAGGCAGAAGCTTGGAACGGCGGCGGCCCGGGCGCAGCCGAGACAGGAACCTGGAGCGGCGGCGGTTCGTCGGGCGGCGCCGGGACAGGAACTTGGAGCGGCGGTTGATCGTCGAGTGCCGCCGAGGCCGAGACGAGACGCGACGGCGTGTCGTCGTCCACCGCCGAGGCAGGAACCGGGCGCGACGGCGGGTCGTCGAAGGCCGCAGAGGCGAGAAGCGGCGGCGTGTCGTCGTCCTCCGCCGAGGCAGGAACCTGGAGCGGCGGCGGGTCGTCGGACGCCGCCAAGGCAGGAACTTAGAGTAGCGGCGGATCGTCGAGCGCCGCCGAGGCAGAGACAGGAAGCGGCGGCGGTTCCTCGGAACAGCTTTAGTACGATGGGACGCATCAGGTCCCATTTATCCTCCAACTGAAGGGAGCCGGCGGTGGACGACGACACGCCGTCGCTTCTAGTCTCTGCCTCGACGGCGTGTTGTCGTCCACCGCCGGTGCAGGAACCGGGAGCGGCGGCGCTTCGTCGGGCGCCGCTGAGGCAGAGACGAGACGCGCCGGCGGTTCGTCGGACGCCGCTGAGGCAGAGGCGTGGAGCGGCGGCGGTTCGTTGGGCGCCGCCGAGACAGGACCCTGGAGCGACGGCGGGTCGTCGGACGCCGCCGAGGCAGAGACGAGAAGCGGCGGCGGTTCATCGGACGCCGCCGAGGCAGAGACGAGAAGCGGCGGCGGTTCATCGGACGCCACCGAGGCAGAGACGAGAAGCGGCTGCGTGTCGTCGTCCACCGCCGAGGCAGGAACCGGGAGCGACGGCGGGTCGTCGAAGGCCGCCGAGGCAGAGGCGAGAAGCGGCGTCGGTTCATTGGACGCCGCCGAGGCAGAGACGAGAAGCGGCGGCGTGTCGTCGTCCACCGCCGAGGCAAGAACCTGGGGCGACGGCTGGTCGTCGGGCGTCACCAATGCAAAGACGAGAAGCGGCGGCGTGTCGTCGCCCTCCGCCGAGGCAGGAACTTGCAATGGGCGCAGGACATGTGCCGTCAGATCATGGACCTGAGGCGGACGCGGGACGTGCTCCGCCGGAACGTGAGCTTGGGGCGGACGCAAGACGTGCTCCACCGGAACGTGAACTTGGGGCGGACGCACGACGTGCTCCGCTGGGACGTGAACTTGGGATGGACGCACAACGTGCTCCGCTGGATCGAGAACTTGGGGCGGACGCAAGACGTGCTCCGCTGGAACGTGAACTTGGGGCAGACGCAAGACGTGCTCCGCTGGAACGTGAACTTGGGGCGGACGCAGGGCGTGCTCCGCCGGAACGTGAACTTGGGGCGGACGCAGGGCGTGCTCCGCAGGGACATGAGCTTGAGGCGGACGCAGGACGTGCTCCGCCGGGACATGAGCTTGAGGCGGACGCAGGACGTGCTCCGCCGGGACATGAGCTTGAGGCGGACGCGGGACGTGCAATGCCGGAACATGAGCGTGAGGCGGACGCGGGACGTGCTCCGCCGGAACATGGGCTTGGGGGGGACGCAAGACGTGCTCCGCTGGAACGTGAACTTGGGACAGACGCACAACGTGCTCCGCTGGATCGAGAACTTCGGGCGGACGCAAGGCGTGCTCCGCTGGAACGTGAACTTGGGGCGGACGCAAGACGTGCTCCGTTGGATGGGTGACTTGAAGCGCTGGTGAGGCGCCAGAACGGGGTTCAGCAGCTGTCGGGAAGCCGGGACGGGGCTCAGCAGCTGACGGGGAGCCGGAACGGGGCTCGGCAGCTGGCGGGGAGCCGGAACGGGGCTCGGCAGCTGGCGGGTAGCCGGAACGGGGCTCGGCCGCTGGCGGGGAGCCAGGACGGGGCTCAGCCGCTGGCGGGGAGCAGGGACGGGGCTCAGCAGCTGGCGGGGAGCCGGAACGGGGCTCAGCAGCTGACGGGGAGTCGGAACGGGACTCAGCAGCTGGAGAGGAGCCGGAACGGGACTCAGCAACTGACGAGGAGCCGGAACGGGGCTCAGCCGCTGGCGGGGAGGCGGCGGCGGGCCGGGCGCAGCAGGCGGCCCGGGCGCAGCCAAGACGGGGGGCCTGATCCCTATCAGCCTGCCGCCATAGGGAATCAGGGGACCGGGAGACACGAGGGACCAAGACTACAGGTGCTGGTGATCGTGAGCTATGAAATGCCGGGGGAACGTGGTCAGGTGCGAAAACCGACGGTGAACGAGGTGAGCGAAGTGGCCGTGACTTTCCTGATTTGCGGCGTGACGCGCGCGAGGTGGAGTGGGAGGTGGTCTCAAAAAACTCAAAGGAAAAAGGGTGTCAAGAACTGTTCGGGGGGAGGAAGGTGATCGGTCTTAACTGAGTCCGGGTTGCGCTGGGCGTCTAACAGATTATAGATGTATTCGAAGTCGTCCTCGTGGTCCGAGTCGACAAAAACGTGGGGGGCATAATGCTCAAAATCATATTCGGTATCGGGAACTACTAAAAAGTGAGGGGGTGCCTGGGCTTGGTGCTCGAAATCATCCTCATAATCGGAGTCGATGATGAGGTTGGGAGGTATGACCGGTTGGTAATCTACACCGTGGTCGGCAGGCTGATGAGGGCGGTTGTCCTCACGGCGGCGTTCTTTTTTGGTCGGTGCATTCTGTCAGGATCGGGGTCGGCGAGGAGGGGGAGGACCCAAAATGCGAGGAAGCAGGGAAGGTGTAACTTAAAGGGAATTTATTAACGGGATCAAAACAATGACAAACAACGTGGCAGGGTGCAAAAATAACAAGGTAAACTAACGTGACTAACTGGATCAGACGATGGGGAACATAGACAGTGACAATTACGGGGGGACGAGAGCGGGAGCGAGAGCGAGAGCGAGAACAAGAGCATGAACGAGATCCGAGAGCGGTCGTGACAGTCCGTAATGGAGCAATGCACCGACAATGAGTTGTCAGCACGAGGTGTTCAAATAGTCCAGTCATTAGGGGAGCAGATGGGAATCAGGTGTGTGAGGCTAACGGGGAACAGGTGCGTGGCTGGTGGGGAACGAGTGCTGAGGGGAAATGCCCCACTCAGCTGACAAAATAAACAAAACCCAGGACATGGCAAAAAGGTGAAAAATAATAACAAAAAACCTGACATGACCGACACGGGTCATGACAGATAGCAATTGTTCAACGAGATATCCAAAATAAGCAAACGAAATTGTGTTATTGATATTATATTAATGCTCATCTTGATAATACATGTATGGATCGGGTCAGCGTGAATCCTGTGACTAGAGTTGATGTAGATGAACATGTTTTCTATGATAGTTGCTTTTGAAAATTTCAATTGTATTAATATTGCTGACAGAGCTGAGCGGTTAGGAATTTTTTTCACCACCACTGTGTCTGGTTTTGATAGTGGTTGAAATAAACTTCAATCCACTACCAAGAGGGGAAATCTGGTGGTGGTGTGGATATGATAGATCATTTGATAAATTACCTAAAAGGTTTTGAGACTTAGTGCATATCTGTATGTGTTTCTCATAACTAGGCCCTGCTTATAAATTATTGGTAGTTTCTGGAGAGTGCCATTTCACAAAATGTATTTGATTGATCGTAAATGGTATGTTTTATATTGTTTATGTGAACTGTCCAATGTCAGGACATCGGTGACGTTAAAAAAGAGAAAGCAGAGTATCATGGCCAAAAATGATTCAACATACATGGAAGCCATCGGTGTTCTCCTTAGTGTAAGTACCGTATTTTCGCACCCAAAAGACGCGCCGTGTCAAAGGGCGCAACACCTGTTGAGGGCGCTATTTCTGTCTTTGTAACATATACTGGACGCACCGCCTGACAAGACGATAGCACAGCTGCTGTTAGCATAGCATGAACTTGGCAGAGCTGCCCACACTGACACAGCCGATAGCAGCCTACTATGCCCCAATAACATAAGCAATCACCCCATTGTTGCAGCAGACGCCAAGTCTCTATTGACAATAGCTGACATTGACAATGGCTCAGGCCAATATTAGGTGCATTGGCAATAGCCTACAAAGCAACGTCAGGGGAGGGACTTGGCTGCTTACCACACTCCTTAGAGTCACGGTTTCAAAAAAAAATAAAAAACTCATCATACAAGCAAACAATGAAACATAGAAATAAGATTAACACAAACATGTATCTCTCATGCCATCAATATACCCAAAAAAAATGAAAATAACACAAAAGCCACTCAGCCTTAGCTAATTCAAGCAATGCATTCTGGGAGCAGAGACCCACAATGCCATAGCTGTTTAGAGAGATTTGCATGGCTGTTTAAAGAGATGTGCTGTTATGCTTTGGACTTTTTGTCTGTTGTCTAAACCTGGGACGTTTCTTGCTTGCAATAACATAAATGATAAGACAGACTAAAACATTGTGGACAGCTGCCCTTTGTCCAGCTTTTTCCAACACCATCACCCAAACATTATAGTCAGATAGTGTATTTGTCACGGTCGATTGTAAGCATGAACAACTCACTCTTTGCCCAGCAGGGTGTGCTAACATGCACTTCCAACAGCTCGTTGATGACAAGGGCTGATGGACGTGAGTGGTACTTTGTCCATTTAATGGACGCATCGACTGACAGGGCGCTTTGTTTGTTAAGGGGAATTTTTGTGACTTTAAAGTGCGCCTTATGACTGCGAAAATACGGTAAGTAATTGTAAATTAACAGATCAAGTAACAGGATTTGAGTCCTCGAACTAAGAACAAATAACGCAGACAGGTCAACTGCATCATCACAAGGTGCAAAAATTAGGTAATTGGACGCAAAGTGGGTTTGAAACGGTGCATGAACGGCCAATCAGCCAATCTCGTATGGCATTCTGAAACAGGATGACTGTTGATTGTTGGATGAGAGAGGTGGTGTTTGTGCTATGTTCGGTGAACAATGTTGCACATTTATTCCCAACAACACAGCGGTGGGTGGTAATCTAACCAGGGCCATAGAGGTCTCAGGACTCTTAATGGTAAAATGAAAGGACAACTGGTCTTGACGCCACCATGTGAATGAAGTTCCTGGATGAATGCCTTTGCACAATACAGAGCCCTTGTCTTGGCCGTTATATTATTTTTCAATTGTTTATAGTTAAGAGACTGTTGCATGCCATTCCCCTTTAAGTCCCAGTTGGTGGTGCACTGTCCCTTTAAGAGAGTGTCAAAAGTCAGCGCGAGAACAAGCGCTTCCTGCTCACACAAAGTCTGTTATACACGAAGCCAAGTAGCAGTTAGGTTGTGTCTGATGCTTAAGTCCATAAAACGGCATTCCCTTTTCACTGTACTGGCCTCACAGAACCTTTCTGCTAACCAGTTAGTTAAACACCTGCCATATAAAGAGAAGGTCTAAACCCATCCTGGCGTCAGTGACTGATTGTGTGGA
This sequence comes from Idiotropiscis lumnitzeri, assembly GCF_059441095.1. Classification (NCBI taxonomy): domain Eukaryota; kingdom Metazoa; phylum Chordata; class Actinopteri; order Syngnathiformes; family Syngnathidae; genus Idiotropiscis; species Idiotropiscis lumnitzeri. The sequence goes on along the minus strand of NC_142394.1, from coordinate 549,880 downwards.
GGTGTTTAACTAACTGGTTAGCAGAAAGGTTCTGTGAGGCCAGTACAGCCCTAGTGTCCTCAATTTGGTATCAATCGCAGTTTTTGCAGCATTCTTGAACTTGTGAGGATGCTGTTGTATTCGTGTATGCATTCTCTCATTAACAGATTGATAATCACAGCAAAATCGTCCATGGAGAACCGGATGGCTCGAATGTATCCTTTGCTTGGCCCTGATCAAGAAGGTAATGGCAATGATGAAAATAATGACATGGTTTATGACCAACCTGAATTGTTTCCAGACCCTGGAAACTGTGAATAATTAACATTGCCTCTGAGTGTAAATGTATTTCTTTTCATAAATATGATCTTACAGTCAAAAATCTCACTGAAGTGACTGACGTATGGTGATGTGAGCAGTTGAGTAAATATGTGATAAACAGGAGGGAAATGTTAGGTTGAATATATATTTTATCCCATATTTTACTCTATTAGTATTGCAAAAGAATTGTTCCACAGCGTGACCTATGTTTGACCATATGGATGAGAAGACTTCAAGAGAAGCGGATGCCTGAAGACTGGATCAACGTCTGCAACATCAAAGGAGGTGTGCTGAGACACACCTCTGAAACAAAAGGACTGAGACTTTAGTGCCAGAGCACTAAAAGGCATATCTGCCTTTTCAATCAGTAAATAACTGCCATTGATGTCTGTCTTTCCTCTTGTGTCTGAAATGTTTACATGTTCCTGCTGGTGCTCCCCCCTTCATTCTTTAGTGCAAATACATTGAATTGTTAGGGACTTCCCTAATAAAATAGCGGGCTCGGCGGAGTGTGCTCCAGAACAAAGTTGGAGATGTAACTGAGCACACCTCCGTTCATTCTCCTCGCGAGTAAAAGATCAACTCTTGTCTTCCTTTCATTCATTTTGCCCATGTTCAGTGAATGCTTAGGTGATTGAACCTGACATTAACCCATGCTTCTGTAATGTTTTACATCACCAATAAGAGTGAGTGACAGTCACAAATGGGAAGAAAATGTGAATCAAATGTATGAATTCTGTCCCTGCTAAAATAAATCCTTGTCATTAATTGACACTGGACTAATCGAAGATTTCCATTGGTTTTGGTTGTGTAAGTAAGCTGTAAAATTCCTACGACCTGAAAAAATGCATTAAACTAGCCAAGACGGACTACAAGAGGAGGCTGGAGTCCCACCTTGCCAGCAACAGACCACGGGAGGTGTGGAAGGGTCTACAGAGCATCACCAACTACAGAGGCGGCAGCATGACATCTGTAGACCCGAGTGCGGCGCTCGCAGAGGAGCTAAACTGCTTCTTTGCTCGCTTTGACTCACCCCAACCGTCACACCCCCGCACTCCATGCCTCAACTCCCCCTCACTCACCATAGAGGAACACGATGTGAGGCGTGTGCTCCTGGCTATTCACCCCAGGAAAGCTACTAGACCCGACGGAATACGAGGCAAGGTCCTCAGAGTATGTGCCCACCAAGTATCACATGTTTTTTGCAGGATCTTCAACCGCTCCCTGGCTCAAGCAGTCATCCCCTCCTGCTTGAAGACTTCCACCATTATTCCTGTCCCCAAAAAGTCACCCGCAGTCCTCCTGAATGACTACCGTCCTGTTGCTCTCACGCCAGTCATCATGAAGTGCTTCGAGAGACTGGTTCTCTAGTACATCAAGGACTGCCTTCCTCCCACACTGGACCCCTCCCAGTTTGCATACCGAGCGAACAGATCCACTGAGGACGCCATCGACACTGCTCTGCATGTTGTGCTGGGCCATCTGGAACAACAGCAGAGGTATTCCAGGATGCTCTTTGAGGACTACAGCTCGGCATTCAACACAATCATACCAGACATCCTCATCTCCAAACTGGACCTCCCTGACCTCACATGCATCTGGATTAAGGACTTTCTGACCAACAGACCCCAGACTCTTGTTGCTCGGCCCCTACACGTCCTCCACCCGAACGCTGAGCACCGGTTCCCCTCAAGGATGCGTGCTGAGCCCTCGCCTATGACTGCAGCCCGGCCCATGGTAACAACACCGTCGTCAAATTTGCCGATGACACGACAGTGGTCGGTCTGATCTCGAAAGGTGACGAGGCAGCCTACACGGAGGAGGTCCAGAGACTAACGGCTTGGTGTGAGGACAACAGACTGCAACTCAACATTGCAAAAACAAAGGAGATCGTCATCGACTTTAGGAGGAACAAGACTGCGCTACCCCCCCTCTACATCAGAGGTGAATGTGTGGAGAGGGTCCACACATTCAAGTTCCTCGGAGTACAGATCTCAGATGACCTCTCCTGGACACACAACACCATAGCAGTGGTAAAGAAGGTCCACCAGCGTCTGCACTTCCTGAGGGTCCTCAGGAAATTCAACCAGGACAAGAAGCTGCTGCTGGCCTTCTACCACTCGTCCATCGAGAGCCTGCTGACCTACTGTGTCTCCACCTGGTACAGCAGCTGCACTGAGGCAGACCGAGTGAGGCTCCAGAGGACAGTCAAAACGGCGCAGAGGATTATAGGCTGCCCTCTCGTCGGACATCTACACCACCCGGTGCCTCAGCAGAGCTCTCAATATCGTCATAGACAATACTCACCCGAACTCACACCTGTTTGACCTGTTGCCCTCTGGCAGGCGCTACAGGTGCATCAAATCAAAGACTAATAGACTGAAAAACAGTTTCTTACCGAGAGTCATCACCATTCTGAACTCTCACACACACACACACACACGACCACCCTTACCTTGCAGAACAGCGACGTAATGTGTTTTATTTATCCAATTTCGTATTATTTTCCATCACATTATTTATTCTCTTATTTATCTAATTTATATATTTGATTAAATTATTGTTGTATTGCACTGGAGAGGGGAGCTCTCTAATCTCGTTGCACACTGTACAATGACAATAAAGGGGTTTCTGATTCAGATTATCAAAACTCATCTTATGTCTATCCTAGCCATCACATATTTTACTTAATAAGTCACTACCGTCACAATCTGTGTTTGTTGATTTTGGTTTTGACATGTTTAGCCTTGGTCCTTTGTTTGTCTCGTCATTCTTATTGTGTCCAACTGTGTTCGTTTACCCAATCCATTCTGTTGACCAATCAGCTCCCTCCAACCCTTTGTGTCTTGAACAGGTGTTCCTTGTTGTCTCATCAATTTGTTAGTAATTAGTTCCCTGGTTCCTTTCAGACCTAGTTGGTTAATTGTCTCCTGACATGTGTCTTCTGGTCTCAGCCCGTTTCAGTTTTCTCAGTCACAGTCATAGTTATTTAGTACATTTCACATCCTTGTGTTTTGTTGATCCCTGTTATTTTGCACTTTGATCTTTTTGTTTATCCGATTAGATTGATTGTATTTTTACTTTTCATTAAATACCCCTTTGAACCACTCCCTGCCTCGCTTCCCTGCATTTGGGTCCCCCTCCTCCTCAACCAAAATACTAACAGAATAAACCAACCACTACTGGACACTGCGGGAAGCACACGCCGACATGCCCGAGGTCGCCAGTCAGCCTGCTGCCCACCTCAACCTGCCAACCACCCTTAATCTCTTCATGTAAATTCCGCGTTTTTCTCCATGCCCTCTTTGTCTCATCATGACTCACAGTACCCTACGATTTCACCTCCTCACATTTTGGTAGAATCTGATTTTGAAGATTATTTTGAATATATTTACAAACTTTAGATTCTCAGTGCATCACAGATTATGTTATTCCCAATCAGTTTTTGTCGAATTTTCTTTTGATTCCTTTGAATCCACCCCTAAATCCTGCCCATCAGACCATTACTTGGGCACTCGGTTAGCCATCAATCCTGAACCTCCACAGGATGGCCAACTACGATACCCAAGTAAAGGTCCCCCCCCTCCCCTTGTAGTAACACCCGCGTTTCACTCCTCAAGTCACGTTTTTCAGAGCTACTTTGTTCACTGCTATTTTTTGCACATTGTCCGGTTCCACCCGGCTTTTGTAGTCCATGTTTTAACATAGCTGTAGTCTCTCCCCATTGTGTCTCACCTTCTCCTGAACCCCTATGGCGGCAGGCTGATAAGGATCAGGCCCCCGAGCCGGCTCCCCATCAGCTGTACCTCCCAGTGCTAGCTGCAGCCCCCTGAGCCAGCTCCTCTCCAGCTGCAGCCCCCCAGCCGGCTCCTCGCCAGCTGCAGCGTCCCATGCTGGCTCCTCGCCAACCGTAGCCTCCCATGCTGGCTCCTCGACAGCTGCGGCCTCCTTGACAGTAAAAAAATACTAAAATATTTATTAGAACATTTCGTTATTTTATATATTAAATTAAAAATATTTTTCTGCAATTGATATTTAGCAGTCGAGTATACATAAAAACAATTATCTTCCTTAATATCATATAATTTGAAACATCATTGTTTTTAAAATTTGAATCATTGTAACAAACTCATCCAAATGCAGTAGTGTAATCATCGTGGGTGCTTGACTGTATTTTCAGAATAGGCAGAAAATAAACACTTTATCCCTTAAATAATTTTTTTAAACCACTGTACTTTGTATACAAATAAAGATGTATTGGAGTGCATTGTACAACTACAAAATATTTTAAATTAAATAAATAAAATTAAACAGGTATAGTTGCGTTTGGGCGCACTAATTTCCATCCTCCGCAACTTCTTTCAGACTTTTCTGGTTAAATCATCAGTCGTGTGACTTTGGAGCAGCGGTGTCTGAATAACGTTGCATTTGATGTCTGTCCCACTCCGCAGTGATGTTAAGTGCCGTAACGGTCAGCTGGCGCAGCGGGGGCTGCTGACAAAGCCGCTGCTATTTTGACTCTCATCTTGTACAAATCAGGAATTGCAGTATTGGTATTGCTGTCTTGGTGAATTAGCTTCTTCCGCTTCAGGTATGCTTTATAGCCATGTTGCAACCGCTAGCGAGCTTCTCGTGCAGTTTGAGCCAAAATGAATGTGGGAGGGGCAGTAACGTACAGTGAATGGTTCTGCGCTCGCCAATCCAGCATATAAAAGGCGGGGTAGGCAGCGTTGCTCCTCATCGTATTGTTCCATCCAGTATACATATATATATATATATATATATAAATATATATATATTTATATATACATATATATATATATACATATATATATATGCACACACACACACAATAAAGGTGATTTCGATACAATATTTTGACACAGTGACAATAGCATTCCTGTAAATTCCAAATAAAGAAAACATAGAAAACATTTTTCACTGTATTTTATGTTATTATATGCAAAATATATATCAAAATCACCTTTATTGAATCAAATATATATCGCTTTGTGTCGAATTGTTAGGCCTTATGTCGTTGTGTAAGACATCGGTCAAAAAAAGTATCGTGACAACACAAACTATAATGTTTCTTGCATATACTGTATTTTTATGACTATGGCAATGGCCGCTCGGAAACCCGGAAAAGGCTGTGTGCAGCCGAGTTCCTTGCTGCATCGCTGTCGCCCAAGCGGAAGACGGAGACGACACTGACACAGACGGCTGGCCTTTGAGAACAACCTCTGAGATGGTAAAGTGGTTCCCTTGTAACCGTTCAGCCCTGAAAAAGTCTAATGGAAAAGCACCATTGGTGTAAGCACAGTGATAATGAGTCACTTGAAAGTGAGCATTTCAGACCTGTAGTGTAAATCCAGTCATAGAGACAATGACAAACACCTACGGCAATTTGGAGTCCTGATTATCAACAGTGACAAGTTAACTGTGTAATGTGCATGTTTTGTGTATTAGGTGTGACAATTAAGAAATGTGAGACTGTGGCACACTGCTATCACACTCTGTCACACAACATTGAACGAAGAACCTAGTGCTGTTTCAGACTTATCCATGAGTGTCAATGTAGAAAATGCAATGAGATTCAAGCAAAAACAAACAAACAAACAAAGAACAATAAAGATAAACATTTTCAAGAGTGGTCAACCAACGAGGTATTAACCAGAAATTTAAAATTGACTCTTCGCTCCACACTTGTGGTCGCTCCAGTTGTGTAACAAAGTGTGACAGGAGTATGCTACGCTAAAGTCTGAAAAAGTAACACAGTGTGAGAGAAGTGAACAATATTTTAATGAGATGTTGTGCAACAATGTGTCATAAGTAGTTATCCATTTGGCACTGAGTCATGCGCGTGTCTGCCACAAACTACCTGTATAAATAGCTCAGTCCTAGGCAATCTATTTTGGCAGAGGTGAACTTTTTACGTTACTCCTAAACCACAACTTTCCGATGAAACTTGGCGAATGATAGCTGTCACCCCACTTTATCACCCATGAAGTTCCACTCATATTTGATTTGGAATTTTTAAATTAAACCAGCCATGGTTTGCACAAGTTATTTCAATGTCATTGCCCCTGATTTCAGAAAGATTTACAATTAATGTGAATGCTGTCCAAACGTAAAAATCATCTTTTACACCATGCACCAAGTCAAGGTCAAATCTAATCAACTTTATTAGTATAACAATTTACCATGCTTTGAAATTAAAATCAGATTAAAATCAATAAAATGGGAGTTGGATATAAGTCACAATATGAATGCAAATTACCAAGGCATAAGTATATTGATAATATAATTTACATTTAGAAATTAGAACAATTAGTCGACCACACTTACTCACTGCGTGTTCGTTTATCTTCAAGAAGGAAAAACACTCAAATTAAAACTCACAAAAATAATTGAAATTAGCTTGTCTGGTTGTCTTTTTTTTCTCTGGAGTTCAAGAAACATTCAAAGTCAGATCTGGCCTGATTTTCTTATCCTCGCGCGAACACCCACCTGCGTATGCAGATGTAAAAGACCACTCCTAAAATGCATATACAGACGTTCAATCAATGTAATGTCACTGTCCAGAGCAAATTAACAACTGGCCGAACCATAATTTCCTTCAGCTTGAACTATAACACAACTGAGGTAATTATTTTTGGCAATAAAGAAAAGAGGATTGCTGTTAGAAAAGACTTGGAGTTAAAGTCTTTAGAAACCAAAGACCAAGTCCGAAATCTTGCGGTGCTAATAGACTCTGACCCGACTCAGCAATCATATAAAGTCAATCACTAAAACAGCCTTTTACCAACAAAATACAACTCCAGACTGAAGGGTTGCATGCTGCATGCAGACCAGAAGAAACTTACCCATGCTTTTATCTCCAGTAGACTTGATTATTGTTCTTACTAGACTCCCTCAAAAGACCATCAATTCTGACCAGAACAAAGAGATCAGAAGATATTACAACAACTGTTGAAGGCTTCTCACTGTTTCCCAATTAGCTGGTGAATGGATTTCAAAATGTTCCGACTGTTCTATAAGTCACTAACTGGTTTAGGTCTTGAATACATTCAAGACATGCTGATTGAATATTAACCCTGTAGCGCTCTGAGGTCAGTTAGTGGAGCCCAGAGTTCAAGGTAAACATGGTGAAGCTGCATTTAGCCATTATGCTGCACACAAATGGAATAAGCTAACAACAGAAAGTCAGCCACAAGTGTAAATGCTTTTAAATCCATGTTAGAAATGTTGCTTTTTTTCCCCCTCAAACCTTTGATTAAGGTCCTCCAATGTTCAATATATTTTTTCTTTTAGATGGTTTAGTAATCCACTTTTATTTATTTATTTTACTTTTAAACGTGTTTTAGTTTTCTGATGTGTTTAAATGATGTCATCGTATACTTGAGTAATTTTTTTAAGCTCCTTTTTTTCTCTTCATTGCTTTTGAAAGTAGTTAATCTCTGTAGGTGTTGTGTCTCTGCTTGTGTGTAGCTCATTGAATTTCCGTGTGTATGAAATGTGCTATATAAATAAAAGTGCCTAGCCTTGCCTTGCCCAAAATGTTTTTATTCAATGGTGTTTGACTCAGCATAAGACTCGGTATTGTTTTAGTTTTGTGGATGTTACTCTTTTTTTGTTATTAATTTATTGTTTTAACTGTCTGATTTTACTCCAGGTATGGCACATTGTATGCAACAATCGTTGTTTTTACAGTGCTCTCTAGATAAAGTGGAGGAAATGGTAAATGGGCTGCCACTTGTATAGCGCTTTTCTACCTAAATTCAAGCCTTCTACTACTCCAATTTAGATGAAAGTAATTTGAGATAATAGTAATTATTATACCTTTTTTTAGAATAGTGAGTGAATGCTTTCTCTGTCGACAAATGAGGACTTGAACTTTCAGGTCCAATTTATCGTTGTACTGTACATTGTTCATAGTGTAGTTTTCAACATGTTCACACTTTATAGCAGAGGTATTCAATTAAAAGTCACAGAGGTCCACGACTAAAATTTCTTCCAATTAAAAGGTCCGAACCAATGAACAACTTCCCTTAATGTCTAGCCTATGTTCACATTTTTATATAAAGATGTCCTTTATTAGTGCCACAATGGGGAAATTTGAGGTGTTACAGCAGCAAAGATATAGATCACACAGAGTCGGCGGCGTAATGTAGCCGTTAATGTATAACATTAGCAGCAGACATTTATAAAAAGCATGCAAATATACACAGTATAAACGTATATAAGTGTAAGGAAACACTCCTAATGTCTGTCCATTATGCAGAGGGGGAAACGCTGTAATGATAAAAACTACTGAATGATTGAAAATACTGCAATGATAAAAATATTGCAATGATAAAAGTTCTGTAATGGTAAAAAGTACTGCAATGATAAAATATACTGCAATGATAAAAGTACTGGAATAGTAAAAGTACTCCAATGATAGGGAATACTGCAATGATAAAGGTACTGCAATGATAAAAGTACTGTAATAGTGAAGGTCCTGCAATGATAGGAAATACTGCAATGATAAAAATACTGCAATGATAAAAGTACTGTAAAAGTGAACGTCCTGCAATGGTAGAAATACTGCAGTGATAAAAGTACTGTAATAAGAATACAGTAATGGTAAACAAAATACATCATTGGTCATTTAAGTACACCATTGGCTGAAAGTACAGTAGTAGTGTATATTGCATCCTAGGACTGCGCAATTGCACTAATGCCCTCCTGTTTGTAGGCCTGACCCAATGTTCTTGTTAAAAAGTTTGACAGCAGATGGCAGGAAGGAGCGGCAAAATCTCTCTTTGGTACAGCGAGGGTGGAACAGTCTATCACTGAAGGAGCTGTGGAGTGTTCTCACAGTGTCATATAGTTTCAATATTTAGTGAATTTCAACAGAGCACAGTAATATACTAAATATTTAGCATTGTTCCCATTAAACACCTTTGCCAGTCAACAAATATAAGGTGTTTATTTCACATTCAAGAAAATGTGGCTCCAGGAACTTAAGTTTGCCACTTCCAGAAAAAAAACAGTCAAATAAGATAAGATAAGATAAGATGTCCTTTATTAGTCCCACAATGGGGAAATTTGAGGTGTTACAGCAGCAAAGATATAGATCACACAGAGTCGGCGGCGTAATGTAGCCGTTAATGTATAACATTAGCAGCAGACATTCAGAAAAAGCATGCAAATATACACAGTATAAACGTATCTAAGTGTAAGGAAACACTCCTAATGTTTGTCCATTATACGGAGGGGGAAACGCTGTAATGATAAAAACTACTGAATGATTGAAAATACTGCAATCATAAAAATATTGCAATGATAAAAGTACTGTAATGGTAAGAGTACTGAAATGATAGAAAAGTACTGCATGATAGAAAATACTGCAATGGTAAAAGTACTGTAATAGTAAAAGTACTGCAACGATAGAAAAATACTGCAATGATGAAAGTACTGCAATGATAAAAGTACTGTAATAGTGAACATCCTGCAGTGGTAGAAATACTACAGTGATAGAAGTATTGTAATAAGAATACTGTAATGGTAAACAAAATACATCATTGGTCAATATTTAAGTACACCCTTGGCTGAAAGTACAGTAGTAGTTAATATTGCATCCTAGGACTGCACAATTGCACTAATGCCCTCCCGTTTGTAGGCCTGACCCAATGTTCTTGTTAAAAAGTCTGACAGCAGTTGGCAGGAAGGAGCGGCGAAATCTCTCTTTGGTACAGCGAGGGTGTAAAAGTCTGTCACTGAAGGAGCTGTAAAGTGTTCTCAGAGTGTCATTGAATGGGTGGGCTGGTTTGTCCAGCATTGATGACAGTTTTGCCGTCATCCTTCTGCCCCCCACTGAGTCCACAGAGTCCAGGGAGCAGCCCAGGACAGAGCTGGCCCTCCTCACCAGTTTGTCCAGTCTCTTTTTGTCTCGGCCCGAGATGCCTCCTGCCCAGGAGACCACTCCATAGAAGATGACTGATGAAACCACCGAGTCATAGAAGTTCCTGAGGAGTGTTCCCCGAACGCCAAAGGACCTCAGCCGCCTGAGTAGGAAGAGTCTGCTCTGACCCTTCCTATAGAGAGCGTCTGTGTTGTCGCTCCAGTCCAGTTTATTGTTCAGATGAACACCCAGGTACTTGTAAGTTGAGACCCTCTCAACGTCTGTTCCCTGGATATTCACTGGTGCAGGTGGAGAGTGCCGACGCTTGCGGAAATCCACCACCAGCTCTTTGGATTTCCCAGCGTTGATTTGGAGGCGGTTCTGCTGACACCAGTCCACGAACCCCTGCGTAACCCCTCTGTACTCCCGATCGTCATCGTCAGTGATGAGGCCGACAATCGCAGAGTCATCAGAGAACTTCTGCAGGTGACAGGTTGTGGAATTGTATTTGTAGTCCGAGGTGTAGAGGGTGAACAGGAAGGGAGCCAGCACAGTTCCCTGCGGCGCTCCCGTGCTGCAGAGGAGCACGTCAGACACACAGTCCTGTGTTCTCACGTACTGTGGCCGGTTTGTGAGGTAGTTGTGAATCCATGTGATGAGGTGGTGGGCCACTCCCGCCTGCTCCAGCTTGTCTCCCAATAAGGCGGGCTGGATGGTGTTGAAAGCACTTGAGAAATCAAAGAACATGATCCTCACCGTGCCCCCCGCCTTCTCCAGGTGGAAGAGTGAAGTGTGGAGCAGGTAGATGATGGCATCATCCACACTGATGCCAGGCTGGTATGCAAACTGGAGTGGGTCCATTGAGGAGCTGACCAGGGGGCGCAGATGGACGAGGACCAGTCTCTCCAGGGTCTTCATCAGATGAGACGTCAGCGCCACTGGTCTGAAGTTGTTGAGCTCCTTCGGATGGGGTGTCTTTGGAACCGGAACCAGGCAGGATGTTTTCCACAGCTGGGGGACTCTGCCCAGCTTCAAGCTCAGGTTGAACATGTGCTGGACGATTCCACACAGCTGGTCTGCGCAGGATTTGAGGAGCTGGGAGCTGATCCCATCTGGGCCTGCCGCCTTCCTCGCCTTCATCTTCCTCAGCTGGTTCTTCACCTGAGATGTTGTGAGGAACAAGGCTGAGCAGGAGGAAGTGGTGGTTGTCTGATGAGGCTGGGAACTGGAGCCTGTGGAGAGAGAGAGGGGCGAGAGAGGGGGAGAGAGGGTCTTGTTCGCAGTGGCAGGAGGGGTGGGTGGGGGCTGCATCAGGGAAGCCTGAGCCTGCAGAAATATATCAAGTGCTAAGCATTGAGTTAACATCTTTTACCTTTTTTTTCTTCAATCAAAGAGTTATCAGCCTAAAAAAAAACGGAAAGCCAAACAGGTCAACATGTTCAGTACACAATCAATAAAAATGGCTGTCCTCATGAAAAACTAATACAAAATGAGCTTTGACACCACCTTTTCTTTTTAATATTTTTTTTAACTTCTCTTAATGACAAAAATGAGTTTGTGACTGCCTTGCCAGTGAATTAATCTGGGTTGGAACGGAGTCAGGGCCATTGGGATTTGGTAGATTATTTCACACATCTGGGCTTTGTGTTTTCCTTTAAAAAATGTTTGTGCAACCGCATTTAAGCACTCCTTCACAACTTCCCCATCACTGAATCTTTTTTTTTATGTTTCCCCAAAATCCATGATACTTTTAGTGAGCATTCGTTTGCATGCCGCTGAGGTGTAAACGCAAATGTAAAAATCTGTTATACTGCACTCGAAGTTCGATGTTGTTGCGTGCACTCACCTCAAACTTCAGCGGATAACTTTGCACAAAAGGGCGGTGCTTTGTTTCGTAGTGGCGCTTCGCAATGTTGCGACGGTTTTGGAGCATATGATGCACACTGGTTTTGAATCGGCTGCAAATTTCTCCGTCCATTCATTTAAAACAACACGCATCGAACTTGTTAACTTTTTAGCAAGGCATACTGTCAGCAGCACTCTCTTCCGGTCTGCTGCGCAATTGGCAGTGGATCGTGAACAAAAGATTTAATTGGCTCAAATCAGTGACGCCTTTTCCGTATGAACTACAATTGCAACGTCAGCATTTGCGAATGCCCCCTGAAAAAAATTCATTATAGATTGGTCATGGGTCCGGTCCGAACCATCTGTCGGGCCGGATTCGGACCGCGGTCCGCCATTTGGTGATGCCTGCTTTATAGCATCTGACAAATTAAACATGGTTGTACATTTAATCATAATCAAATCAGTTGTTTAGCTGTGATCCAGAGGAGAGATGCTGACCCATTGTGACCACCTGTCATTTGCATTTTTACGTTTTCACAAAATGTTGCACTCCCGGGCGACAATCCTTGCCTCCTGTTTCTTGTATGCCTGACCCCTCCCCCATTGTCCTGTTATTGTGCAGATATGCGTGCAGGCTGGACAGGGAGAGGATGTATGCTGGACACAGATGAGGGAGTTACAAAAGCGCATTCTGGAGTACGAATTCATTTGGAAAAGACAGTGGACAATGGTGTGTGCGCACGTGTGCGCACGCGTGCATGCCTGTGTATGCATCATCACTGCACAGGTTCCTGGAGATTTTTTTCTGAGAAATTTGTTCTAGGGATTTTGGTGGAAATCACACAAACACACTTAAAACGAAATGCAAACACATGTGTGCGCAGATGCACACACACACACACCTGCACACCCCCTGTGGGCTTAACCGGGCTTGACAGGGCCCAAAATGGGTCATAGGGGGAAGTTAGGAGATGTTTCTCACACATTAGAAGTTATTTTTGCCAAACTGACGAAGTGTTTTTGGATTTTTTGTGTAAAAGTGCTCAAAACATATATCCTGGAGTGTGACACTCCAGTCAAGTTCAATTGACACACATGTATATTCTCATCTTTTTGATGAATGACATTTATTTGTGTTGTAGGCCAAAATTATCGGAATCGGCTGTTAATTAATTTTAATAATTTCCAGACACTCCAAATGATGAAATAATAAATCAAGTGCTGCGAAATGATGCAATTTTTCTCTTCAGAAAAACGAAGACCTAGTGTAATTTCTATGAAACACACGATGAAAAACCATGACAGCTAAATTTAACCCTAAAAACAAATTTGTACATACATTGGTCGCCTCCTATTAATAATGTGGGTCTCCACATTACAATATTGGATATTTGCAAATAAAGAGGACGTACTGGATTTTTAAAAAACTTTTACTTAACTTAAGCACAAGTAGATGCCCTTTCCCCCCAAACAATGCCAAATGCAGCGAGTTACACAGCGGTTTCCCTCTCGCTCTCTCACTCTCTCTCTCTCTATCTCTGTGTGTGTGTCTGTCTCTCTCTCTATCTCTGTGTGTGTCTGTCTGTCTCTCTCTCTCTCTCTCTCTCTCTGTCACCACAAGAACCCAATTCCTTACGGTATATTAAATATTTAGAATCTCATCAATAATAATTTTTTTAGATAATATAATATATATAATAATATGTCTCAAAATTATATATTTTAATCAAGTTAGATATGGTACAGGACAATTATTTTATTGACATATAATCTGACATTTATCTACAAAGAACATGTACATTAGTGCAGAATGTAAAACATTTATAGGGTTTAAAAAAATGCATTTTCATAAACCAAATTACGCAAATACAAAATTTTACTTTACGGCAAATAGTTCAGTAGGTTTCGCCATACTTGAACCATTTAACTACTTGAAAAAGGACCCTCAGAAAACGTCTTTCTGGTCATTGCATTTTTACAATAGCTATTGTTATTTTGTTAGGGTATAAATGGCATAAATTTCTCCTTCATAATTATTAATTGTTTATGCATGGATATCCATCTATTATCTGTTCCGCTTTTCCTCACAAAGGTGCTGGAGCCTATCCCAGCTGCTTTCGGGCAGTAGGCGGGGTTATTAATAGATATTTTGAGATAATCTTAATTTAATTCTGCTTTTCATCTGAAATTAGTTTAATGATTTATTTTTGACGATGTTTATGAATCCAAAAGCAAGACACTGTATGTTGATAATTATTTTCATGTCCAAATGTCCAAAGGAATGGATATCAAGGATCTGTTTGATTCTTCTTTTGTTTTTTTTTTTAAAGTTATATAATTTGTTCGCAAAGTTCCGAAGTTAAAAAAAAAACACATTGATGGCATGTTTGTTTGTTTGTTTATATCGTTTTGTTTTTCACCCATCCAAAAATGCTTTGTATTTGGTTGAAAAAATATTTCACAAGGGGGTACATCATTGCAAAAAGCTTGAGGACCACTCTTTTAGAATCAGAATCAGAATCAGAAATCCCTTTATTTTCATTGTACTCAAGTGTGCAACGAGATTAGAGAGCTCCCCTCTCCAGTGCAATACAACAATAATTCAGATAAATATATAAATTAGATAAATAAGAGAATAGTTGGTGCAATGGAAAATAATACTGAATAGGATATATAAAAACACATCACGTTGCTGTTCTGCAAGGTAAGGGTGGTCGTGTGTGTGTGTGAGAGTTTAGATGGCTCTTGGAAAGAAACTGTTTCTCAGTCTATTGGTCCTTGATTTGATGCACCTGTAGCTCCTGCCAGAGGGCATCAGGTCGAACAGGTGTGAGTTTGGGTGGGTATTGTCTTTGACGATGTTGAGAGCCCTTCTGAGGCACCGGGCGGTGTAGATGTCCGAGAGTGAGGGGAGAGGGCAGCCAATAATCCTTTGCGCTGTTTTGACCGTCCTCTGGAGCCTCACTCTGTCCGCCCCAGTGCAGCCGTTGTACCAGGTAGAGACACAGTACGTCAGCAGGCTCTCGATGGACGAGTGGTAGAAGGCCAGCAGCAGCTTCCTGTCCAGGTTGAATTTCCTGAGGACTCTCAGGAAGTGCAGACGCTGGTGGATCTTCTTTACCACTGCTGTGGTGTTGTGTGTCCAAGAAAGGTCATCGGAGATCTGTACTCCCAGAAACTTGAACGTGTGGACCCTCTCCACACACGAGTTCGATGCAGAGGGGGGCGGCACCGTCTTGTTCCTCCTGAAGTTAATGACGATCTCCTTTGTTTTTGCAATGTTGAGTTGCAGTCTGTTGTCCTCGCACCAAGCCGTCAGTCTCTGGACCTCCTCTCTGTAGGCTGTCTCGTCACCTTCAGAGATCAGACCGACCACTGTCGTGTCGTCAGCAAACTTGACGATGGTGTTGTTACCGTGGGCCGGGCTGCAGTCGTAGGTGTAGAGGGCGTATAGGAGAGGGCTCAGCACGCATCCTTGAGGGGAACCGGTGCTCAGCGTACGGGTGGAGGACGTGTAGGGGCCAAGCAACACAGTCTGGGGTCTGTTGGTCAGAAAGTCCTTAATCCAGATGCGTGTGAGGGCAGGGAGGCTGAGAATGTCCAGTTTGGCGACGAGGATGTCCGGGATGATTGTGTTGAATGCCGAGCTGTAGTCCACAAAGAGCATCCTTGCATAGCTCTGCTGTTGTTCCAGGTGGCCCAGCACAACATGCAGAGCAGTGTCGATGGCGTCCTCAGTGGATCTGTTAGCCCGGTATGCAAACTGGTAGGGGTCCAGAGTGGGAGGAAGGCAGTCCCTGATGTGCTGGAGAACCAGCCTCTCGAAGCACTTCATGATGACTGGTGTGAGAGCAACAGGACGGTAGTCATTCAGGAGGACGGCGGGTGACTTTTTGGGGACAGGAATAATGGTGGAAGTTTTCAAGCAGGAGGGGATGACTGCTTGAGCCAGGGAGCCGTTGAAGACCCTGCAGAAAACATGTGACAGTTGGTGGGCACATGCTCTGAGGACCTTGCCTGGTATTCCGTCGGGTCCAGTAGCTTTCCTGGGGTTAATAGCCAGGAGAGCGCGCCTCACATCGTGTTCCTCTACGGTGAGTGGGGGGCAGTTGAGGCATGAAGTGCGGGGGTGTGACGGTTGGGGCGAGTCAAAGCGAGCGAAGAAGCAGTTAAGCTCCTCTGCCAGCAATGCACTCGGGTCTACAGAGGTCGTGCTGCTGCCTCTGAAGTTGGTGATGCTCCGTAGACCCTGCCACACCTCCCGTGGTCTGTTGCTGGCAAGGTGGGCCTCCAGCCTCCTCTTGTAGTTTGCCTTGGCTAGCTTGATGCCTTTGCTCAGGTCAGCACGAGCCACCCTGTACTGGGCTTTGTCGACTGACCTGAAGGCAGCGTCACGGGCCTTGAGGAGAGAGCGGACCTGGCTGGACATCTAGGGCTTCGCATTTGGGAAGGTCCGTATGGTCCTGTTTAGGGACACAGTTTCCATGCAGAACTTGATGTAGTCCAGTACACAATGCGTGTAGACATCAAGGTCCTGATGCAAGGTTTCTCACTTTTCCCCTAATGAGGTTTTGTGAGTTTTTCCTTGCCCTCCTGTGGGTTAAGATCGGGGATGTCGATTGTGGCTATGTAAAGCCCTTTGAGACTGTCTGTGATTAAGGGCTATACAAATAAAATTGACTTGACATGATCAAAGAGGTCCCAGTTGGTGTCTTGAAAGCAGTCCTGTAATTCACTCATGGCGTCATCACGCCAGGTTTTCACAGTCTTTGTGGTGGGCCTGAATCTGCGCCTGAGAGGGATGCACGCAGGTGGTAGCTGCAAGGACAGGTGGTCTGACTGGCCGAGGGGGGGCGAGTGGGAGGGACCTGTATGCGTGCTTGATGTTCGAGTACACATGGTCGAGAGTGTTGTCTCCCCTCGTTGGGCACTTGACATGCTGGTGGAACTCTGGGAGTACAGTCTATAAATTGGCCTTATTAAAGTCCCCCGCTACTATGTGAACGCCATCAGGGTGGGTCCGCTGATGTTTATTGATGACGCACGCGAGTAGCGAGAGCGCCGTGCTAGTGCTAGCGTCGGGAGGGATGTAAACAGCTGTGACGATCACTACCATTAGCTCCCTCGGGAGAAAATAAGGCCGGCATTTAACGGACATGAACTCGATGTCGGGGGAAGAGTGCTTCTCAACGATCGTGCTATCGCCGCATCAGTTCTCATGCACGTAGACACAGAGCCCCCCGCCCCTTCTCTTACCGGTGTCCCTCGTCCGATCCGCGCAATGTAGCGAGCGCCCAGCCAGCTGGATGCTAGCGTCGGGGACGTTGGGGTGCAGCCAGGATTCTGTGATGACGATCACACCGCTGTCACGCGCATAGCGGTTTCCCAGGATTTGTAATCCCAGATCGTCGATTTTGTGAACCACGGATCTGGCGTTGGTGAGGTAGAGACTCGGCAGTGGTTGCGTGTGGGGCTGCCGTTGCAGCCGTAGCAAGACACCGGACCGGCAGCCCCGCTTCTGCTTCCTCTCTCTGCGTCGCCTGCGCCGCCTCCCGGTCCCGATGATAAGCCACGGTGAGCCGGGCGGCCTCGCCAGTTCGTCCGGAATTTTGCGATCATAGCAAAATTCCTCTGTGATGGTTATTTCGCATCGATATCCAATGTCCAACGAACTCCTGGCGGGTATATCGATGCTGTGCCTCAGTTGGTGCCAATAAGACCAGCAAACACAAATAAAAAGCAATAAGGAGCACTGGGAGGGAGAGCCGTTAGCCGCTGCGTCTATGCGCGCCGCCATCTTTTTCCTTCCTTTTAGATGAGATCATCAGAGATGGCAGCATCAGGTGACGCCCTCAAGGTGCTCCTTTGTTTTGGGTGCTCTTGACAGCCTGCTTGACAGCCTGCTTGACAGCATGCCACCAAGTTCACACTACCCTTACACTGCTTTTTCTTTGTTTTCGCACACAACCCTCCTGCAGAGTGAACCCCGACCACCTGCTGAGTTAGTCTCCTGTTCCACTACTACGTTGTTTGCTTACTGCACCCACCAAGAAGCCCCCCACATTCCTCACCATCTCATCTAAGGGCCCCCTCTTCCCCTAGCTCCTCCACTACAACACAACGCAGGTAGGAGCAGCACTGATTCATCCTCATATCACTCAGGAGCCAAACAGCGAGCCGGCCATATTATCACTGAAGCAGCAAGGTACATGCCAAAGAATGCTCATTTGTGTGTAACACTTAAGAAGATCACACTCAACTTCACTTCAGATTTTTGTAGAAATGAACACAATATCAGTTGGACAACCAGGCCAATCCTCTCATGATGCCACGTACAATTTGGTGCGACTTGCGATAGCCTCCTCAACATCATCCAAAAGAAGGGGGAAGAGGACCCTGACTATAGCACCAAGTGTGGCCAGACGCACCATTCGCTGGAGCAAAGTGCAGGCCATTTAGGACCAGATACTCCTTGCCATCAAGAAAGAATTTCAGGGGTGTAACAAGCAAGAACCAGAACCCACACCAGGTTTATTGGTGCACCTACGAGGCGCACAATTCAGAGGAGTAAAGTTTGGGTCAAGGAAGAATTTGAGGGGGGCAACAAGCAAGTGCTAAACCTAGGACTGCCAAGATCAGTAAACTAATGACGACGATGTTGACGATCCAAATCGTCGACATGCCCCGTCTAGGGGCGGTGAGACGGGTAATCCATGATCCAAATGGAAGCATTGTGGATAATGAGCAACCATCACAACCCCACCACATTCAGAGTCTTTAGGAACTCCAGGCGGATCTCATCTACGCCTGGGGCCTTGCCATCAAGGAGCTTGTTAACCACGTCGGTTACTTCAGCCCCAGAGATAGGTGAGTCCACCTCAGAGTCTTCAGGCTCTGATTCCTCAATGGAAGGCGTGATGGTGGAATTGAGGAGATCTTTGATGCATAATCCTCTCCAACTCACAACATCCCGAGTTGAGGTTAGCAGCACCCCATCTCCACTATAAACAGTGTGAATGGTGTACTACTTCCCACTCCTGAGATGCCGGATGGTGGACCAGAATTTCCTCAAAGCCGTCTGGAAGTTGTTTTCCATGGCCTCACCGAACTCCTCCCACATCGGAATTTTTGTTTCAGCAACCACCAAAGCTGAATTCAGCTTGGCCAGATGTACTTGTCAGCTGCCTCTGGAGTCCCACAGGCCAAAAGGGCCCAATAGGACTCTTCCTTTAGCTTGAAAGCATCCCTTACTGCCGGTGTCCACCAGAGGGTTCTGGGATTGCCGCCACGACAGGCACCAACCACCTTACAGCCACAGCTCAGATTGGCTGCCTCAACAACGAAGACACGAAACATGGTCCACTCTGTCTAAATGTCCCCTGCCTAGTGATGGCTAAATGAAGCTTCAAATCAGCTTCATGAACCAGTTGTTGTATTTTAGCACTCCAGCAGATGGCACTCTCTGTTCAACATTGGGCTGAAAGCACACTGACTTACCATTTTTTAAAACCCTTTATTTAAACCAACAGTGCTATCTACAGGACTCAAAAATTCAACTAGTGATGGGAAAATGCATCACTACGCTTAGTGATGGGAAAATGAAGCTTCAAATTTACTTCATGAACCAGTTGTATTTTAAATCAAAGACTGTTCTAATAGCTTTCTTTGACCCATGAATATGATCTAAACGGAGTCTGGCATTTTTCCAAGAAGCAATTCTCCAAACTTCAACAGTACATTTAGTTCTCCTGACAAGCACCACACTCCAGCAGTGTTGGTTTGCAAGGCCCAGTGGTACCTCGAGAAGTGTGTTTTGTTCGAAAATGACGTGCTAGAGATGTATAGCTATAATTTGAATTGGGCTTTGCTAAGTATGCAAATTATTTTAGAAGTCCGTTAAACTGAGTGAACTGAGTTAAAATATTTAATCGCGTGAATTCTTTTTTAAATTAATCTCGAGTTAACGCTTTAATTTTGACTGCAAATATATGATGAGATGAATGAACTTTTATCATTAATATTATCATGATTTCTTGACTGACTGGTTATAAGTACATGGTGTACCCCATCATTCACCCTCGGTCAGCTTTGATCGGCTCCAATTTCTCCTCCAGACCACTCCCCCACAAGTTGGGCAGGGAATGAATGTATGGTTTGAGGTATTTGCTCTGGCACTATGTATCAATCTAAAAGGAGACCTTGCAGTGGCATTTATATTTTTACACAACTAACCAACATCTATTGTACCATCCATCCATCCATCTTCTGTACCGCTTCTCCTCACTAGGGTCGCGGGGGGTGCTGGAGCCTATCCCAGCTATCTTCGGTAGTAGGCAGGGGACACCCTGAACTGGTTGCCAGCCAATTGCAGGGCACACAGAGACCAACAACCAACAACCCTCCGCCCTCACACTCATACCTAGGGGCAATTTAGAGTGTTCAATCAACCTGCCATGCATGTTTTTGGAATGTGGGAGGAAACCGGAGTACCGGTGTACGGGGAGAACATGCAAACTCCACACAGGATGGCCGGAGCCGGGATCGACCCCACGCCCGATCCTGTCTCTCACTGTGAGGCCATCGTGCTAACCAGTCGGCCACCGTGCCGCCCACATCTATTGAACATTGGTTGAAATTCATACATCAGCAGCACATTTCACAGACTACAGCTAAAAAAAGACAAGAAAAATATCTTTAAAGACACCAATTGAGACTCGACTTAATGACAAGCAAATTTATTGTTTTTGTCGTAAAAATAATGTGTTAATGTGTTGAAACGTATTCTTCTGTCTCTATTGAATTAGATTGGATTACATTTGTTTCACTCCATTATACCTTTAGACCGTGCATGAGGGTGAAATATTTTAATGATTATACATTACAGCTGCTGTTGCAGGAAGGCATCTTATTTGCATGAAATGAATCTCCACTCCCCACCACTCACGAGGACATGACCACCTGAAGGCTGTTGTCCAATGTGCTACTGCCCCCATGTGGCTCTGAAAATATGAAACGAAAGGTTCATCAAATATAAGAACCCATAGAAATGTATGTGAAGTATGAAATTCTATTTAATTGATAATGTGTTTTAAAATATACAGTGTATGGATAATTTATGTTAAATGAAAATTACTTTTGACCACAATAGATTAAAAATATACTGCTCTGGACAAGTAATCACATAGAAGCTTTTAAGCTTCATAAATCTCTTTGATGTAACTGGCCCAGCTTGTGAATTCCGTTCTACCCCTGACAAGAAAGGGGGAAAAGAGATTGCCAACTTTCATTTGAATGCTTATTGGATACACCATTTCAACATAATTTACACCGTAGTAAATTTTAGACTGACATTTTCAAATCACTCTACAAAAAAATGATCAAGACAAAAACAACATTTTGTATGGACAACATATCATTGCCAATGCTTGTGTAAAAAAAATAAGAAAATAAATTCAATATGTTTAATGGACTACTTTGAACATTTTATGGTATCTTTCTTTGGATTAACTACTCTCCTACACCAAGTTTCATTAAAACAAAGACCCGGAGAGACTCTAAAGCAGAGGTATTCAATTAAAAGTCACAGAGGTCCACGACTAAAATTTATTCCAATTAAAAGGTCCAAACCAAAGTCCAACTTCCCTTAATGCCTAGCCTATGTTTACATTTTTAGTTTCAATATTTAGTCATTTTCAACAGAGCGCACTTATATACTAAACATTTAGCAATGTTCACATTAAACACCTTTGCCAGTCAAACAAATATAAGGCGTGTATTTCACATTCAAGAAAATGTGGCTCCAGGAACTTAAGTTTGCCACTTCCAGAAAAAAAAACAGTCAAACATCTCCTGCAGAAATATATCAAGTGCCGAGCATTGAGTTAACATCTTTTACCTTTTTTTTCTCAAATCAAAGAGTTATCAGCCTAGAAAAAAACGGAAAGCCTAATTATCCAAGTA
Source organism: Idiotropiscis lumnitzeri (assembly GCF_059441095.1). Lineage (NCBI taxonomy): Eukaryota > Metazoa > Chordata > Actinopteri > Syngnathiformes > Syngnathidae > Idiotropiscis > Idiotropiscis lumnitzeri. The sequence continues at coordinate 527,886 of NC_142394.1, read as the reverse complement.
AACCAGGTCAACATGTTCAGTACAAAATCAATAAAAATGGCTGTCCTCATGAAAAACTAATTCAAAATGAGCTTTGACACCACCTTACTTTTGAATATTTTTTTAACATCTCTTAATGAGAAAAATGAGTTTGTGAATGCCCTGCCAGTGACTTAATTCTGGGTTGGAACGGAGTCAAGGCCATTGGGATTTGGTTGATTATTTCACACATCTGGCCTTTGTGTTTTCCTTTAAATAATGTTTGTGCAACCATATTTAAGCACTAACTTCCCCATCACTGAATGTTTTTTTTTGTTTCCCCAAAATCCATGATGCTTTTTGTGAACATTCGTTTGCATGCCGCTGGGCTGTAAACGAAAATGTAAAAATCAGTTATACTGCACTCGAAGTTCGATGTTTTTGCGTGCGCTCACCTCAAACTTCAGCGGATAACTTTGCAAAAAAAGGCGGTGCTTTGTTTCGTAGTGGCGCTTCGCAATCTTGCGACGGTTTCGGAGCATATGATGGACACTGGTTTTGAATCGGCTGCAGCCAGAACGAAACTAAATTTCTCTGTCCATTCATTTAAAACAACACGCATCGACCTTGCTAACTTTTTAGCAAGGCATACTGTCAGCAGCACTCTCTTCCGGTCTGCTGCGCAATTGGCAGTGGATCGTAAACAAAAGATTTGATTGGCTCAAATCAGTGACGCCTTCTCCGTATTAACTAGAATTGCAGCGCCAACCTTTGCGAATGTGCCCTGAAAAAAATTCATCGTAGATCGGTCATGGGTCCGGTCCGAACCATCGCGCGGTCCGGATCGGGACCGCGGTCCGCCATTTGGTGATGCCTGCTCTAAAGAATACAATCCAGTTCAAAACATTATCTTTTTGAATTTTGCTTTTTTCTTTCTGTTGTTGATGATGAAAAACTCAATTAGATAAACAGCATTCCCCATATAGCACATTTGGAACCAACCACCCGTGAGGCAAATAATATGAATAGCTTTTGGACAATATTTTCACCATATCCAAGCCGGTCTACTCATTATGTTGGCTTAGGTTTATGTGCAGAATAATCATTCCATTTTTGAACAAAATGTGATTTTTTTTTGTTTGTTTATTTGATCGTTTTTTTGTGAATTGTATATTTTATGTTTGCGTGCTTGGGAGGGTGCGTATGTGTGTTAGCGTGTGTTTCAGCCATATCGTGATATTAGGTGCGCTCTTCTAAAATACTTTAGGCTAACCAGTTGCATTCAGCTTGTGGCTGTATGTGACTCTCCGACTCATAACACATGAAATAAAGCCAGCAGCTCACCTAAACAAGCAGAGGCAAATACTAGGGGCTGTGGGTCTGAGTGCTCTTAATTCTGCAGGCAGCTTGTGGCCAAAAAGGTCATTATAATGAATCCCAGAAGCAATAAAGACGTTGCAAACATAAAGGGACAGGTGCTGATTCTGCTCACATCCATAAATAGCATTGACATGCCATCACTTTAACCAAGACTATTGCTTTAGTTTAGAATTGGATGAAGCACAGCAGGTCTGGCAATGTACAACAGGCATCACCAAATGGCGGACCGCGGTCCGGATACGGACCGACAGATGGTTCGGACCGGACACATGACCAATCTATGATGAATTTTTTTCAGGGCGCATTCGCAAACGTTGACGCTGCAATTCTAGTTAATATGGAAAAGGCGTCACTAATTTGAGCCGATCAAATATTTTGTTTCCGATCCACTGCCAATTGCGCAGCAGACCGGAAGAGAGTGCTGCTGACAGTCTGCCGTGCAAAAAAGGTAGCAAGATTGATGCGTGTTGTTTTAAATGAATGGACGGAGAAATTTAGTTGCGTTCTTGCTGCAGCAGATTCAAAACCAGCGTGCATCATATGCTCCGAAACCGTCGCAAGATTGCGAAGCGCCACTACAAAACAAAGCACAGCCCTTTTGTGCAAAGTTATCCGCTGAAGTTTGAGGTGAGCGCACTCAAAAACATCAAACTTCGAGTGCAGTATAACAGATTTTTACATTTTTGTTTACAGCTCAGCGGCATGCAAACAAATGTTCACTAAAAGTATCATGGATTTTGGGGAAACATAAAAAAAAACATTCAGTGATGGGGAAGTTGTGAAGGCGTGCTTATATGCGGTTGCACAAACATTTTTTAAAGGAAAACACAAAACCCAGATGTGTGAAATAATCTACCAAATCCCAATGCCGTTCCAACCCAGATTAATTCACTGGCAGGGCAGTCACAAACTCATTTTTCTCATTAAGAGAAGTTAAAACAAATATTCAAACGAAAAGGTGGTGTCAAAGCTCATTTTGAATTAGTTTTTCATGAGGACAGCCATTTTTATTGATTGTGTACTGAACATGTTGACCTGTTTTACTTGGATAATTGGGCTTTCTGTTTTTGTTTAGGCTGATAACTCTTTGATTGAAGAAAAAAAGGGTAAAAGATGTTAAGTTCCTGGAGGCACATTTTCTTCAATGTGAAATAAACGCCTTATATATATATGATATATTTCTGCAGGAGATATTTTACTGTTTTTTAATGGGAACATTGCTAAATATTTAGTATATAAGTGCGCACTGTTGTAAATGACTAAATATTGAAACTATATAAAAATGTGAACATAGGCTAGACATTAAGGGAAGTTGGACTTTGGTTCGGACCTTTTAAGTGGAAAACATTTTAGTCGTGGACCTCTGTGACTTTTAATTGAATACCTCTGCTCTAAGGAGTGTGGTGACCAGTGACATCCCTCCCCTGACGTTGTTGTTTGGATGTGTTGCCATGCCATTGCTCATCTGTCTGAGATGCTGCGACTGACAGTGATCCCTTATTCGCATGAGAGCCAGCATGCGCATGCTATGCGCATGCGCGCTGGCGAGCCAGCCTGCACGAGTCAGCATGCGCGAGCCAGCATGCGCGTGCTAGCATGAGCCTCATAGTGCAGCGCGCCCAGTGTGAGTATAAAATACAGAATTCGCACCCTCAAATGGTGCTGCGCCCGTTGATACAGCGCGTCTTTTGGCCGTAAAAATACATACTAAAATGACTCCCCTAAAAGAGGCACCTGCCAGAATTTGCATCCGCTCCCAATCACAGAACGATGAACCCCAATCACTAGTGATGGGAAAAATGAAGCTGCAAATTTGCTTCATGAACCAGTTGATGTATTTTTGAGTCTATGTAGATGGCACTAATGGTTTCAATAAAGGGTTTAGTCAGTGTGTTTTCTACTGGAGTCCAAAAATACAACACCTGGTTCATGAAGCAAATTTGAAGCTTCATTTTCCCATCACTACCAACCACCATCAAATGACTTTCTCTGCATATTCCTGGGTTCATTTAAGATAAGATGTCCTTTATTAGTCCCACAATGGGAAAATTTGAGGTGTTAAGATAAGATGCCCTTTATTAGTCCCACAATGGGGAAATTCGAGATTCGAACCCAGGCCTCCTGGGGAGACTGGGTCCTGAAAGCGGCGCCTTAGACCACTCGGCCATCCAGCAGCAAAGATCTAGATCACACAGAGTCGGCGGCGTAATGTAGCCGTTAATGTATAACAGCAGCAGACATTCATAAAAAGCATGCAAATATACACAGTATAAACGTATCTAGTGTAAGGAAACACTCCTAATGCCTGTCCATTATACAGAGGGGGAAACGCTGTAATGATAAAAACTACTGAATGATTGAAAATACTGCAATGATAAAAATATTGCAATGATAAAAGTACTGTAATGGTAAAAAGTACTGCAATGATAAAATATACTGCAATGGTAAAAGTACTGTAATAGTAAAAGTACTGCAACGATAGAAAAATACTGCAATGATAAAAGTACTGTAATAGTAAAAGTGCCGCAATGATGGGAAATACTGCAATGATAAAAGTACTGTAATAGTGAACGTCCTGCAATGGTAGAAATACTGCAGTGATAGAAGTACTGTAATAAGAATACTGTAATGGTAAACAAAATACATCATTGGTCAATATTTAAGTACACCATTGGCTGAAAGTACAGTAGTAGTGTATATTGCATCCTAGGACTGCACAATTGCACTAATGCCCTCCCGTTTGTAGGCCTGACCCAATGTTCTTGTTAAAAAGTCTGACAGCAGTCGGCAGGAAGGAGCGGCGAAATCTCTCTTTGGTACAGCGAGGGTGTAACAGTCTATCACTGAAGGAGCTGTGAAGTTTTCTCAGAGTGTCATTGAGTGGGTGGGCTGGGTTGTCCAGCATTGATGACAGTTTTGCCGTCATCCTCCTGCCCCCCACTAAGTCCACAGAGTCCAGGGAGCAGCCCAGGACAGGGCTGGCCCTCCTCACTAGTTTGTCCAGTCTCTTTTTGTCCCGGCCCGAGATGCCTCCTGCCCAGGAGACCACTCCAGAGAAGATGACTGATGAAACCACCGAGTCATAGAAGTTCCTGAGGAGTGTTCCCCGAACGCCAAAGGACCTCAGCCTCCTGAGTAGGAAGAGTCTGCTCTGACCAGTCCAGTGGCAGGTTACATATTGTGTGAATGAAGGCAGAGAGGAGGAAGGAGAAGCATGATTGAAGTCACCAGAGATAAGGAGCAGGGCGTTTTGGTGCTGTGTTTGTAGCCTGCTCACAGCTGCAGTCAGTCCGTCACAGGCTGTCTCACTGTTAGCAGAGCACGTACGCCGCCACCGCGATCACATGACTGAACTCTCGCGGTAAATAGAACGGACGCATGCTAACAGCTATCAGCTCAATGTCCCGACTGCAAAGTTGATCCTTAACAGTTATGTGCTCAGGGTTACACCATCTATCATTAACAAACACAGCCAGCCCTCCCCCTTTTCTCTTACCGCTCTCCAGTGTCCTGTCCGCGTTAGCTCTGTTAGCCACGACTCCGTGAACACCAGCAAGCTAGCCTCCCGGACAATCCTCTCGTGCCGGGTTAGCGTTGTTAGCTCGTCCATTTTATTGGGGAGGGATCTAACATTCCCCAGAATAACGGAATTATATATATTAATAATAAGGAACTATAGCCAATTTGAGGAGGATCTCATTTTCCTAGGTAAGGTTACTAGGGGATACAAATTCTAGCAGTTACTAAATGTGTCAAGTGTAAGCACAACAAATGTTATGACTCTTCAATTTATATGGTAATGTATTTAAAATAGGCGGCACGCTGGCCGACTGGTTAGCACAATGACCTCACAATGCGTAGGTCGTGGGCTCGATTCTGGCTCCGGCCTCCCTGTGTGGTTGCATGGTCTCCCCGTGCCTGTGTGGGTTTCCTCCCACATTCCCAAAACATGCATGGCAGGTTGATTGGACACCCTAAATTGCCCCTAGGTATGAGTGTGAGTGTTAGATGGTTGTTTATCTTTGTGTGCCCTGCATGCGATTGGCTGGCAACCAGTTCAGGGTGTCCCCCCACCTACTGCCCGAAGATAGCTGGGATAGGCTCCAGCACTCCCTGCGACCCTAGTGAGGAGAAGCGGTACTGACAATAGATGGCTGGATGCATTTAAAATAAAAGTGTGCGCTACACTACTTCAGCATTTGGGGGATTTTTTTTCTTTTCACCAGGGTGAGCATCATTTCTTTCTTTTCTTTCCTTACTCTGAGAAGTTGTGGAGATATAGTCAGATCCTAAAACAGTCTTAGCATGCATATAAGGCACTGTTGGTTTAAATCAGAGGTGTCAAGATCCAGTCCTGGAGGGCCGCTTTCCTGCATGCATTCAATCTCTCCTGGTTCCAACCCACCTGATTCAAATGATCACCTCATCAGCAAGCTCTGAAGAAGCCTGATATGTATCCTGCTCATTTGAATCAGGTGTGTTTCAGCCGAGAGGGATGGAAAACATACAGGACACCAGCCCTCAAGGACTGGAGTTTGACACACCTGGTTTAAATAAAGGCGTTTAAAAATGCTTGTAGCTACTGATGGGTAAATGAAGCTTCAAATCTGTTTCATGAACCAGTTTTATTTTTGGACTCCAGCAGATGGCACTCGCTATTCAACATTGGGCTGAAAGCACACTGACTTGGCTTTTTTTTTTATTATTATTTTGCCATCACTACTTATAGCCAGCCCAACGTTGAACAGAGAGTGATGCCTAGAGGTGTAAAAAAAAAACTGTTCTTTAAAGTCAACGTGTCACCATCCACACCGCTTATCCTGTAGAGGGTCGCGGGGTGCTGGAGCCTATCCTAGCTCTAGCTAATGTTGGAATTTTTAACTTTAAATGTACCAAAAGTTTACCAAAATAGTTCAAATTAATTATCTGACTCTATTAATGGTTAACCAAACACGACCTACATTCATCCAACAATTATGCACACTCGTTTTTGAGAGAAAGATGACCAGGAAGCCGGCAACTTCACACGGGAGCGGATTTATTCCTAACAGGAGATCTAATACAAAGCCTGGGGCTCGGTTCTTACCATTACAGTTCTGCGCGTCCCTGTACCCAACAGAGGATGATGCCCCCCCCCCCCCGAGTTGCCCAGGATCATTGATACATTTCAACAAAACAAAGCAAAGACATCCTACTACTCTCCTATTTGCTTTGTGTCATCTGCAACTAACTTTCGCTTTCTCTTATTGGATATCTTCACCCCGCAGGATAGCGTGTCGGCCCCCATGGGTGTGCGCCAAGGCAGTTGTTTGTGCGCTCAACTGGACATAAGCCACTGGATCTGTTATTCCGCTCTCACGGTCGACCGTCTGACCATCTCACACAACAGCACCTGGATGTCCTTGATGTCTGGAACTTTTTTCGTGTCAGCACACCCAGTTTCCAGACGTGCGGCTCGTCCTGCACAAAACATCTGCCACCCATGCACTTCACACAGCCTGCCCTGACCTTTTATTGTACATTGAATTAAAGCACAATCAGTAAATATCTTTATTGCATTAAACTGAATACATGTAACTTGTAGTCAATCGTATAAAATCCTTTACTAACTATGGGCAAAAGGCGCACTACACGATGAACTCGTTGCCAGTCAGTCGCAGTCTTTAAGTAAATTTGAAGCTTCGTTTTCCCATCACAAACATCATCTATCCTTTTCACTCTTTGTTTTTTCAGAGCAAATCCATATGTTTCCCTCTATGAAAGCCAAATGACGAGCAATGAACCGGTCGACACGAATGGGTTGGCTTTCATGCTTGAAAAGCCCCATTTTTTATGTTGTTGAACTTTGCTTCAACAGCTGCGGAGCTTGCAATGATGCTGGTGCTTTGGAAGAGAGGGACCATTATTCTCTTTCAGAGTGGTATGTAACTTCCAAGTCTTATGAGGTGGGGAATAATCTCTTATCGCTATCAATATGAGACATAGCAAGTGACCTTCTCTCCTCACATATTTCTGTCACCCACTGTCGTGCGTTTGTCTGGATCTGCTGATTATGTGCATCGACTGGTTCCTGTGCCTTACCTTCTGATTCACTAAATCTTTAACCCAATTTCTTTTAAGTTTTAGGCAGTCCTACTGGCAGATCTTCTTGATGCTGTGTGAAACGTCAAGCCTGTCAAAACATGGTGGCAGGGTTGCGTGTTAATTCCCAAGGAAAAGTTCATTGATGTCAAATCAGTATGAGGGGTAAAAGCCTTGACCAGAGCACCAAGAATGGCTAGAGAAAAATTACTCATAGCTTCTTTTGGAACCAATGCAGCTGCATTAATCCATTCCTTCAGTTACTGTGTGACAACATCTGCACCACTGCGACACTAGAGCTGTTATTCACCGTAATAACACCCTGATAAAGGACAGTATGGCCAGCCGAGCCATTCAGTCTCACCATTTTTTACTAAGCCATTTGCATCAAAACCTACTGTTGGATGACATTTTTGAATAATGTCTTTGTACACTTGCATGTGTTTGACTCCAGTAGTGACAGAAAAACGTGTCCAGTCCAATGTCTTTAATGTTACTCCTCTGCGGTGCACTTTAGTTCAACAGCTGCAAAGACAAAATGGGATTTTTATCACCAAATCAATTTTCTCTTGTTTTTGCCTTGCACAGGGTGACCGAATTTGGAAGGTGGGTTGGCTTGGGATCTCCGAAGTCCATCAGTTTTTCTGCCTGTGATGCCCGCTATACATGTGGTTCCATCCTACCCTCAATGAGTTCTTTGGCTATCTGCACATGCAACTGCCTAGACATGAACCATTAACATCGTTAAACTTGAAGTTAGCAGGCTGGGTCTTAAAAAACGAGAGGCACAGTGGAGGACTGGTTAGCACGTCCGTCTCACAGTTCGGAGGTGCAGGTTTTAGACTTCCTGTGTGGAGTTTCCATGTTTTCCCTGTGCCTGCGTGGGATTTCTCCCTGTACTCCAGCTTCCTCCCTCATTCCAGAAGCATGCATGCTAGGTTGAATGGACACTCCAAATTGGCCCTAGGTGTGATTGCGAGTGTGGATGGTTGTTTCTCTTTGGGTGCCCTGCGATTGGCTGGCAACCAGTTCACAGGGGGTACACCGCCTACTGCCCGAAGACAGCTGGCATAGTCTTCAGCCCGCCCGCAACCCTTATGAGAAGCAACTTGGATGATGTATGGTTTTAAAAAAATGGCTGACGTAACTTATAATTAAAATGTGTAATAGTTTTAAACCTTAGTGAGACTCACATCCCTGTCTTTTTAGACCTATTCGTAGTGGTTATGTCTCTAGAAGTAATTATTTACTTAATTAATCCAAATAACCAATGAGACTGTGCTTTTGAATTTCGGTTCTGTCATGATCTGACTTGTTTTTTTTGGGGTTTAGTATTTAGTTTCATATTTTTTCCTTGTGTTTGGTGTGTCTCGTCATGTTCATTATGTCCACCTGTGTTTGTGTACCCAAGCCTCAGTGTTAAAGAATCAGGTCCTTACAACCCATTGTGTTTTGTCCAGGTGCTCCTCGTTGTACTTAGTTCCCCTTTACTTTCAGTTCTTGTTCGTGCATTGTCCTTGTCAGATGTCCCTGTCAGTTATCTTCTTGCATGTCTCGCCAAGTCAAGTTAAGTCCAGTCCTTGTGTTCGCCAACCGGACAGGTTCAACAGAATGATTTAAGCAAACAAACTCATCAACCAGAGATGATCGTACCATTATTTTAATACTGTGCAACCATTTGAAGCAATCCCTGTAAACAATTTCGTAAATTTCTTGAGACTTCTGCACCTCTCAGCAGAAGCAGAATGGCCAACTCGTCATGATCAGATTGTCTAGTTGTCTCAGCTTTGAATAGCCCATTCACCAGGTGGCAGCTCTGAGCTTCTTCGGGTGTTCAACAGGATTTTGGTAAGTGCTCAATGAGGGCAATCATAATTGGTGTTATAGCTCTAAAACCGTAGCACAAACAAATAGTCTCATTGTCAACCTATTTGGGTGCAAATGGCGTGAAGTAATCAATAAATTTTTTTACAGCACCTTAGAGCACAAATGGGGCACAAGTGAATGGTACCATTTCTGACCCATTTGGGTGCAAATGGGGGTCTGGGTGACGTCATCACTCAAAAATAAAAAGTATCATCTAGAAAAAAAGTTTTTCACCACTGAAATTTTAACAGCACAAAAGAAGCACAAACAAATCAGGGTTCGCGGTTAACCGCTTCCCGATTGCCCGGGGCAAGTGAAATTTGGCCACGGGCAAGGTAAAATTATGGGCAACTTGCCCGACCGGGCAAGCATTTTTTAAAGCAGCCAAATATCTTTAATTCCGACGAAAACTGTGGCGTGATCTGTTTGTGTGCACTGTATGGTGATGGTTTAACCCAGACACCCCCTTATGTTGTGGTAAGGTCCATTGGCCTTATCGGGGGCAATGGGCGGGCACTACCGGGATCAGTTAGTTCAGTGAATGTCGAGTTAAAGTGGACGTCAATAAATCCCACAGTATTGGAACTCGCTGTAGTTGCATCCCCTTTGAAGTTTGAAAAACACAACAAAAACCTACGATATTTCGGCCGAAAATTGACAGCCGGAAGTTTTCTTACCTTCTGCGCATGTTTACAAGTGGCGACGAGTTCGTTCAAATCCGAACATTCCTCTGACATGACTAAAATAGCTAGAATATTTTTAAGTAGACAATTCAGTTGTGAGTAAGGGAGTAATATTTGATTATTGGCTGTTAATTCATTAGCTCCATGATGTGACCTGACATAGTGTCAGTGACTGTGTTCTGTTTATGCTATGAAACTTATGGAGGCAGCACCACAGGCACTGGTTTTAAAGGAATACACAAATTTCCCACACTCATAATTTACTCATGTTATTCCTCAATTAATAGGCTCTCCTGGACTTAAAATTGATAATCTGGATTGCTGTAATATAATTTTCCCAATTTAACATGCAGATTTGTTAATTATTAAAACTACAATTAACATTTTCAATAACTGCACAGGATGATACATGCTGTTGTGAGTAGGGTTTCATGCTTGATGATGAAAACAAGATTAATTTATGCTTATCAGATTATATGTTTATTTACATTTGTGGCGCACATTTTACAACCATAAACATTTTATTCTTAGAGAAAAAAAATTGTCACTTGCCCAAGTCGGGCAAGTAATTTGGCCACTCGGCCGAGCAAGGCAAATTTTAGTGGCACTTGCCCTATGGGCAAGCAGTTTTTAAAGTTAACCGCGAACCCTGCAAATGCTACCATGATGACGTGTCAGCCCCCCGAGCGGCCCGACAGGTTCCCCCCGCAAAGTGCCGGGAGGTGAGCAGCTGCCACGATACGGCAGGAGAGGGAGCAGTGGGTCGATGGGCCGACACAAGGAAAAAAAGGAAAAGCGCATAGAAGCGCAAGAACCATCTTGTATCAGCAGAAAAAAAGACTCTCAATAATATGAGACAGGACTCCAGGCTTCGGACTGATCACAGAGAGAGTTTTTTATTTTCCCAAAAAACCCAAGACAGTTTTCCAGCGCTGACGAGAAGGGTCTGACTTAATCCCGACAAAACGACAACTTTTATAAAGTTTTTCAAGTCCATGCCCCTTTTTCTGATAAGGAGACACTGGAATTTTAATCCTTTCTAACAGTGTTTCCAAAGTTATGCATAATGATTTCGACTTTGGTTACTTTCGGTGGTGTCCTTTAGTCAATTCTGTTGGTGTCCCAGTGTGTCTTTATTTCTTTTTCCTCTTTTTTACCAATAAACTTTATTTATATTGGAGTCACGCTAGTCATGCTAATTACACAATTCATGGCCCTCTTCAGGCCATCGTATTTTCTTTAAATAGTAATTTCAATATTTTTTTTTCCGGACAGTTTAACATGTCACTTGTTGAGGCATTAACCAAACAGTCATTTAAACAATGCATTGCAACCATATGCTCAGGCATGATAGTTCTAGTTGAGTTTTGTTAAGGCACTTGCAGTCACATCAATGATCCTCATGTTGGTTTCTAATTTGGCTCCGCACACGCCTGTGGGGTGCTCTTTTGAGAGAGACTAACCTGCCTGACCTTGTTAAAAAATGTCCATACCTGTCTGTTATTGGCTTTCGAAAGAATTCCGCATCTGCTTGTTGTGGACTTTCTAAGCCGTACAACTTGGTGTCTTTTTGGACAAATTTTCGTGTGTGGTGTTTGAAAGAGTTATGACCTGTCCTTGAATCTGGCATATAAAACAAACAGACATCCTACGTGTATGAGTTTTTAATTGGTCCTTGCACCTGGCATATACAATGTAACGTGTGCGCTCTGTGGGCCGCTTTCGAAAAGATTTGGCCGGACCTTGAACTCTCCTTGGAGCAAAGCTTGTGCACTATCCATGGTACTGATCAGCAGGCTTTTTCTTTTTGTTCCCACTTATCTATTTTCATCCTAATTTACGTGTTGCATACTCTAAAAGCACCAAGCCAGACACCACAATGACCTAAAAAATCATCTCTAATATTTGCAAAACGATTGCATCCCAAACAAATATTTTAACAGTACAAAAGAGCACAAACGTAACAAACTATTTCCCACAATTTTTGTGTGGGGTTGGAGCAAACTTCCCACAGGTCTGGCTCACTTGTCAAACTAGTTTACTTTTTGGATAAACTCCAAAAACATCTTTGCTTCAGGTTGATTTTACTTTGTTTTTAGGGCATGCCATCCTGAACTAAGAGAAAAGGAAGCAGACAAGGAAAGGAGCAGGTAGAAATGAGCTTCATGAATCATCTTCATGACTTCTAGCAGGACCTGGAGGAATTTAATTTCTCATTTTCCACAGTTTTGTTCGTTTGAACTCTCCGTGTACTTACTTTCTCGAACACATCGTTAATTGTCCATGTAGATTATGTTATCATTGTAAATGTACCTTTGTCAGACATTGGCGTTCAAAATTGTACATCTGAATTAGTTGAGGTAACCCATGCCTGTATTTTATTCACATATTTGTTTTACTCATTTGTCTTTGAAAAGGTAAACATCCAGAAGTGGGTGAATCTACAAGTCACCTCTCCCTCAGCACATTCCTGTAGTGGATTACAGGACAAGGCCACATGCCTGTTCGACCTGAAGAGAAGAGGAAATTCAAAATATCTGGAGAATGTTTGCACACGTGTGATTTACAGTTTGGGCAACACACAATTTGCTATCCAAGTGTTACCATGGGTAGCAACACAATTCGCTTTCCTGTCAAACATATGCAGTCCTTCTTGGGAATGAATTTCCCCATGTTTTGGTGAATGTATAAAAAATAGTGATGTAACGATTCGATCAAGACCAGATTAGAGTTTCAATTCCCGATTTCGATTTAATCTTTTTTACTTTATCCCAAAAAAATTGAAAATGCACCACTAATTTTGACATTTATCTATTACAATTTTTTAACACGACTTTGCATTTTCCCAAAAACTGTTGTATCCCTAATAAAAAAAAAAAGAAAAAACTAGTTAGAGAATTTGTCCCATCTTTTACTGTTGTCATTGCAATCCAAGCAATATGTTAACATACATCTGGGAGAGGGTTGAGATATGATTTAATGATTAACAATGCACACAATTTGTGTCCGGCGGTGAGTCCAATCAGACAGTGTCAGGTTTGCTCGCCGGTGGGCGAAGAGGTGGGTGGACCCAGAGGTGCGAGGAAGCAGGGAAAAGGGTAAACTAAAGGGAATTTATTAAATTAATCAAATGAGGACAAACAACATGGCGTGGACAAACAAACGTGGCAGGGTGCAAAATGACTAAGACGAACTAAACGTGACTAAACAGAACAAAAGCCGAGGAACAAGACAGTGACAAAAACCAGGGACATGAGAGGGAGCGAGAGCAAGAACATGGCCGTGAAGGAGATCAGGGAGCGGTCGTGACAGTCCAAACGGAGTAGCAGGAGTAATGTTCCGACAATGAGTTGTTGGGATGAGATGTTTTTATAGTTAAGTCATTAGGAGTGCGGATGGGCATCAGGTGTGTGAGCTGACGGGGAACAGGTGCATGGCTGGTGAGGGCGAGGTGCTGAGGGGAAACGCCCCTACTCAGCAGATCAAAACAATAACAAGTGCACATGGCCGGGAGGTGAAGAAAACAATAACAAAACCGCATGATCATGAAAACAATAACAAAACCCCGGTCATATCCGACGCGGATCATGACAGTACCCCCCCCTCAAGGGACGGATTCCAGACGTCCCAAAAAAAACAAACACGGAGAAAAAAAAAAACACAAAAAAGGAACCCCAAAATTGTCCAAGAACGAGGGTGGGCGGAAGGGGTCGGGAGGTGGGACCAAGGTCCGCGAACGAGACCGATCTGGCGGATGTCCAGGGGGCCAGACCAGCGAGTCCCGACGGGGCCATTCGGGCGGACGTCCGGGAGGCCCGATCAATAAGTCCACCCGTGGCCATTCAGGTGGACGTCCGGGCGCACCCGAGACAGGAACGTGGAGCGGCGGCTGGTCGTCGAGCCCCGCCGAGACAGGAACGTGGAGCGGCGGCGGGTCGTTGAATCCCGCCGAGGCAGGAACGTGGAGCGGCGCCTGGTCGTCGACCCCCGCCGAGGCAGGAAGGTGGATCGGCGGCTGGTCCTCGAGCCCCGCCGAGACAGGAACGTGGAGCGGCGGCTGGTCCTCGAGCCCCGCCGAGACAGGAACGTGGAGCGGCGGCTGGTCCTCGAGCCCCGCCGAGACAGGAACGTGGAGCGGCGGCTGGTCCTCGAGCCCCGCCGAGACAGGAACGTGGAGCGGCGGTGGACCGTCGGACGCCGCCGAGGCCGTGACGAGAAGCGACGGCGCATCGTCGAAGGCCGCCGAGGCAGAGTCGAGAGGCGGCGGCGTGCCATCGTCCACCGCCGAGGCAGGAGCCAGGAGCGGCGGTGGACCGTCGGACGCCGCCGAGGCCGTGACGAGAAGCGACGGCGCATCGTCGAAGGCCGCCGAGGCAGAGTCGAGAGGCGGCGGCGTGCCATCGTCCACCGCCGAGGCAGGAGCCAGGAGCGACCGTGGGTCGTCGAGCGCTGCCGGGGCAGGCCCTTGCGACGGGCGCAGGACAGGCGCCGTCGGATCCTTGACCGGAAGTGGACGCGGGACAGGCTCCGCCTGAACGTGAACCTGGGACGGACGCACAACGTGCTCCGCCTGAACGTGAACCTGGGACGGACGCACAACGTGCTCCGCCTGAACGTGAACCTGGGACGGACGCACAACGTGCTCCGCCGGGACATGGACTTGGGGCGGACGCGGAACGTGCTCCGCCGCAACATGGACTTGGGGCGAACGCACGACGCGCACCGCCGGAACATAAACTTGGGGCGGACGCCGGACGGGCTCCGCTGAAACGTGAGCTTGGGACGGACGCACGATGTGCTCCGCCTGAACGTGAACTTGGGACGGACGCACGACGTGCTCCGCCGGAACGTGAACCTGGGACGGACGCACGACGTGCTCCGCCGGAACGTGAACTTGGGACGGACGCACGACGTGCTCCGCCGGAACGTGAACTTGGGACGGACGCACGACGTGCTCCGCCGGAACGTGAACTTGGGACGGACGCACGACGTGCTCCGCCGGAACGTGAACTTGGGGCGGACGCAGGGTCTGCTCCGCCTGAACGTGGACTTGGGGCGGACGCAGGGTCTGCTCCGCCGGAACGTGGACTTGGAGCGGACGCGGGACATGCGCCGCCGGAACAGGGACTTGAAGCGCCGGAACGGGGCTCAGCAGCTGGCAGGGAGCCGGGACGGGGCTCAGCAGCTGGCGGGGAGCCGGGACGGGGCTCAGCAGCTGGCGGGGAGCCGGGACGGGGCTCAGCAGCTGGCGGGGAGCCGGGACGGGGCTCAGCAGCTGGCGGGGAGCCGGGACGGGGCTCAGCAGCTGGCGGGGAGCCGGGACGGGGCTCAGCAGCTGGCGGGGAGCCGGGACGGGGCTCAGCAGCCGGCGGGGAGCCGGGACGGGGCTCAGCAGCCGTCGGGGAGCCGGAACGGGGCTCAGCAGCCGGCGGGGAGCCGGGACGGGGCTCAGCAGCTGACGTGGAGGCGGCGTGGGTGGCAGCAGCTGACGTGGAGGCGGCGTGGGTTGCTGCAGCTGACGTGGAGGCGGCATGGTCTGTGCCGCTGACGGGGAGGCTGCGGCGGGCCGGGCGCAGCAGGCGGGCCGGGCGCAGCCGAGACGGGGGAACTGATCCCTATCAGCCTGCCGCCATAGGGAATCAGGGGAATGGGAGACACGAGGGACCGAGACTATGGGTGCTGGTGAACGTGAGCTATGATGCGCAAGGGGAACGTGATCAGGTGCGGAAAGCGACGGTGGACGAGGGGAGCGACGGGACCGTGACTTACGTGACTTTGGACGTGGTGAACAACGCGAGGTAACGTGGGAGGTGGTCTCAAAAAACTCAAATGACGAAGGTGACAGAAATGGTTGGGGGGGAGGAAGGTGACGGCTCAAAAATAACTCAGCGTTGCGCTGGGCGACTAAGAGAGTGGCAATATATTCAAAATCATAGTCGTGATCGGGATCAGAAAAAATGTGAGGGGCAAGGTGCTCAAAATCATACTCGTAACCGGACTTACTTGAATCGTGAGGGGGTGAAAAGGCTTGGTGCTCAAAATCATCGTCATAATCGGAATCAATAATCAGGTGAGGGGGTATGACAGGGAGGCCGTCGATTTTAATACCGTGAGACGCAGAGGAAGCAACAGACGAGGTACGGAGCTGGTCGGCAGGCTGATGAGGGCGGTTGTCCGATCGGCGACGACGATGACGTCGCCGAGAGCTTCCCGCAGGGTCCGTGGTTGGTCGGAACATTCTGTCAGGTTTGCTCGCCGGTGGGCGAAGAGGTGGGTGGACCCAGAGGTGCGAGGAAGCAGGGAAAAGGGTAAACTAAAGGGAATTTATTAAATTAATCAAATGAGGACAAACAACATGGCGTGGACAAACAAACGTGGCAGGGTGCAAAATGACTAAGACGAACTAAACGTGACTAAACAGAACAAAAGCCGAGGAACAAGACAGTGACAAAAACCAGGGACATGAGAGGGAGCGAGAGCAAGAACATGGCCGTGAAGGAGATCAGGGAGCGGTCGTGACAGTCCAAACGGAGTAGCAGGAGTAATGTTCCGACAATGAGTTGTTGGGATGAGATGTTTTTATAGTTAAGTCATTAGGAGTGCGGATGGGCATCAGGTGTGTGAGCTGACGGGGAACAGGTGCATGGCTGGTGAGGGCGAGGTGCTGAGGGGAAACGCCCCTACTCAGCAGATCAAAACAATAACAAGTGCACATGGCCGGGAGGTGAAGAAAACAATAACAAAACCGCATGATCATGAAAACAATAACAAAACCCCGGTCATATCCGACGCGGATCATGACAGACAGGGAGTTGGTCGGTTTCCTGCAAGCCGGAAATCCAGTGAGGAGTTAAGATAGCTCTGAGATCTCCCAGTCAAGATCCTCACTTAGGATTCCCTAAAATGAAAAGAAAGCAGTTTCATGCATATGTAAATGTTTAAAAGCATATTTAGAGGCAGGACATTGTTACTCAACTGCCATATTGTCTGGCTCTCTAATGGGGTGCTGCAGTATCCCAAGCTCCCACAGCAGGTTTGGGGAAAGGTCTCTCTCTGTCCTCAAAGGATGATCATTCTAGCCAACAGAAAAAATGTCTTAATCAACTTTGAGTCTGGGGAGGAAGGTGTACTGAGTGCAGAAGAGGTGAAGATTATCAGAGATGTCCAAGGATCCATCTTCCTTCAGGCTGTGTCAAACGTCCTAACTAATGAGTGTGAGTCTTGTCTAAACATCCCTCCACAGACGTTTAATTCTACAATTCATACAAAGAATAACTCCCCACGAGTCAATCAAGCTATGCAAAAGGATATCCAAGCTACAGTTCAATTTTAGTAATTCACCTCTGGTTGTGCACACTTTTTCCACTTATGAAGCTTCCACGTTCTGTGCCTCTTACACTGAACAAAAACTGGGCAATGCTGATATTTTCATCACCCTGTTCATCTCTTACTCTGTAAAACTTAAAATATTAAAATTAAAGTCCATACAATTGAATCCACAGAAAAACATTTACTGAAATACTGGATTAATTTCTCACACAGGTTAAAGAAAATCCATTGATCATTTTAAATTGAATTAAAAGAAGACAAATGATGTGACATGTTTACAAATATACTATGATAAATATAATTAAAACTAAATTTTCTGCAGTAATACTTGTACACTTCTCGAAATTCCATCCATAAAAAATAAGTACAGTACTCGCTGTGGATGCAGCATTGAGGTACATGATCTAGAGAGTGAAAAAAACCACGAGTTGTACAAACAATAGTAATAGAATTGTATGTTGTCTTAAAATGTACACCAAACCACAAAATTATGGATTATAAGCATATGCTCCTCTATTGCTCGAGGACACCCTGGGCATGTTTTTTTGCCTAACATTAACAGTACTAAATTGCTTTAATGGCTTTGAATACACTTTTTAACTTTTTGCTCTTCAATTTATTAAAAGCTAATAGCGTGATAATTGCTGGCGTGACAGAAAGTGGGGAAAGACACTAGCGTTGAGCATTGAGCTTCATCGCTCAGCGCAGGTAAAAGCCTTCAATCGCCGCAAAGAGATTTACACTGCACGGGGGTCGCAATCTGGGCCAGCAGCGGACATTCAAGCTCAGTCTTGTTGTGCTTTTTTTAAAATTATTATTTATTTACTTTCTTAGCTTAGCTTAGCTCACTGCGCTCCAGTAGTTGACGTGACATCATTTGTTCTTCGGGAGTTTTCTTTTTCTTTTGTCACAGACACTTCCAGTACGTCATTTCGTGGGTGTCACCCAGTGTTCGACTGAGTCATCACAGTTGGATGAAACGTTCGCTAAACAACAAGATAACAAACTGGTGTTGGCAAAACTAAAATGATAAATGGGAGGTATTCCACAATGTTACTTGATGCCTTCCTGTATTCAATTCAGTTCTTGGCATTTCAACTTGTACAACCTCATATTTTGAATGGAATTTTTTCCGGCCACTGGATAGTTGAGCTTCATTGTGTTTATTGCTTTATTGTTAGTTCATATTATTCTGTTTTCTGTACAAAATATGATTTTAAGAAAACATTTCAAATATATAATTTTTTATATAGATTTCTTCTATATATTGCAGTATATTTCCATTTGACAAGGACAGCATGCAGATAGCACTAATGTGCATATTTACATATTGACGGCAATTGCTTTTCGTTACAGATTATGACTTTACTGGTCCCGCTCACTTGGTAATTGAGTTTCCTCCATGTTGCCCGTGAGCTAAAATGTGTTTGACAGCCCTGGTTTAGGGTGTCCCAATTCTACGAAGGGCTCAGTCAACCCGCAACCTTTGCGCACTTGTTCCTCACTTCGGCTGAGCCTGCATCGATGCAGACTCAGCCGTAGCATACTAATCTCAATTCATTGCGGATTTGAACAGAATAGCGAGAATGGCGACATCTGGTTGAATTCTTCTGGCTGTGTCAAAAAAAAAATATTTTCAAGTGTATCGAATTATTAACAAACATGACGTCTTGCTTTATTTTTAATATGATTTTAAGCATCGAAATTGCCAAAACTACACCCGTTTCTGCCACATTTGATGACGCATTTCTAACATTGTGACGCAAGTCAATGATATTACACGCACTAAAATAAACTGCACCCTCGAACACGAAGTACTGTCCAACTACGTGGGCACTTCATTGAAGACCATAGGGTGGGTATTGGCATTAGGCTTTTATTCGTAGACTCAGTGCAGAATTGAATTTTTAGTGAGGTTCCATTTTATATATTTATTTAGTAATTAAAAACATTTTGGAGTCTTAAATTCATTTCAAGTTTATTGGTCGAAAGTTGATAATAAATACATTTCAATTCAAATTCAGAACGAACAATTTATAAAAATTAGTTTAATAGTTAAAATACTTTTTCAATGTAATGCCTCAAATTACACAATAAAAATACAATTGATGTCATTTAAATTAAGTTTTCGAATTTTCAAGTTTAACAATTCAAATTCAAATCTACATTCAGATTTACACCAAAGAATCATAGGAACAGGCCCAGTATGAGTGTTTTCTGAAATTTAAAGCCGTGCTGTCTTACTTTAGAATTACTGCGCAACAATTTGGAAGTCATCCCGCTACTTGGACTGGTTTGTGTTCAACTTTGGGGGTTCTGTTGTTGAGGATAATACTCACACATGACACATGGACTGTGAGAATGGGCAATGCATTTGTTTACTGAAAAGCCCAGTATATATGCTGTATTTTCACAGGTGGCATATCATCTAATGCACAAGGATATTGTTTCCTCAAGCAGTCACACTTTAGTCAGACATGTCAAATACCAATCATACCACAGCGGTTTCTAATGACTTTGTCTAACTGTGTCTAAGTTGACCATTCATTATTGATCCCATATTCCCCCCATTTTGGGGTCATTCAAACCCCAAACTAAACAATAATAATGTCCCAATACAAGAAGACTGGATAGACGTCCTCCGCTGGAAGGGTGTCCTTCAGTGAATGTGTCCTTCAGGTGGTCGTCGTCATAAATCTCACCTGTGGGCTATCCATGGCCCACCTCCTTTCATCGGTGCCAATGCAAACAAACACATCCTAACCCCAAAACAGATCCTCTGACCCCCAACGTCTTTACAATCTTCCCCAACACTGGATGGTGGTTGGTCTATAAACTGTGCATCCACCTTTTCTGACATTTATTCATCATATTGAGTATTACCACACCCCGCCAAAAAAAAAAAAAACGAAAATCATTTCAAGAATCCCCCTTGGCAGGACTTCATCTGGGTACATCAAACACAACTTTTTCAACCCACAATGGCCGAAGGGGGGAAAAGTGTAGATCTGATTGCAGTTGTACTTGCAAGGCCATTTGAAAACAGACCTTTTAAGACAGGGGTCCTCAATCCTGTCCCTCGAGGGCCGGTGTCCTGCAGGTTTTCCATCTCTCCCTGCTGCAACACAGCTGATTCAAATGATCAGATAATCAGCAAGGCCTGTAGAAGCTCGATAACGATCGCTCAGGTGTGTTGCACCAGGGAGAGGTGGAAAACAGGCAGGACACCGCCCCTCGAGGAACAGGAATGAAGACCCCTGCTTTAAGAGAAGCTCTCTCGTTAGCCGAGGTGGTCCAACACTCTCGAGTGCGTAAGTGTGTCTATATATTATGTCTCCAGCCAAATGATGGTGTTATGAGGGGTATTTATTCAAGTCGAACTAAGTAGGACAGGCATCACCAAATGGCGGACCGCTGTCCGGATCCGGACCGTGCGATGGTTCGGACCGGACCCATGACCGATCTACGATGAATTTTTTTCAGGGCGCATTCGCAAAGGTTGGCGCTGCAATTCTGGTTAATACGGCAAAGGCGTCACTGATTTGAGCCAATCAAATCTTTTGTTTACGATCCACTGCCAATTGCGCAGCAGACCGGAAGAAAGTGCTGCTGACAGTATGCCTTGCTAAATAGTTAGCAAGGTCGATGCGTGTTGTTTTAAATGAATGGACGGAGTTATTTAGTTTCGTTCTGGCTGCAGCCGATTCAAAACCAGTGTGCATCATATGCTCCGAAACTGTCGCAACATTGCGAATCGCCACTACGAAACAAAGCACCGCCCTTTTTTGCAAAGTTATCCGCTAAAGTTTGAGGTGACGCAAAAACATCGAACTTCGAGTGCAGTATAACAGATTTTTACATTTTCGTTTACAGCCCAGCGGCATGCAAACGAATGTTCACTAAAAGTATCATGGATTTTGGGGAAACATAAAAAAACATTCAGTGATGGGGAAGTTGTGAAGGAGTGTTTAAATGCAGTTGCACAAACATTATTTAAAGGAAAACACAAAGGCCAGCTGTGTGATATAATCTACCAAATCCCAATGGCCCTGACTCCGTTCCAACCCAGAATTAAGTCACTGGCGGGGCATTCACAAACTCATTTTTCTCATTAAGAGATGTTAAAAAAATATTCAAAAGAAAAGGTGGTGTCAAAGCTCATTTTGAATTAGTTTTTCATGAGGACAGCCATTTTTATTGATTTTGTACTGAACATGTTGACCTGTTTTACTTGGATAATTAGGCTTTCCGTTTTTTTCTAGGCTGATAACTCTTTGATTTGAGAAAAAAAAGGTAAAAGATGTTAACTCAATGCTTAGCACTTGATATATTTCTGCAGGAGATATTTGACAGTTTTTTTTCTGGAAGTGGCAAACTTAAGTTCCTGGAGCCACATTTTCTTGAATGTGAAATACACGCCTTATATTTGTTTGACTGGCAAAGGTGTTTAATGTGAACATTGATAAATATTTAGTATATAAGTGCGCTCTGTTGAAAATGACTAAATATTGAAACTAAAAATGTAAACATAGGCTAGACATTAAGGGAAGTTGGACTTTGGTTTGGACCTTTTAATTGGAAGAAATTTTAGTCGTGGACCTCTGTGACTTTTAATTGAATACCTCTGAAGTCGGACTTCACTAAAGTCCATTGTTTGTGATTTTCCAGGACCTCACCCTGTCACACTTGGAAGATAAGATGGCAGTCTACAGTAGCTGTTTCATAAAAGTTTTTTTTTTTCTCAATCTATTGGACCATAATAGTGTTAGATGGTTGAAGCGAAGGCAGGATTATTTCACATACAGTACTTGTTTTACAATAAGAAGAAAATGATTTGTCGTCATTTGGAGCACATTCACGCTCATGTGCACACGCACGAACACCCGGACATGCCCGCACACGCACCCCCCCCCCCCCCCCCCCCCACACACACACACACGCACCCCTGCACACGCACGCACACACACAACCAATCTTATTTAGTGTAAGTGACAGATTTGAGAATTAATTGGTCCAGCGGTCCTTCTGCCTTTGGAGCACTGATCACGCAATATGTTGAAACAAATGCTGCAACAGTGGTCATGCACATATGCAACTCTCTTCTGCAGAAGTATTCAAATGATCTATTTGCATATATTTTATTCTGTTGTCGCTTCATGAGCTGCAACAGCAATTTATTCAATTTCTGTACAACATTATTATTCATTTGGAGTTGTGAATCGACATCCAAAGGATGTCTAATCAGCTAGGCACTAACTATATAGGGTTTTATGGAGCAGAGCAGCTGCCTTCTGTCATAGAATATAAGTTGTATCGTAATATGATGATAAATCAGAATAGACTACAATGATAAAAGTTGTAATTGAAACTCAATGTGAAGCTCAGCTCATCGTCTCAGCAGGCTTATCACTGCAAGTAATGCCCCTGCTTTTGTCACCTTGATTGTTAATCCCATAAAAATAATGGCCTCGCTGTGCATCACTTGCATGGCGTTAACTTGTGAATTCAATCAGGAAGAAAGTGGTACATGTCTTAATAAATCACAAAGCAAGGGGGTTTTCATGTTAAATTATTGCAATCTAATTAAATCAAATAGTGTCAGATTGTCGTTTCCAGGATGCTCTGGCAAAACAGATTAGCACATGCTACTGGTTTGACAACACTGTCAGGAGTCACATTTTGGCATGAATCATGCATTCAAAGCTCTGAAGTCTTGGGGAAGCCCCCAATTTGTTCTAGTTTAAATTTTTCTGAAACAATTAATCCAGACTAAAAACCTCTGCCCTCATATCACATCTTCGTAAAAATCAAGCCAATTAAAGACTGCCTTAAGTGTACTGAACAGCCCAGACAGAGATGGGTGTTTTTTCACATCGGCTTTCCACATCCTGCGTCCATCATCGTATTTCTCCTTTTTGCTACCAGTGGAGATCTTGTGAGAGATTGCCGCCAAAAAGGGGTGACAAAGGGGTGCAACTACCACAGAAGTGCTACACACAGTGATGAGACATGCAGGAGAAAAACTGTAAGATAAGCTGAAGATCATAATAACCTCAAGTAACCTTATATAATCAGTTTGTGTATTTCTAATCATGTTTTTATACACTAATTGCATTAATGATTGCACACGCACACACACCTATATTTTTGCTTCTGTTGTCTAATAAGTTTCTATTTCATTGTAAGCCATGATGTGCTAGTTTCAGTTCCGTTATGAGTCTGCTTCAAGCTCTAATAAAAGAGGAGGCGGCGGGGCGGAAGGCCAGAGGGTGCGCGGAGCTGAACTGAGCGGGTTGCCTGTCTGCTCTTGGCCTCTCTCCCTGTCGCGACCGGTAAAAACGAACAACCTTGCCTGGTTTCTTCTGGCCTCGGTCACCTTTTTAATATCAGTAAGCTCTCCCAAAAGGCGTCAGGGCATTTAAACCTGACATTTATCTGGTGCCCGAAACCCGGGAATCTTGTCCGGACGGATGTGATCGTCGTGGGACCCTCGGACGCCACAGAATCTGACGTCAGCGCTTCCCCGTTGAGGAAGTGGGTCTCCGAACTCCTGCTTCGGCCGCCCGCCCGGAGACGATTCCCTATCGGACTAGGCTGACCCGGAAGGCAATCGGGTATTGTGTTTCAAAATATTTCGTACCACCATTTTAAAACGTTAAACGATTAAAGAATTTTACCACAGTAGAAGAAAGTGGATGTGAGTGAGACAGAGCGAGAGAGGGGCGTTGGCCAGCCCGTAACCGTCCTGTCAGTACGGATAAAGCTGCACTCTATTAAGGATAAATTAAACGTCTTCTAGGTGCGTCGAAAACCTGACTTCGATTCCGATCGAAGTAGAAAATAATTGAATTTCCTTGAAATAGAGTAGAATGAATTAAACGTCTGCTAGGTGCGTCGAAAACCTGACTTCGATTTTGATTGAAGTAGAAATAAATTAAACGTCTTCTAGGTGCGTCGAAAACCTGAGTTCGATTTTGATTGAAGTAGAAACCGTCCTGTCAGCTAAAATAAAACCGATAAACGGAATAAAACGGATAAAACTGCACTCTATTAGGGAAATAGAGTAGAACAAATTAAACGTCTTCTAGGTGCGTCAAAAACCTGACTTTGATTTCGATCGAAATAGAAAGAATTCTGGTAAAGATAGAGAAATAAGAGGTCTACTCACATTTTTATAATAAATTAAGGAAATAATAAGATAATAATGCATTGTTTTTGGTGTTTTTTATTATTTTTATTTGCATTGGAATTTCTTTGCTAAACAAACTGCACGTTTGACTGAGAAGTGATTTAAAGTTGATACTTGTGTGTGTGTGTGTGTGCGTGTGTGTGCTGATAGTGTGCGCTGCGCAGCTGTGTGTGTGTAAGAGAGAGAGAGAAAAAAAAAGGTTAGTGGTTGAGTGTGAGTGTGAAAGATTGTGGGTGTGTGAGTAAAAATAACGGACTTCAGACAACAACGGAAAATGGGTCAGAACTTGCCCAAAGAGTTGAAAGCAAATCCAGACGTGAGGTTTATGAACGGGTATGACCCGGATTGTTGCCAATTTCTGGAGAAGTGGGTGAAGAAATATGACTTTAAGCCACGCCTGAAGGATCCGGCCAGTTTCGAAGCAGTGCGTAGAGCATTGGCGGAAAAAAGAAAAAACATCAATATATATATATATTGAAAAAAAACATTTCAATATACCTAGTGAAAAATAACAAAGCTGTCTCCACGCAGAGCTTGTCTCTGGGGTGACTTGGTGGAGGCCCCTTGCCTCGTTGTAGGAGGGGACAGCCATCCTTACCTCCCGGATCTTCATGTGTGGTGTGTATGTGCACGTGTTGGGGCAGGGGCAGTAAAGTCCATGTGTTTTTAGGTTTCAGTGTCCAGTTCGAGTTCGTCATTCTCAATATCAATCAGGTTTTAATGGTACATTTGGGCAACAAACATCTGATTAACCATCGTCTTTGTCATAAAAAATAATGCAACATGAACAGACTACACATAACAAAATGAAAACTATAATTATCCCGATAAATTGTGTCTTTCAAATTCTTCATAGTGGTCATAACATGAATAATTGTTACATTTTTATTAAAAATGTAAAAGCAGTAATGTTCTCCAATCAGCGCTGAAATTTCTTTATTATGTACGTCATTAATTTCAAAAGAATATATAATCTTTTTGTTCTGAGGCTTATCTGTGGCTGGTTGTGTGGTTCTAATGTACGTGTGGTCCGAGACTCTGACTCTGGTGGAGATCCTTTCCGAGGGACTTGCGTCGCTAGGCTTATCAGCAGGAAACCGGAGAAGCTTGCACTGCGACTGGTGGATCCAGCCGCCACGCCCCGCGACCTTTGTTGCCGTCGGGGTCACTGCCATCACCTGGCGACGGCCGTCTCAGCATTCACTGTCCCAACGAGGTCGTTTCAACACCTTAAGGAAGGTTTGGTCTCTCACACGGACGTGGTTGCTCTGTGGATCAGAACACACTGGCCAGTAATTGTGTCGTGTCTATGGATCTTTTTCGGTCAAACATGTTTTTCATGTGGACTGGGACTGATGTGCCAGTCACTGGTGGTTCTGATGATCTAATACTGGTAGCAAGCAACAGTGATCTACTTAATAAATTCAAAGACACCATGAAATCCAGATTCAATATGAAAGATCTGGGCAAAATATCGTACTTCTTGGGCATTCAGTTTGAGCAAGAGGGTGAAGAAATCAAAATGAGTCCGAATAGGTGCATCATCAAGGTGCTTGAAAGATTTGGAATGTCAGACTGTAAACCCAGATACACACCAAGTGAACCAATACTGGGGGTGAATGAAGAAAATAACAATAATGAAATTGTCAACCCTAAAGAGTACCGTGAGATTGTAGGTATCCTGATTTATGCCATGGCTTGTACAAGACAAGATATCAGCTGGATAGTGAGCAAATTGTCACAAACACTGGCAAAGCCAAAGGCAGAAAATTTAGTGACTGCTTTGAGATATCTAAAAGGTACCATGGATTACGAATTAATATACAAGAAAAATGATGAAGATTTAAACCTAGTGGCTTTCAGTGACTTTGATTGGGCATCGTCTGTAGAAGACAGACGTAGCACTATGGATTACTGCTTCAGCATGACAAAACAAGGCCCTGCAATTTCATGGAAGTCGAAAAAGCAGCCTATAGTGGCTCTTTTACGGAGCCCCTTAGGGGACATGGAAGAGAAAAAAAAAATTGCGTTCCCTCGCAAACTTTGCAGAGAACGCAAAGTTGGGTTTTTTTTCCGAGTGAATGTTTATTTATTTTTTGATGCACGTTTATGTACTTCCGGGTCATCTTCCGTGTAAACAAACGCAGCAAAGATGGAGCATGTTCACCCGTGGGCGAGTTTAATTGAATTTTACTTTGAAATTGGCTTGAAATACAAAGAAATAAAATCAGTTCTGGATATTAAGCATGGTTTTCAAATAAGTACAAGACATCTGAAGCGAGTGCTAAACAAAAAAGGACTATTTCATCATAAAACGTTCACTGACTTGGCAGTCCTGGTTGACTTTATTAGAGGTCAATTGCAGCGCTCCGGACAGTTACACGGGTACCGATGGATGTACAGTAAATGCAGAGAACATGGACTTCGAGTCAGGAAAGAGGATGTTGGTCTGGTGCTGAAAGAGTTGGACCCGGGTGGAGTGTCCTTAAGGCAGGCACGACGTCTGAGACGACGAAGCTTCTTCTCTAAAGGGCCAAACTTTATTTGGCACCTGAATTCCTATGATAAAGTGAAGCCATTTGGAATTTGCATCAATGGGCATTGATGGCTTTTCAAAGAAAATAATGTGGCTCAATCCCTACACAACAAGCAGTGACCCGAAGTTGATTGGAGGTTACTACATGGAAGTTGTGCAGCGTGTAGGGGGTTGTCCTCGAATCGTTAGAGGTGATCTTGAAACTGAAAATGGCCATAAAGGTTTCCAGCGTTTCCTTGTCCCCATACCACCAGGAAGCACCCTTGACATCTACTTGGATGGAGCCAGTACCGCCAATCAAAGAATTGAATATTGGTGAGGGTTTCTTCGCAGCCAGTGTATGGAGTTCTGGTTATCACTCTTCACAGACCTTAGAGACAATGGCTTCTTTGATGCTGGATTTTTGGACAAAAGCCTCCTGCAATTTTGTTGCATGGGACTTATTCAGGTGAGTTACTACATTCCAATATAGTAATTTATTAAATGTGTATTTGTGCATATGAGAGTGTGTTAATGGGAATAACAAGGATAGGAAATAAAAACAGGATGTATAGGGGAAAGAAGATGGTGGTACGTGTGTGTGGTGGGTTTCACAAAGTGAAGATGAAATGACCAAGATAAACAGAGATGGAGGAAAGGTGGGATGAAAGTGGGAGTGAGTGTCAAATAAGGAGAGAAAGGGGGCTTTATGCTATAATTTCTTGCTCATTAAAATTGATTTGACTGTGTAGCTCTTCCTAAATCTATTTGCATATTATTTTCAACAGAATGAATTGGCTGAGACTGCCCATGTTTGGAACTCCCATCTCATTAGGCCCTCAAAGAACATAAATGTCCCCAGTGGTCAGCCCAACGTGATGTATGCTTTACCTGAACTTTATGGGACAAGGGACTTCCTCTCCCCTGTTGACAATGAAGAAGTTCAACTGTGCAAAAACCAGTGTGTTTTTCGTAAGACCATGCCTTGTGATACGGATGTATTTGCATTGTGTGCTGTGTTAATGGCCCAGTCTGATATGACTCTACCAAGAGATCCATATCAGGCTGTGAACTTGTATTTGTACCTCAAAGAGGCCATCACCGCAATTCTGTAATTCACAAGCATTACGTTTTCAGTGGCCATAAAGATTCATTGTTGGTGAAACTATTTTTCCTTCCAATCACCAATCATGTGAGTATGGTATCCATATTTTCTTTTACATTCAAATTAAAACATGGCATACACTTTCTGTCTTGGTCACTGACTTCAGCCACAATTTCTTAACCTAACTGCATGTTAAATAATATTTCTGCAGACAGCTGTTGTGGAATGCGCTATTTAAATGAAGTTGTTTTGTATTATCCTAATTGAGATTTTAGAAACTTGCCTGTTAAAGATGATGACATAATTGTCACTCCCTGCTTCGGTCAGCAGGTGGTGTCATGTGTTTAAAAAATGCAGTATGTTACACTGAAATAGAACAAATTTTATTAGCAATCACAAATTCTTACAAACATCAATTTACCTGACAGAAAGGCAACGTTAGGATATCTGTTCACGAACAGCCTTTGGATGCAAATGGAATGGCAACTGGATACTGTTTCTCGTAACAGAGCAAATATTTTTTTTAACAATTTAGAATGTATGAACACTACATATCAACAGCAATTAACCATTCGACCCTTGATGGGCAACTCTGGGTCTTCAAAAAAAGTGTTGTGAGTCTTGGGACATCTTTTTTTCCCAATTGCTATTTTTAATTATTATTTAGAAACTTCAACGGACCTGAATTAGGGAACTTTGGGGAATTTGGAGGGAAGCCGGAGTACCCGTAGAACAGCCATGCAATCATTGGAAGAACAAGCCAACTAAACACACAAAGGACCTCAAAATTGTGGAACGTGATGATCACTCGTACAACATGCCTTTTTCAAAGCTGATTTAACAAAATCAAATATATATAACTGCAGCACAGGATGAGAAGTTATCACATCCATCTAAAAAGTTGCATGCTCAAATCCAGTCTTCAGCCTTCTGCGTGGCATTTGGCATGTTCTCTTGACCATGTGGGTTTTCTCCATGTGCTCCAAATTTCTCCCACATTCCTGGTCCTGGTCTGGTGAACAATCTACGATGTACCCCGCCTCTCACTCAAAAATAAGATAGTGCTCCATCTAACATGGAACAATCATAAAAATAAGTGGAGCAGAAAATGTGGAAACTATGGCAGTGTATTAATGTACAAACAGAAAGGCCTGCTCTCTGCATGGTGTCAGATTTAAATAATGTCCATTTCTATGTAGTTACTGGACAGAATGTTGTCAAACTCTGCGCGGAATTCAGGGTAAGAGCTGTATGTGCATGGTACTTCAAGTGTGGCTCCACAGGTATGGGCAACAGGCCTTCTGTTCAGTCCACTTTCACTATTGAAGCATACCAGAATTTTGTCAACACAGATGACAGAGGAACCAGTCCAGAAATGCAGGATTTTTTCAGCTTTGGTTTGATCAGCATTTTTTACATAACGTTGGAGATCGTTAAAGGTTGCTTGCTCTCCTTGAGACATCACCATCTTTGTTGTTTCAAGCAGTTGCAACACTTTTTTGCCTGTGGCCTTCTTGGAGTCATACAAGGGACAGCACACTTTGCTTATCGAGTAATTTGTGATGCACAAGTATCATTATTGTGGCGAAACAATCAAGTATAAACTTGGGCTCTTGTAGAAGGGCTTTATGAGCCATTGTTTGAATGGCAGGCTGTAAGCTAGTCTTTGGTGGGAGGAAATGGGGACCCATCCTTGTAAATACATCAAGCAAGTCCTCTTCATCACTTTCCTCCATTGTGCCCTGGAGGCCCTTCTCAACTGCTGATCTCTCAATGGGAGGAAGGTAGTTAAGGAATGATGATGTAAGGATGTCTACATCAACTGAGTCAATGCCATGGGTGCAGGCTAACATGAAAGCTTTTGATAGCCTCACTGGCATGACATCATGGTCTAACAGCCCTTTCACCCAGATCCGGCCAACCGCTTGCCATTCAGCCTCACAAAAAATCTGCCCTCAGCCTTGGAACCCGCTCTGTTTCCCCCTCACACTGTTCAATAAATTTTTCCCAGAATGCAGTGTAACCTTCCCTTGACACACCAGCATCATCAATATGTTTTTTATTTACAAACTTGTGTTTAATATATTTATTGAAGTTTAACAACATAGAACCCCCCCCCCCAAAAAAAACCCCACCCCACACAAATTTAACACCCCCCGTCTCTGTCACAAAAAAAAAGAGAAATCAAATCACAAGCATATACAAAAAGACCAACAGGACATACAGATGCCAGGATATTCCACATTCAGTCATAAACCTTTGATGATGGTCGATCATAGAATGTCAAAAAAGGCCCCCACACCTGATGAAACTTCTGTTCAGAGCCCCCCATCACACATCTAATCCTCTCAAGTTTTAGGTGTAATAATACATCTCTAATCCAATGCAATACTGTAGGAGGAGCTGCATCCTTCCACTTTAGTAGAATTAAGCGCTGCGCCAACCAAGTTGAGAAAGCAATAACTCTTCGACCCCCGGCAAATATTACTCCAATAATGTTGAATCTTGGGGCAGAGCCAAAACATATATATTAAAGTAGGTTCGAAAGATTTACATTGGTCACAAGTGGGGTCAATGTGTGGGTAGATATGTGCCAATTTAGATTTGGGAAGATGTGCTCTGTGCACCACCTTGAACTGGATAAGTGAGTGTCTCGCACTCAATGAGGAAGAATTGATCCTTCTCAACATATCAGACCAGTCTGCCTCATCGATAGTGATCTGAAGATCCCCCTCCCAAGCTTCCTTAATATTAGACATAGTAGGGAAACCTAAGGGAAAAATCAAACTTAACATCATAGATATCTTCTTTTTCTTTGTTGGATTGAAAGATAGCAAGTCGTCAATGAAAGTATTAGGGGGTTTGTCTGGGAACCCTGTGATGGAGCCTGAAGCAAAATGCCTCACCTGCAAATATCGAAAAAAGTTTGAGGCAGATAAATTATAAATATCAGACAGCTGGCAAAAAGAAGCAAATTTGTCCCCAATAAAGAGATCATTAAACGTTTTAAGCCCCTTCTTATGCCATAAATTAAATGTAGAAACCTGCATCGAAGGGGGAAAAAAAACATTGGCCGCTTTTGGACTCGACAAACTAAAGTGGTGAAGATCAAAATACCTCCAGAATTGTCGGCAGATTTTAACAGAGTTATAGACAATAGGGTTGTGGTATGGCACATTCTGAGATAAAGGAATGGGCACACCAATTATAGCTGGTAATGATAAAGAACCACATGAAAGCCTCTCTAACTCCACCCATTTTGATCCGACCCCATTAGCACCATAATGCACCCAAAAGGACAAACAACAAAGATTAGCAGCCCAATATAATAACGAAAATTAGGAAGTGCAAGACCGCCTCTGAAGGTGTTCTTTACGCAGACGGGGCCTTTTACCACTCCAGATGAAAGATGTAATTTAAGAATCCAGCTTCTTAAAATAAGTACCAGGGATTAAAACAGGGATGGCCTGAAATAAATATAAGAATTTGGGTAACACCAACATTTTTAAAATGTTCACCCTTCCAACCAACAACAGTGGAAGGAGTGACCATCTAGACATATCTTGTTGCACCTTAAGTTGGAGGTCAGTGAAATTACACTTGAAAAGATCACAGTAATTCCTTGTCACTCTAATACCAAGATAAGATAAACTATGCTCAGAAATCATAAAGGGCACTGACATGTTCTGTAATTCCACTTTAGTCATATTCAAAGGCAATATCTTGCTCTTATGCAAATTCAGTTTATAACCTGAGATTTCCCCAATTCTTGAGAAAAGGTCCTGAAATTGCGCTATAGTTGTTCCAGCTCTGGACAGATATAACAGAAGATCATCGGCATACAAAGATATTTTATGTTCTACGCCATATCTTGTAATACCATGGATAGAATGGTTATTCCTTATGGCAATGGCAAGTGGTTCGATAGCCAACACAATAAGAAGAGGGCTGAGAGGGCAGCCATGGCGTGTACCTCAATATAACCTAAATAGCTCGGAGTAGTGGTGATTAGTTAATACCACAGAACATGTGTACATTAACATTAACCCATTAAATAAAAGTATGACCAAAACCAAATCTACGCAAAGTTTCGAATAAATAACTCCATTCCACTCTATCGAATGCCTTCTCAGCATCCATAGAGAGAAGACATTCGGAGTCCGATTGACAAGGAGTGTACAAAACATTCAATAAACGACGAATGCCAAAAAATGCAAGCCTGTCCTTCACAAAACCTGTCTGATCCACGGATACAACACACGGCAAAACCTTTTCTAAACGAAGGGCCAATACTTTTATAATCACAATTTAGAAGTGAGATTGGCATATAGGATGAGCATTCCAAAAGGTCTTTTTCCTTTTTGGGAAGCAAAGTTATACAGGCCTGGTTCAGGGTGTCAGGAAGTACCTCCCTGGCAAAGGAATCTGTACATACGTTAGTGAAAAATGGTGTTAGTTGCTGAGAGAATGCAACATAAAACTCACTCTGGAGGCCATCCAAACCAGGAGATCTGCGGGGTTGCAATGATTTTACTGCTTCCATTATTTCCCATTGCTCTATTGGCATATCCAATGAAGAGACCTGCTCTGGAGACAAAGTTGGAATCGACAAATCCCTAAAAAAAGTCGAAATAAGCGAGGGGTTGCATGGAACCTCAGAGCCATAAAGGTCTCT
Organism: Idiotropiscis lumnitzeri; assembly: GCF_059441095.1. Classification (NCBI taxonomy): domain Eukaryota; kingdom Metazoa; phylum Chordata; class Actinopteri; order Syngnathiformes; family Syngnathidae; genus Idiotropiscis; species Idiotropiscis lumnitzeri. The sequence goes on along the minus strand of NC_142394.1, from coordinate 495,105 downwards.
GTAGTAACTTTGAAATGTATCATTAATTCCTAGCTGGTCAGTGACAGTCAGACCATCCTTGTTTTTCACACCATTAATAATTTTTTTAGCTCTTCAGTTGGTTAGCAAGTAACTTCCCTGCACATTCCCCATGTTCATAAAAACTACTACTGTTCTTTATAAGCAAATATTCAATTAAATGAGATGTAAGTATCTCATACTCTACAGTAAGCCTCAATCGTTCTTTGCATAGATCTGGGGAAGGGGATTGTGCATTCCTATTATCTAGATCAGCTATCTTATTTTCCAAATCTTTTTGTTTACCCTGTGAGGCCTTCCTCCTTCCAGCCACAAAAGATATCACCTGCCCCCCCTTAAGTATGCTTTGAGGGCCTCCCAAACTATTGAAGGGGAGACATCTGGTGTCATGTTAATGTCTAAAAATAAAGAAATTTGGTCAGATATGAAATCCCAAAATTTTTCATCTGATAACAAAAGCGAGTTAAACCTCCACAGCCGTTTGGGAGCCATAACATCGGGCATCTTAATTTTAAGTTAAAGAGGTGCATGGTCCAATACCACTATAGGTTGATATTCACATGATAAAATTTCAGACGTCAACTTATTATCAGTGAAAAAATAATCAATTCGACTGTACGTTTGATGACAATATGAAAAGAAAGAATATTGCTTGTCCTTCGGGTGCAAAAAACGCCGGATATCCGAAATCCCATAAGGCGAAAGAAAGGACTGAACATAGGTGGCAGATTCAGATATTACATATCCAGGCCTGACAGAGGAACTATCCAACACAGGGTCCAGACACAAGGTAAAATCCCCTCCAAGAATGAGTTTCTTAGAATTTAAACAAGGGAGCAAATTAATGATACGAGAGAAGAATCCAGGGTCATCACAGTTCGGAGCATAAATATTAGCCACTATAACATTTACCGTACCAAGTCTCCCGGTTACAATAACACATCGGCCATATGGATCAGCTATAGTTTTCGAGGGTGTAAAGGTAACAAATTTACTTATTAATACAGCAACGCCTCTGGCCTTACTTTGAAAAGTTGAATGAAAAAGTTGTCCCACCCATCCACATTTCAACCGTGTATTGTCTGAGTTCTTAAGATGTGTTTCTTGTATAAATGCTATTCCAGCACCTAAATTTTTCAAGTGTGTAAGGGCCTTTTTCCTCTTCACAGGGTGATTCAAGCCTTTAACATTCCATGTAAGAATATTAATTGAACTAGCCATTCTCAACAAACTAGGAACAGAATATAGATATAAACATATGTGCAGGTAAATCGATACACCACATACATCCGGTGTACCACTTGTAGCCCAGTTACTCTGGCAGAATACCATAAATTATACAAAAAATATATATAAACAGCACATTGGTCCATTAGTGACAGTGATTGTAACCCACCCCATAACCCCCAGGTGACACTAGCTGCTAGAACAAGCAGCACACCTACTCTACCTAATACCAATACTTCCATATCTACTTCTACCTAAATAACATCCCATTGTGCCGCTTAATGAAATGTAAGCCAAAATCCACCAAATAACAGTACAGTGAACCCTCGGTTATCGCGGTTAATGGGGACCGAGACCACCCGCGAAAACTGAAAATCCGCGAAGTAGCGGCGCACCTTCAAAAATGCTTAAAAAAAATATACAATATATATATAATAAATATATATATATATATATATATATATATACGGGTAGAGAGAGAGAGAGAGAGTGAAATTCATGTTATAACAAAAAAAACAAATTATTATTAAAACGTATTATTTTTTTATTCCCCAGCCATTCTTTTTGTATTTATTTAATTACTCCGACTTTTACCTGCTGGTACGCCGTCCGGTGTGCCCTGTGAAATGAAAGGTGGCATTCTTTATTTATTTATTTATTTATTCATTCATAACTGACAGCCTCGCGCTCCGCTCGTGCCCGGGCGGAAGAGGTGCTCCAATTCGGCTTAACTGTGACACACGCCCGCCATCCTCCCCCGGAGCTTCCATTCGGTTAAACTTAGGGGCCGCTTGGAACCGCCCGTGCCCGGGGAAGGTGCTCCACTTCGGCTTACTGTGACGCGAGCATGCCCTCCTCCTCCGGAGCTTCCATTCGGTTAAACTTAGGGGCCGCTTGGCACCGCCCGTGCCCGGGGAAGGTGCTCGTCTACGGCTTAACTGCCACGCACGCCGGCTGGAGCTCTGGTACGGTCCGAACCGCGCGAAACGTCGCCACCAATCGTGTCCGGGGGAACGTGCTCTTCTTCGTCCACTCTCCTCTTCACCCACGCTCTTCTTCGGCGCACGCCGGCCGTCTAACCGCTCCAGCGCCCCGTCGTGCCGCTCGGCGAAACTACAATGCCCCCGAATATTTTTTAGACCCGCGAAAGGTGAACCGCGAAGTAGCGAGGGTTCACTGTATTCCAATTGGAGACAGAGGGAAAGAGAGCAAGATTTTGAAGAAAAAGTCTCTTAAATTCCAGAAGAAATATATTTTTACCATTGCCCATCCCCCAAAAAAATAAACAAGAAAATTGAACCTTAAAGATAAACTGAATGCCTTGTGTAAATTACACTATGAAAATAGTAAACCTACTTTAAAAAAAATAAAGAAAACAATTACAATAAATAGAATTTTAAAAAAGGGAAGGAGAACCAGAAAAAAAAGAGAGAAAAAAAGGGGGGGGTCAGTCACACAAGGTCCAGAAGTCATCACCAACAGTTCAAACGTCCCTTGAATCTTCGACGAACTTTTAGTTTAAAAAAAAAAAATAAAATAAAATACTTACGCACATACATACATTATATATATACATACATACATATATATATATATACATATATATATATATATATGTATTAGGGCTGGGCGATATGACCTCAAATCAATATCGCGAGAAATCGAGCAATTTTACCTCGATAACGATAAATGCACAATAAATTTCCACGTGGACTAAAATCAAAATAAATGCAGGAATTGCATATTGACTGTTTTTTTTATTGACCAACTGGTACACTTTACTTTCAATGAAAAATAAAAGTACAAAAATCATTTGTATGAACATTCCAAATAGCTTGCAGGGTTCGCGGTTAACTTTAAAAACTGCTTGCCCATAGGGCAAGTGCCACTAAAATTTGCCTTGCCCGAGTGGCCAAATTACTTGCCCGACTTGGGCAAGTGACAATTTTTTTTCTCTAAGAATAAAATGTTTATGGTTGTAAAATGTGCGCCACAAATGTAAATAAACATATAATCTGATAAGCATAAATTAATCTTGTTTTCATCATCAACCATGAAACCCTACTCACAAGAGCAAATGTATCATCCTGTGCAGTTATTGAAAATGTTAATTGTAGTTTTAATAATTAACAAATCTGCATGTTAAATTGGGAAAATGATATTACAGCAATCCAGATGATCAATTTTAAGTCCAGGAGAGCGTATTAATTGAGGAATCACATGAGTAAATTATGAGTGTGGCAAATTTGTGTATTCCTTTAAGACCAGTGCCTGTGGTGCTGCCTCCATAAGTTTCATAGCATAAACAGAACACAGTCACTGACACTATGTCAGGTCACATCATGGAGCTAATGAATTAACAGCCAATAATCAAATATTACTCCCTTCCTTACTCACAACTGAATTGTCTACTTAAAAATATTCGAGCTATTTTAGTCATGTCAGAGGAATCCGAAATGTTCGGATTTGAACGAACTCGTCGCCACTTGTAAACAGGCACAGAAGGTAAGAAAACTTCCGGCTGTCAATTTTCGGCCGAAATATCGTAGGTTTTTGTTGTGTTTTTCAAACTTCAAATGAGGATGCTACGACAGCGAGTTCCAATACTGCGGGATTTATTGACGTCCACTTTAACTCGACATTCACTGAACTAACTGATCCCCGTAGCACCCGCCCATTGCCCCCGATAAGGCCAATGGACCATACCAAAACATAAGGGGGTGTCTGGGTTAAACCATCACCATACAGTGCACACAAACAGATCACACCACCGTTTTCGTCAAAATTAAAGATATTTGGCTGCTTTAAAAAATGCTTGCCCGGTCGGGCAAGTTGCCCATAATTTTATCTTGCCCGTGGCCAAATTTCACTTGCCCCGGGCAATCGGGAAGCGGTTAACCGCGAACCCTGAGCTTGCTTTGCATGACTTGAACAATGTCACAAAGAAAAAGGGTCCCTCTTGCGAAATCTTTTTCTGCAAATAGATTGCGCCAAGATGCTCTCATGATGTAAATAATGGCAAATAAAAAAAACGCTAAATAAAATGAAAGAAAATGTCAATGCAAGCCAAATAAACAAGTGGGCATTATCGGGGAAAATGTGCCGTCTCGAGTACTCTGGTGCGCAGTCGCCACTTGTCATCTATGTAATGCACAGTTAGGCTCAATCAGGGATCCATGTTGCGACCCGACCACAAGTCGGATGTAGATGCAAAATGCTTGACATGTCTAAGCTCCCGGCCCGATGTAGTCCATATCGGGAAATACGGCTTTCATGAAGCGTTTAAATCCTGTGCGCGCCACGTAACTAGAGGAGCTTTATCTTTAGCTATGTGCTAGGCTATCGCGTCCACCTCTGAGACGTTCTCTCGTATGGTGTCCCCTCCGTTCATGTGCTGTTGTCACTTGTCGAACCTTGCTTCTCACTTTGAACTTTCAGCACAGCATGGTTGTGTTGTGGGTGGTGAGAAAGCTTCTGGATTTGAATCGCCAGCAACGAGAGCGACAGACGGGTGGAGTCACATGACTAGAGGCGCTGTAGCGGTCTTAAAGGGGCATGAACATTGCCGCAGACAAAAGGCTTTTCTTTTTTTATTCACCGAATTTACCGACATGGGCAAAATGATTTCGGTCATTGTAATAAATTTCGGTAACGGTAAATTTTCGGTTTATCGCCCAGCCCTAATATGTATACATATATATATATACACATACACACATACACATACATACACACATACATATATACACAAGCATACATACACACATACATACACAAACATATATAAATACATTTTAAAAAAGAAAAAAAAGACAGTCACACAGTGTCAAGAAGTCACACCAACCGCTCACACATCCCTTGAGTCTTCAACGAACTTTTAATTAAGAAAAAAGAAAAAAAAAGACAGTCACACAGGTCCAGAAGTCATCACCAACCGCTCAAACGTCTCTTGAATCTTCGACAAACTTCTCACCTTCAGTCACCGAACCAAACGTCTTATACGTGCCGTCAGTGGTAATTCGAAGCCGCACAGGAAACAACAACGAAAGTTTAAGTCCCCTCTTGTACAAGGCCGACATCACTGCCGAATATTTCCTCCTTTGGCTCACCACGTCGGGGCTGTAGTCCTCGTAGATCCTGAATGTGCTGTTTTGGTATTTAAAGTTACGTCTCTTCCGTGCCTCACAAACCACCAAATCTTTGTTTTGGAACCGATGGAAGCAGATAATAACTGGGCAAGGTTTACTACCATCACCTGGCTTCGGAGCGAAGCTGCGGTGCGCACGATCCAATTCTAGAGGTGATGGGAACGCGTCCCGCCCAAAAACATCCTGAAAAAATTGTGAGAAGAACTTGCTGGGCTGTGTACCCTCAATTCCCTCGCGTAAACCAATAAGACGGACATTATTCCTCCTGTTTCTCCCCTCCAAATCCATTAGCTTCGACGTTAGCTTTGTGCTATCGCCCAGCAGTCTTTCACAACAATCCTCCATTTTAGCCAAGCGCTCGTGTAGTGATTCGGCGTTAACTTTCAGGGAATCCAAACGCTCGCCATGACTATTGGCAGTCATTTGGAGTCCATCCAACTTCCCATTCACTTCCTCAAAAGACTTTTTTAAATCCGTGAGCAGTGAATTTTGCAGCTCGGCTAGCGAGGCAGCCCTGCTAATAGTAGCGGAAGCAGCATCCGACTTGTGTTTTCTGTTCCCTTTGGAAGCTTTAGGTGGCATCATGCAGTGAGGCGCTACCAAATGACGGAATAAATTTAAAAAATATAATCCAGGGAGAGCAAAAAGCAGTTTGGAATGTGGGTTATAAAGTTGAGTAGCGGGAGGTTGAGTGTTACGCAGTCTACTCCATGCTCGCCAAACCGGAAGTCTTTATTTACAAACTTAATCTTTAAATTGAATTCCATTATGCTACTGTCCATAAACACTGACAAAAGATCATCAACAACCTTTATCCTACAAATCGATGCCATGTTGTCCTTAGATCGCTATGGTTGTCAGGTGAGGTTGACGGGACAGGAGACTGCTTGAAATTGAGAGCACGTTTTGTGTTTGATTTGGTCCACTGTCCTGAAAGAATAAACATTCAAACAACAAAAATACTGTTTAGTCAACATAGCAGAGGTGAAATGTGAAATGAACTTTGACGATAATTGTGTGAGGATCAAAATAATGCCTGATCCTATGTGTCCTATCATGCATGTAAAAACCTAACAATAATAATAATGCATCATATTTAAATAGCGCTTTTCTGGACAACCAGACACTCAAAGTGCTCACAATGAATACATTATTCATGCACTCATGCATTCACACGATGGTTGTGTTAAACTACATATTTGCCACAACTGTCCTGGGCAGGTTGACAGAAGCGTAGCTCCGAGTGTGCGCCTACGGCCCCTCCGACCACCACCAAAGCCATACATTATTGTGAGTGGCTGTGGAGGACACATGATTGTATGGAGTGGGAATCGAATGGTTGTACCTCTGACCTGGCCCCCACCTCCCAAAAACCAACAAAAGTACTGTAAATAGTCAAGTTAAAATTTATGTTAAGGATTAACATTAAAGTGTTGCTTTAGATTCTTTAACAACAAACATTTCCTTGTTGGGGCCAGAATGAATGTATTATTTGACACCACTGTTGCCTTACTGGGCAGCGCAGTATGGAGGGTGCCCGCTGTAGACGAGGGATGTGGTGTGACCTGTGAACCTTTAAGTTTCATGATTATTGCACCTGTGCGGTGAAGTGTGGGACTTGGAAGACAGCAGAACAGTATTTGACCAGCTCACAACTAAAACAAACTATTCTACAGATTCATTTCTTTGTAGTTTGGAATGGAGGACGAGGACGAATAATTTTGAGTCCAGCACATGTGACAAACAAATGCACGTTAATCTTGTTTACATTAAATTGACAACTTGGATCACCATTCGTTCAATTGTGACTGCGTCTTTAACCCCCGCATAAGTGGCTTATTTTGAGACAACGGAAGGCCACTATATTCCGAAATTATATTTTTGTTTCTGTTTTAAAGGGATTCACCATTTAAGCATTCTTGCAATTCTCTGGAAGTATGTTTTATATATGTGATGTTGCACAAAAACTGAATGCTGCTTCTCCAAGATAATGTTCCCCTCAATCCCTGAAACTGTAAATGCAAACTGTAGGACAAAATACGATATTATATTACTTAACAGTTGTGTAAAATAAGTCAGTAGTTTAGAGTGTGTGTTTGGGGTAACTTGCAATGGAGCCTACCTGTGCAGTTTCCATCACCTCTTGTTGAGTGGACTGTCCAAATTGCGAAGGCAGATCATTAGCAGCAGGAGGGGCAGAGGAGGTTGTGAAGCCTGTTCGGTCCCACCATACATCCCAGTACTCTGAAGAATTAATTGAACACAATGTATTAAATGATAAACGTATTATTCGTTGAGCCTCAAGTTAATGGCCTTATCAAACAAAAATCTGCTTCTTCAAAAGTGTCATGGGAGCTGTATTCCATATCTGTTTGTGAGAATCCATTTGGAACTGCTCTAGTCATGTCCATAATTTCAAAGCAAGCATCAGGGAAGTCTTCAGAATTTGGGAGATTAATCCAAACTGCATCCTGTCCGTTTGTGTTGGTGTCTGACTCCTTCCCCTGGCCAATGTTTGTTTCATTATTTGCTGTTGGGGTTGAAAAAGACGGTTGGGATTTTTCTGCTTCTTCTGCTCTCCCAGTCTCAGAACGTCCTGGTTGTTTGTTTAACCTTGCTTGTAATTGCGGACTGCAACAAATACAATGAACTCTAACACAAATGTCTGCAGCAATTTAAAGTCATGTAATGGTAAACACTTTATTATGATTGAATGCTGGGCAAACACTACAGATTAGGATAAAACACATTAGTAAGAGTATTAAATAGTTGTGAATTTTCCCTCAGTCTTTGTGATGCATTTTTTAGCAAACATGTTCATTGTTGGCACACGTTTTTGTTTTTTGAGGAGCAAAAAGACTTCACTTCTGTTTTACTTAAATCGAGCATAACAAATAATGCATCAACTGGCACAAACCTGTTGGCCTATGTCACTGTCAGATGAGTGTCCGTGATCCAGTACATTTCTATCACCTCCGTCAAGGTGAGATCCATCTTCATTCAACTGTGAAAGTCCTCCCTCCATGTTGGTGACAGATAAAGTATCTTCACTGTATTCATCCACTTGACATGTGGAAGGAACTTCTTTTGTGCAAATGTAAAATCTCAGCAGCTTCAGTTTGTTTTTTTTCATAGTCTGCCAACTGTTTCATCTAAAGTAATCTGATTTCTTTTAAAGTCACAGACCTCAAAAGTAAAGTCACCAACTGATCCTTTGGTTGAGCTTCCATCTGGGAAAAATAACTCTTTTCCCAATTCCAAAATCTGAGCAACAGTTGTTGTTTTTTTCCATGATGGCATGCCTTGTTCCTCCACCATTGGTTGTCCTAACTTGATGGTATTCATTGCCATAAAAATGGAGCCATCCTATTTCAATCTTCCTGCAACTCTATTCCGCAGAATCATTTTTTCTCTTGCCATTCCACTGTCGTGGTTTCGGAGCACACTTGGAGTCCCACTGAGGGCACCTTTTTTCCTTTATCTTATTTTGTCCCTTAATGTCTGGATGAGAGTTTCATTATCAGCTCTGGGCATTTTCTGTCGACAAAAGCCAAGGACAGCTACTCGATCACCGTAGGAAGTGATATACTTGCCCAATGATTCGTCAGTCAAAAGGGAAATTACTGTCATGTCAACCCGCAAATATTAAATATGAGAATAAATACTTGCAATGTTAACTTACTTAATAACTTATTTTGTATATATTCACATGAGTAATGGCACACAGCAGTCATAATTAAATGTATTCAATATTAAACATCTGGAAGTGGCAGCACATTTACTATTTTTGTAACATAGTTTTTAATTTGTGTTAAATATCTTCAATACTATAAGAGCATTAACAGTGCAGCAAGACTAGATAGAAATGCAAGCTTCACCCCTCCCCCAGTAACAACAGTTGTATGAGTTATTCATTCGCGAACGTCATCTCTGGTTGGCGGCAAAGATATATGTCATATGCAACAAATAACAGATAGTAATACACCAACATAAATCATGTCGGCATGGAGGGAGATAAAGCAATGCCTTCGTTTCTGTGGAAACAGTTTGGATTGCCGTATATAGCATTTGCAAATGCAGAGCGAAATATAACAGGAACACGGCTATTTGTCCTTGTGTCTCAGCCATCACCATGACATCGCAAACAGCAACAAACTGAATGAAGCAACGTTTACACAGCAAAAAGGTGTTGCTGCTATCTTTGTTCAAAAACTTTATCACAAACCTCTTTGTGCTCAAAGAATTACTTACTGCCAGACCATGTAGACCAGCTGATATTTTTGAAAAAGAATTTTCATGCCTTCGGCAAAATTGTTTACTGTTAAATACAGTTGTTTATTAAAGAGAACAATCACATGTTAATTTAATTTGAAAATATGCAAGTTTAAGACGTGTATATAGGTTTTTATTGAATATTATTCTGATATGTGAATCACTTCATCAAAATGGTTTGTTTACATTGATGTTTTAATGCATAAAATAACAGCTTATTCTGATAATAAGGTATGAAGATAAAGATGTCCTTTAATAGTCCCACAATGGGGAAATTTGCAGTGTTACAGTAGCAAAGATATAGATCACACAGAGGCAGAGGCATAATGTAACCATTAATATATAACATTAGCAGCAGACATTCATAAAAAGCATGCAAATATACACAGTATATATGTATATACACAAATTATGTGTCAGGTTTTGGCATGGTGGAGGATAAGGTGTAGGAATTACGCAAATGCAGGGAAGTGAGGGAGGAGTAACATCAAGGGGTATTTAATGTAAAGAAAACAAAAAGACAAACAAAGTACTTGGATGAACAAACTATTAAATCACAAAGTAACAGGGATCAACATAGTGATGGGCACTCTAAAAACAAAGCTCCGGCGCACGTTTCAAACCCGGAAATAAAATTGCCTCGGAAGTGTTCCGATGTGCCGTTCAGTCCGGAGAAAAACACATGACCTGTGATGTCTGAAGCAATAACTGCTTCATTCTTTAAATAAACTTTATCCATCCATCCACCCATTATGTGTACCACTTCTCCTCATGAGGTTGCGGGGGGTGCTGGAGCCTATCCCAGCTATCTTTGGGCAGTAGGCACGGTACACCCTGAAATGGTTGCCAGCCAATCGCAGGGCACACTTAGACGAACAACCATCCGCACTCACACTCATACCTAGGGGCAATCTAGAGCACATGTGTCAAACTCAAGGCCCGGGGGCCAGATCTGGCCCGCAACCTCATTTTATGTGGCCCGCAAAGGGCAAATCATCTGCATCAACTTCGTGATTCTAGCATATTTTCTTCACTTTTAACAACACTAAGATATGAGATATTGCCATTTAATTGTTACCAATCTACCCCTTTTAAAATAAATTGAAAGATTGTTGAACAATTACTTACTAGTTTCTGATTTCAAAACTGGCTTTCCAATCAATTTATATGGGTTCACAGTCATACCGGCCCTCTGAGGGAAACCACAACTACGATGTGGCCCGTCCACAAAAATGAGTTTGACACCCCTGATCTAGAGTGTCCAATCAACCTGCCACGCCTGTTTTTGGAATGTGGTTGGAAACCGGACTCCCCAGAGGAAACCCACGCAGGCACAAAGAGAACATGCAAACTCTACACAGGAAGGCCGGAGCCGGAATCAAACGCACAATCTCTGCATTGTGAGGCCATCGTGCTAACCAGTCCGGCCACCGTGCCAGCCCTGAATGAACTCTAGTAAAAACCTAAAAAGAAACCGTCTCAATCCTGAAGCTGTGGAAAAATTACTATTCTTAGATAAAAATCTTTGAAATGCATATACTTTAGTTGTGCCATAGTTTTTGCGACTTTGTGTATGTAGAAATGTTTATATTTTAGTGTGTGAACATATGAGTTGTGGTTTCTTAGCATAACATTGTTTCACACTTTTATTTATTTAAGACTTCAGGAGAAAAATGATGAAATGACATTCCCAACATTTCGTAGCTCGACATTAAACAAGGTATGAGCCATTTTCTTGAATTTGTTAGTCAAAAACTGCCACCATACACAAAAACATCTGTTTCAGTTTCAAGAACTAGCTATACAATCATTGTTTCCGTGTGTGTATACATGCTAATGATTTACTGTCTAAAAGCCTCTATAGTGTAGCAGTTCTAGTTTTTCGCCACCAGATGTCATTATCAGCGAAGCTTTGAAGCTTCAAACCATTTTGAACCGATTGCTTCAAACGCTTCTTTGGTTCATAAAAGCTTCATTTGCCCATCACTAGATCAACAAAACACAAGGACTTGATTTAACTTGACAAAGCGAATCAGGCAGGAGGACAACTGACATAGACAGGAGACAACGAACCGACAACGACTGAAAGGAACCGACAACGACTGAAAGGAACCAGGAAACTATCCATCCATCCACTATCTTCTCCTTAAAAGGGTCGCGGCGGGTGCTTGAGCCTATCCCAGCTGTACCAGGGAGCTAAATACAAACAAATTGACGAGACAACAAGGAACACCTGGATAAGACGCAATGGGTTGGAAGGAGCTGATTGGTCAACACTAGTGAGGGGGACGACAAGCACCGGTGGACACAATAAGCATTACCGAGAAACACAAAGGAACAAAAGGAAAAACATGAAACTAAATACTAAACAAAAAAAAAACAAACACATTCATACTACAAGAAGGTATATATATATATATATATATATATATATATATATATATGACTAAATTCATTAAAAGTACAAACCCAATTCCAACGAAATTTGGATTGCTACAGTAATCGGAGAATGATCTTTTCTTTATTGTTCGTATTGCAATATTGTCTGGATGGATGGGTGATTGAGTAGTCCAATCAAGAGTATTTATCTGTTGTTATTCATCATCACTAATAGGAACAAATGACTGCAAGAGTGAGACTGAGAGAGAGAGTGGAGGAGGGGGCACGGCTGTGTGAAGAAGTATATTTAATTTGAACATTTGAATGACAAGAAATACTCAAGAAGTGAAAACATTTGCTTTGATACAGACATGAGAGTCCTGACCCGAAATCACGTTAGAGTTTGCCTCGAGGCTTTTGAGACAAGTTCAGGACATAAGAGAACAACTGTGCTCAAAATATATGGGAACTTTCTCGTTGACATTACGAAATGACAGATCAAAGTTTCCAACATGGCAGATCAAAGATGTACATCAGCAACATAAATAGATCACTCCTCCTCCTATTCCCATCTCCAAGGGATGAATGATCTTGGATGGTATGAAAGGAGATTGATGCAACACTTTACAAACATGAGAGACAATGGAGAATGTAAAAAGAAAAAGGACAAAAAACGTGTTGGTACTTGACTATTAGTCTTTGTTGGTCTATCACTGTAGAATCTACACAAAATCAATCTGAATCACAATGCCCTATATTGTCATTGTACTCAGTGTGCCACGAGATTATAGAGCTTCCCACTCCAGTGCAATACAACAATAATTTAATTATATATATATATAGAGAGAGAGAGAGATTAATTCAATCAATAAGATAAATAAAAAAACATTATGTCGCTGTTCTGCAAGGTAAGAGTAGTTGTGTGTGATCAGAGATGAGCCGAACAATAGTTTGAAAGAAGGATTTTTTTGTGATACTTTGTATCACACAATTATGGTAACATGGCTTGTAAATTTTAAATATTTTTTCTTACTTTGTTTATACACTTGTTTTTTTTATTTTTTCATTTTCCCTAAATGTTCATAACAAATGTGCTTGAAGTTATAAAGACCTGGCAGACTTTCCTCTGCAAAACAAAAAAGGTTATTGACGTTTGAATATAATAACTCCATAATGTGAAAGGTCTGTTGACGTCTAATTGCTGCCTAACTTATTTCATGACGAAATCTCTTCTGTGAATGCCTGCCGTGGGAGTGAGTATGTCTGCCGTTAAAGTCTCTGACAGTTCCTTCGTACAAAAAGTCAAAGGAGAGGTGAGCAGAGCAGCAAACTAGAGCTGTCAATCACCACAAACTCATATATACAGCCAGCACACAATTATCCCTGGGACATGTTATAATGATGCTGCCAATGTGAATGGCAGTATCATCCCGCAGGTGTTTGTATGTATACCAAGTAGGGACTCTGCATTAAATCCCAAAAAAGGGGGGCATATTCTGCATAGCGTCGGCCACGTACCATAATTACCCAAGGCCAAATTGTGATAGCTGTATAATTTTAACTTCTAACTCGCCTTCCACTGCCGCATCATCCTTCCTTTCTTTCTACATCCGTGGCCAAACACTATACTTAATAGAATACCAAAACACCATCTGGCTAAGTCAAGTTGCAAAAAGAAAAGTGAAAGCATGATGAGAAAAGGGCTTGGTTGGCCACTCGCGAAGCATTAGCTCTTCTCTTTGTTTCCATACAGTTAGTTCATGTTTCTTGCATTTTCCATACACTAAATACAATTTCAGTCAATTAGATGGATTATGAATTATGTATTTAAACTATTATCACTGATTCAGGAAAAGCTTACATTTTTTAGTTTATCAATTTGTTTTGGTGGTATCAATGCTTAACTACTCTCAAAATTCTACTTTCTATTCTACTATTTATATCACCATGCCCCCTACCTCTTCCCATGCCTTGGTGGGAGTCAGCAAAAGAAACAGACATAATTTGTCTATTCAAAATCATTGCGCCGTATTTTTACGGCCAAACAACACGCTGTACCAAAGGGCGCAGCACCAGTTAAGGGTGCTATTTCTGTATTTAGTACTTATACTGGGCGTGCCACACTGCAGGGAGCATGCTAGCTCGCGCATGCGAGCTCACATGTGAATAAGGGAATGCTACCAGTAGCATCACCTCAGACCAATGTGAAATGTCAAGGTAACACATCTAATGGACAACGTCAGGGGAGGAATTTCACTGGTCACCACACTCCTTAGAGTCACGGTTTCAAATCAATACCAAAAATATCTCAGCATGCAAAAACAATGAATCAAAGAAATAAAATTAACACAAAACATGTATCTCTCATGCCATTCATATCCCCAAAGAAATAAAAATAACACAAAAAGATTACAGCAATGGCTTCTTAGGAGCCACTCAGCCTCAGCCAATCACGTGGCTGTTTAGAGAGATGTGAGTGGTGTGCTTTGGGCAGTAAAGGAGTGGAAGAGTTTAAACCTGGCTAGTTTTATTCGATGTCCTGCATCTTGTGTCACTGTTATTCTGTGGAATGCTGTGTGTGTGGCTGGTGAAGTTGGAAAAAGAAAGTGAAAGAATGTGAGGTTTGGGAGGTTTTAGGTCGGTGCCTGGCGCAGACAGATACCTCGAGGGGGAAGGGATGCACAAGAAACTGGACCCTTCAGCCACAAGCAGGAGGGGCCACCACTTGAAGAAAGACCAAGAGAAGCAAGCTAAAGTTAACTGCAGCATACACATAGCCAATAGAATCATGCCAGGATGCCTTTGTCTCTGTGTCATTTGCATATTGTGTCTATAAATTAATGCTGAACAGCGAAGACAAAGAGAGCTGTATTGAGAGGGACCCAAACTCAAGTTGTAGATTTGTGTGTTAGGAATAAATCCACTCGTGTGTGAAAATGCCGGCTTCCTGATACCTTTCTATTGCAGAACGAGCGCGCATATTGTTGGATGAGTGAGAGTTGGGTAAAGTCACAAATTGGAGTCAGATTATTAATTTGAGTTTACATTGGTTTAAAATTAAATTCTAACATTGATTTAATGATAAATTCCAACAATTATGGTGACGCCGACGCGATGCATGAGAGGTAAAAGAAGTTTGGAACTTCGAGAAAAACCACATGAGACTGGGTCTCGCACGTCCACACCAGGTGACGACCTGAGAAAGGATAAAGTATAAAAGAGCCACACATCCGACCATCTTTCCTCTTGGGCCCACAGTGAAACAAGGTAAGCAGAACCCTTTCAAATTCTGCACATTGGCAACGCTAAATTATAAGAGGAAGGAGGAGCGGAACGTAGTAAGCGTAAAAGTGTTGGACGCTATTAGGGTGTAAAATCTGGGATTTACCTTCTAGCATAATTAATGGCGCAAAAGTAAAGTAGTATAGTTAAAAAAAAAATAATAAAAAGTGTAACAGTGTGGACGTTAGTAGGGTCTGAAATCTGGGATTTACCTACTAGAATAGTTTGGAACTATTCGTGGTTAAGATACGGTATAAAATCTGGGATTTACGTATCGGGACACGGTTTAAAATCTGGGATTTACGTGTCTGTGTGGAAGCTGTGTGAATGTGAAGGCTAAAATTGTTCTGCGTAAGAAGTGGTTGGGACACACACGAGTGGATTTCAAGATGGCGAAGGAGAGTAAGTGTGATAGTGGTCTCGGGTGTGGCACGGAGATTAAGGATAAATTCATAAAAATGAAACATAAAAAAGAGAAGAAAAACATGAAGTGGGGATGAAATAAGAAAAGAGAAAGAAAGAAAGCTAGAGAAAAGAGAAGAAATTGTGTCAGTGTAGAGATTGGAAGTTCAATAAGAAAAGAGAAAGGAACAATTAATGTTCCATTGAAAGGAGGATGATGAAACAGGCAGTATTGAAGAAGGTGTGACTTGAACAAATGAAAAGGATAAGAATTAGGGTCTGCTGTAAGGAGGAATTGAAGAAATAAATATTTTATGTTTCATACTTTAGTTGATGGTCTTTCTATTAAGGTAACTGTAATTAGTAACTGGAATGAAATGCACAGATGGAAATGACACAAAGAAAAAAAGATTGGTGTTATGAAATCATAATTGAATGAAGCTTTTGAGAGCATGAGAAAACTTTGCAAGAGCATAGGTGGTTCCTGACTTTGTAGTTTGTGATTTGATACCTTGATTGTTTGAGTGGCTTTGGTAAGGCTACAGTGAATTTGGAAAATTAAAGGAAAAAATAAGAGTGAGAAAGATTTTACAGAAGGCAATGGGTAGAGGTGTAATCGTAAAATCATGAGTGTGCTCTAACAAAGAGTTAACAGCCCTTTGAAGTTAGATGCTCGTTCCCAAGTAGGGGGAGGAAGTCAGAGAAAGAGGATGAAGTGATTGAAAAAGTGGAAGAAAAGACGGAATGTTTGAGAGGCATTTATCCACAGTTGCCAGACTCGCAACAGTATGTGTTTGAGCCGCCGCCCGATCCGACGGCGCCATTAATCGGGGGGGGGAGCAGAATGGTTTGAGATGCAAAAGATAACGATTCACAGATGACACCAGCGACCATACAATTGATCGAACAGGCTGTGAATAATGAGAGAGAGGGTGCGCGGAGAACAGCAGGGGAGTGTGGAGACGCCAGTGCTGGCCCCGGGGGGGGGAAGCACCAGCAGGAACATGTAAACATTTCAGACACAAGAGGAAAAACAGGCATCAATGGCAGTCGTTAACTGATTGAAAAGGAAGATATGCCTTTTGGTGCTCTCGAAAGAAGGTCACAGTCCTTTTGTTTCAGAGGTGTGTCTCAGCACCCCCCCTCGATGTTGCAGACGTTGATCTAATCTTCAGGCATCTGCCTCTCATTGAGGTGTGGAGCAGTTTTTTTACAGTGCTAGTGTAGTAAGGTACGGGATAAAATATATATATTCAACCTAACAATAAATACAAATTAGCAGGGAATTAGAACACAAGTTAAACACTGAAACATGCAGGGGATGCCTGAGGAACAGCAGGGCGGCGACAATCTTATTAAAATTTAAATTTTTAAGCAAAGGGATTATGGTTTTGGGATAAGTTTTAAGTGAAGCATTCTATGAACATGTTGAAAGAAAATCTTTGGAAAGGGGAATATCTAGCCATTGGAGATTGGTTTACCAAATATAAAGTTGGACTAAATAGTTTTGTAGATGATTTATTAACTGATGTGTATTAAATGTGACAAAGGTGGAAGACAGATGTTTTTTTTTGACTGTACGACGCGAACGCTGACATGACAATTTTAGAGGATATGACATCATTCCATAAATACCAGACTGCTAACATTCGCATCTATGAGCTGTTTGATGTCACAGGTGCAGTTTCGTCAGCTACGTCCTTGAGAGGAGAAACAACTTCACGGGGAGTGAATGGGAAAATCCAGAGACCCACAGTTGTAAATTTTGGCATACGCTGGCTAAATTAAGGCAAAATTATGGATCTGCCAGCACAAATCTCAGTGAAATCAAGGCGGACGCGCCAAGGGAGGGGTCTCTGTGTGGAATTGGAAAGTATTGTTTGGTGAATGAAAGTGTGAAAGAAAAGTGTTTGTATGCATATGTGGTTTGAGTGAATGTTTAAGGGACGGGCCTCAGGACAGAAAATTGTTTGAGGTCACCGGCAAGCCCTTACAGTACTTAGGATGCGATGGGTGGACAGGCCTGATCAACCTGAATCCCTATTGCACTCCCGAGTATTGATTTTCAAATTGTTTTTGGAGAAAGATTGGAGTAATTAAATTCAAGCATCAAGTGAATGATTGATTGACGTTATTACACAAAATTTATGCAAAACTGAAAGTTTTGGAAGGAAGATAATTTGTCTCTTCTCACTGGCAATTGCCACACCTCCAGTTATCTCCACAGGTTTGAGGTGACATGTGACCAGTGTGACCAGAAGGCTAGAGAATGCTTCAAATAGCGCCTCACCACTACCATCCCAGAGGTTCTCCTCAACAAGGAGGGAGAAATGAGATATTCTAATTTAGGGTCCACGGTACAGATTAAAATATAGTTGTTGCTTTAGCCTGTTCATGTGCCCCACAGGTTTGATGATTATTCACATTGGATGCGCGACTAGATAACACACGCCCAGTCAAGGATAGGGCAAACTTTTCTTGGAGTGTTCAGACTTTTTCATATAATACAGCACCACAGCAGTGATATTTGAAGTTAATGTCGAATTAGTGGCACTGTTTTTATGGAAAATTACTCACTTAACGCAAGGGTAAGTTGTTGTAGAGGAGATATTTCAGACACAAATGACCCTGAATGTTATTCTGATATTTTCCATTGTATCGTAGTTCATTGTATTTAGGACTAAGACATTGTAAAACACTGTTTGGAAGAACTTATAGAATACCTCAAATTTAAGAGCAAATGGGAAATAGATGTTGAAGCAACTTTAGCTGACCATATGTGAAAAGTGTTAGGAAAACAAAAGACAGGCGCAAATTTAGAGTGACAAAGCTCTTTCCGTCTCCCAGCAGGGGCAGTAATCTAGTAAAGCCAGGATACTGGGTGCTTGTAAGAAGTTTGAAGATAAGACATTTGTAATTACCCAAGGGGGAAGGAAGTGTTAGTGACAGCTCTCACAGCTGTAAAGATAGCAGAAAGGTCAACATTGGTTTATTTGACACGTTGTAAAAAGGTCACGTTGGTTGAAATCTCCTACAAAGGAGACACCAGACTAAGAGGTTTATACAGAGTTACGAGCGGGACAAAATTTATTTAAGAGGAACTGTCCTCACTTGAGGCCGAGGCCAGACCTGCTGACCAGCATGATGGTCACCAGCTAAGTGGGGACACCTCAGGTGAGATTGGCCGTGCCGTGCATCAGATATTTCTGGCCCGTTGGGGTCGATGTTGCTGTGTCTTTCAGGTGGGGAAGGGGGAGACAGGCCTGGTCTATGTGGCCAGGGCGAGACGTGAATAGAGTGAGACTTCCGGCAGTGACCCATCCAATAATGTCGACATTACACAGCTGTTCCAGTTGGCCGTCCACAAGGGCGTGCACCTTCCAGTGGCAGACATCAGGCGAAATAGTCCATGAATGAAAAAATGCTAATCGGCCTAAGTAGAACACATTTTGTACCTAATTTTGCACGACATCAGAAAAGGAATATATGGGATTGGATTAAGGAGCGTGACTAAAATTGTTGTACTTGCAGGTTTAGAAGGCCAAGAGAGATAAGAAAAAAGGAGGCAGCTGCTCCTTCCACTTCTGCTGCTTCTGGGCAATGTTCGGGTGACGCAGCGCCACAGCAGACTGGCTGCTGTCCATAGCAGGCCAGTCAACGAGGTTGGGATTGCAGTAACAGAGGTATGGGTGGTTATAGACGGGGGTTGTGAGTGGGGTGTGCACTTGCTGCGGGGTGTGGGGTCACTGGGTGATGAGCTGTCCATGCCGAGCCACTTTCTGGAATGTGCCATCCTCCGGTGCCATATCTGTCACAAAGAGCTCCACCAGCGCAGGGGGCGCCACCGTTACCCACTCCCAACGCACTTGACACAAACCCGCTCGTACCCCATTCCATGACAGGGGGCCGCGGAGCTTCAGCGTTCGAGGACTAGCAGGTCCTAGCATTCCGGGGACGGTGGATGGACAAGTTTTCGATGGTGCTGGATATTGGGGCGAGCTATGAGCTCCTTCCGCAACCCCCACTGAGCCATGTGGACTCTCAAGATTGCCTGAGTCACTGCCATTGACTGAACGAACACTGGAATTCGAGTGGCATTCCCGGATGGGACTGAACTTGACTCTGCACATCCGTCGGAGGGAGCATATGTCGTGCTCTCTTCCTTCCCAGTGGCTAAACTGAACTGAAACATTTGAGGGCAGCTCTGAAACCTGGTTCCCATCCTCCCGCGGTGGGTATGCCCTGTTCTTGCTCTGGTCTGAGTGGTTTAGCAACCGCCACCCTTTCAATTCACCGATTGACATATCACATTGTACATGTGATCACAAACATGATTTGGTTTATCAAAAATGCACTCATCCAAATTTAGTCATGAGTGCATCTTGCGTTAGAATTATATATTTGTTATGTCTACCTGCGTTGCCTCGCACGCGTGCCTTGTCCCTGGACAGCGGAAATGGTATGAATTGTTTACTTTCGCCGAGCCACAAATCGCATTGAATATTGATGCGCGTCATCATACTAGAGATCTAGACCCCATAGTTGTTGCACAATCGGGAGATCATATTTCAGCACCGACTACAAATTCTTTGGTTTTGGGGACATTACTAAATTTCAAAATTTCCAGGGAAGGGTCGCTCGGAAATGGTAGTTCTGTGTGTGTCTCTGCTAGAGGTGTTGTGGACCCAGGGCCCGACTGATTTGGGGCTCGGCTCCACAGCTCCGCGATTGTTTTTACTGTCTCTACCCCCTCCCCCAGTTGACAGAATCAGTGTGGGCACAGCCTGTAGGTGGATTGAGCCAATCATGAGACAATAGGAGGTGAAGACTGCAGCGGTCTTGGAGCTGTCTATGTCTTGTAGAGCACCTTTTCTTCCCATAAAAAAAAAAAAAGAAAAAATAGAGGTTTAATTCGGTATCTGCGTTATTATAGTTTTGGGATTTTTTATTTTAAGCATAAATGGTTACTATTTCATTTGTGTTGCTTTAAAATTTGTCAATTAACAGTCAAAATTGGAGCGTTAGCTCGAGGCTTAATTTGTAATCTCGGAACACAGTTAGATATTTGAACTCAGTGAACTCAGCATCACTGGAGTCGGACATCACTCCGTACATCAACCTCCGGGTGCTTTCCCGGAGGTGGACTCAATCTCGCTGATAAGGACAGTTTAGAGTTCTGGCTAGAACCTCACGCGCCACCCAATTGGGAACTACAGGACAAAAGTGGTACCATAACTCACAGTTGCGCCCGGCCCCAGTATTTGTGCCCGCCAAGGTTGAGCTTAGAGGTTGACCGCCCGGACGGGCAGGTCAAGAGAGGGAATGTGTAGATGGCATGAATTGGATCAAAGTCAGACACTTTCGAGTCTGAACAAAGACGATGACGATGCAAATGTTTGACTATTTTGCTGGATGGCTTGTGCTTTATGTGGACTATGTTGGCGTTTGAACAAAGGATGCAGGATGACAGAAGTGATGGAGTGAAAGGAGAACGAGTGATGGTGTACTATTCCTGTAATGGAACGGTATGGTATGAAGCAGAGCGAGATGATGGTAAGACGCTGACACAGACACAACAACTACTGCTAAATCTGAAATGTAAACAACCGACACAGGTGAACACTTGGGTGACAATTTTAATTGGACACACCCATGGAATGATGTGGGAATAAAAAAGAAAGAGCCTATTTTTGACACCCAAGTTGCAAAACAGAAGTTCACCTGCCTAAAAGTTAAATGGGACGGGTCCTGGGATTGGAAATATCCAGGAGTCATGGTGTAATGAAAATGTGTCTTTGCCAGTAGGAATCCCTCTCGCTCGTGATGATGTTTGGCTGTGGTGTGGAGAGAAAGTGCTGTACGATAGGCTTCCCACCAATGCCTCAGGTAAGTGCGCCCTGGTAACGCTGATCATGCCAGTTAGTGTGACAGCCTTAGATATGGCCAAAACGGAATGGGAAGACGTTAGAAAATGGGGAAGAGTCCCCTTCCTTAACAGGAAGAGAAGGGACATGCAAGAATGGTTGAATGCAGGAGATCCCACATATATAGATGCAATTGGAGTCCCAAGAGGGGTCCCTGACGAGTATAAATTGGTGGATCAAATTGCGGCAGGATGGGAGAGTCTTTTCCTGTTCATTACAGTAAACAAAAATGTGGACCGGATTAATTATGTCCACTATAATGTCCAACGATTGGCGAATTTTACCACCTCAGCACTCCAGGCAGTGCATGAGCAATTGGCTGCCACGTCTCTTATGGCATTCCAGAACAGAATAAGCTTAGATATGGTGTTAGCCGAAAGAGGAGGGGTGTGTGGAATTTTTGGGGATCAGTGTTGTACTCTGATTCCCAACAATACATCTCCTGACGGTCGCCTTACCAAGGCATTGGAGGGTCTGCGCACGTTAAGTGACAAAATGAAGGAGCACTCAGGTGTGGACACCAGTTGGTACTCTGACTGGTTAAACATCTTTGGCAAATATAAAAGCTTGATTGCATCAGTACTGATTTCTATCGCTGTGTTTGCCGCTATTATGGTGTTATGTGGATGTTGTTGTATTCCATGTATCAGATCATTAACTGTTAAGACAATTGAACGCACGTTGGGGCCACTCCCTCCTGGTGGCCAGTACATGATGATCCCTTAGAAGGACCCCCAGGAGGGGGGGGGGGACAGCTGTGGCCCTACGGGAGTCCGGGATGTGAGTATGTGTAGATGGCCTCAGCGACCTGAGGCCATGAGGAGGAAATGAAATTTTCTACGGATTTTCTACTAGAATGACATTTTCTATTGATTTTTAAGTTTTACTAATTTTCTATTGATTTTTAATTTTTACTAATTTTCTATTGAGCTTTACCTCACCTTCTATGGATTTATAGTTGTTACTAATTTTTCGTTGTTTGATTTTTAGCTCGTGTGTAACAATAAAATAATGGGTTCGAGTGATGACCTCAGTTGTCTGAGGTCATGAGAGGGAATAAAGGAGTGGAAGAGTTTAAACCTGGCTAGTTTTATTCGATGTCCTGCATCTTGTGTCACTGTTATTCTGTGGAATGCTGTGTGTGTGGCTGGTGAAGTTGGAAAAAGAAAGTGAAAGAATGTGAGGTTTGGGAGGTTTTAGGTCGGTGCCTGGCGCAGACAGATACCTCGAGGGGGAAGGGATGCACAAGAAACTGGACCCTTCAGCCACAAGCAGGAGGGGCCACCACTTGAAGAAAGACCAAGAGAAGCAAGCTAAAGTTAACTGCAGCATACACATAGCCAATAGAATCATGCCAGGATGCCTTTGTCTCTGTGTCATTTGCATATTGTGTCTATAAATTAATGCTGAACAGCGAAGACAAAGAGAGCTGTATTGAGAGGGACCCAAACTCAAGTTGTAGATTTGTGTGTTAGGAATAAATCCACTCGTGTGTGAAAATGCCGGCTTCCTGATACCTTTCTATTGCAGAACGAGCGCGCATATTGTTGGATGAGTGAGAGTTGGGTAAAGTCACAAATTGGAGTCAGATTATTAATTTGAGTTTACATTGGTTTAAAATTAAATTCTAACATTGATTTAATGATAAATTCCAACAGGCAGTGTGTTTTTATTCATTCATTTTTTATATTTTTACAGTCTGTTGTCTAAACCTGTGATGTTTCTTGCTTGCAATAACATGAATGATAAGACAGACTACAACATCGTGGACAGCTGCCCTTTTGTCCAACTTTGTCTTGCACCATCTCCAAAGACCGTATTCACATCATGTATTTGTCACAGTCAATTCAAAGCATAGATGTCTCAGATAGTGATGGTGAGATAAAGCTTCTTGAAGCATTGAGGCTTCTTGCTTCTCGGTCTTTTTGCTAAGACTGCGATTTTGGCATTTGCGTCTATACCTGCTGTGGTATAGAACTTCTTTCATTGGGGGATATATCAGCTGTTGCTTACTGTTGATAATAACCCTTGTATTCTCAGGTATCTGACCAAGGTAAGTAAATATAAACTAGTAATTGTCATTATTTAATATATCCGTAATATACGTCCTGTGGTTTTCCGGCTATGTCGGCCACTCATGCCGGCATGCGGAGGCACCACACTGTACGTTTTACTTTCAAGGAAGTTAGTGGAGAGATCCTGGTAATGTCCAGACTGGATTTTTCCAGAAAATTTATCCAGCAGACTTTGAAATTTAATGCTAGTGACCTAAACTGTCTCATAACGTTGCCCTTTAGCAAAGGTTTTGACGTTAGTTTCAGTTCCGCTCTAAATCTTTG
This sequence comes from Idiotropiscis lumnitzeri, assembly GCF_059441095.1. Taxonomy (NCBI): domain Eukaryota; kingdom Metazoa; phylum Chordata; class Actinopteri; order Syngnathiformes; family Syngnathidae; genus Idiotropiscis; species Idiotropiscis lumnitzeri. Next base: position 471,114 of record NC_142394.1, on the reverse strand, counting down.
TGAGTTTTGGCTTCGCGATGAGAATGCAAAAGCCCAGTTTTCTGCGTTCAATGTTGAAAAACTGACTGATAATGCTGCTAAAACAGTTATTGTCAGAATGTTTAATGAGACAGTGAATGCAGATGACATTTGTTTTTGGCTGAGCAGATATTGCACGGTGAAAGGCCAGGCTGTGAAGGTGAGAGATGAGGACGGCATCTGGAATTGCGCCTGGCGGGTACCCATCCAACAATGGCAGGACCCCCAGGGCTTCCAGGGCCTGAAACATCTCCCATCAATGATAGTCTTGGGTGACAACCGAGGCTACATACACTACCAGGGTCAACCCAAGCTCTGCCGCAAGTGTGGTGAGCATGGGCACTTGGCAGAAGCATGTCAGCAGATAATTTGTAGAAAATGCAGAGTAATTGGGCAAACTTTTGAAGAATGCACCAATGGCAGAAAGTGCAATCTCTGTGGGGAATCAAACCACCTCGACAGAAATTGTCCAAAATCATTTGCCAACAAATTGAAGGCTGGAAAAGAAATGGCACTGATAAATCAAATTGAAGTGGACAAACGAATGAAAGATACGCAGGAAAATTCGAATCTCCCTCCAAAACCTGTCATTGGTGGAGAGGGAACAGGTGAGGAGGTGGAAGGGGAGGGACATATGTTGGCTACACCAATGGGGAGTTCGGAAGAAAGTAGCATGTTACCACAAATGCCCACAACTGAATCAAGCAAAACCAGCATGGACCAGACTGGTAGTGAACACAGCGAAATTTCATGTGCACAAAAAATCAAACGACTAGCATCCGAGCGGTTGCCTGGTTCTCCATTGACCTCAGAGAAGAGGGGAAAGCCCGGGAGCTCAGAGAGCAACGTGGAAGAGCACAGGGTTTTTCCTTGCAACTCACCAAACGAGCTGTCCTTTTTAAACATCGTACTACAATCAACGCCTAAAAGCCAGAACACAATGAATTTAAGGTTGCGAGAAAAGCCATCACCAAGACTCCCGAATCCTGCGCCTATCGCTCATGTGAAAGAAGGACTACGGTCTCAAGAAATTACCTAACTGATTAGTTTTAAATAACTTCCTCCTTTTGATACCCTGTTTTATAGGCCTCCATTTTCAATCATATCTTTGACTCTCACCTTCTCAACTATAAACGTTAGAAGTGTGAAATCAAAGACTCATGCTCAGAGCGTATTGTCCTTTTTTAAAACTCTTAAGTCTGATGTGTTTTTAATTCAAGAATGTGGTATTCCCTTTTTAAAAAATTATGAGCAGTGGGAGGAAATGTGGCCACACCCATCCTTATGGAGTGGGTCAAACGAAAACCGCAACGATGGAGTGGCCATTTTAACAAACAACACTCGAATTGCAATTAAGGGTAACACGGTTTTAAAAGATGGAAAAGCACTTTTAGCACACCTAACCTTTATGGGAAAGGGTTTTAGCCTTTTAAATATTTATGGTCCAAATGAAAAACACGACAGGTATGAACTTTTAGAGAACTTACAGTGTCACATGCTAGGTCGTGCACCCTTTATTATGGGAGGAGAATTTAACTGTGTTTAAAACAGAAATGATAAAAATGGAGCTGGGGAGGATTTTAAAGTTGATAAAACATCTGTTTTACTGAAGGACATGTCCCGGGTTTTTAAATTAGATGATTGTTTTAAAACCATACATCCAAGAGGAGGAGGGTTTTAAAGATAAAGATGTCCTTCATTAGTCCCACAATGGGGAAATTTGAGGTGTTACAGCAGCAAAGATATAGATCACACAGAGTCGGCAGCGTAATGTAGCCGTTAATGTATAACATTAGCAGCAGACATTCATAAAAAGCATGCAAATATACACAGTATAAACGTATCTAAGTGTAAGGAAACTCCTAATGCCTGTCCATTAGACAGAGGGGGAAACGCTGTAATGATAAAAACTACTGAATGATAGAAAATACTGCAATGATAAAAGTACTGTAATGGTAAAATGTACTGCAATGATAAAATATACTGCAATGGTAAAAGTACTGTAATAGTAAAAGTACTGCAACGATAGAAAAATACTGCAATGATAAAAGTACTGTAATAGGAAAAGTACCGCAATGATGGGAAATACTGCAATGTTAAAAGTACTGCAATGATAAAAGTACTGTAATAGTGAACGTCCTGCAATGGTAGAAATACTGCAGTCAAGTCAAGTCAAGTCAATTTTATTTGTATAGCCCTTAATCACAGACAGTCTCAAAGGGCTTTACATAGCCACAATCGACATCCCCGATCTTAACCCCCAGGAGGGCAAGGAAAAACTCACAAAACCTCATTAGGGGAAAAGTGAGAAACCTTGAGAAGGGACCACAGATGGGGGAATCCCCCTTCCAGGATGACCAGGCTGCAATGGATGCCAACTGGGCAACATTTGACACATACAATGATGCTATGCAATAATAGATGAGATAATATAAGAGTCAATTGAATGAAGTGCTGCAGGAAGATGACTTCAGTGGAGTGGGTCCTCATCCAGGGCCGTAATATCCATGGCAGCATATCCGAAGATGAGCCTTCGATCTTGTACCGGTCAGTTGGTGTAAATTCAGTACAGCCACTTCCAAGTGAATCGCCATCACCTAATTCGGGGAATTGGGAACAGAAAAGAAAGAACAGAAATAGCAAACAGGCCAACAAGTAGTTCAATGAAGTGCTGAAATATAAGGAAATCAGAAAAGGCGCTGCATGAAGACGACTTCGGCAGAGCAGGTCCCTTCCCGGTTCGTCAGTGCCGTAATCTTCAAAGCATGTCCCCATCACCTAATTCCCAAGCAGGGGAAGGAGGGGGCAGAAAAGAGAAGAAGCGGCAGTAAACAGGCCAACAAATAATTAAATTAGATGCTAAAGTATATAAATAAATTGATCAAATGTCGCGCTGCAGGAAGACGACATCACTGGAACAGGTGCATGCCCAGTTGGTCAATGCCTTAAACTTCCTAGTGGGTCACCGTCACCTAATCCCCCAGCCGGGGGAAAAGGGGGCAGAAAAGAAAACAAAAGAAAAAAAAAAAAAAAAAAAGCGGCAGTAAACAGGCCAACAAATATTTCAGCTAAATGCACAAGAGTATAAATGCGTCTTTAATAGTGTTTTGAACATTTCTACTGAGGTGGCGCCTCTAATATCTGAGGGAAGTGCATTCCAAAGCATTGGTGCCCGAATAGAGAACGCTCTAGAACCTGCGGACTTCTTTTTGGCTCGCGGGATCACTAAAAGACCAGCATTTTGTGAGCGAAGGTTTCGGGACGGAACATATGGTACCACGAGGTCAACGAGATAAGAAGGTGCTAAGCCGTGCAATATTTTAAAAGTAAGTAGCAGAACTTTAAAATCACATCTCAAGTGGACCGGAAGCCAATGCAAATTGGCTAATATCGGGGTAATATTATCAAACTTTCTCGTCTTAGTTAAGAGTCTAGCTGCTGCATTTTGAACTAACTGCAGACTTTTAATACTCGACATGGGGAGACCCGAGAGCAAAGCGTTACAATAGTCGAGGCGAGATGTAACAAACGCATGGATTAAGATTTCCGCGTCACACGTTGATAGAATTGGGCGAATTTTAGCAATGTTACGCAGATGAAAAAACGCAGTTCGAGTAATATTTTTAATGTGCATTTGAAAAGACATAGTTGCGTCAAATATAACACCGAGATTTTTTGTTGAATCCTTTTGGATAATATTACATTTATCGATATTCAGAGTGGTGTCTTTGAAAAGGTACCGATGACGCGCTGGTCCAATGATGAGCATCTCGGTTTTATCTGAGTTAAGACGCAAAAAATTGAAAGACATCCATTGTTTAATTTCGGCAAGGCACGCCTCTAATTTATAGCAGTCGCGGGGATTCGTTATATCCAATGGCATGTATAATTGCGTATCATCAGCGTAACAGTGAAAACTAATGTTATATTTCCGTATAATATCACCAAGCGGTAGCATATAGATGCTAAACAATAGAGGTCCAAGTACCGATCCCTGCGGAACTCCACATATGATCTTACAAAGACAGTGATAGAAGTACTGTAATAAGAATACTGTAATGGTAAACAAAATACATCATTGGTCAATATTTAAGTACACCATTGGCTGAAAGTACAGTAGTAGTGTATATTGCATCCTAGGACTGCACAATTGCACTAATGCCCTCCCGTTTGTAGGCCTGACCCAATGTTCTTGTTAAAAAGTCTGACAGCAGTCGGCAGGAAGGAGCGGCGAAATCTCTCTTTGGTACAGCGAGGGTGTAACAGTCTATCACTGAAGGAGCTGTGGAGTGTTCTCAGAGTGTCATTGAGTGGGGGGGCTGGGTTGTCCAGCATTGATGACAGTTTTGCTGTCATCCTTCTGCCCCCCACTGAGTCCACAGAGTCCAGGGAGCAGCCCAGGTCAGAGCTGGCCCTCCTCACTAGTTTGTCCAGTCTCTTTTTGTCCCGGCCCGAGATGCCTCCTGCCCAGGAGACCACTCCATAGAAGATGACTAATGAAACCACCGAGTCATAGAAGTTCCTGAGGAGTGTTCCCCGAACGGCAAAGGACCTCAGCCTCCTGAGTAGGAAGAGTCTGCTCTGACCCTTCCTTAGAGAGAGCGTCTGTGTTGTCGCTCCAGTCCAGTTTATTGTTCAGATGAACACCCAGGTACTTGTAAGTTGAGACCCTCTCAACGTCTGTTCCCTGGATATTCACTGGTGCAGGTGGAGAGTGCCGACGCTTGAGGAAATCCACCACCAGCTCTTTGGATTTCCCAGCGTTGATTTGGAGGCGGTTCTGCTGACACCAGTCCACGAACCGCTGCGTAACCCCTCTGTACTCCAGATCGTCACCGTCAGTGATGAGGCCGACAATCGCAGCGTCATCAGAGAACTTCTGCAGGTGACAGGTTGTGGAATTGTATTTGTAGTCCGAGGTGTAGAGGGTGAACAGGAAGGGAGCCAGAACAGTTCCCAGACACACAGTCCTGTGTCCTCACGTACTGTGGTCGGTTTGTGAGGTAGTCGTGGAGCCATGTGATGAGGTGGTGGGCCACTCCCGCCTGCGCCAGCTTGTCCCCCAATAAGGCGGGCTGGATGGTGTTGAAAGCACTTGAGAAATCAAAAAACATGATCCTCACCGTGCCCCCCGCCTTCTCCAGGTGGGAGAGTGAAGTGTGGAGCAGGTAGATGATGGCATCATCCACACTGATGCCAGGCTGGTATGCGAACTGGAGTGGGTCCATTGAGGAGCTGACCAGGGGGCGCAGATGGACGAGGACCAGTCTCTCCAGGGTCTTCATCAGCGCCACTGGTCTGAAGTTGTTGAGCTCCTTCGGATGGGGTGTCTTTGAAACCGGAACCAGGCAGGATGTTTTCCACAGCTGGGGGACTATGCCCAGCTTCAGGCTCAGGTTGAACATGTGCTGGACGATTCCACACAGCTGGTCTGCGCAGGATTTGAGTAGCTGGGAGCTAATCCCATCTGGGCCTGCTGCCTTCCTCGCCTTCATCCTCCTCAGCTGGTACTTCACCTGAGATGTTGTGAGGAACAAGGCTGAGCAGGAGGAAGTGGTGGTTGTCTGATGAGGCTGGGAACTGGAGCCTGTGGAGAGAGAGAGGGGGAGAGAGGGTCTTGTTCGCAGTGGCTGGAGGGGTTGGTGGGGGCTGCAGCAGGGGAGCCTGAGCGGGGTCAGGCATTTGATCAAACCTATTGAAAAATAGGTTCAACTCAATTGCCCACTGAAGCCCCCCCCTCTTCTGGGTCTTACCTGGTTGTCCGTGGCCTGAGATGGTCTTCAGGCCCCTCCAGACATCCCTGGAATTGTTCCGCTGCAGTTGTTCCTCCATCCGCATCCTGTAGGACTTTTTCCCCTCTCGGATCCTCCTTCTCAGCTGACGCTGCACTCTCTTCAGCTCGTCCTTGTCGCCTGACACAAAAGCCCTCTTTTTCTCCTTCAGGAGAGCTTTAATGTCCGGTGTGATCCAGGGTTTGTTGTTGGAGAAACATCTTACAGTCCTGGTGGGAATGGTGTTCTCCATGCAGAAGTTAATATAGTCTGTAATTGTGTCTGTTAGACCATTAATGTCCTCACCGTGAGCTTCTCTGAATACCTCCCACACAGTTGTGTTGAAACAGTCCTTTAAGGCCTCCTCGGCTTCTCCGGACCATCGCTGAACTGTGCGTGTCACAGCTGGCTGCCTGCGGACCAGAGGTTTGTACACAGGCAGGAGAGCAACCAAGTTGTGGTCAGCTTTGCCCAGTGGGGGGAGGGGCAGTGATGTGTACGCCTCCTTGGTGTTGGCATAGAAAAGGTCCAATATTTTATTGTCTCTGGTGTGGCAGGTTACATATTGTGTGAATGAAGGCAGGGAGGAGGAAGGAGAAGCATGATTGAAGTCACCAGAGATAAGGAGCAGGGCATTTGGGTGCTGTGTTTGTAGCCTGCTCACAGCTGCAGTCAGTACGTCACAGGCTGTCTCACTGTTAGCAGAGGGTGGCACGTACGCCGCCACCGCGATCACATGACTGAACTCTCGCGGTAAATAGAACAGACGTATGCTAACAGCTATCAGCTCAATGTCCCGATGGCAAAGTTGATCCTTAACAGTTATGTGCCCAGGGTTACACCATCTATCATTAACAAACACAGCCAGCCCTCCCCCTTTCCTCTTACCGCTCTCCAGTGTCCTGTCCGCGCGTAGTATTTGGAAGCCGTCTAATTCCACGACGGCGTCCGGCGTTAGCTCTGTTAGCCACGACTCCGTTAACACCAGCAAGCTAGCCTCCCGGACAATCCTCTCGTGCCGGGTTAGCGCTGTTAGCTCGTCCATTTTATTGAGGAGGGATCTTGTAAATGATGGCAAGGAGGCTCTGTCTTGTAACACATTTTAATGGCGATACCACTCCAACAACTCCCCTCACTAGCCTGAACAATCTCGCGAGACCCCTGCGAGACAATTGTGACACTCAGTTACCGTAAAGATGCAACACAGTCGCAAATACAAATTTAACACCATTACATGACATCTCCCCTCTTTTGTGTCATTTTCAATAACATCAAACAAGCAATTATTTCCCCAACTGGGCTGCAAAATGCAAAAAAAATAAAGATGCCCCTCAGAAATCAAGTTAACCTGAAATATGCACCAATCAAACAAATCCCAACAGCATGAGTAATTTTTTTCTTTTCTCCTGGAATTCAGCACTTGTAAACTGGGGACCATTGTCGCTCACTATCTCACCTGGAATGCCGAATCTAGCGAAAACGGTTTTCAAACTTTTTATTATTTGTGCACTCGTTGTAGTGTAATAGGTGTAATATTTCAATAAACCTTGAGTTGTAATCCAAGATTACAAGGTAGTTATGTTGTTTAAATTCACAGATGTCCATGGCTACTCTCTTCCAAGGTCGCTCCGGAAGCGGTGTGGATAGGAGTGGCTCCTTTTGTTGAGTTCTTTTCATTTCGTAGCACACTTGACATGATGCCACGAGCTTGCATATTTCTGATGAAAGTCCGGGCCACCACACGGATGAACCCGCTCTCTGTCTACATTTGATGAGGCCTTGATGTCCCTCATGAACTTCCTGAAGTACTTCCCCTCTCATTGATCGTGGCACAACAATCCTACACCCTCTCAGAATAAGGCCATTGTGCACTGACAGCTCTGATTTAACTTGAACATATGCTCTAGCAACTACTGGCACTTTACTGATGTGCTCAGGCCATCCTCTCTCTATTAGTCCTGCAACACATTGAAGTTCGGGGTCAGCGGCTGTTGCTACCCTAATTTCATCCTACTTGCCTGTAGAAGCCGGGATCCCTTCCACCACACTAGCCACATAAAAGGCCACGTCGCTATGCGTTTCGTTTACAGTGTTTACGTTAGGTAGCGGGCTGCGTGACAACGCGTCCGCAACAATCAGGGTTTTCCCAGGAGCATATTCTGCGATAGGGTTGAATCTCATTAGTCTCGTGAGAAGACGCTGGCAACGTAAGGGTACATTATCCAAGCTTCGATTGTTGATGAGAGGTACAAGCGGCTTGTGATCAGTTACCAACTTGAACTGTTCCAGTCCGTTAAGGTATCTGTCGAACTTCTCGCACGCCCAGACACCAGCCAATGCTTCCTTTTCTATCTGTGCGTAGCGAGATTCTGCATCGCTTAGCCTTCGGGAGCAATAAGCTACTGTCACGATCCATGTGTATTTGTTGCAGCTGAGTGGGCGTGCCCGACGGCGCGCTACTTTGGGACTCGGCCGCGAGCGAGACGCGCCCACGAGCCACACAGCTGCGACCAATGAAGTTAATGAGTCACGGACTATTTAAGTCATCGACGCGGACACACTCGCGTCGGATTATTTGACCGAACTTGCTCTTGTCCATGTGCCTTCGCTACAGTCTTCGCCCAAGTTTTCCCATGTATGGTGTTTGTAAGTTTTTTGTTGTTTCCTATGTTTCAGCTACGTTTCGGCTCGCTTTTTGTTCTCGCTTCGTGCATTGGATCTAACCTTACCCTTTTGTGGAAGGACATTCTCGTTTTCGGTTTTCTTGCGTTGCAAGCATTTTCTGTTCCTCGTTTTGATTTTCCTGGTGTGAGTTTTCTCCTCCAACGCTTTTCGTTCTCGTCTTCCGACGACGGTAATTATAGATACCCAAGTATTATTGATAGCAAGTTACCTTGCCTATTGAGTATTGATTGTCATTTGCCGGTCAAAATAAATCCTTATTACCCAACCTTTTCCCTTGTCAGCGCTTTAAGAATCCACCTTCACCGCTTTCCAGCCCTGGCTGGAGAGCGGTCCTCACAGAATAATCCGACCATGGATTCTGCTGACACCGAGAAAATTTATCACGCCTTGACCAGCCAAGGACGCTTAGTCGGCCAACAGGCGACCGAGCTCGCTACCCTGCGCGACGCGGTCGGCCAACTGGCGCACAAACTCACGAGCTTAGATGCTCGATTGAGTTCCCCAGTGCCTCCCGCCACACCGGTTCCTAACCCGTTTTTTTCCCCTCCCGGGACTCAGTTCCAGAGTTTTCCGTTTACGGAGCCCAACTTGGCTCACCCCGACCGCTACGGCGGAGAACCCGGACTTTGCGCCCCGTTCATCCACCATTGTAGGCTGATTTTTGATCAGCAGCCCCTAACGTATGCGCACGACAGTTCTAAAGTAGCGTTTATGATGAGCCTCCTGACTGGTCAAGCGAGTGCGTGGGCCATGGCCGTGAGCAACGCACGCCCGGAGATCCGTTCCTCGTTTCCCGCTTTTCTCCCGGAATTCCAAAGGGTGTTCCACCACCCTATCCGGGGAAAAGAGGCCGGAGCAGAACTTTTGGACTGTACGCAGGGTTCCCGATCAGTTGCGGACTACTCAATCGCGTTCCGCATCCGAGCAGCCGAGAGCGGATTCGACGACTGCGCCCTGAGGTCTGTGTTCCGGAGAGGTAAAGGACGAGCTGGCAGCCCGCGACGACGCCGAGACCCTGGACGAGCTGATCACCCTGGCCATTCGGCTCGACAACCGCCTGCGAGAGCGTCGTCGAGAGCGAGGGGAGGAGCAGCGCCGCGCCGAGCCACCGCGCTTCCGGGTTCCCGAGCCTACGCCAGTCGACGAGCCCATGCAGATGGGGGCAAGCCGGCTGTTGTCCCGCGAACGTCATCGAGAGCAGGAGTGGGAGCAGCGCCGCGCAGACCCTCCACGTCTCCGGGCCCCCGAGCGACCATCCGTCGACGGAAATCCGCGAGAGGGAGCGGCGGCGCAGCACGGGGGCGTGTTTCTACTGTGGTCTGCAAGGTCATCGAGTAGCAGTGTGCCCTGAGATGACCGCCCGCCGGGAATCGGCTCCTCGCCGCCCAGCTCACTGTAAGTCCGCGGACCACCCCTCCGCGGCCACAGAGTTCCGACAAGAGCGGCCCGCCCGCGGGGCAGGGAGTCGGGACAGCCCCGGTACCCCCCTGAGACTAGAGATGGACGGAGAGATCATTGGACTCAGCGGCGGTGCCAAAATTCCTGCGCTGATTGACTCGGGAGCAGACGACTGCTTCATTGATGAGGGCTTAGTTGCCCAACTCGGCTGCATGGTCACCGAGCTTAACAAATCCGAGAGACTTTGTGATCTCGACCGACGTGTTCTGTACGACATCCGACGGTTAACCGAACCACTCACTTTGAAACTATCGGGCAACCATATTGAAAGACGTTCGTTTTTTTTTGTCATGCCGGCTAGGGCAGCCCCAGTGGTACTAGGGATTCCGTGGTTAGTAGCACACAACCCGGTGATCGACTGGGGTCGTCTCTCCCTCCAAAACTGGAGCTCGTTTTGCTACGCGCACTGCCTACGGTCAGCCGAAGAGGGCTTGCAAGTTAGAGCAGCCCCGGAGGTGGAGGTCGATCTTGATAACGTGCCGCCCATCTACCATGACCTCCGTGCTGTGTTTAGCAAAGAAAGCGCAAAATCCTTAACGCCACACCGCCCGTATGATTGCGCTATGGACTTGGTGCCTGACCCGGTCCTGCCGTCGGTACGGTTGTACAAAGTGTTGCAACCCGAACAAACAGCTATGAAAGAGTACATAACCGAATCATTGGCCGCGGGGTTGATTAGACCATCTACCTCTCCGGTTGGAGTGGGACTATTCTTCGTAGAAAAGAAAGATAAGTCTCTCCGCCCCTGCGTCGACTACAAGGAGTTGAACGCGATCACGGTAAAAAACCGCAATCCATTGCCCTTGCTGGACTCGGCGTTCGCCCCCCTTCAATTCGCGACGATTTTTTCAAAGCTAGACCTTTGCAGCGCATACCACTTGGTCCGCATTAGAGAGGGGGACGAATGGAAAACCGCGTTTAAAACCCCGCTTGGACACTTCGAGTACTTGGTCATGCCCTTTGGGTTATCGAACGCACCAGCAGTTTTTCAAGCACTCATCAACGACGTCCTCAGAGACATGCTCAACGTGTGCTGTTTCGTATACTTAGACGATATACTCATTTTCTCTCGCTCCGCAAAGGAACACCATCAGCACGTGCGTTCAATTTTACAACGACTCTTAGAAAACAAACTGTACGTAAAAGCGGAGAAATGCGAGTTCCACAAGACGTCGGTGTCGTTTCTAGGGTTCATTGTGGAGAATGGGCAACTAAAGGCCGATCCGGCCAAGACGCGTGCCGTCGTGGAGTGGCCGGTCCCGGCAACTCGAAAGCAATTACAGCGGTTCTTTGGATTCGCCAACTTTTACCGACGTTTCATAAAGGACTATAGTCGTCGGCCGTTGCCCCTCACTCGCCTCACCTCTACAAAAATCCGATTCTCATGGAGTAGTGAGGCCGAGAAAGCATTCGCAGATCTCAAGCACGCAATACCAAGCCCGACGCTCTGTCCCGCATCCACGACGCATGGGAAGACGAGGAGGGGCCGGCGAGCGTGGTGCCCAGTCATCGGCTGGTGGGAGGTCTGCAGTGGGAAGTGGAGCGGCGAATCCGGGAGGACCAGGAGAAGAGCGGCGCTCCAGCAGATTGCCCTCCTGGGCGGCTTTTTGTGCCGACCCAGCATCGTTCGGAGGTGATTCAGTGGGGCCATGCCTCCAAATTAGCCTGCCACCCAGGCATACGGCGTACCCTGGGCCTGATCGGGCAACGGTTCTGGTGGCCATCGCTCAAGAAGGACGTGACGGCGTACATCCAGGCTTGTCCGCCATGCGCCGCCAGCAAGTCATCGCACCAGCCTCCAGCGGGTCTCCGCTTCCCATTCCGGCACGCCCCTGGGCCAACATTGCATTAGACTTCGTCACCGGTCTGCCCGTTTCCCGAGGGCACACCGTCATTCTCACCATAGTGGACCGGTTCTCCAAGGCCGCCCATTTTGTACCCTTACCCAAGCTACCGACAGCCCTGGAAACGGCCAACCTTCTGGTACAGCATGTGGTCAGGCTCCATGGCATCCCGGATGACCTGGTATCCGACCGAGGCCCGCAGTTCATCTCCCGGGTGTGGAAGCGGTTTTGCCAGTGCCTGGGGGCGACATCCAGCCTCTCCTCGGGATACCACCCACAAACGAACGGGCAGTCGGAACGCGCAAACCAGGACCTTGAATCCGCACTCCGATGTGTTTGCCTGGACCAGCCGTCGATCATCTGCCATGGATCGAATACGCCCATAACACTCTGGTCTGGTCTCCTCGGCGACGGGTCGGTCGCCATTCCTGACGGCTTACGGATACCAACCTCCGCTGTTTCCGACTCAAGCTGGTACCGAAGAGGTCCGCTCAATTCAGCAGCACCTGAAGCGAGCGCACCGGGCATGGAAGGAGGCCCGGGCCGCCCTGTCACGCACAACGCAGCGAAACCAGCGCATCGCGGATCGTCGCCGCCGCCCGGCTCCAGGGTACAAGATTGGCGACAAGGTGTGGCTTTCAACACGCGACCTTAACCTGGCGGGGTCGTCCCGCAAATTGGACCCACGTTTCGTGGGTCCCTTCGAAATCTCAGCCATCATCAACCCGGTCTCCGTTCGCCTTAAGCTGCCTCCCACCATGAAAATACACCCTGTTTTCCACGTCTCGCTTATCAAGCCGGCTCCTACCTGCCCTCTGGTGCCACCTACCGCCCCGCCGCCACCTCCGAGGATCATCGACGGCGATCCAGTCTACACGGTGAGGGAGATCTTGGACTCCAGGCGCAGGGGAAGGAGAACCCAGTACCTGGTCGACTGGGAAGGCTATGGTCCAGAGGAGCGTCAATGGATCCCCCGCTCCTGGATCATGTGTCCATCTCTGCTTCGCGATTACCACAACGCCAACCCGTCGAAACCAGGTAGTCCGCCAAGGGGCGTCCGTTGAGGGGGGGGTACTGTCACGATCCATGTGTATTTGTTGCAGCTGAGTGGGCGTGCCCGACGGCGCGCTACTTTGGGACTCGGCCGCGAGCGAGACGCGCCCACGAGCCACACAGCTGCGACCAATGAAGTTAATGAGTCACGGACTATTTAAGTCATCGACGTGGACACACTCGCGTCGGATTATTTGACCGAACTTGCTCTTGTCCATGTGCCTTCGCTACAGTCTTCGCCCAAGTTTTCCAATGTATGGTGTTTGTAAGTTTTTGTTGTTTCCTATGTTTCAGCTACGTTTCGGCTCGCTTTTTGTTCTCGCTTCGTGCATTGGATCTAACCTTACCCTTTTGTGGAAGGACATTCTCGTTTTCGGTTTTCTTGCGTTGCAAGCATTTTCTGTTCCTCGTTTTGATTTTCCTGGTGTGAGTTTTCTCCTCCAGCGCTTTTCGTTCTCGTCTTCCGACGACGGTAATTATAGATACCCAAGTATTATTGAGAGCAAGTTACCTTGCCTATTGAGTATTGATTGTCATTTGCCGGTCAAAATAAATCCTTATTACCCAACCTTTTCCCTTGTCAGCGCTTTAAGAATCCACCTTCACCGCTTTCCAGCCCTGGCTGGAGAGCGATCCTCACAGCTACGGGTTTCCAGTGATCTCCATGGAGTTGCAGTAACACACCACCCAGTCCATAACTGCTCGCATCAGCCGACACAGCAGTTGGCATCCCCACATTGTAGTAGGCAAGCACCGGTGCAGTTGTTAGCAATTCCTTAATGTTCTCAAAAGCTGCTTGTTGAGCGTGACTCCAAGTCCAGACAGCATCATTCCTCAGGAGCTCATGCATTGGCTGACCCACCGTTGAGAGGTTTGGAATATACCTTCCTAGGTAATTGACCATTCCCAATATCCTCTTCAGCTCTTTCAGATCACCTGGTGGCGACAACTGCTGTATAGCTTCCACCTTCTTTGGGTCTGGCCGGACGCCAGACCTGTCGATGAGGTGTCCAAGGAATCGCAGCTGGTTCTGTTTAATTGAACACTTATCCTTGTTGAGCTTCAGGCCAGCAGTCTTGGTGGGTTGCATTACCTTCTCCAAGTTATCGTCATGCTCCTTCTCAGTAGCCCCGTACACCAGGATGTCATCCATGAAGACCTCAACCCCTTCAAGGCCCTGTAGAGTCTCCATCATCTTCCTCTGGAAGATCTCTGGTGCACTTGTAATTCCAAACGGGAGACGTTTAAAGTTGAAGCGGCCAAAAGGAGTGATGAATGTAGTGAGCCTACAGCAGTCTGGGTGGAGAGGTATCTGGAAGAACCCGCTGGCTGCATCCAAGGAAGAAAAGACTGTAGCTCCGCTTAGTTTCGCTATGATGTCATCAGCTGTGGGCAAAATGTATCGTTCTCGTTTAACAGCCTCATTAAGCCTTTTGAGGTCGACACAGATGCGGGCTTTTCCTGTGCTTTTCTTCAGGACTGGCACCATGGGTGCACACCAATCAGTGGGCTGTGTAACCCTCTCTATTATGCCATTTGGTTCCATCCTCTGTAACTCTTCTTTCACCTTTTGCAGCATGGGCAGAGGAACACGTCGCGCTGTGTGTACGGCATATGTTTGAGCATTGTCTTTTAATTGTATTCGCACCGGTTCAGTCTTTAAAGTCCCATGTTCACCGTATGCTTGGATGTGACCTCTGTTGGTCACCAACTCATCTATTCTCCTCACCAGGTTCATTTTCACAGACATTGGCCGGCTGAGGAGGTTATTCACCGTGCGACCACGAATAACATAAACTGCGAGAGGGTAGGTTTTGCCTTTATAGGTAACTGTGCTTTGGATCAGACCTAAGCACTGCAATTCACCACCTGGACTATCAAGTGGAATGTCAGCAGGCTGCAATTGTGCTTTGGGAATGAGCGAGCGATAGGTCTGTTCGCAGATGACGTTCACATCTGCCCCTGTGTCAATTTTAAATTCTGCTGGTGTTGATCCCAGCAACAACTTCACGGCCCATTGCTGTGAAGTCCCATTCGCTTTTCTCACTGACCCAAGGAAATATGGTTGCTGTTGCTCCGATTGCTCTGTGACTTCACTCACGGCTTTTTTATTCCTACACACTCTGCTCCAATGTCCCACTTTGTTGCACAAGTTACATGTGGATTTCTTAGCAGGACACATTTCATCCTTATTATGCTTGGCTTTCCCATATTTTCCACATTGTCCATAAGAGCTCTCCCTCCGCTTGAAGTGTTGCTTGGTGCGCTTTTTAAATTTGTTGGTCACCTCATGTATCATCCCAGCTGCTTCTCCTTGCATGCTGATTTGGGACGTTACCTCCTCACACTGCCTGACCGTCTCAATTGTCCGCGCCAGCGTTAGGTCGTTCATCAGCTGCAGTTTACGTGAAACCTCGTTGTCCAATATTCCCACGACGATCCTGTCGCGAATGTTCTCCTCTCGGGTCGCGCCAAAGTCACAATGTTCGGAGAGCTCGTACAACGCACGAATGAAAGTCTCCGCCTTCTCGCCCGGCGGCTGTGCACGCTGGTGGAAGCATGCGCGTTCATGTATCACATTCCGTCGTGGCACGAAATAGTCGTCGAACTTGCCGAGTACTCGTTCAAAGTCATTTCTGTGTCCATCTTCGGCGAATGTAAACGACTTGTATATGTTCTCGGACTCGCTACCCATGGCGTATATCAGGCTGCTCACCTGCACCGCGCCCTCTTCTCTGTCGAGTTTCGTGGCGGTCCTAAATCTCACAAATCGCTCGGAGTGCTAACAGCTGATCTCTTGAGTACACAATTGATCCGTAGCTCCGAGTTTCTCCGGACACGATCGCGCAAAAAACAGCCCCCAACAGCAGTAAAACCACCGCAAGTTGTATGTCCATTGCTGAGATGAGGTAAAAATAAAATAAAACAGGGTAAAGGGAAAAAAACACACGAAAAAGGCTCAATAGTGAGCCACGCTGCTGTAAACAGGCAGCCACTCGCGCGGCACCGGAAATGGTATAGCGGAGATAGAAGCAGAGCCTCTCACATCGACTATTTGTTTCCACGGGGTTGGCCACCAACTGATGCGAGATTAACCCCTGCTTTCTTCTCAGACCACCTCTCACTCTCTTGCAGTCTGTCAATCCCATCTGGTTTGACAGTTGGAAGAGGCCTCTGGAGACTCAACTGTTCCCTTCTTGAAGACGAAGTCTTGGTAAACAAATACAGGGAGTAGTACAAAGACTGGCAAACACTCCTAGACCTGTTTGAATCACGAGCACAATGGTGGGAAATGATAAAGTTAAAAACCCAGACCTTTTTTAGAAAAGCAGGAAGAGAGAAGAAAAAGAAGGAAATGAAACATATGTTAGGACTACAAAGGTATTTTAACCTCTCACAAAAGGGTATCAATTTTAATGAGGAAATTAAACAGGTTAAAAATAAATTGAGGCTTTTAGCAGACATCAAAAGGAAAAGTGTAATATTAAGTAGTAATGAAAAGGAGATAGAGGAAGGAGAAAAATGTACAAGGTACTTTTTAAAAAAAAATTATGAACAAGAGTGGGGGTATTTTTAAGTTACAAAAACAAAATGGCCCTATAACAGAAATAAGCAGTGAAATAAAAGAGACAGTGGAAAGCTACTACCAGAAACTGTATGACAGGAAAAAGACTCAACCTGAGACAACGTCGGAAGTATTGGCTTTTATTGAGAAAACAGTGACTGATAAAGTGCTATTAATGTGAGATTTTACTCAAGAGGAATTAAACAAGAGTCACTGATGGTGTAGTGGTACACTTGCCTGAGTTGTGTGCGGGCAGCGTAGGTTCAGTTCCCACTTAGTGACGGTGTCTATGTCTACCCTGTGACTGGCTGGCGACCAGTTCAGGGTGTAGTGCGCCTTTCGCCCGTAGTCAACTGGAATAGGCTCCAGCACCCTCCCGGTGTACATTGTACAGGATAAGCGGTGTGGATAATGACAATGACAATTAAACAAATGTATAAAGCAATTTAAAAAAGCAAAATCTCCGGGTGAGGACGGACTCTGCCTGGAATTTTATTTGACTTTTTGGGACATTTTAGCACCGGATTTATAATGCCTTTATTAGTCCCACAATGGGGAAATTCGAGATTCGAACCCAGGCCTCCTGGGGAGACTGGGTCCTGAACGCGGCGCCTTAGACCACTCGGCCATCCTGGCATTTAATCACTGTTTTTAATGAATTTGACAAAACAAGCCGACTACCAGACAGTTTTAGAGTAGGGATAGTGACGCTACTGCACAAGAAGGGAGACAAGGCAGACCTTGACAACTGGTGACCTATCACGCTTTTAAATGTTGATTGCAAACTTTTTAGTAAACTTTTAGCAACACGCATGTCTGTTTTTTTTAGACGAATTGATCAACCCGGATCAAACCTGTGCCATCGCGGGGAGGAAGATCACGGACAGCCTCATGTTGATCCGTGACAGCATCTGTTATGTGAGAGACAGAAATATGCGGCTAGTAGTCCTAAATCTAGATTTTGAGAAAGCGTTTGACCGAATCACGCACCAGTACCTCTTTAGAGTGCTGCAAAAATGGGGTTTTCCCGAAAGGTATATAGCGTGGGTGGGATTGCTGTATCGAGATATTAGCAGTAGATTTGTGGTTAATGGGGACCTGACAAAAGCAGTCCAAATTAACTGCGGTGTCCGTCAGGGTTGTCCTTTATCTGCACTCTCTATGTTCCATGCATTGAACCGCTGGCACAGATGTTGAGAAACGATAAAATGATCAAGGGGGTTAACATTCCAGCTGGCGGGGGACTCACGACAAAATGCATTTTATATTTGGACGATTTTAATATCCTGTGCTCAGACTTGTTATCGGTGACAAGGGCTTTGGACTTGACTGATTGGTATGGGAGGGCCTCTGGGTCAAAACTTAATAGAGCCAAGACGCAAGCACAGTTTTATGGACCGTGGACATCGACAGAAAAGACAGGACTACCCCTGACATTGACAAAGACCAAGAAGAAAATACTTGGGATCAAATTTGGCAGGGAAGGGGGAGGAGAAGCAAGTTGGGGCAACATCGTAGGGAAAGTGAGGAAAAGACTTGTTTTTTGGAGAATGAGGGAACTGACCATAGAGGGAAAAGTTTTAATCATAAAAGCGGTTATTCTACCATTTCTTTTATTAATCAGTTCTGTTTTTACCCCAACAAGAAGTATTCTTTTAGGTTTGGACCAGGCTATCTTCAACTTCATCTGGGGATACAAGTGGGAGAGACTGAAGAGAGCAACGATGAAGATGAGCACAGAAAAAGGGGGAAAAGGAGTGCTGGACCTCCAGCTCTTCTTGGGAAGCAGATACGTGGCCCTGCACCTGCAAACTGCACTAGAGCCCTCAAGAGCTCAAAAAGCGAGAGCAATGACAAGATTCTGGATGGGATCTTACCTCCGGAAATTTAGACGTATTTCTAGCGATCAAAGACTGCCTATGTCTTTTATCCTGCCGCCTGCCTATTCTTTAATAAAAAAAAAATTTGCGGAATTTTAGACTAGAAAAGGAAGAATGCCATGTTTTAAAAAAACACAGATCTCTCATCTCTGTTGTGCAGCAGCGGGAAACAGTATGTCCAGTGCGCGGGCTTGCATTCGGTGAGCCCACAACTGTTTGGCGCAATGACAACCATCCTGCTCTCCCAAACAGACTTCGGGACCTGTCATGAATGGCGGCGCATGAAATCCTCCCAGTCAGGTCCGTTATGCACTCCCGAGGTATGTCAGCGCACTCAAACTGCCCCGGACCTGGTTGTGGCGCCCACGAGTCGGTGAGGCACCTCCTCTGGGAGTGCAGTGCTGCCATGGACCTGTGGGCGACAGCCAGCCACCTGCAATTCCCAGACTTGCCAGCAAGGGAGGTCCTTAATGCACAGTTCGTGCTCTATGGTGTGGGCCCAATGCCAAACACAAGAGAACAGTTTGGAAAGCAGTGGCTCACCCTAGCCGTTATCAAAGATGCCATTTGGACCTCCAGAAACTTGTTGGTAAAGAGGCACAGACAGACCACCCCCCACCCCCGTGGATGTGCTCCGAATGGCTGCGGCTACTCTCAGCTGCCTGCGGCAAGCCATGGACACAGTCACTAAGTAGAGTCGTCTGTGCCCGCCCGGAGGAGGGAACTGGAGCCCACTGGGAAAGTCCTGGCAGCGACAGCCTGGCCCCCCGGGAGAGGGTCGAGAGAAGCAACACGTCTGTTTGAGAGGGTGGGATGAGGTCCCACTTAGTAAGGCGATACTACGCTCCTGCACAACAGAGGTTGAGTGCTTTTTTTAACAATTGCTTTTAAAAATATTGAGTAGATGTATTTTAGATACATTTTACCTTATACCTTTATGTCAAACATGCTGCTTTTTTAACATGTTACCTCAGAACTAAGATTGTGCTCCATGTTGGAGAGATGTGAAGAACAATGTCTACAGGAACAATAAAAATGTATCAAAAGAAAAAAAATTGAGGTTTTCCATGCTCTTTATTTGACTCGTGTCGAAGCCTCAAAGGTGGTTCAAGCCCCTCTGGCACTACCAAGTGGACATAAAGTATATTGACATGCAAGGAAGAGGTTTTCTTGTGCACAGTTTTGGTTAGGATTGCGCTCATTATGACATGATATTGAAATGGAAAGGGTGGAGAAAATGCATTAATGAGTTATTATTGTTGTGGATAAAAAATGCACTCACAAAAACATTTATCGCATTTATTTTTATTAAAAAAAATGTTTGTTTCGCAACTGCTCAGTTGTTTCTTTTTTTTTCATATCTATCCATAGATACCTGTCTGGTAGGGACAATATAGGTAGGGTTCAAAGCACCAAAAGGTTTACTAAATGCCTTATCCTCTGCAATAGAGAAGGGCAGGGAATCCTGGATGGTCATGCCAACCAAAGCATTAACTACACCACTGCATGCAATAATTAAAAAAATAAATATTAAATCAAACTTGTGTTGGAAAAACACAGGTCAATTATTACATACTATCTCCTGTGAGAAGCGAACTTGCAAGTCTGTGGACGCCTAACAAAGGCCTATACCACTGTACCACCACTACCTCGACATGTTCGAGTCTAATGTTCCTTGTCGTATTTGGACAGTATGTAATTAAGCCAGGGGTCCGCCTTGGCTTTTATTGAAGCTGGTGTGACTGGCAGTGCAACATTTTATATGGTACGCACACAGATGATCAAGGTGCTTGCAAATCCAAGTTAACCTAGAAAATAGAGACATAGTGATTAAATTCAAATTAGCCTATTTTCAATCACTGAACTTGTATTGCTATTTGCCCAGTGTTTTTAATGTTACAGGGATGTGTTGTATGCGTGAAGGAAAGCTGCTTGATAATACATAACGTGATTTGTTAGCCGTTTTAACTTATTCCACTAATGGTTATATGTTGTTTTTGTTGTTGTATCCCATTTTCTGGAGTAACAATTCATTAATTTGATTCTGATGTATTTTTTTCAATACATTTTCCATAGTAATAAAAGTGTTCCCAAACAGGGGAAACTCTTTATCATCCCGATTGACTCCATAGTGATAAATTGATAATAGTAATTGACAAGCGAATTACAAACTTCTCACAAAACTTACCCAAATACTCACAAAACGGGAAACATCCATTGTGTTTCGTTGCAGCTTTAACCAGAAACGGCGTTTCTTGATGCACTCTCCATGATTCACTTATGAGAAAATGAGGAAATGAGCAACAAACATGCCGTTTCTCTCATGCCAGATTTGCTTTTTTTGCTAAGTACCTGTCAAAGAAATTAGGTTGTCATATTATCAAGTTTCAAACTATGCTTTCAGGTCATTTGATTTTCAAGTGAACAGTGTACCCTTGTTATCCAGTGTTGACAGAAGTGCCTGTACTGATAGAAAGAGACAAGCCAGGCGCTCATTCCAGACTGATACGAAGTAAAAGTGTCTGAGATCCAAGGACGCAAACTGAAGTCACACTGACCGTTATGCAAGGGGTGTTTCTTTTCTGTATGAGTTGCATATTCAAATTGCTTTGCTGCGATACAATAAAAGCCTTGCAGGAACAGGAAGCAGGAGCTTCACCTCTGACTTCAGGGGGCTGCTCCGCGCGAGACACAAAGACAATCTTGGCTGGTTGACTCATTTGTCCAGGCTTGTTTAATAGAAACTTCCCTGACATTACAATTTACACAGCACTATACTGGGGCGAGGGGGTGCTATAGCCCCGTCAGCTCCCACATGTAACCCCCGATTACTTAAAGATAGTGTTAGTTTGATATTTAATAAATTGGACCAGACTCTAGATTCTCGAAGGCTACAATAGTGATAATTGATAGGTGTGTGAATGAAATAGCTGGAGGCAGAAATGAGCAACAACAATAACTGTATTACATGAAAAACAAAACAATTATTTACAAATTCACAGCCGGCATCATATACATAAAATAAATCACAAATCCCAAAAATTAGAAATAATAATCCCAAAGTCCTACTGAAGCTCAGTAATATTTTGTTTAAGTCAGTCAATGTTCTTTCCGGTAGTCTTGGGGAAAAAAGTCTTGTCGTGGTGGTAATTAGGTGTGTTACCAAGTGATGTTACCAAAGAAGTTGGTGAAGACTGTGGTTCCTTTATCGCAGATGTGGTTCTGGGCTCAGGCTCGCCTTCTCCATCAAAGGAGAATCCATTCAGTTTCGGATCTTGGTTTAATGCCAAGACAAAAAACCCAGCCAAGACGACGTTCAAGTACGAACACGTTCGATTTGTCACAGACCCTCAGTTCTCACTGGTATCCACACGAACGGCACATTAGCATTAGATATCGTCACGCAACCTTTCAGTAGGGCGTCCAGGCGTAAAAGAACGATATACACAGCTAATCTCGAGATAGCGTCTCGAGAAGGCGGGACAACTTGACTTTGACGAATAAGAAAGTCATAATCAGATGAATGACACTCCAAACAGGAAATCAAGTAGACGAGAGATGTACACTTCCTCTTAACAAAATAATGTTTTATCAAAATAAAATGGCGTTTTCTCTACTGGGTTGCACACACCTATTCATTTATTTAAATGTATTCATTCATTCATTCATCCAGGGCAACTGTGATGTCATTTTCACTGCTGCCAAAATTGCTGGCCCCTGAAATGGATAAAAACGGGTGGATTTTACTGCTGAATTCATATCCAGCAAAAGCTAAATTAATCACAATAATGTGCTTAAACTAGTGGGGTTGCATAGGACATGTTATTGAAAATAATTTTGCAGGTTAACTTGTCCTCTAAAGCTTGTGAAAAACAGGAACGTTCAGATTCCAGCGGGGCCCTATTCTGTCTAACCTTGAGATGTCAACAAAATCCTTCCCGACAACTTAATTCTGGCAAGGAGCATGTCTGTGAAGTGCGTGCGCAAGAACTATTTAATAAGCAGCACATCACCCATCACTCATATACACTCACGTGCCTTCGACTGCTTTGACTCCTTTGCAGCCTTGTTCACCAAGACGAGGACCAGACGTGAGTTTAAGTTGGTGCCTGTCAATGGTCAGGACCTCTGTCTGAGCTGTCCTCCTGAGTGCCTGACATAGCAAAAGGTGCTGCATCACGCCAACAGCTTGCCAAGCTCATTTCATACCTCAGTGCTTCCAAATGGCCATTCCAGACAACTTTTAGGTAGAACAAATGCTGCTGCAAACATCTTATTATCCTAATGTAACACTGCACTTATCTACAAAAGGGGGGGATATAACGCCATTAAATCTATTGAGGAATTGTTCTAACATTTTAATAAATGATCGTGCTTCCCTTTCATTCTACAGCCTCTCTTTTAATTCCATAAGCTTTTCTCTCAAACGGATTAATGTGACATTTAAGTCAACAACTTCCCAAAGTGAATAATGCTTATCTCAGGTGTGCAAAGGACATGAAACCGGTCAAGACAAAGTGTTTCTCTAGGTTTGAAAAGGACATGATATGGAAAGCGTCTTTTCAATTGCTTGTGTTCTCTGAGGACCTTCCCAGCCATTCATTTCACATGAATAACATAGCTTAATGTTGAGCACTAACCTAGTCAGTGTAGGCTACGCGATCATCTCAACTAGGGCCACCACAAAAGAGTATTTTGCTAGTCGACTAGTCATTGATGGCATTTACAATTAGTCTACTAATCAGATACAATACAATACATCCATCCATCTATTATCTGTACCGTTTCTTCTCACTAGGGTCGCGAAGGTGCTGGAGCCTATCCCAGCTGTCTTCGGGCAGTAGGCGGGGGACACCCTGAACTGGTTGCCAGCCAATTGGAGGGCACACAGAGACGAACAACCATCCGCACTCACACTCATACCTAGGGGCAATTTAGAGTGTTCAATTGATCTGCCATTCATGTTTTTGGAATATGGGTGGAAACCGGAGTACCCGGAGGATATCCACGCAGGCACGGGGAGAACATGCAAACTCCACACAGGATGGCTGCAGCCAGGATTAAACCCACAACCGATGCTGTCTCTCACTGTGAGGCCATCATGGTGTAATACAAATCTCAAGTACTTCGCAATAAATAATGGTCAACTTAAATTGAAGTCGATTCCGTGGCATTTTAGCTGTATTTTTTTGTGTATTTGTTAAGGATGTTTCTATCAAAACAAGCCTGAACAAATGAATCAACCAGCCAAGATTGTCTTTCATCACGCGTGGAGCAGCCCCCTGCAGTCAGAGGAGAAGCTGGAGCTTCCTGCTCCCCACATGGCTTTTATTTGCATCATAGCATAGGCAATTTGAATATGCAATTCATACAGAATGGAAAACTTGACATTTGACTCCATCACACTCGCCCACATTCTTCCTGCCTATTCTAACGGTTTCAGCTTACAAGACACCTTTTGGTTTACACTTCTGCTTAGTCTAACCGCAAAAGGGCGCATGTTCACTTTGAACTTCATTTGACCTGTGTAGTGTATTTTCACAAGGTTTAACATATACAACTTATTTTATGGCCATGACAATATTGTTACTTTGGGAATACCAAGCCTTGTGTTGGACCTCCCTAATACATAAGTTACAGCC
Source organism: Idiotropiscis lumnitzeri (assembly GCF_059441095.1). Taxonomy (NCBI): domain Eukaryota; kingdom Metazoa; phylum Chordata; class Actinopteri; order Syngnathiformes; family Syngnathidae; genus Idiotropiscis; species Idiotropiscis lumnitzeri. The sequence goes on along the minus strand of NC_142394.1, from coordinate 447,198 downwards.
TTGTGAAGGGTCAGGGATTTGAACAGGGGTCATCAACGCCCCAAGGAAGGTGTTGACAGAGAAGGGATCTGGAGTTGCATCAGCGAGGGGGCCCGTACCTGGCACCCATAGGAGGCTGTCGAAAAGTTCAGTTAAAGGCCAGCAAGATAAGAATGCATATGCAATAAGGGAGAATTGGATATTAACGAAATTTACCACACCTGTAAGCATAGTTATAGTTTGAAACTTGATAAAATGACAAAACTAAACAGACAAAACATACAGATGAGAAAGACAAACTTAAATTTCTTTAACAGTATTTTAAAATGGAATCAATACAATACTAGACAACTACAATATACACTATGCACACTTGAGCAATTAATACAGACGATGGTATAAGTACAAAAAGGCATGTTTCACTCTTGTCAGTTATTGTATGTAGAATTAGCATTTAGCTTTTGTTTTCATAATGTGGAAGACAGTGAAGTCAGATGAGCAAAATTAGGAAAAAGCACTATTCTGAAGAAAACTAAAATATTAACACTGATTTTTATTCATTCAATTCATTCTCTTCCGCTTATCCGAGGTCAGGTCGCAGATGCAGCAGCTTAAGCAGGGAAGCCCAGACTGTCTCTTCCCAGCCACTTCATCGAGTTCTTCCTGGGGGATTCCGAGGGGTTCCCAAGCCAGCTGGGAGACATAGTCTCTATAGCGTGTCCTGGGTTGTCCATGGGGCCTCCTCCCAGTGGGACATGCCCGGAACACCAAACCTGCGGGACGTCCAGGTGGCAAGATTCCAAGCCACCTCATCGAGCCATCCCGCCTGGTGCTTGATGGGACTTGGGAATTTTACAAGACAACTGGCTGAGCTACGGAACTAAAAAAACAAGCACTGCGAGCGACCTCCTCACCCAACTACGGGCTTGCTCACCCCATCACCGCACCGTCCTATAAGGAACCATGACCCACCATTGGAGGGCTCTCCACAAGCCAGCCTCATGCTGGCGTTTGGGCCGACGGCTCTTCCAGCCCGCAGGTCGCTCTCCAGCACCGATGAGGTTAGCAAGCACGCACGTCAGCACCGCCCTCTTTCTCATCCGGTGTGCCCGCTCAACAGCGAGGCAGAGACACCCTGTGACACCTGCCACGCAGCCCTTTTCGGCATGCCCTCCTTGCCCACCATGATCAGATAATCAGCAAGGTCTGCAGAAGCTAGAGAATGATCCTGATCATTTTAATCAGATGTATTGCAGCAGAGAGTAATGGGAAAACAGGTAGGACACGGCCCTCGAGGAACAGGATTGAAGGCCCCTGATCTAAATGATCCTTATGATCGTGAGCGTGAGTGATTGTTTGTCTTGTGAGGACAAGTGGCTCAGATAATGGATGGATGGATGGAAGGACAATGTTGATAAACGTATATGCAAATTTTATCCTTTGTAAATCCTTCTCCTGCCGCTGCTACCATCTGGCTGTGTGAACAAATGCAAACGGGGATCGGTCATGCAATATCTGTAGCTCTATTGCAGCGTGTAGGACTCCACCAGGACCCCTATACACAGAGAATGCACAGTGCAGAGGAGACCATCATCCGTGAGGGGGGAACCATCTCGTCTGTGGGGATATATTGCGACATCATTAAGTGCATACATCAAGTGTGCTAGGCTCGGGGAGTAAGGAAATACATGTACCAGCGTAATGTATTCAGATAACAAACGGTAACTGTATTAGTTTATAGTTGCATAAAAAAAACGTAATTAGATTTGAGATATATTTAATAAAAATGCAGATTATTTTTCAGAGTGTGAGTTTTTAATGTGGGGAGAGAGACAGCAGAGCCGAGTCTTTGCCACGCTCAAACTTGCTGGCCAAACTAGATTTCGTGAAGTTAAATGGGTATAAGTAGTCACAACACACATCAATGGTCAGCCCATGCATAGATTTTTGTTGGCCAACAATTAAATGACTGAGAGAGGTCAGAGCAGGCTGGATACATGTTGGTAATAGTTTTAGTAAGTTTCTTTTTTTTTTCATCTTCAAAAGTGACTGAAAGGTGGTGACTGTTTTGGATCATAATCACTGGAGGACTTATTCAATCTAAATAATATTTACATAAAAATGTGTGAACTATTAGAATGAGCTGGATTGCATGTTATCACGCAATAGCACTAAGAGCTAGCATGCTAGCCATATGCCCACAATTAGTAAGTAAATACTTCGCTAATTCCCGTCATGTATCACCCACAGCTTTGCTAAATGTGTCACCGGGAATAAAAGAAATACAACCATCTGACTTTGCATCTTAGAATATGCACCCAAAACAGGTAGCCTGGGAATCAACCATTTCTATTTGAAAGAATTGGGTCTCAGAATAATCTAATTAAAATTTAAAGCACATATAGATTAAAATTAAAACACAATCTTAAAATTTAAATGCACCTTTTATATACAGTATGGACACAAGATAAGAAACATTTATTGTAAAATTTAATAATAGCGGTGGCAACTAGGAGGACATTCAGTAATTGCCACCCTGTAAAACCGCCTGTGACATACTTTTAATTGAAACTGGAGTTTGCAGTTGACTTAGCCTGTACCCTGAAAACATGATAGTTCATCTTCATATCTGAACTGATTTAGTTCTATAGAGTCTGAAGTACACACACCCTAAGTTATGCACATGCATGGCCACAACTAAAAGACATTAACTATGAAACTCCCACCGCAGGGCACATGAGCCTTTTCTGCCGGTCAGTCCCCTACCCTCCAGCAGCAATCTCTGTTCCGTTCTGGCCTCGACCCTCCGGCTTTATTCATGAAAATTTTTGGACCCCCCCCCACCTCCGCTCCGCTTAAGAGTGCTTAAGTTAGAGGTCACAAACCGTTGGCCGGACGTTCTCCTTCAGGATCTGGTAAACAGCTGAATTAATTTCCCGACAAACAGTGCAAGCTGTCCTGGTCCCAAGGAAGCAAAGCTGCCCCAGAGCATCACACGCCAGCTTTACTGTTGGCATGTTTTTATCAGATGCTGTGCCATTTTTACGCCAGATGTAACGGCTGCACACCCGCCAAAAATTAAAAATTTTGACTCAACAATCCACAGAATATTTCTGAGTCTAAGTCTTGAGGATCATCAGGATGCTTTTCCACAAATGTGAGACGAAGCGTTAATTTGTGTCCATTTGTGACAGCTGTGTTTTTTGTATCGGTGCATGATAAATTTGTTTTTGAGATCTTGTAGCCTTTTTTTCTTGTGCCCAACTGCCCACTAGCACCATACTCCAGCAGAGTTGGTTTGCAAGGCCCAGTGGTAATTTAAGGAGGGTGTTTTGTTCTGAGATGATGTGCTAAAGATGTACAGCTAATATGGTACAATGTTTGAATTCGGCTTTGCAAAATATGCAAATTATTTTTTCAAGTAAATGTAACCGAGTTAAAATATTTATTCTCATTAATTAAAAAAAAAAATCTCAAGTTAACACTAATTTTGACAGCCCTTATATATATATATATATCCTTGTGTTGTTTCAATCTGATATTAAAATTGGTTTGATGAAATGAAACTTTTGTGAGTGATAAATATGCAATAACACACAAACACGAGTGGGCACTTTTTCACTGCACAGTATGTACATCACAGCATATGGGATATATATTGCATAACATTTTCAATTAGGTCCCATCTTGCATCAGAGAATTATTTGGAAGCACTTAAAATGAAGTAAAAGACATTGTTTTCCCACAATTGAACATCTACTTCATAGATATTGATTATCCATGTATACAATATCTCGAAGATAACTGCTTTTCCATATGTGTCGCTGGTACGTACACACAAATGATATCAAGAAAATATTTTAACATTTGGTTTGTAATGAGCCAACAGAAATATATTTCCTTCAGGATCAGCCATCAACTTCAGATTTGAAAGCCAAAATATATCTGTTTAAAAGTAGACTGGGATTGAGCAAAAATTGTGCTCAAGGACTAAAGTGAAATTTTTAAATGTACGCATGGGGCCAGGTCATTTTTGGATTATTTTTGGTTAAAACATTTCTAATAAAACAATTTGCTATTAAATGGTTTACTGGCATGTCAGTTATTAAAACCATAAACAAACAAGAACATGAAAAAAATGTTCATTTTATCACAATTTTTTTTTTTTAAATCATATCATTTCATATAATTGGAAAAACAATTACTACAATTTTACAATAATACTAACAGTGATTTTTGTGAATATAAATAAATAGTTTTAGCCTAATTAATTAAAACTAAAAATTACCTCCTCACTAGGGTCGCAGGGGGTGCTGGAGCCTTTCCCAGCTATCTCCGGGTAGTAGGTGGGGGACACCCTGAACTGGTTGCCAGCCAATCGCAGGGCACACAGACACGAACAACCATCCGCGCTCACACTCATACCTGGAGGCAATTTAGAGTGTTCAATCGGCCTGCCATGCATGTTTTTGGAATGTGGGAGGAAACCGGAGTGCCCGGAGGAAACCCACGCAGGCACGGGGAGAACATGCAAACTTTACACAGGAAGGCCGGAGCCGGGGTCTAACCCAGGACCGCTGCTGCTCTCTCACTGTGAGGCCATCGTGCTAACCAGTCGGGTCACCGTGCCGCCAACTAAAAATTACATTTTAATAAAATAATTGACTTCATAAAAATATTCATAATCAGGAAGTCATTAAAATAACACATTGTTAAATATATATGTATTAATATACATCAAATTAGAGAAATTAAAACAAAATAACAAACATACATTTAATTCAACAATGATTAACAAGTCTCAAACTCATGTAAACACTCAGCTGGCGGGATGCAATCTCAAGGTTATGGGTTCTCACATAACCTGCAGAACACACCACAAGTAAAACCCCAACTCAAATCAATTTTCCAAACATGCAGACTGTGTTAATTGTAGAGAGAAGAGCTGCAGCTGTTGTTTAATTGCGGGATGAAATAACGCTTGCTTGCTTGTTTCCATTAGATGGACCCTGCAATTGGCAGGAACCCCATTTTTCACAAGCTCACCTGCAACCTTAATGAGGACAAGCACTATTCAAATTGGATTGATGGTGGTCTGTAAGATGCAGACAAATGTTTCCCTCTGCTGGACAATAACGGTAGGACGGGACGCAATATGAGTTTCATCTTTGTCCCGTCAGACGTACAAAGCACACTTGGTTCAATCAGTCCAGGCCCGAATTTGTTTTTATTACAAAAGACAGCAACATAATTGTGACCCACCTGCTCAAATTTCTGTTCCACACCAGCATACATCTACGCACGCGCACACGCGCACGCACACACACACAAACGCATACATGCATACATACATAATCCTGCGACACAACGCCCTCCCTTTCTCTTTTTCCCTCCCCGACCCAACAGTTCTGTTGTCAAATTCAGTGACAACAAATGCACTGCAAAGTCAAAAGTCTACTGCTGGCCCTCTTTCTTCTCATCATCTGAGCTGCTGCTGCTGCTGCTGCTGCTGTCGCGCTCTGACGCCATCTGTAGGAGAGAGAGCCAAAGTATACAAAAAGAAAAAAAAAGTATGCTTTCCAAATCTGGCTTTCACCATTAATTTGCAGCACATGTGACTCGTGGGGTTGGCCGTTTAATGTGCTGGGGTCAATCTGGCCAACAGGATTAATTTGAAAGTGACAAAATTCAGCAGCCATTGCACATGCTATATACTATGATTTATATGATCATAATCCTGTGATCTGCCTCGTGTTTTTCCACCACTGCTACTCATAATATCCTCCAACACTTGCCATATGGCTGTGTGTTGGACTTCAGAATCCTTGTCAGCACTTCAGCTTGCACCATTCGGCACACAGGTTAGGTTTTGACAACTATGCACATGTAAAGAATGGGGTAAAAATAAATGCTCAAGCTTGATAGATTGTAGGGCTGGGCATTAAACCGAATATTTACCGTTACCGAAATTTAATACAATGACCGACATAATTTTGCCCATGTCGGTAAATTCGGTGTTTAAAAAAAAAAAGAAGTGTTTTCTGTCTGCGGCTATGTTGATGCCCCTTTAAGACGGCTACAGCGGCTGTCACGCGACTCCACCCAGCTGAACAAAAAAAAAAAAAAAAAAAAAAAAAACAGACGACGCGGTCGAAGCTGGCGAGTCAAATCCAGAAGCGGCTGACACGGTTGAAGACGAAGTAACATTAGTTGAAGTTGTTCCTGTTGTGCTTGTCCCGAAAAGAAATTCGACATCTGTTGTTTGGAAATGTTTTGGGTTCCATAAAAACGATGTTTGAGCAAAAGAACACGAACTGCAAAGTGCGTCGTAAGCACCCAAAACAAGCGCGTCCAACCTTTTCTTTTTCACCACCCACAAGACAACCATGCTGTGCTGAATGTTCAAAGGGAGAAGCAAGGTTCGATCAGGGACAACAGCCCACAACGGAGACGACACCATACGAGAGAACGCCTAAGAGGTGGACGCGATAGCTTAGCACATAGCTAAAGATTTAGCTCCTCTGGTTACAGTGGAGCGCACAGGATTGAAACGCCTCATGAAAGTAGCCGGCAAGAGGTACGCAAACCGTACTTCCCAATATGGACAACATCGGGACGGGAGCTCAGATATGTCACGCATTTTGCATCCACATCCAACTTGTGGTCGAGTCGCAACATGGATCCCTGTTTGAGCCTGACTGTGGGTGATGTAGACAAGTGGCGACGGTGTACCAGAGTACTCGAGACAACACATTTTCCCGATGATGCACACTTGTTTATTTGCATTGACTTTTTTCCCATTTTATTTAGCATTTTATTTGCCGACCACACTAGCTCCTTTGCACAAGTCATTATTTATATTGTTTACAAGAGACCTTCACACAAATCTAGGCCTTTGCACATGACATGACAGCATCTTGGCGCAATCTATTTGGAGAAAAGATTTTGCGAGAGGAACTCCTTTTCTCCTGTTCTTTGTGACATTGTTCAAGTCATGCAAAGCAAGCTATTTGGAATGTTTATACAAATGTTTTTTGTAATTTTATTTTTCATTGAAAGTAATGTGTACCAGTTGGTCAATAAAAACTGTTAATATGCATTTATTTTGATTTTGGTCCACGGGCGGAAATTTATCGTGCATTTATTGTTAGAGGTAAAATTGCTTAATTTATCGCGATATTCATTTTAGGTCATATCGCCCATCCCTAATAGATTGATT